>NC_051310.1:170906044-172156044 GCF_015220235.1 Choloepus didactylus
CTGTTTAATTTTTCCTATTTAAAAATTTAAGTTCCAAACAGAAGAAGTTTGGACATTAACACATAAAGCCAATTCAAAATATCCCATTATAGACTCCTATAGCTTTCCTATTTTCTAGGGTCTCAAAAAGTCTTCTGCCTTCCTTCCTAAGCAGGCAAGAGCATGGCAGGTTCTTTTTTTCAAAGCCTGCCTATCTATTTAACCACACAGTAGAAATGGAAAACTTTCTCTCTTGCTAAAGTTCTCTTTGTCAGGAAACTATTTATCTGTTCTGAGGTGTTCCAGTACATTTTATTATAGTATTAAAATTTATTCATCCCCATGAAATAAAATTAATACATTACAAAAAATAAAATTTTACTTTTTTCACTTTTGACACAAACACAATTTATCTACTAGAAGAAACCTTACCTGCCTACCATCAGTCCTTTCCAATACACAAATATCAAATCCTAAAAACTGTAACTATGGCTTTTTATATATCTTTTTAAGAATCAAAGATTTTGGGGTCAAAATGGACAATAGAGACACCCAATTCAATTCTATTACAGATAAGAAAATTGAGGCCTAAAAAGGTTAAGTCACTTTCTCAAATTTATAATCATAAAGTTTGAAAAACTGACTTAGTGTTCCATATCATTGCACTGTTTTTGCTGCCTTAATTGCTATGTATATGATAAATCCTCAAAAATATTTATGAAACTGAAAATCACAAGATTTAGTAATATTTAACTTCAGATATACACAAATTCTCAAAGAGGAACTGTAGAAGTAAAATACAAGGCCAATGAATCCATCATGGTCATTTCAAGTTACCTAGAAATAACTAAGGAAATTTTTCAGAAGCCAGCAAAATATAATGAAAAAAAAAAAAGAACAAAAAGTTAGATGTTGCTACTTAAAAAGCATGTAACCCAAATGTTACAAGTAATAGAACTATAATTGAATAACTAAAATGAGAAAATTCAGATTCAGAGTAAAGCACTGACTTGTCCAAGATCACAAAGTAATTTACTGATGGGTGTAGAACTTAGGTTTTCTTACCCTAGACTTCAACGTCAGTTTCTTCATTTATAAAATGGGGATAGTAATTCATCCATGCTATTGATGAAAAGAGGCTGGTCCTTGTGCTACTTCATTACTACCCCCTCCTTGTGTGAGTTCCAAGAAGTACTGCATTGTATCAAATTTACATTAAAAGAGGTTTGTATAATGCTGAAAATATATTCCTGAAGATATACATGTAGACTCCCAAAAAGGTCAAATATACAGAATCCCTTCAAGTTAAGAAATATACATATATTTTTAAAAACATTTTGTGGTTAAGCTGAGAGAAATATGATTTTAAACATGATACTGCCTTTCTTCCTCATACACTCAGAAAGTCTTTAAATGAAAAGAGAAATATTTCCTTACAATTTATGTATACACTTATGTCTTTATACTGATTAAGTGTTTGTTATTATAGCACATAACTAATGCAAATCTGTGCATACTGACAAATGTAAATACTTTGGTTTGTTTTATCTCCTATGATAGATCGTAAGAACCTCTGCCTCGAGAACACACATTATATTTAACATGCACTGAAAGTTTCTTTTACAAAGTATCCTATCAGGATTCAACAGAGGATAGAGACTATGTAACACCTCCATAAAAATTCTTAAGAATTTTATAGTTGGAATCTCATCTTATCAGCTCTAAGTTCAAAACTGAGATCTCAAAACCTTACTAAAATCAAATGTTCTGAGGCTAGTAAATACCTGAACTTCAGAAAATAAATGTAGAATATTAGCTTTAATTGTCAGTTTCCTTTGGCTATTTTATAATATTTTCATTCTAAAGATGCCAATAAACATTACTGTGAAGTTCTGTTTTTAGGAATTTCTCCCCCAAACCCAGTCCTCACCTGCATATTTGGAAACTTTACCATCATGTCAGCCTAAGTGTTTCTTCCTTCTAAAATTCTGTCACTAAATAAGACTAACACTTTCATGCATGTTTAAGAGAACAAGAGCTTTTAAAAAAAAGTAAGTGAATATTTATCTAACAATAATGTACTGTTGGAGAATGTAAATATTTTTAAAAATTTTAAAACTTTAAACATAGTTCTCAGGGAAGCACATGATAATACTGATTCTATACAATCAAAGAAAAAATAATTGCTGACAAGAAATCAAGTCAGCACTTGAATTAGGCATAATTACTCTAACAAGACTTTAATTTAATTAAGCAACTTTGTTAAGGAGAAAAAGAATGAATAATAGCTCAAATATGCCAGGCACTATTCCAAGCACCTTACATATATTAAGTCATTTAATCTTCACAGAAACCCTGTGAGGTGGGTATTATTACCCCCATTTCACAGATGAAGAAACTGTTTAAGTAACAATTATACAGCTGGAAAAGTGGAGAGCTTGGATGTGAAGTGAGACAGAGAATATCCATGCCTCTCAATCTCTTGAATAACATGTTATGATTTATATTTGTGAAATAATCTAATTTTTTAAATGAAAACGTTTTAGGTAAAAATTAACTATTTTTAAGAAAGTAAGAAGTAACTAAGTGATTTACCTCTATAAAGATAAGTATCTTAAAAAATCAAAACTGAGCCAAATACAAATATTAATAAATTATACAGAGGAAAACAGCTGATGAATGTTGTATTCAGTTGCTAAAAATAATGGTGTTATCAGTTTTAAATAAAAATGACCTTCAAAACAACTTAATTATGCTGCTTATAGTAACCTTGGAAAACAGCAACCTTTAGGTTAAAGTATTTTAATCTAAAGTATTAGTAAACCACTTAATGAGCAAAGCAAAAAAAAGTTTTTAACAAATTAAAAAGAAAAGTTTTGAACACTGAGAAAATGACTCCTATAAATCATACAAAGTTCTAGAAATGTCAACTTTTATCTCTGGAGTACCTTAAAAATGTTTAGCATTAGTGTTAGAAATTATTTCTGGATTAAAAAATAGTTCTTTTTTTATGAATATTCTGTCTCAAAGAAGAGTCTCCTTTGCTAGTTCAGAAGACGAAGTGTAAATTAAAGTGTAATAATAGCTTGTAATATATAAGAAAAATACTTATTTCCACTAGAATTTAAGTTTCTTGAGGATTTTTGTCTTGTTCATCACAATATCCCCATTGCTTGAAATAGTGCTTATCATATAGTGGGGGCTGAATGACTACTAGTAGAGGGAAATTATGTCTTTTATATAAGAAATTAGTGACAGTTAATTAGTAAAAGTCAAGCTAGTTCCTCAGGAAGAAACCCTCTTAAGTTACAATAGAAAAGTTTAATAATTTCTAAAATGAAGTACAGAATCAAGTGCCAAAAGCCCTCTAACCAAAGTTAAAAATTTTTTATCAGTCACAAACTTTAAGTGTCAGTAATAATATTTTTATACCTCCTGAATTCATAAACTCATTTACACTAGCTTGCATAGAAACTGATGCCATCCTGAAGTTCAAGTTCCTTCTGCTTAATTATCTAAAGGAAGTAACAATTTCCTTTTAAATTTCATAAATTCTTGCCTATTTGGGCAACAATGGCAATATACCTTTAAAGTAAGTATTACAGAGTATTTATGTTTTAAATTTTGTTACTAACACAGGTTAGTAAAAACTCCACATCTTTTTAAGAATAGATATTTAATATGTAAATAATTCAAAACAGTAACTAAAGTGTTGAAAGTAAAATCTTATGAAAAGACTTAAAAGCAATAGACTATGCTCATACTTCCAAAACCACGTGGTTGTTCAGAAGTTCAAAATAAATAATTTTAATATTTAGTCCCCCAAACTATCTTCTACTTTTTTATTCTTCTAAAATTGTTTCTCTGACTTTTAAATTCTGGAAATAGACAAATAACCAATATATTTGTTAAGAAAATCATAATGGTTTATGAACATGTATCAATGTTTGACTTAGCTTCAAATTTTTGACATTTTCTTTTAAAAACATGAATTATTTTAGCAAAAATGTAACTTGGAATTATGCTAGTACCAGCAGCTTACAGGTGAAAAGGCTATGAAAGATAAATATCTTATTGCATATTAGTGAGAGGTAGAAAGAAATTCCTGGATTATGCAAAGAATGGCACATTTGCTTGGTGAGAGACAGAAAATTCTCTTTCTGATTAAGGTTTTATTTTTAGCTATAAAAGTTAATTTGCTTAAGAATGATGATTCACATTTCTGGTTTCTCTTTACTCAAATTTATTAGGAAAATAAAGATTGTAGTCTGCACTAGGAATTTGTGAAAGTACAATCTAGTGCAGTAATTCTTAGTGATGGATGAGAGGGAGGACAGGGAGTGTGTGCTTGCCCAAACATCAGAATTACTCATAGAGCTTTTAAAAAAGATGTTAGACGCTTAAAAACCCCAGCATATTATATCAAAATCTGGGGCAGGGGCCTGGGAAAATAATTTTTTTCAATTGTTACAGATGAGTCTGGTGTTAAGTATTAGTTTCACTAACAGTGCCAATAACCTTAAACTGCAGTTTACATGGTCTCCAGAGATTCAGCTATTCAACTAGTTTAGCCTATACAAAGCTATGTTATATAGCATCACACTCACAACAATGTAGGAAAAATGGACATCTAACCAAAAATGTTGTAAGAGAAAAAAGAGCTAGACCAAAATAGGACAGAAAACTGATGGTCCAGCCTTAAACATTTTAGTATTTTTTTTTTTTAAAGGAATTTCATTTTGCCCCAATAATTATTCAAGAACGTCAGGTAAACAGTCCTCTGAAAATTTCTAGATCCAACCAAATGTTAGAGTGATTGCCTTTGTCTACGAGTAGTTTCGTTATTTTGAGAAAGTAATTACAGAAACCTCAATTCCTGATCTCAGTTATACACCAAGGATATATTTTGAGTTCATTTAAGCCTGCTCACATGAGGGAGAGACATAAAACACACAAAAAAAATCTAGAACATTTTTTGTTGTTAGGTAGTTCACTTTTCTTATTAATTCTCTATATATACTGAACCGTTCTAAAATAAAATTTGCCCAAATTTGGAAAAAAAAACATAAGCAAATAAATAGTTTGGCTGGTTGAGAATCTAGGACTACAGTAATTTTCTATTTTAAATTTCACACTATTTTTTAAAAATCTGTTCATATAGCTCCTTTTCCTTCTGTCTATATTTTGACTAACACATGAAGAAGCCTCCAGGCCTTCAATTTGCCTCCAAGAATCACAGAGGTAATAACCAACCCAACAGTTCAGATTTCTACTGCATAAACTGGTATAAGAATAATCCTGTCCAATTTTTATAGCAGCTAATTTTTAAAATTATTAGGTTTTGTTGTCTCCCAAATTTGTTCTCTGGAACTTTAACGCTGTAGCATGTCAGTATGTATACCTGGGAAAGTGCGCAATGCTCAAATAAGTTTGAAAAATATTGGGTTAAATGCTTGTTTTTTTAAATTACAAAACTTCCATGGATCTTTAATATGTTTATTTGCACCAAGAATTTTTAATTCTTCTCTATACACCTATTAACATGTCCAGGACTGTGTTTACTACTGGAAAATGCTGACGTCATTCACAAGTCAGTTTTCAGGAAAGGAAAGTTTTTGCCACTAATTTAAAATGACATGCTTCTTGCTTATTTTAAGTCCCTTGCTTATTTTAAGTCCTCAGAGTGCTGTCTTGGGGGAAATGATTTTTAATCAAAATGACTAATTATGGTTTTACATTTTAACACATGCATTAAAAAGTTATCAATAATTATTGGTTTTGGAGAATATTTTAATATATTATTCCATATAATCTACATTTTCTAAGATGAACATTAATTATTTTGATAATCATATACAAAGTTTGTTTGGTGACTGATGTCTTGTTATCTCAATCTTTAAATCTATGATAGAGGACAAAATGAAAACAAACAAAACTGCCATTTAGGAAAGGAAAGTTCTCTTTAAACAGATTTTTCTGAATTATATGTTTACTGTAAAGCAAGAATTCTAAAATAGGAACTACTTACTCATCCTGGCTAAAGCACTACTTTAGAACACTTTAAAGGAGATAATCTCATCTTTGCTTATTTTAGCCCTCCAAAATTATTTTAGTACTGAATATGCATATTTGCCAAAATATATAAGTTGCAAACTAGAAATTGTGACACGTTTTATTCTTAGAAAACATATTTTCCTGACATTTTTTAAAAAGAGAATATTTGATCAAACCAAACTTTTAAAAATTAGCAGCCAAAACTAATTTTAATTTTTCTAAGCATGTTAAAAAGTGGTTACATTAAATACTATAAATATATTCCCAAAAAAAGCCTGAAGCAAAAAATATATCTAAGAGAAATTTACAAGTTGGGAGTTTCCTTTAAGCTGTATCTAATTTAGTTATAAGAACAGAAACATTGCTTCATTTGCTAATTTAAATAATTATATTTAAATATAGCTATCTGATGCAAGCAATTAAAACCATAGCTATGTTTATAGGAAGGTTTAGTGCTTAAATGTAGCACTGATGAGACAAAATAACATCCCCTAATTAAGTCTCCTATGTAACAAAATTTGTGCCATTTTCTCCTATTAAATTTTATATTATTCCATCTATATGTTTTCTAATCTAACTACTTTTTTGTGTTGATAGCTTAAAATATTCAGGTTGCCCAATTCTAATAGTGTAAAGTATATTTATTTATGCTTCAAATCCTTGAGCATACAGGTTTGGATTTGAGGCCAAATTTTCTATTTTACTATTGCTGCTAATCAATTAAACTGCAATATCAACTACCATGTTCATTATAAATTATTTCTAATTAATTGTATTATGGTTTCATAATATATATCAAAAAATATCATGAAGAATATTCCAAATTAACTTTCAAGGTATTCTGAACTATAAACAAACATATCATATCCAATAGTTTTATGTTTTATTATCTTACAAGTCAGTCAAACATTTTGAAGAAAGCAAATACTAGGTTTCTCATTTATAATATTTCCAAAAAATACCAAACAGAAGAGTGTCTTTGTTTCTACATATATTAACTCTCAATTTTGTACCCTTCTTTGGGAGAAATCTTTGATCTTAATGGGATTAGGGATGGTGGATGGGACTTCACCTGAAATATCACTATTATTAATAAAAATGCACCTTGCCTCTGCATGTCTACATCTACTAGGAACTGAAAGGGTAGAGAGACAGACTGTTTGGAAAAAACAAAAAAAAAAACCCAGCTACCCCAGCAAAAGTGGCAATTTCAGAGAAATACTACTAAAAAGTGGGACAGGAAAGTACCTAACAACATATGTTTCTTTAACCTAGCACATTTTGGGTAGTAACTACATTTACCAAAAGTTTACTTCAGTTTAAAAGACAAGGCACTGTATGTTTTTATTTATACACAATAGAAAAAAATCAGACAAAACTAATCTAGCTTGATAAAAATCAAAAAGCGTTGTGCTGGTGCTGGGGAGCACTGACTAAAGTGAAAGGGTCACTTGGGAACTTTTTGGGGTAATGGAAACCGTTCTATCTTGCTTGGACTGATGATTAACAGCATGTGTAAAATTCTCAAAATTCATTGAACTGATCAAGATCTGTGCATTTCATTGTGTTAATTAAACTTTAATAAAAGAGGAGATCATTCCAGTACGGATCAAGGACCTAGATGGAATTGCAAAGCTGAGCAGGTTTTGAAGCTCCCTGGGAGTTGGGGCTTCACAGATAGTTTCTTTATTTGGTTTAAAAATGAGTGAATTCTTAGAATTCCACAAACTATTAAAATCTAATATAATACATAGATTTATGCCAAAGCAATTTTTTAAATTATGTATTAATTACGTACTTCCCTGTATCATTGATTTATCTTGCTTAGTTCTATTACTACAGATGATGGAGAATGAAATATTCAAGATTTACTACAGCATTAACAAAACAATGGGAAATTTAAAGTCAATTCTCTGATTATCATCTTCCAACTCATCTCCTGTGAAATATCTATAATGACATAAATATTCATTACCACTTCTTTTAACCACCTGATAGAGGAAAATCAAACAGAAACAAAAAAAAGTTGGCCATTTACAACCAAAAATATTGTACATTGGCACAGCACTACACTTAGCACTTCCAGAATGAACTGCAAGGATAGCATTAGAGTTCAAATAACTCACATACTGATTTCTCATCACTTTCCCAATTTCCCACACCTCCCCCAAAGAAATTAACTTTGAAGAGCTTATTTGATTAAACAAAATTTGAAAGCAGAAGGATTAACAAGTGAAAAAAGGTGGTGCAGAAATTAGCAGAGGTGGCACTACCTGAAAGCTCATCAGAAAGGGGAGTGAGAACAATATCAGGCAAGAAGGGTTTGGAAGTATGGATCAGAACAGGAGCACTTTTAGCACTGCGTATATAGGCCGATGGCAGAGCACATTCACCAATGGATCGGCTTCTCATGGCTTTAAAAAAGGAAAAGAAAGAAGTGGGGAAGGAAAAAAGAAGAGTGACTATAATGAAAGCTTGTGTCACAGAAAAAGCAGCAACAGAGAAAACAAAGATATAAAGGAAGGAAAATTTAAATTAAAACATTTCAGCACTGCAAATACTGACAAGCTGTAAGAAAAAAAATCAGAGAACACACAAGACATTTTGAATGTAAATTTTCTGGTGCAAAGCAGGAAATGCTTTTTATTGTTAGCAGTTACAATGGTATAGCATTAAAAAACAGCAGACACTGTTGTTGAAAGTTCATTGAACGGAAACACTGAAAAGAACCCAATACTGTAGTTCAAAGAACTTTTTAGTATCATCTTTGGACATTTCTCAAGGCGACTGTGAGTCATTCTTCTTAATGAAGCTGAATTTCAAGAACAAATCATTCCTACTCTCAAACTCTCCCCCTAATAAGGTTTCTAAGACACCTTTTTAGAAAATTTTATATAATTCATAATAAAAAAGATCAGACAGTTAGTATTTGTTCCTGGTAAGAGAGGAATGCTTGATCAAATCAGTATACTGAAGTATATTTTTATATGAAAATATAATATTATACTTAATAGTACAATTATAAAAATGTGCTACCATCAATTTTAACAAATGTTCGACACCAATGCAAGGTGTTAATAATATGGTGATACATGGGAATCCTGTTATTTTATGCATGATTGTTCTGCAAACACACAACTTCTAAAATAAAGAAAAAATTTTTAAGTAGAAACATTTATAGAAAATAGGATTTGAAATCAGCATGAAGACTGAGGTTCTTGAGAAACAAAACAATTTATTCTTATTCAAATTTTAAGCATATTATTCAAAAACTTAATTTTTAAAAGTTAAAAACTTAAAAACTGGAGTATCTTTCAAAAATTGCATTTGTATAGGTCTCTGGTAATTTCTTAAAAAGAGTCACCAGCTCACAAAATTAAAGACAGATTTTAATTCAATTAGAAATAATAAATTAATATTCAAGTTTATACTTCTCAGAGATATTTGACTTAAATTCTAGTATGGGGATTCTTGATTAAATTAAGTTATATGTACCGTTATTTATGAATAGAGAAATTAAAAGAAATAATATTGCAAATATCCAGAGTACTAGTGATTATGGCAAAAAAAAAAAAAATTGGAATGCTAACATCAATTCAAAATGTTGGGTTTTCCTGATTACTGGGAACACCTGGTTCCCTGATACCTCAATTTCATAGCTTGTCACACAAGGCCTTTATACAATCTACCACTGAAGCTTCATCTTCTCCTACTGTCTTCCCATGCTCCTATGAAACGTAATTTTAAAATGTTGCCTGAAAATTTCATGTTCTTTCATAGTAACATGTGTTCATGCGTATTGCTAATGTCCTTGGCCTTTTCTTCTTGATAAACTCCTTCACACTCAAAATGTCATCTCATCTGTGAAACTTTTCAGACTCTCTCATATAATTAATTACTCTATTGGCAATTCAGCATGAACAAAACAGACAAGAAATCTTGCTTTTGCAAAGCTTATGACCTACTTTTATGGAACTGCATATTTTTATGTCAGTCTCCCAACTCTTCAAATGCAAGACCATCTACTTTTATCTCTATATCCCTAGTACCTGATGCATATGAGTTCAACAAATCTTTACTGAAATGAATAGCTACATTTAGGTATGAGTCCAGCATAATCATTTGAAAAGAAAAGAAAGTTCAAAAAATGCTGCAAAATGTGGAGGGTTTTTGAATATATTAAAATAGTGGCAAGAATTTACCTTCCCTCTATAGCTTCAATGCAATGTTTCAAAGAGAAGTGTATTTTAAAATAAAATTGAATTTGTGTAGGCCACTTACTCTAAAACATGTATACAAAATGTCAGAATCCAGCCCCATTTGAGATTTCCTGCTAGCTTCCTCTCATTCTTACCAATACGAACAATTCCACAATCCAATTTGAAATGAAAGTTATATTGGCTTCCAGATACTCATTCATTAAAATTTGTTAGAAGGAAAGATACAAACATACAAGCAAAACTTAAAGTACTGCTTATTAAAACAAAAGGTAAAATACTACCTACAGCTATAATCAGACGTGAGCTTTTAAAGTAAAGATATTTCTTTTAAATCTGAACTGAATCAAATTCTAGGTTTCTTCTATTTTCCCCTCAGGGATAATTCTTTGGAGATAATAATTCTTCTGTTCCTTCTCTTTTGCCAATATGAAAAAAGAGCTTGGCATTTCTCTTACTACTTTTTCTGTATTTGGTGTTAAGTATGTTACGATCATGAATGAATTCTTCAAAAAATGCACCCCTCCTTTTGTTACTTAACTGTGGGTCTCTATGCATACATGGAAGTCTGTCAAGTGCCTCCACAGTTGTGTAACACTTCACTGTAGAAAATTACTTACAGTGAATTAGCTACTGGGATCTTTGGGAATTTAATCTGAAAGCCTGAGGTGGAGAATCTCTGTATAGTCATTGACTTTCCTATTGCCACATGCATTTCTACGCCAGAAACAATAGTAATCTTCTTAAATCTGGAATACACTTTATTTTAGAAGGTCAGTATGGAAAATATAGCATCAAAAACTAAAAACAATTTTTCAAACCCACAATGATGCCAATTTTTGAAGGCTTCCTACCCCTACCCCTCTCAAAATAAAAAAGAAAAAGAAAAAAGAAAAATAAATACTCTCAAACATAAATTTATGTTGAACCATAAAATATACATACTATATCAAAAGTTGTACCCTGTAAAGAAAAAAAAAAATCATGGACAGCAAATGTTATGGATCACTAAAAGCACACAAATGTACAAAATAAACATGAGGAAGGCAATCTGGCATTTACTCATTTCTAAAATGTTACACATCTTTCTCTCCATTTGTAAAATGACATTATGTATATATTCCTATCCATTGGCAGAAATACCTTTTCAAAAGTCCCCACATTTAGGCCCATTGACATTACAAATATAAAATAAAAGGAAATTTTGAAAACAAAAGAAGTGGTATGATATTTGCTCCTAAAGCCAAATACCAGGTCCTAAATCAAAACTTCAAAAAAAATAGAATAAATGAGTATATTCTAAAATAAATCCCTAAATCATTGCAACCTCCTTCAATATTTGTTGACATAAGCAAAACCTTAGATATGTCTCCAGGCAAGTATTTTGAACTGAAATTTAAACTTGTTATATATTAATAACTGAAAATTTTTCTAAAGGCCATCCTAGGGAGTTGGGGGATAAAAGGATTATGCTATGCTTAATATTTTTTAATTGCAGACAAGATCCCTTTATTTTTTTGATGAGAAAATAATTTAGAATTTTTCTTAACAGAATTTCAACCTGAAAATTCTAAAAAGCAGCCTTTAGGTCTTAGAATATCATATGGCAAAATTACTGCTTTGCAAATTTCAACAGACTATTGTACTAGTGTCCTCATGAACCATAAGGGCTTCAGGTGCTTACATCAGTTTGGACTACTAGTATAAACAAAGCCATTTAAGTGAAAAGTTATATATTCTATTACTCTATTACTTTGAGTTGGGTAACTCAAAGACATGGGAAAATATGACAGTTTCAATAAGAGATAAAATGATTTGTTATTAAAGGGAATGCTACTAAAAAGAGAACTATAAATTAAACTCAAAATTATGATCAATATATTACCCCCCAAAGAAGTCATAACATAATTAAGAAATGGAGACTTATAAAAACTTTAAAATAAAAAAATTTCACAGATAAATCTATCATTATCTCAAATGTCTAAATTGCTTTCTGTTCCAAAAGAATATAAACATATTTTTAATGAGTATTGCTGGGACTGTTTCTCAGGAAAACAGGTTATAGTAAAACACCATGATAGAAACTGTGGAGCTTCTTTTCCATTTTACCATTCATGATACAACCACTCTTCTCTCAATTTACAAATCACGGTATCAGCTTTAACACAAATTCATCCAATACTGGTAATAGAATAACGAACAAGAAAGACCACATTTCTGCCGAGGGAACTTTATAGCCTAGCAGGGAAGAAGAAAGTTAAATAGAATTTACAAATATGGTGAGTGATAAAAAAGGGAAATTAAGGAATGTTAGAAAAGTATTTGTCTGGTTTAAGAGTCAGAGAAGGTCTAATGCAAACTCTGACTTAAAAAATGAGTCATTTAGCAAGGAAAAGGGGGCTACCATGAGTACTCAGGGGAGAGAAAAAATGATTTTCAAAACCTTTAATTGAGAGGAAGTAAAGAAGAGAAAACAGTATAGTGAAGACCTCCTAAACACATATGCTTATATCATAGCTTATGCAAATAAAAAGAAGATAGTTGAGTAATAAGGAAAAAAAGCACAAAAATCAGTAACTATTAAGGGAACTATACACATAAGAAAACTGACTACAGAGTCCAAGATTAAGTTTTTGAACTCATCTTTTAATAATAATGACAATATTAATATTAGTAATAGTGAAGGAAGAATAGATGCAAGTTCTATACTTCAAGAACTTTTATTTTTAGAGAATACTTAAATCACTACAGACTCAGGATAGGCAGATGAATAAAACATGGATTCTGTCCTCAAAAAAATACTGTAAAAGGGGAAACAAGTACATAAATAACAATAGGTGGAGATGGCATCTATGTTAGGGTTTGAAAATGAGTAGAAATAAAGTAAATTCTAAGCAAAGAACTTGGCATAGGTAAGCAGACAGGACAACTCAGGGCTTATTCAGTAACTCTTTTTTGGCTTGTATATACAATAAGCAAAAGCAAATTAGTAAGAAATTATACCAGAAAAATCAGTTAAAGCAAAATAGGATTGGTCCTAAATATTAGGGTAAGGCATATGGATTTGAATTTCTCAGCATGGGAAGGTCTCTAACTTTTTGAGGGGAGGGGAATAAAATGTACTTTAAGCTAAAGATGAATCTGACAAAATGTATAAAATGGATGAGAACAGCTCCTCTTCAATTCTCTTGGGTATATATACCTAGCAGCGGAATTGCTGAATCACAGGATAACTCTATATTTAACTCTGTGAGGAACTGCCAAACTTTTCCCAAAGTGGCTGTGCCATTTTACAACCCTGCCAGCAATGTATGACGACTGAAATTTCTCTCACATCCTCACTAACACTTCTTACTGTCTGTGTTTTTTGATGATAGCTCTCCTAGTGGATGTGAAGTGGTTTCTCTCTATGGTTTTGATTTGCATTTTGCTAATAATGTTGGGCATCTATGCTCTTACCAGCCATTTATATATCTTTGAAGAAACGTCTATTCAAATCCTTCACCCTTTTTAAGTTGGGTTATTTGTCTTTTTCCCACATATTTTTAAAGTCTAAAGTTAATGTTATAAAACAACCACCTCCTACCCAACCCCGAACAAGACAAGGATTTCACATCATTTAAACTCTTTACACGCTTCCTAACTTACATATTATGGATATCCAGCATTTTAAATCTGTCCTTTAATTTAAAAATGATAGATCATTATTACTGCATCCAGACAATGTCTATTTAGATTTACCTACACATTTATCAATTTCTTTGACCATTTATTCCTTATTGTAGCTCAGACCTTAAGTGTGGGGGAATGTTTCTCTTTCCTGAAGTATTTTTTTAGAAGTTCATTTAGCAAAAATCAGTTGATACCAAATTCTTTTAAATGTTGTCTTTATTTTATCCTTGTTCTTGAAAGACAGTTTTTCTCAATACATAATTATATATTACTTTTCTTGGTATTTTGAAGATACTATCCCATTGTTCTTTGTCTTCCATTGTTGGTGCTTTTGGCCTAGTTGTCATTCTTTAGTAGGTGATCTACTTTTACTCTCTACAGCCTTTAAGCTCTTTTCTTTGCCCTTCTATTCTACAGTGGTGTCACTGCAATGTGTTTAGGTATGAGTTTCTACTTATTTATTCCATCTGGTATACTCTGTTTCTGTCACTATAGATTCTTACATTCCATCAAGTATTTGTTATCCTTCAAATATTGCCTCTCCTCCATTCTCTCCTCCTGAAATTCCATATTAGACCATCACATCCTATTCTATATATCTCTTAATCTCTAAATCATATTTTCTATTTTCTTGCCATACTGTGCTGCATTCTGTGTAATTTCTTCAAATCTCTCTTACAGGTCACTGACTGATTCTTCCTCTCTTCAGTTATAAATTACCTGAAGTTTTTTTCTTTCAGCAATTATGTATTTTTTTTATTTCTAAAAGTTCTTTGATCATTTTTTGAGTCTATCATTTTGTTCTTTTATGCATGGTATTTTACATTCTGAAAAATAATTCCAATATCTGAAATTACTCATGGATCTGAATCTGTTTTCTTTTTGGTAACTCACATAGTTTGTTTCCTTGTTTACGAAATAATTGTGATATCATATTTTGTTGATTTTAATCTGTGGAATTTTGGGAGGCCTAACTGTGAATGCATTCCTCCAGAGGTAATTTACATTTGGTTGTGCCAACTGCCAAGAAATATTAGCAACCTGACATCAATTTTTGTCCTTGTCAAGATCCCCAGCTTAATGCAGAAGTTTTAACTTCAGTCCTCCAACTCTGAAGCTTACCCAGATCTTTATCTGGATCCCAGAAGTATTATCACCATTTACTTCAGAGTCATCCCACGTTTTTGGTGTGCTTACTGCGTGCCACTCCATTTTCAGTTCAAAGCTTTGTTTCTCTATTTTGACCAGGGAAGTGGGGTGACCAAAGAGAATCTTAGAGATTTCCCTGACTTTTCACAAACCCAGAAATGCAACAAAAAGGAAGGAAGAATATCTAATTTAAAAGGTAGCTCCAGAATATCAAGTTCATTATATAGCCAGTAGTAGAAGTCCTCAAATGACTTAGAAAACAAAACAAAACAAAAAAAAAACAACTTTTTTTTTTTTTTTAAAGTAGAAAAAGTAGATTTATTGGGTCTTAAAACTGAAAATACCCAGGGACAGACAGGGCTTATTTCAGACCCAGCTGATACTCCTAGGAGACAAGCTCTCTCTCCCTGCTTTTCCTCACTGCCTGGGATTACTCCTTTCTTAGAGAGCTATCTTCTGAAGAGGGCAAGACTGTTCCAGAAGCACATGCTCCTGGGTTCCAATTACAGGAGAAACAAAGAACACCTCTTCCTAGGGCAGCTCCAGCAAAATCCTCTACTACAAATGCTTTGCCCTACAGGACAAATATCCATACCAAGCACAGAAATGAGAAAAGAGAGGGCGTGGTTCATGGGAGGGAAATCTGAGCAGTTACTGAAATAAGAGGAAGCAGATGCTTCAAGATTAAAACAAATATACATCACTTTAAGCTGGAAATGTATTTTTTTCTTAAGAAATAATTAACAGAGGCTTCCACTGGGACAAGGGAGTAAGGGTGGAGTAGGCATATATTTTTCACTGTGTACTATTCTTTACCATTGAAATTGTTTACCCATGTACATGTACTACCTTTTTGAAAATCACAATTGAAATTTTTTTCATATAATTTTAGTTCTTAAAAATGATACCTAAAAAAAAAAAGATACCTGTATATAAATTCCGTAACTCTTACTCAGAGTAGGCTTTCAACATGTGAACAGTAAAATCAGACATTAACAGGTAGCATATTATATCAGTACCATATAAAATACCAGAGATTTAGGCACTTTATCAAACAAATGTTTAGAAATAAATGAGGTTATCCAGTCCTCAGCTGCACAATTTAAGACTGCTGAGTCCCTATTTACACACTTTAAAATTGTCACATTAACTGGACCATGAACCCTCAACACCAGCATTCCTCTTTTCTAATTGAGGAAACAAAACAGAACCAACTTCTGAACTTCGCAGACCACATAAAATCCACCATATGTCAAGAGTTCACTTTAACTGACGAGAGGAACCCAAGTCAAAGAAATTCGAAGTTAATACTAAGGATTTCCAAGTTACATTACCTTCCATTCTCTGCATTTTCTGCATAGATTTTAGATCTATGCTTCCTGATTGTATATTTAGGCTTTGGGGCTCCCTGCAGTGCTCCAACAGCATGTTCTAATTTAACATCTAGACATGCTCTGTACATAACACAGTAATGAGAGTGATGTCTTACTCCATTAAGTTAAAAATTTTAAAGGCTTGTCTGATTAGAGACTGGTATGCTTTTACAAAAAACAAAACAAAACAAAACAAAAAAACACTGACATAGAGGGCTATCCAACCAGAGCAGGTGCAATGAAAAGGGAGCTGATACCAGTGTCCTTGTTCACAGGACAGAAAGTCCACAGCAGAATCAATGACTCACCAAATTTACATGGGAAAAAGCAACACAGTCAAGTTCCCATTTAAGGTGGTTTTATAGTAAACACTAATTTGTCAGTGTCCAATATTAATTAGAAAACCTCTAAATAACTGAAATGGTAGAACTGCAACATGACATTCCTTGAAATCTGCTCTACAACACTGTCGAATCGTACCCCTAAAGCCATCACTTCTCTGCATACATGCTACATTTCACAACAATGAAATAACTGAAATTGTGGAACTGTAACCCACATTTTTTGAAATTTGCTCTACAACCACTTGCCAAATCATACTTTGAAAGTTATCACTTTCCTGTATATATGTTATATTTCATAACAAAACATGTCAAAAAGAAAAAGAGAGAGAGAGAAAACCTCTGTTATCTGTCTTGGAGCCTTTCAAATAGTAATCTTATTTTAACCACAAACTGGTGATGTGGCAGACCCTTTCTAGAAGAAACTAGACTTTCATCCAGTGTGTGGTTTTCTCATGCTTATTCCCACCCTGACAAGCCCTTGCAGAGCTCTCAGTGTCCTGTCTGCTCCTTTGCCAGACACCATAGCTCCCCCATTATAGGTCTTTTCTTTTATTCCCAGCTTGGTTATCATCCTTTGAAGCCTAAGATTTCAGATCTTTCTCCTTTTTGCTCTTCTCTTGTTTCATTTTATTTTCCTCTTTGCTTCCTCCTCTTTTGCCAGGGTATACCTGACCCTCCAGAGTTACTTCAGCACACCTGTCTTGCCTGATCAAAAAGGCATAGCTCCCATCACAAAACATGAAGATATCCCGGTCTGATCCCACAATTAACCTCTGAATGTCGTAGTTGGCATTGAAAAAGACTGCCCCACAAGAGGCTAGTGATTTCTTCCATTTCCTTCTCAGTGGGGCTTCGCAATACAGAAACAAACATCACGAGAGTCTTTCCTTTCTTTGTCATTTTCAATATGCTCTCAGGCTCGCCTGGATCTATCTGTGTGAAGTCAATTGGTGCTGAGGGTCTTTTGTACTCTGGAAGATCTCCTTCTTCTATGTCATCATCTTCCTCCCACTGTTCTAAGAGCCTTGCCATGTCTGCATCACTATAATCACAAATATCCTTTCCTTCTTCCGGGGGTGGGGTGAGGTGGAGTAGCCTCGCGGGGCATCTCAGCCAGGCCCTCAGCCACATCAGAGGCAGCAGCAGAAGATCAGAAGCACAAAGCAAGAAGACAGCCATGCACACCCAGCTAGAGGCCGCCATTTTCGCTAAAGCTTTTTATTTTGAAATAATTTCAAATTTACCGGACAGTTGCAAAAATACACCACCTAATTCCCTACCCAAATACCTAGATTGACTAACTTTTAGCCACATTTTCTTTATCATTCTATCTATTCAAGCATCTGTCCATCTATTCATTTATCCATTTTCTAAACGTGTAGAAGGTTGCATACATCGTGCTCCTTGAACACCTAATATTTCCATATATATTTCCTAAGAACAAGAATATTCACTTATGTAAGCACATTACATACAGTTAAAGTTCAAAAGAAATTTAACATTGATATAAAGCATACAATCTGTATTCCAATTTTTTCATGTCCTTTTGGATCTTTTTTCCTTCATTATTAGATCTAGTCCAGGATCATGTGCTGCATTTAATTATCATTATCTCTTTAGTCTCTCTCTTTTCTTTTAAATTGTGGAAACCTATGTACAACATAAACCTTCCCATCTCAACCACTCCTAAGCATACAATTCAGTGAGATTAATCACATTCACAATATTGTGCTACTCTCACCACCATATCACCAGAACCTTTCCATCACTCCAAACAGAAATTCAGCATCCATGTAACTGCACCCAGGATAATCCTTTTAAAGTGCAGTTAGACTCAATTTGCTGGCATATTGTGGAGAATGTTTGCATTTACATTCAAGATGGATATTAGTCTGTAATTTCCTTTTCTTGTTCTATCTTTATCTGGCTTTGGTTACTAGGGTGAAGGTGGTCAAATGACTTTTTTTGAAAACCTCTTTCTTCCCTACTTTTTATTAAGAAGTTTTTCAAACATACAGAAAAAGTTAAAAGGTCAGTACAATCTACACTTGTATACCTCAATTAAGAATCAGAACTCTTAATATTTGGTCACATTTTCTTTTTTTGTGTGTGTATGTATGTGTTTGCTGAAGTATTTGGAAGTAAAATTGCAGATATCACGACTCTTCACCCATAAATGCTTTGGCATGCATCTAGGGGTCAAGACATTTTCCTATGTAACCACTAATACTATCAGACCTACAAAATTAATAATAATTCTACAATATCAACAAGTATCCAGTCCATATTAATGTTGCCAAATTATCCCCAAAATGATTTAAACTTTTTTTTTGTCTAAACCAGGATTCAATCAGGGTTTATATGTTATATTCATTATTTCTCTTTAAACTAAAACAGACACCACTACCAACTTTTTAAAATGATACTGTCTTTTTGAAAAGTCTAGGCCAGTTGTTTTAAAAATGTAATACATTCTACTTCTGTCTGATTGTTTCCTTATGGAGTCATTTAACTGGTTCTTCTATAGCCTATATTTACTATAAACTAGAAGTTAGGTGTATAGGCTTGATTAGATGGTGACTTCCAGATCCCTCCATTGTAAAGGTGTGTATTTTACCCTTTGCAAATGGAAACAGTCTGTGGGTGATCCTTGGCAATATGTGAATATCCTCTTCCCAAACAATCTTTTACCTAATGGTTTTAGCATCTAGTAATGATCCTTCTTTATTAATGGCTGAAAAATAGAGATTTCTCTACTTCCTTCATTCCTTCTATATTTATTGGCTTAAATTTTTTAGTAGAGAAAAGCCTTAACGCCAACACCCATTCCCTCATCCCCTCACTTTTTCTGAGTATCATTATGGACTAATAAATTGTTGATGCTCAAACATGACAAACGGAAGGCCCCAAATGACTTTTAAACTTGTCTAGAGATGTTCATCTTAATTTATATTAAAGAATAATAACATTAGAATCACATAATTTTTCACATCAGACTAGCATGGAGAAAAATGTTTGATAATATACTTAACTGGTAAGTGTGTGGACGAAACATGAGCTCTTTATTGTGAGTGGAATTGTAAATTAATGCAGCATCTTTGGAGGGCAACTTAATTTAAAATCCTATATATTAAACCTTCAGATATACTTATATGCACAAAGTAAAGTATTGAGATATGTATAAGTATATTCTATACTATTTTTAATAACACAAAACTGTAAATAAACTAAATGTCCATCTTCAGGACATAAGTTAAATTATGATACTTCCATGTAATGGAATATGATCCAGGAAGTACCACATTTTCTAATAAGTAATAATTTTTAAGATATATTGTTATAACTTGACTTCATCTCCTCCTTCCTTCTCCCTTTCAACCACACTGGCCTTCCTTCATACTTTTCCTCAAACATCCAAGCATACTTCTGTCCAGGGCTTTTATATTTTCCTTCTTTCTGAAACACTCTTCCCCAAGATATTCACTTGGCTCATTCACTCATTTTCTTCAAGTTTCTGTTCTTATATGATCAGATAGATACTGACATCACCATCTAAAACAATCATATTTTCCCATCTCTAGTCCTTTCTAGCCGTTACCCTGCTTTACTTTTCTTCATACCACTTACTATACCTCCTGACATGTTTATTGGTTTATATGTTTATTATCTGTCTGCTCCTCCCACAATAGAATTATCAGTTCCAAAGGACAGCATTTGCTTTGTTACCAATTATGCCTTCAATGCATAGCGAGTGCTTATTAAATATTTTTTCCATATGAATATGTAAAAGTCATGGTTCACAACAGTGGATATGTTATGCTATATGCCTGTATCTTTTGGAAAGATGCCCAAGAAACAGGGCAAGTGAGGTGAACTGGTGAACCTGGAGGAGACGAAGGGGGGAAGTGGCCAGGGAAAGACTTACCACAATGTACATATTGTCATAGTTTGCATTTTTAACTATGCACATTTACTAAGCTATAAAAATTAATTTTAAAAATTTAAGAAAAAGTATGTCACTAAAGCACATGGACCATCCTAATTAAATCTGCTGCCACTTTTAGTATTTTTCTAACTTTATACAGGTATCTTTCTTAACAAAATGTTTAATGCTTAAACTTTTTATCTAATAGGTTTGTTCAATGAACAAATAAGACACGGTTGTTTTGACATAGGTACCAGAAACTGACCATGATCAGGTATGAATTTAAGATGAATATTTTAATTTTATTCCATGTTTTTTAAAAGATTAGAAAGAAATATGCCAACATGTTAACAATGATTACTTAACAGGACTACTAAGCTGTCTTTATGCTTCCTTAAATGTCACTTTCCACACTAAGCACATACTACTTCCATGATCAGGAAAAAAATAAATAAAAACTTTACACAAATATTTTCTAAATGTGACATTAAGAAAAAAACAGAGAGAGGCATCATTTCAGATGTAATCAACTTTTCCCTAGGATCCCATAAAAAATTCAACACCAAAATTCCTAAGTAGTATATTAATTTTAATTCATTAATATTCCTTTACTTCATGACATTTTTTTTCTTTCAGCTCAACATATACAATCAATATAATTCTATGCTTATTTTATAGGCAAAGGACAATTCTCAAATAGCGGTCATTTTAAAGGATTTAAAACTAACCATGGCTTTTAATTATTTTACAACTTTTAATTTTCTCTAACCCCTTCCTAGTTTTTTAAAATCTTACTCTCGAATTTTAATTCTTAACAATTTGGAAACCATAATTTTATAGAAGACATATCCTTAGAACAATGGTTTAAATTTCTTTAATTTTTTTTTCACTGATTACCATTAAACATAGAAGCATTTCCATGGGAAATCCTCTCATAGAACCACATATTGCAAAAGCCTGAAATAACTTCAGGTTATTTGTTTCAGGGACATATCATTCCTGCTACACAGAAGAAGTACCTAAAACTTAGAAAGGTTCAATAAATTGTCCAAGATTATCTAGTATTTTAATGACAAAAGAGAGAAAAAGAAATTAGGACAGAACACTCTAATTTTTCTATGCAGCATTCTCTACTACAATTCAGAACAACTTAAATACTTCTGAGACAAACAAGAATGAGATGGTAGCTAGGTTCACTTTATGCTGATTGACGCTTCATCCAAAAATTCTTTCCGAGACTGCTCCTTTGTTGCTATTTCCCAGATTACAGAAATCTCTTCCATGTCTGTTAAAAATAGCAAAGAACCTAGCAATAGAAGCCACCATGGCCTCAGCTCTGAGCCAAAATGGAACAGGAATTCCTCACTGGAAACTTGTGAAGCCAACCCAACTATACAATTGTAGCTCTGAAGATTACCCTAATTTCCCATGTTTGTGGGCATATTCACTTAGTAGGAACAATACCAGTTAATACTTGAATTCTGTAAAGTGAATCAGTGTTCTACTTCTTCAATTCTGTAAGATAACATTTCAAAATTAGGCATATCTACAGTAAAATAAACTACATAAAAAACAATGTAAGATACACCTTAGTAGCATGAAGGGATAACATAGCATATTATTGGACTTTGAGTGCTATAAAACAAAAGAGATTTCATTATATAAGTTATTCATTTAATAAGGGGCAAAATCAATGGAAAAGAAAACTACATTTATACATATTGTTACTAAGGACCATAAATACATTGCCTGTAGAAGTCTCCTGATTTTAAAGCGTACATACCAACAGTCTTTTGTCGCACTATGCTCCTCGCCTTTTCGGTTCCTGGGGAACCAGTGGTTGTTGCACTTCTCTGTCTCATTGGGGCTTGGCCAGGCTGATCACGACTCCATCCTCTTGAAAACGACTTGTCGACTGAAACTTTCTGAAATTCATGTCCAGCTCCTAGAAATGCATATTTTCAATCTCACTATATGGTTACTTGATCAATAATCTCTTCAAATTATACATGTTATCTATCTTGCCTCAGATTCATCAGTTTACTTATAATGAGTTATCAAATAACAAGATAAATGCATATAATAAGGTTTCTTTGATCTTCAATTTCTACAAAGATCACATTTATTCTAAAACTGATGCAGAATTTAAAAACTACACTATTAACAACAAACTATTATAAATGCTTTGCTACCCACTTGTTTTGCAACAAAAACGAAACATCTGGATGAAAAAAAAACAAAAAAAAAAAAACAAAACAAAACAGGAAATGAGCTAACAAGCTAAACTCTTCTGCCTGTCAGTAACAGCCACTTCAGAAATAAAGAACCCAGGATAAAGTTGTTTGGGCACAAACTTAACACGCTGGACAGAAGGTTAAGTATGAAATGTAACTTTGATGTAATCTCTAACTAGCTATTAATAAAGAATGCAAAATACTAACAAACCAATGATTATAAAATATTAATATAAATACAATGCTACTGCATCTTCTGTTTTTACATTAGACAGATAGATATTCCACTTCTAGGGGATGTTCATTTTTAGTTATAACTAGGAAAACGCTTTCAAAAGACTTTTCCAAGTAATCCTTTATTTTTGACTTAAAATAGAGTAGCATGAAATTACCTTCTGTTTCAAACAAAACTTGCTTATGATAAAAAAGGAACAGCATTTTATAAATTTTCATTTTGGCTATCAATAATGAAATACTTAAGACTGTATTACATATTTAAACTTCAGCTGGATATGTATAGAACACTTTATATCTCATAGAAATTATTATTAATTTTAAGGTTCCTTAAGAAAAGTTAAAAAGTACCTACATGCTTTATCATTGGAAACTCAAAACTTTTAGGGTAAATGAAGGAGGGAATAATTAAGAGAGAACATGAATTTACCTGGCTTGGTCTATTTCCTCACCCAATTATTTAAGCAAGTTTATATTGAGCATTTCTGTGAACTGCTCTTACCTTTCCCTTTATGCTTTTTCTGTTTCTGTTCACTCAGTTTATCCAATGGTAAGTCACTAAGATCCAAGCTATATAAATTTCTAGCTAAAACTTTAGTTAGTGTCTCCATAGTCAGTGACCACTCAGTGGCCAACTCTTCCCAGTATGTCAATGACGACAGAACAGAGAGTAAGTCATCCCAAAGTTCTCGGGAGA
Source organism: Choloepus didactylus (assembly GCF_015220235.1). NCBI lineage: Eukaryota > Metazoa > Chordata > Mammalia > Pilosa > Megalonychidae > Choloepus > Choloepus didactylus. The sequence continues at coordinate 170,929,923 of NC_051310.1, forward strand.
TGTACACATTTAGATTTGCTTTGATCCAGGCAACTATAAGAGTCTATCAAGAGAAATAATCAGAAATAACAATAAAATATGTTTAGCATGTAACTTCAAAATCATATATTCAATTATAAAAATAAATTACCTAAAAACAAGCAGAGTTTTAAATCACATAATATCCATGACCCTTTCTTGGTAGGTAATACTTGCAAAATGAATTCATGCAATCATTATTATTTACTATAAATTTCATTTCAATAACTGCTAACTCCTAATACTCCAGCAATTAAGACAAATTTTCAAAACTGAAAAGAAATTTCCCTAAAATTATAACTATCCTTCATGCTGTATTACAAAAATAAAACTAAATAAAATAAAATAAATATTGTATAAAAAGAGACAAAAGTCCCTATAGTAGTGAGTGTTAAAAATGTTGAGTAGTAAAGTTATTGGACTAAAAAACCAAACCTACATTTCCAAAATTAAAGACAGAAATCACTAGCTATATAACTTTGAAAATTCTTCTGCTAATATAGAAAAACAAGATACTAGAAATGTACTTAATGAAATATGGTTTTGAAAGATTTTATGTAAACTGAAGGTTAAAATTCAGTGTCATTTGATAGACACCAGAGAAATTAAAAATATTTTGTCATAAATCAAATCATAGAATAAAAAACTTATTCATAAAAGGGCAAAAATTATTGATAAACCAGTACTTCCAACTGAGATTTTGTGGATTTCTACTAAAGATATACATACTCTCGCACTAAAGATGTCACAAGACAAAGGATTTTTCAAAAGCTTAAGTTCTATAAATATTACTAAGGAATTCACATAAATTTAATGTAAAAATGAAAATGAGCAGTTTAGGGCATGGTAATAACTAATGACCTTCCATTCTATCTTCAGGCTACAAAAAAGTTATTTCACATAACAAGCTAAAAACGTCTTCCTATAGCTTTCATCATTGTTTTAATTCTAACAAGGGGGAAATTTTTTTAAAAGGCTAATGGAGTTAAAAGGGGTTTAGATAATAAAAGTAGCTAGTTTTAATGGATTATTCACAATAAGTATAGAATTTTAAGTAAAATAGCTAATAATGGGGGAGGGGCATATTAATTTGAATGGTTATATCAAGAATTAGAATCGAGATAATTTTTATCTTTGATATTTAAAAACATTTTATCCATGTACTTGAATTTAATGTGCCATCTTTAGGTATTTCTTTTGCTTTCTATATGACAAAGAAACCATAATACATTTAAAATTAGAACTGTATTTTCAGATTGGAAAATACAATGTGTAATTCCTGCATAATTACATTACTACTGATACTTCAGAAATGAGCTAACACAACAAAATCTTATGGAACAGCATGATAAGAAAGAATCTTGATTATTTACTACTTTCTTATTACTACAGAACAACAAAGTTTTTTCCTAACAATCCCAAAGACTTGAAAACTCATAAAGCAAACAATCAGGCCATTATTCATGAAGACCTCTGCCAGCTTTCTGACACCATATATAAATATGTCACAAGAAATAAAGTATCATCAGCCCTTAAAACACTTTTTCCACAGACCTGATATTTTTTCCACTCTTATACCAGGTTATGAGTTTAAATAAATGGAAAATAACGTACTTAAATAAGCAACTTTTTACTTAACTCTACAAAAGATCTCTGATTTAAAACGTTTTTCCCAGGAAAAAGTTCACGGCTCACTGAATCTTTAAGAAATATATATCTAGCTATCCATTTATCTATCTATCTACATATTTATTTATTTTTATTGCCTGGAAAAGTGGTCCTGCAAGTCGACCTGCCAAGGTCATATTTTTTTTCCCCTGGAACTGTAGAAAAGCTTGTGGTGGCATCTTCAATACAGACTCTGTGACTCTGAGCAATACAAGCAGCATCTGTTCCCTTAAAGTAAAAAGATGAATTAATTTTTCCTTCTTGCAAATGTTTGCTTTTGATTAATGGTTAACTTTCAAATTAATATGTTACAAAAATTACAACAAATTATAATTCAAAATTCAAATATCAAATGTTTTTGAAAGACAATTTCAATTTTTAGAATTCTTTAAATATTAAAATGAGAAATTCCATTTTATAAATCTACACCATTTTTTTAGCCACAATATACTTCTGTCAAATAAAATTTTATGCAAAAGTTGAGCAACTGGTGGTGAGAAGGTGTATGTTTGTTGCTCTGCCCTTCCCCCATTCACCCACCCCCCCCAAATCAAGTAACAGACCTCAGGGAGCTATTTAAAGAACACTCATTTATACAATAGTTCTACCTTGATGACTATCCATCAACTCCAACTTGACAATAAGGAGAATAACTACATATATGTAGGCTCAATTTCAAAAACTACATGCTATCTTAAGATTAATAGATTACAGAGGGCCTGATAACCAATAAAGCGGCCATTATTCTATTGCCTATTTTCATCCTTTTCAGTTTGAGCCATTTTTTAACCCTTTGTTTTCTTTGTGTATTAAATCTCAAGCCAACCCTAACATTATCCTCATCTTATCTCTTTCCCCGAGAAGCTTATTACTAAAACCATAAGACTACCTTATTAGCACCTGTTAATTCGGAAATTGATTTCAATCACATATGAAAAAGAGGCTGACGAGGGAATTTCAGTTGGGGTATATATGCATGCTAGCAGCCCAAGTCCCTATCACAGCCTCCTACTCTGGCTATCTTTCAGACCCATTCCAGGCATAACAACACATGGGACAGTCTGTGTGAGAAATGTAACTGAAGCAGCAAAAAATCCCAGCTCTAGAAGTCATGGTTTTTCTCGGAAGTAAGGATAGAATCAAACAGAAAAATACTGCTTAATTTAAAATATATTAAATTTATTTAACAACAAATGCATGCAATCATTCATAGAATAAAAATCAAAGGTGCCACATTTGTAACCTTTGGCTTCTAGCTTTGCTATATGAATTGAAAATCATTTGAAATTAACAACATATACAATAACATATAGATTTCCAAAGAAATCTTAACTTGATTTGTGGTCAAACTATAACTCACTCATATATCAGACAATCTTCTCACTTTAAATTATAATAAAAATGATTTTAATTCACAAAGAAATTCTTGAGAATTCAATGTAAATACGTGGGCAATCTCTCATAAGGCTTTGACTTCAAGGGAATTTGCAAAACGGGGAAAATTTTGAAATTGAGATCCACTCAGCAAGTCTCTCACTTTAACCTGGCTACACATCACTGATTCAAAGCATATAAAAAGGAAAAAGAAAGACTAACAAAAGAATGCTACAATGCAGTATAGATAATGGTTATTGACTTGGCTCTAAAGTAAAAAAAATAAACCATAGTTCAAATCTCTATTCACTTCTTACTAGCTGTGTAAACGAGGCCAAATTATGTAATCTCTTTGTGGCTCAGAATTGTCCCATGGAATATGGGGATATCTAACTTAAAGGATGTTGCAAAGATTCATTAAGAAAATGCCTGTAAAGTGCTTACAAAGAAACTTTAGAATGATACCTAGCACAGAGAAGTGCTCCAAATATATTAACAATAATAACTACTTATACATGTACCTCTATTAATACACTTACAGTAAAGAATATTTTTAAAACAAGGCCATTTTCCCCCATATTTAGCAAAACATAAACTAGGCATACCTTTTGGCCAAGGAGTCACCTTTTTAAGAGTGACTCTAAAAAGGGAAATTACAAACATACAATGTTCATTGCTATACCCACCTTCTACAAGAAAAGGAAATAACTACATGTCCATCATAGGGAACTAGCTAAGAAAATTATGGTACATACATAACGGTATAATACTATGTAATCATGTGTATGGTCTGGTGAACACAGATGTTCACCAAAGGTCAAACAATGATTACTTCTAGAGAGTGAGCTTTTCGACAACTTTTACTTTCTTTTTCACACTTATCTTTGTTGTTTGAACTTTACAGGAACACTTTCACAAAAATTATGTAATTGCCCTCCCTATTCTCTCCTCAAAAGGCGTTTTTTTTCCCATTCAATTAAACAAGTACTTATAGGATGCCAACAATATATAATGTACCGTACTAAGAAATAAATGCAGGCAATATAAATAACATGACAACCAGTAATGCTTTCTAGGGTCTATCTCAATTCACTGGCATAAACAGACATTTATAAAGGTAATTTAGGGATCAAGACAATTTTGACAAGAATTTAAAATAAGTATAAATACAGCATGAAAGGAATTGAGGGAAAAAAAGTTAAATAAGGACATGTGGAAAGAAGACAGAAATTATATACTCTAAAGAAAAGCACAGAATGTGATTAGAAAACAGCAATCTGATAAAGCTGGGAGGCAGTATACAATACTGTGGGATGGAATTTAAGCTTGAGAGAAAGGCTAGGAAAGTAAGCAGGGGCCAGATTACACATGACCTTGAACGTCAGGTTGAGAAATCTGGCATTCATACATTCACTCATTCATTTATTCATTCATTCACTCACTTACATATACATTCATTTATAAGAGGAGGTGGCCATCAAATGCCTGCTTTAGAAAGTCAGACCAAGAGGTCTTGTGGAAGTTGATCAAAGATGCCTGTGACACAGTTACCTGAGCTAATAAACAAATTCAACAAAGTGGAGGGATAAAAGATTAATACACGTAAGTCAGTAATGTTCCTATACACTAGAAATGATCTAACTGAAGAAACACTCAAGAAGATTCCAATCTCAATAGCAACTAAAAAAGAATCAAGTACTAGGAATAAACTAAACCCAGGATGTAAAAGACCTCTACAGAGAAAATTATATAACTTTACTAAAAGAATTAAAAGGGGACCTAAAGAGATGGAAAGATATTCCATGTTCATGGACAGTAAAGCTAAATGTCATTAAGATGTCAATCCTACCCAAATTATCTACAGATTCAATGCAATTCCAGTCTAAATTCCAACAACCTACTTTGCAGACTTGGAAAATCAAGGTATCAAATTTATTTGGGAGGGAAAGGGGCCTTGATTGCTAAAAACATTCTAAAAAAGAAAAACGAAGTGGGAGGACTTATAGTTCCTGACTCTGAAGCCTACTATAAAGCCACAGTAGTTAAAACAGCATGGTATTGACACAAAGATAGACATACTGATCAATGGAATCAAACTGAGAATTCAGAAATAGACTCCAAGATCTATGGTCGACTGATTTTGTCTCTTCAACAAATGGGGCTGGGAAAACTAGATATCCATATTCAAAAAAATGAAAGAGGACCCCTACCTTACACCCCATACAAAAATTAACTCAAAGTGGATCAAAGACCTCGATATAAGAGGCAGTACCATATAACTACTAGGAGACAATGTAAGTAAACATCTTCAAGACCTAGTATTAGGATGTCACTTCTTAGATGTTACACCCCAAAGCACAAGCAATGAAAGAAAAAACAGATAAATGGGAACTCCTCAAAATCAAAAGCTTCTGTACCTTAAAGGTACTTGTCAAAAAGGTGAAGAGGCAGCCAACGCAATGGGAGAATATTTTTGGAAAGTGTGTATCTGATAAGAGAATGATATCTTGCATACATAAAGAAATCCTACAACTCAATGACAACAGTACAAACAGCCCAAATATAAAATTGGCAAAAGATATGAAAAGACATTTCTCAGAAGAGGAAATACAAATGTCTAAAAAAACAGATGAAAAAATATGTATCTTCACTAGGTATTAGGGAGATGCAAATGAAGACCACAATGAGATATCATCTCACACCAATAAGAATGGCTGCCATCAGACAAACAGGAAACTACAAATGCTGGAGAGGATGTGGAGAAATTGCAACACTTATTCACTGCTGGTGGGACTGTGTAACGGTACAGCCACTCTGGAAGACAGTTTGATGGTTCCTCAGAAAACTAGATATCAATTTACCCTACGATCTAGCAATTTCACTACTCGGTATATACCCAGAAGATCTGAAAGCAGTGACACAAACGGACATTTGTACACCGATGTTCACAGCAGCATTGTTCACAATTGCCAAGAGATGGAAACAATCCAAATGTCCTTCAACAGATGAGTGGAAAAACAAAATGTGGTATATACACATGATGGAATACTATGCAGCAGTAGGAAGGAAAGAGGTCATGAAACATATGACCACATGGATGAACCTGGAAGATGTAATACTGAGTGAAATAAGCCAGACACAAAAGGAGAGATATTGTTTGTTACCACTAATGTGAACTTCGTGAAAAATGTAAAGTAAGTGTCTTATAATGCAGAATATAGAGGTCCTAGAGATGGTCAGAAGCTAGTGAAGGGGGAATGATAATGTAAAATGTACAGATATGATAATGAGGGTGCACTTAATGGTATGGGAATGGTCAGGTGTGACTATGGTTTATTAATGGGATTACAAGTATCTGTGAGTATCCGTGATGCGTTGAAGGTGAACATGTTCATAAATGGTTGTTTAAAGGCATGGAACCCACAGAGTAGCACCACAAACCTAAACAAGTATTAGCATGATATACTTAGAAGGTATGACACTGGTGCGGAGGGTTAACAACAGAGTGGTATGGAAAAACTACCCTTTACATATTAAAGATTATATTTAATAGCAATATCTTACCAACACTACACTAATACTAAGGATGAATAATTAGCATCTGATAAGAGATCTGGGATGTTATGACAATCATTTAAAGTTAAGTGTGACGACTGTAAAACTAAGTGAAGATAATGTAAGAAAATGACCATTTATCTTCGGATAGAATATATATTAAGTGAAATTAGGAACCCACTACTTAATAAATCAAGCCCTCGACTTGAGGCGTACTCTTATGAAACTTAGGGTTGTAAATGGGGGGCTGAGCCCTCCTATAATTATGCCTAAGAGGCATCTCCAGGGAACCTCTTTTGTTGCTCAGATGTGGCGTTTCTCTTCCTAAGCACAACTCAGCAAATAAATTCATTAACCACGCCCCACCCCCCCCCCCACACACACACATACAAGGAACATGACTCCCAGGAGAAAAGAATCTCCCTGGCAACATGGGACATGACTCCCAGAAATGAGCCTGGCCCTGACATAGAAGGATTGAAAATACCTTCTTGACTGAAAGGGGGAAAAGAAAGGTAACAAAATAAGGTTACAGTGGCTAAGAGATTTCAGAGAAGGTCAAGAGGCTATACCGGAGGTTTCTCTTACGCCAGCTCCAGCTAGAAATCCCAAATGGCCACAGTATGCCATGCCCTTACCAAAATTAATTCCCAAGTACCTAGGTCCCTACCTGAGATTCTATAAAATAGTCACTCATTAAGATTTATCTCTCAGAAACTTAAATCAACCACAGTGTTCCTATGCCAGATAAGTCCTAAAACCCAGAGGCAACAGCCTCTTTAAGATCAACAATCAGACGCAGCCCTCTTTCCCATGCTGTCAACACCCTCTTTCAATATGAACAAGTTAGGATGCTCACTGCCTAAATACCCCTAAAGATGGAGAAGGAGATTAAGTGAGAGGAAGGGGTAGTAACAAAAAAAGATAAATTTAACAAGGGTCTACGAATAGTGAAACTTTATATAAATAAATAAATATATATATATATATACACACACACATATACATACACACATATTTTTAGATGCTGGGGTGTTGGAATAGCTGGAAGGAGGTAAATGACATAGCAGAATTGTAATAAATAAATAAATAAATAAATAAATAAATAAATAAATAAATAATTTAGATGCTGGGGTGTTGGAATAGCTGGAAGGAGGTAAATGACATGGTGGAACTGTAACCTATATCATCCTTTGAAATTTGCACTATAGTTGTAACTGAATTGTACTTTCAAAGTCATCACCTTTCTGTATATACCTCATATTGCATAATGGGGAAAGAACTTAAGACAGTGGAATTGTAACCCACAACAATTTTTAAAATAACCTATATAACTGCTTGTCGACCTGTGCATTGAAAGTTAACATCTTTTTGTATGTATGATATATTTTACAATAATGGAAAAAGCCAAAGTTGTGGAACTGTGAACCATGACATTCTTTGAAATTTGCTCTCTAACTAGTCAAATAGTACTTTGAAAGTTATCATTATTACGTACATACACAATATTAAAGTTCATAATAAAAAAGGTGCCTGTGACAAAGGGAAGGGGACTGTTATCATTATAATAATTATATAAAACATTATATTCATTCATTCAATAATAGGAGCGCCTACAATATTGTAACAAGTCTTGTTCACAGATACTACTACTGTAAAAATACTATACTTGTATATGCAATTTAGAAACAACACACATAAAGGATAAAAAAACCTTACCAAGTCTTTTTGTCCATTGACACTTGCACAACCATGAACCGATAAATGTTAAGAATGCGTTTACACATATCTGTGTGTTCATCCAGAAGAGTTTTTATTTCATTTGCGGGTTCAAGAAGAAATATGTTTGATGAGTTTATAATAAATACCTAAGAAAAAAAAAATCATTAGGCATTAACTATGGATTTCAATGACAGAGTTCTTATTCAAAGAGAAACAAACTTCGATGCTGGTGGTGATCTACAACAAACTTAGAAGCATATTGTGTGCTAATTCTAAACCTACTTGTATCACTTGTTGAGTACTGAAATTTAACCTCAAAAAACCTATTTTTTAATGTTTATATAGTAAATATGATATTACTACTAGACACTCGAGGAAAATAAAGCAAGCACAAAAACAGCATTTTCCAAAATTGAGAGCTTAAACATAATATGCCTTGTTGCTGAAATAAAATGAAAAGAAGAATTAAAAAATACAAATAGTTTAGGATAAAAGATAATATCTAAAACAAGAAGAATTTTCTAAATAAGTCATTCAAAGATTATCTCCTTTTTCATGTTTTTTGGTTATGTGTGTTATATCTGTTTTGGGGATAAGTATCATACTGCCTAAACAAATTACATATTATAGTACTACTAACGAGGTGCCATCAATATGCATCTTCAATTAAGTTCATTATAATCAAATCATTAATTGTATTTTGCTATAGAGGACAAGGATTGTGAGACTCAAGTTATGAAAAAGATAGCCATTTGCAGAAACTCTCAAGGACACTTTGGAGGTACAGAAATTTAAGTCAATCATCAGCTATAAACGTAAGACAAAATTTATATCTTCTTCACCTATAATTCTGATTTGAAACCCTTGGGGGAGCTAAATGGCAAAGCACAATTATAAAGTAATTCAATGACTAACTTTCTGCCAATAAAATAGAAATTTTAATGAAATGAATTATTTTACAGAAAAACATAAACTATCAAAAGTGACTCAAGATGAAATATGCCAGAAACAAAGGCAAACACTACAATGCCTCATCAATATGAACTAACTACAATGTGAAAACTCAGATTTGAATCTTAGAGCACAGCCTATCAGTGGAATAATTACTGTAATGGTCCCTATATTGTAGGCTCTTACAACAGTCAAATCTATTCCTGAACTGTAATGGCTACCTCCAGTCTCTGAGATGCTGATCCCTTTGTGTATAACCTGATCAGTCTCTGGAACGTTGGGTATCTGTGTAACACCTGAAACTCAGAGCTAGCGCTCCGTAGATATGAATGCACATACAACAACTGTTAAAAAAAAAAAAAAAAAAATAGCTGAAAAAGAGCCCAGACTTCAATTAGAGATATGAATGAAGCATTCTGGTTATGACTAGGGAAAATTGGGCCAAAGGGTAAAGATCGAAACTGACCGTGTTTTAAAACTTCAATTTCCATGTGAGACCAAGGGAAGAGATGTTTATTTGGTGCAGGATCTATAATTTCTAAATAATATAACTTCTACAGTCAGCTTGATCAAACACCATAATTACATGGAACTTTGAATAGGAAGTGAGATATGGCAGGTTTGTATAGGTTACAGTGAAATAATGACACATCCTAAAGTAATCTGGGCAGAGAATAAAAATATATACGCAAGGCTCCCCTGAGAAGCTGGGAGAAAATGCAGAAGTGTTGGACTTCCTCATCTGGATTGCTGCTGATGTTCTCACAAACATTGAGGAAGTGGTGGTTTGGTATGCTGAGTCCTCTATATCTTGGGGCTTCCCCTTATGAAGTTCGTTAATGCAAAGGAGAGGCTAAACCTGCTTGTAATTGTCCATAAGAGTCTCCCTCTGAGTACCTCTTTGTTGCTCAGATGTGGTCCTCTCTCTCTCTAGCTAAGCCAACTCAGCAGGTGAACTCACCAAGCCTCCCCCACCCTCATGTGGGACCTGACTCCCAGGGTTGTAAATCTCCCTGACAACACAAGCTATGATTCCCAGGGATGAATCTGGACCCTGCATCGTGGGATTGAGAACATCTTCTTGACCAAAAGTGGGATGCAAAATGAAATGAAATAAAGCTTCAGTGGCTGAGAGATTTCAAATGGAGTTGAGAGGTCACTCTGGTGGATATTCTTATGCACTACATAGATAACTCTTTTTAGGTTTTAATGTATTGGAATAACTAGAAGTAAATACCTGAAACTATCAAACTCCAACCCTTGACTCTTGAAGACAATTGTATAACAATGTAGTTTACGATGGGTGACAGTGTGATTGTGAAAACCTTGTGGATCACACTCCCTTAAAACGGTGTATGGATGGATGAGTAGAAAAATGGGGACAAAAACAAAATGAAAAATAGGATGGGATGGAAGGGATGATTTGGGTATTCTTTTTTACTTTTATGTTTTATTCTTATTCTTTATGGTGTAAGGAAAATGTTCAAAAATAGATTGGGGTGATGAATACATAACTATATGATGGTACTATGAACAGTTGATTATATACCATGGATGACTGTATGGTATGTGAATATATCTTAATAAAACTGAATTCAATAAAAAAAAAAACTACAAAAAAAATGACTCAAGAAGAAATACAAAAGATGCATACATCAATCCCATCAAAGAATTTGAACTAGTAATCAAGGTCTCCCTGACCTGTCATTGACCCCCAGGCCTAGACAACTTTGTAAGTAAAGTTCAATCCAACCTTCAAGGAAAATGATCCCAATATATACAAGTTGTTTCAGAGACAAAAAAAAAGGAAAGCTACCCAGTTTATTTTATTAAACTATACTCTTGTTATCAAAAACAGACAAGAATTATACAAGAAAATAAGAGACCCATATCACTTATGAACACATATATATAAACTTTGAAAAAAACAATAGCAATTCAAATTGAGCAAAATATACTTTATGACCAAGTAGTGCTTACTCCAAAACTGTAAAGGATTGCTTGATATCAGAAAAATCTAATACAATGTATCCTATCAATAGTTTTAAGTGGAGAAAAGTATAACAATCATAATGTTCGGAGAAAGCATTTGTTACTTTTAAAAATCCTAGCAGGGAGAACCTAAGATGGTGGCTACGCAAGACGGGGTAAAAACCACCTCCGTGAAAAATACTAGACAAAAGCCAGAAAGTGACCCAGAACACCAGTTGCAGCGCTGCACCAGCCAGACAAGGTCTGCTAAATCCACAGGGACCGTGCATTTGGTGAAACTGGGACTCTGTGTTCTGAAACGAGTGAGTGAGCCGGCTGAAAGTACGGCAGCCACGCTGCAATGTGGGGAAACCATGGGTTGGCATTTGGAGATGGACTAGTACTTTTTAAAGAAAAATCCAAAAGTGGCTGCAGATATAGCAGCAAGAACCTCACAGTGAAGGGCGGCAGGAATTCCTCAATATCTGGCGTGTAAGATAGCCTTTCATGGACCCACTGCTAATTGTCCTGGAGCAAGAAAAGCAGAGGAGAGTCAAAAGGGGAAGAAAACCATGCCCCTTGCACCCATCTTCCCACTGGGCTGGGAATGCTCCTGCCCAGCGTTTGAGCCACAGCCCAGAGCCACGCCAAGGGACAGTGTGACGGGAAGTGTTTCCCACAATACTGCACACAAGCCACAATATCAGGCGTGGGCAATAGCCCTTCGTACATCCACAGCTAATTGTCCCGGAGCTCGGAAGGCAGAGCTGTGTGAAAAGGGGGAAATTAACACGCCCCCCCCCCCATCTTTACAGCAGGCTGGGAACGCCCCTGCATGGCCCGGCGGCCCAGGGCTTCCCTTGAGGGAAGGTGCGCACTTATGACGTAGCACAGCCTTCTCTCAGCAGAGGCCCTGGGAGGGCATGGCTGGGAAGAGGGACCCACTCAGAAATCCCAGGGACCCTACGCCAATACCAAGGACTTGCGGGTCAACGGCAGAGACAATCTGTGGCGAGACTGAAATGAAGGTTTAGACTCTTGCAACAGCCTTAAACTTCCAGGAACACCTGGGAGGTTTGATTATCAAAGCTGCCCTGCCTCACTAACTGCTCAGACATACACCCCACATTCAGGGCGGACAGCACCAACAACACACCCAAACTTGGTGCACCAATTGGACCCCACAAGAACCAGACCCCCAAACACCACAAAGACAAAGTAGGGGAGAACCAACTTGAGGGGAATAGGTGACTCGCCAATGCCATCTGCTGGTTAGTTAGAGAAAGTGTATGCCACCAAGCTGCAGATCTGACAAATTAGAGACTGCAGTTTGAATAATTCTTCACATCCTAAAACAACCCTATCAAGTAAAGCAAATGCCAAGATGCCAAAAACAACAGAAAATTTTAAAGCATATGAAAAAACCAGACGATATGGAGAACCCAAACCCAAACACCCAAATCAAAAGATCAGAGGAGACACAGTACTTGAAGCAATTAATCAAAGAACTAAAGACAAACAACAAGACCATGGCACAGGATATAAAGGACATGAAGAAGTACATGGCAAAGGATATAAAGGACATGAAGAAGATCCTAGAAGAGCATAAAGAAGAAATTGCAAGAATACATAAAAAAATAGATGATCTTATGGAAATGAAAGAAACTGCTGACCAAATTAAAAAGATTCTGGATACTCATAGTACAAGACTAGAGGAAGGTGAACAACAACTCAATGCCCTTGAGAACCACAGAACGGAAAATGAAAGATCAAAAGAAAAAGTGGGGAAAAAAAACAAAATAATCGAAATGGATCTCAGGGATATGATAGATAAAATGAAACGTCCAAATATAAGATTCATTGGTGTCCCAGAAGGGGAAGAGAAGGGTAAAGGTCTAGAAAGAGTATTCAAAGAAATTCTTGGGGAAAACTTCCCAAACCTTCTACACAATATAAATACACAAAGCATAAATGCCCAGCAAACTCCAAATAGTATAAATCCAAATAAACCCACTCCAAGACATATTCTGATCAGACTCTCAAATACTGAAGAGAAGGAGCAAGTTCTGAAATCAGCAAGAGAAAAGCAATTCACCACAAATAAATGAAACAACATAGGATTAAGTAGTGACTACTCAGCGGCCACCACGGAGGCGAGAAGGCAGTGGCATGACATATTTAAAATTCTGAGAGAGAAAAATTTCCAACCAAGAATACTTTATCCAGTAAAACTCTCCTTCAAATTTGAGGGAGAACTTAAATTTTTCACAGACAAACAAATGCTAAGAGATTTTGCTAATAAAAGACCTGCCCTACTTCAGATACTAAAGGGAGCTCTACCGACAGTGAAACAACAGAAAGGAGAGAGAGATATAGAGAAATTAAACAGACATATATAGAACATTACATTCCAAATCACCAGGATACAAATTCTTCTCTAGTGATCACGGAACTTTCTTCAGAATAGACCATATGCTGGGACATAAAACAAGCCTCAATAAACTTAAAAAAATTGTAATTATTCAAAGCACATTCTCTGACCACAATGGAATACAAACAGAAGTCAATAACCATGAGAGTCTTAGAAAATTCACAAATACCTGGAGGTTAAAAATGAGGGGAAGATGAAAACATTCCCCAATAATCAAAAGCTGAGGGACTTCATCACCAGTAGATCAGTCCTATAAGAAATGCTAAAGGGAATCGTGCAGGCTGAAAGGAAGGGACACTAAACAATTGACTGAAACCACATGAAGAAATAAAAATTTTTAGTAAAGATCACATGGTAAGTATAAATACCAATACTACTTTATTTTTTATTTGTAACTCCACTGTTTACTTCCTACAGGATCTAAAATACATTAAACTGTAATGATAAATCAGTGGTTTTGGACTCAATGTAAAATAGGTAATTTTTGACAAGAACTACATAAAGGTGGGGGAATGGAGGAGTATAGAAACATAGTTTATGTGTCCTATTGAAGTTAAGTTGGTATCAAAGAAAACAAGATTGTTATAGACTTAAGATGTTAAATTCAAGCCCCATGGTAAACACAAAGAAAGTATCAGAGAATATGATCACAGAGAAGAAAAGCAGAGTATGGGTTACGAGCAGTGGGGGAAGGGGCAATGGGGAGTTAAAAAATGAGTGTAGGGTTTCTGTTTGGGGTGAAGGGAAATTTCTAGTAATGGATGGTGGGAAGGTGATGGCATTGCAACATTGTGAATGTGATTAATCCCACTAAATGGAATGCTTGGGAGGGGCTGGAATGGGAAGATTCATGCTGTATATATGCTTCCACAATTGAAAAAAAAAAAAAGACAGTCTAAATAGATAATGACATTTAAATGCCATAGATGATCATGGATGAGATCTAAGAATAGAGGAGAAAAGGCTCAAAAGGACACAATTCGGACATAAGGAAAAAAATGATACATAGAATGTAAGCTTTATATCAATGTTAAATTTCTTGAACTTCTTAACTACACTTAAAGTGATTACATAAATGATTATTCTTGTTCATAGGAAATGTATATGTGAATTATATTATTTGTTCAAGGATGTGTGCAACTTGCTCTCACATGGTCATAAGACAGAGCAATATATGATGGATGATAGACAGGGAGGGAGGGAGGGAGGGAAAGAAAGAAATGGTAAAGTGACAAAATATTAAAGTTGGTAGATCGGGGTATCAGTGGAGGGGGGTGGGGTATGCTGGAGTTCTGTGTATGGGGTTTGTATTATTTTTGCAACTGCTCCTGTAAGTTTGAATTTATTTCAAAATAAAAATTAAAAAAATAATCCTAGCATACTAAGAAAAAAAGGAACACCTCTTAATCTGAAAGAAAAGCATTCATCAAAAACTTAACTATAATAGAACTTGAGAAGTACTGCCAAAAAGTCAAGAATAAGACAAAGGTTTCACTGTCACTCCGTTATCCTGGAGCTCAGCACTAAAAGAAAAAGAGAGGGGAGGGCAGGGGTGGCAGAAAAGAGAAACTGAACTATGTAGAAATGTGGGAGAACAACATTGCAAACAGAAGGAAAGCAAGTTCAAAGGACCTCAGATGAGAACGTGCATAGTGTGTATGAAGAACAACAAAGAATACAAAGACAAGTGAGCCAGGGGGAGAGCAGAAGATGATGCTGAGAAATAGAGCCAGAACATGCGAAACAGAGCTTCCCAAACTACCAATGGTGATAGAACATGTTTTTTATCCCCCAATCTTTTGCAGACCTATTATAAAATACAGTAAAAAAAGTAATAACCAGGAAATGGAAATGAAAAAATAAAAAGCATACAAAATATGAACCCACTATTTTCATTAGAAACAAGAGTATGTAATGATATTATCTCTTACTCGCAATTTCTGCATGTATCTTATGGGCCAGTACTGGCCTACAGACCAGATGCTGAGGAGCAGTGACACAAAGGCTTATACTTTTATGCTGAGTAGAAATGAAAAGCTATTAGAAGGTTCTGAGCAGGGGAGTGATATGAGCTGACTTACATTTTACAGGATCCTTCTGGCTACTGTGCTAAGAACAGACCACAGTGATGGGTGGGCAAGAGAAGAAGCAGGGAGTCAATGCAGTAATCTACAGGAAAGATTACGGAGGCTTGGACAGAAGAGGTAACTGGGTACTGAGCAGTAGCCAGATTCTATATATATGATGAAAGTAGAGCCAAAAGGATTTGTTGTCAAATTAGACATAAGACATAAAAGACAGGAAACAAGATGGCCTAATCAACTGGAAAACAAAGCTGCCATTAAATAAAACAAGGAATACTGCAGGTTTGTTGGGAAGATGAGGAGTTGAGTTTTAGATACATCTAATTTGTCCAACAGATAAAAGATGTCATGCCAAAGATGTCTATTAGATATCCAAGTGAAGATGCCAAACTGGCACTTGAATATTTGAGTTATCAAGTTCAGATCAGAGTTCCCAGAATGGAGAGAAAATTTAGAAATTGTGGAGTATAGTGATATTTAAGGTCATGGGAATGGATTAGATCAACAAGAGAATAAATATAGGTAGAAAAGAAATCTAAGAACTGATTCCTGGGCACTGAAACATACAAAGGTCTGGGAGAAATGGAAACATCAGCAATTGGATTTGAGAAGTGGCTAGTGAAGAAAGAGAAAAACAAATGGATGTATTATTCTGGAAGCCAAGTGGAAAAGGCTTTCAAAGAAGAGACAGTGATCTACTTTGTCAAATGCTCCTGACAAGTAAAGTAGGATCAAGATAGAAAAATGGCAATTTGACTAAACAATGTGGAGGTCATTTGTGGCCTTGATTAGAAGAGTTTGTTGAAAAAAATGGAATGAATATAATAAACACCTACAAATTATTAAGAAAAAGATAAGCAATCTAATAGAATAACAGATAAAGCTATGAACAGACAATTCATGGATGATGAGAGATGCCTAATTTCAATAGTGATGAGGGAAATTCAAATTAAAACGGGGTAACTCAAATTTTAAATAACAGCATACTATTTCATATATATATAGGAGTAGCAAAAAATTAAAATCTGTTAATACAAGTAATAGGGAAGTTATGAGAAATCACTAACTCTGCTGGAAGAAATGCAAATTGTTATAACCACACTGGAGAACAAACTGGCAATAATAATTAAGCAAAATTGAATGCAAAAACCCTACAAGCCAGCAATTACATTTCTAAGGATATACCCTAGGGAAATTCTCCTCACATGTGCACAAAAATACATGCATAAGATTGTTCACTATAGTACAGTCTAGAATAATAAGAAATTGGAAACAACTTAAAGGATTATCAACAGAGAAATGAATACATAAAATGTGAAATAATCATAGAATGAAATACTGTCCACAACAATATGTACTGTTTATAAATACATGTATTATGAAGTGAAAGTTAAGGAAAGGAACAAAAATAAGTATGGTGAAATGATAATTGATAATGTTGGTGTATTTATTACATTTTTAATATTATACTCTATACTGAAACGCCAAACTACATATTTGAAAAATTTAATGATTACTTTACTTTATTTTTTAAACTACAGCAATAAAGTGATCTACCTGCAAAACTGCCTGGATACCAGCTCGTATGTTTTGTTCTGTGGCTTCTTCAGAGACATTATGAAGATCATCTTGGTAGGAGCCATTTTTTATCCAACTAGAATTTCTAACATTATCAGCTGTATTGGTACCATTTTCCTGAAACAAAAATAAATAAATAAATAAAACCAAGTTCTAAAATATTTCATTAAGAATTCTGCAGCAAATTAGTAAGCTGAAAAGGTAAACTGGAAATTGTAGGTCCTACAATTAAATAGGTTTCTTTCTCTCAAAATAGAAAATGTTTTATCTGATTACAAAAGCAACATATGGTCTCTGTAAAAAAATTCTCATCAACAAAAATATAAAGTAAAAACTCATTCAAGATGACCAGAGATTATACTGTTTCAGATATGCAGAGATTTTCTATGCATCTAATGTAGAAGATCTCTTCCTTACACTCGCACACTCAGGAATGGGAATACACTATTCATAGCTCTTAAGAAACGAATTCTGTTCTAAATTAAATACAATTAGGTTAAATCAAACAACAGAAAATGTTGACATTTAGTCTGCTTAAAAGAATAGTAAAATTCCCATTACTCTAAGATAGAAGAATACATTCAAATTTATTCTTTTTGAATTAAGCAATAACTATGGGCAACAAACTGTGCTAAACAAAGATTAAATAAGATACATGAAGTATCTTAATTCACTCTAACATTCTCAAAGTCAGATAAAGTAGGTACTTTTGCTGTTGAAATTTTATAAATAAGTAAACTGGCAATTAAAATAGGTTAAATAATTTTCCCAGGTTCAGAGAATTATTAAGTGGTTGAGCAAATTAAAGTGTTTTTGTTTGTTTGTTTGTTTTGGGTAATTTACTTTGATTCAATCCCAAACATGCAGAAAACTGACAAAAAGACCACAAGAACTCTAGGCAGATTCACCAACTGTTTAAATTTTGCCTCATTTGCTTTATCATTCACTCTCTTTCACACACGCAATCACATATTTATGTATGATTTTTTTCTAAAACCTTTGAGAGTAAGTTGGGAGACACTGTGGCCCTTTCTCAATACATATTTCAGTGAGTATTTCCTAAACACAGGATATTCAATAATCAAAAGCAGGAAATTTAACATTGATACAATATTATCTAACCAACAAACAACATACTCCAATCTCCTCAACTGTTTCAATATCCTTTAAAGCTATTTTTTTTCACACATAGCATTTGTCATGCCCCTTTAGTCTCCTTCTGAGCAGCTGGCCTTTGTCTTTATTGAATTTGACATTTTTAAAGATTACAGGCCACTTATTTTGTAGAATATCCATCAATTTGGGTTTGTCTGATGTTTTCTCATAATTAAATTCAGGTTATGGATTTTTGGCAGAGATCCTTCTCAGTACATCATATAAGGAGGCATATGGTGTTGGTTTATACCAACAGTGGTGTTAACTTTGGTATCCTACAGGTTTCAGTGAAAGTTTTCCCTTTTCAAATAATAAATAATTTGTGGAGACATGCTGTGAGAGTATCTAAATTTCCTGTTCTTCATCACTGGTAGCTTTCTAACTCCTTCATTTATTCAAGATTTCTTAATTGACACTTTAGTGTAAGGTAGAGCTTTTCCATTCTCCATTGCTGATTAATCATTTATTTGTGAATTTAAGTATGGATTAAAGGATTCTTATTTTATTCCATGAGTCTATACTTCATTATAATTAACCCTTTTGTTATTTTCTAATCTCTCTTTTTTTATTCAAGAAGTTATATATAGGTTTACAGAATAGACATGAATAACGTACAGAGTTTCACATACCACCTGATTATTAACACCTTGCATTAGTGTGGTACATTTGTTACAATTCATGAAAGAACATATAATTGTACTGTTAACTACAGTCCATCATTTACAACTGGGTTCACTGTGTTGTACAGTCATATGTTTGTTTGTTTTTTAATTTTTATTCTAGAAAAATATAAACAACCTTAAATTTCCCCTTTTAGGTGAGTGAACTCAAATGCCACCACCCTTGATTAAGGCCAGGGGCTGTGCATGGGCCTGGGTCTTGCTGGCAGTGAAAAACAGCACACTTCTAGTTTGGCTGCCAGCCGCTGAAGTTAACCCTTTCAGTCCCACAGCCTAGTCTTTCCATGCAAGAGCCCTGGAGCCAGCAGATCCACTAACTCCAACACAGAGACCCCACTACAGTTCCTGGTGCCCATCCCTCCACCTTGAGGCTGGCTGCTTTAGCCCTTGGATCTGGGGCAGATGTGGAGGCCCTCCCCTTGGGAGGAGACAGGGACGCAGAGCAGTGCTGATCTGATGGTTGGCCAGAGAGGGAGACCCTCTGGGTCCCACAGCCTTGATCCTTTGTACATAGGGTCCAGGGCACTCAGAGCTTGGGTACTTTCACAAGCAGAGGTGGAGGCAAGGGACAGAGCTCCCTTGCTATGCCAGGTGCCTTCCCTCACACCCTAGGCCGGTGGCTGTGCATTGGCCTGGGTCTTACCAGTTGGCAAAACACAGTGCAGTCCTGGGCTGGATGAAGAAGTTGATCTTCTCAGTCCCGTAGCCTGAGTCTTTCCACACAGGAGTCTGGGAACAACCAGCTACTGTAACCACAAGCAGAGTCTTCCCTATGCTGCACAGCATCCATCTCCCACCCCTGGGACCAGCGGCTTCTAGCATGCCCAGACCTGGGAGAGACAGGGAGGCCCTCCCCTCAGAAAAAGAGGGAGAAGCAGAACAGGCCTAAGCTAACAGTTGGCTGGAGAAGGTGACTCCCATGGGGACTGCAGCCCTGAACTGGAACCTTGAGCCCATCTGGACACTGCCCAACAGGCTGCTGTGCTCTGGGAGAGGCAGAATTGTGGGCAACAGGTGACCCCAAAGAGCAAGCTGCTGGGGAGACTGGGGAAGTGCAGCCTGGAAAGCATCTTTTCTGCCCACACTCTAAGAGTCTACCAAAAAGGGTTGCAACCCCTGAGTGAGACACTGGCCCTGGTTTGGCTGGGGAACCAAGTGCCAAAGGAGACATTCAATGTAAACCAAAGCAACCACAAAATCTTAGAAAAGAGAGGGAAAGCAACTATCAAAATAATCTTATAAAGAAAATCAGATGCCCAGAAACCAGCAAAATATCACAAGGCACATGAAGAAACAAGAAGATATGTCCAAGCCAAATGATCAAAGTAAAAAGTCAAAGGAGACAAAGAATTTGGAACAAGTAATCAAAGATGTTCAAAGAAATCTCCTAAATAACTTCAATGAAATGGTTAAAGACATAAGGAAAATCAAGAAGACACAAGAAGAGAATAAAGAAGAAGCTGAAAGAACAGACAGAAAAACAGCAGATCTTATGGAAATGAAAGATATTGTAGATGAAATTAAAAATATACTAGAGACACACAACAGCAGATTTGAAGAGACAGAAGAAACAATCAGTTAAATAGAGGATAGAAAAACCAAATTTGAACACACAAAACAACAAAATGGAGAAAAAAATGAAAAAATTTGAACTGGAGCTCAGGGTTGTCATTCTCCAGGAGAAACCATATGGTATCACAGGGGAATATTACCAAACATTCCAAGAAGAATTAACACCATTCCTACTCAAACTCTTCCAAAAATTTGAAGAGGGAATACTACCTCATTCTATGAAGCCAACATCATCCTAATACCGGAGTCTGATAAAGATGCTACAAGTAAGGAAAACTAAACACCAACCTTCCTAATGAATATAAATGCAAAGATTCTCAACAAAACACTTGCAAACAGAATTATACATCACAACCAAGCGGGTGGTTAAATACAAAAAAATCAATTAGTGTAATACAACACATTAAGAAATCAAAAGGGAAAAACCACATGATCATCTAGATTGATGCAGAAAAGTCATTCGACAAAATTCAGCATCCTTTCATGATAACACTTCAAAAGTTAGAAATCAAAGAAAACTTCCTTAACATGAAAAGGGGCATATAACAAAAACACACAGCTAACACTGTACTCAATGTTAAGAGACTGAAAGCCTTCTCTCTAAGATCAGTAAGGATGCCCACTGTAATCAGGATAAGGATGCCCACTGTAATCACTGTTGTTCAACAATATGCTAGAAGTTCTAGCTAGAGCAATTAGGCAAGAAAAAGAAATAAAAGGTATCCAAATTGGAAAGGAAGAAGTACAACTCTCATTACTTGCAGATGACATGATCCTATATTTTGAAAATACTGAAAAAAGCTAAAACAAAGATACTTAAGCTAATAAACGAATTCAGCAACATGGTGTGATACAAGATCCACATGCAAAAATCAGTAGTGTTCCTACAGGATAGTGCTATCCAAGGAAATAATTAAGAAAAAAATTTCATTCACAATAGCAACTAAAAGAATCAAATATCTAGGAATAAACTTCACCAAGGATGTAAAGGACCTATATATAGAAAGCTACAAAACATGGCTAAAAGAAATCAAAGAAGACCTAAATAGATAGAAAGACATTCCGTATTCATGCACTGAGAGGCTGAATGTCATTAAGATGATGTCAATTCTATCCAATCTGATCTACGGATTCAATGCAATAACAATCAAAATCACAACAACTTGATTTGCAGAATTAGAAAAGCTAGTTATCAAATTTATTTGGAAGGGAAAGAGATCTCAAACAGCAAAAACATCTTGAAAAAGAATGCAGTGGAAGGACTCATATTTCCTGACTTTAAAACTATTATAAAGCCACAGTAGTCAAAACAGCATGATACTGGAATGAGACAGACATATTGAGCAATAGAATCGAACAGAGAGTTCAGAAATAGACCCTCAGATCTATGGCCAAGTGATTATGACAAGGCCAAAAAGTCAATAAACTGGGAAAGAACAGTCTCTTTAATAAGTCCTGTTGGGAGAACTGGATATGCATATCCAAAGGAATGAAAGAGGACCCCTACCTCACACCCTATACAAAATTACCTCAAAGTGAATCAAAGACCTAAATATAAGAACCAATACCATAGAACTCCTACAAGAAAATATAGGGAAACATGTTTAAGACCTAGTCATAAGAGATAGCTTCTTAGCCCTTACACCCACAATGCAAGCAATAAAAGAAAAAATAGATAAATGGGACTACTTCAAGACTGAATACTTCAGTGCTTCAAAGGACTTTGTCAAAAGGGGTGAAAAGGCAGCCAACTCAGCAGGAGAAAATATTTGGTAACCACGTATCTGATAAGGGTTTGATATCCAAAATATATAAAGAGATCCTAAACTCAGCAATAAAAAGACAAACAACTAAATTATAAAACGGATAAAAGACACAAATAAACATTTCTCCAAAGAGGAAGTACAAATGGCTAAAAAGCACATGAAAAGATACTCATCTTTACTAGCTATTAGGGAAATACAAATCAAAACCACAATGAGATATCATCTCACACCCATAAGAATGGCCACTATTAAACAAACAGGAAACTACAAGTGTTGGAGAGGATGTGGACAAATAGGAACACTTACTTACTGTTGGTAGGAATGGAAAATGGTATAGCCACAATGGAAGATGGTTTGGAGATTCCTCAGAAAACTAAATATTTGAGATGCCTTATAACTTAGCAATTCCACTACTCGATATATCTAGAAGATCTGAAAGCAAGGACACAGACATTTGCACACCAATGTTCACAGCAGCATTATTCACAACTGCCAAAAAATAGAAATAATCTAAGTGTCTACCAATGAAGAATGGATACACAAAATGCGGTATACATCTACCATGGAATATTACTCAGCAGTATGAAGGAATTAAGTCCTGAAGCACATGACAACATGGATTAACCTTGAAGATATGCTGAGTGAAGTAAGTCAGACACAAAAGGACAAATATTATACAATTTCACTAATATGAACTAATTAGAATATGTAAACCAATATTCATAAAACATAGAATATAGATTACCAAGAGACAGAATAGGCTAGAGAAGGAGGAACAGTTGCCTAATATGTTCAGAATTTTTAACAAGGTTAAACTTAAATGTTTGGAAATGGATAGAGGTTAAGGTAGCTCATTATTTGGAATATAAGTAATAGTACTGAATTGTAGGTAAAAATGGTTGAAAGGGGTTGTTTAGAGTCATATTATGTCACCAGAAAGAAAGCTACAGGTTAAAATATGGGATTGTTTAACACAGTGAACCTTGTGGTGGATAATGTTTATGATTAACACTAAACGTAAAAATGAGTTCTTGGAGGTCAAGTTTCCTGCAACTTTCCTGTGAATTCTGGACCTGCCAGGCATGAGAGCCATCATGATCTCTATACTGACTTCCCACTCTGCTGATTCAATGTTTGTGGAGTCTTTCTCCAGTCTCTACTGTCCTCCAGAGTTCTAAGTGGCAGAAAGCTGAAGCTGGATGGATTTGGCAATTATGATACAGAGTCAAAAGCCAACAGAAATGTTGGGAATTAGGTGGAAATCCCCAGAAACAAGAAAGCACAGAGAGAGTGAGCCTATTCAAATCTATTAAATCACTGGTTTAGCACCAATTTTGTAAGGATATAGGGAAATCTAAAGGGATTGGGCCAGAAAAACAGCTGTAAAAAACCACACCCTGTATACCATAAGGGGAAGCAGTATTTTTAGTTTGAATACAGGCAAGTTAACTTCATACTAGAATAATATCCGAATAATTTTCAGAACAAAACAAAATCATGAGTAGTTATATTATCTACAATGTTCAGTTTTCAACCAAAATATTACAAGACATGTAAAAGACAGGAAGTTTCCTGACTAACACTCAGGAAAAAAAGAAGTTAGAAACTGACTCTGAGTGGTCCCAGATGTTGGACAGAGACTTCCAAGTAGCTATTAAAATATTTAAAAAGTTAAAGAAAATATGTTCAAATATTTAAAAGAAAATATTTCTCAACAGAGTAATAATTATATAAAAATGAAAGTTTCAGAGTATAAAAATATAGTAACTATTTAAAAATTTTTTTAAATCCTAGATGGGCTTAACAGACTAGAAATAGAAGAAGAAAGAATTAGTGAATTTGAAAAAAAAAATCAATAGAAATTATACAATACAAAGAATAGAGAGGCAAAGAAAGATTAAAGAAAAATGAACAGAACCTCAGAAAACCATGAGATAATAAGAAGCAGTCTAACATACATGTAATTGGAATTCCAGAAAGACAGAAAGTAATCAGAAACATTTTTTTTGAAGAAGTGATGGCCAAAATCTTCCAAAATTTGAATGAAAACATTAATTGGCACTTTCAAGAAGCTCAACAAACCCAAAACAGGATAAACACAAAAAATTCCTGCACACATCATAATCAAAGATGTTGAAAGATAAAATATTGAAAGCAATATTAGAGAAAAATGATACTATTACCAATAATATTTACGGCTGACTTCTTAATGGAAACTATGGAATCCAGAACACACTGGAACAATATATTCAAAATAAGGAAAACATAAATCTGTCACACAAGAATTCTGTATTTGGTGAAAACATTATTCAAAAATAAAGGCAAAATAAAGGCATCTTCAGATAAAAAAACAACAAACAAACAGATTTTATCATCAGAAAACCAGTACTACAAGAAATGATAAAAAGAAGTTCCTTTAGTTTGAAGTGAAATTATACTAGGTGACAACCTGGATCTACAGAAAGGAATGGAAAGCATGAGAACGAGTAAATATGTGAACAATAAATATAAATAATATATATTAAAAAAGTAAGTTCTTTCATGAATTAATACAAATGTACAACACTAGAACAAAGAGTAAATAATAGAGTGGTAAATGGGGGGGAGCACCTATTGCAAACTAAGGACTATAGTTAACAGTAATACTTTTGTTTCTCAAAATGCAATTTTACTGCGATATATTCACACACCATATAACCCATCCAAAGTATAAAATCAGTGGATCACGGTATCATCATATAGTTGTTTATTCATCACCACAGTCAATTTTAGAACATTTTCATTACTCCAAAATTAAGAAAAAATAAATAAAAATAAAAAGAACACCCAAAACATCCCAAACCCCTTATCCCTTCCCTATTATGTATATATTTTTTGTCATTATTTTATTAGTCATTTGCCCATACACTGGGTAGAGTGTCAGTCACAAGGTTTTCACAATCACATGGTCACATGATAAAAGCTATACAATTATACAATCATCAAGAATCAAGTCTACTGGATTACACTTCAACAGATTCATCAGCTATTTTAACACGCTAGAAACTAAAAAAAAGGAATACTATATAATGCCTAAGAATAACCTCCAGAATGACCTCTTGACCCCATTTGAAATCTCTTTGCCACTGAAACTTTATTTTGTTCCATTTCTTTTCCCCCTTTTGGTCAAGAAGGTATTCTAAATCCCGATACCAGGGCCAGGCTCCTTCCTGGGAGTCATGTCCCATATTGCCAGGGAGATGTACACCCCTGAGAGTCATGGCCCATGTACTGGAGAGGGTACTGAGTTTATTTGTAGGTATGCTGAGAGAGATAGGCCACATCTAACAGTAATATCTTAATATTCTTTCATCAACAATAACAAATGTACCACAGCAATAGTAGGGGTCAGTGATGAGGGGGTATAGGGTATGGAATGTTTTGGGTTGTTTTTTTTTTATGTCTACTTGTTAATTTTCTTTTTGGAGTAATGAAAATGTTCTAAAATTGAATGTGATGGTAGATTGCAAAACTTGGTGATGATACAATGAGATGTTGATGGATTATATGGTGTATGAATATATCTCAATAAAACTTGCTAAATTTCTTAAAAGGGGAAATTTTTAACCACATTCACATACATAATTCAGTGTTTCTAATTATGTTCACAATGTTGTGCTACCATTACCAACAGCAATGTCTCTTTTTAATCTGTGTGATTTTACAATTTAAATTTCTCTTCTATACAACCTATTATTGGGTTGTGATTTTTAAATCTAATCTGAGAATCTCTGCCTTTAAATTGGAGTGTTAATCCATTTACATTTAATATAATTATTGATATGGAAAGACTTACTCCTACTATTTTACTACTTACTATTGATTGTTTCATCATCTTTTTATTCCTCTGTTCCTCTTTGTTTTTACTGAATCAAACACTTTTCAGAATTCTATTTTACCTCTATTGGCTTTTACACTATAACTCTTTGTATAATTCTGGTTGCTGTTAAGGATTACAATATGCATACTTAGCTTATTACAGTCAATTTACACAAAACACTGTACTGATTCATACAAAGTATATTTCAAGCATAAAGATCCCCTCTATACATATAATATCCCTTTCATACATAAGCCCGAAATTTCTGGTGTTCTTCATCCCTTCCTGTAGATCTGAGTTTCCATCTGGTACCATTTTCTTTCAACCTGATAAACTTCTTTTAGTATTTCCTGTAGTGAAGGTTTTCTGGCAATAAATTCTCTTGGTTTCTGTTTATCAGAAAATGTCTTCATTTTGCTAAAAATAGAAATCTGGGTAGATAATATATTTCTTTAGGCACTTTAAGATGACATTCTGTTTTGTTCTGGCTTTTGCTATTACAACTGCCTGATAATGTCTATGGCTTTTAATATTACAACCGCCTGATATTGTCCTATAGGTTACTGAGGCTTCGAAACTGTTTTAAATTAATTTTCTGTCTGCTTTTCTTATTGGATAATTGGTATTCATCTATCTTAAAGTTCACTGACCATATCTTTTGCCATCTCCAATCTGCTGTTAATGCCATCCAATAATTTTTTCTTTCAGTTATTGTATTTTTCAATTCTAGAATTTCTGTTTTTTTATACTTTTCCCCTCTCTATTGAGAGCCCTTATATTCATTATATTTAAGTCTTGAAGATGTTTGGGAGAGCATTTCTAAAGTCATTGTCTGCTAATCCCAACATCTGAGTTATGTTAAGGTTAGTATCTATCTGGGTATATCAAGGTTAACTATAGGTAAACTTTCCTATACCTTCAATCATGTCTTTACTTTCAATGAGAAGACCTAAACATCCAATATACACAGACTGTACACTGAACATTGTGGATGATATACTACAGAATCTTTGGATTCTAATAACACATCCTGAAGGGTCTTCATTTTTATTCTAGCAGGAAATTAAGTTAGTCCATCTCAACTCCAAACTATCTCACTGAGGAACACAGAAGCTGAACTGAAATTACTCAGCTCTTTTACCCGTTCAGTTGTTTGGTTTCACTGGAAATTGTTAAGTCTCGCCTATTCATGTGCAATCCAGTATTCAGCCAAGATTATCAGAGATGTTAACACCGATTTGGGGTTGACTTTTTGATGGATCCCTCCTTTCCTGGATATCTCCTTCACTTACCAGCTTTTCTAGCAGTCCTGTATTTTGTCCTCCAACACTTCAACCACTAAGACTACAGCTTTTGCTGCTGTTTTAGTCCTCACAAATTATGCAAACTAGGGAGTTCCCCCAGGTGAAAAGGCATATGTTCTGGTTTGCTAAAGCTGCCATTACACAAAATACAAGAAATGGATTGGCTTTTATAACGGGGATTTATTAGGTCACAAATTTATAGTTCTAAGGCCATAAAAGTATCCAAACTAAGGCATCAACAAAAAGATACCATCACTGAAGAAAGGCTGATGGCATCCAGAACACCACTGTCAGCTGGGAAGGCTGGCATCTGCTAGTCCTTTGCTTCTGTGTTCTGGTTTCAAAATGGCTTTCTCAAAAATGTCTCTGGGCTTCTGTCTCTTAGCTTCTCTCTCTCAGGTCCTGTGCATTCTGGCTTGTTCTCTCAGGATGTTTCTCTCTAAGTGCCTGGGGCCCTCTCTTAGCTTCTCTGGGGTAAACTCTGGGTTTCATCTCTTAGCTTAGCATCCACAAACATCTTTCTGTCTGTGTCTCCTAGCATCTCAGTCTGTGTGGGCTTTCAGCTCTCTTAAGGACTCCAGTGATCTAATTAAGACCCACCCTGAATGGGCCATGGAAATATTCAAACAAAGGTCTACCCACAGTTGGTGCATCACATCTCCATGGAAACAACCTAATCAAAAGATCCCACCTATCATAAGTCTGCCCCCACAAAACTGCATTAAAGAACACAGTCTTTCCTGGGGTAAATAATTTCAAATCAGCACATTTCACCCTCTGGACCCCAGAAAGACATATTCTTTCAAAAGCAAAATACATTCATTCTATCAAAAAATCACAATCATTTCACTGAATTAAATCATTTCAGTAAAAACAGATAAGTACACAGTCTTATTAAAATCAGTTACAGGCATGGTTTGTGCTAAGGCAAAATTCCCCTCTGGCTGTGTACCTGTGAAACTTAGAACAAGTTATCTGCTTCCAATATAAAAAGAGGGTCTGTCATAGGATAAGCATTCACATTGCCATAGGGAGAAACTGAAAGGAAAACAGGCATCACCGGACATACATAGTTACAAAAACCTGCAGGGCATACATCATTAGATTTTAAAGCCTGAGAGTGATTTATAGAATGACGTTTTATCCCCAGGGCTTGAGAGAGTGGGAATCCCGCCCTTTCCAAGGGCCTACCCAGCAGCCTTGGGATTTTAGAGGAAAGCCTTACCATCCTCTGCAGATAACTTCTCTCTTTTTGAGAAACAGCTTTTGGCCTGCTACTGGGCCTTAGCAGAGGCAGAACGCTCAACCATGAGCGTCTCATGAGTTACCATGAAAACTGAGTTGCCCATCATGAGCTGGGTGCTGTCTGACCTGTGAAGCCATAAAACTGGGCATGCACAGCAGCACTCCATTATAAAATGGAAATGGTATATATGAGACAGGGCTTGAGCAGATCCTGAAGGCACAAGTAAGTTATATGAGGAAGTGGTCCAAATCCCATGGCCCCCACTTCTGCCACATTACTTTCTCTTTCCCAGCCCAGAGCTATGGCCTCTTAGGGAGATCCTTACAATCAGTTGACAGAGGAAGAGAAAACTTGTTCTTGGTTTACAGATGGTTCTGTATGACCTGCAGGTACCACCCGAAAGTGTACAGCTGCAGCATGACAGCCCCACTCTGGGATGTCACTGAAAGACAGTAGTGAGGGGGAAATCCTCCCATTGGTAGGAACTTTGAGCAGTTGTTCATTTTGCTTGGAAGGGGAACTGGCCAGAGATGCATTTGTATACTGATTCATGGGCTGTTGCTAATGATTTGGCTGGATGGTTAGAGACTTGGAAGGAGCATGACTGGAAAACTGGCAACAAAGAGGTCTATGGAATAGGTATGTGGATAGACCTTTCTGAGTGGGGAAAAAACATGAAGATATTTGTGTCCCATGTGAATGCTCACCAGAGGGTGACTATAGCAGAGGAAGGCTTTAATAATAAAGTGGATAAGATGACCCATTCTGTGGATACCAGTAAGTCTCTTTCCCTAGCAACTCCTGGCATTGCCCAATGGGCTCATGAACAATGTGGTCATGGTGGTAGGGACACAGGCTTTGGATAGGCTCAGAAATATGGACTTCCACACACCAAGGCAGACCTGGCCACAGCCACTGCTGAGTGCCCCATCTGCCAGCAGCAGAGACCAACACTCAGTCCCTGATATGGCATCATCCCCCGAGGTGATCAACCTGCTACCTGGTGGCAGGTTGATTACACTGGACCACTTTAATCACGGAAGTGGCAGCAATTTGTTCTAACCAGAATAGACATGGGTTTGCTTTTCCTGCACACAATGCTTCGGCTAAAAACTATCATCAGTGGACTTACGGAATACCTTATCCACCATCATGGTATTCCACACAGCACTGCTTCTGATCAAGGAACACACTTCACAGCAAACAAAGTGAGGGAATAGGCACATTCTCATGAAATTCTCTGGTCTTACCATGTTCCCCATAGTGCTGGTTTGAATGCATTATGTCCCCCAAAATGCCATTATCTTTGATGTAACCTTGTGTGGGCAGACGTATCAGTGTTGATTAGATTGTAATTCTTTGAGTGTTTCCGTGGAGATTCACCCCACCAAACTGTGGGTGATGACTCTAACTGGATAATTTCCATGGAGGTATTCCCCACCCATTCAGGGTGGGTCTAAATTAAATCACTGGAGCCACATAAATGAGCTGACAAACAGAAGGAACTCAGTGCAGCTGAGAGTAACATTTTGAAGAGGAGCTACAGCCAAAAGTGACAATTTGAAGAACAACAGAAACATTTTGGAGATGGCCTTTGAAAGCACACTTTTGCACCAGAGAAGCTAAGAGAGGACAAACACCCCAAAAGCAACTAAGAGTGACATTTGTGAGGAACTGAAGCCTAGAGAGCAACATCCTGGGAGAAAGCCATTTTGAAACCAGAACTTGGAGCAGACACCAGCCATGTGACTTCCCAGTTAACAGAGGTTTTCCAGACACCATTGGCCATCTTCCAGTGAAGGTACCCAACTGCTGATGTGTTACCTTGGACACTTTATGGTCTTAAGACTGTAACTGCGTAACCAAATAAACTCCCTTTATAAAAGCCAATCCATTTCTGGTGTTTTGCGTTCTGGCAACATTAGCAAACTAGAACACCCATCATCCAGAGGCAGGTGGGTTGACAGAATGGTGGAATGGACTTTTGAAGACTCAATTATAGCACCAACTAGGTGGCAATGACTTGCAGGGCTGGGGCAGTGTTCTCCAGGAGGCAGGCTGTGTATGTTCTAAATCAGTGTCCACTCTATGGTGCTGTTTCTCTTATAGCCAGGAATCACGGGTCCAGGAATCAAGAGGTGGAAATGGGAGTGGCACCACTCACTATCACCGCTAGTGATCCACCAGGAAAATTTTTGCTTCCTGTCCCTGCAACCTTTAGCTCTGCTGGTCTACAAGTCTTAGCTCCAAAAGGAGGAGTGTTCCCACCAGGAGACACAATAATGATTCCATTGAACTAGAAGTTAATACTGCCACCTAGCCACTTTGGGCTTCTCATGCCTCTGAATCAACAGGCAAGGAAGGCAATTACTGTACTGGCTGGGGTGACTGATCCTGACTATCAAAGGAAATAGGACTGCAACTATACAATGACGATAAAGAAGAGTTTTCTTGGAATACAGGAAATCCCCTAGCGTGACTCTCAGTACTACCATGCCTTGTGATTAAAGTCAACAGAAAACTGCAACAACCCAATCCAGGCAGGACTATCAATGACTCAGAAACTTCAAGAGTGAAGGTTTGGGTCACACCACCAGGCAAAGAACCATGGCCAGCTGAAGTGCTTGCTGAGGGTAAAGCGAACATGGAATGGGTAGCGGAAGAAGGTAGTCATAAACATAAACTACAACCAGTTACAGAAATGAGGACTGTGATGTATTTAAGTTACAGGATATCAAGTTTAAGAGTGAATTCTACCCAAGGACTTGCACCCTATTCTGGAGAGATTTAGTGCATATCTGATTGTACACAGCACAGCTGAATATTGTTAGGCAAAACATATGCCTGTTACTGTGTTCTATTTAGAGACTAAGTTATGGTTTAAGGTGATGTACATAGTTGCCAAGTTAACAAAGGGTTGACTCTGATGGTTAAGTTCATGTCTCAACTTGGCCAGGTAATGGTGTCCAGGTGTCTGGTCAAGCAAGCACTGGCCTAACCATTACTGAAAGGAAATTTCATGGCTGGTTAATGAACCAGAAGGCTGATTTATTAAATCATCAGTCAAATGACTGCATCTGTGGCCGATTATATCAACAAAAGGAGTGTCTTCCATGACGAGAGATTCCAACCAGCTGGATTAAATCCAATCAGTTGAAGACTTTTAGGGGAGAAGAGAGAACTTTCACTTCTTCAGCCAGCCAGCCTCTCATCGGCGTGCCCTCATCGGAGTGCCAGCCCACAGCCTACCCTACGGAATCTCTCTTCTTCAGCCAGCCACCCTCACCCTCTTCTGCAGAGTTCATCAAACTCCTTCATAAGATGTGTAGCCTGCCCTACATAATTTGGACTTGTGTATCCCCACAGTTGCATGAGACACTTTTATAAAATCTCACATTTACACATATCTCCTGTTGGTTCTGTTTCCCTAGAGAACCCTAACTAATACAGCATACAAAGTCTAATTTTACTCACTGTAAAATTTTAAAAATTTTACTCAGTTCTCTCCAAGTAGTGAATACAACAGAACAGGTCTAGGTTGTACCTTTCTCTTGAGTGCCATTCTCGTATGATAAGGTTTCTTCTGAATAACTCTTCCTGAATGACCTAGAAGCATTTCAAACTCAAGATACTTAAAGTCAGTTTATTAACCACAACATTCCTGTTCCTATTAACCCCTCCATTCACCTTGACCACCACCATTAAACTTGCAATTTCCTTTTTGTATTCCTCTCATAAGCATGGATGGCAACTATGTCAGTTGCAAAAGTAAGAAATTTGGGATATCTCCTGTGCTGGTTTGCATGTATTACGTCCCCCAAA
This sequence comes from Choloepus didactylus, assembly GCF_015220235.1. NCBI lineage: Eukaryota > Metazoa > Chordata > Mammalia > Pilosa > Megalonychidae > Choloepus > Choloepus didactylus. The sequence continues at coordinate 170,962,679 of NC_051310.1, forward strand.
ACGCCATTATCTTTGATGGGCAGAAAACGTATTGGTGTTGATTGGGTTGGAGACTTTTGATTGGACATTTCCATGGAGATGTGATCACTCAACTGTGGGTGAGATCTTTCATTGGATAATTTCCATGGAGGTGTGGCCCCGCCCATTCTGCATTGGCCTTGATGAGTTTACTGGAGCACTATATAAGCTCAGACAGAAGCAGCGAACTTGCTACAGCCAAGAGGGACACTCTAAAGAATGCACAAGAGTTGAGAGAGAAGCTGCAGATGAGAGACAGTTTGAAGATAACCGTTGAAAGCAGACTCATGCTCTGGAGAAGCTAAGAGAGAACATATGCCCCAAGAGAAACTGAAAGTGACATTTTGAAGAGGAGCTGTGGCCTAGAGAGGAATGTCCTGGGGGAAAGCCATTTTGAAACCAGAACTTGGAGCAGACGCCAGCCGCATGCCTACCCAGCTAACAGAGATTTTCCGGACACCATTAGCCATCCTACAGTGAAGGTATCTGATTGTTGATGCGTTACCTTGGACATTTTATGGCCTTAAGACTGTAACTGTGTAACCAAATAAACCCTTTATAAAAGCCAGTCCATTTCTGGGGTTTTGCATTCTGGCAGCATTAGCAAACTAGAACACCTGCCCACTCTGCATTTCTCTCAATCAATTCATCACAAAGGCATACTGATTTTACCACCAAGGAGCTTACATATCTGTCCCCTCCTTTATATTTCCATTCCAACTGTCACTGTCCTATATCAGGTACTTACCACTTCCCCTTGTGAACATTGTTAATATGGCCTAACTGGTTTCCTTGCCTCCAGACTGGCTTCCAATCTATCCTTCACTCTGGGCCTTGTATGGGCCTTATATGTTCCTCCTGAAATTTGTACTATTCAAGCCATTCTCCTATTCATAATTCTTCAGAGTCTTCTTCAGAGACAATTTCTAGTGTTTAAATTGTAATCAAAGTACATTAACATGGCATACAAGGTAATGAGCAGAATCTAGCCCTTGCCTATCTCATATGTCCTACTACTCTCTCACAACTGCTCTATGCTACAAGCAAATACAAATATTTTCAATGTTTCTGTTCTAGTTTGCTAATGCTGCCAGAATGCAAAACACCAGAAACGGACTGGCTTTTATAAAAGGGGGTTTATTTGGCTACACAGTTACAGTCTTAAGGCCATAAAGTGTCCAAGGTAATGCATCAACAATCGGGTACCTTCACTGGAGGATGGCCAATAGTGTCCAGTAAACCTCTGTTAGCTGGGAAGGCACATGGCTGGCATCTGCTCCGGAGTTCTGGTTTCAAAATGGCTTTCTCCCAGGACGTTCCTCTCTAAGCTTCAGCTTCTCTCCAAAATGTCACTCTCAGTTGCTCTAGGGGTGTTTGTCCTCTCTTAGCTTCTCCAGAGCAAAAGTCTGCTTTCAACGGCCGTCTTCAAACTCTCTCTCATCTGCAGCTACTCTCTTCTCAGCTCCTGTGCATTCTTCAAAGTGTCCCTCTTGGCTGTAGCTCCTCTTCAAAGTGTCACTCTCAGCTGCACTGAGTTCCTTCTGTTTGTTAGCTCAATTATATGGCTCCAGTGATTCAATGTAGACCCACCCTGAATGGATGGGGTAACACCTCCATGGAAATTACCCAATCAGAGTCATCACCCACAGTTGGGTGGGGCGCATCTCCATGGAAACACTCAAAGGATTCCAATCTAATCAGCAATAAAATGTCTGCCCCACAAGATTGCATCAAAGAATATGGCTTTTTCTGGGGGACATAATACATTCAAACCGGCAGAGTTTCTCACACCTTTGTAGAAGCTATTCTCACTGTATGTTTCTGCCCATTTGTCTATCTACCCTTCATATTATATTATCTCCTCTATGAAGCTGTTCCGCAAACCAGAAATGGATTGGCTTTTATAAAGGGGGTTTATTTGGTTACAAAGTTTCAGTCCTAGAGCCATAAAAGTGTCCAAACCAAGGCATAAACATGAGTATACCTGCACTGGAGAAAGACCATTGGCTTCCAGAAACCCTCTGTTAGCTTGGAAGGCACATGGCTGGTGTCTGCTTGCTCCCAGGTTGCGTTTCAAAATGGCGTTCTCCAAAATGTCTCTAGGCTTAGCTTCCTGGGGGAAACTCTGGGCTAGTATCTCCAAAGTGTCAGCAAAAGTGTGTTTTCAACAGTCATCTCCAAAATGTCTAAGCTGCAGCAAGCGGCTGGGACTGTGTGGCTGTTTTTAAAGTACTCCAGTAAACTAATCAAGACCCAAGTTGAATGGGCAGGGCCACACCTCCATGGAAATAATCTAATCGAAGGTATTACCCACAGTTGGGTGGATCACATCTCCATGGAAACAATCTAATCCAAAGACTCTAACCTAATCAACACTAATACATCTGCCCCCACAAGACTGCATTAAAGAACATGTCATTTTGGAGGACATAATACATCCAAACCAGCACAGAAGCCTTCCCTGATTTTCTGAAGCAGTTAGGTACTCTCTCTTTCAAGCTCTAGGATCATAGCAGTAAAATTATTTTATTTTGTCTTTTTGTCTTCTTGCTAAACCATATGTTATGTGAAGAGAGAGATGATGCCTTTTCTTGTTTGTGCCTCCAACACTAGTTCTCAGGATGTTTCCTTGCTTTAGAGGGAATTATGAAATTTGTGAGGATGTTTGGTTGTCACAAGAATTGAGACGTACTATCAGGATTGAACAGAATGGGCCAGAGAATGTTAAACATCCTACAAGCTGTATGACAGTCCCGGACATAAGCAAAACAAGAAACCTGTCTTGCATCCTGCTTGTATTTCAAATGTCTCACAGACACTATGTGAATTAACAAGACATTTATAATTATCTGCTCTATAGTCTAACTCCATTTTATATGTAAACACCAATTTTTAATAATTTTAATATACGTTGAGTTTTGCAGAAACATAAATCAATGAAATGCTGTACCTTTATTTTTGGTCCACAACATTAGCAAGAATTGTTGGCATTTTGAAAAATCACACCTCCAATGGTAAGACTGGTTACAGTATTGAGCAACCAATATAACACACCTCTGTTGTCTGCATTTGTAGCTGTTGTATTCACAGTAATTCCTTCCTTCCTTTTCTTCCTCTCTCCCTTTCTTCTTCCCTCATCTCTCCCTTCCATTTCTCCACTTTTTTTTCTTTTGGGACCAGGTAGGGGGATGAATGGGTCTTCTGGTATTATTATGCCTGAATATTTATACTTCAAAATATATAAGAGTTTTGTTATAAATTTTGTTCCTTTTATTTCTCTTTTATATTACCGTTAGGGCACTGTTTGTTTTTAAGTTATGTATGTACACAGACTATATTATCTACCAATTTTATTTAAAGATAGTAAATGATGCATGGTAGGCTCAATACACATAGGTGTTGTATGACTAAAATGTTTGTGGAAAACAAATTACCACTGGTTTTTATTTTCTATCTTGATATGAAAATTCAATCTTTTTCATTGGTACAGAATAAACAGAAGAGTGGATATTATTTCAAAATTTACATGATTAATTTTACTTATTTCAATTATATTTCTTATTACATTATTAGTTACAGGATGCTCTAGCTCTGTGTGTGTGTGTAAATAAATGCTGACTCTTTTAATCCGTGTAGAATGTTGCCTATTCATTCATATATTAATCCCTAGTTAAATTTCACTTAATCACCAAGGTAAATAAACATTACCAAATTGTCCTATCCTGATTTAGTAAGATACATGTCAATATCAGACTCCACTTTTTGGTGAAAAGACAAATCAGACAAAACAAATAAGTCACTTTTAACACTTTTGCACCCCTAACTCTGTCTCAGCATCTGCCTGTTGAAGAATCTGACCCATGACAAGTGTCAAACAATCAAAAGATAAGAATTCCTTTAGGCACATGGAACCAGGAACTCAAATGTCACCTCTATTCTCTTTTCTCATTTTCTCCCCTGTGTGAGAGAACTCTAGTCTTATTTACTGCAGACCAGCTTATTTTACCAGGTCAAGAAGTCTCACATTCTGTAACCAGTGTACTAGTGCCAAAAAAATCCCAATTAAGAATTCAGAATATTCTGGTTGCTGGTATGTACCCACTCCTAGAATAAGACAGCACTACTTTCAAGCAAGGGGTAATTGTAGTTAGGTAATCAGCCCAAGAAGTGTGTACTACAACATCTGTTTTGATGTAGTACCACACTATTTTAAATATTACACCTTTATAATAGCATCTAGTTTTGATCTCAACAATCACTTAAAGAATCAGTATTCAATCTAACATTAATTATTTAAAAATTGTGTCATCAAAGAGCTTCACAGTATTTTACTGAAATAGCAGTTGTTTACAGTATTTTACCAAAATTGTAAAATATACTTGAAATTATCTATACCTTCCTATTTAGTAATATATGTTTAACATATTATCACACTTTTGTGAAAATCTAATCTATTAAACTTATACTAAGCTATATAAACTTTATTTTACCTCGTCTCTTTTTTCTCCTTCTTCCATCGAAATGTCATGATCGGTGACATTTTCAATGCAAGGTAAGTCCGAAGAAGAGATCACCATTTCTTCAGGCTCTTGCATAAACAAAGGTTTTTCCTCTTGCTGGATCCATTCTTGATATACTTTTACCACTTTTCTCATAGCTGCTGCTTCACAAATTGGTAGTAAAAATGCCTAGTGGAAAAAACAAGAAAAGGGATAATGAGAACATAATGATACTTCTTCCTTTGCCATAAACTGCTAATTCATACATTTCTAACTTTTTATAAAATATGAGATATAAATGATTATTGGTTGTTAAAGGCAAACAATCCATTGTTGCCAAAAGTTATTCTCTCCAAATAATTTGTAAATACTTTGAGATAGAAAGGCTTTTGGTAGATACACATTGATTTCAAGTGGAAGGAACAAAGATTTGTTTCAATTGCACTATCTCAAAATAACAATACTCCTTGTTCCACGAAAAGTTGTACTCCTACAAAGTTCCATGTAAGTAGAACTTTTCATAATAAATCACATTTTAGTAACTTACATTTTTAAAATTATTGCTAGTAATATAATTTCTGATAAAAAGATTAAAAAATTAAACCTTTTCTAAGAGGTAATAAAAATCAAATATACAAGGAAAAAAGGTTGAAACTTTCATATTTCATTTTACATATAATAAAGTTATATAACTCAAATAATAAGGTAAATCAACTAGAAAATTAAAAAGAATACCTTACGGTTATTTTTTCCTTTAGGTACTTTCTGGGTTTCCCTAACTTGAAAAAAGTAAATATTTTCCTTATTACAAAAATACTATAATCTCACAGCAACAAAACTTTCATACAATCCAGACATGCAGGAAGAAAACAGGAAAAATATTCAATCTCACTTCCCAAAGTCCTTTTCCTATGCCTGTTTGTGTTCATAGATTATAAACATTTTCACTGTGCTTTTAATTTTCAAAAATGGAAATAAAACCATTTCTACTTTTTCTTTTCACAGCCATTACCCATTAATTTTACCTTTATAATATCACAAGACCTTTACCTAAAACCTACTGCTTCCTACTCTAGGGTTATTAGTTTACGTATCTAATAATAATCACAAGGCCAGATGGCCTCATTTTATCTGAATGAAACTAACAAAAAATTCAACTTCCCTAAGATAATGATGAAAAGTTCAAGTATAATATTAACAGGGTATTTAATTTTACTTGATAATCCTTCATTTATTGTTATTTTTATTCTTTACCAAACTACATTCTTTGCTACTTTCCTCCATCAAACAATTTCCATTCCCACTCTCAAATTATCCCTACTTCCTTGCAGTGCCATGATTTAGATCAACATTGTCCATTCCAGGGCTATTTATTTTACAATTACAGCAGCAGCTCATCCTTCCTTAAAATGCTTTGAAATAAATAAAAAAGATAAAAACTTCAAATAATATTGAAGACGTTCTGCTCTAAGAAAATGAAAAATTAACTTATTTTTTGAAAAAAATAAAAAGCAAATCTGTAGAGAGAGAAAACAGATTAGATGTTATCACTGGAAGGAAGAAAGGGGGAAGGGGGAATGTTTGTTTTTTTTAAAAAGTTTTAAATAAAAAAGAGAAAAAAAATTAGTTATCTCCAGAGCTAGACTTTATTATTGCACAAACTGTCAGACAATGTCCCAAGCGGCTCGCTGAATCTACTAACGACCAGAGTATAACCTTTATACTGCAAGCTCCAAAATATGATTTTGCCAACACACTAAATATGGATCTTGAGGGCAGACTGAAAACAGTCATGACTAAAAAACTGATGTATAAAACTAAAATGCCAGTTTATAAATTTATAATGAGAAATAACTGACACAGAAACTAGAACATTCAAGTCTGCGTATCTTTACCTTATCACCCCATGAAGAAACAATTTAGGAATACCAATGATAATCAGTTATCAATTACTAATTGATAAGAAATTTCCATCAAAGGTACAGGAATATTTGAATCTATATAAGTGCTGGTTTGGAGCTGTCAGGTACCCCAGAAAAACCTATGTTCTTTTAATTTGTTTCCATGGAGATGTGACCCAACCCATTCAAGGTGGGTCTTAATCCCCTTGCTAGAGTCTTCTATGGGAGGATGTAAGGCAGAGACATTTTTGGAAAGTGCTCAGAGAAGCTAAATGATGTAATCCAGAGTTTGCCCCCAAGGAAGACCAACAGGAGCTAAGAGAGACATTTTTGAAATCAGAAGCTGGGAGATCAGCAGATGTTCCCACATGCTTCCTATGTGACAGAGGAGCCCCAAATTTCAGCTGCCTTTCCTCCAATAAGGTATTTTCCTCTTGATGCCTTAATTGGGACACCTTCATGGCCTTAAAACTATAAATTTGCAATCTAATAAATCCCCATTGAAAAAGCTAACCCATTTCTGGTACATTGCAGTCCAGCAGCTTTGGCAAACCAAAACAATTTTGCTCAGCATATTTTCTCTTTGTAAGCAGAGGAGTTCTCATTATAACTAGAAAATGACAGGGAAGAGGAATGAGAACAAGAGGCAATAGAAAAATCACATAGGTAATGGTATCAGCTTAAAATAATCTGGTACAGCCTTTTTTTTTTCTTTTTTGAAATAAACTCAAAGTTATATGAACAGTTGCAAAAACAATACTAACCCCATACACAGAATTTCATCATACCCTGATCCCCCTCCCCCGATAGCTCAATCCACCAACTTAAACATGCTGTCGCATCGCTATTTCTTTCCCTCCCTCCCTATCATCCATCATCTATTGCTGTCTTCTGAACATATGAGAGTTAGCTGCACACATCCTTGAACATACACTATAATTCATGTATACACTTCCCATAAACAAGAACATTCCTTTATGCAATCCCATTAAGCGCAGCTAAGAAGTACAAGAGATTCAACAATGATACAAACCTTACATTCTATATTTCCTTTTCCTTATGTCTCGACTGCGTCCCTTTGAGCCACCTGTCCGCTATCCTCCAATCCCATCCAAGTTCATCCTTAGCATTCAATTGTCATTTAGTAAGACTTTTTTTTTTTTTTCAGTTGTGGAAACATATATACAGCCTAAATCTTCCCATTCCACCCCCTCCCTAGCCTTCCATTAGTGGGATTAATCACATTCAGAATGTTGTAATGCTCTTTCCCACCATCCATTACTAGAAATTTCCCTTCACCTCAAACAGCAACCCTACACTCATTCCTTAACTCCCCACTGCCCCTTCCCCCATTTCTCTCAACCCACACTCTACTTTTCATCTCTGTGGTTATATTCTCTGATAATTTCTTTGTGTTTACTGTGGGGCTTAAAATTAACCTCTTAAATCCATATCAATCTTGTTTTTCTTTGATACCACCTTCACTTCAATAGGACACATAAACTATGTTCCTATACTCCTTCATTCCCCCACCTTTATATAGTTGTCTAAAATTACATACATTACATTGAGTTTAAAACCACTGATTTGTCATTAGAGTTTGTGTATTTTATATCATGTAGGAAGTAAATAGTGGAGTTACAGTTCAAAAATTATTGACTTCTATTTGTATTACATTGTGGTTGGAGAATGTGCTCTGAGTATATTCAATTTTTTTTTTTTTAATTTAATTTCTTGAGGCTTGTTTTATGTCCCAGCTTATGGTCCCTTCTGGAGAAAGATCCGTGATCACTAGAGAAAAATGAGTGTCTTGGTGATTTGGGGTGTAAGGTACTATATATGTCTGTTAAAATTCTCTACATCTCTTTCTCCTTTCTTTTTCTATTGGTAGGGCTCCCTTTAGAGTCTGAAGTAGGACAGGTCTTTTATTGGCAAAGTCTCTCAGCATTTGTTTGTCTGTGAAAAATTTAAGCTCTCCCTCAAACCTGAAGGAGAGTTTTTCTGGATAAAGTATTCTTGGCTGGAAATTTTTCTCTCAGAATTTTAAATATGTCATGCCACTGCCTTCTCACCTCCATGGTGGCCACTGAGTAGTCACTACTTAGTCTTATGTTGTTTCCTTTGTTATGTGGTGAATTGCTTTTCTCTTGCTGCTTTCATAACTTGCTCCTTCTCTTCAGTATTTGAGAGTCTTATCAGAATATGTCTCAGAGTGGGTTTATTTGGATTTATTCTATTTGGAGTTTGCTGGGCATTTATGCTTTGTGTATTTATATTGTGTAGAAGGTTGGGGAAGTTTTCCCCAACAATTTCTTTGAATACTCTTTCTAGACCTTTATCCTTCTCTTACCCTTCTGGGACACCAATGAGTCTTAAGTTTGGATGTTTTATTTTATCTATCGTATCCCTGAGATCCATTTTGATTTTTTCAATTTTTTTCTCCATTCTTTCTTTTGTTCTTTCATTTTCTGTTCTGTGGACTTCTCAGACACTGAGATGTTGTTCAGCTTCCTCCAGTCTTGTATTATGAATATCCAGATTTTTTTTTAATTTGGCCAACAGTTTATTTCCGTAAGATCTTCTATGTTTTTATTTACTATTGCAATGTCTTCTTTATGCTCTTCTAGGGTCTTCTTTATGTCACTTATATCCTGGGCCATGGTCTTCTTAATGCCCTTTAAATCTTTTGCCATGTTTTCATTCCTCAATTGTAGTTCTTTAATTAATTGAGCGAGGTACTGTGTATCTTCTGATATCTTGATTTGTGTGTTTGGAGTTGGATTCTCCATATCGTCTGGTTTTATCATATGCATTAAGATTTTCTGTTGTTTTTGGCCTCTCGGCATTTGCTTTGCTTGATAGGGTTCTTTCAAGTTGTAAAAAAAAATTCCTATCTAATTTATCAGAAACACAGTTTGGTAGTGTACACTGTCTCTAATTAACCAGCAGATGGCGTCTGTGAGTCACCTATACCCCTCAAGTCAGTTCTCCACCTTGTCCCCGCGGTGTGTGGGGAAAAGATTCTTGTGGGGTTCAGCTGGAGAACTCAGTTTGGGTGTGTTGCTGGAGCCGTCCACCCTGAATGTGGGGTGTGTGTACAGGTGGCCAGGGAGGAAGCTTTAATATTCAAATCCCCCAGGTTCCTGGAGATTCAAGGCTGCCACAAGAGTCTAAGCCTTCATTTCAGTTCAGCCCCAGACCCTCTCTCTCGCTGTCCCACAAACCACCGGACTTGGTGTAGTGTCCCTGGTTTCTCCGAGCAGGTCCCCCCGCCTAGCCACGATCCTCCAGGACCTCTGCTGAGGGAATGCTGTGCTACGTCACCAGTGCACGCCGTCCCTCAAGGGAAGCCCCAGACCGCCGGGTAGTGCCAAGGTGCTTCCAGCCTGATGCAGAGATGGCTGAACGGGGGATCTCAACGCTCCCTCCTTGCACAGTTTCTCCTTCCCAGCTCCGGGACAACTGGTGGGGCTCTGGGCTGTGGGCATGGCCCCAGGCAGGAGTTTATCCAGCCCTCCGGGGAGCCAGCTGCTAGCTGCGGGGTTTCTTTCTGCTTCCAGCTCTCCCCTCCGTCCCCCTGGCCCCAAGGGTATCTGCAGCGGGCTATCCCCCTGGCCAGACACCGAGAGGCTGGCCCAGCCCCCACTTGCTGTGTTTTACTGCATGGTTCCCACTATCGCAGCTGCAGCCGCTCCTGGGTTTTTCACTTTGTTTTTTTTTTTTTTAAAAGAACCAGTTGGTCTCCAAATGCCGAACCCTGGCTTCCCCAGACCGCCACACAGCTGCGGGTCTTTTAGCCAGCTTACTCACTCGTTTCAGAATGCAGACTCCTGGTTTCACCAAGTATACAGCCCCTCTGGGACTAGGAGACCTCTTCCAGCTGGCACATCACTGTAACCGGTATTCTGGGTCACTTTCTGGTTTTTATCTAGTGTTTTTCATGGAGGTGTTTTTTCGCCCTGTCTCACCTAGCCGCCATCTTAGTTTCCTCTGGTACAGCCTTCTAGTAATAGGATTGGTGTTGCCAGTGGGACATTATTTACTGATGGCTAAGGCTCTCTTCTTCAGTAAACAAACACTAACAATATTTGTCTGATATTCTGCTTTTAATATATTTCCATTATTAACCAACCCAGATAATGACTGACACATTCTTTAAGATTTAATCAAAGAAAATATAGGGACGCATCTTGAGAACCTCGTATTAGGCAATGGTTTCTTAGACTTCACACCCAAAGCACAAGCCACAAAAGAAAAAAATAGATAAATGGAACCTCATCAAAATTAAAAATTTTTGTGCCTCAAAAGACAACCTACTCAATGGGAGAAGATACTGGAGAACCACATATCTGATTAAGGGTTTACTATCCAGAACATATAAAGAAATTCTACAACTCAACAACAACAACAAAACCCAATTAATTGCAAACAATTAAAAAATGGGCAAAAGACATGAACAGACATTTCTCCAAAGAAGATATACAAATGGCCAGAAAGCACGTAAGAAGATGGTCAACATCACTAGCTATTAGGGAAAGGCAAATCAAAACCATAATTTCACACCCACTAGAATGACTAACTACTAAAAAATCAGAAAATTACAAGTGTTAGAGAGGATGTGGAGAAATAGGAACACTCATTCATAGCTGGTGGAAATGTAAAATAGTGTAGTCACTGTGGAAGAGAGTTTGGTAGTTCCTCAGAAACCTACCATATTACCTGGCAAGCCCACTTCTGGGTATATAACCAAAAGATTCGAAAGCACAAACTCGAACAGATAATTCCACAACAATGTTCACAGCAGCATGAACTGTATGACCTCACTGCTATGAAATAATTAGAATAAGCAAACCACAGTGTTAGAATATAAAATATAGGTCACCAGGGGACAGGGTGGGGGTACGGAATGGGGGAATTAATGCTTAAATTTTACAGAGTTTCTATTTGGGTCGACTATAAAATTTTGGTAATGGATGGTAGTGATGGTAGCACAACATTGAGAATATAATTAAAAGCACTGAATTTTATACATACGAATTGGTTAAAAGGGAAATGTTAGGTTATATATATGTTAGTAGAATAAAAACATTTTAAAAAAACAGACTACAACACAGTAAAACCTATTGTAAAATACAGACTATAGTTAATAGTACAATTACAAAAATGTTCTTTCATGAATAGCAACAAATACATCACACTAATGCAATGTATAAATAATAGGATGATATATGGGAACTCTGTACTTTAGGAATGATTTTTTGGTAAACCTACAACTTCACTAATTAAAAAAAAAGTAAAGAAGGAAGAAAAAGGATGTTGAGAGACTCATACAGAGCCACTTAATGAGAGCTGTCATTCAAGGTTAGACCAGGTACTAAACAGACCTGTGTTCCGAAAGCACTTACAGTTAGTTTTCAATGAAAAGGGATAGAATCATAGCACTTAAAGTTGGAAGGACCATTTATGAAAACAAAAAAAGCTCAATCAAGTACCATGAAAATTTAGTAAACCTGGGAATTTTCTGACTCCTTAAAGCAGCTGTTTGCAAACATGTGTGTCTCAGTACCCCTAACCTATTATATGTTAACATGAATAATATATTTGATGAAAAATAACTACTTTTCCACAATAAAAAAAAAAAATGAGAAGAGTAGCAATGTTTTACTTTTTTCCAAATCTCCTGAAATGCTTGGCTTAACAGAACACAGCTGGATTCTCATATCTGCTTGCTTTGCAATCTGATACAATTACCTTACCAGGTAACACTCCACTGTAATGGTAAAAGAATGACAGAAAAAAGGTTAAACAAAATATTAGTATTATCACAAAAACAGTTTTGAACTCATGGATCCCCTGAAAGGGTTTTGAGGACCCTCAAAAGCCATAGAATACACTTTGAGAATTGCTGCTTTAAAGTGGCTTTGAATACACGCCACCTGCATGCTCTCTCATATCCATGTACCTGGGGCACCTAAAAACAGCCTCCAAGAACTGACAACAAAGAGCATACTGAATTTCCTTACAAATGGCCACATATACAGGGTAGAAAGTCAGGTCAGAGACCTACACATAAAGCTGAAACCAAGAATGTTACATCCACAATGCAAAGGGGACCTAGAAGAGGAAAAGAAAAAAAAAAAAATTCTGATGCCTTTGAAAACCAGTGAGTAAAATCTGTTTATTTGGGGTAGGAGACTAGGAGGGAAAAAACAGACTTCCACGCAAATTCATGTTCTTAAGATGAATGCTGCAAAGAGAGATAAACTGTAAATTGAGAACTGTAATTTAAAGTAAAGCAGAGCTGACAGGATTCCTGAATACCTGAGAAAACCAAGTACAAAACTTCTCTGAGGAACACATTCCACAATGCAGGCTTCAAAGTATTACCACAAAATTCCAAGAAAATGTGAGCCAGCCCAGAATATGAAATCACAAAACAAAGAAACAAGGGAAATAAACAGAAATAACAAACAACAAAACCACAACTGCACTGGCAGGACCAAGATGACAGTGTAAGACGCTCTAGAGTGCGATTCCCTGACAGAATCTGAACAACTAGCAAAAACATGAAGAGCCATCTTCCTCAAAACTCCAGGTAACAGTTAACAGGTTGCAGTAACTAGGCAAGCTGTATCCAGAAATGCAGCTTTAAAAAAATAGTAAGATCTCCCTTCTAAGTGGAACAGGACTCCCAGGAGTATAAGTCTCCCTGGCAATGTGGGACATGACTCCCGGGGATGAGCCTGGCCCTGGCATCATGGGACTGAGAATACCTTCTTGACCAAAAGGGGGAAAAGAAATGAAACAAAGTTTCAGTGGCTATGGATTTCAAATAGAGTCGAGAGGTCATTCTGGAGGTTATTCTTATGCATTATATATAGATATTCCTTTTTAGTTTCCAGTGTATTAAAATAGCTAGAAGAAAATACCTGAATCTCTTGAACTGTAATCCAGTAGACTTAATTCTTGATGACTGTATTATCTATTTATTTTTATTGTGTGACCATATGATTGTGAAAACCTTTTGACTGACACTCCCTTTACCCAGTGTATGGGCAGATAAGTAATAAAATAAAGACAGAAATAATATATAAATAATAGTGGAGGGATAAGGGGTGTAAGATGTTCTGGGTGTTTTTTATTTTTTTTATTTTGGAGTAATGAAAATGTTCTATAATTGACTGTGGCAATGAATGCACAACTATATGATGATACTGTGAGCCACTGATTGGATGGATTATATGGTGTATGAATACATCTCAATAAAATGGCATTAAAAAAAAAATGGTGGGAGAAGTTCATTGTGCCTTTGCTGCATCCTCCCCCAACCCCTCTCAGTGTGCTGTGGAGCCAGCCTGCACTCCCATTGTGGATCCCTGCCTTTGTTCCTGAAGGAGAGTGGTAACCTCTATGTGCATACTGGGGTGCTTGTATGTCAGTGCCAATCTAACAGATGGCAGTGTGAAGAACTGAATCAGGAGACTCATCTCTGCCTCACCTCCCCAGACCTTGACCTTCAGGCAGAAGCAGCAGGTAGACAGCTAAAGCAGCACAAGAAACAATGAAGTCAAAGTGGCTTGGGGCCAAGATTCATCTGCTTTTATTCATACAACAGAGCACCCAGGAGGGGGTGAAAGTCTACTTCAACGGGAGGAGAGAGAGCATTCAAATTCTAGTTAATGGGGGACTTCCTAAGGCCAAGCACAGCCCAGACTCAGAAAAGACAGAGTACTCAATACTTCACATTCTCCTTGGGCTGATCTTCCCAGCAGAAGGACCAAAATCTGAAGGAGAGCACTAGTCAACACAGAGCCAATTTGAAAAGACTGTGAAAAGTGCTTTTTGCTTTATTTGTTTTTGTTAGCTCCTGGCATTCAAGGAAATTGCTGTCTTATCAGTAGCTGGATACAAACTTAAGGGACAGACAGCATAGGGACAAAATCCCAGAGTTAATACTTTAAAATATTAAAATATACAGTGTGCAACAAAAGATTACCAGAAAAACAAAGAAACAGGAAATTGATGGCCCTCTGAAAGGAATAAGATAAAACTCCAGAAAACATCAATGAAGAATACTAGACTTTGGAGATACTGGACAAAGACTTTAAAAAAAAAAAAGATCCTCAATATGCTCAAGGAGAAAAAGGAAAACACAGAGAAAGAAATAAAGGAAATCAGAAAAATGATGAATGGGATGCAGAATATGAGAGCCTCAATAAAGAGACAGAAATTTTAAAAAGCAACAAAACAGAAATACTGGAGTTGAAGATCACAACTAAAATGAAGAATTCCCTAGAGGATTTCAACAGCATATTGGAGCTAGTAGAAGGCAAGTGAACTTGAAGACAAGAAAATTGAAATGATTCAAGCTGAGGAGCAGAAAGAAAGAATGAAAAAAAAGTGAGCAGAGACAAAGGGACCTGAAGCACATATTCAGGCATACCAATATACATAATATGGGGAGTTCAGAAGAACAACAAAGTAAGAAAGGGGCAGAGGGAACACCCAAAGAAATAAAGGAAGAAAACCATGCCCAGACACAGAGTAGTCAAACTGTTAAATGCGAAGGACAAAACCACAATTGCGAAGACTTAAGTTTCTGGAATTATTGCAATAAGAAGTGTTTAATAAGTTTTAATTATGAAAAGAGGAAACAAAAACAATGAATAAAGAATAAGAGACTAAAAAAATGACTAAGCAGAGCAAAAAAAAACAAATTTTAGAAATTAATATATAACAAATATGATTAAAAACTCAATGAGGGGACTTCTGTTTCCGTGAGTATGGTAGACTAGACAACCCAACCAAACTTCCAACTGAAAACAACATAAATGTTAGATTTTTAAAAACCTTTTATCTTTTTAAATGCATTCACCCAAAAAGTATGTAAGAAATATCCAAAAACCAAACTCTGCTTGAAGGTCAAACTCAAAAAGGTGTTGAGCAGAGAAACTGGGCTGGCTTTCACTTTGAGCCCAACCAACTACTTTGCTTTTCATGAATGTGTTGGGGCAAGGGAGGGAGAATTCTTTTTAACGAAGCTGGGCTTCCAAAGGGCTATATATCTTAAGTGTAATGCTGAATTAAAAATAAACCCATCCCCTTAAAAGCCTGCAAGGATGGGATGGAGAACATCTTCTTGACCAAAAGGGGCATGTAAAAGGAAATAAACTTTTGTGGCAGAGATATTCCAAAAGGAGTCGAGAGGTCACTCTGGTGGGCACTGTTACAGACAATGTAGACAACCCTTTTTAGGTACTAATGAATCGGAATAGCTAGCAGTAAATACCTAAAACTATCAATTACAAGCCAGAACCCATGAATCTTGAAGGTGATTGTATAAAAATGTAGCTTATGAGGGGTGACAATGTGATTGGGAAAGCCATATGGACCACACTCCCCTCTGTCCAGTGTATGGATGGATGAGTAGAAAAATGGGGGGGGGGGGGGCTGAAGGCACCCAGTGTTCTTTTTTACTTTAATTGTTCTTTATCACTCTAATTTTTATTCTTATTATTTTTGTGTGTGTGGTAATGAAAATTTTCAAAAATTAATTTTGGTGATGAACGCACAACTATATAATGAATGGTACTGTGAACAACTGAATGTACACTTTGTATGACTGCATGATATGTGAATATATCTCAAATGAAAAAGAAAAAAAGCGTGCAAGGAAAACTGCCCATAACTTAATGCAGAAGAAAGAAGAAAACCAGCAACAACAAAAACCTCCCCAGAAACACTGTAACCAAAACCTAGCCATAACACAGGTTTGTTCTGTGCATCCGTATTATCTGGTTGCTTTGAACCTCAAGTCAAGAATTTAGTTTACTGTCAGGCTGGTAAGTATCCTTTGCACCTGGCAGAAACAAATGTAACTGCTCTCTGGAGGAACCAATCTTTAATCTAGGTCAAGAAATAAAACTATAGGGAGCAAAAGTTAAGAAACAAAATTTGAAATTCCAAAACTGAATTTCTGAAAACTCAAAATATTGCAAGAAAAACAAGAAAACCAAGCACCATGAGAAAGCAAATGGAAAAATAATTAGCAGAATCAGTCCTGTAAAGACTTCAGGAATAATAACATGATCAGTTAACATGACATAACTATGCTTTGATTAGCAAATTTGGAGTGCTGGGTTTCCAACTCTGAGGACTGATAAGTTTCAACTGCCCAGGACAAAAAGCAGCCAGCAGCAGGCAGCCTTTTTGTTCAACCCCAGCCTCTGCAGTGGAGGATTGGGGCCGATTTAGAAACAGCAACTTCTCGGGGGCAGTTTGGAACAGTTTGCTGAAGGGCATAATGTTGAGTGAAATAAGCCAGACCAAAAAGGATAAATATTGTGTGGTCTTACTAATATGAACTAACTATAATGAGCAAACTCATGGAGTTAAAATTTAGAGTATAGGTTACCAGGAGATAGAATGATGGTAGAGAAATGAGGAGCTGATATTTAATTTGTGCAGGATTGTTAATAAGGTTAAATGTCAATGGTTGGAAATGGATAGAGGTGACTGTAGCACATTATCGTGAGTATAATTAACAGTGCTGAATCATGGATGTGATTGTGACTGAAAGGGGAAGTTGAGGGTCGTAAATGTCACCAGAAGGAAAGCTCGAGGATAAAACATGGGACTGTATAACATAGTGAACCCTGCTGTGGTTGATGACTGTGGTTAATAGTACAAATATAAGAATGTTCATCCATGAACTAGAAAAAATGTACATTATTATTATGAGGTATTAATAATAGTTTGGCATATGGAAAAAAATACAACTAATGCAAACTATGGACTATAGCTTACAGTAATATTGTAATATTCTTTCATCAGTTGTAACAAAGGTACCATAGCAATGTTAAGTGTCAATAATAGGGGGGTAAAAGAGGTATGGGGTTTTTTTTTGGGCAATGAACGTGTTCTCAAATTGTGGCAATGAATGTACAACTCTGTGATTATACTGAGAGCCACCGACTGTACACTTTGGATTGTATGGTATGTGAATAAAACTGTTTTGTTTTTAAAGTAAAAAAGTAAGAGTGTAATAAAAAAAGAAATACAAAGTAAGTAAAATGGAAGGAACAAATTAAGATAATAAAAGCAAACATATCAGTGAGTTCAATAAATGCAAATGTCCCAGTAAAAAGACAAAAATTTAAAAATCCAACCATATCCTATTTACAAGAGACATATAAAATTGAAGGACACAAAAGGTTTGGAAATAAAAAGATAAATATATATATATACACAAAAGGCTAATCATGTTAAAAAGAAAGTGGTATGGATGTACTAATAATAATAAAACATTTTTTGCAAAAATAATTTCTATAGATAAAAACAGTTGCCTTAAAAAGGGTAAGAGGCTCAATTCACAAAAATGATACAAAATTTTAAACTTGTATATACTTAATTATACAGCTTCAAATTGTACAAAGAAAAACTGATGGAAGTACAAAAGAAAACAGACAAATCACCACCAGAGTGGAACATTTTGACACATTCCTCTGTAACTGAGATCAAGCAGACCAAAAATCAGCAAGTATATAAAAAAGGTGACCAACATAATTAATAAGCTTGATCTAACAGATATTAGAAACTGCTGGACTTAACAGCTTCAAAGAATACATTCTTTTTAAGCACACAGAGCATTTATGAGAACACATTATATTCTGGATCATAAGTAAATTTTAATAAAATTTTAAATAATTAGTATCATACAGACTGAATTCTTTGATCAAATAAGAAAAAAGAAGACTAAAAACACTGAATATATTTGGAAGACATTTCTAGATACCTCATAGGTCAGACAAGATCATCATGAAAATTAGAAAATACTTAGAACTGAGTAAAAAAAATTATACATCAAAATTTGTAGATTACAGCTAAAACAGTAGTAAGAGGTAAATTAAAAGCCTCAAAAATGCTTCTATGAGAAAAAATGGGGCTAAAAGTTAATAAGCTAGGAAAAGAACCACTAAATAAAATCAAGAAAAGTCAAAAGAAGCAACAAGGAATAAAAATTAATAAAAGAGAAAAACAAATATAAAAGAGAGAGGATCAACAAAGCCAAAAGTTCATTCTTGGACAAGACTAATAAAAGTGACATATCTCTAGCAAAAATCATCAAGGAAAAAAAAAATCAAGGCACAAATAAATACTAATAGGAATGAAATATAAATGCTTCAGAAATTAAAAAGATCATAAAAGAATTTAATAAACTTTATGTGCTGATTTGGAGCTGTTATGTACCGGACACAAAAAGCCATGTTCTTCTAATCCATCCCTGTGGAGGAAAAACTATTGTGGGTGGGAACTTTTGGTTCAATTGAGATGTGACCCAGCCCATTCAGGGTGGGTCTTAATCCCTTTACTGGAGTCCTCTATGAAGATAAGAGGAGAAAAACATACACAGAAGCCCACAGACATTTTGGAGAGAGCCACTGAAATCAGAACCCAGGAAAGAAGGACTAGCAGACATCACCATGTGCCTTCCCATGTGACAAAGGAAACCCAGATGCCAGCAGACTTTCCTCAGAGAAGGTATCTTCCTCTTGATGCCTTAATTTGGACATTTTCATAGCTTTAGAACTGTAAATTTGTAACCTAACAAATCCCTATTGAAAAAGCCAACCCATTTTTAATATATTGCATTCTGGCAGCTTTAGCAAACCGAAACACTTTAAGTCAATAAATTTGAAAACAAATATAATGAACAAATTCCTAGGACATTAAACTCATTCAAACTGAACATTTAGAAATCTTGAATAGTTCTATAAGCTTTAAAATTCCCCAAAAATAATGTATTCCAAAACTAATTGTCAAATACCTTTCCCTTCCCATTTGTCAATACAAACCTTAAATATGGCAGCTAGAACCACTGCCAAAGCTGAACAAAAAGTTAAAGCAATTCTTCTTCTTCAACTTAAGCTAACTAAAGCTACTTCTGCCTCATGCTTTGTTTTACATTATCAATAAAAATGTATAGAAGATAAAGAAACATTTGCTTTGCCTGGAGAGCTCTCTGGCTTGTGAAGGCAGTGTGGCACAGAATAAAGAGCACTGACATGGGAACCAGGAACTGGGAGTTTTAGCCCCAGATCTACCACTTACTTGAATGAGACTTGAATGATCCCCTTCAGCTACAAAACTCAATGATGTCTACCTGCAAAAGTTAAGTACCTTTGCTATTTAATAAGAGCAAATGATTAATTTTCATAAGTCTTATTTTCCACAAAACCTCTACATATTTGAGAATGTGAATTTAGGAATTTCTAGCTATCCTGATGTGAAATAGCTTTTTCTTTTTTCCTCCTTTCCTTCTTCTCTTCCTTCCTTCCTTCCCTCTTTCCTTCCTTCCTTTCTCCCTCCCATCCTTCATTTCTCCTTCCCTCCCCTCCTTCCTCCTTTCCTTCCTTCCTTCTTTCCTTCCTTCTCCCCCCATCCCTCCACCAAGTAATAACAATCTTAAGGAACTTTAACTTCAGAATACCTTCGAGGACAAAATCAAGTTTTTGAAGGGAGTATAAATGCAATGAAAACATTTTACTAGAAGTTATTAATCAAAAGATAGGAAGAAAAAATTAAAACCATAAAGTGAGTAATTAGATGTAATAAATTTTAAAAACTAAATACAGACTTTATAAAGCATTGCTATGAAGGACAAATAAAATTTAAATAGCTGAAAATTAGTATACTCAATATTAAAAGCAAAAGTCTTGTTTATAAATTCAGGTACTGAGAGGTATTTTACCTGACGAAATATCTCTGTAACAAAGTTTACATTACTTCTTTTGGAAGAAAAAACTCTGCGAACTATTTCAATGTCTGTAAGATGTTCTTCGTCAATACTACAGAGACTAGATGAGCTGGGTTCTCGCTCCGTCAAAGTACTTGTATTGGAATGAGATTGTTCTGGTTCTGTAGTTCTGTCTGCTTTATCAGCATTATCATTTTTGTTTTCTTCTCTGGATACCAAACTAGCAGCTGCTCTCTAGAATCCAAGTTAAAAAAAAAAAAAGGAAGAAAGAAAAGAAAAGGGAAGTTGATCATAATCATTTAACTTGGTAATAACAAATACTGGCAGGATCCAAAGCATTCCAAAAGCAATTTACAACACTATTCAAAATTCAGCATAGTTTTATTTAGAATTCATTCTAAATATTAAGTGACACTGCAAAGAACTCAACAACAAAGTGATACAGAGATCCCCCAAAATGTATGGTAATGAATCCTTTATCCATCTATAATCATATTTGTTTTCCAGTATATTTAAGAGTACAAACAAGGTATTTATCTAAGCTAGTTAGAGAATAATGCAAATGGAGGCAGTTCAGTTCTTCAAGAATAATAACTTAACATCGGATTATCTACTTAGAAAACCTTAATGTTTAAAATCATCTCTATTTTACCTTAGAAAAAAATTATGCAAGTAAACATAAAACCAAAGGAACCAAATAAAAGTTATGACAGAGGAAGTAGAAAAGAAACTAAAAGAAAATATTAGGAAGCTCAAGAAAAAACTATATTCTAATAATTTAATGTAATTTTCACCAAGTCTAAAGATCAAGCCTAACCGTAGGGAGAAAATAAAAGCCTTAGGATAGCCATAAAAAAAATTACCACCAAGGTCTGTGAGGAGTAGCACTATTCCAAGGTATAATAAATTACATTCTGGTAACTTATTCAATTATTAGTGTCAGTTTTATCATCTATAAAATAAGAGGATTTAAGTAAATGATCTCGAATGTACTTTCCTGATCAAAAAGTCTATGGTTTTAAGTCTGTTAGATTCCAGGATGAGAAAAACAGCTTTGCTTGAGAACTTCTGTATTTAATAATTATTTGTAGAGAAACTGGAATAAAGTTTTGGGAAATACAGTCTGCCACAGACAAACAGAAGATTAATGGGGATAAAAGTAAAACTTCCTGAAATCTAATGAATGAAACACTTCACATCTCTACCTTATTTTAAAAGATTCAAGAAGGCATAAAAAACACATAAAATATAAGACTTTAAAAACTAAATGAGGAAATATGAGTAAAGGAAAAATAAAAATAGGAAAATATACTGGAATACAGACAAGTTCAGGAAAATACACGAGGAAAAAGGAGGAAACAGAAAGAAGTGTGAAAAAGATGAAATCTTCAATTAAAAATAGCACCATTTGACTTGCTAGTCTCTCCATGGTAGAGCTGTGTAATTTTATATCACAAGTCTAGTCTTGGCATCTTTATCAATAAAAGGGGGAATGGGATAGGGACAGCACCTTAAAAACTATTCCGTAGCGCAGCTTATCAGGGAACCGCTCATTGTAAGTCCCTAAACTATAAGCACTTACAGCAGTCACATCTACTTCTGAATTGTAAAGGCTATCTCCAAATTCTGAGATGCTGATCCCTTTGTGTATGACCTGATCGGTCTCTGGAACTTCGGTTATCTGTGTGACACCTGAGGCTCAGAGCTAGAGCTCAGCAGATATGAACGTCAGTATTAGCGCGTACAGCAACTGTTTAAAAAGCTGAGGGGGAGTCTAGACTTCAACTGGAGATATGAATGAAACAGCTATGGTTGGGACTGGGGCAAATCAGATCAAGGAGTAAAGGATAATACTGACTGTGTTTTAAAACTTCAGCTTCCATGTAAGACCAAGGGAAGATATGGTTATCTGGAGCAGGATCTGTATTTTCTGTAGTACACTAAACAATTTGACTTGTGCAGTTGACTTGTTCAAACACCAGGATTACATGGAACTTTGAACAGGAAGCGAGATCTGGTAGGTTTGCACAGTGTGAAACAGCGACACATCCCGGGGTAATTCGGGCAGACAATAAAAATATATATGCAGGGCCCCCCTGAGGAGGTGGGGGAAAATGCAAAAGTGTCAGACTTCCTCACTTGGGTTGTTCTTGATGTTCTCATAAACATTGAGGACTGACAGTTTGGTATGCCGAGCCCTCTATCTTGGGGCTGGCCCTCGTGAGGCTCATTGCTGCAAAGGAGAAGCTAAACTTGCTTATAAGTATGCCTAAGAATCTCCCCCTGAGTGCTCTTTGTTGCTCAGATGTGGCCCTCTCTCTCTAGCCAAGCCAATTCGGCAGGTGAACTCACTGCCCTCCCCCCTATGTGGGACCTGACTCCCAGGGGTGTTAATCTCCCTGGCAACACAGGATATGATCCGCAGGGATGAACCTGGACTTGGCATTGCAGGATTGAGAACATCTTCTTGACCAAAAGGAAGAAGTGTAAGGAAACAAAATAAAGTTTCAATGGCTGAGAGATTCCAAATGGAGTCGAGAGGTCACTCTGGTGGGCATTCTTATGCACTATATAGATATCCCTGTCTAGGTTTTGGTGAATTGGAATAGCTAGAAGTAAATGCCTGGAACTGTCAAACTCTAACCCAGTGGCCTTGAGTCTTGAAGATGATTGTGTAACTATGCAGCTTACAAGGGGTGACACTGTAATGGTGAAAACCTTGTGGATGACACTCCCTTTACCCAGTGTATAGATGGATGAGTAGAAAAATGGGGACAGGAACTAAATGAAGAATGGGGTGGGATGGTGGGGATGATTTGGGTGTTCTTTTTCACTTTTGTTTTTTATTTTTATTTTTATTCTTTAAGGTATAAAGAAAATTTTCAAAAATGGATTGGGGTGATGAAGGCGCAATTACGTGATGGTACTGTGAACAGCTGATTGTACACCATGGATGATTGTATGGTATGTGAATATATCTCAGCAAAACTGAATTAAAGAAAAAAAGCCATTCTGCAAATGCTTAGAAATCTCTAAAAAGTGATAAAGGACCTGCAACCATCTGATTGCAAGTTTTTTCCATTTTTAAGAATCGGTCCAATTAAGAGTATTTTCATACTGTACATTTAAAATAAAATACAGAAATAAAGGTGAAGCTGAGAACGACATGACTGAAATTCTCTTCTACATCTTCCAAGTTTTGTTTGAAAACTATTGATTTTATAGGAACTGTTAAAATTTGGATTAATAAAATACATTTATAGAAATAAAATACCACTATTATTCATTTTTAATGTGTTCTACACCAAAAGCAGTTGAAATTAGTGGACTAAATCTCAAAAGCCATTTCTGACTTCAGTAAGCTTTCCTTATGTGTTTATTACCTGAATATTCTTTGGCAAGACTTCACCTTCCATCCCAGGAATATGAGGGCCTGTATGTGGTTTTGGTTCAAGCCAGAAAGAAACCAGCCAACGGATGACAATAACACGGGACTTAATGAAAGGCTCCTTTGTACAATAGATTGCTTCATTGGTTTCAGCATCCTTCTTTATCATTACATAATGTGGCTTTGGTCTCATCTGTGGGATATCTATTTAAAATAAATGGAAAACAAAAATCAAAATAAAAAATGACTATGCTTAAATAAACCTAAATTTCTGAACAAGTGAGAAAATATTTGAAGACACTCTTGTTTTAGAAGTAGCAGTGCTACAAAAAAATGACAAAATGACATTTAAAATAATTTGCTAGAGTTAACATGGAACCTAGAAGAGTGAACCAGGTTCACATATGGAAACGTGTCTTCTTGCAAAATATCATTAAAAGATTCAATGAATCCTGTTTAAGTACAGAGAAGCTTCCAGAGCCATTTAAAACTAATGATAGCTCACTTCAATTATGATAAGACTTACAGACATATTTTGAAGTCATACAGAGCATGAGAATTTTTTCCTTGACTTTTAAAGCAAAAATATTTTTAAAGCAAATATTATTTCCAATGGCAGAGGCATGTTATTCTAATTCAAATAAACTTGTAAAAGTCAGGTTTTACCTGACCCTATTAGTTGCCTAAACCTGGCAGAGCTTAAAACATGGACACCTTTCTACAAAATGGACAATTTCACATATAGAATATCAATGCCTTCTGTATATGGCAGAGGTCTGCTTCTAGCCCAGGATTTGTTTATGAGATTCTAGTATCAAGGCTCCAACAGAAAACTTGCACAGTCACTAAATCTTAGACAAGAAATGATAGAAATATGTAACAATGTAATTATTCATACAGAACTTGAGTAAGATTGATATTAAATTCAACCCTTAGGGTACCTTCAACAGAAAATGTATAATATAGTTTAAAGATCATACCAAAACATTAGAATTAAGTTTAACTTACAATCACAAATATCTTTGGTGGGCTAACTAACTTCTCCAATGGAAGAGATCCACAAAGTAAGTTGTAAAAATCTCTTCAATCTCAATGAAAATTTCCTATTAATAAATTTCCACTGTCAGTATGAATCAAAGTATATCTCTACAAACCAATACAAATATTAACTGTGATCAGTTTTCTGCAGGTAACATGTCAAATGTACACTGAGAGATGTTTTATTCTTATGTGTACTCTTTTAGAAAGTTCCAAAGATTACCTACCAAGTACAGGATGATATAAACTGTTCTCCTTGCAGATGTTTGGGAAAATATAAGGTAAGTAATATTTCTTAAAATGGGAAAACAAAAATGAAAATCCCCTTTCTTGATTTTCTTTGTTCTTCCATTCTAAACTTTTTACCTAAAAATAGACAACATAATTAGAATCATTCCAGGAGACAGAATCTATTAAGAACAATTATTAGACATTGTAAACAAACTTGTAAAAAAGTTAAACAATACACTAAACAGTTACATTATGAAGATAATAAATACATAGCTAAAGAACAAATTTTAAAACCTGGTCTGATATCATTGCATTATACAGGTTATATCTCAAAAATCTTAGAAGTTAAAACATACTCTGGAAAACTGCAAAAGCTGACTCAAATTTTAGCTCTGATAATGACAAACATACTAATGTTCTCCTTTGTTCTTTTCTCTCCTTCCTGAATAATTCAGCCTGTCATACAAAATAGGCATACAGGGAGGTGGGGGAAGCAGTGCCAATAATCAAGTGCAGGTAATCAGAGCCTGAGCACAGCAAGCAAGGCATCTGTAGCCAAGTGGGAATTCAGAGCCTGACAGGGGTGAGGAAGGTGCTCGTTCATGAAGGTGGAGGGGTGGGGAGGAGAGGCAAGAGCAGTATAAGACAGAATGTGGGAACTACAGTGGCTGAAGACAACATCTAAGACAATATGCACAAAATTGGATTAGAGAAAGAATGTAAGAGAAACGCAGACATTTTGGAGAATGCCATTTTGAAACACAATCCGGGAGCAAAGGAACAGGAAATGCCAACCATGTCCCTTCCCAGCTGACAGAGGTGTTCCAGACACCATCGGCCGTTCTTCAGTGAAGGTATCCTCTTGTTGATACCTTAATTTGAACACTTTTATGGCATAACTAAATTTGTAACCAAATAAGCTCCCCCCCTTTATAAAAGCCAATCCAATTCTGGTATTTTGCATTATAGCAGCATTAGCAAACCGTAACAGATTTTGGTACCAGAAGAGTGGGGTGCTGCTGAGTTTGCAAATACCAAACATGCTAGAACAGCTTTTTAAGTGGATAAGGGGAAGATTCTGGAAGAATTGTGAGGAGCTTGATGGAAAAGGCCTAGACTACTTTGAAGAGACTGTTAGAAATACAGACTCAGCAGATACTTCTGATGAGGCCTTAAACAGAAATGATGAATGTGTCATTGCAAACTGGAAGAAAGGCGATACTTATTTTAAAGTGGCAGAGAATTTGGCAAGATTGAGTCCCGATGTCGATGGAAGGCAGAATTTGAAAGTGATGAGCTGGGATACTTAGCTGAAGAGATCTCCAAATTAAACGCTGAAAATGCAGCCTGGCTTCTCCTAGCAGCTTATAGTAAAATGCAAGAGGAAAAAGATAAGCTGAGAACTGAATCTTGGGTAAAAAGAAACTAGAAACTGATAGCCTGGAAAACTCTGGGCTTCCAGAAAGTAAAACCCCAGTGGTTACAGCCCCACGTGATGATTTAATGAAACCTGGAACCAGCCAGCCATTTAAGTACAAGCCAGGACTGAAGATGGAGTTATCCAGAAAGGATTTGTGGAAGGTCCTATTACCTGATGGTTTTGACCCGTGTATGCTTCACGCCAAGCCAACAAATTTTTTGCGAGATCTGTATAAACAGAACCACTGCCAGTCTGGACTGGAGGGGATGGAGAAGGAACAAACTGAAGGAAAAATTTCTCCAAAAACAAAACCATGGAAGTTGAGGTCTGGAGTCAAGAAATCTTGGGCAAGGAAAGCAGAGCAACCCACACGCAACCTGGAAGCAAAGGACCAGCAGATGCCAGCCACATGCCTTCCCATGTGGAAAGAGTGTGTTTGCCCCGGAGGCAGAGGGTGGGCCTTCCGCCTTGATGCTCAGAAAGAGTGCTGCCACCCCAGGCCTCAGAGAGGGTGGAGCACATTCCCCGGGGATGGGGAGAGCCTGGCCATCACCCCACTTTTCGCAGACAGGAAAGCTTTGCCCAGAGAGGCAAAGCCTACGTGGCAACCTGATACTTGAGGAAGGGAGGGCCGAGAAGAAGGTGGTCTCCCCAGTGTGTGGATATGATAGAGCACTCACTCCAGCGTTTGGAGAGAAAAGGCTGCCGTGTAAGCCTTTGGAAAGGGTTGGACTCCTGCTCTCTCAAGCCCTAAGGATACAATGTTGTTCTATAAATGACTCTAAGACTTTGAAATCTAATGAAGTTTGCCCTGTAGGTTTTAGGAACTGTTTCAGACCTTTGACCCTTGTTTTCCTTCCAATTTCTTCCTATGGTAATGGGAACGTTTATCCTGAGACTATCCCTCCTTTGTGTATTGGCAGCGGATAACTAGTTCTGGATAACTAGTTCTAAGTGTCACAGGTCCACAGCCAGAGGGAAATTCTGCCTTAAGACAGACCACACCTGTAATCGATTTTAATAAGACCCTGTAGTTACCTATTGTTACTGAAATGATTTAGACTTTTGTGATATTGTGATGGAATGAATGTATTTTGTATATGGAAAGATCATGCCTTTTGGGGGTCCAAGGGGTGGAATGTGCCAATTTGTATGTATTATGTCCCCCAAAAGCCATGTTCTTTAATGCAATCTTGGCAGGGCAGATATTATCTTTTGATTGCATGTTTCCATGGAGACATGACCCAATCAACTGTGGGTGAGCTCTTTGATTAAATTATTTCCATGGAGATATGGACACCGCCCACTCAGGGTAGGTCTTAATTAAATCACTGGATTCCTGTAAAAGTGCCCACAGACAAAAGCAGCTCAGAGCAGCTGAGAGAGACATTTTGAAGAAAGCTATTTTGAAACACAACCCAGGAGTAAAGGACCAGCAAATGCCAGCCACATGCCTTCCCAGAGGACACAGGTGTTCTGGACACCACCGGTCATTCTTTAGTGAAGGCATCCTCTTGTTGGTGCCTTAGTTGGACACTTTTATGGCTGTGGAACTGTAAATTTATGACCTAATAAATCTCTTCATAAAAGCCAATCCATTTCTGGTATTTTGCGTAATGGCAGCATCAGCAACAGAGTCCAAGCAGGTACAGGAAACTGTCTATAAGAGGAGAATGTCTACAGCGACAAAGGGGCCTATGGTGGTAATGGGAGACTGATTATCTAAGAAGGAAGGACTGATTAAATAAGTAAATATACTAAGGATAATCAGAGCCAAGTTCCTCAAAGTCAGATATGACTGTTACAAATATGGAAAAGAAAACTAGTATGAATCCTGCAGTGTTGGACTGGCATTAGGGGAACTGTTATAAATGCACAGTTTTCAATATATTTACATAGATACAGAGAGATGAATATGGATTTTTGTGTTTATATATACGTGCATATATTCCCTAACTCTGGCCACTGAGTGAGTCCCCAGATTTTGGTTTCTAAATACAATTCTCCACAAAATAAACAAGAGTTCTCTGGAAAAATAACAGATTCCAGGGTAGGGGCAAGGAAAGTATTGACAAGACTGTAATATCTTGCTATGCTAGGAAGTAAGGAAGTGCTCAAAGAATGATAGGGGACAAGTCAAAAAGACACAGGAATCAACTTTACGAGGCTCCCACAGGCCAAATCTAGGAAAACGTAAGCATCAAAATAAATAATAGTACTCATACTAACACACGTATTCATAAGAAATATAAAGATTAAATGAATAAATAAATGGAGAGGGGAGAAAGCTTTTTCCTATAGCATTTTGCTAACTGTTGAATGTAGAAGAAACTATGGAATTAAAAGTGGAAACAACCTAAAATTCCACCACATGATGAATGTATAAACAAAATATGGTATATAGTCATACAATAAAATATTATTGGGCAATAAAAAGGAATGATACATGCTACAATAAGGTTGAAACTTCAAAACATGCTAAGTGAAAGAAGCCAGTCACAGAAGACTACATATTGTACAATTCCATTTATGTGAAATGTCCAGAACACGCAAATAGATAGACACAGAAAATAGATTAGTGTTTGCCTAGAACTAAGAACAGAGGGAGCTGGGGAGAGGGGAGTAAATGCTAATGGGTACAGGGTTTCTTTATAGGAGGGTGAAAATGTTCTGAAATTAGATTGTTGTGAAAGTTCAACAACTTGTGAAAATACTAAAAAAAACACTGAATTATGCATTGTAAATGGATAAGCTGTATGGTATTTGTGTTGTATCTCAATACAGCTGTTTTAAAAATCACCAGTTGGCAACCATCATAGAATAATTAATTCGGCCAAAAGTCTTCAGTGGATTCTAAAATGTACGGGTGAAATTTTGAGGAATATTTACAAGGGTACAAAGTATTGCTCCACAAACTTCTTATTGATTATAAAGAGAAAAAGTAGCTTTACATTGGCAAAACCTGCAGACACCACTTTAATCAAGTGACTAAGGTCAACACTGCTCATCTAATAAACAAAAATTAGCTCAAAATAGACCACAGACCTTAATGTAAAACCTAAAACTAAAACTTCTAAAAGAAAGCATATGAAAATACCTTTGTGACACTGAGGTAGGCAAAGATTTCTTAGATAACACCAGAAGTCAGATCCATAGAAGAAAGAATTGATAAATTGAACTTCATCAAAATTAAAAGCTTATGTTCTTTAAAAGAACAAAAGTAGTCTTCAAAAGACTTCCACGAAGGACTCCAGTATGGTGCTGTCCCTGGGATGGGGACAGCTAGTGACTGAGACTTATGTGTGCTTTCTGCACACTCTAATGATGGAGGAGAGGTGAACAAAGATTTTATTTTCAAGACAGAAAGTCCATCAGACTCAGATGACTCTTAGCTGGTACTCCATGAGCCTGGGAGAATCCACCATTTCCCACCCAATACACATAATTCAAGAAAGCAACCTATAAATGCAATACTCAGAAAATGATTAAGGGAAACAAGATCTTCATTTAATTCCTGTTCTCATATGATAAAATGTCTTAAAGTAGAGAATGAAGAAAATGATCCGATCTTTTCAGAGAAACCAGCGTCTTCAACAGAAGAAAACTGTTTGGAATTTAAAGAAAGTTTTAAACACAGACAACGAATATGAAAAAAGCAGAGATTTTAAAAATACCTTCAAGAATATTAATGCATCGAATCTAAATCACTTGACGTTGGGTCACGCGATGCTCTCAAAAATGATTCTGTGAATGAGAATCTTCCCAAACAAGGATTAAAAGAAGAAAAAGCAAATATGGTAAGACAGGTTCAGAAGAAAGAAGACCTTCTTCAAAGGCTAAAACTAGTTAAAATGTGTATATCAAAGAATGATTTGTCTCAGCTACTGTTGTTAATAAAGAAGTGGAGAAGCTATAACCAGCTTACAAGTTGCAATCAACTATGCCTAAGGAGAATAAGAAACTAAGCCTTACTCAGTTGATAGAACACTAGGGATTAGACAATAAATTAGATAATAAATTGCTACACAGAACAGAAGTGAAGATGGTTTTATAGGTATTTAACTCATAATTTTTTTCTCAAGAATATCTTTGAGAATGGCAACTTAATTAAAAGATAAATATATATTTTAAAGGGAAGGCATAAACCATTAGGGCATACACGAAGGTATCCTGATCAACATCATTGCTGTAACTGTGTTACTGTTTACTAAGTTCTAAAATGAAAATTTAGGATTTGGAATAAATTTGCCAAAGAAAACTTGACAGTTCAAGTAATGTGAAAAAAGATAACAACCTTAAATCATATTTTTAAATTTTGGAACATTTGTGGATACCAGTTTTAAATACACTGTTTTGTTTATTGTCACCAAAAAAAAAAGACTCCTATGGAAAACGAAGAGGCAAGACACTGGGAGAAAATACTTGCATAATATATATCTGACTAAGGACTTCTAACTTGAAAATACAAAGAACTCTTACAACTCAATAAAAGGAGACAAATGATCAATCAAAAAAGGGCAAAGGAACTGAACAGACACTTCACCTGAGGAGATACATAGAAAACAAATCAGCCCATTAAAAGATACTCAAAATATCACAAGCCATTAGGGAAATGCTAATTAAAACCACTACACACGGCAGTGGGGGGGGACATGAAAGATGGCGGACTGGTGAGGCGCGGAATTTAGTCTCTCCTCTAGAGCAGCTAGTAATTACCCAAGAACTATATGAAACAGTGTCTTCCGGGTCTCCAGTGACCAGTCACACATTGGACGCAAGCTTGCAATTGGAGGAAAAGCAGAGATCACAGCGAACATTGTAAGTTTCCCCGACCAGGGGTCTGGCACCCCTCCCCACTCAGACCCCACAGACTGTCTTGCACCTGGCTCCCTGAAAGGGAAAAAACAAAAATAAAAAACAACAATCTCCTGAGGGCAAGATGGGTGGCTAAAATCAGCCTCAACTGCAGAATTAATTAACAAATTAATTAACTAATTTTTGGAGCTGGGGGTGCTAAAGAAGGGCTGGGCTCCAAGAAGGGGGGGGGGGCACATAAAAGCGGGCACCCATTCCCAGGATCCAAAAAAGCCTTCTTTCCCCCACCCCTACATTTTGTCCCTTCTCCCTTCTCACTGACTCCTTATCATTTTGTACTTCAATAGTCCCCAGCAGGGGCAGAATTCAAGCTGCTGGAGAATAATTATCAGACAACAGCCCAAAGAACATCTTTAAATGTTCTATTCTGGCGTCCAGGCTGGGAAGGGCTTTTAAAAGGGACTCCATTTTTTTTCTTTTTTCTTGTTTTTTTTTTCTATTTTTTAATCTAAAAGTAACATATGTGGTTATTTTCTATTAGAAAGCACAAGTTGAAGGACTAGGCTAGTCTTGGGGAGAGAGAGAGTACCCAGAACTTCTTTGAATTCCAGATTCACTTTTGAAGAAGGTTTCCACCCCCGACTTTAATTGGCAACTCAGGCTGACCAAGGAATTAAGCTGGAGTTGCCCCAAAGAGGAGAGGGGAGAAGGGAATAGTGCCGCTGGGAGACAACTGGAGTTCCTAGGATTTGGAGAGTGGAGGGAGGTCCAGCCCAACTGGCAGCCCTCCTTCAGGGAACTCAGACCCCAGGGGCTGGAATTCAGATTCCAGCTTCAGTCAGCCATGCCCCCGACAGGATCAGAGTCACCAGGAGAACTAAAGGCTCCATACCTCCTTACACTGGTGCGGGAGCTGCGGGCTGGCAATTGCCACCTGCCGGACAGGAGAGGAAAAGCACTGATTCTAGAGGCCTCATAGGAGGGTCTCATTCTCATGGAAACTCCATACATTCCTCATGAGACCTGGGCCTCTCTAGACTGGGAAACTTTAACTGGGGTCAACCAGATCTGAGGAGACCATCTCACAAAAAGGCTACATAGAGGCAGGGCAAGAAACATAAAAACAAGAGGTGAAAAATTCTGATCAACTAAATAGAACCTAAGTTAGAGGTCTACAATAAGTTGAACTGAACAAAAGAGGTTAGAGATCAAAGCCAACCAACAAGAAACCCCTAGGTAAAAGAGTGAAAATGAGCTCCAGAATAAACTAATCAAGAAAATCAGATGCCTGTAAGACTTAAGATAACAAGCCATACTAGGAAACACAAAAATATGGATCAGCCAAAGGAACAAAGTAATAGTTCAACCAAGATACAGGAGTTGAGGCAACTAATGCTAAATCAATTCAATGAACTGAACGAACATAAAGCAAAAGAGATGAAGGA
Organism: Choloepus didactylus; assembly: GCF_015220235.1. Lineage (NCBI taxonomy): Eukaryota > Metazoa > Chordata > Mammalia > Pilosa > Megalonychidae > Choloepus > Choloepus didactylus. Next base: position 170,995,190 of record NC_051310.1, read on the forward strand.
TATAAAGAAGACACTGGATGATCATAAAGAAGAATTCGTAAACTTGAAAAAACAACTGGCAGAACTTATGGGAATGAAACCCACAATGGAGGAGATGAAAAACACAATGGAGGGACACAACAGTAGATTTGAACAGGCTGCAGAAAGGATCAGTGAACTGGAAGACAAGACATTTGAATTCATACACAGAAAAGAACAGACGGTGAAAAAAATGGAAAAATACAAATAGGGTCTTAGGGAGCTGAGTAACAATGTGAAACACAAATATATGCGCTATGGGTATCCCAGAAGGAGAAGGAAGGGGAAAAGGGGCAGAAAAAATAACAGAAGAAATATTCACTGAAAATTTCCCAATTCTTATGAAAGACAGAAAATTTGAGATTCAAGGAGTACAGCGTAGGAAGGCAGTTAGGTGGGGCATGCCATGCAGCCTCTAAGGCCTTGGATGCCAATCGTGGGTGAGCTCTCCGCGCATGGGTGGCTTGGTATGGCGCTCCAACTGCAGCTGTGTCAGCTTATGATGCCATCTCATACCAGCCTGGCTACTGGAATCCCCAACAGTAAAGTGAAATGCTCAAGCCTCTCCAGCACAGCCGATGGCTACACTGACCTTCAGTTTAAGAAAAGCCCTCCTAAGATCCCTTATAAGGCCATTGTGCTTGCCATCGTGCTGTTCTGATTGGCACCTTTCTCATTATCATAGGCTCCCTCCTGTTGGCTGGCTACATCAGCAAAGAGGGGGCAGACTGGGCCGTTCCTGTCCTGATCATCAGCATCCTGGTGTTCCTGTCAGGTTTTTACTACCTATGCATCACCTACTATGCATTCAAAGGCTACTGGGGTTACTCCTACAATGACATTCCAGACTTTGATGACTAGCACCCATCTCAACCCAGAGAAGAGTCACAGACGGGACTGAACCCAGCTTTAAGACAATGGGCAGAAACTGGCTATGGGCTAAGGAATTTTGCAGTGTGCAGATATTCAACAAAACTCTGGCCAGATTTTATGGGTCCATCCCAAAGATGTTAACTGAGCTTACAATTAACTAACCAATGCATGCTTTATACTTCATCTCCTGGCACTGGCAAAAGCTCCTGATAAGTTTTCCGACTTGAATTGTATTATGGAAGAATAGCAATGTTAACAGGATAAGGAAGCAGGAAGCTATTCTGTAGTGGAAAGTGTTACCACACCACCCTTTTTAGAGTTGAGTGCTTCTTTTAAATAGTCCTCATTCTCAACTTGTTCTTGTGACAAATGAAAAAATGCAGTATGTATAATTTCTTATTACTAAGTAATTTATTTTGAAAATATCTAAGTATCTTATCTCCTGCACCTATCTCCAACTTTGTATTCCAGGAAAGACCTTGTTAAAATCAAATATTGATGTGGGTGCATCTGTAGTATATTTACTTAATTTCTTGTTGACAGCAACCAGGAAATTTTAAAACCTCAGAGCAGGTTTTAAAAATGTAAACACTTTCTCTCTCCACCAGTCCTTGACCAGTTTTGATATGGTTTACCGAAAGGGTGGCCAGCATATGATTTGGGTCATTCTGTCTTTTTGTAAATCAAGATATTTATATCATGCTTTTAAGAACTGGAATTTTGGTTGTTGCATAATGAAAAATGCAGAAAAGTTACAAAAAAACAAAAAAAAGTACCGTGTACCCCAAACAGAATAGATCCCAATAGATCTACTCCAAGACACTTACTGATCAGAGTGTCCAATGTCAAAGACAAAGAGAGAATTCTGAAAGCAGCAAGAGAAAAGCAATCCATCCTATAAAAGGAAAGCTCGATAAGACTATGTACAGATTTCTCTGCAGAACCCATGGAGGTGAGAAGACAGTGGCATGACATATTTAAGACACTGAAAAGGGAAAAACTGCCAACCAAGAATTCTATATCCAGCAAAACTGTCCTTCAAAAATGAGGGAGAGATTAAAATATTTTCAGACAAAAAAACACTGTGAAAGTTTGTGAATAAGAGACCAGTGCTCCAAGAAACACTAAAGGGAGTGCTACAGGCTGATAGGAAAAGACAGGAGAGAGAGAGAGTTGGAGAAGAGCGCAGAAATGAAGACTATCAGGGAAGGTAAAAGGAGAGAGAGGAAAAAATAAGATATGATACATAAAATCCAAAAGACAAAATGGTAGAAAAAAGTACTGCCCTTACAGTAATAACACTAAATGTTAATGGATTAAACTCCCCAATAAAAAGACACAGACTGGTTGAATGGATTAAAACACAGGACCCATCTATATGCTATCTATAAGAAACTCACTGTAGACACAAGGACAAAAATAGGCTGAAAGTGAAAGGTTGGAAAAAGATATTTCACGCAATCAGAAAAAAGCAGGAGTGGCTATATTAATATCGGACAAATTAAACTTCAAAAGTAAAACAATTAAAAGAAAAAAGGACACTATATATTAATAAAAGGGTCAATTCATCAAGAAAACATAACAATCATTAATATTTATTCACCAAGCCAGAATGCCCCAAAATTCATAAGGCAAACACTAAGATCACTGAAAGGAGAAGCGGACACCTCTACAATAATAGTTGGAGACTTCAATACACTGTTCTCATCAATGGATAGAACATCTAGACAGAGGATCAATAAAGAAACAGAGATGTTGAATTGTACGATAAATGAAGAACTAGACTTGACAGACATTTATAGAGCACTACATCCAAAAAAAGCAGGATACACTTTTTTCTCAAGTGCTCATGGAACATTCTCTAGGATAGACCACATGTTGGGTCACAAAGCAAGTCTCAACAAATTTAAAAATACTGATATTATACAAAACCCTTTCTGGACCACAATGGAATGAAGTTGGCAATAAATAACAGGCAGAAGGTCGAAAAATTCACAAATAAATGGAGGCTAAACAATACCCTCTTGGAAAACCAGTGGGTAAGGAAGAAATTACAAGTGAAATTAGTAAATACCTCAAGGCAAATGACAATGAAAACCCAACATATCAAAACTTACGGGATGCAGCAAAGGCAGTGCTGAGAGGGAAATTTATTGCCCTAAATGCCTATATTAAAAGAGGAGAGAACAAAAAATTGAAGAATTAACTGTTCACCAGGAGAAATTAGAGAAAGAACAGGAAATTAACCCCAAAGCAAACATTAGGAAAGAAATAACAAAGATTAGAGCAGAAATAAATGAAACTGAGAACAGGAAAACAATAAAGAGAATCAACAAAACCAGAAGTTGGTTCTTTGAGAAAATGAATAAAATTGATGGACTGCTAGCTAGGCTAACAAAAAAAGAGATAGAGAGCAGATGCAAATAAATACAATCAGAAATGGGAAAGGAGACATAACTACTGACCCTACAGAAATAAAGGAGCTAATAAGAAGACACTATGAGCAACTATATGCTAATAAACTAGACAACTTACACGAAATGGACAACTTCCTAGAAAAGCATAAACAAGCAACACTGACTCAAGAAGAAATAGATGACCTCAACAAACCAATCACAATAAAGAGACTGAGTTAGTCATCAAAAAGCTCCTGGAAAGGAAAAGCCCAGGACCAGATCGCTTCACATGTGAATTCTACCAAGCATACAAGAAAGAATTAGTACTAATCCTACTCAAAATCTTCAAAAAAAAAATTAAAGAAGAGGAAAAGCTACCTAACTCATTCTATGAAGCCAACATCACCCTAATAATACCAAAATCAAACAAAGACACTACAAAAGAAAATTATAGACCAATCTCTTTAATGAATACAGATGCAAAAATCCTCAACAAAATACCTGCAAATTGAATCCAGCAGCACATTAAAAGAATTATACACCATCACCAGGTATGCAAGGCTGGTTCAACACAAGAAAATCAATTAACGTAATAAATCACATCAATAAATCAAAGCAGAATAAGCATATGATCATCTTGATTGATGCAGAAAAGGCATTTGACAAAATTCAACATCCTTTCCTGATGAAAACACTTCAAAGGATAGGAATAGAAGGGAACTTTCTCAATATGACAAAAGCAATATATGAAAAACTCATAGATAACATCATACTCAACGAGGAGAGACTGAAAGCTTTTCCTCTAAGATCAGGAACAAGACAGGGATGCCCACTGTCACCACTGTTATTCAACATTGTGCTGGAAGCACTAGCTAGAGCAATTAGGCAAGAAAAAGAAATAAAAGGCATCCAAATTGAAGAGGAAGAAGTAAAACTTTCACTCTTTGCAGATGACATGATTCTATATGTAGAAAATCCAGAAAAATCTACAGCAAAGCTACTAAAATTAGTCAATGAATACAGCAAAGTGGCAGGCTACAAGATCAACATGCAAAAATCTACAGTATTCCTATACACAAGAAATGTGCAACAAAAGGAGGAAATCAAGAAAAAAATTCCATTTACAAAGCAACCAAAAGAATCAAGTATTTAGGAATAAATTTAACCAAGGACACAAAAGACCTTTACACAGAAAACTATAAGAACTGCTAAAAGAAATTGAATAAGACCCAAAAAAATGGAAGAACATACCATGTTCATGGATTGGAAGACTAAATATAGTTAAAAGGCAATTTTACCTAAACTGACTTATAGATTCAATGCAATGCCAATTAAAATCCCAAAAACTTACTTTACAGAAATAGAAAAACCACTAACCAAATTTATTTGGAAGGGCAAAGTGCCCCAAATAGCCAAAAATATCTTGAGAAAGAGAAACAAAGTAGGAGGTCTCACACTACCTAACTTTCAAACATATTACAGAGCTACAGTGGTCAAAACAGCATGGTACTGGCAAAAGGAAAGATATACCGACCAATGGAATCGAATTGAGTGTTCAGAAGTAGACCCTCGCATCTACGGACAACTGATCCTTGATAAGTCAGTCAAGCCAAAGCAACTGGGACAAAGCAGCCTCTTCAATAAATGGTGTTTGGAGAACTGGATATACATTTACAAAAGAATGAAAGAGGACTCCTATCTCACACCTTATACAAAAATTAACTCAAAATGGATTAAAGACCTAAACATTAGCACCAAGACCATAAGACTCTTGGAAGAAAATGTAGGGCAATATCTTAAAGATCTTGTGATAGGAGGTGGTTTCCTAGACCTCACACCCAAGGCATGAGCAACCAAAGAACAAACAAATGGGATCTCCTCAAAATTAAACACTTTTGGAAATCAAAGGACTTTGTCAGAAAAGTAAAAAGGCAATCTACTCAATAGGAGATGAGATTTGGAAACCACATATCAGATAAGGGTTTAATATCCCAAATATATAAAGCGATCCTACAACTCAGCAAAAGAAAGACAATCCAATTAAAAATGGGCAAAAGACATGGGCAGACACTTTTCTGAAAAGGAAATACAGATGGCTCAAAAACATATAAAAAAATTGCTCAATTTCACTGGCTATTAGGGAAATGTAAATCAAAACCACAATAAGATACTATCTCACACCTACCAGAATGGCCATGATCCAAAAAACAGAAAATTACAAGTGCTGGAGAGATGTGGAGAAAGAGGCACCCTTATTCACAGCTGGGGGGAATGCAGATTGGTGCAACCACTCTGGAAGACAGTGTGGAGGCTCCTCGGGAAGCTAAGTATAGATGTGTCATGTGACTCAGCTATTCCATTGCTAGGTATATACTCAAAGAAACTGAAAGTTAAGACACAAAATGGACATTTGTAAACCGATGTTTATTGTGGCATTATTAACGATGGCTAAGGGATGGAAACAGCCCAAATGTCCATCAACGGACGAGTGGATAAACAAACTGTGGTATAGACACATGATGGAGTATTATGCAGCTGTAAGACAGAACAAAGACATGGAACATATAATAAGGTGGATGAACCTTGAAGACATTATGTTGAGTGAAGTTAGCCAGAAAGAAAAGGACAGATACTGTATGGTCTCACTAATATGAACAAACATTAATGAACAAACTTTAAGAGTTAAAAGCTGATGACACAGGCTACCAGGAGATAGAAAGAGGGTAGAGATCGAGCATTTGATGGTGAAGGACTACAGAATGTTCAGCAGGATTGATTGTATAGATCCAGAAATAGGTAGCATAATAAAATGTGATGGTAGAACAATATTGTTAAGTATACTGAACAAAGATGTCTGTGAGTAAAGCTGAAAGAGGTGGGACAGGGGAATGTATGACACCAGAGGTAAAGATAGATGATAAAGACTGTGACTGTATAACCTGGCAAAAACCGGAGGGGCCAATGACTGTTACTAAATGTACAAATATAAAAGTGTTTTTACATGTGGGAGAACAAATGAATGTCAACCATGCAGAGTGTTGAAAAAGGGATGGTATTTGGGAAAAAACATAAAGCAAACTGGAGTCTATGGTCAACAGTAACATTGTAACATGCTTCCATTAAATGTAACAAAGGCAATATACCAAAGTTAAATGTGTATGAGAGGGGGATTTAAGGGAGGGATATGAGATTCTTGGTAGTGGTGTTGTTTTTCTGTCCTTACTATTATATTGTATTATATGACATGTTATTTTTCTTTTTATCATCTTTTTTATTATTCACTAAAAAAAAAAAAAAAAAAGTTTTTTTTTGTAGTTATCAATATGTTCAAGTGCTGATTGTGGTGATAAATGTACAACTTGATGATGACACTAAGAACAACTGACTGTACACTGCGGATAAATGTATCGTATGTGAATATAACTCTTTAAGATTGTAGGAAAAAATATAAATAGGAGTAAAAGTGTTGGAGAAAAAATGGAGAGAGGGGTGTACTTATCTACTGCTGATGAGCAGGCAGAATGGTGTAGCCTTTCTGGAGGTCAGTGTGGTGGTTCCACAAGAAGCTAAGTATGTGGGGGCCATAAGGTCCTGCATCCTCATTATGGGGTACATAACTGGAAGATTTGAGAGCAGAGACATGAATGGACGTTTGCACACTGGTGTTCATGGAAGCAGTATTCATGATTTGCAATAGGTGGAGGTAGCCTAACGGTACACAGACTGAGGAAAAGAATGGTGAACTGTGGTGTATGCATACAATGGAATACTGAGCAACTACAAGAAGGAGTGAAGTTGTGAGACATGCAACGAGGTGAATGGATCCTGTACACAGCATTTTGAGTGAAGTACACAAGAAACAAAGGCAAACACTATAATGCCTCACCAACATGGACTAACTACAATGTGTAAACTCAGAACTGAATCTTAGAACACAGCCTAACAGGGGAATGATTATTGTAATGGTACCTAGATTGTAAGCTCTTACAGCAGTCAAATCTATTCCTGAATTGTAATGGCTATCTCCAAACTCTGAGATGCTGATACCTTAGTGTATAACCTGATTAGTCTCTGGAACACTGGGTATCTGTGTGACACGTGAAACTCAGAGCTAGAGCTTGGCAGATATGAATGTCAGTACTAGCGCATACAGCAACTGTTAAAAAAAAAAAAAAAAAAAAAACCACTACACACTCACAAGAATGGCTAAAACTGAAAACTGACCATACCACTTGTTGACAAGGACCTGAGACAACTGTAATCTTCATACGTTACTGGTGGGAATGTGAAAAGGTACAACTCTTTGGAAAGCAGTCTGGTAGTTTCTTATCTATTATGTTACCCAGTCATTCAACTCCCAGGTATTTAATCAAGGAAAAGAAAGCTAATGTCCACATAAACACTTATTTAACACTACTCATAGCAGTTTAATTTGTAATAGACAAAAACTGGCAACAACCCAATGACCATCAACAGATGACTGAATAAACAGATCACGTCTACCCATACAATGGAATGCTACTGAGCAATAAAAAGAACTGAATTATTGACACATAAAACAGGATAAACAATTCTCAAAATAATTACGCTCTAGAGACAAAAAAAATCAGATCAGTTGTTGCCTGAGGTTGAGAGGGTGGGAGTGGGAGACGGAAAGGGATGGATTACAAAGGAATATGAGAAAACTTTTAGGGGTGATAGATATGTTCATTATCTTGAACTTGGTGATGGTTTCATGGGTGTATTCATGCAACAAAATACATCAAATTGTACATTTCAAATGTTGCAGTTTATTGTTATTAATTGTATCTCAATAAACCTGTAAAACAATTTTAAAATCTATATGAAGAATGAAAGTTTTTTTAAAAGAAAAACATAATAATAATGGCAGTAAAAATAACTGCCCACTATAGAGGCACTTACTATGTGTCATGCAGTATTCTGAGCACTTTGCACTAATTATTTAAGCCTCAATTACCTCTATGAGATAGGTATTATTTTTATTCCTTTTCTACAGATGAGGAAACAGAAGCAGAGAGACATTAACTAATTTGCCAAAGGTCACACTGTCAGTAAGATATAGAATCAGGATTCAAACTCTGGCAATCTGGTCAGGATCCAAATTAACTTTAGAATGTTGGTGTCTGGCATATAGAGAATTTTTGTATTTGGAATACTTTCAAGGAATCTGTATGTGTTAGAGTGTTAATCAGAACATGTTCATTTCATATTAAGAGATGAATAAGTTGCTTTACTGAATACATTTTCCTAGAAACTCAAAAGGTACAAATAAGTTTAAGTATAAATTACGTCTCCCTCCCACCCCTATCCTATAGCCCACCTCCGTAGTTGTTACTAATGTTCTGAGTTCCTTATGTATCCTTCCATATATACAAGCAAATACACCATAAAGGAAACTCTATGAGCACAGGGATACCATCTATTTCCTGCACTGATGTATTCCCAGCGCCTATAACACCTGGCCCATGACATTCACTCAGGAACATTTGCTAATGAATGCAAATGGTTGTAATGAATGTAAAGTGTTGTCTACCAACTCTTTTTCTCTTGCCAGAATGATCCCTAAATCAAAGTTATTGGCTTTTTATTTAAAGTACCACAGCTGCTGATTACAAATGAAAGGTTTAGAAAATAAGTCCAACTGGCTCATACAATGGGGGGCTGGGGGGAGGAGCATAAATAAGGGTCCATTTTATAAAAATTGTTCTCTTTCTAAGAGGTCCAGAAGCCCTCCAGTGATTTTTATTTCAGGAACATAAATTTTTAAAAGTAAAAATTTTCTACTCCTTCAGAAAAATAAGCAAATATCCACTGTGATAGAATGATAGTGATTTAGTTTGCTAGGCTGCTGAAAGCAGATATCATGAAATGGGTTGGCTTTAAACAATGAGAATTTATTAGCTTACAGCTTGAGGCTATGAGAATGTCCAAATCATGGCATCATCAAGGTGAAGCTTTCTTCCGGAAGACCAGCTGCTAGCGATCCTTGGGTCCTTGGCCACATGGTAAGGCACATGGTAGCATCTGCTGGTCTCCTCCACCAAATTTTTGTACCAAGAGTGGGGTGCTGCTATTGCAAATACCAAAAATGTGGAAATGGCACTGGAATTGAGTAACAGGCAGAGGCTGGAAGAATTGTGAACTGTTTAACAGAAAAGGTTTAGACTGCTTTGAAGAGACTGCTGGCCTAAGGAACGACTGCCAGCCTAAACTAAATGGGGCAGAAAAGACATAGGCTGAAGGAAAAATCATCCCAAGGGCAGAACCATGGAAGCTGAGGTCTGGACAAAAGCCACTTTCTCGGGCCAAGAAAGAGGACCTATCCATATTTGTGGAAAGAGTAAATATGCCACAGCCCTTTGAGAGGACGTGCCTTCCACCCCATGTTCAGGAAGAGTGTTAGTACTCCAGTTTTCTCATATGCTTGAGGGACTGCAAAGAATCTGGCTGCCACCCCAATGTTTGACGAAGGTGGAGGCTAGAGCCTGGCTGCCATCCTGATGCTTGATGAGGGTGGAACCTTCACCCTAGTATTTGGGGAGAGCAGCTCCCCAATAATTGGGGAGAGCATGCCGACTGTGCAAGCACTTGGAAAGGGTGGGGCTGACACTCCATCAGGCCTGGAGGACAAAACATTGTTCCATAGATGACTCTCAGACCTTGAAAGTCAATCGCTGCAGGGTTCTGAAATTGTTTGGGACCTGTGACCCCTGTTTTCCTTCCAATTTCTCCCTATGGGAATGGGAATGTTTACCTTATACCTGTCCCTCCTTTGTATATTGGAAGGAGATAACTTGTTCTCTAGGTTTCACAAGTCCACAGATGGAGCGGAATTGTGCCCCAGGAAAAACCACACCTATAACTGATTTTGATGAGACTTTGTACTAAACACTGTTTCTGAAATGGTTGAAGGTTTTTGGAATATTGTGATGGAATAAATGCATTGTGTACATGGAAAAAAACACGTCTTTTTGGGATCCAGAGGATGGACTATGGTGGTCTGGACCAGTACGTACTCCAGAAAATCATATTCTTAAAGCTAATCCATTCCTATGTGGGTAAACCTATTGCAAGTGGGACCTTTTGATGAGGTTACTTCAGTTAAGGCATGGCCCAGGATGGGTCTTAATCGATTCTCTTACTGGAGTACTTTAAAAGAGAACGAAATTCAGACAGAGAGAGAACGTCACAGAAGCAAGAAGCTGAAAGCAATGAAACTTGGAATAGAAGGGAGAGACCAGTAGAAACCACCACATGCCTTGCCGCGTGGCAGAAGACCCAAGGATTGCTGGCAAATGGTCTTCGGATTCTCACAGTCTCAAACAGTAAGCTAATAAACTCCCATTGTTTAAAGCCAACCCATTTCATGGCGTCTGCTTTGAGCAGCCTAGCAAACTAAAACAGATGGTAACAGAAGGAAGAATTACACAGGATAGTAAGAGGGGGTGGGGTGGGATTATTGAAGAAGATAACAGGTACCTGAATTACTATGTATTTTAAAAGTGCTTCAAGAAAGTAGCTTGTTAGATCTTCTTGTCCTTTATCTCCTGATTGTGGGGGAACAAGAGGAGTGATTTCCTCTATGGTGACTTGAGCTATTAAAACACAAAAGAAAAGTTTAGTATAATTACAAAATAAATTTAATAATATAATAGCATGACCCAAAGAAAATTTAACCGTAAAACAGTTACACAGTGAATACTGTTTGAAAGCGTTCTAACGATTGAAGCAAATATGAAGTCATCCCTGACAGTCTATCACAACAACTATAAACATTATTAGCTGTTTTTTAAACCCTTGATTGAGGGGATGTGACAGACAGATTTGCAGTGATTTAAAAGTACATAACTTCTCACTTGTAAAGTCTCATTATAATTTTAAATTAGTATTACAAGAGTTCACTACAAAAATTCCACAATAAAATATAGTGAGAAACATTGGCAATAATGCACTGATTCATCAAGTTAAGTGACAATTTGATTTATTTTAGGTCATGACCATGCTTACTCTTTATGGTAGCCCCTTCATTCAAAGGATGATATAATATTTCCCTCCCAAAAAGAAACAAAAGGTTAGCATCTGAATTCCTCAATGACAAAAGACCACTCATAAAATAAGAAACTTTTATGCTTTTTACTTTTCAGATTATTAGAAGACATTCATTATAACAAATGCAAATGCAAGAAAATCAACCCACAACCAACTGAATTCTCTTAAATATTTCCTAAGCAGCACAATCAGTACCTGGTTTAGCACAAGGAGATCCCTAAACCTGTCTCTCAGTAAATATTAGCCAAGTAAGTTCACAAGAGAGATTTCAGTTCTTCAAACAATACATGGTATGTTGTTTCTAACAATCTTCTTAAAAATTATTCTTTAAAAATGCATACCCTGGATTTCCTGGACTACTCTGTGCCTGGAAAGAATACGATTTAAAAATTCTTTTATCTTGAAGCTAAAAATATCCCATTAAAGCCCACTGGAATTCTTCCACAAGGAATTATTAGTCTCTGTAACAAGTCTTCTTGGGTAAAAAAAAATTTATGTATACTTTGTATTTTTCCATGCCTTGTAGACTACAAAGCAAAACTTCTACTCTCAAAAAGAGGAGTAACCATCACAAATTGAGTTGAGACTAGTATGAAAAAAAAAAAGTCAACCATAAAAAGAATGATAAAAGAAAATCTACCCCAATAGGTTTTAAATATGTACAAGACAAAGTCATAAAACATTTGGAAAATACTTCAAAATGATAGATATTATAACAGACATAAGTAACTAATGAACTGGTTCATTTACAGATTTTATGCCAGCTTGGTAGTGTTTCTATAATTTTGTGCTACAGGTGTGGTTTACCTTACCACAAAACCTAGAAATACAAATAAGAAAAAGCACCAAGATAGTACTGTACATGTCAAATGTCTGGTTATGAAAGAATAAATGTACAAATGTATATGCATATATTCATAACAGAAAATAAAACCATTTCAAATTATTTAAAAAGCAGTAATAATACAGGAAAAAGAGAAATAATTAAGTAAAAAAATGACAATATTAGAAAAATTAGGACAAAGAGCACAAAGATTCAGTAACAAATAAAAGTAGACATTAAACTAAAACATTTCAGATTTTATAAATTAAATAAGGAAATTAAAATGCTATTGGAATTTATAAAAATTCAATTTGTGTGTAACTTTTTTACACTCAACTATTACACAAAGTAAAAACACACTTATACGTCAACATATATCCAAATTAACTCAAGGATACAAGGTAATACATAAGAAATAGAAATTAAAGATAAATGCAACATGGTCTTGGATTACCCAGTTAATAAAAAGTACAGATATTTCAAAAATTATTAACAGACTACACAGAAAATTTTAAAATATTGATGGATAACATTCTATGAATCTTACTTTCTTGAAGGTTGAGTGGAGGATTAATTAGATTATCTAAAGTTCGTGGCCCATGTTCAGATTGTGGTGTTGAAAATCCTGGTATCAAGCATGAAAACATCCAGAGTTGTTCTTTACTACAGTTATTCTGAAGAGCTTGTAACCATAATAAGAAAAGACGAACACCTTCTCGCCTGATCTAAAATAAAATGAAAAACAGTATTTTTATTTATAATGGAAGTATTTTTCTTTTTAAGGCCAAAGTTCTCTAGAAGACGACTACAAAACGACATTTTGCTGAGAGAGAGAAATTACACTCATGCATCAATGGTGAACTCTTATTATTTGAAAATCTGAATAAATAGATTTTTAACAAGTAAAGAATGAACTTGATCTCTACCTACTTAAAGCCATCATAATTTTTATGCCATGATTTCTATTGGTAAAAAATCAGAAAACCATTTCTTTTTCTCTCCCTTAGTCCCCGCCCCCCCCCATCACCACCAGGCTAATCCAACAGGCAAGAAGGGAGAGGGCAATAACTATTCCTTGGTATGATGAGTTTGATAAAATGAAGAATGGTTATGGGGAATGTGGAGCACTGCTAACTCAATGCTCTTACACTTATCACCCTCTGAAATCATTCCTTTATTATCTGCTTTAAGCTGTAAACCAGAGACTTTGGCTCATTACTGTATTCCAAGCATCTAGAGCAATGCCACATATACAGAAGACAATAAATACTGAAATCAATGAATGAATAAATATTAGAATCAATAAATATTGGAATCATCTCTTGTCCTCCCAGGAAGAAAACAGGAAAAGATGGATAGAAGAAAATCCAATCTCTGACAAGCAAAACACTAAGCTCCTTACTAACCTAAACTCACTAGGAGCTCTGGAAATTACCTTACTAGAGCTTTGTTATAGCCACTGTCAAGTTATTCAACGGCTGCCACCCTCGTGGTTTAGCAAGATAACAGGAAAAAGATATACGAGGGCTTCTGCTTTTGTACTGCTGTGTTTAAGTCTACGATATGTGTTTAAGTATCTACGATATGTAAATTTACCTAACCTACAGCAAGAAGCTGTTAGAATAGATAGCTTTTCTTACTAAGCACACTGAGGTAATGAAAAAGAAAACAGACAATAAACAAAAAGCATTTTTATAGATCCCCTACCATCTTCTACATTTAAGAACAGCTATGATAAAATGAAAAATAATTTGTTGAATGATTAATTCATTTCTTCTGGGTGCTACAGAGGAAAGTATTTCTGTGAATGAGTCAATGCAGTAGCAAAATACAAGTTTTCCAATGGTCTGGTCAACCTAGTATGTATTTTTTTACATACTAAATATGTTGCTACATTTTTACGTGAACTAGCCTTAATTAAGTAAATTGAAGACAATTCAACATTCTTTAGGAAAAAGTCAAGGTAGGAAAAATGGAACAGGTGACGTGCACTTTACTCCATTCTTAAAAGGTCATAAAAAAGAAATATAATTAAATTATACCTTCAAGGAGTTTCCTGTGTGAAGTAGTTTCTTTAAAATCAATCCTGAAAAGAAAATATGATTTTATATACTCATCTTTTTATTTATTTCTAAATGTCAGAGTTCTCGGTCAGACTTGAAAACACTTTTAAACAAGTCCTTGGCAACCTCCAAATTATTCTTGGTGACTTTAATATCCCCATGGCCATAATCTTGAGACCAGAAGAGCATGTAAAAAAATCACCTTTCAACGCATGGTTTTTTGTAATTAAACATGATTTATTCTGTCGAAATACAAAACATAAACTCAAAATTGCATGTAACTCAACAAACCATTGTTTATTTCTTTCTAAGATCAAGAATATAATTAAATAAAACACTTTCTCCATCACTAATACAAATAAAATCTACTGGAGAAACTTTTCATTCAGTTAACCACATGAACATCCATAACCCTAATATTTCCCAACAAAAATTTCCCATTACTAATTTTTCCTTTCCAAGTTTCTAAAACTTCTTTAATATTCCTTTTTTCCTTTTAAATTATGAAATATTCAAAATCTACAAAAAAAAAAAAAAACATACTGAGAAAAACATTAACAAACATCCAGAGATCCACAATGAAGATGTGTTTTCATTTCTCTTGAGTAGATTCCTAGGAGGTATAATAAACTTTTGTTTTATTTTTAATGAACCTTCCAAACAGATTTCCATTTTGTATTTCTACCAGTTTCTTCACATCCTTGCCAACAATGGTTATAGTCTATCTTTTTTATTGTAGGCATTCTGATGGGTATGTTGTGGTGTTTCATTGAGATCTTATATTTCCATTTCCCTGGTGACTAATGATATTGAATACCTACCTTATCATGTGCTTATAAGCATTTCAGTTGTCGTCTTTGGGGAAATCTATTCAAATCTTTTGCCCATTTAAAAAACTGGCTCATTTCTCTTCTCATAAGTTGTAGGAGTTTGTTATATGTTATGGGTACAAGTCTTAAATAATTCGCAAATATGTTCTCCTAGTTTGTGGCTATTCTTTCATTTTCTTAGTGATTTTGGTTGGCGGTTGTCCTGGTTTGTATATATGTCTTCCAGAAAACCCATGTTCTTTAATGCAATCTTGCAGGGGATCATTTCCATGGAATGACCCTACCTATTCAGGGTATATCTTAGATCACTGGAGTCCTTTAGAGAGCTGAGAGCCCACACAAACGCAGACGCTTGGAGATGCCAGGAGATGCAGACAGAACGATGTTTGGAGGTGGTGAGCTGAGAGATGAAGCCCAGAGTTTGACCCAGAGAAGCTAAGAAAGGACTCCCAGATGCTTAGAGAGAAACGCCCCAGGAGAACCAAGCAGAGATGTGTGAGAGAGAAGCTAAGAGAAACAGAAGTCCAGGGACATTTCAGAGAAAGCCATTTTGAAACCAGAACCCAGGAGCAAAGGACCAGCAGATGCCAGCCACATGCCTTCCAGTTGACAGAGGTGTTCCAGATGCTATCGGCTTATTACTGCAAGAAAATTTCGTGGCTGGTTAATAAACTAGAAGGCTGGTTTATTAAATCACCAGTCAACTGATTGCTTCTGTGGCTGATTATATCTACAATCAACAAAGGGAGTGTCTTCCACAATGAGAGAATCCAATCAGTTGAATTTAATTCAATCAGTTGAAGACTTTTAAGGAGGAAGAGAGAACTTTCACTTCTTCTTCAGCCAGCCAGCCTCTCCTGGGCAGTTCATCAAAGACCTTCATCAGAGTTGCCAGCTCACTGCCTGCCCTACGGAACTTGGACTCATGCATCCCACAGTTGCATGAGACACTTTTATAAAATCTCGTATTTACAGATATCTCCTGTTGGTTCTGTTTCCCTAGAGAACCTAATACAGTAGGTAAGGAAATTTTGGGACACAGAAAGAACACTTAAGAAAGAAAAACACTGCTGAATTTACTATATTTAAAATTTTACTTTATTTAAATTGACTATATTTAAAACTTTTGTACATCAAAAGATACCATACCTTTCTTCTGCCTCTTCAAATCTACTGTTGCATTATACTTTAATTTTTAAAATATTTTTTATTATTTTTTTAAATTTTTTTGGAGTAATGAATATGTTCAAGTGCTGACTGTGGTAATGAATGCACAAATATATAACGATACTGTGAACAACTGACTGTACATGGTGGATGATTGAATGTTATATGAATATATCTCCATAAAATTGGAGGGAAAAATAAAAACAGAGGGATACAAGTGCTGGAGAAAACATGGAGAGAGGGATGAACCTATTTACTGTTGGTGGGAAAGTAGACTGGTGTAGCCTATCTGGAGGACAGTGTGGTGGTTCCACAAGAAGCTAAGTATGTGGGTGCCATAAGGTCCTGCAACCTCATGATGGGGTATATACTTGGAAGATGTGAGAGCTTTTAAAGATCTGAGAGAAGTGACATGCACAGACATTTGCACCCTGGTGTTTATGGCGGCAGTGTTCATGATTTGCAATGGATGGAGACGGCCTAAGGGTACAACTGATGAACAGTATGTTGAACTGTGGTGTATGCATACAATAGAATATTGAGCAGCTGCAAGAAGGAATGAAGCTGTGAGACACACAACTAGGTGAATGGATCTTGAGGACAGCATTTTGAGTGAAGTACACCAGAACAAAAAGACAAACATTATAATGCATCACTAATATGGACTGAATGTAGTGTGTAAACTCTTTGAGGGTTGAATCTTGGAGCACAGCTTATCGGCGGAACACTTTGTAGGGGTCCCTAGACTATGGACTCTTGCAACAGTCACATCTATTCCTGAGTTGTAACAGGTGTCTCCAAATTCTGGGATGCTGAGCTCTCTGTGTATGACCTGGTCAGTGTCTGGAACTTTGGGTATCTATGTGATGCCTAAGACTCAGAGTTAGAGCTCGACAGCTATGAATGTCAGTATTACCTCATACAGCAAATGTCCAAAAAGCTGAAAAAGTGTTCAGACCTCAACTAGAGATATGAATGAAGCAGATCATGTTAGGACTAAGGCAAATCAGGCCAAAGGGTAAAGGACAATCTTGACTGTGTTTTAAAACTTCAACTTCTGTGTGAAACCAAGGGAAGAGATGTTTATTTAGTGCAGGATCTGTACTTTCTACAGCACACTAAATAATTTAACTTGTATGGACAGTTTATTCAAACACCATAATTACATGGAACTTTGAACAGGAAGTGAGTTCTGGTAGGTTTGTACAGATTAGTGTGAAATCCCAATACATCCCAAAGTAATTTGGGCAGAGAATAGAAATAAATTTGCAGGCCCCCCGTGAGGAACTGGGGGGAAATGTGGAAATGTTGGACTCACTGACCTTCTCCCACTTGAGACATGACTCCCAGGAGTGTAAATATCCCTGGCAGTGCAGGACATGACTCCTGGGAATGAGCCGGGACCTGGCATCGTGGGATTCAGAAAATCTTGACCAAAAGGGGGAGGCAAAATGAAACAAAATAAAGTTTCAGTGGCTGAGAGATTTCAAATGGAGCCAAGAGGTCACTCTGGTGGGCATTTTTATGTGCTATAGAGACACCCCTTTTTAGTTTTTAGTGTATTGGAATAGTTAGAAGGAAATACCTGAAACTGTCTAATTGCAACCCAGTAGGCTTGATTCTTGAAGATGATTGTGTAACTATGTAGCTTACATGGTGTGAATTGTAGTTCTGAAATATGATGGCTCACACTCCTTTTATCCAGTATATGGACAGATGAGTAGAAAAACGGGGACCAAAACTAAATGAAAAATGGAGTAGGAGGGGGGAATAGAATGCTTTGGGTGTTCTTTTTTACTTTTATTTTTATTCTTATTTTCAGTCTTTTTGGTGTAAGGAAAACGTTCAAAAATTGACTGGGGTGATGAATGCACAACTATATGATGGCACTAGAACAGTTGATTGTGCACTGTGGATAAGTGTATGATATGGGAATATATCTCAATAAAACCGAATTTAAAAAAAAAAAAGAAATATACCATACCTTCCACCCAATAAAAACTATCTGAGTTGTTTGGGAAAAGATATTTCCAATTCACAGAACTGACAGAGAATTAGTAGCCAGTATGTATGAGGAACTCTTCATATTGAAAAAATGGGAGGGGGGTGCAAATAATCCAACTGAAAAGTGTACAAAGGACAGGCAATTTGCACAAACCTGAATGGTCAAATGAAAAGATGCCCGAGGTCATTAGGAAATATCAAATAAAAATAACATTACTATATTTCACATTCATCAGAGTGGCAAAAATTAGAGTGTCTGACAATGTCTCGTGTTGCCAAGAATGTGGTCCCAGAGCTCTCTCCTACACTGCTGGTAGTACTATTAATTGTCACAACTACTTTGGAGAGAATTTTCAAATATTCAGTAAAGTTGAAAGTGAGTAATTTCATTCCTTATCCTGAGGAAACTCACACATGTTTAAGGAATTATGAACAAGGACGTTTATTATAGAATTCTTGACAATAGCAAAAAAACTGAAAACAAACCAAAAGTTATAATATAGAGAAGATATATAAATTGTGATATATTCATACAATGGAATAATATGCAGAAGTTAAGACACGTCTTCATAGGATTTTGTCTTTTTCAGACCTTGCATCAACAGTCCAAAATTCCTTGTGTTACTGGTACTTCTAATTGGGATGGCCTACAGTTTCAAAGCCTCAGATAAGATTTCATTTGCTAGAACTGATTAAGTAATGCAGGGCCTAAATAAATCTATGACTTTCTTTTTTAAGAGAAATAAACACACCTGTACAAATGAATGTAAGGCCTATACATTCTGCTTCAAACAATCCAGACCCGGTAGTCATGTATTCCCCGTGAGAGAAGGGTCATAGAATTCTAGCAATCAGTCCTGACATAACTGAGGTACCGAAAGTCAGTCAGCAATTGCCTACCTGCAGACCCCTTTTTAATCAATTCAAGGGCCCTGGGGGGTTACTGTGATTGTTGCAAAACCAGACTCCAAGCCAGCAAGAATCTTGGCTTTAGTTCCTGATAACAGAAAGTCTGTGACCTCCTGGCCTACTTGGTCTGATAGTAATCCACACCAGGGTTACACACACACACACACACTCTTCCCCTTTTACTTTTCTGCCTCATTTCACGAGCTTCGAAGCCTTTACTTTGGGCCTTCAAACAGTAAGCCTAACTCCAGTCCCATCCTCCTCTTTTTTCGTGTGTGAAGCAAACTGCCAGCTACTACTGCTTGCTTTCAAAGCTGACTTTGACCTACGTCACACTTTGCATTTCTCTTCCATTACTGATCCACAGAGCTACTTATCTTGATGCTGAGCCTGTTTTATCTTTCTGGTTTTTATACTTTTAACATCATTGCTAATGAATTCAGAATAAAGGGAAGGTGAACTGAAGAAATTTATTATATTTTGACTGGAAATTCTTCATCTATATTTTTTTCTTATATTCACAGGCAATCTATTTCTATATTCTCTATTTTGTTTTTACTGAAGCATAAACTATGGCTTTATTTCAAATAATTACCAACCTATTAAAGGACATTTTCATACATTATTATTTTAAATGTGACAAATATAAGTTACTCACCAATACTATGAAACTGCCATCGCTGATGAATTCTTTCTGGAAGTAGCTGTAAAATTTTCTAAAATATACAAAAATAAACCAAAGTATGAAAGTAATGAGTACACATCCTGTGATGTGTGAAAAATTGTAAAGAGCTTATTAAGTTCCTAAGAATTTCTTGTGTAAAAGATTGTATTACAAATACAAAATATTCTTTGAGCTAGTCGACGGTATTGGCACTGGATAATATGTATCACCGGCATGTTGATTGCTTTCTGAAAACCCCAGAATAACAATTAATACAAAGATGTGAAACAGAAAATTAATTTTCTTAATCTTTTACAATAATATGGAAATTAACTGTATTTCTTTGTAATGATTAAATATTAATTCTAAAATATTTTAAAATGCTCATTTACTATTTTTAGAATGTCAGCATTGTGGATATCATTGATGAGTTTTCACTTCTTTCAGATATTAATATTTGTGACATTTTCCCTTTCTTCAAGTGGTACTTTATCCTGTTTGATACACCTAGGGGAAATATTCTGATCACAAAAACTCCATTAAATATTCGTACTATGGTTAATTCATATGAACCCAGAGGTACTTAGATGTTGTGATGCATAGAGGCATGAGAGCAAAATATTAAAATTTAGGAGCTCTATAGTTAAATTAACATATATAAGTTTTCATTAATTAGGAATAAACAGTTTTTACATATAATACTTTAAAAATTTTGCCATTAATTTCCTTTGCACTTGTGGGAATTATTTTAGACAGTGTAGCTGCCTTACTGATGAAATATGCCCTTCGGTATTAATCCATTTGCTGAATGACATCTGTGTGTGCATGTAGTTTTGCTGCCCTTAATGTTCTCATTATTATTTAGAAAGACAATTAATTGAATGCTCACAGGGCCTAGCACTAGACATTTTATATAAAGGTAGCTCATTAATCCTCACAACCATCCTAAAGGAGGGTTTATTAATCTCATTTTACAGATGAGGAAATGGGTACAAAGTGGAAGAGCAGAGATGTCGACCTTTTGATATACCTATTTCCAATATGGGAACTTTTATACTATTCTGCTCAAAGGATAATATATATGTTTTATACTTCTCTATCTTCCCTTTGACATAGCTTTCTTTAGTCTACCACATCCTAGAGAATTGTGAAGAAATTACAAAATTTTTCACAAATAAATGACGGTCTTCCATGAGACACATAAACTTCTTTACACTTGCCCTCCCCATATGTCCCCCACAGATAACTAACAATTGTATAGTTGTATTTATTTTGATGTGGAAAATAGATGAAATTATAGAAAAGTTGAAAAGATTTTGTGAACTACTCAAAAACATTTCTAAATTTTGACTATTAAATTCTATTTTAGATTTAAACACTTGTAAAATGGCAATAAACACATCTGCATCTTTCTTATGTGGTTAACAAAGATGAAAGAAATATGTGCTCTTAACTACATAGAAGAAAATAGAATATAAATCCTGTGCCATATTATTAACATTACATAATGATACTTTTTACTCCAAAAACAGCAAATCACTTTATTTATACTACATTGATTTTCTTTTTAATCATAAGCCTCTAATGGTAGAGGGCTAAGATATCATTATCCCCATTATTCCCAAAATAAGTAGAAAAACATCAGCACATAGGTTAAATATTTTTTCAAAAGATGAAAACCCTGTTATCTAGCATCTTTTTTCTAATAAAAATTTAGATCTTATTTCTGTTCTAAGAAGAACAAATGATCAGTATATATTACAAATAGAATAAATATTACTTTTTTAATAGAAGGGAAACTTTGAAAGGGCTTCTGTTAAGCAATCATCTTAGTTTCTGAATATAGAAGAAGCACAACTATTTTAAAGAATATCTATTTTCCAAGAATTATTACCTTGCTCTCTCTGTGGAAACTTTTATTCTTTCCTGTTTCCATATTCACCTTATGAACAAACAGATCATGCAAACACTTGGGGTGGTAAATATAATCAGATTCCTCAGAGTTAATGACTAATGAAAATTAATTGCAGAACAGGTACTAACATCAATTATGTCTGTCTGTAACTCTAAAAGAATTTTCTTTTTAGCTGTGATTAATCAACAACTAAAACAGTTGTTCAAATTCTTCCAAACTATATCAAAATACTCAACAAACAGAACTGTGAATTATCTTTAATTAGCAGCAAACACAAGTTGAAAGATTAAAGCTTAATCTTTAGAAACGGACTTCCAAAAATCTTTACTATGCCTTTCAAGTTGCAATGTCTAGGGTTTCTACAAATCTCTAAATTCTCAGCAAAGATCAGAAGTTGCTTTGAAAGAGAGAAGAATGAGGAATTATTTCAAAGGAGGGGGCAGGGTACAGGTCCACATTTTTATTACTGTGCCAAAAATAAAAAACAATAAACTTGAGCAGTCAAATTTTGCTCATCTAACCCTGATCTATGTGTCCTCCTGACTGTTCAGTTTAGCAACAAAAATCTGCCCCATTCCATTCCAAATTAACATAGAATAATAATCTTATAAACATTTTAAGACTACTTTGAATAAGTTTGCAATGAAGAGCAGTTAAAACAGAAACATAAATTTCTTAGAAGTTTAACAACTGCATGAATTTACCCTCTCCAGTTATACTGCTTTAGAATTAGAAAACAAAAAAATTCTCCATTTGTGTAAACCTTTCAGAAATTAAAGTTTTCATTGTTTACAAATATATATGGAATAACATACCAATTTTGTGATGTCAAATGTATAAATGTACAAATTCTATTTGTACCTAAACATAATACCTTATGCTCAAAAGAACAGAATTAAGTCAGGTATATTTTGAGGTTAAAAAATTAGATTAAGTTCTTGGGAAGGACAGCAGATATACCATGTTTCATATATTTCTTTGTATGTTCCATGAATTATTTTTGAAAAGGAAAAAAGATTCACATGCACTTACCTCAAAAATAAAAAGTATAGCATCCAATTCCTCCCTTTGAGACTTGTGACCTAAAACATTTTTACAGGAAAGCACTTTAATATACTATTTTCTTCTCATTGTTAACAATCACTCAATAAGTTTCAAGCACTGAAATGTTTTTCACTAATTCTTTGGTAAAATGTTTAAAGCATATTCTGTTCATTGTGTAGACAATATCACAACATCTCTACTCTTTTTAAACAATTACATTTAGATTCTACCTATTTATATCTAAAAACAAGTCATGATATTTTACAGAGAATTCTAAACCGGTCCTTAAAATAAAAATATGAAAATGACTACTCAAACCTGATATATGTCTCTAGAGCAGCACAAAGAAGGAGGGATGAGGAAACAGGTAAAATTGAACAGGAATAAAACTAAGTAGGATAGAACTAATAATTCATTAGTGGTTTTTCAAATACATGTCACTAGACCAGCGAGAGGGTATCTAAAAGCTACCTGACAAGAAGTGAAATAATATTAACATTCCAATATCTAAGAGCCTCTTTTTAAGTTAATGCTTACAACAATTATTCAAAACATCAACATAAGCCAGGACAGATTTTAACAGCTTACCTTTCTGCTTAAGACTAGCTTCAATAGTCACAAAATTTTCAAAGAACACATAATATATATGTGAAAAATGTTGGTCGAAAAACTGCTTAAGGTCAATAAATTCTGCATTCTCTGAAAAATATGCAAAAACGTTTTCAGTGATTACTAATTACATGTATTTTAAATCATGCTCAGGAAATATTCATTGTGTCAAGTTGCCTTCAAAAACATCAAAGATCTGCTCCTAGAATTCTATGCTATTAAGATATTTGAACTATGTTCTTTTTAATCTATATTCTTGTTTTCACAACCTTAGTCTTCATAGATTTTAGTTTTAATTTTACATTTTAAAATCTGTGCAAGACAGGTTTCTAAAAGAAAACAATGTCTCAATGATTTATTCAAAATTATTTGTTAACCTTACTAAAAAAAAGAGCAAGCTCTATTTTCAATTAACAGCTATACCTCTCCCAACTTCTCCCCA
The DNA here is from genome assembly GCF_015220235.1 of Choloepus didactylus. NCBI lineage: Eukaryota > Metazoa > Chordata > Mammalia > Pilosa > Megalonychidae > Choloepus > Choloepus didactylus. The sequence continues at coordinate 171,019,017 of NC_051310.1, forward strand.
ACAGTTTAAAACCAGGGCTTCTAACAATAGTTTATAATGTCTGAAATACATTTATTCAGAAAATAGGTATCTAACAATAGGCTTTATAAATCAGCACATGAGGGAATACAAAGTTCAACTGCAGAGCATACTGCTCTAAAAAGAAATTGTCAGTATAGTACAGGACACACGAAACTAAATGGATACTATATGCACAGTAAAAAGTGTTAGGTACTGAAAATGAGATAAACTATAATACCACATTAAAAGCACAAATATACTTTAAAAGTTCAGTGAGGGGTGAGGGTCGATGAAGAAGAAAGGACTGATCAAGGACATAATATTTAAAAAGGGCTTTTAAGGACAGGAGGAATTCTGGACATTAAGTGGCAGGGTGGAATGGGAAGGGCATTCTAGGCATAAACAAAGACATGGAGTGAGGAAAGCATGAGGCATGACAGGATGCAGATAAATAATTCACTTTGGCCAGAGCTCAGAACATTTTAACGAAAATAAAATTAAAAAAGTAGCCTTGAGATACGCTGTAAAATGTCTTGAATGCAATAAACTAAGGAGATTAGGCTTATTATTCCAAAGCAAAATAACCACCTATGTGTATGTACTCATGAACAGAAGAAATCAAATTATTAGCAGTGGAATGTGACTGGTTTTGTTATTTAGTTCATTCAAAGGGAGAGTGAGGAGGCTGAAGAAAAATAGGAAGTAGAAAACTTGCACTTTATATACTTTCTACTACTTGAATTTTTTTTAAATTCATTTTTATTGAGATATATTCATATAACATGCAGTCATACAAAACGTACATTCAATTGTTCACAATACCATTATATAGTTGTGCGTTCATCATCAAAGTTAATTTTTGAACATTTTCATTACCACACACAAAAATACTAAGAATAAAAATTAAAGTGAAAAAGAACAATTAAAGTAAAAAAGAACACTGGGTGCCTTTTTTTTTTTTTTTAACCCCCATTTTTCTACTCATTCATCCATACACTGGACAAAGGGGAGTGTGGTCCATATGGCTTTCCCAATCACACTGTCACCCCTCATAAGCTACATTTTTATACAATCATGTTCAAGATTCAAGTGTTCTGGATTGCAGTTTGACAGTTTCAGGTATTTACTGCTAGCTATTACAATTCATTAGAACTTCAAAAGGGTTGTCTATATTGTGCATAAGAGTGCCCACCAGAGTGACCTCTCGGCTCCTTTTGGAATCTCTCTGTCACTGAAGCTTATTTCATTTCCTTTCACATCCCCCTTTTGGTCAAGAAGATGTTCTCCATCCCACACTGCCAGGGAGATTCACTCCCCTGGGTGTCAGATCCCATGTAGGGGAGAGGGCAGTGAATTCACCTGCCAAGTTGGCTTAGCTAGAGGGAGAGGGCCACATCTAAGCAACAAAGAGGCATTCGGGAGGAGGCTCTTAAGCACAATTATAGGCAGGCTTAGCCTCTCCTTTGCAGCAACAGTCTTCCCAAGGGCAAGTCCTGTGGTAGAGGGTTCTGCCCATCGAACCACCAGTCCCCTTGAATTTGTTTTTCAAAAAACAAATTTCCTTTATAATAAAAAATAAATTTTAAAAAGGCACCTGAAAAATCAAAGATTTCTGAACCTGAGAGTGAGATGAGGGTTTATTACTTATAAATAAATTCAAGTTAAAAGGTAAACATCAATGGAAGACTTCAGAATAAAGTAAAATAGTAACAACATATAGGTAATACTTTAAAGTCTCTTTCAAGTATTATCCCATCTTATCATTATCTATAATAATTCTTTAGTGATATCTCCTCTATGGAATTTTCCCAGAATGTTTCTCTTTTGCTTTGTCTTCCCAAAAGGCAGGTATGGATGCTCTCTCCTCTCTATTTTCTCTATCATTCTCTCAACATTTCTAGGATATTCTTGTCTTTTTTTCCATAACTAGTCTATACTTCCTTGAGAAAAGAAACTATCTACCTCACCATATCAAAATCTAGCATAGTACTAGTAGTCAAATGAGTACATTTGAGTACAGGTACTCAAATGTATTATAATATGAATAAAATAAATTAATTATACTTTATCACATTCATTTTATAGCTTGAAAATTTTTAGCTTTGAAAAGATTGCATGACCCAACAACAGGCAAGTAACACTGCTTCACCTTGACTGGAATAAGAACACCCAGATTCCATCTCCTGCCGGTAACACTACCTACATGACTTTTCATAGTACTAGAAACAATAATGGCTAATTCTGTGCTGGACACTTCTAATTGCTTTAAAGAAATCAAATTCCTTTAATCCCCATGGCAATAATATTGAAAAGTACCATTATATTCCTATTTTATAAATGAGGAAACTTAGATAATAGAAAGTTTAAGTAACTTAAGTAAAGAAGCAGGACCAGGACTTAAACTTCAGGCAGCCTGGATCTAGGGCCCATGATCTTAATCTCTATGCTAATAGTCAGTCTCCACTGTAGTACCTATATGGGAAAAATAAAGAACACCAGTAATGTATCTACTGAATGCCTATTAAAAAGATAAGAATAATAGTCACCAAATACTAGTTAAGTATATTTTATACAATATCAAAATAAAAACACATACAACTGAAATAAACAGGAAAAGTGTTTATTTTTTTCCACACAGTACTTGAAACTAATAAAGAACGATTAAATCAGAATAAATGGGGGCTATAATCACCTCTAAATTTCCTAAAATTAATGTTTTAATCACAACTAATATCATAGGGGTTACTGAGAACAATAACAAAGGAAGACAAAAAAATCAAAACAAACCAAGAGTAAACATGAATCAACTCAAGATTCTGCAACTGAATTTAGGAACTAAGATTTTCTCCCTTAATTTCCTTCCGAGTCAACATATTAACAAAGCCTGGAAATTACATACTTGCTAATAAAAGATACTGGATTCAAAATTAGGCTGATTTGTTTTTTACTCTGTCTTTAAAGAAGTGGTTAGCAAATGAAAGCCCCATATAGTTTTGATCATCAACTCACAAAACTTAAATGGTAGAAGTGGAAGAAGAAACCCAGAAAAAAGTGGATAAAATATAATGAAGACTTTCATTTATTTAAAAACAATTCTGTCTACAAAACAGTAACACAGAATAAAAAAAAAAACAGAAAAGGAAGAAAACTCAGAAAGAAAAGAGATTATGGAAATACCTCAACCAATTTTAAACCCCAATGCCAAGTCCCATCCTTTCTAAAACAGTCCCCCCTTCACCCCATTCTGTCTACCCTTTCTGTGAATGCCTCCATTACTTACAGTCAATATGATTACTAATCAAGTCAATGAGCTAATATTGTTTTCCTAAAGACACTAGAACATCTTTGGGGGCAGAAAGCATGTCAATTTCTTTTTTTAATCCCTCAAATTTTCAGTCTAATACTAGGGAGAGTGCTTGGCATAATGCTGAACTAGTAGCCAGCTAGCATATTTTTAAGGGTTCTAATTTTTCCCCTATTTTCAGAAATACTTCTGTTTGATTTGAAGTGTTTGTGAATTAGTATTTCCTTAAAGAAACCAAGACAGATTTCAATCAGAAAATTCAGATCAACATTTATGAGTTTACAGAACGAACTCAAGCTTAGAAATGCCTTGTAGACTTTGGGAATATAACTGTAAGTAAAAAAAATAGTTCTAGACTTCATTTATTTTCCACACATAAAATTTTTCAGATGCCTCTTTAGCCTGTTTTATGAATAAGCTTTAAGATCCTGATTATAATATCTTTATCTTCTACAACATACTTTAAGACATTTAAGCACTGTAACAAATACATAACTAAACATTTCAAGGTTCAGTGGCCAGCTTTCCTGAGTTTAAAATTCAGATACTGAGTACTTCCCTATAAAATTTCTCAAGTAGCCAAAGCTGGAAGACCAAAAATTCAACAAATTTTGCAGTATCCTCATTCTTCTTCCTCAACCATTAAAACAAAAAATTACAATTTACAACTGCTTCTCAAATGATGACATCATAGTACACTGATCTTTTGAGGCAGGCCACAAGTAATCTGCTTCAAATAATAAAATACCAAACTGTGCAAATTATTGTCTTAAAATAATCAATATTAATGAGGATGGATCCAACAACATGGTGGACTGTCCTAACACAAATTAACCTCCCATTGCAAACACACAGAAATGCTGGTAAAAAATAAATAATACTAATAGTTTAATAACAAGCTCAACAAAAGAAAGTGGGAAGGAGAGAATGTGAAGGAAAGAGAGGAAAGCAGGAAAGGAGAAGGATAGAGGAATAGGAAGACACGGGGAAGGGAAAATGGCAAAGAAGTGTTATGGAGAAGAAGGGAGGGATAGAGAGGAAGGAGAAATATGAAGAAAGGGGTTTGTGGAGGAAGGGGGAATGGGGAGGAAGTAACAGTGGAGAGGATAAGGGGATGGGGAGAAAATATAGAGTCAGACACAAATGAAGGGGGAAGGGGAAAGTTTAAAAAAAGAGAAAAAAGGAGACGGGAGTAAGAAGCATAAATACACTGGATAAATTACAAATAATTTAAAACAATCAAGGTGAAAAAAGAGGGGACACACAGGGAAGGGAGAAGAAAGAAAGGACAAATGGAGGGAACTGATAAATAATAAGGTGGGAGAAAGAACTGAAGCTATTACTCAGAATACAACAGAAAATAAGATAGAAAATATAAAGAAGACGTTAAAAGAGTATATGAGAAGCTCTAGGAACAAAGAATAGAGAAAATGTAAGCAATATTCTAAGAAACAATATCTGAGAATTTTCTAAAATTGATGGACTATATCAGTCTGAAAAAGTATACTGCATTCCAAGCAGGATGATCAGAAATAATCCACACATGGGCACATTAAAACACTAAACACAAAGTACAATTATTAAACCAATAAAAAGATAAAAGCACAATTACCTACAAAAGAATATCAAAATCACGACAGACTTCTTATCAGCACAATATGGACAAGAATACAGTGCAGTTTTATATTTAAAGAACTGAGGGAGAACAACTGTCAATTTAGAATTCTATATCCAGCTAACGATTGTTCAACTGAAAGCATTAATGGGAGGTATTTTATAACACACTTAACAATTACCACTCGAAGAACACAAAGAATAATGCAAAGAACTAAAAGTTTATATTTCTGTAAGATGAGAAATAAACCCAGACGGAGGAGAGGGAAGCAAGGCACAAAGATGAGCAAAGTGAAAAACATCTGGATTAATCTAAATAAGCACTGCCTGTTGAAAATGAAAAGTTTGCTAACAAGGAAGAAATCTTAAAACAACACAACAACAACAACAAAAAAACGGCAATAATGTGAAAGATGAAACAAGTGACGGACAAAGTATATCAAGATCCTCATTTTGTTAAAAGAATGATAGAAGTACTAATGAACTCTGGACTTTGGTATGTTACTGAAATTTTTAAGTAACCACTAAAAGAGTACCAAAATGTATAACTTGTAAACCATTAAAGGAAAAACAATAATACAGAAATGCTTATCAAACTAACAGAAATGGGTATAAAAAGCACACAAGCAAAAAAAGATAAGGTGGCAGAAATAAACATACATACATCAGTAATAAAAAAATACTACTAGACTAAATTCTCCAGTTAAAAGGCAAATATAATCAGATTGAATTTAAAACACACATGAATATCTGGCTACACAGATTTACTAGAAAAACAAATAATAACAAAACTGAAATGTAAAAGGACCAAACAACGTTCCCAAGCAACTTAACTGCATCCTATAACAAAGCTCAAGAAAATTTATAGGAATGGAAAATACCCAGAACCCACCAAGTTATAATTCACACTGTATGACATCTAGTGAAAGATTACCAGGCATGTTTATGAGAACAGAACTCATAATGAAAAAATAATAAATCAACCAGAACCAAACCAGAACTGACACAGATGTTAGAATGAACAGAAAAGGGAATTAAAATTATAATTGTATTCCACATGTTCAAAAAGTTAAGCAGACACATGAAAAATACAAGAAAGACCCAAGTCAACCTTCTATAGATAAAAACTATGCTAGGGTAAAAATTAAACTGGTTGGAATTAACAGCAGAATGACATCACAGAAGAAAAGATAAATAAGCCTGAAGACATATCAACAGAAGCTACACAAAAGGAAACACTGAGAAAACAAATAATCCAAAAAACTGAAAAATGCATCAGTAAACTATAGGACAATTTCAAGAGGTCTGACATAAGGGTAATCGAAATCCCCAAGAGGGAAAAGCATGAAAAAATATTCAGAGAAATAAATGATCAAAATTTTTCCAAGACTGAAGAAAACCACAAACCCACAGATACTTAATGAACTCCCACTAACAATAAACATGAAGAAACTTTCCAAAGGTACATTATAATCGAATTGCTCAGAATCAATGATAAAGTCTTAAAAGCAGCCAGAATGAAAAAAAAAAAAAAAAAGACATGTTACAGGGTGACTAAAATAAAGATGACATCAGAAATCTCTTCAGAAACAACACACAAGAAACTATCAATAAGGTGAAAAGACAACCACAATGAGATAACGTTTCACACCCACAAGAATGGCTACTATTTACAAAATAGAAAATATCAAGTGTTGGAAAGAATGTGGAGGAATAGGAACCCTCAAACATTGTCGATGGGAGCATAAAAAGGTGCAGTCACTGTTAAAAAGCAGTTTGGCAGATCCTCAGAAAATTAAGTACAGAATTGCCATATGCCCCATCAATCCAACTTCTAGGTATATAAGCACCCAAAAAATGAAAGTAGGGATTCAGATATTTGCACAATGATGTTCAAAGCAGCATATTCACAATAGCAAAAAGGTGGAAACAACCCAAATGCTCAACAACACAAGAATAAACAAAATGTGCTATATACATGCAATGGAATGTTATTCAGCCATAAAAAGGAATGAAAGTTCTGATCCATGCTACAACATGAATGAACCTTGAAGACATATGTTGAGTTAAATTAGTAAAATGCAAAAGGACAAGTACTGTATGATCTCACTATGTAAAATAATTAGAATATGCAAATTCATAGAATCAAAAATTAGAATACAAGTTACCAGGGGTGGGAGTGAGGAATGAGGAGTTAATGCATAACTGGTACAGTTTCTGTGTGGATGATCGAAAAGTTTTTGTAATGCATGGTGGTAACTGAAGCACAATATTGTGAAAGTATTTTACACCACTGAATTGTATATTTGAAAGTGGCTAAAATGATTAGTAGCCACTTTTGTATATATGTTAAGAGGACAGAACTGTGCATCACAAAAAGTGAACCCTAAGGATGGTTCCTGGAGGACTGTGGGAAGACAGGAGAGTAGGGCACTCCAGGACTCAGTCCTTCCACCAAAACAATTATTAAACAGGCAGGAACTGTTTGAAATAGCTATTTGGAAACTCCAGAAGTTAGAAGAACATAGTACAGCATTCAAGAAAGAGCAGGAGGAAGAGGCTGATAAATTACACATGCTTAAATGGAGACAGCAGCAGCCATTGTTTCAACCCACCCGAGACAAAGGTGATGGCAGTCATTGTTTCAACTCACCCAGGACAAGAGCAGCAGCAGTGGAGACAGACACTGCATTTCCTAATGGCTGCAAGGGATAGCTGAAAGGATGCATTTGCTGGGGAGGCTGGTAAAGCTTAGATTCAGAGCCACTGGAGAAGCTCTTGGCACCCTTCATGATCCCTTCCCCAGGGCACTTTGAAGCCAATGTGTGCCCCCTTTGTGGGTCCCAGGCCTTATTTTGGCTGGAAGACTGATTTGGGAAGTCTTTTTCAGCATGCGCCTTCTCCCAGAGTTTGCCTACTAGGCAAAAGCAGCCAGAGACAACAATAAGAACAAAACAAAACAAAACAAAACAAACAATAAGAACAACAAAAAAACAGGGAGTATAAGAAACTACAGAGGCAGTCAGTCTCAGGCAAAGGCCTGCCAGCAATGAACACCCAGGAGAGGGAGATCTGTCTCCTGGGAAACAAGAGAATAACCAAAATCCTGAAAACAGACAAACTCCAAAACAACTAACAAGCAAAAGCCCAGGACAAAACAGGACAAGAAAGAAAAGGAAAACCTTGCACACTGCATTCTCCTTGGGCATACCTTTCTGATAGGAGAACTGAAGCTCAAGAAAATCTGTCTTATCACCAACTGATAACAAAATCAAGAAACAGACCTCAGGGAATAAACCCCAGAGTTAAAATTTTTAAATATTAAAATGTACAGTGTGCAAAAAAAAAAAAAGAATGCAAGACAAACAAAGAAACAGGAAATGATGGTCCATCCAAAGGAAGAGGATAAAAATACAGTAAAAACAAATGAAGAAGATGGGAATGTGGACATATGGAACAAAGCAACTAAAAAAACAATCTTGAAAATGCTCAAGATGTTGAAGGAATACAGTGAAAGAACTAAACGATATCAGGAAAACAATGAATGAGCATATGAGAGTGCTAGTGGAGATAGCAATTTTTTTAGGAACTAACATTTTTAAAGGAACTAAACAAAACTACTGGAGTTGAAGACCACAATACCTGAAATGAAAACTGCCCAGGAAGGGTTCAACACATTGGAGCTGGCAAAAGAAAGAATCAGTGAACTTGAACACAAGACACTTGAAATGAGGCTGGCTGATGAGCAGAAACAAAAAAGAACTATTAAGAGTAAAAATGCCCTAAAACACCTCTGGGACACCACCAAGTGTACCAATATACACATTATGGGATTCCCTAAATGAAAAGAAAGAGAGAAAGGTGCAGAAGGAGTATTCAAAGAAATAATGATAGAGAACTTCCCAAACTTAGCAAAAGATGTGAACATACCCATACCAGAAGGCCAGAGAACACTAAGGATAAACATGAAGAAAAATCCACCCCCGTCATATATTGGGCATACTATTGAATGCAAAGAACAAGGAGAGAGTTGTGAAATCTGCAAGAGAAAAGCAACTTGTTATGTACAACTGCCAATTAGACTGAGTGCCAATTTCTCATCAGAAATCATGGAGGCAAGAACGCAGTGAGTTGAAATATTTAAAGCGCTGAAGGAAACCACTGCCAACCAAGAATTTTATCTGGTGAGACTTCTCTTTCAAAAATGGGGGGGGGGGGGGCGGGGAGGCAGGGCAAGATGGCAGCATAGAAAGGTGTGGAATTTAGTTAGTCTTCTAGAGCACCTAGTAAATAGCCAGGAACAACTAGTAAATAGCCTGGAACAACTGTGGGGGGACATGCACGACTGTTCACACATCATACATCAGTCAGGAATGGGTGGAATGTCTGAGATTGCAGCATAAAAACTGTAAGTAAAACTACAGAGCTGGCGCCCCTCCCCACTGGCATGGCAGGCTGAGATGCAAAACCTCTCTGTGGGAGAAAGAAACAGTCACTGCCAGGAGCAAGAAAATGTAGCTCAACCAAATATCAACTGTGGTTTTAATTTAACAAATTTGGACTATTGAATACAAGCTACAAGCACAGATAAGCACTGAGCAAGCAGGAATCTGAGGTTCCTCCCTGAAGAGAGGAGGAAGGGCTGAAGAAAAAAAAATACTTAACTAAATAAAATCAGAGGCTTTTGGAGACGGCAGAGCTCAGAATACCGGAAAACAGCTGTGTCCCAAGAAAAGGGGCACAAAGAACTGGGTACAAACACCGGTCAACCAGTGAAACTGAGGAGCAGGAAACTGGCTCTGAAAAGGAGCTTTTGCTCTTTTTCCATTTTTTCCCTCTTATTTTAAGCAGCTCATTAGAGAAAGCCTCAGGCATTTTCAATTGTCAGTGCCAACCCACGCAAGGGTAGAGTTAAGAGAGTCAGGGAAACAAAGGAGGAATTTAAGTACGGAAGATAACTCCCTGGGGAGTGTATCTTCCCTAAGAAAAAGGGGCAGGGGCCCAGCTCAAGTGGCAGCCCTCCTTCAGAGAACTCAGATCCCAGGGCCTAGTGGCAAAAAAAAAAGCAGGGGCATAGAAACCCTCAGTTTCACCAACCTGGGTCAAACAAAGCCTGTGCTCAGAGGCAAAACAGAGTCTGAGGACAATTAAGTTACTGAACAGTGCCATTTGCTGGACAGCCTACATGCCCTATACAGGAACCAAGCCCTGTTTTGGCTGAGAAATAGGGAACACCCAATTGTTAAAGCAGGGCCCCAAAACAAACTCAGGTCTTGCTAGCCAGTGGAAAATAGAGAACCACTGGAAGCCAGTAGATTTGCATTACCACACACAGTGAACTTTCTGGGGTGCCCAGTGCCTACCTCCCATCCCTGTGCCAGGCTACAGTGAACACCTGATTTTGGAGGGAAGGCTGGGGGGCAGAGCCAGGGAGAGAAAAAAGAAAAAGATAGAGATCAAAGTCAACCAACAAGAAAACCTTAGGCAAAAGAGAGAAAACAACCTCCAGAATAAACCAATCAAGAAAGTCAGATGCCAAGACACTAGCAAAAAATCACAGGACACATTAGGAAACGGGAAAATATGGCCCAAAGGAAGAAACTAACATTTCAACTGAGATTCAGGAGTTGAAACAACTAATTATAGATGTTCAAACAAATCTTTGAAATCAAATCAATGAGGTAAGAGAGAATGTGACAAAAGAGATGAAGGATATAAAGAAGACACTGAGTGACAATAAGGAAGAATTCATAACCTTGAAAATACAAATGGCAGTACTTATGGGAATGAAAGGCACAAAAAAGAGAAGAAAAACAAAATGGAGACATACAACAGCAGACTTAGAGAGAAGAAAGGAACAGTGAGATGCAGGACAGGACATCTGAAATTGTGCACACAAAGGAAAAGATACAGAAGAATGGAAAAATATGAGCAGGGTCTCAGGGAACTGAAGGACAACACGAAGTGCATAAGTATACATGTTATAGGTTTCCCTGAAGCAGAAGAGAAGGGAAAAGCAGCAGAAGGAACAATAGAGGAAATAATCAATGAAAACTTCCCAACTCTTATGAGACATAAAATTACAATCCAAGAAGCACAGCGTACCCCAAACAGAAATGATCCAAACAGACCTACTCCAAGACACTCACTAATCAGATTTTCAAATACCAAAGACAAAGAGAGAATTCTGGAAGCAGCAAGAAAAAAGTAATCCATCACATACAAGGTGAAGCTCAACAAGACCAAGTGTGGATCTCTCAGCAGAAACCATGGAGGTGAGAAGACAGTAGTACAACATATTTAAGATACTGAAAGAGGAAAAACTGCCAACCAAGAATCCTATGTCTGGCAAAATTGTCCTTTGAAAATGAGGGACTGTTTAAAATATATACAGCTAAACAGACACTGAGAGAGTTCATGAACAGGAGATCTCCTCTACAGGAAATAATAAAAGGAATGCTACAGACAGATAGGAAAAGACAGGAGACAGAGGTTTGGAGAAGACTGTAAAAATGACAATATCAGAAGATAAAAAGAGGATAGAGATAGGGCATTTGATGTTGAAAGAGTATAGGATGTTTTAGAGGATTGATTGTGTAGATCTAAAAATGGATAGCACACTACAGTGATGGTAGCACAATATTGTAAGTACACTGAAAAAGATGATTGTGAATATGGTTGAAAGTAGAATGTTAGGGGTATGTATGACACCAGAAAGAAAGACAGAAGATAAAGACTGGGACTGTATAACAGTGAAAACTAGAGTGGTCAATGAGTGTGATTAAATATACAAGCTAAGAATATTTTTGCATGAGGGAACAGCAGGAAGGAATGAAGTTATGAGGTATGCATTGAAGTGAATGGACAGTGATTACAGTGGGTTGGGTGAAATAAGCAAGAAATTAAAAGACAAACATAATGCCTCACTGATACGGACTAATAATTATGTGTAAACTCTGAGAATTGAATCTAGAAGCATAGGTTATAAGGGAAAGGCTTATGTGGAGGTTCCTAGATCATATGCCCTTACAGCAGTCATATTGATTCATGATTTGTAGCAGTGATTTCTAGGTTTTGAGATTCTGAGCTGTTTGTGTGTGATGTGATCAGTCCCTGGAGCTCCAGGTGTCTGTGTGGCACCTGGGACTCAGAGCCAGAGTCGGCGGCTGTGAGTGTCGGCATCGCCCCATGAACCAACTGTTAAAGAGGCTGAAAAGGACATCAGACTTTGATTGGAGATATGAATGAAATGGACTTGGCTGAGATTGGGGTGGATCAAACTGAAGGGCAGAGGATGATTATTAACCAAGTTTTAAAACTTTGGCTTCTGTGTGGGACCAAAGGAAGAGAAGGTTATATGGTGCAAGGTCTGGGCTTTCTATAGCACACTATGTGGTTTAACTTGTCTGGTCAGTTTACTCAAATGACATACTTAAATGGAACGTTGACTAGGGAGTGAGACCTTGTTGGTTTGTACAGGTTAGCATAACACCCCGATATAACCCAGAGTAATTTGGGCACAGAATAAAATGTATTTGCAAAGCCCCCCTGAGGAACTGTGGGAAAATATGGAAATATTAAACTTCCCCAGCTGGAGAATTCCTAATACTCTTGCAAGCATTAGGGACCAACAGTTTAGTAGGTCGAGCCCTCGATCTTGGGGCTTGCCCTTATGAAGCTTGTTACCGCAAAGGAGAGAATAAGCCTACTATAATTGTGCCCAAGAGTCACCCCCAGAGGGCCTCTTTTGTCACTCAGATGTGGCCTCTCTCTCTAAACCAACTCGGCAGGTAAACTCACTGCCCTCCCTACTACATGGGACATGACTCACAGGGCTATAAATCTCCCTGGCAATGTGCAACGTGACTCCTGTGGATGAGCCTGGACCCTGCATTGTGTAATTGAGAAAGCCACCTGGACCAAAAAGGGGAAGAGAATTGAAACAAAATAAAGTTTCAGTGGCTGAGAGATTTCAAACAGAGTTGAGAGATCATTCTGGAGATAACTCTTATGTGTCATATAGACATCCCATTTTAGTTGTTAGTTTATTAGAATAGTTAGAAGAAAATATCTGAAACTGCTGAACTGCAATCCAGTAGCCCTGATTCTTGAAGGTGCGCATAAAACTATATAGTATATACGGTGTGATCATGTGAATGTGAAAACTTTATGGCTCTTACTTCCTTTACCCAGTGTATGGACAAATGATAGAAAATTGGCAACAAAAAGTAAATGAATAATATGGAAGAATTTTGGGTATTCTTTTTACTTTTATTTTTATTCTCATTTTTATTTTCTGGAGTAATGAAAATGTTCAAAAATTGATTGTGATGACGAATTCACACCTATATAATGACACTGGGAACAACCGTTTTACACTTCGGATGATTGTATAGTATGTAAATATATTTCAATAAAATTACATTAAAAATTATATTAATTTTTTTAAAAATAAGGGAGAGATTGAGCATTCTCAGATAAACAAAAACTGGAGGAGTTCATAGCCACAAGACCTGCCCAACAAGCAATGCTAAAGAGAGTTCTTCAGACTGAAAAGAAAGGACACTACTAGACAGTGGTTCAAAGTGGCATAAAGAAATAAAGAATGTGGTAAAGGTAACTGGGTAATTATAGCTGCCAGTATTATTGTAAATGTATTGTTTGGTATGTGATTCAATGTACTTCCTACAGGTGTTAAAATGCAAATGCATAAAAAGTAATGATTAATCTATGTTTTGGGACACACAATGCGCAAAGATGTAAGTGGTAGCAAGAATGAAAAACAAACTGGCGGACAAAGGGTTACAGGAAAACTATATTTGTGTGCTATTGAAGTTAAGTTGGTATCACACTAAATATGACTGTTATATATTTAGGATGTTAAATTTTAACCCCATGATAACCAAAAGGAAAATATATGAAAAAGATAGCCATGTAGAAATGAGAAGGCATTAAATATGGTACAATACAAAAAAGCAAATAAATATGAAAATAGGCATTAATGGAAGTGAGGGACAAAAAAGGTATAAGACATATGTGCCAATTTGAATGTATTATGTCCCCCAAAACGCCATTATCTTTGACCTAATCTTGTGTGGGCAGACGTATCAGTGTTAATTAGATTGTAATTCTTTTGAGTGTTTCCATGGAGATGTGACCCACCCAACTGTGGGTGATGACTCTGACTGGAAAGCTCCCATGGAGGTGTGGCCCCACCCATTCAGCATGGGCCTTGATTAGTTCACTGGAGCACTATGTAAGCTCAGACAGAAGGCAAGAACTTGCTACAGCCAAGAGGGACACTTTGAAGAATGCACAGAAGCTGAGAGAGTAGCTGCAGATGAGAGACAGTTTGAAGATAGCTGTTGAAAGTAGACTCTTGCTCCGGAGAAGCTAAGAGGACAAACACCCCAAGAGCAACTATGAGTGACATTTTTTGAGGAACTGCAGCCTAGAAAGGAACGTCCTGCAAGAAAGCCATTTTGAAACCAGAACTTTGGAGCAGACGCTAGCCACATGCCTTGCCAGCTAACAGAGGTTTTCTGGACACCACTGGCCATCCTCCAGTGAAGGTAACTGATTGCTGATGTGTTACCATGGACACTTTATGGCCTTAAGACTGTAACTGTGTAACCAAATAAACCCCCTTAAAAGCCACTCCATTTCTGATGTTTTGCATTCTGGCAGCATTAGCAAACTAGAACAACATACAAAGACTAAATATCTAAAAGACCAAAGAAAGTCTTATTTTATCAGTAATGGTTTGAAATGTAAATGATTTAAACTCTCCAATCAAAAGGCAGGGAGTGGCAGAATGGATAAAAAAGCATTACCCAACTAGATGCTGTCTGCAAGAGACTCATATTAAATTCAAAGATAGAAAATATATTGAGGATGAAAGGATGAAAATAAATATACCATGCAAGTAGTAACCAAAATAGAACTGGGGCAGCTATAGGAATATCAGACAAAATAGGCTTTAAGTCAAAAGCAGTTATAAAGAAGATGGTCGTCATACACTGATAAAGGGGACAATTCTACAGGAGTATGTAACAATTATAAATATATATGCACCTAACAGCAGAGGCACAAAATATATGCAACAAATACTGACAGATTTGAAGGGAGAAATTGATGATCCTATAGTAACTGTAGAAAACTTTAAATACACCACTTTCAATATTGGATAGAACTTCTAGTCAGAAGATCAGTAAGTACAGGACTTGTATGATACATTGAACCAACAAGACCTAACAGACATATACAGAACACTTCCCCCGACAAAAAGAGAATACACATTCTTTTTGAGTGCACATGGATCATTCTCCAGGATAGACCAGATGTTAGGTCACAAAACAGGTCTCAATAAACTCAAAAATACTGAAATCATACAATGTATATTCTCCAAGAAAAATAGAATGAAGCTAGAAATCAATAAGAGAGGGACATGGAAAATTCACAAATATGTGGAAACCAAACAACATACTCTTAAACAACGAATGGGTGAAAGAAGAAATCAGATGCAAAATTAGGAAATATCCTGAGGCAAATGAAAATAAAACATAGCAAAACTTAAGGAATACAAAGAACACAATGCTGGGAAGGGAACTTATGGTTCCATATGTTTACATCAGAAAAGAAAGACTTCAAATCATAGACCTAACCTCAAAACTGGAAGAACTAGAAAAAAAACTAAACCCAAAGTGAGCAGAAGGAAGGAAAAAACAAATATTAGAGCAGAGATAAATGAAATAGAAAAAGAGAACAAGAGAGAAAATCAACAAAACCAAAAGTTAGTTCTTTAGAAAGATCAACCAAATCAACAAATGCTTAGCTAGATTGACAAAGACAGGATATGAGTAAATAAAATCAGAATTGAAAAGAGGGACATTACTACTGACCCTGCTGAAACAAAAAGCATTATAAGAGGATAATATGAACAACTATGCCTATAAACTAGATAACCTAGATGGAATGGACAAGTTCCTAGAAACACACAAACCACCTACACTGACTCAAGAAGAACTAGATCTCAACAAACCAGTTACCAATAAAGAGATTGAATCAATTATCAAAAACCTCCCAATAAACAAAAGTCCAGGACAAGCTGGCTTCAGAGGGGATTTCTACAATTCTGCTCAAACTTTTCAAAAAAAATTGATGATGATGGAACACTCCCTAACTCAATCTACAAAGCTAACATCATTCTTATTCCAAAGAGAGATAGAGATACCCCATGAAAACTATGCACCAGTGTCCCTTATGAATATAGATACAAAAGTCTGAATCCAAAGGCATATTAAAAGAATAATGCACCATGATCAAGTGGGATTTATCCCTGGCATGCAAGATTGGTTCAAGACAAGAAAATCAATTAATGTAATACACCACATTAACATAATGAGGGAAAAAACCCCACATGATTATCTCAATTGATGCAGAAAAGGCATTAGACAAAACACGGCAGCCCTACTTGATAAAAACATTTAGAACACCAGAAATAGAAGGAAACTTCCTCAACACAATAAAGGACATATATGAAAAGCCCACAGCTAACATCCTACTTGATGAATGACTGAAAGATTTCCCTTTAAGATAAGGAACAAGACAAAGATGCTCACTGACACCACTATTACTAAACATTGTACTGGAAGTTCTTGCCAAAACATTTAGGCAAGAAAAAAAAATAAAAGCATCCAAATTGGAAAGGAAGAAGTAAAACGTTCCCTATTTGCAGAAAATCCTGAAAAATCCACAATAATGCTACTAGAACTAACGAATGAATTTGGCAAGGTGGCAGGATACAAGTTCAACACCCCCAAAATAGTAGTGTTTCTATACACAAGCAATGAACAACTAGAAGAAGAGATCAAGAAAAAAATTCAATTCACAATAGTAACTAAAAGAATCAAACATCTAGGTAGCAGAGCAAAATGGTGGCATAGAGAGGTGTGGAATTTAGTCAGCCCTGTAGAGCAACTAGTAAATAACCAGGAACAACTAGTCAATAACCTGGAAGAACAGTTGGGAGACATCCATGAATGGACACACATTGTACACCAGCCTGGAATGCATGGAACGGCTCAGATTGTAGCATAGAATCATAATTAAAGTGCCGTAAACCTGGAGCCGTGCCGCTCCCTCCTCAGACAAGGCAAGGTGAGCTGAAACACTGCTGTATGGAAAAAAGAAACAGGTTACAGGGAAAGTAACTCAACCCAGCTTCAATTCCGGTTTTAATTAATAAGTCTGGACTACGAATACAGCCGACAGAGCAGGAAGGGAAGCAGGTTCCTTCCAGCAGGGAGGAGGCAGGGCTGACAGGAAAAAAATACATAAAGAAAGAAAAACAGAGAATTTTGGAGATAGCTGAGCTCAGAATACTGGTAGACGGCTGTGTCCCAAGAAAAGGGGCACAGACAACTGGGTACCAACTCTAGCAGACTGGCGAAACTAAGGGGCTGGGGACTGGTTCTTAAAATGGGCTTTTGTTCTTTTTCCATTTTTAACTCTCTCATTCTAAGCAGCCCATTAGAGAAAGCCTCAGGCATTTTCAATTCTGTGCTGAACAAGGCAAAAGAGGAGCTAACAAAGCCAAAAAGACGAAGGAGGAATTCAAGCAGAGCAGATAACTCACTAGAGGGTGTATCTTCCCAAAGAAAAGGGAGGTGGGACTGGGTAAAGTGGCTGCCCTCTCTCAGAGAATTCAGACCTGGAGGGAAACAAACAAACCAGAAACAACTTAAACTTAAGCTTCTGACACCCTTGGCCCCTCGCAAGGTCAGTCTCCACTGTGAATTAAATGGACCACAACTTTTTACACCAGTGGGGAGCTGCAGGATGACAAGCACCACCTGCTGGGCTGGACAGCGAAAGCAAAGAGTCTAGAGGCCTCACAAGAAAGTCTGTCAATCTTCTAGGACTCACCCTCAGGGAAACCTAATATTGAATATAGCATCCTCCTGAGACCAGAGTTCCTCTGGTCTGGGAAAATCTGATTGGGACAATCAAGGAAACCAGATGCCTAGACAACAGAAAACGAAAAACCACACTAGGAAAAATGAAGATACGGCCCAGTCAAAGGAAAAAACTTAGACTTCAACTGAGATATAGGAATTAAAGCAACTAATTATTATTAAAACAAACATCCTAAATCAATTAAAAAATCAATCCAAAAATCAATTCAGTGAGTTGAAGGAAGATATGGCAAAAGAGATGAAGGATGTAAAGAAGACACTGGGCAAACACAAGGCAGAAATCGAAAGTTTGAAAAAACAATTAGCAGAACTTACAGGAATGAAAAGCACAACACAAGAGATGAAGGACACAGTGGTGACACAGCAGCAGATTTGAAGGGGCAGAAGAAAAGACTCATGAACTGGAGAACAGGACATCTGAAATCCTACACACAAAAGAACAGATGGGGAAAAGAATGGAGAAATATGAGCGACGTCTCAGGGAAGTGAGTAACAAAATGAAGCACATGCATGTATGTGTCATAGGTGTCTTAGAAGGGGAAGAGAAGGGAAAGGGGGCAGAGGCAATAATGGAGGAAATAGTCACTGAAAATTTCCCATCTCATAAAAGACATAAAATTACAGATCCAAGAAGCACAGTGAACTCCAAACAGAATGGATCCAAACAGACTTACACGAAGACACTTAACAATCAGATTATCAAACATCAAAGATAAAGAGAGAATTCTGGAAGCGGCAAGAGAAAAGCGATCCATCACATACAAAGGAAGATCAATATGACTATGTGCAGATTTTTCAGTAGAAACCATGGAGGTATAAAGGCAGTGGTATGATATATTTAAGATACTGAAAAGAGAAAAATCACCAACCAAGAATTTTATATCCAGCAAAACTGTCCTTTAAATGAGGGAGTTTAAAATATTCTCAAACAGACAATGAAAGAGTTTGTGAACAAGATACCTGCTCTACAGGAAATACTAAAGGGAGCGCTCCAGACAGGAAAAAACAGGAGGGAGACGTTTGGAGCACAATGTTGGGAGATGATAACACAATAATGTAAGTACATTAGACAAACATGACTGTGAGTATGGTTGAAAGAGAAAGGTTAGGGGCATGTAGGACAACAGAAGGAAAGACAGAAGATAAAGACTGGGACTGTGTGGCTTAATGAAACCTAGAGGGGTCAATGATTCTGATAAAATGTGCAAATATGTTTTTGCATGAGGGAGAACAAATGAATGTCAACTTTGCAAGGTGTTAAAAAGGAGGTGGTAGTGTGGGGAGGGAATACAATCAATGCAAACTAGAATCTATAGTTAAAAGTAACATTGCAATATGCTTTCTTTAACTGTAACAAAGGCAACACACCAAAGCTAAATGCCTATAAGAGGGGGACATAAGGGAGGGGTATGGAATTCTTGGCATTAGTATTGTTGCCTGACTTTTTTATGGTATATTATTTTTACCTTTTGTGGTTGTTAGTTGCCATTTTTTTCTTTTTCTTTTGTCTTTTTATTTTTTTGCCTCTTCCTCTTTCTTCGTGGCTGTATTTTATCTTATTTTTACTTTTCCTTTTATCGAATTTATTATTCTTTGTTTCAATTCTTTCTCTGAGTAATGAATAAGTGCTAATTGTGCTGATTGTGGTGATGAATGCACAACTAAATGATGATACTGTAAACAATTGATTGTACAATATGGATGACTGTATGGTATTTGAATATATCCCTATAAAATTGCAGGGGAAAAAATAAACAGAGGCACACAAGTGCTGGAGAGAATGTGAAGAGAGATATGTACATATTCACTGTTGGTGGGGAAGTAGAATGGTGTAGCCTATCTGGAGGACAGTGTGGTCGTTCCACAAGAACCTAGGTATGTGGATGTCACAAAGTCCTATAGCCCCACTATGGAGTATATACTTGGAAGATCTGAGAGCAGGGACACGAGTGGCTATTTGCACACTGGTACTTAACGGCAGTAGTAGTCACAATTTGCAATGGATGGAGGTCATCTAAGGGTACACTGACTGATGAACAGAATGGTGAACTGTGCTGTATGCATACAATAGAATATTGAGTGGCTACAAGAATGAATGAAGCTGTGAGACACGCAACTAGGTGAGTAGACCTTGAGGACAGCATCTGAGTGAAGCACACCAGAAATGAAAGGACAAACATTATAATGCCTCACTAATATGGACTAACAATGTGTAAACTCTGAGAACTGAATCTTAGGGCACAGTTTATCAGGGGAATGCTTATTGTAATGGTCCTTAGATTGTAAGCTCTTACAGCAGTCACATCTATTCCTGAGTTGTAATGGTTATCTGTAAATCCTGAGATGCTGAGCTCCTTATGTATATCCTGGTTGATCTCTGGAACTTTGGGTATCTGTGTGACATATGAAACTTGGAGCTAGAGCTTGGCAGCTATGAATGTCATTATTACCCCATAAAGCAACTGTTGAAAGACCTGAAAAAGAGGTCAGACTTCAATTAGAGATATGAATGAAGTGGATATGGTTAGGACTAAGGCAAATCAGGCCCAAGGGAAAAGGACGAAATTAACTGGGTTTTAAAACTACAACTTTTTGTGCAAGACCAAGGTAGGAGATGTTTATTTGGTGCAAGATCTATATTTTCCAGAGCACACTAGATATTTTTTTTTCTCTGTACATGGTTTGGGACACAATTTATGTTCCCTACAACCTTTTCCATTTCCTCTATCATCACACTTTAATCCATATGTCAAATGGACATTTACTTGTTTGAATTCTGCAACAGAACCAAAGAAATCAAGGATTTTCTTATTTATCAGTGGATCCTCAATGTATAATGGCATGAATGAATAAACTCTGTTTCTGAAGCAGATCTTTATTTTCACAAGAAATCCTTCATAGGTGGTAAGGGACTTTGGGAACTTAAGAGAATAAGTTTGATGTTGCATCTAAAGGTTCTTTCACAATGGACCCTTAGGATTTTAATGTCTAGGACCATGGGATGATATGCTACTAATGGGCTATTTTTTTTTATTCATTTTATTGAGATATATTCACACACCATGCAATCATACAAAACAAAACGTACATTCAATTGTTCACAGTACCACCACAGAGTTGTGCATTCATCACCAAAATCAATCCCTGACACCTTCATTACCACACACACAAAAATAACAAGAATAAAAATTAAAGTGAAAAAGAGCAATTAAAATAGAAAAGAACACTGGGTGCCTTTTGTTTGTTTGTTTGTCTGTTTGCTTATTTGTTTCCTTCCCCCATTTTTCTACTCATCCATCCATAAACTAGACAAAGGGGAGTGTGGTCCATATGGCTTTCCCAATCACACTGTCACCCCTCAGAAGCTACATTTTTATACAATCGTCTTCAAGATTCATGGCTTCTGGGTTGTAGTTTGATAGTTTCAGGTATTTACTGCTAGCTACTCCAATTCACTAGAACCTAAAAAGGGTTGTCTATATTGTACATAACAGTGCCCACCAGAGTGACCTCTCGGCTCCTTTTGGAATCTCTCTGCCACTGAAGCTTATTTCATTTCCTTTAACATCCCCCTTTTGGTCAAGAAGATGTTCTCCATCCCACGATGCCGAGTCTAGATTCCTCCACACACTAGATAATTTAACCTGTATGATCAGTTTGTTTGAACACCATAGGTGCATGGAGCTGTGAAAGGGAAGTGGGACTCGATGAGTTTGTATAGGCTGGGGTGAAACCCTGATAAATTCCAGAGTGATATGGGCAGGGAGTAAAAGTGTATTTGTGGGACCCCCTAAGGAACTGGGGAGAAATGTGGAAATGTTGGACTTCCCCACCTGGGTTATTGCTGATTTTACCACAAACATTGAAGACTGCCAATTTAGTGGGCCAAGCCCTTGATCTGTGGACTCTCCCTTGTGAGGCTAGTTAAGCCTACTTAGAATTGTGCCTAGGAATCCCCCCACCCCAGAGAGCCTCTGTGTTGCTCAGATGTGGCCCTCTCTCTCTAAGCCCACTTGTCAGGTGAACTCACTACCTTCTCTCCTACGTTGGACACGACACCCAGGGGTGTAATTCCCCTGGCAATGTGGGAAATGATTCCTGGGGAAGACCCTGCACCCAGCACTGTGGGATTGAGAGGATCTTCTTGACCAAAAGGGGGAAGAGAGATGAAACAAAATAGGGTTCCCATAGCTCAGAGATATCAAATGGAGTCAAGAGGTCATTCTGGAGGGTATTCTTATAGGCTATATAGATAACACCTTTTAGTCTTTAGTGTGTTGGAATGGCTAGAGGGAAATACCTGAAGCTGCCAAACTGCAACCCAGTGGACCTTGATTCTTGAAGACGATTATACAACTTTGTAGCTTGCGCAGTGTGACTCAGTGATTGTGAAAACCTTGTGGCTTGCACTCCCTTTATCCAGTGTATGGACAGATGAGTTGAAAAATGGGAACAAAAATTAGACGAAGGATAGGGTAGGATGGTGGGGATGGAAAGATCTAGAAGTGTTCTTTTTTGCTTTTATTTTTATTTTGGAGTAAGGAAAAGGTTCAAAAATTGATTCTGGTGATGAACGCTCAAATGTAGATTGGTGCTGTGAATAATCAATTGTACACTGTGGATGACTGTAGGGTGTGAGAATATATCTCAATAAAACTGTATTCATAAAAAAGTAAATGAACAATGGGGGGAAGGAGGGGAAGGGGATGGTTTGGATATTCTTTTTATTTTAACTTTTATTTTACTTTTTGGAGTAATGAAAATGTTCAAAGATTGTGGCGATGATGCACAACTATATGACAATACTATGAACTGATTGTACACTTTGAATGATTGTATGTTATATGAATATACCTCAATAAAATTGCATTAAAAAAAAGAAATCAAATATCTTGAAATAAATCTAATCAAGGATGTAAAGGACTTGTACCAGAAAACTACAAAACACTGCTTAAAGAAATCAAAGACCTAAATAAATGGAAGGACATTTAGTGTTCATGGATTGGAAGACTAAATATCATTAACATGTCAATCGTACCCAAAGCAATTCCAGTCAGAATCCTCAACCTTCTTTGGAGTAACAGAAAAGGTAATCATCAAATTTATTTGGAAGAGTAAGAGGCAACAAATAGCTAAAGCCGTCTTGAAAAAGAATGATGTTGGAGGACTCACATTTTACAAACTTAAAACTTATTACAAAGCCACAGTAATCAAAACAGCACCACACACAAAAGGAAATATATTGTATGGTCTCAATAATAGAAACTAATTATAGTGAGCAAACTCACGGAGTTAAAATCTAGAGTATAGGTTGAGAGTTCGGAAATAGACCCCCAGATACACGGTCGACTGATTTTTGAAAAGGCCCCCAAATCCACTGAACTGGGACAGAAGAGTCTTTTCAAAAAATGGGGCTGAGAGAACTGGACAGCCATAACAAAATGAATGAAAAAGGACCCCTTGCTCCGGTTTTCTAATTCTGCCGTTATGCAAAATACCAGAAATGCATTGGCTTTTATAAAGAGGATTTATTAAGTTACAAATTTACAGTTCTAAAGCCATAAAATTGTCCAAACTAAGGTATCAACATAAACATACCTTCACTGGAGAAAGGCCATTGCTGTCTGGAACACCTCTGCCAGCTGGGAAGGCACGTGGCTGACATCTGCTTGCTCCAAGGTTGCATCTCTAAGCGTCAGCATCAGCAAGTATCTGGGCCTGTGTGGCTCTTTTTAAAGGACCCCAGTAAACTAATCAAGACCCATGCTGAATGGCCGGGGCCACATTTCCATGGAAATAATTCAATCAGAGTTACTACCTACAGTTGGGTGAGTCACATCTCCATGGAAACAACCTAATCCAAATATCCCACAAGATTGGATTAAAAGATCATGGCTTTATCTTGGGGGACATAATATATCCAAACTAATACACCCCTATCTCACACCCTATACAAAAATTAACTCAACGTGGATCAAAGACCTCAACATAAGAGACAGTACCATAAAACTCCTAGAATATAATGTAGGGAAACATCTTCCAAGACCTAGGATTAGGAGGTCACTTCTTAGCCCTTATACCCAAAGCGTAAGAAACAAAAGAAAAAAACAGATAAATGTGAACTCCTCAAAATCAAAAGCTTCTGTATCTCCAAGGAATTTGTCAAAGCTTCTGTATCTCAAAGGAAGAGGCAGCCAATGCAATGGGAGAAAATATTTGGAAACTATGTATCTGATGAGAGACTGATATCTTGCATGCATAAAGGAATCCTACAATTCAACAACAGTAGTACAAACAGCCCAATTATAAAATGGGCAAAAGATATGAAAAGACATTTCTCTGAAGAGGAGATACAAATGGCTAAAAAATACATGAAAAGATGCTCATCCTTACTAGCTATTAGGGAGATGCAAATGAAGACCACAATGATATCTCCTCACACCAATAAGAATGACTGCCATCAAACAAGCAGGAAACTACAAATGCTAGAGAGGATGTGGAGAAATTTCAACTCATTCATTGCTGGTAGGACTGTATAATGGTATAGCCACTCTGGAAGACAGCTTGGTGGTTTCTCAGAAAACTAGATATTGAATTACCCTATGATCTGGCAATTCCACTTCTCGGTATATATGCAGATTTGAAAGCAGTGACAGGAACAGACATTTGTACACCAATGTTCAAAGCAGCATTGTTCACAATTGCCAAGAGGTGGAAACAATCCAAGTCTCCTTCAACAGACAAGTCGATAAACAAAATGTGGTATATTCATAGGATGGAATACTACGCAGCAGCAAGAAGCAACAAGGTTCTGAAAAATATGGCAACATGGATGAAACTTGAAGATAAAATTCTGAGTGAAATAAGTCAGACACAAAAGAAGAAATACTGTATGTTACCACTTCTATGAACTACCTGAATAATGTAATATCAATGTCTTATAGAATATTGGGGACCTAGTGATAGTCAGTAGCTGGTTAGGGGGAATGATAATCTAATATGTTCAGATACATTAATGATGGTGAATTCAAAAGTATGGTAATGGATAGGAGTGATGATTGTTTGTTAATGGGGTTATAAGTATCAGAGCTCTATTGAAGGCGAATAGGATTGAAAGGGGTTGTTTAAAGGCATGTTTCCCACAGATCAGCACCACAAATACAGATAGGTGCTTGCATGAAATACTTCCAAGGTATGACACTAGCACAGAGAGTAGACAACAGAAAGGTATATGGGAAAAATCTACATATTGCCTACTAGGGACTATAATTAACAGGAATACCATACTAGTATTACACAAATTTTAGGGACAAATAATTAAGGGCTGACAAGAGCTACAAAATGTTTTAGGTCATGAGAATTTTTTAAAATGGAGAGTGATGAAGACTGTACAACCAAGTGATAACAATGTGAGATGTGGATGGACTATCACAGACACAGCACATACTATGTGAACTTAGGAACCTCCTACTTTATAAGTCAAACCCTCAATATTGAGGCTTACTCTGGTGAAACTTATGGTTGTAAAGGGGAGGCTAAGCCCACCTATAATTATGCTGAGGAGTCACCTACAGAGAACCTCTTTTGTTGCTCAAATGTGGACCTTCTATCTCTAAGCCTAACTCTACAAATAAATTAATCACCCTCCACATGACATGGGACGGTTCCCCTGAGATGAATGAGCCTTCCTGGTAATGTGAGACATAGATTCCGAGAATCAGCCTGACCCTGGCATAGAGGGATTGAGAAAGCCTTTTTGACCAAAAGGGGGAAAAGAAAGGCAACAAAATAAGGTTTCAGTGGCTAAGAGAATTCCAGTAGAGTCGAGAGTCTGTCCTGCAGGTTACTCCTAAGCAAGTTTCATCCAGATATGCCAAATCACCACAATATGAAAAACCCAAGTCAACAATAGTCCCGAAAACCTTAAAGAATACCCAGATCCCTATCTGAGACTCTATAAAAGTTTCACTCACTAAGTTTCTTCTTCAGAAACAAATCCTACAGAGAGCTCCTATGCCAACTAAGTCCCAAAACCCAGAGGCAACAGCCTCTTCAAGAACATCAACTAGATGTGTCCCCTTTGCTCATAAAGTTGACACTGCTTTTCAACATGAACAGGTTAGGTTGGTCACTGCCAAAACATCCCTGAAAATCAGAAAGTAATTAATCTAGAGGAAGGAGTAGCAACAGACAAGATGGAATTTGACAAAGGTTTATGAATACTGAATCTTTATAAAATTTTCTTTTTCTTAGTTGCTAGGGTATTAGAATAGCTAGAAGGAAAGAAGTGAAATGATGGAACTGTAACATATAGCATCCTTTGAAATTTTTTCTATGACTACTTGTTAAACTGTAATTTGAAAGCTATACCTTTTTGTTTACATGCTACATTTCACAATAAGGAAATAATTGAAACTATGGTACTGTAACTCATAACAACTTCAGAAATTTCCTAAATATCTACCTGTTAAATCATACTTTGAAAGCTATTTCCTTTTTGTATATATGTTATATTTCATAATAAGGAAATAACTGCAACTATGGATCTGTAACCTATAATATTCTTTGAAATTTGCTCTCTATTTGTTAAATTGCACTTGGAAAGTTATCACATCTATGTATGTATGTTAAATTCTACAATAATAAAAATGATAAAAAATTTTTAAAAAAACAGCATGGTACTGGCACAAGGACAGACATATAGACCAACAGAATAGAACTGAGAATTTAGAAATCAACCCTCACATTTATAGCCAACTGATTTTTGACAAAGGGGCATGACCATACAATTGCAAAAGAAGAATACCTTCAAGAAATGGTACTGGGAAAACTGGATCTGCATTTGCAAAAAAACAGGAGGACCCTTACTTCACACCATATGCAAAAATCAACTCAAAGTGGATCAAATACCTAAATATAAGAGCTAGAAATATCAAACTCCTAGAAGAAAACGTATGGAAGCATCTTCAGGACCTTGTGTTAAGCAATGGTGTGCCGGTTTGAATGTATTATGTCCCCCAAAACTCCATTATCTTTGACGTAATCTTGTGTGGACAGAGGTATCAGTGTTGATTAGATTGTAATTCTTTGAGTGTTTCCACGGAGATGCGCCCCACCCAACTGTGGGTGATGACTCTGACTGGATAATTTCCATGGAGGTGTTACCCCACCCATTCAGGGTGGGTCTAAATTAAATCACTGGAGCCATATAAATTAGCTGACAAACAGAAGGAACTCAGTGCAGCTGACAGTGACATTTTGAAGAGGAGCTACAGCCAAGAGGGACACTTTGAAGAATGCACTAGAACTGAAAGAGGAGCTTCAGAGACATTTTGGAGATGGCCTTTGAAAGCAGACTTTTGCTCCAAAGAAGCTAAGAGAGGAAAAACGCCCCAGTAGCACCTAAGAGTGACATTTGTGAGGAACTGCAGCCTAGAGAGGAACGTCCTGGGAGAAAGCCATTTTGAAAACAGAACTCTGGAGCAGACCAGCCACGTGCCTTCCCAGCTAACAGGTTTTCCGGACATCATTGGCCATCCTCCAGTGAAGGTATCCAATTGTTGATTCATTGCCTTGGACACTTTATGGCCCTAAGATTGTAACTTTTTAACCAAATAAACCCCCTTTATAAAAGCCAATCCATTTCTGATGATTTGCATCCCAGCAGCATTAGCAAATTAAAACACTATGTAACCAAAAAAAATCCCCTTTTATGAAAGTCAATCCATTTCTGGTGTTTTGCATTCTGGCAGCACGGGCAAACTAGAACAAATGGTTTCTTAGACTTTACACCAAAGCCCAAGCAACAAAAGAAAAAACAGATAGATGGAACCTCATCAAAATCAAAAACTTTTGCTCTTCAAAGGACTTTATCATGGAAGTAAAATGACAACCTATACAATGGGAAAAAGTATTGGGAAACCACATATCCAATATAGCCAGTATATACAAAGAAATTCTTCAACTTAGCACCAAAAAGACAAACAACCCAATTTTTAAAATGGGCAGAAACTTGAACAGATCTCTCTCCAACAAAGAAACATTAGTGGCCAAAAAGCACATGAAAAGATACTGAACATCACTGGCCTCCAGGGAAATGCAAATCAAAGCCACAATGAGATACCATTTTACACCCATTAGAAGAGCTGCTATTTTTTTAAAAAATGGAAAATAACAAGTGTTGGAGAGGGT
The DNA here is from genome assembly GCF_015220235.1 of Choloepus didactylus. Taxonomy (NCBI): domain Eukaryota; kingdom Metazoa; phylum Chordata; class Mammalia; order Pilosa; family Megalonychidae; genus Choloepus; species Choloepus didactylus. The sequence continues at coordinate 171,047,103 of NC_051310.1, forward strand.
GAGGAGAAACAGGAACACTCATTCATTGCTGGTGGCAATGCAAAGTGGTGCAGCCACTGTGGAACACACCTTGGCAGTTCCTCAGAAAGCTAAAGATAGAGCTACCATATTAACCTGGTAATCCCACTTCTAGGTATATACACAAAAGAAGTGAAAGCAGGGAATTGAATAGGTAATTGCAAACGATGCTCATAGTGGCATTATTCACAACTGCCAAAAGATGGAAGCAATTCCAGTGACCATCAACCAATGAATAGATGAATTAAATGAGGTATATACATACATTAGATTATTATTCAAAACTATAAAAAGGAATGAAGTCCTGATACATGCAATAACATGGATAAACCTTGAAGACTTCATGTTGAGTGAAATAAGCCATTGACAAAAGAACAAATATTGTATGACCTCATGGACTCAAAAAAATTTGAATGAACAAACTTACAGAGTCCGAATCTAGAATATAGGCAACCAGAGTATGGAGTGGAGATAGGGAATGGGAAGTTTAGTCTTTAAATGTACAGGGTTCCTCTTTGGAAGAATGGAAATGTTTTGGTGATGGATGATAATGGTAGTAACATAACATTATGAATGCAATTAATGGCAAGGAAATATATATCTGACTGTGATTAAAAGGGGAAATTGTGGTGATGAATGGATGACTATGTGATGATACCGTGAGCTACTGATTGTATACTTTAAATGGACTGTATGTTGTGTGAATGTATCTCAATAAAACTGCATTAAAAAAATTTTTTTAAATAAACATTCTTGGAAGCTATGACCTGAGGCTGATAAAATGTGGCCCAAGGCCAAATACAGCCCCTCTACTTAGTTTCGTACAGCCCTCGAGCTAAGAATGACTTTTATGTTTTAAAATGGTTGGAAAAAAATAACAAAGAATGATGTTTTTTCATCAGGTGGAAATTATACGAAATTTCAGTATCCATAAATAAAGTTTTATTGGCATATACAAACAAATAAGTGGAAAAAAAATGTGACTTTATGGTACGTGAATTTTATCTCAGAAAAAAATTAATTTAAAACAGCAGACTACAAAGTAATAGTGTGATTTCAATTTTGTGTTTTTTCTTCAATTTTGTTCTAAAACATATAGCAACAAATAAACATTGGGGAGATATACACTCAATGTTACGTATGGTTATGTCTGGCTGGTAGGTATAGAGGGTTCTCCACACACACCCCACCCCCTTATTTGTGCTTTCTTGATTTCTTTTATCGAGAAGAACTTTTTATAATAAAGGAAAAGTTAGTAAAACAACTGAATATTTACAAAATAGCTCTGACAAAAGATTGATCCATTTGTTTTTAAACATCTAGAGCTTAAAAAATAATTAATTCTATATTCAGATCATTGTAAAACTGACACCACAAAAATAGAAATGACTAAGCATAATTCAAACTCATAGCTAATCTTTAAAAGATTATTGAAACTCTTCAGCACATAATATAAAAGTACAAGGAACTTAAAAGAACTACAAAGGTAATAATTTATTTACTCATTTCAAGGAAATAATTATGATGACTTACAAAACTGCATATTCTAAAAAATAAAAAAATAAAAATTCAAGGACAAAGAAAATTAAAAAGCTAAAAAGTAAGATGAAAGTGTGGGGCAAAGTAGTAATGTTTCAAAACTTAAATCAGAATTTCCATTTAAAAATTCCAGGGACAATGTCTGGCACATAACAATCACTCAATAAAAATATCAGATGTTATAAGTTGCAATATCTTAAAAGCAATATAATATTGTAAAGCAGCCTTAATGGACATTGCAATACATCATGATACTCTACTATATATTGCAAAGACTCACTTTAATGAAGGAATATGAATCTTCTAGGAATGGCAACCATCAAGCCAGAGGATGTTTAGGCATTGGTACTAGCTCTGTTATTCAAGTAAGAAATCAGAATAGTTCAATGGCAGGGGTCGGGGGCGGGGTGCTCCTGGCATGGGGAAATTATAGCTGGGGGAGGGGGGAGCCAAGATATTATAATGTAAAGCAGATATAAAACTTTTGGTATATTATAATTCCTTTTCCCCTTCCATTCTCTCAGTTAATGATGCTGACGTCTACCAAGAGAGAAAATCCAGTCGTCTTTGCCACTCCACCTCCTTGGTTCACCGTCCATGCTCCTCCATACTGAACTGGTCACCAAATCCTATGAATTTTATCCTCTTAATAGTTTTTTAACTACTCTCCCAGCACAGAGCCTGGCCCAAATTATATACCAGAGTCATGTAGGTAGATTCAAGGAAGGAAGTCGATATTTAAACTTAACGAGACAGGAAGTGATTTTAAAAATATTTAAGTTACTAAATCATCTTATTCATTAAAATATTCGTACAGCACAATATCTTTGTGCTAAAAAACAAATTATAACCACACAATATTAAATTCCTGAAAATGAGACAATCTCTCAGATACCTATATTTGTTAGGGCCACCTAAATACTTTTCTTTATTGCTTTTCAATTAGTAGTAGGGCTAATCAAAGTGCTCAAGACCACCCAAAATCAGAATAGCCACCAGACCTCTGTCCTAGAATCAATTTTGGTGCTGCCTGCTATCTAATTTGGCTCCAGTTAGCTCTCAGTGCTCTCTGTTTCTGAACTTTGCCTGTTTCTTTCTTGTTTTGCTGATCTACCATTTAGCTCTTCTAATATGCAACTCCTTGAATATTAGTTGAATAGACCCTGTCTGGCCACTTAAATCTGAGAGCTAGAACTTCTCAGCCAGTCTGAAAAAGGAGTAGAATTAATGGAGATCAGACCTGAGAAAAGTAAATTTTTTTCTAAGTCTAGAAATTATCATTATATCAGCAAGTTACTGTTTATTTCAAGCATACCTTCATTTTTAGGGTCAAAGGCTAACTAGCTCTTAGTACACCACTATTCTATAATATAAAAGTATCTTCTTTTGACATTAGTCAGATAACAGAAGAGTAATCTAAATAAAAGTACTATTAATATTATGAAACTAGTTCTATACCTCCAAATTAGATGATTATTTCTCAATTCATAGAAGCATTTCCATAGCAGTCACAGGCATTCCTTTGGATACTGAGTATAATTAAAATATGCTATCTGGGAATTTAAAATCTAAAATGGCCACCACTAGTACGAGAAGTCAAATTCTATAAACATTAAATTTTTACACAATGCAAACACTTCAAATTATGAACAAATAAATGGGATTTTTACATATTACTTGAGTAAGAAAAAGTAAATACTACTATGCTTGGAAAAGAAAATACATTTTAAACCAAAGGAGGATAGAAGCAATGTGAGTTAGAATGGAGGAAATTAATTCTAAACACACTATAAACCAGTACTTCTCAAACTATCTATGAAGGGCCAGGGTTTTTGTTTGTTTTGCTTTAAAATTACAACTCATCATGGACCAATACTCTGCAATAAACAAATTACTAGAAAAATAAAATGAAAAGCACCTGAACTGGCATATTATACCCTAATTCAATAAGATAAATCCACTGATCACTGTCTCAACAATGTCAAATTTAGATGTTTCTCAATACTCTCAATTCCTTCACTTAACTTGTCACAGACCTATAATAAACAGTCTATGAACTAGCACAAGTCCACAGACTACACTTTGAGTAACAGTGGTGCTGACTATACTGACTATATGAAGGAATGATACAGAGTTTAATGATACTGGAGATGAGGAATCTGGTCTGCTATAAAGTCATCAATAAAAGTAGAATGATACAGTTAGATAACTAGCATAATTCCCACTTCCACTTCCTAAATCCTCATTAAAACCTAATTACCCAAACCATAAAGTATCTCCCCACAATATCTACCACAACACTTTTTCCTTTCTATTCACCTTGGCATTAAATCAGAATTTCTAATGTGAGGCCTGATATCTTTTTTTTTTACACTTGGAAAACCCCTATCTTCTACTTTCCTGCTTCTGTATCTGTACTCTTACTGTTACCTTACCCAAACTATTCTTTTTTTCACTTCTATCTACCTGAAATCCTACTCATCTGTTAATACACAGCTCAAATGCCCCTGCCCCCATGAAGCTTTCTCCAAGTCCTTTGTTCAGAATTATCCTTCTCTCCTTTGTACTCATAACATTTTTCACATTCAACATACAATTCTTTTTTACAATGCTACCAACTCCTTTTACTTCTTTGTAATTGCCCAAAATCTATCAAAGCACTACATATAAATTAGCTGTTAAAAAAAAAAGGTTGCTCAGACCATCATTTTCAGATTTTTCAAAGCAAATGGAAACAGAGAGGAAATTATTTTTCTTAAAGCATTTTTATAAGAAATGACAATTTTATAAGGAGATGATTACAGTAACAACCTTCTCGTCTCCAGAAGACCCTAAAGACAATTGATGGAAAGGGACTATGAATGGGAACCTTGAAGCTACAGACTTAAAAGACTGCAAACAATGATAACAAACTTTTGGTAACACAAACACACCTGTTACTGTATTAAGTCTATTTTAGTGTTGGGTGGGGAGGGAAAGAGTATAATCACTAAGTGACTCAACTAAGGATTTCCTTGCATTTATTTGAAATGAAATGTCAACAACGAATTTTATTTCGTTTCATTCACTCAATACTCCTTTGTTTTCCCAACATGTAACTCTGAAATAATTTTCTATCTAATTTACCCATTTTTAAAAGGTTAGAGACTGAGACTAAATCTAGTAAAAATCTAGACCATCATAAAAATTAGTGTCTTCCACTTAATTTATTTTTTAAGAACTAATTTTATTAGCTTTATGGCTTTAAATAGGTCATAATATTTCTGATTCAATTTTGTCATCTTTCAGGTTCTAATTAAAATCAAAATAATTTTAAAAATTAATCCATAAACTGTGCTTCAAATGCATTTTTTCATGAAATTATTCAATAATACCTGAAATATTAACTTAACTTTATAGACAGGCAAACTGAAGATTAGAATTGTTAAGTAAATAATATAACAGACTAGAACCCAGATCCACTGACTCTCTCCACTAAATCCCTACTACTTACTAGCTTTTCAATACTCAAGTTTCCTTGGGGATTAATTATTATCTACCACATAGGGTTGTTGCAGGGATGAGGGAAGGTAACACATATAAAATCTTTAGTCCAGGACCTGCCACATATAAGTGCTCAAAAACTATTAGCTATTATTACCAATAATAACAGCTTCTATTAAAATGCTTACCCCTAAGAGCTTCTCAAAGAGAGCAGAAAGATGAATCAATATCTGAAAAGCAATTCGCATTGATGTGAAATGTCAGTCTATTGATTTAGTACCTATTAGCATGTTAACAATTCCTGACAATCATAATATTTGACTGTAGGAATATACGAAAATTCTGAAATCAATCCTCAAATAATGAATAGGTTGTTTCAATTTTTCACTATTCTAAACAACACTGAAATGATTCTGCACACTTATCCATTTATTTTTTTAGAATAAGCACTAAAAAAATGAAAATGATGGTTTCCAAAGATATGCATAAATATGCTTAAAATTTTGATACATAACATTCACGCTGACCTCCAATTTACACTCCACCAGCAACATGAGAGTGTCTCTTTCCACATCTTGACAGCCTATAGCAATTTTAGGCCCAAACAAGCAGCAGCAGCAAAAACTTGCATAGAATTCGCTACCAGCTCCCACAATTCTGTATAGCCTTATCCCTATAATCCCCTCATTCTGTATCACTCATAATGGTTCTGCTTTTTTGACTGAAAACCCTAACAGATACAGAATTTGGTACTGGAAGTTGCATGCTACTAAAAGAAAAACCTAAAACATGATATTGGAGTTAGGACTTGGTAGCAGGTGGAGACTGGAACGGCCTGGAGGGGTTTGTTAACAGAAGCCTGATAGACCTGGAAGAGGCTTCAGTGAGGGCTTCAAGGAAAGTGAAAAAATTGGGTCTGGCATTCAAGGAAACCTGTCATAACCCTAGTTGAATACAGCTTAAGCACAGATGCATCAGAGTTTAAATTCCAGGGGTAGCACCTTAGAATATCCAAGTACGCAGGCTGAGACAAAAGATTACAAAACACAAAGAAGTAAGTAACAATTGCCCATGCAAAGAAGATTAAAGCATTTGAAGTCATTAACAAGGAGAACTAGATCTGGGACATACCAGACTGTACTAGCTTAAAGTTACGTACTCCACAAAAGCATGTTCTTAATCTTAATCCATTCCAGTGACTGTGAATCCATTGTAAGTAGGACATTTTGAAGAGGTTACTTCAGTTAAGGTGTGGTCCAACTGAATCAGAATGAATGTCTTTTTTTCTGCAATTTTGAAATATATTCACATAACAAATAATCATCCAAAGTGTACAACCAATGGTTCACAGTATGATCATATAGTTGTGTATTCATCACCACAACCAATTTTTGAACATTTTCATTACTCCAGGAAATGAAAAATAAAAATAAGAATCAGAATAAAAATTAAAATAAAAACACCCAAAACATCTCATACCCCTTTTATCCCTCATTATTTATTTTGCCTTTGTTTTCTTACTTATCTGTCCGTACACTGGATAAAGGGTGTTCCAGTCACAAGGTTTTCACAATTAGTCACACCATAAAAGCTATATAGTTATATAATTGTCTCCAAGAATCAAGGTTACTGGAATACAGTTCAACACTTTCAAATATTTTCCTCTAGCTATTCCAATACACTAAAATCTAAAAAGGAGTATCTATATAATGCATGAGAATAACCTACAGAATGAACTCGCAACTCTATTTGAAATCTCTCAGCCACTGAAATTCTATTTTGTTTCATTTATCTTCCCCCTTTTGGTCCAACAAGGCTTTCTCAATCCCATGATGCCAGGGCCAGGCTCAACCCTGATGTCATATCCCACATTGCCAGAGAGATTTATATCCCTGGGATTCATGTCCCAGGTACGGCAGGGAGGGCAGTGAGCTTACCTGCAGAGTAGGCCTAGAGAGGGAGGCCACATCTGAGCAAAAAAAGATGCTCTCTGTGATTGACTCTAAGGAATAAGTTTCATAAGGGAAAGCTCCAAGACTGAGGGCTTGGCCTATTAAATTTGTAGTTCCCGATGCTTATGAGAATATCGGGAATTCCCCATGGGGAAGGTGAACATTTCCACATTTTTCCCCCAGGTCCTCAAGGGGGCTTTGCAAATACTTTTTTTATTCTGTGCCCAAATTACACCGGGATGTATTGGGGCATCACACTAACTTTTACAAACCAATAAGATCTCACTCCCTATTCTAGGTAACATATAATTATGGTTTTCGAATAAACTGATCATACAAGTTAAATTAGATAATATCCTATAGAAAATATAAATTTTGTACCAAATAAACATCTCTTCCTTTGGTCTCACACAGAAGTTGAAGTTTTAAAACACAGTCAATATTGTCTTTTACCCTTTAGTCTGATTTGCCTTAATCCTAACCAGATCAGCTTCATTCATATCTCTAAATGAACTCTAATCTCTCTTTCCACTTTTTGAACAGTTGCTGTATGGGGTAATGCAGACTTTTGAAGCTGCAGAACTCTAGCTCTGAGTCTCAGGTGTCATGCAGATACCTGAAGTTCCAGAAAACAACCATGTTATACACAAAGAGCCCAGCATCTCAGAATCTAGAAATAACTGTAACAATTCAGGAAGGAAATGAAACAAAGGCAATGTACAAAAGCTAAATGTCAATAAGAGAGGGGTATCAAGGAAGGGCATGGGATTCTTGGTGTTATTGCTGTTATTTCTCCTTTTTATTTTTTTTATACTTAATTTTTTTCTTCTTCTTTCTTTGCAGAAAAAATGGAAATGACCTCATATAGATTGTGGTGGTGAATGCATAACTATGTGATTATACCAGGAACCACTGATTGTTTACTTAGGATAGATTATATATGGAGTGTGAATAAAACTGTTTATAAAGTAAATAGAAAGATACAAGTGCTGGAGAAAATGTGGAGAGAGAGACAGACCTACTCTCTGTTGGCAGGGAAGTAGAATGTTGTAGCCCATCTGAATGGTAGTGTGGTGGTTCCACAGAAGGCCAAGTATAGGGCTGCTGCATGATCCTGCAACCCATTATTAAGAAGATACTTGAAAGAACTGAAAGCAGGGACACAAATGGACATTTGCACACTGGTGTTTATGGAGGGAGTATTCATGATTTGCAATGGATGGAGGTGGCCTAAGGGTACACTGACTGATCAATGGAAGGAGGAACTGTGGTGTATGCATATAATGGAATATTGAGCAGCTGGAAGAATGAATGAAGTTGTGAGGCATGCAACTAAGTGAAAGAACCTTGAGGACAGTATGTTGAGTGAAATAAACCAGAAACAAAAAGACTAATATTATAACACCTCACTAACATGGACTAGATATAACATGCAAACTCTGTGAGAACTGAACATGAGAGCCCAGGTTATCATGGGAAACACTTATTGTAAAGGTTCCTAGACTGTAAACTCTTACAGCAGTATGAATCTTAATCCTATTACTGGAAGCCTTATAGGGAAGGCCATCACAGAGAGAGAACGCCATCAGAAGAGCAAGAAGCTGGAAGTCAAAAGAACCTGGAAAAGAAAGAAGATGCCACCATGTGCACTGTCATGTGACAGAAAAGCCAATACCTAAGGATTGCCAGCAGCCAGCCAAAGACCACCACACTCTTCAAAAAGAAAGCATTGTCTTGCTGACACCTCAAGTTTAGACTTCTATTAGCTTCAAAACCATGATTCAATAAATTCCCATAGTTTAAGCCAACCCATAGTATAGTATTTGTTTTAGAAACCAGGAAAGTAAAACACAGAGACTTAAAAAGAATGTTCCTAAATATGCTCAAAGAGCTAAAGTAAAACATGGACAAAGAACTAAAGGACATTAGGAAAATGACAGATGAACACAAAGAGAATATTTATAAACAGACAGTATGAAAGTATGAAAAGAAAGTATGACAGGGAACCAAAAAAAAGATGAAGTCCACAGTAACAAAAATTAAAAGTTCCCTAGAAGGGTTCAACAAGAGACTGGAGGTGGCAGAAGAACTGGTGAATTCTGAAGATAAGAAAATTGAAACCATTCATCCAGAGGAGCAGAAAGAAAAAAGAATGAGGAAAAGCGAACACAAGTATTGCTGGAGACACAGAAGGAAAAGAGGACAGGGCAAAGAAAATACTCAAAGAAATAATGGCCTAAAACTTTCCAAATCTAACAAAAAATATGAGTACACACATCTGAGAAGCATAACAAATTCCAAACCGGATAATCCCCAAAAGACCCATAATTGCATGGGATGGTTAGGTTCATGTGTCAACTTGGCCAGGTGATGGTGCCCAGGTGTCTGGTCAATCAAGGACTGGCCTAACCACTACTGCAGAATGCTGTTTACTAAATCATCAGTCAATTGATTGCATCTGTGGCTGATTTCATCAATGAAGGGAATATTCACTGCAATGAGAGAATTCAATCAATTGGATATAATCCAATCAGTTGGAGACTTTTAAGGAAGAAGGGAAAGAACCTTCATTTCTTCTTCAGCCAACCAGCCTCTCCTGGAGAGTTCATCGAAGACCTCCATTGGAGTTGCCAGCTTGTGCTGTCTCCCATACAGAATTTGGACTCATGCATCCTACCCTATGGAATTTGGACTCATGCATCCCCAAAGCTGCATGAGACACTTTTATAAAATCTCATATTTACAGGTATTTTGTTTCCCCAGAGAACTGTAACTAATACAGGGAGTGGTACTTGAGAAATGGAATCTTATAACGGGTTTTTACAATTGGTTTTCTACTCTTATAATGATTCAAAGGCACTAATGACTCTATTTCCAATACTCAAGATGGCACTGGCACGAGTCGGCAATGGCGATACGCAAAATATCACCATTTGATCTCCTAAGCATACTCTTGTATGAGGCAAGCCTCTGGGTGACCGTGATTTTGACACCTTAACAGAGTTTTGTGGAGTTAAGAGGTACAACGATGTTGGCTGGTTGTTCTTAGATAAGCTGGATACAGTTTTAAGAGGGATGAGCTGAAGGCTACAAATGTGCAGCTTAAACACCATACATAAGGATACACAGGTTTCTATATATGCCCTGAAACAAAATCTTATCCCCTGTGGCGGCAGACTTCAGGTCTCTGAAAACCAGACCCAAAGTCTCATTGTGCGAGTAGCAGATTTACAACATAAACTAAAATCTCAACCTCACAGGGTGTCTGCTGTTAAAGTAAAGGCACTGACTGGGAAAGAATGGGATCCTGAAAACTGGGATAGGGACATACAGGTTGATAATGATGGCAACTGGGACACTGGAACCCTGGACTCTGTTGAGATTTTACTAGATATACCTGTAATGGTCTGCCCTGAGGAAAAGGACCCCAACCTCAAGTCTGCCCTGAGCAGACAGCTACCCAACCTCCAGCCTGCCTTGAAGAAACAGCTTCCGGACCTCCAGTCTGCCTTAAGGAGCCTACCATCCATCCTTCACCTAAAGAGATTAACCCATCAGTCCCTGCAACACCTATAAATCACCTCCCCTGAGGAAGCAGCCCCCACTCCTATGTCTGGAGAGATTAATCCTGTTTCATGAGATAAAACTGCAATGGAATGTCCTGATGTAATTAATTGTCTTGAAGGATACTTCTAGTTGTTTCCATGACCTACTCCACCACCACTCTTTTCTTCAAGACCATTAACTAAACTAAAGTCTCAACAGGCCCCGAAAAATGAGGTACAAAATGTGACCAATGAGGAAGTATGCTATACTACAAAAGAACTTCATGAGTTTTCCAACTGACATAGACAGAAATCAGGGGAATATGTGTGGGAATGAATACTAAGGGTGTGGGATAAAGGTGGAAGGAATATAAAGTTGGATCAGGCTGAATTTACTGATATGGACCCAAAAAGCAGACATTCTGCGTTCAATGTTGTACCCAAGGGGTCAGAAAGGGCATTAACAGTTTGTTTGGGTGAATGGCTGAAACACGAAACAAAATGCTAGAACTGCCCTAGTATAATGTAGAGTAAGGGATGCAAAGGCTTAGAGAGATTGGGATTGTTAGAGTGGATTTATCATGGAAGACCTGCTCGTACACCCCAGGAACGTCCAGAGGACATACCTTTTACCAGGACTGTGAGGAATAAATTTGTTAGACTAGCTCCATCATCCCTGAAGAGCTCTGTAGTTGCCCTTCTATGTAGGTCAGATATTACTGTGGGAACTGCTGTCATGGAGCTGGAATCCTTAAACACAATGGGGATAATCGGATCCCAAGTCAGCAGAAGCCACATGGCAACAGTTAACTGCCAAAGACAAGGTAGGTGTGGCTACCATAATGGACAGCAATCTCAAAGCAGCAGTCAAAATAATCTGACTCGCAGCAACTTACGGCATTTGCTAGTAGATCATGGAAGACCTAGAAGTAAAATAGATGGGCAATCTATTAAGTTCTTGTTTGACTTGTATCATCAGAAGACTTCTAGGTCAAGTGAACAAAAGTCTAACTTGAATTACAGAAACAGAGAATCGCAGCCCCTTAATCAATTCCCAGATTTCAGACAGTTTAGAGACCCAGAACCCCCAGAATGAGGGGAAGGCCGGGTACCCTTGGGGAAGGACCCTGTTACACTGCCAAAAATGTATACCATTAATCTTCCTCCAAGCTTTCTGTAGGGAGACCTACAGCCTTTTCCCAGCATAACTGTATATTGGGGAAAAGGAAATGACCAGATATTTCAGGGATTTTTAGACACTGGCGTAGAAGTGACATCAATTCCAGGAGACTCAAAATGTCAACTCTGGTCCACCAGTCAGAGTAGGGATTTATGGAGGTCAGATGATGGATGGAGTTTTAGCTCCAGTTAGTCTCACAGTGGGTCCAGTGGGTCCCCAGACCCATTCTGTGGTTACTTTCCCAGTTCTGGAATGAATAATTGGAAAAGACATACTCAGCAATTAGGAGAATCTCCACATTGGTTTTCTGACTTGTAGAGTTAGGGCTTTTATGGTAGGAAAGGCCAAGTGGAAGCCACTAGAGTGGCCCCAGCCTAGCAAAATAGTAAACCAGAAGCAATACCGGATTCCTGGAGGGACTAAAGAGATCAATGGTGGTGATCCACACTACATCATCATTCAACTCTCTTATTTGGACTGTGTAGAAAATAGATGGGTCTTGGAGAATAACAGTGGATCATCATAAGCTTAACCAGGTAGTGACTCCAACTGCAGCTGCTGTTCCAGATGTGGTATCATTGCTTGAGCAAATCAACATGTTCCCTGGTACCTGGTATGCATTTATTGAGCTGGCAAATGCTTTTTTCTCAATAACTTTTAGTAAGGACCACCAGAAACAGTTTGCATTGAGCTGGCAAGGCCAGCAGTATACCTTCACTGTCTTACCTCAAGGGTATAGCAACTCTCCAGCCCTATGTCATAATATTGTTCACAGAGAACTTAATGTTTCTCCCTCCCACAAGACATTACACTGTGATCCGTTATATTGATGATATCATGTTGACTGGACCTAGTGAGCAAGAAGTAGCAACTACTCTAGACTTATTGGAAAGTCATTTGTGTTGTCAGAGGATGAGAGAGAAACCCAACAAAAATACAGGCACCTTCCACCTGAGTAAAACTTCTAGGTGTCCCATGGTGTGGCATGTCAAGATATCTGTTCTAAAGTGAAGGATAAGCTGTTGCATCTGGTCCCTCCTATGACCAAAAAAAGGCACAATGCCTAGTTCACCTCTCTGGATTTTGAAGACAATATATTCTTCATTTGGGCATGTTATTCCCGCCCATTTACCAAGTGACAGAAAAGCTTTTAGTTTTGAGTGGGAAACATAAGAGGAGGCTCTGCGACACATCCAGGCTGCTATGCAAGCTGCTCTGCCACTTGAACCAGAACCATATGATCAGCTGATCCAATAATGCTAGAAATGTTGGTGGCAAATAGAGATGCTGTTTGGAGCCTTTGACAGGCTTCCACAGGAAAATCACAACACAGGCCCTTAGGATTTTAGAGTAAAGCCTTAACATCCTCTGCAGAAACTACTCTCCTTTTGAGAAACAGCTTTTGGCCTGCTACTGGGTCTTAGTAGAGACAGAATGGTTAGCCATGGGCCACCAAGTTACCAGGAGACCTGAGTTGCCTATTATGAGCTGGGTGTTGTCTGACCCACCAGCCATAAAGTTGGGCATGCATAGCACTACTCCATCATAAAATGGAAATGGTATGCATAATACAGGGCTCAAGCAGGTCCTGAAGGCACAAATTACATGAAGAAGTGGCCCAAATCCCCATGGCCCCCATTCCTGCCTCATTACCTTCTTTTTTTCCAGCCCAGAGCCATGGCCTCTTGGGGAGTTCTATAAAATCAGTTGACTGAGGAAGAGAAAACTCGAGTCTGGTTTACAGATGGTTCTGCCCGATATGCCAGTACCACCTGAAAGTGGAAAGCTATAGCACAACAGCCCCTTTCTGGGATGTCCCTGAAGGACAGTGGTGAAGGGAAATCCTCTTGGTGGGCAGAACTTCGAGAAGTGCACCTAGTTGTCCATTTTGTTTGGAAACAGAACTGGCCAGAGGTGTGTTTGTATACTGATACATGGGCTGTTGCTAAGGTTTAGCTGGATGGTCAGAGACTTAAAAGGAATCTGATTGGAAAATTGGTGACAAAGAGGTCTGGGGAAGAGGTATACAGATAACCCCTTCTGAGTGGGCAAAAAACATGAAGATATTTGTGTCCCCTATGAATGCTCACCAAAGGATGACTTCAGCAGAGGAAGGCTTTAATAATCAAGTGGGTAAGATGACCCATTCTGTGGATACCAGTCAGCCTCTTTCCCCAACCACTCCTGTCATTGCCCAATGCGCTCAGGAACAAAGTGGTCATGGTGGTAGGGATGGAGGTTATGCATGGACTCAGCAACATGAACTTCCACTCACCAAGGCCGACGTGGCCACAGCCACGGCTGAGTGCCCAATCTGCCAGCAGCAGAGACACACACCCAGTCCCCGATATAGTACCATTCCCCAAATGATCAGCCTGCTACCTGGCGGCTGGCTGATTACACTGGACCACTTCCATCATGACAGGGGCAGCAATCTGTTCTAAATGGAGTAGATACATATTCCAGATGTGGGTTTGCCTTCACTGCACACAATGCTTCTGCATAATGCTATTGGGTTTCTGTTTGGGGAGATAGGAAAGTTCTGGTACTGGATGGTGGTGGAGGTAGCACAACATTGTGAATGTGATGAATCCTACTAAATGGTATATGTTTGGGAATGGCTGAGATGGGAAGTTCATGTTTCCACAATTAAAAAAAAGAAACAGCAACTAAAGAGAGAATTACAATTAAATGTAATACATGATCCTTGACAGGATCTATCAATGAAGAAAATGCTCACAAATGACATGATTGGGACATGAAAAAAACTGGAATATAGGCTAAAAGCTTTATATAGATGTTAAAGTTCTTGATCTTGATTAACTGTACTTAAGGTAGTTACATGTGAATATCCTTGTTATTGGGAAATGTACGTGTAAATATGTACATTTCAGGCAGCATAATATATATAACCTACTCTCAAATGTTCAGAAAACAGATAAACAGAGAGAAAAATAGAATGATACAGCAAATGTGGCAAATGTTAAAATTGGTGGATCTGAGTATCTGGGGGAGATGTGAGGTTATGTTGGCGTTCTCTGTAGGGGGTTTGTGTATTTTTGAAACTCTCATATATGTTCAAAATTATCTCAAAATAAAAAATTTAAAGGAAAAATGTTATTGGAAGCTAGAGGAAAAAAGATCCTTGTTATCTAGCAGGAAGTTCATCAAACCTCTCAACTGTGGTAATGTGGAAAAGAGAAAATGTACATGAGAACCAATGGATCTGGCTAAGGCTATTCCCAGGCAAAATGTTGGAAGTATCATCTGGTTTCTTTTAAACACATATGGGTAGAGAGATATGCTTAAAAAGAACTGTCAGTTTTAAAGCAAAATTTAGAAACATAAAGAATTGGTAGGTTCAAAAATAAAACTGTCCTTAATTCTTACCATCTTTAGATGGCAGAAGATTCTCAAATAAAGAAATGACTTAAGACAAAGATCAAATTCAGATTGGAACTGTTAAGAATCTCAGAAAGATCTATGTCAGTTAGACAAAGGCCTTCTAAAGATCTTAAGAGTGTGTCTCACAGACTTGCCCTGTTAAACAATCTTAAGGATTTTATCCCATAGCTGACCCACAGGGGGCCCAAGATAAAGAAGTGCCTGTCTCAGAAAGATTTGGAAGTATAGCAGAAATGACACTCTGATTTCTAAGGCTAGATCATAAAAAGTCAGGCAGCTTCCACCTGGGAAGCTTGGATGGCTCACTCTCAGGATGTTTCCACTGAGTGAAAATGCCTCCAGATGATTCTAAGCCTCAGCCATTAGTTATTCCTAGCTATCTGGTTCTTCCCAGATATTGAGGTGCAGAAACAAGCCATACCCACTATGCCTGAAACCTTGACCCACAGAATCAGTGAGCATAATAAAATGATTATTATTTTACACCACTAAGTTTGCAGAAGTTTGTTACACAGCAATATCTGTAAGAACTCAAGATAAAAAACACTTTGATATGTGAGAATCATAAAACAAACGAAAGTAACAATAATTTTTACATTAAAAATAAGATACCATAGAGAAAGTGAAAAGACAAGACAAAAAGTAGAATATATCTGCAAAACATATATAACTGACAGAAGGTTAATATCTTATATATGGAAGAAACACAGAGTCTCTGTTGTAACTACCTGTGCCGATTTGGATGTATTATGTCTCCCAAAACGTAATGTTCTTTAATGCAATCTTGTGGGGGCAGACATATTAGTGCTGATAAAGTTGGAATCTTTGAATTAAGTTGTTTTCATTGAGATGTGGTCCACCCAACTGTGGGTAATAACTTTGATTAGATTATTTCCATGGAGGTGCGGCCCTGCCCATTCAATGTGGGTCTTGATTTAATCACTGGAGGACTTTAAAAGAGAGCCACACAGGCCCAGATGCCTGCGGATGCTGATGCTTAGACATGCTTAGAGTTCGGACCCTTGATGTTGGTTGCAGCCAAGAGAGACATTTTTAAGACAGCCACTGAAAGTAGACTTTTGCTACTCCAGAGTTTGCCTGGGAGAAACTCAGAGAATACCCCCAGATGCCTAGAGAGAAACATCCTGGAAGAAAGCAATTTTGAAACACAACCTCGGAGTAAGGGAAGAAGATACCAGCCATGTGCCTTCCCAGACAACAGAAGTGTTCAGGCACCGTTGGCCATTCTTCTGTGAACGTATGCTACTGTTGATGCCTTAGCTTGGACACTTTTATGGCCTTAAGACTGTATCTTTGTAACCAGATAAACCCCCTTTATAAAATCCAATCCATTTTTGGTCTTTTGCATAAAGGCAGCATTAGCAAACCAGAACACAACTCAACTGTGTTGTAGTGTGAAAGCAGGCATAAACAATATGTAAACCAATAGATTTGGTCTGTAACAAGCCAGATGTGGCCCACAGGACACAGATTGCCAACCCTTGTCCCACAAAGTAACAAATTCCACTTTTAGCTATATACCCTAAAGAAACAAATGTGTTCTAAAAGACATACACAAAAATTTCACAGCAGCATTGTTTCTAACAGATAATGAATCCAAATGTACAACTGTAAAAATGTAGTATATTTATATAACAGAATTCTATAAAGCAGCGAAAATGAATCTATACCTTCAGACACTAACATTTCTAAATCTCAGAAACAATGCTGAGGAAAAGCTGCAAGTCAAAGAACTCATACACTACAGTTTCATGAAGAAAATGTTCAACAATGGGCAAAACTAGACAGTATATAGTTTAAGGATAAACACATACATGATAAAGTTATAAAGATAACCAAATGTTTAACTCAAAATTCAAGACAGCAGATGTTGAGGGAAGGCAGTTGGCAGGTAAAATGTGAGATAATGAAAATAGATGGGGGAAGGCACACAGATTTTTAACATATTTTTGTAATTTCTATTATTTAAGTTGGGATGTATCTTAACAAGTATTTGTTTTACTGTTGTTCTTTATTTTTGAAGGATATTATACACTCATTTATATGTTTGATATTTATTCTTTCAAAAGGAACAGACGGACATACGGATTCATTATGACTGGAAACAGAAGTTTATTATCAGTTACACCAACACAAACACTATTGTATTTGACATGTATTTTCAACATTTAAAAAAGTTAGTATCAAATAAAATATATTTAGGTCAGTTCATCCTATTAAATGTAGGGAGGGGTCACTTTAAAACTAACATGTGGTTGGTCTCATCAGGACCTAAGGTTTCTAAAAATTAGATTTTACATATAGGAGTTGTGGCAGCCCAGAGCCTGGGGCCCCTCCTAAATGGGAATGAAACCCCAAGCACATAACAGCCTGTTTGACCAGGACAAAGGTCAAGAAAAATAACAACCTCCCCAGAGAGAAAAGAATGCAATCACAGATATAAAGGGACAGGAGTGGGACAGCACTGATTGTATCTTAGTCCTAAACAATAATCTTAGTAAAACAGCAGGTATTAAGACCCTTTAATGATTATACTAGAAACCTGATGTCCTCATACTATACGGAATGTCCCTGTTCTAAAATCATATACATATTGCCTCTTGCACTCCTGCCACTGTGCAGAGCACTACACCCTCCAGAGCACTGCCACCAGGCACAATCTCCTGTTTGTAAGTCCCAGTAAATCTGTCTACTTCTGTGCCTGGCATGTTTTCAGTCTTGCAGTGACACCAGCCCATGCTTTGCATGAACTTGGTCTGGGACCAAACCATTGGCGAGACAGCCAGGAGAACAAGATACTGCCAGCAGCAACAGGCATGGGTCTGGGGAAGGGAAACTCGGCAAGGGAAATCCCTGACTGGCCTGCATCGTCTTTGTGGGGAGGGGTGGCTGCCCTCCTGGATGGATGTGGACCACCGTGAGAATATGGGGACACCCTAAAAACTCCAGCGGAGTTGCTAACTGCTTTGCAACAGACTGCAGGACAATTAAATCTTCGCAAAAAGAAAGCCAAATAGCAGTGGTCATAGCCTGGCCCCTTTTAGAAGCCTTATATATGGTCACAGAGGTAGAACAGTTGGCAAAAACAACAGCCCGCTGTCCAGAGAAGGAATTATAATCAGAAAGGGACACACAGCTCGCTCAAGCAGACATGAAAGATGCCTTAACCAAAGGCTTGCGTTCTGTGGATGATCAATCAGAAACTTTAGCTTGTAGATATGCTCGAGCTCATGGTCTAAAATTACCCTGAGATTGAATCTAGAGAATACTAACTATATGGGGTGGTACCGAAAAGCTTGGGATCCCACAGATTCTTCATCTGAGGATGAAGAGGAGGAAAAGGAAGAAGTATAGGAAGTGGAAGAAGAGGACGCACCTGAGCAGGTACACCCACTGCTACAGCAAAAATTCAAAACAGCACAGAAGCATCCTAATGGGGTGGACCCTCAGAATTTACAACCTCCTGAGTGGAAACTTCACATTACCATGAGAGATTATACTGCTGCTGAATTAAGTGATTTTGGTCAGTGTCATAAGCCAGGGAATCTACCCAATTGGCTTTTACAATTAGGGGACACAGAAGCCAAGGGCATGATATTAACTGGAATGGAAATGAGTAAGCTAGCATCTATTACCGCACACCCTCCCCTACACTAGCACCTGTATGCCACCCTAAATCATGAAGAAACAGTATCTTTGTTAGCCTTGCTAGTAGCTGCATGCAAAGCTGTCTGGCCCAATGAGGGAGATAACCCACACACTACTCCCCATTGGCAATCTATGGAAGAACTGCAAGACGTTTTACGGGGTCTTGGGATGAAACACACAATATATTCTGAGCATTTTGAACGTCCCGACAATGAAACTTTTACAGCAGGAATTAAAGACATCATTCTGTACACTGCTGCAAATCATTTTTATGGACCACTTGTGTCCATTTAGAGTCCTCTAGTGGGATAGCCCATTTTAAGGCTGCTCAAGCTCCAACAGATCTCAGAGTCAGCGCAGCTCCAGTAAAGAGGAGTGAGGGCAGCAGGAAAGACTTCCTGAGAACATGATGGCCCTAATTTGGTCTCATGTAAGCGAATGTGGGCTGACCTAATTGTCTCAGAGACAGTACTAGAAACCATAGATAAACAACCAAATGCTGTTTTAGTTAAATTATGGAGCAAATAACCAAAGACAAGACGTTTACTAAAATGAATCCCTGAACAGATGAAGGGGAAGATAAACTGACTAAGAAACCCTCTTGCAAAACACAACAACCCCCTGCACCCCAAGAGGCTGCCTGGCAAGCCCCCTTTCCCCTCCCATAAGGGAGAGGTCAAGATCCCTGAGTACGAGTGATAACTGGAGACACCAGGAATTGGAGGACCACATGTATAATTAACTATTTATTGGTCCCCTATAACAAATAGAGAGTATTAGCTCTAGTAGACACTGAAGCGGAATGTACTTTAATTTATGAAAATGTGGCCCAATTTAACGGGCCCATGCTGGCCATAGATGGCTATGGGGGAAAGACAATCAGAGCCAAATGACATAATTTGATCTTACAAACTGGTGGACTGACCCCTCCCCCGCCAAGGAATACACTGTATATATTTTTCCTACACCCGAATATATATTAGGAATTGATCTTCTCTTAAATTTCACATTGCAAACTACCACAGAAGTCTGCCTCCAGTGCAGAGTAGTAAAAGCATTTTTAAGAGGGCAGACGAAATGGTCCCCTGTAAAAGTACTGCAACCTTGGAGGACTGTAGCTATTAAACAATATATGCTCCCAGGTAGACCTCAAGAGATTTCTGCAACCATTAAGGAACTAGAAAGAGTAGGAATATTAGTACCAATCCATAGACCCCATAATAGCCCTGTGTGTCGAGTATAGAAATCTGACAAAAACTGGCACATGACAGTAGATTCCTCAAATTAAATAAAGTAACAGCACTTTGTATGCAGCAATTCCAAACACTGCCTCTTTACTACAAAAAATTAGCATTCATTTATGTCAATATTATTTTGTTTTAGATTTACCTAATGCTTTCTTCAGTATTCCCTTAAATAAAACAGGTCAGCCTACTTTCGCCTTCACCTGGGAAGGACAACAGAGCACTTTCACCATGCTCCCTCAAGGCTATCAACCTAGCCCAACCATTTGCCACAGCCTCGTGGCAAAAGACCTGGCCAACCGGGAGAAACCCAAATCTGTGACTTTATTTCATTATATTGATGATATTACATTAACCGGCAATTCTCTCTCAGAACTAAAAGAGGTTTCAGAGATCTGAATATCCCATCTCAAGAGCCGGGGATGGGCAATAAACTGCAATAAGCTACAAGGCCCTGGCCGCTCTGTCAAGTTCTTCAGTGTTGTATGGTCAGGTAAGACAAAAACTATTCCTTCTGCAGTAACTGATAAGGTACGATGTTTTCCTATGTCACATATACCAAAGCAATTAATGGCCTTTCTAGGACTCCTAGGATACTGGAGACCTTTCAGTCCCCATTTAGCTCAAATAGTAAAACCGCTGTATATACTAATTAGAAAAGGTCACATCTGGGAATGGGATGACCCCCAGCAGGCTGCTTTTTAAAAAGCGAAAAGGGCAATAGCACAAGCACAAACACAAGCACTAAGAGGGGTAGGTCCTCATTTACCCTGTGAATTAAATGTGGCTAGAACAAACACTGGCTTCAGCTGGAATCTGTGGCAAAGGCAACATTCTAAACGAGTGCCCCTAGGATTCTGGTCACAATTATGAAAAGGGGCAGAATAAAGATACAGCCCCTTAGAAAAGCAACTATGTGCTGCATATAATGCTCTATTACAAGAAGAAGGTCTGACGCAAAAATGTTCCATCACCTTGAGGACTGCCCTCCCTATACAGGGGTGAATTATGGACATGGTCAATAAGCCACACTCTGGCAGTGCATAATTAAATACCTTAACAAAGTGGAAACTCTATCTGTTGCGATGCAGTGTTTTCAATATCAGCCCTCTTAGTGCTGAGATATATGAGATTTTAGGACCAGTGTCATATGTAGAAGATTCAACAGCTAAAACTGTCACACCTGAAATAGCTGTTGAACTACCCACGGTAGAGGGCACAGGAACAATTCCTGAGTCTACTTTGTATACTGATGGATACACTAGCAGGCAGCCTCCCACATGGCAGCCATGGCAGTACAACCCAGTACTGACACTTTATGGTGGGAGACTGACACGACGCAAACCAGTCAATGGCTGAATTAAGAGCCATATGGACGGTTACAGTGCATGAACCAGGAGATGTACTATCTGTACCATCAGCTGGGCCGTTTACAAAGGCCTCACAACCTGGATGGCAACCTGGAAACAAGAACAATGGACAGTCATAAGTCACCCCCTATGGGGATGAGAACTGTGGTAAGACATCTGGGACACCTGTCAGCAACCAAAGGTAACTGTCTACCATGTCCCTGCCCAGACTGCTAGCACACTACCTGGGAACATTGAGGCAGATGTCCTCGCTCAAGTCCAAAGCCTCACTTCCGAAATTCAAGAAGGAGCCAAGTAGCTTCATCAAAAGGGCAGACACCAAGTGTATCAAACCTTATGGTGTTTAGCCCAGCAGCTCCAGCTACCCACCTCACACCAACAATTTAGAGACATCACATGGGAGTGTCCCGTTGTGCTCCCTGTGATAACAATGCCAACTGTCCCACCAGATGGGACATATCAGCAATCACAGGTTCCAGTGACCTGGTGGCAAGTGGACATCAGCCCCCTTCCACTCTTGGAAGGGCAAGGTATGCAGAGAATGTCTTGATGGGAACCAAGATATGGGGTGGCTATCCTCAGAATTATTTAATTTTAGCATTAAGCTACAAAATGATAGTCTTTGCCAATGGCAGAATGCCCCCCAAAGACACAGAGCATATATCTCCTCCATGGAATGGCTACAGACCTGTGGGCAATACAGATGGCCCTATTTACCTTACAATTGGACAGGACGCCATAAATGGGGACAGCTATATGTCCCTGCCATATTATATGATTCTTTACCACAAACTCCTAGCAATTGGGAGATGGTTAAATCTAGATATTGAGTCAAGCGTACCTCAAGGTGGTTTTATCCTTTAGCTATTCCTGCCCCAGGGGGAGACACGACAGTCACCAAAAAGTATAGAACAGCTTGAGCTAATCATACAGCTTATGTGCTTAATGAATCTAGGTTGGCAATATCACTGTTAAACGATGAGACCACCCAATTATGGAAAGTATTCTTACAAAACAGAATGGCTTAGACATTTTGACTGCAGCACAAAGTGGGAAGTGTGCCCTCATAAACACAACGTGAATATATTCCTAATCATTCACACAATATTCCACAAGCTTTAAATCATATATGTAAGAGCACATACACAGTATTGATCAATTATCTACCAACCCCCTTTCTACTTAGTTTAATCATCTTAGCCTTGGCGGCATTTCTTTGTAGGATTATCTGCCCTATATGTTGGATTATTGCTATTCTGTTGTCTTCATATTGTTGTGGTAGTATATGGATGCAATGCCTGTTCTATGGTCAATGCAATCTGTTATGCAGGGGTGGACTGTGGAGGCCCAGGGCCCAGGCCCCCTCCTCAATGGGAATGAAACCCCAAATAACAGCCTGCTTCACTAGAACAAAGGTCAAGGAAGAAAAAAAAAAAAAAAACCTCCCTGGAGGGAAAAGAATGTAATCACAGATGTAAAGGGATGGGAGTGTGATGGCACTGGTTGCATCTTAGTCTTAAATATTAATCTTAGTAAAAACATTAGCCTTAAGATCCTTTAATGATTACACTAGAGGCCCAATGTCCTCACACTATATGGAATGTTTCTTTTCCAAAATCTTATGCATATTGCCCCTTGCACTCCTGTCCCCCTGCAGAGAACTACTCCTCTGGACCGCCACAACTAGAGACTCTCCTCTGTTCATAAGTCCTAACAAATCTATGTTTACTTCTGTGCCTACTGTATTTTTTGGTCTTCCAGCAGCATGGACCCACGCTTTGCACAAACTTGGTCTGAGCCCAAACAGGGGTCATGAAAATTTTCTTTCAATTATGGAGGAGATATCTATAACCTCTACCATAATAGCATAAACATTTTTCAGTTAATGTCCGTTTTTTTCTTTTTGTTTGTTTTCTACTTTACATGGTGCAGTAATTTAAGGTTCTTAACCTATTTTTGGCACAAGTACTTAAGGGTTCCTTTCTGAACAATACTGGCTTTAAAGGTTTTTTCTACCATGATCGATTGTAATTAAACAAAACAGCCACTTTTTTTCTCCTCATACCTAGTATATTCATTCATGAACTAAACAATTATTTACTGGGCACCTACTATATGCCAGGTACTGTACTGAGTCTAGGGATATGAGGATGAAAAGACACACATCTACCCTCAAGATTATGATAAAATATAAACATGCAAATACAAAATTATGTAGTATTCAGAGAACCAAATTAATAGGGGTAAACATGCACAGCACAGGAAAAGCTCCTAAGACTTGCTGATAGGGAAGGCTTCAAGGAAAGTATATACAGATTTTGCCCTAAGACTTAAAGGAATAGCAGAAGATTTCAGGGGAAAGGGTGATGGGAAGGTAGTCTGAAACAGGAAATATCATTAGCAGAGGCACAGGCATCATACAAAGCATTTTCTGAATCAATAATGCTGAAGTGTAAAGTACCAGAGAGGGGTAACAAGGAATTAGAGAAGACAGAAGATAATGAGGTAGAAAAAAATAAACTTTATGTTGTGACATATGGAGTTTGAGCTGTCTGTGAACATTTAAGTGGAGATGCTAGTCTAGAGCAGCAAGTGTTTTGGGGAAGTATCAGTAAATACACAAGCATTTGCAGCCAAGAGCAGTTTATGCAAGGTTGGTATATAGGGATAGTATACTGAGTTAGAAGAAAAGAGAGTTTGAGGACAGAACACCAGGAAATACCAATATTTAGGGGAGGATTGGCTACATAAGAGGAGGAATAACTGCTTAAATGGGATGGTAGTGACGTTATTAAAGTTAAGGAGATCAAATTCGGTAAAGACAGGAAGATAGAAGAACCATTTAATTATCAATTTAAGTTCCTCAAGATGATGGCAAGAGGAGACATAAAGAGGATAATAAGCCAGGTATCAAAGTCCTTGATAAATTTAATGGAATAACAAGGAGGTTAAAAAAAAAACAAAAAAAACACACACACTAGTGAGAAAGTTTGAAGGACAGTGTGATTAAGCAACATGTACCCTCAAAGCAAGGATTTTCAGATGACTGCAGAAGTATTTTACAGTAGCAACAGGGAGACAAAAGATTGTTGACCTCCAGGCATGAGAGAATGTATTACTCACTCATTAGAGCAGGGATACAAGGGAATCTGTGTCTAGAGAGGAAAACTGGGCTTCAGATGAGGGCATATACAACATATGTCTTTCACTTTAACATACAACAATGTGCTAAGTATATCCTTAAAAAGAGGTATGCACTTTCAAGGATATTTATCACAGTGAGGCTCCACTATATTGATTTTTTTCTTTTTTTACACAATTCAACTACAACATTTAGCCTGTAACATTAAAGAGAGAAGGTAGGTAGGGGGCATATAATAGAGTGTCTTGAATGCAGACTGAGGATTATATACTTTATCCTATAGGCAATGCAAGTCACGAAAAATTTTAGAGCAGCTAGACTGACATGCTTAACAATGTGCTTTAGAAACAATGTAGCAAGACTTGACTGGGGATGGGATGTAAGGATGTCCCAGAGATACCTCAAACTCTAAATGTCCAAACATAAAAATTTAACTTTTTCTACCACATATCAAAAATGAAAGTTCTGTGACTTAGCAGCCAGGAGGATGGGGATGCCATTTACAGAAAAAGAAAAACAGTTCAGATTGTGCAGACATTTGATATTAGAAAGACCAGGTATCAAAGACATTTTAATTGACTATTTGTCTATTTTCTCCAGTCTATTTCTATGGCATGAATCCTTCTATTAGAAGAGACATTAGGTAATATATGAATACACACAGAGATACACAGACAGCCATGAAATTTCAAATCAAGAAAAAGAATGTTTTAACAACAAAAAACCAACACTGAGGCAGGATGGCAGACTGGTGAGCTGTAGGTTTTAGTTATTCCTCCAGGAAAGTGGGTAAAAAGCCAGGAACTGCGTGGACTGGACACCACAGAGCAATCTGTCTTTGGGCATACTTCATACAACACTCATGAAAATGTCGAACTGCTGAGATCAGCGAAATCTGTAAGTTTTTGCGGCCAGGGGACCCGCGCCCCTCCCTGCCAGGCTCGGTCCCGTGGGAGGAGGGGCTGTCAGCTCCGGGAAGGAGAAGGGAGAACTGCAGTGGCTGCTCTTATCGGAAACTCATTCTACTGATCCAGATTCCAACCATAGATAGACTGAGACCAGACACCGGAGAATCTGAGAGCTGCCAGCCCAGCAGAGAGGAGACAGGCATAGAAAAATAAAAATAAAAATAATACGAAAAACTCCAAAATAAAAGCAGAGGATTTTTGGAGTTCTGGTGAACACAGAAAGGGGAAGGGCGGAGCTCAGGCCTTGAGGCGCATATGCAAATCCCGAAGAAAAGCTGATCTCTCTGCCCTGTGGACCTTTCCTTAATGGCCCTGGTTGCTGTGTCTATTAGCATTTCAATAACCCATCAGATCTCTGAGGAGGGCCCTTTTTTTTTTTTTAATCCTTTTTACTTTTTCTAAAACAATTACTCTAAGAAGCCCAATACAGAAAGATTCAAAGAATTGCAATTTGGGCACGTCAAGTCAAGAGCAGAACTAAGAGAGCTCTGAGACAAAAGGCAATAATCCAGTGGCTGGGAAAATTCACTAAACACCACAACTTCCCAAGAAAAGGGGGGTGTCCGCTCACAGCCACCATCCTGGTGGACAGGAAACACTCCTGCCCATCGCCAGCCCCATAGCCCAGAGCTGCCCCAGACAACCCAGTGTGACGGAAGTGCTTCAAATAACAGGCACACACCACAATACTGGGCGTGGACATTAGCCTTCCCTGCAACCTCAGCTGACTGTCCCAGAGCTGGGAAGGTGGAGCAGTGTGAATTAACAAAGCCCCATTCAGCCATCATTTGAGCAGACTGGGAGCCTCCCTACACAGCCCAGCAGCCCAGAACTGCCCTGGGGGGACGGCACTCACCTCTGACAAAGCACAGTCATCCCTCAACAGAGGACCCGGGGTGCACAGCCTGGAAGAGGGGCCCACTTGCAAGTCTCAGGAGCCATACGCCAATACCAAAGACTTGTGGGTCAGTGTCAGAGACAAACTGTGGCAGGACTGAACTGAAGGATTAGACTATTGCAGCAGCGTTAAAACTCTAGGATCATCAGGGAGATTTGATTGTTAGGGCCACCCCCCCTCCCCGACTGCCCAGAAACACGCCCCACATACAGGGCAGGCAACACCAACTACACACGCAAGCTTGGTACACCAATTGGGCCCCACAAGACTCACTCCCCCACTCACCAAAAACGCTAAGCAGGGGAGAACTGGCTTGTGGAGAACAGGTGGCTCGTGGACGCCACCTGCTGGTTAGTTAGAGAAAGTGTACTCCACGAAGCTGTAGATCTGATAAATTAGAGATAAGGACTTCAATTGGTCTACAAACCCTAAAAGAACCCTATCAAGTTCAGCAAATGCCACGAGGCCAAAAACAACAGAAAATTATAAAGCATATGAAAAAACCAGACGATATGGATAACCCAAGCCCAAGCACCCAAATCAAAAGACCAGAAGAGACACAGCACATAGAGCAGCTACTCAAAGAACTAAAGATGAACAATGAGACCATAGTACGGGATATGAAGGAAATCAAGAAGACTCTAGAAGAGCATAAAGAAGACATTGCAAGACTAAATAAAAAAATGGATGATCTTATGGAAATTAAAGAAACTGTTGACCAAATTAAAAAGATTCTGGACACTCATAGTACAAGACTAGAGGAAGTTGAACAACGAATCAGTGACCTGGAAGATGACAGAATGGAAAATGAAAGCATAAAAGAAAGAACGGGGAAAAAAATTGAAAAAATCGAAATGGACCTCAGGGATATGACAGATAATATGAAACGTCCAAATATAAGACTCATTGGTGTCCCAGAAGGGGAAGAAAAGGGTAAAGGTCTAGGAAGAGTATTCAAAGAAATTGTTGGGGAAAACTTCCCAAATCTTCTAAACAACATAAATACACAAATCATAAATGCTCAGCGAACTCCAAATAGAATAAATCCAAATAAACCCACTCCGAGACATATACTGATCACACTGTCAAACACAGAAGAGAAGGAGCAAGTTCTGAAAGCAGCAAGAGAAAAGCAATTCACCACATACAAAGGAAACAGCATAAGACTAAGTAGTGACTACTCAGCAGCCACCATGGAGGCGAGAGGCAGTGGCACGATATATTTAAAATTCTGAGTGAGAAAAATTTCCAGCCAAGAATACTTTATCCACCAAAGTTCTCCTTCAAATTTGAGGGAGAGCTTAATTTTTTCACAGACAAACAAATGCTGAGAGAATTTGCTAACAAGAGACCTGCCCTACTGGAGATACTAAAGGGAGCCCTACAGACAGAGAAACAAAGACAGGACAGAGAGACTTGGAGAAAGGTTCAGTACTAAAGAGATTCGGTATGGGTACAATAAAGGATATTAATAGAGAGAGGGAAAAATATGGCAAACATAAACCAAAGGATAAGATGGCCGATTCAAGAAATGCCTTCACGGTTTTAACGTTGAATGTAAATGGATTAAACTCCCCAATTAAAAGATATAGATTCGCAGAACGGATCAAAAAAAATGAACCATCAATATGTTGCATACAAGAGACTCATCTTAGACACAGGGACACAAAGAAACTGAAAGTGAAAGGATGGAAAAAAATATTTCATGCAAGCTACAGCCAAAAGAAACCAGGTGTAGCAATATTAATCTCAGATAAAATAGACTTCAAATGCAGGGATGTTTTGAGAGACAAAGAAGGCCACTACATACCAATAAAAGGGGCAATTCAGCAAGAAGAAATAACAATCGTAAATGTCTATGCACCCAATCAAGGTGCCACAAAATACATGAGAGAAACACTGGCAAAACTAAAGGAAGCAATTGATGTTTCCACAATAATTGTGGGAGACTTCAACACATCACTCTCTCCTATAGATAGATCAACCAGACAGAAGACCAATAAGGAAATTGAAAACCTAAACAATCTGATAAATGAATTAGATTTAACAGACATATACAGAACATTACATCCCAAACCACCAGGATACACATACTTTTCTAGTGCTCATGGAACTTTCTCCAGAATAGATCATATGCTGGGACATAAAACAAGCCTCAATAAATTTAAAAAGATT
Source organism: Choloepus didactylus (assembly GCF_015220235.1). Classification (NCBI taxonomy): domain Eukaryota; kingdom Metazoa; phylum Chordata; class Mammalia; order Pilosa; family Megalonychidae; genus Choloepus; species Choloepus didactylus. Next base: position 171,075,691 of record NC_051310.1, read on the forward strand.
GAAATTATTCAAAGCACATTCTATGACCACAATGGAATACAATTAGAAGTCAATAACCATCAGAGACTTAGAAAATTCACAAATACCTGGAGGTTAAACAACACACTCCTAAACAATCAGTGGGTTAAAGAAGAAATAGCAAGAGAAATTGCTAAATATATAGAGACGAATGAAAATGAGAACACAACATACCAACACCTATGGGATGCAGCAAAAGCAGTGCTAAGGGGGAAATTTATAGCACTAAACGCATATATTAAAAAGGAAGAAAGAGCCAAAATCAAAGAACTAATGGATCAACTGAAGAAGCTAGAAAATGAACAGCAAACCAATCCTAAACCAAGTAGAAGAAAAGAAATAACAAGGATTAAAGCAGAAATAAATGACATAGAGAACAAAAAAACAATAGAGAGGATAAATATCACCAAAAGTTGGTTCTTTGAGAAGATCAACAAGATTGACAAGCCCCTAGCTAGACTGACAAAATCAAAAAGAGAGAAGACCCATATAAACAAAATAATGAATGAAAAAGGTGACATAACTGCAGATCCTGAAGAAATTAAAAAAATTATAAGAGGATATTATGAACAACTGTATGGCAACAAACTGGATAATGTAGAAGAAATGGACAATTTCCTGGAAACATATGAACAACCTAGACTGACCAGAGAAGAAATAGAAGACCTCAACCAACCCATCACAAGCAAAGAGATCCAATCAGTCATCAAAAATCTTCCCACAAATAAATGCCCAGGGCCAGATGGCTTCACAGGGGAATTCTACCAAACTTTCCAGAAAGAACTGACACCAATCTTACTCAAACTCTTTCAAAATATTGAAAAAAATGGAACACTACCTAACTCATTTTATGAAGCTAACATCAATCTAATACCAAAACCAGGCAAAGATGCTACAAAAAAGGAAAACTACCGGCCAATCTCCCTAATGAATATAGATGCAAAAATCCTCAACAAAATACTTGCAAATCGAATCCAAAGACACATTAAAAAAATCATACACCATGACCAAGTGGGGTTCATTCCAGGCATGCAAGGATGGTTCAACATAAGAAAAACAATCAATGTATTACAACACATTAAAAACTCGAAAGGGAAAAATCAATTGATCATCTCAATAGATGCTGAAAAAGCATTTGACAAAATCCAACATCCCTTTTTGATAAAAACACTTCAAAAGGTAGGAATTGAAGGAAACTTCCTCAACATGATAAAGAGCATATATGAAAAACCCACAGCCAGCATAGTACTCAATGGTGAGAGACTGAAAGCCTTCCCTCTAAGATCAGGAACAAGACAAGGATGCCCGCTGTCACCACTGTTATTCAACATTGTGCTGGAAGTGCTAGCCAGGGCAATCCGGCAAGACAAAGAAATAAAAGGCATCCAAATTGGAAAAGAAGAAGTAAAACTGTCATTGTTTGCAGATGATATGATCTTATATCTAGAAAACCCTGAGAAATCGACGATACAGCTACTAGAGCTAATAAACAAATTTAGCAAAGTAGCGGGATACAAGATTAATGCACATAAGTCAGTAATGTTTCTATATGCTAGAAATGAACAAACTGAAGAGACACTCAAGAAAAAGATACCATTTTCAATAGCAACTAAAAAAATCAAGTACCTAGGAATAAACTTAACCAAAGATGTAAAAGACCTATACAAAGAAAACTACATAACTCTACTAAAAGAAATAGAAGGGGACCTTAAAAGATGGAAAAATATTCCATGTTCATGGATAGGAAGGCTAAATGTCATTAAGATGTCAATTCTACCCAAACTCATCTACAGATTCAATGCAATCCCAATCAAAATTCCAACAACCTACTTTGCAGACTTGGAAAAGCTAGTTATCAAATTTATTTGGAAAGGGAAGATGCCTCGAATTGCTAAAGACACCCTAAAAAGAAAAACAAAGTGGGAGGACTTACACTCCCTGACTTTGAAGCTTATTATAAAGCCACAGTTGCCAAAACAGCATGGTACTGGCACAAAGACAGACATATAGATCAATGGAATCGAATTGAGAATTCAGAGATAGACCCTCAGATCTATGGCCGACTGATCTTTGATAAGGCCCCCAAAGTCACTGAACTGAGCCATAATGGTCTTTTCAACAAATGGGGCTGGGAGAGTTGGATATCCATATCCAAAAGAATGAAAGAGGACCCCTACCTCACCCCCTACACAAAAATTAACTCAAAATGGACCAAAGATCTCAATATAAAAGAAAGTACCATAAAACTCCTAGAAGATAATGTAGGAAAACATCTTCAAGACCTTGTATTAGGCGGCCACTTCCTAGACTTTACACCCAAAGCACAAGCAACAAAAGAGAAAATAGATAAATGGGAACTCCTCAAGCTTAGAAGTTTCTGCACCTCAAAGGAATTTCTCAAAAAGGTAAAGAGGCAGCCAACTCAATGGGAAAAAATTTTTGGAAACCATGTATCTGACAAAAGACTGATATCTTGTATATACAAAGAAATCCTACAACTCAATGACAATAGTACAGACAGCCCAATTATAAAATGGGCAAAAGATATGAAAAGACAGTTCTCTGAAGAGGAAATACAAATGGCCAAGAAACACATCAAAAATGTTCAGCTTCACTAGCTATTAGAGAGATGCAAATTAAAACCACAATGAGATACCATCTAACACCGGTTAGAATGGCTGCCATTAAACAAACAGGAAACTACAAATGCTGGAGGGGATGTGGAGAAATTGGAACTCTTATTCACTTGTTGGTGGGACTGTATAATGGTTCAGCCACTCTGGAAGTCAGTCTGGCAGTTCCTTAGAAAACTAGATATAGAGCTACCATTCGATCCAGCGATTGCACTTCTCGGTATATACCCGGAAGATCGGAAAGCAGTGACACGAACAGATATCTGCACGCCAATGTTCATAGCAGCATTATTCACAATTGCCAAGAGATGGAAACAACCCAAATGTCCTTCAACAGATGAGTGGATAAATAAAATGTGGTATATACACACGATGGAATACTACGCGGCAGTAAGAAGGAACGATCTTGTGAAACATATGACAACATGGATGAACCTTGAAGACATAATGCTGAGCGAAATAAGCCAGGCACAAAAAGAGAAATATTATATGCTACCACTAATGTGAACTTTGAAAAATGTAAAACAAATGGTTTATAATGTAGAATGTAGGGGAACTAGCAGTAGAGAGCAATTAAGGAAGGGGGAACAATAATCCAAGAAGAACAGATAAGCTATTTAACGTTCTGGGGATGCCCAGAAATGACTATGGTCTGTTAATTTCTGATGGATATAGTAGGAACAAGTTCACAGAAATGTTGCCATATTATGTAACTTTCTTGGGGTAAAGTAGGAACATGTTGGAAGTTAAGCAGTTATCTTAGGTTAGTTGTCTTTTTCTTACTCCCTTGTTATGGTCTCTTTGAAATGTTCTTTTATTGTATGTTTGTTTTCTTTTTAACTTTTTTTTTCATACAGTTGATTTAAAAAAAGAAGGGAAAGTTAAAAAAAAAAAAAAAGAAAAACAAGGAAAAAAAAAAAAGATGTAGTGCCCCCTTGAGGAGCCTGTGGAGAATGCAGGGGTATTCGCCTACCCCACCTCCATGGTTGCTAACATGACCACAGACATAGGGGACTGGTGGTTTGATGGGTTGAGCCCTCTACCATAAGTTTTACCCTTGGGAAGACGGTTGCTGCAAAGGAGAGGCTAGGCCTCCCTATATTTGTGCCTAAGAGTCTCCTCCTGAATGCCTCTTTGTTGCTCAGATGTGGCCCTCTCTCTCTGGCTAAGCCAGCTTGAAAGGTGACATCACTGCCCTCCCCCCTACGTGGGATCAGACACCCAGGGGAGTGAATCTCCCTGGCAACGTAGAATATGACTCCCGGGGAGGAATGTAGACCCGGCATCGTGGGACGGAGAACATCTTCCTGACCAAAAGGGGGATGTGAAAGGAAATGAAATAAGCTTCAGTGGCAGAGAGATTCCAAAACGAGCCGAGAGATCACTCTGGTGGGCACTCTTACGCACACTTTAGACAACCCTTTTTAGGTTCTAAAGAATTGGGGTGGCTGGTGGTGGATACCTGAAACTATCAAACTACAACCCAGAACCCATGAATCTCGAAGACAGTTGTATAAAAATGTAGCTTATGAGAGGTGACAATGGGATTGGGAAAGCCAAAAGGACCAAACTCCTCCACTCTGTCTAGTTTATGGATGGATGTGCAGAAAAGTAGGGGAAGGAAACAAACAGACAAAGGTACCCAGTGTTCTTTTTTACTTCAATTGCTCTTTTTCACTCTAATTATTATTCTTGTTATTTTTGTGTGTGTGCTAATGAAGGTGTCAGGGATTGATTTAGGTGATGAATGTACAACTATGTAATGGTACTGTAAACAATCGAAAGTACGATTTGTTTTGTATGACTGCGTGGTATGTGAATATATCTCAATAAAATGATGATTAAAAAAAAAAAAAAAACCAACACTGAAAACATAAAACCAACATGTTTCTCTTTTCACCTTAGATGCCAGTACTCTTAAGAACCAAATTCAATTCCTTACAGCTGTAATCAGCTCATCATCTAGTAATGTTTTCTTCAAGTGGTAGCTATTCAGTTTTTGTTCATTTTATCACAGATTGTTCCATTTCATATTTTACTACTTATAAACCATGTGAAATCCTTTAGCTGCAATAAAATCCTTGATAAAATAAATATTAATGCAAAGATGACATAAAGGATTTGAAACAGCTTGTTCTATTAAAGATATTAACCAGTAGCACTGTTATATCAATCACTTACACAGTAAATCACTTCTTCAATATACAAAGATAAAGTAGTTTGATTAGGTCAAATTAATTTTTCAAATCTAAGAATTCAAATTAAATAACTTTAGTATAAAAGGGTTTAATGTCATGTATCTAGGACTACTTCCTAAGTTTACATATTAACCTCTTAAAAATATATGCACGGGAGAACCTAAGATGGCAGTTAGGTGAGACAGGGCAAAAAAACACCTCCGTGAAAAATACTAGATAAAAACCAGAAAGTGATCCAGAACACCAGTTCCAGTAATGCACCAGGCCAGACAAGGTCTGCTAAATCCACAGGGACTGTGCACTTGGTGAAACCGGGAGTCTGCGTTCTGAAACGAGTGAGTTGGCTGAAAGTCCCTTGGCCATTCTGTGATGTAGGGAAATGGTGGGTTGGCGTTTGGAGAAGGGAGCAGATGCAGATATGACCGGGAGAGTCGCACAGTGAAGTATGGCGGGAATGGGCTGGGCTAATGCCTCAGTGTCTGGCGTGGAGAATATCCCTTCCCAAACCCAGTGCTGATTGTCTTGGGGCCAGAGGAGCAAAGGGGAGCCAAAAGGAGAAAAAAACCACACAACTTGCAGCCATCTCCCTGGCAGACAGGGGACACTCCTGCCTGGAGCTGGACCCACAGCCCAGAGCCACACCAAGAAACCCAGTGTGACAGGGAGTCTTTCCTGCAGCACCATGCCCCACCACAATAACAGCCATGGACAGTGGCCTTTAATACACCCACAGCTGATTGTCCCGGAGCTGGGAGGGTGAAGCTGTGCGAAAAGGGGGAAGTTAACGCGTCCCATTCAACCATTTCTGAAGCGGGCTGGGAATGCCCCTGCAAGGCCCAGCGGCCCAGGGCTTCCCTGGAGGCCCGCGCACACTTGTGACATGGCACAGCCCTCCTTCAGCAGAGGTCCTGGAAGAGCACAGCAGGGAAGGGGGACCCGCTCGGAAATCCCAGGGAACCTACACTAATACCAAGGACTTGTGGGTCAGTGGCAGAGACAATCTGTGGCAAGACTGAAATGAAGGCTTAGACTCTTGCAACAGCCTTAAATCTCCGGGAACACCTGGGAGGTTTGATTATTAGAGCTGCTCTCCCTCCCTAACCACTCAGACACACACCCCTCATTCAGGGCAGACAGCACCAACAACACACCCAAATTTAGTGCACCAACTGAATCCCACAAGAATCAGATCCCCACAAACAACAAAGACAAAGCTGGGGAGAACTGACTTGAGGAGAATAGGTGACTAACGGACGCCATTTGCTGGTTAGTTAAAGAAAGTGCATGCCACCAAGCTGCAGTTCTGACAATAAGATCAAGTAAAGCAAATGCCAAGAGGCCAAAAACAACAGAAAATCTTAAAGCATATGATAAACCAGACAATATGGAGAACCCAAACCCAAACACCCAAATCAAATGTTCAGAAGACACGCTGTACTTGGCGCAATTAATCAAAGAACTACAGATAGGCAACGAGAGCATGGCACAGGATATAGAGGACATGAAGAAGAGCACGGCACAGGATATAAAGAACATAAAGAAGACCCTAGAAGAGCATAAAGAAGAAATTGCAAGAGTAAATAGAAAAATAGAAGATCTTATGGAAATAAAAGAAACTGTGGGCCAAATTAAAAAGACTCTGGATACTTATAATACAAGATTAGAGGAAGTTGAACAATAACTCAGCCTCCTCGAGGACCACAGAACAGAAAATGAAAGAACAAAAGAAAGAATGGGGAAAAAAATCAAAAAAATCAAAATGTATCTCAGGGATATGATAGATAAAAGAAAACATCCAAATTTAAGATTCATTGGTGTCCCAGAAGGGAAAGAAAAGGGTAAAGGTTTAGAAAGAGTATTCAAAGAAATTCTTGGGGAAAACTTCCCAAACCTTCTACGCAATATAAATACACAAAGCATAAATGCCCAGCGAACTCCGAAAAGAATAAATCCAAATAAACCCACTCCAAGACATATTCTGATCAGACTCTCAAATACTGAAGAGAAGGAGCAAGTTCTGAAAGCAGCAAGAGAAAAGCAATTCACCACATACAAAGGAAACAACATAAGACTAAGTAGTGTCTACTCAGAGGCCACCATGGAGGCAAGAAGGCAGTGGCATGACATATTTAAAATTCTGAGAGAGAAAAATTTCCATCCAAGAATACTTTATCCAGCAAAACTCTCCTTCAAATTTGAGAGAGCGCTTAAATTTTTCACAGACAAACAAATGCTAAGAGATTTTACTAATAAAAGACCTGCCCTACTTCAGATACTAAAGGGAGCTCTACCAACAGAGAAACAAAGAAAGGAGAGAGAGATATAGAGAATTTTAACAGACATATATAGAATATTACATCCCAGGTCACCAAGACACACATTCTTCTGTAGTGATCACGGATCTTTCTCCAGAATGGACCGTATGCTGGGACATAAAAACAAGCCTCAATAAATTAAAAAAAAAAAAAAAAAAGAATTTGTTCAAAGCACATTCTCTGACCACAATGGAATACAAATAGAAGTCAATAACCATCAGAGACTTGGAGAACTCACAAACACCTGGAGGGTAAAAATGAGGGGGAGATGAAAACATTCCCGGATAACCAAAAGCTGAGGGACTTCACCAGTTGATCAGTCCTATAAGAAATGCTGAAGGGAGTTGAGCAGGCTGAAAGGAAGGGAGGCTAAACAACTGACTGAAACTACATGAAGAAATAAAGATTCCCAGTAAAGATCACATGGTAAATATAAATACCAGTACTACTGTATTTTTGATTTGTAACTCCACTATTTACTTCCTACAGGATCTAAAATACATAAACTGTAATGACAGATCAGTGGTTTTGGACTCAATGCAAAATATGTAATTTTTGACAAGAACTACATAAAGGCGGGGGAATGATGGAGTACAGGAACATAGTGTCATATTGAAGTTAAGCTGCTATCAAGGAAAAACAAGACTGTTATAGACTTAAGAGGTTAAATTTAAGCCCCGGGAGGCGAGGCAAGATGGCAGACTGGTGAGCTGTATGTTTCAGTTACTCCTCCAGGAAAGTAGGTAGAAAGCCAGGAACTCCGTGGACTGGACACCACAGAGCAATCTGTCTTTGGGCATACTTCATACAACACTCATGAAAATGTCGAACTGCTGAGATCAGCGAAATCTGTAAGTTTTTGCGGCCAGGGGACCCGCACCCCTCCCTGCCAGGCTCAGTCCCGTGGGAGGAGGGGCTGTCAGCTCTGGGAAGGAGAAGGGAGAACTGCACTGGCAGCCCTTATCGGAAACTCATTCTACTGATCCAAACTCCAACCATAGATAGACTGAGACCAGACACCAGAGAATCTGAGAGCAGCCAGCCCAGCAGAGAGGAGACAGGCATAGAAAAAAAAAAACAACACGAAAAACTCCAAAATAAAAGCAGAGGATTTTTGGAGTTCTGATGAACACAGAAAGGGGAAGGGCGGAGCTCAGGCCTTGAGGCGCATATGCAAATCCCGAAGAAAAGCTGATCTCTCTGCCCTGTGGACCTTTCCTTAATGGCCCTGCTTACTTTGTCTCTTAGCATTTCAATAACCCATTAGATCTCTGAGGAGGGACCTTTTTTTTTTTTTTTAATCCTTTTTTCTTTTTCTAAAACAATTACTCTAAGAAGCCCAATACAGAAAGCTTCAAAGAATTGCAATTTGGGCACGTCAAGTCAAGAGCAGAACTAAGAGAGCTCTGAGACAAAAGGCAATAATCCAGTGGCTGAGAAAATTCACTAAACACCACAACTACCCAAGAAAACGGGGGTATCCGCTCACAGCCACCATCCTGGTGGACAGGAAACACTCCTGCCCATCGCCAGCCCCATAGCCCAGAGCTGCCCCAGACAACCCAGTGTGATGGAAGTGCTTCAAATAACAGGCACACACCACACAACTGGGCGTGGACATAAGCCTTCCCTGCAACCTCAGCTGATTGTCCCAGAGCTGGGAAGGTGGAGCAGTGTGAATTAACAAAGCCCCATTCAGCCATTATTTGAGCAGACTGGAAGCCTCCCTACACAGCCCAGCAGCCCAGAACTGCCCTGGGGGGACAGCACTCACCTGTGACATAGCACAGTCATCCCTCAACAGAGGACACGGGGTGCACAGCCTGGAAGAGGGGCCCACTTGGAAGTCTCAGGAGCCATACGCCAATACCAAGGACTTGTGGGTCAGTGGCAAAGACAAACTGTGGCAGGACTGAACTGAAGGATTAGACTATTGCAGCAGCTTTAAAACTCTAGGATCACCAGGGAGATTTGATTGTTAGGGCCACCCCCCCCTCCCCGACTGCCCAGAAACACGCCCCACATACAGGGCGGGCAACACCAACTACACACGCAAGCTTGTTACACCAATTGGGCCCCACAAGACTCACTCACCCACTCACCAAAAAGGCTAAGCAGGGGAGAACTGGCTTGTGGAGAACAGGTGGCTCGTGGACGCCACCTGCTGGTTAGTTAGAGAAAGTGTACTCCACGAAGCTGTAGATCTGATAAATTAGAGATAAGGACTTCAATAGGTCTACAAACCCTAAAAGAACCCTATCAAGTTCAGCAAATGCCAAGAGGCCAAAAACAACAGAAAATTATAAAGCATATGAAAAAACCAGACGATATGGATAACCCAAGCCCAAGCACCCAAATCAAAAGACCAGAAGAGAAACAGCACCTAGAGCAGCTACTCAAAGAACTAAAGATGAACAATGAGACCATAGTACGGGATATGAAGGAAATCAAGAAGACTCTAGAAGAGCATAAAGAAGACATTGCAAGACTAAATAAAAAAATGGATGATCTTATGGAAATTAAAGAAACTGTTGACCAAATTAAAAAGATTCTGGACACTCATAGTACAAGACTAGAGGAAGTTGAACAACGAATCAGTGACCTGGAAGATGACAGAATGGAAAATGAAAGCATAAAAGAAAGAATGGGGAAAAAAATTGAAAAAATCGAAATGGACCTCAGGGATATGACAGATAATATGAAACGTCCAAATATAAGACTCATTGGTGTCCCAGAAGGGGAAGAAAAGGGTAAAGGTCTAGGAAGAGTATTCAAAGAAATTGTTGGGGAAAACTTCCCAAATCTTCTAAACAACATAAATACACAAATCATAAATGCTCAGCGAACTCCAAATAGAATAAATCCAAATAAACCCACTCCGAGACATATACTGATCACACTGTCAAACACAGAAGAGAAGGAGCAAGTTCCGAAAGCAGCAAGAGAAAAGCAATTCACCACATACAAAGGAAACACCATAAGACTAAGTAGTGACTACTCAGCAGCCACCATGGAGGCGAGAGGCAGTGGCACGATATATTTAAAATTCTGAGTGAGAAAAATTTCCAGCCAAGAATACTTTATCCAGCAAAGCTCTCCTTCAAATTTGAGGGAGAGCTTAAATTTTTCACAGACAAACAAATGCTGAGAGAATTTGCTAACAAGAGACCTGCCCTACTGGAGATACTAACGGGAGCCCTACAGACAAAGAAACAAAGACAGGACAGAGAGACTTGGAGAAAGGTTCAGTACTAAAGAGATTCGGTATGGGTACAATAAAGGATATTAATAGAGAGAGGGAAAAATATGGCAAACATAAACCAAAGGATAAGATGGCCGATTCAAGAAATGCCTTCACGGTGATAACGTTGAATGTAAATGGATTAAACTCCCCAATTAAAAGATATATATTCGCAGAATGGATCAAAAAAAATGAACCATCAATATGTTGCATACAAGAGACTCATCTTAGACACAGGGACACAAAGAAACTGAAAGTGAAAGGATGGAAAAAAATATTTCATGCAAGCTACAGCCAAAAGAAACCAGGTGTAGCAATATTAATCTCAGATAAAATAGACTTCAAATGCAGGGATGTTTTGAGAGACAAAGAAGGCCACTACATACCAATAAAAGGGGCAATTCAGCAAGAAGAAATAACAATCGTAAATGTCTATGCACCCAATCAAGGTGCCACAAAATACATGAGAGAAACACTGGCAAAACTAAAGGAAGCAATTGATGTTTCCACAATAATTGTGGGAGACTTCAACACATCATTCTCTCCTATAGATAGATCAACCAGACAGAAGACCAATAAGGAAATTGAAAACCTAAACAATCTGCTAAATGAATTAGATTTAACAGACATATACAGGACATTACATCCCAAATCACCAGGATACACATATTTTTCTAGTGCTCACGGAACTTTCTGCAGAACAGATCATATGCTGGGACATAAAACAAGCCTCAATAAATTTAAAAAGATTGAAATTATTCAAAGCACATTCTCGGACCACAATGGAATACAATTAGAAGTCAATAACCGTCAGAGACTTAGAAAATTCACAAATACCTGGAGGTTAAACAACACACTCCTAAACAATCAGTGGGTTAAAGAAGAAATAGCAAGAGAAATTGCTAAATATATAGAGACGAATGAAAATGAGAACACAACATACCAACACCTATGGGATGCAGCAAAAGCAGTGCTAAGGGGGAAATTTATAGCACTAAAACGCATATATTAAAAAGGAAGAAAGAGCCAAAATCAAAGAACTAATGGATCAACTGAAGAAGCTAGAAAATGAACAGCAAACTAATCCTAAACCAAGTACAAGAAAAGAAATAACAAGGATTAAAGCAGAAATAAATGACATAGAGAACAAAAAAACAATAGAGAGGATAAATATCACCAAAAGTTGGTTCTTTGAGAAGATCAACAAGATTGACAAGCCCCTAGCTAGACTGACAAAATCAAAAAGAGAGAAGACCCATATAAACAAAATAATGAATGAAAAAGGTGACATAACTGCAGATCCTGAAGAAATTAAAAAAATTATAAGAGGATATTATGAACAACTGTATGGCAACAAACTGGACAATGTAGAAGAAATGGACAATTTCCTGGAAACATATGAACAACCTAGACTGACCAGAGAAGAAATAGAAGACCTCAATCAACCCATCACAAGCAAAGAGATCCAATCAGTCATCAAAAATCTTCCCACAAATAAATGCCCAGGGCCAGATGGCTTCACAGGGGAATTCTACCAAACTTTCCAGAAAGAACTGACACCAATCTTACTCAAACTCTTTCAAAACATTGAAGAAAATGGAACACTACCTAACTCATTTTATGAAGCAACATCAATCTAATACCAAAACCAGGCAAAGATGCTACAAAAAAGGAAAACTACCGGCCAATCTCCCTAATGAATATAGATGCAAAAATCCTCAACAAAATACTTGCAAATCGAATCCAAAGACACATTAAAAAAATCATACACCATGACCAAGTGGGGTTCATTCCAGGCATGCAAGGATGGTTCAACATAAGAAAAACAATCAATGTATTACAACACATTAAAAACTCGAAAGGGAAAAATCAATTGATCATCTCAATAGATGCTGAAAAAGCATTTGACAAAATCCAACATCCGTTTTTGATAAAAACACTTCAAAAGGTAGGAATTGAAGGAAACTTCCTCAACATGATAAAGAGCATATATGAAAAACCCACAGCCAGCATAGTACTCAATGGTGAGAGACTGAAAGCCTTCCCTCTAAGACCAGGAACAAGACAAGGATGCCCGCTGTCACCACTGTTATTCAACATTGTGCTGGAAGTGCTAGCCAGGGCAATCCGGCAAGACAAAGAAATAAAAGGCATCCAAATTGGAAAAGAAGAAGTAAAACTGTCATTGTTTGCAGATGATATGATCTTATATCTAGAAAACCCTGAGAAATCGACGATACAGCTACTAGAGCTAATAAACAAATTTAGCAAAGTAGCGGGTTACAAGATTAATGCACATAAGTCAGTAATGTTTCTATATGCTAGAAATGAACAAACTGAAGAGACACTCAAGAAAAAGATACCATTTTCAATAGCAACTAAAAAAATCAAGTACCTAGGAATAAACTTAACCAAAGATGTAAAAGACCTATACAAAGAAAACTACATAACTCTACTAAAAGAAATAGAAGGGGACCTTAAAAGATGGAAAAATATTCCATGTTCATGGATAGGAAGGCTAAATGTCATTAAGATGTCAATTCTACCCAAACTCATCTACAGATTCAATGCAATCCCAATCAAAATTCCAACAACCTACTTTGCAGACTTGGAAAAGCTAGTTATCAAATTTATTTGGAAAGGGAAGATGCCTCGAATTTCTAAAGACACCCTAAAAAAGAAAAACAAAGTGGGAGGACTTACACTCCCTGACTTTGAAGCTTATTATAAAGCCACAGTTGCCAAAACAGCATGGTATTGGCACAAAGATAGACATATAGATCAATGGAATCGAATTGAGAATTCAGAGATAGACCCTCAGATCTATGGCCGACTGATCTTTGATAAGGCCCCCAAAGTCACTGAACTGAGCCATAATGGTCTTTTCAACAAATGGGGCTGGGAGAGTTGGATATCCATATCCAAAAGAATGAAAGAGGACCCCTACCTCACCCCCTACACAAAAATTAACTCAAAATGGACCAAAGATCTCAATATAAAAGAAAGTACCATAAAACTCCTAGAAGATAATGTAGGAAAACATCTTCAAGACCTTGTATTAGGCAGCCACTTCCTAGACTTTACACCCAAAGCACAAGCAACAAAAGAGAAAATAGATAAATGGGAACTCCTCAAGCTTAGAAGTTTCTGCACCTCAAAGGAATTTCTCAAAAAGGTAAAGAGGCAGCCAACTCAATGGGAAAAAATTTTTGGAAACCATGTATCTGACAAAAGACTGATATCTTGCATATACAAAGAAATCCTACAACTCAATGACAATAGTACAGACAGCCCAATTATAAAATGGGCAAAAGATATGAAAAGACAGTTCTCTGAAGAGGAACTACAAATGGCCAAGAAACACATCAAAAAATGTTCAGCTTCACTAGCTATTAGAGAGATGCAAATTAAAACCACAATGAGATACCATCTAACACCGGTTAGAATGGCTGCCATTAAACAAACAGGAAACTACAAATGCTGGAGGGGATGTGGAGAAATTGGAACTCTTATTCATTGTTGGTGGGACTGTATAATGGTTCAGCCACTCTGGAAGTCAGTCTGGCAGTTCCTTAGAAAACTAGATATAGAGCTACCATTCGATCCAGCGATTGCACTTCTCGGTATATACCCGGAAGATCGGAAAGCAGTGACACGAACAGATATCTGCACGCCAATGTTCATAGCAGCATTATTCACAATTGCCAAGAGATGGAAACAACCCAAATGTCCTTCAACAGATGAGTGGATAAATAAAATGTGGTATATACACACGATGGAATACTACGCGGCAGTAAGAAGGAACGATCTTGTGAAACATATGACAACATGGATGAACCTTGAAGACATAATGCTGAGCGAAATAAGCCAGGCACAAAAAGAGAAATATTATATGCTACCACTAATGTGAACTTTGAAAAATGTAAAACAAATGGTTTATAATGTAGAATGTAGGGGAACTAGCAGTAGAGAGCAATTAAGGAAGGGGGAACAATAATCCAAGAAGAACAGATAAGCTATTTAACGTTCTGGGGATGCCCAGAAATGACTATGGTCTGTTAATTTCTGATGGATATAGTAGGAACAAGTTCACAGAAATGTTGCCATATTATGTAACTTTCTTGGGGTAAAGTAGGAACATGTTGGAAGTTAAGCAGTTATCTTAGGTTAGTTGTCTTTTTCTTACTCCCTTGTTATGGTCTCTTTGAAATGTTCTTTTATTGTATGTTTGTTTTCTTTTTAACTTTTTTTTTCATACAGTTGATTTAAAAAAGAAGGGAAAGTTAAAAAAAAAAAAAAAAGAAAGAAAGAAAAACAAGGAAAAAAAAAGATGTAGTGCCCCCTTGAGGAGCCTGTGGAGAATGCAGGGGTATTTGCCTACCCCACCTCCATGGTTGCTAACATTACCACAGACATACGGGACTGGTGGTTTGATGGGTTGAGCCCTCTACCATAAGTTTTACCCTTGGGAAGACGGTTGCTGCAAAGGAGAGGCTAGGCCTCCCTATATTTGTGCCTAAGAGTCTCCTCCCGAATGCCTCTTTGTTGCTCAGATGTGGCCCTCTCTCTCTGGCTAAGCCAACTTGAAAGGTGAAATCACTCCCCTCCCCGCTACGTGGGATCAGACACCCAGGGGAGTGAATCTCCCTGGCAACGCAGAATATGACTCCCGGGGAGGAATGTAGACCCGGCATCGTGGGACGGAGAACATCTTCTTGACCAAAAGGGGGATGTGAAAGGAAATGTAATAAGCTTCAGTGGCAGAGAGATTCCATAACGAGCCGAGAGGTCACTCTGGTGGGCACTCTTACGCACACTTTAGACAACCCTTTTTAGGTTCTAAAGAACTGGGGTAGCTGGTGGTGGATACCTGAAACTATCAAACTACAACCCAGAACCCATGAATCTCGAAGACAGTTGTATAAAAATGTAGCTTATGAGGGGTGAGAATGGGATTGGGAAAGCCATAAGGACCACACTCCACTTCGTCTAGTTTATGGATGGATGAGTAGAAAAATAGGGGAAGGAAACAAACAGACAAAGGTACCCAGTGTTCTTTTTTACTTCAATTGCTCTTTTTCACTCTAATTATTATTCTTGTTATTTTTGTGTGTGTGCTAATGAAGGTGTCAGGGATTGATTTAGGTGATGAATGTACAACTATGTAATGGTACTGTAAACAATCGAAAGTACGATTTGTTTTGTATGACTGCGTGGTATGTGAATATATCTCAATAAAATGATGATTAAAAAAAAAAAAAATTTAAGCCCCATGGTAAACACAAAGAAAGTATCAGAGAATATGACCACAGAGATGGAAAGTTGAGTATGGGTTACTAGAAGTGGGGGAAGGGGCAATGGGGAGTTAAGAAATGAGTGTAGGGTTTCTGTTTGGGGTGAAGGAAAACTTCTGGAAATGGATGGTGGGAAGGTGACAGCACTGCAACATTCCACATGTGATTAATCCCACTAATGGAATGCTAGGTGGGGGGTGGAATGGGAAGATTTAGGCTGTATATATGTTTCCACAGTTGAAAAAAAAAAGACAGTCTAAATAGATGACAATTAAATGCCAAGGATAATCCTGGATGGGATCTGAGGATGGAGGAGAGGAGGCTCAAAGGGACACAGATGGGACATAAGAAAAAAAAAAAAAGGAAATACAGAATGTAAGCTTTGTATCAATGTTGAATTTCTTGAACTTAGCTGCGCTTAATGGGACTGCATAAAACAATGTTCTTGTCCATGGGAAAGGTATAAGTGAATTATATGGTTTGTTCAAAGATATCTGTAGCTTGCTCTCATATGTTCAGAGGACAAAGGCAATAGATGATGGATGATAGGGAGGGAGGGAGGGAGGGAAAGAAAGAAATGGTGGTGTGACAGGATGTTAAAGGTGGTGGATTGGGGTATAGGGGGAGGAGGGTTGGGGTATGCTGGAGTTCTATGCATGGAGTCTGTACTGTTTTTGCAACTGTTCCTGTAAGTTTGAATTTATTTCAAAATAAAATTTATTAAATTAAAAAATATATATATATATACATACGCAAACATCAAGTTAACTTACTTTTAGGGGCAGCTTACAGTTCACAATGACTCCTGTACTTTCTAGCCAAATGTGTTCCAAGTTAACCTATACTATTTTTAAGTTGTTCATTCAATAAACATATAGTATTTGTTTCTGTCTTTA
This sequence comes from Choloepus didactylus, assembly GCF_015220235.1. NCBI lineage: Eukaryota > Metazoa > Chordata > Mammalia > Pilosa > Megalonychidae > Choloepus > Choloepus didactylus. Next base: position 171,092,286 of record NC_051310.1, read on the forward strand.
TACGTTGCTATACGTACCTTCCAAATACCAGATTTTTATTATTCTGACCTTAGATATTTTAGTCTTTCTTTGTGAAAAGATGAATATATACAAATTGCAAAGAGACAGACACTTTTACTATTGATTCGAAATAATAAATTCCTTCTCTAAATATAAAAAAGAAAAAAGTAGGGACCAAGTTGCTTTGTATGAAGCCGATTTTCAGTCCCATTCATTTAAGAGAACTTATTATCAGCTTCTAAATCCATCAAGGTCTGTGAATATATGTGTATATTGCCCTTAAAATAAAAAGTATGTTGAAATTCATCAAAATAACTATCACAATCAAGCAGAGAAGAGAAAAATAATAATCTACAAAGTTAATAGTCAAAGAGATCAAAAATTGTCAAAATACTAGGTATGGTATGCCAACTTGCAGCAACGATTTGGCTAAAAGCATCTGTACAGACTCAGAGAGATATGGCAATTCTGTCTATTCTGGTCTATCTTTTCTCCAGTTTACCTACAATAGCTATTCTAACAGCAAAGACTTTTTGCCAATAAAAGAGAGGGAGAGGGTAACCACTAGAGATCTAACTTGACATGCACATTCAACAGTTTCCAGTACTTCAGGAATAGCCTAGCAACAATAGATTGGAAAAGTGAATGTGATTCACTTATGGGCACATTGTACAGCTTCTTCGCTGAGTCACTACTATAATAGAGTACAGGAAAAAAGCTCTGTTTAAACAGATCTGAGGCCTAGGTTTGAAGCCTATTTCTATTCATAAATAGATCTGTGATCTTGAAAAATCTATTTAGCATTGTTTTATCATCTCCTTTATTGGGTTGTTGTGAAGAGTACCTGGAACAAAGAAGATGCTTTATAAATATTAGTTTCCTATCTTGTTTACTACTAATGAGAACCAATATTCTAAATCCTCTACTCAAGTTTTCATTCATAGTTTCCAATTAGCTCTCCAATCAATTTTATACTCCATCTGGTTGCTGGCCCCACCCAGTAGGGTTTTTTAGTAAGTGATGTGAAGGATCCATAGTGATTCATGGATTTGGCTGAATAAATACAGAGAGGAAAGACAAATAGAAATGTTTTCTCATCAATATGAAAACAAGCTATCTTAAGTTACATGTGCAAATTAGCCTTTACTACAAGATCTCTAAATAATTATCTGTACTAATCTTATTTTTTAGGAGAACTTCAAAGCAAACTATGTGAAATAAATGATGTTATCTCCTTGGGTTTACCTTACTATCTTCAATTTACAAAATATTTTTCACACATATTGTTTCATTTATTCCCTCAAGAAAACCTTCACAGATAGCTTAACAGATACTATCTTATATTTGAAATAAGTAAACTAAGGTTCATAAAGGTTACATGACTTGCCTAAGGTCACAAAGTCAGTGGGGCAGAGCAGTGAGTTCTACACAGACCTTAGCGTATATATATGTCAAGACTTATTCAATTATATGCTTTAAATATGTTTAATTTATTGTATGCCAATTATACCTCAGCAAAGCCATCAGAATTAATAATCCAACAATAGTCAATATAAATCCCTCAGAATTGAGTTCTATAAATTTAACTAGAATGTTCTACAGTGGAAATACATGCCAGGAAAAAGATTTACACTGGATATTTAAATTATGATTATGTTCTCATAAAATTGGATGCACTGGATTCTCCTACAATTACCCTACAGTGAGTGGCAGTTCAATTTAAGGGTTAAAAATATTCAGATGAGAACAAAAATCAAAATCCTACGTAGCTGGCAATGCCTGATTACTTTGCAAACAAGTCTCCTCATTGTGCTACCTTATGCATAACCTGAACCTACTTCCAAGAAAGATTTAAAGTGACTCTTCCATCTGGGAAATGAGACCTAATTGACAGATCTCCACCTTTCAGCTTTTGTCACTATGCTCTCCCACTCATTTTCTTAGGAATTATATTAACAACATTTCAAACAAAATAACTGTAACCATTTATTCAATTTTATTAATATGTTTGATCCAAGTATAGCATTTAGAGGGCCATCATTTACTCTATGTTCCGACAAGGTTTCCCAATCTCGGCGCTGCTGACATTTTGGGCTAGGAAATTGTTGCAAGGGACTGCCTTGTACATTGTAAGATGTTTAGCAGCATCCCTGATCTCTACCCACTAAATGCCAGTAGCATCTCTCCCCAGCTATGACAACTGAAAATGTCTCCAGACATTGCCAAATGTCCCATGTGAGGCCATAAAGCTGTCCCTGGTTGAAAACTACTGTGCTAAAATTACTGAAATGTAGTTATTTCTCTGTATGTAGTTATTTCTCCACTCACAGGGCAGTGTTGAAAGCACAACAGTCTACATTTGAAGGTTTGTAAAGATATTTAAATGTATATACACATACCTCAGTATATACGCCATTAAAAAAAAAAAGTCCAAAAATTACTAAATGGCAAAAAGGCCTTTAAAAAAAAATATTGTTTTGTTTTCTAACAGAGGAAGGTAGGCCCTATAAAATATCTGACCTGTGTGACCTCTTAATTTAGACCATCTCTCCCAGAAGGGAAAAAATCGCTATGCTAAAGAAGTATATATAAACCATTCCTTAACCATCCTATAACTAAAGAACTATAGCAGTTAACTCAGGAAATCTGAATACCCTACTGGAATTCAAATTTATAGTTCTGCCATTACCCAACCTACAGTTTGCTACAAGTAGGTGTCAAGTCCCATGAAGTATTCAATTCCAAACTGCCATTAGAGATGTGATACTTCTCCTTCATTCGTACATTAACTTTTTGTCCCACTTTCTCAGCCAAATCTTTTCTCCAATCTTAATTCGCAGGTAAAATGAAAAATCAGATCACAATCTGAACTATACTTAGAAGATTTATATTTTCTTAAAAACTGAGTTTCTTGTTATATTGCCAAGCTGGATTTAATTGCTTTCTTAGTATTCCACAAGAATAAATACAACTAACTTAGGATAAATATTAGCTGTCATAAATGCAGAAAGAGTAAAAAAGCAAACAAAAAAATCTGCACTGGAGCCAGGAAACCTGGGTTCCAGTTCTAGCTCAGCCTCCTACTAGCTGGATGACCACTTAACTTCTCCAAACTTCAACTTTCTCCATTTTGTAAACGGAGAATAATAATATCTACCTTTAGAATTATTGTGAGGATTAATTATAATTTATGCAAAATCATTCTGTAAACAAAGCAGTATACAAATGTTGGATACTGGTTGTTTCGTGGTAGCATAAGTAAACAATATACTAGGGAAACACGCACCTCAAATAAAGGACTGACATACCACTAATAAAGGTCACTTTCCAAAACACTCACTAGGTTGACAGCTTGAGATAACTCTGAACTAGGCATTTGGGTTCTAAACTCAGTTCTGCCATTAACTCTATTAATCAACACAGGCAACCTCACTTTTTTCTTCACCTCAAATTTCTTCTGCAAGTACTGGACCAGATGTATCATTACAGGCCAGGCTACGAAACGCTTGGTTTAACATTATAACCAAAACTCATAGCACTGCCTGGTCTGCCAAGAAAACAGAAATAGAGGGCAGCAAAAGAAAAGAAAACCTTAATTTAATAAATATAGAATTCTATACTATTATCGAGAAGTAAAGGAAACTACAGTTTATAGCTTGTTTTTCTATAATTAATAATAGTTCCCCCTCTAAATGACCGTAATGAAGAACAAGGTGCCTTAACAGAAGGGCGGGGCTCTTTCCCACAAGCTTTTTGGGAACCACCCACCTCCGAAAGATGCCCTCATCAACCAAGAAACTTGAAATGAAAGACTAAGGTTTATATTATCTGAGAGAGGAATTTTTAAATTATTTCTTTTCACGATAGTCATCTAGCAAACTTGTCCTATAAACACCATTATGTCCTATAAACACACTAAGTCTACTGCAAAGCCTCAAAAACATGTAAGTTTTCAGAATAACTATTTTTTTTTGAAAACGAGTTTCGGACTATTAACTCAAAATGAGATAACTCTGTGTTAATGGCGATCAGTGTTTCCCAATCGCCTCGTTTTCCCTTCTCCAAATTATCCGCCCTCCCCGGTCTCTGCAGAGGCGACAGCCTGCACTCTACTACCGCACCGTGCCAGGTCCCGATGGAGGTCAGGAGAGGCCAAGCAACCCAGGCCTCTCGGCGTTGCCACGCCTCGCTCCTCACCGATAACGATGCGCAGGTGCTTCAGGCGGGTCAGCGCGTCCTTCTTGGTGTCCAGCACCTTCTGGGTGGACTTCTTCACGTCTCCGTGCGGCTTCTTGGAGAACATCTTGCCGATGCCGCCGCCACCGCCGGCTCCGGCCCCCTCCTGGCTCGATCCCGGCAGCAGAGAGTGGAAAGAGTGGGCGGGGAAGAGACTAGCGTAAGCGGCTCATTCAGTCCCCAGGCTTGCGGGCCCCGGCAGAGCCAACTCCTCCCAGACTGAGGCCAGGGCCGCCACCACCGCCTGCCTTGCCCAGCGTCTCGGAAACACCTTAGGCTCCAGTTCCAATATGGCGGATCCCCGATCCCGGCCCTGCACTGAGCAAGGGAGATCCGGGCGGGCCGCCTGCCGTCGTCGCCACCGCCCGCCTCCTGTAGCCGCTGCTCGCCGCCAAAGACCGGGGCCCCACACTGAAAGCCGCGGAGGTGGGGCTCTCGACAGCAGCAGCACAACTCCTCTCTCCCTGAGGCCCCCTTAAGGTTGAAGCGTTGGACTCTGCAGAAGCCAAACCCGAAACCTAGACTGTGGTGATGGTTTCACGACTCTGCCGTCGGTGGCGAACGGTCCCCGTGGCAACCCGCCTTCTGACGTCAAGGGTTTTTGACGTCATGCCAGCGTGAGATCACCCGTGACACTACCCACCCCTGGTTTCGTGTGTAAGCAGCCTAAACTAGAAGCTACAGAAAGTCTAGGAAGGTGGTAACCGTGTGCACTTTTGTAAGCGTAGTGACTCCAGCTAGCCGAACTCCCAGAGTAGTTTCGTATAGTTTTTTTTTGAGTCCTTGATCTCTACTGTTTAATATGTCATAGTAATTTAAGAAGGTAGTTCCAGAACATCAAAGTAGAACATGGCATATATTTTAGATAGCAATTGTGAAAGGTCTTGGTTGTAACACCCCTTTATTTCCTAATTTTTATTTTGTTTAATGATATACTTTTTTGGTTTTGCAAAGTGATGATTAACAATATATTGCAGTTTTGAAATTTGTAGGGTTATATAATATATCCTCTTGACTAAAATTATCTTGCACAAATAAATGAGAACGTTAATGGATAATTTTAATATATAGAGATCATATAAATCCAAGAAAATTTTTAAGGTCTAGATAGAAGTATTAGCAAAGAACTTGGGAAAATCACGGTGGTATATACCAATAACTAAAACGTGAAAAAATGTTCACACTCAGTAGTTTTAAAAAATCAAGTTAATTTTATTTTTAACAATAATTTTAAACAGCATTATTGAGGTGTAATTGATGTACAGTAAACTGCACATTTTAAAGTACACAATTTGATAAAGTTGACATATGCATACACCCTTGAAAAACTTCACCACAATCAAAATAGTGAACATGTCCATCATCCCAAAAGTTTCATCCTGACCTTTGTAATCCCTCCCTACCATTGCACCACCCCTGGTCCTAAGGCAACCACGATCTCCTTTCTGTCACTCTTGAGTTTGCATTTCCTAGAGGTTTATATAAATGGAAACATGCAATATATTCTTTTTTCTTTGACTTCTTATACTGAACTTAGTTTATTTTTAAACTATAATTTAATAAAGTGCTTTAGTCAAGTTAGTAAAGTTTTTTCACTTTTTTTACATTAAAAAATACTTTAAACTTACAGGACAGTTGCAAAATTAATACAAACACTATACAGAGAACTCCAACATACACCGACACCCCCAGACACCAAGATCCACCAATTTTAGCATTTTGCCACCTTTGCCATATTATTCTATCCATCATCTATCCATCTATCTATCAACTATTTTCTGAGCACATCACAGTCCTTGAACACATAATACTTCCATGTGCATTTCCTAAGAACAAGTATATTCACTTGAATAATCACCTTATGTGCACTTACCAAATCAAGAAATTTAATATTGACATAAAGATTTCAGTCTATATTCTCATTTTTTCATGTCCCAATAATGTCTGGTTTTTTTTTTCAGACTTTTCTCCTCCATTCTTAGATTCCATCCAGTATCATGTATTGCATTTAATTATTATATCTTTAATATCTTTTCCTTTCTTTTTTTAAAAATTGTGGAAATGTACATACAACATAAATCTTCTGATCCTAAGCCCTCTCAAGTATATCATTCAGTGGGATTAACCACATTCACAATGTTTCAGTATCCTCACCACCACCCATTACTAGAACTTTCCCTCTACCCCTATACTCATTTTGCATTAACTCCCCGTTGATGCTGCCACCCACCCCTGGTAACCTGTACTCTACTTTCTGTCTCTATGAGTTTGTATATTTTTCAAAATTTTCTTTGTGTTTACCAATGGGCTTAAAATTTAACATCTTAAATCTATTGCAATCTTGTTTGCTTTTGTACCAATGTAATTTCAATAGGATACATACACTATGTTCCTATACACCCTGTCCTCCCATCTTTATGTAGGTCTTGTGACAAATTACATATTTATACAAGTCTAAAACCATTGATTTATCATTACACTTTATACATTTGCCTTTTAGATTCTTTAGGAAGTAAAAACTGTAGTTACAAATTAAAAATGCAATAGTACAGACCTTTTATCTTTACCCATCTTTACTAGAGATCTTTATTTCTTCACATGACCTCAGTCAGTTGTCTAGTGTCCTTTCTTTTTAACCCACAGAACTCCCTGTTTTAGTTTGATAAGGCTGACAAGAAGAAAGATGCCAGAAATGGGTTGAATTTTACAATGGGGATTTATTAACTTACAAGTTGACACTTCTGAGGGCACGAAAATGTCCAAAACAAGGCATCGACAAGATGGTACCTTCCCCAAGACTGGCTACTGGCAGTTCTCAGTTCCTCTATCACATGTCCAGGAAAATGGCAATGTCTGCTGGGGTCTCCCTTCTCTCCTGGCTTTCCTTGCTTCCTCCCTCTGATGTCTGTGACCTGTGTGTCTGTGGTTTCTCTCTGCTTCTGTGTGTCCTTCTCTCTCAGCTTCTCTGACTTTTTTCTGTGCATTTTCTCTGTCTTTTATCCTCTTATAAAGGACTCCTGAAAGAGGATTAAGACCCACCCTGCATGGGGTGGGTCACATTTCAACTTAAGTTCCTACTCACAGTAGGTTCACACCAACAGGAATGGATCAGCTTTAAGAACATGATCTTTTCTTGAGTACATACAGCTTCAAACCATCACACTCCCCTTAGCATTTCTTGTACTGCCAGTTGAGTGGTGACAAAGTCCCTCAGCTTTTGTTTTCTGGGAATGTATTAATTCCCCCTCATCTTTGAAAGACAGTCTGGCCAAATATAGAAATCTTGGTTGGCAATTTTTTTTTTTTTTTTTTTTTTTTTTTTTTTTTTGCATTTCAGCACTTTAAATGTCTTCCCACTGCCTTCTTGCCTCCATGATTTCCAGTGAGAAATTGGCACTTCATCTTATTGAGGCTCCCTTGTATGTGACACATTGCTTTTCTCTTTAGGCTTTCAGAATTTCTCTCTTTATCTTTAGCATTTGACAGTTTGATTATAATATGTCATGTTGTGGCTCTTTTTGGGTTTACCCTGTTTGGAGTTTGTTGAGTGTCTTGGATGTGTATATTCATGTCTTTTGTTAAACTTGGAAAGTTTTCAGCCATTATTTCTTTGAATATTCTCTCTGCTCTTTTTTCTCTTTCTTTTCCTTCCAAGACTCCTACAAGGGGTATATTGGTACTCTTGATGGTGTCCCACAGGTTCCTCAGACTCTGTTTACTTTTCTTCATTCTTTCCTCTTTCTGTTCCTTAGACTGGATGGTCTTACCTTCAAGTTCACTGATTCTTCTACCAGTTCCAATCTGCTGTTGAACAACTCTAGGGAATTTTTAATTTCTGTTACTGTGGTCTTCAGCTCTGTTTGGTTCCTTTTCATAATTTCCATCTCTCTATTGATATTCTCTTTGTATTATCTATCATTTTCCTATTTTCTTTAGTTCCATGCTCTTCCAGTTTGCTAATGCTGCCTGAATGCAAAACACCAGAAGTGGGTTGACTTTTATAAAAGGGGGTTTATTTGGTTACAGTTACAGTCTTAAGGCCATAAAGTGTCCAAGGTAAGTCATCAACAATCAGGTACCTTCACTGGAGGATGGCGAAACCCTCTGTTAGCTGGGAAGGTATGTGGCTGGTGCCTGCTTGCTCCCAGGTTGTGTTTCAAAATGGTGTTCTCCAAACTCTGCATCAGCTTCCAACAGCCATCTTCAAAATGTCTCTGTAAGCTGCAGCTACTCTCTCAGCTCCTGTGCATTCTTCAAAGCGTCCTCTTGTCTGAAGCAAGCTTGCTCCCTCTGTCTGAGCTTTTATAGGGTTCCAGTGAATTAATCAAGGCCTATGCTGAATGGGCAGGGCCACACCTCCATGGAAATTATCTAATTAGAGTTATCACCTACAGTTGGGTGGTTCACATTTCCATGGAAATGCTCAAAGAATTATGATCTAATCAACAACGTCTGCCCACACAAGATTGCATCAAAAATAATGGCATTTTGGGGGACATACTACATTCAAACTGGCACACATGCCCATATTTTCCTTTAGCACTTTGAGCATATTTTAAAGTCTTTGTCTGGAATGTCCTAGATCTAATTCACCTCATTGATGGTTTCTAATGCTTTAAACTTCTCCTTTGCCTGGGTCATTGCTTCCTGTTTCTTTGTATGTTTTGTAACCTTTTGTTGAAACTTGGATGTTTTGATATTTTGATGTGCTGTGAGTAGAATTTAGACTCTGAGGCATCTGTTCCTTAAGCTTCTATCCAGCTAGTGTTATGACAGAGATTTTCTTGAATGGCAGAAGCTAACAAAAATAAAGGAAGTAAGGGAGGAAGAGAGGGAGGGAGGAAGGTAGGAAGGGGAAAAAGAAAACACCTTTCAACTCTTAACAGATTGACCTGTGCAAGTACTCTCCATCAGAGCTTATTTATACACTGACTTTAGAAAATAGCTCCAGGCCAAAGGGTAAGGGCCTACTTGGTCCTTTTTGTGCATGCATCTTGTCATGAGCCTGTACATTTGGCCCCCAAAATTACCCCATTTACATGATTCTGAATGTCCCCTCTTTCCTGGGAAACAGTTTCCTCATAGTCCTGGCACTGAACTTTATGTCCTACAGCCAGTAATCCCTTATCCCAGGTAGCCACTTGACTGCTCTCCTACTGCATTCTTTTTTTTTTTTAATCTTTCAAAGTATGATTTAACAAGTAGTTACATAGGAAATTTTCAAAGTTGTTATGGAGTTACAGTACCATAGTTTCAGTTACTTCCTTATTGTGAAGTATAACATAGATACAAAAAGGCAATAGCTTTCAAATTGCAATTTAACAGGTAGCTATAGAACAAATTTCAAAAGATGCTATGAGTTACAGTTCCACCATTTCATTTCTTTCCTCCTAGCTATTCTAATACCCTGGCAACTAAGAAAAAGAGAATTATATAGAGATTCAGTATTCATAATCCCGTTGTTAAATCCCATCTTGTCTGTTGCTATCCTGATCTTCAGGGATATTCAGGCAGTGACTACCCTAACTTGTTCGTGTTGAAAAGGGGTGTTGACTTTATGAGAAAAGGGGACACATCTGGTTGATGTTCTTGAAAAGGTTATTGCCTCTGGGTTTGGGGACTTAGCTGGCATAAGAGTTCTCTGAAGAATTTAAGTTTCTGAAGTATAAACTTAGTGAGTGAAACTTTATTACAGAATCTCAGATAGGGATCCAGGTATTCTTTAAGGTTTTTGGGACTATTGGTGGCTTGGGCTTATCATACTGTAGTCATTTGGCATATCTAGGTTAAGCTTACATAGGAGAACCTCAAGGATAGCCTCTTGACTCTATATGAATTCTCTTAGCCAGAGTAATAACTTTATTTTGTTGCCTTTCTTTTCCCCCTTTTGATCAAAAAGACATTCTCAATCCCTCGATGCCAAGGTCAGCCTCATTCCTGGAATCCATGTCCCATGTCTCCAGGAAGACTCATTCATCTGGGGCGTCCTGTCCCACATTGGGGGTAGGGTGATGAATTTATTTGCAGAGTTAGGCTTAGAGACAGAATGTCTACATTTGAGCAATAAAAGAGGTTATCTGGAGGTGAACTACTTTATAAGTCAAGCCCTCGATCTTGAGGCTTGCTTTGGTGAAACTTATGGTTGTAAAGTGGAGGCTGAGCACATCTATTATTATGCCCAGGAGTCACCTCTCCCACTGCATTCTGTAGGAGAGCTCTGTGAGCTGCCTTCTACATGCAGGGTAAGTTCTGGGATGGCAAGTCCCTCAGGCCACTACCAGATTAGACCAGATATACATGCTTCCAGTATGTGCATGAGGGTTACTCTGCTCCCTCTGGAAGTGGAACCTGGAATCCACACTGGGAGCAAGCTTGGCTACATGCCAAACCAGTGAGGTGTGGTGGAGGGCCCAGCCAGGCCACCACAGGATCCTACCACTTTTAAGCAGCCTTTTTCTTGAGTTGATGGTTGCTCTGTTACTGAAATCCTTTAACTGTTTTCTGGAGCTTTGAGAAATATGCATCTGCCAGCTCCTGCTGGTTGTTCAAAGCTTCTGTGGGGAATGGGGCTCTGAATTTCTCACTCTGCCGTCTTGATTGAGATGGGACCCTCTTCTTCATCACTTCCTAATTTAATGCTTAACACTGTGCACAGAAAAATAAATAAGATGCCAAGAGAAGAGACACATAGGGCAAGGTCTAGGAGGGTCTCAAACTCAAGCTTTCACATCCTCTCCACAAGGAGTCAGGTGTGTGCCACCCTCTCAGCTCAACTATGTCATTATCAATCATGGAAGCTCCTAAAGTTTGTTTTTAAATTAACTTTCTTACTGCTGGTGAGTGTGACAACAGGCATTCCCATAGCTGGCTGGGAAGAAGTGCATTAATCAGTACAAGCTGTCTGCAAAATAATTTGGCTTTATAAATCAAAATACTGAAAATGTTTATATACTTTGATTCAGCAGTTTCACCTTTAGAACTATATCCTAAAAAAATAATAAATCAGAAATGGGGCAAATATTTATGTGAAACTAACAATGCATGGTTTATAATATTGAAAGATTGGCTACCATATAAATTTCCGTCAGTAAGGAGATGAAAAAAATCCAATAGTTGTAATGTTATACAGCCATGAAAAATGATGAGTATGAAGACATTTTAATGATGTGCTCAAAACAATATTAGGAAAATACTTAAGACAATATAGAGTGAAAAAATCAGATGCAAAATTGCAAATATGTATATTATCAAAACTGTAAAAGAAACCATATATGTGAAATATGGATAGAAAATAGATGGGAAAATACTCCAAAATTGTGATTATATCTGTAAAGTGATGATTTTTATTCTCTTATCTATATTTTGCTTATGTCCATATTTTCTACAAAACATATATTGCTTTTTCAATTTAAAAAAGTAAAAAATTTTTAAAGACTAGTAAGAAAATCTAACATACCAATTTTAAACTCACCAAACGAATGTGTGTGTAGGAATAGAAGCTTCTTGAAAGCAAGGATTGTTTTTTATTTACCATTATGTCCTACTACAGCACAGAATAAGTATTTGTTGATTCAAAAATCATTAGATTTACATATAAAATGGTTCTTTTGATAGTAGAAGACTCATCTGATCCTATGATTCTAAGTATCATTTATTTGGTGATTTTGGATTCGTGTGTCCTTGACTATAGCCCAAGGTTGTGTTTTTTTTCTGAAATACTAATTGGATCTCACCACTCAGGGGTACCACAAGCTACTAAAATTCAACATGCACAAAACTAAATTTGTCATCTTCATCCTCTTCCATCCCAAACCTGATCCTCTTCCTTCATTAAACATCTTAGTTAATGGTACCTCTGTGAGCTCAGGTTATCAGTCCAGAAACAAAAATCATCTTAAGGTTTTCTTCCATCTCCCCTCATGTCCAATCAGTTGCCAAGTCCTGATGACTCTACTTCCTAAATATCTCTTGATTTGTCCCTCTCCTCTCCATTGTTACATTCTTTGGGCTGTGTCTCACCATCTGTAGCCCGGTGTGCAAAAATGCATTATTTCCTCCCCATCCTCACATCTTAGTAGGATTTGAATGTTTCACTCCTTTTGGGGAAGTGAGGGTTGTAATTTTTTTTTTTATTACAGAAGTTGCAGGCCTTGACTATGGGATAAGTGTGCAGGTGCTAGAGCCACACACTCCATTCCTTTAAAAGTAAGTTCTAAGAGTTTAAAAAAAAATACCTGGGCAGCCGATCCCAAGGACTCCCCTCGCAATCCACAACAAGGTCCCGAGATGGCTCCGTACGAGGAAGTGCGCGTGTCCGGCTTCGAAGAGTTCAACCGGGCCGTGGAGCAACATAATGGCAAGACCATTTTCGCCTACTTTACAGGTTCTAAGGACGCTGGAGGGAAAAGCTGGTGCCCGGACTGTGTGCAGGCTGAACCAGTTGTACGAGAGGGGCTGAAGCATGTTAGTGAAGGATGTGTGTTCATCTACTGCCAAGTCGGAGAAAGACCTTATTGGAAAGATCCAAATAATGACTTCAGAAAGAACCTGAAAGTAACTGCAGTGCCTACACTACTAAAATATGGGACACCTCAAAAACTGGTAGAATCTGAGTGTCTTCAGGCCAGCCTCGTGGAGATGCTGTTCTCTGAAGATTAAGATTTGATGATGGCAATTGTACCTTGATTTCCTGACCCTGCTATAGTATAAACAAAACTGCATAACTGCTTTGAATTTGTGTTAGCAATAAATAATTATGGTGTCTAAAAACAAAAACTAACATGTCTAAACAAGAGTGCTATTAAAATGCTCATGAACCCTGAAAAAAAAAAAAAAAAAAAAAAAAAAAAATACCTGTTGTCTTACCTTTTATGAGTATTTGACTAACTGTGCTAATGAAGAGAACTGTCATGGGTAGATCAAAACATCATTTTTTCTTTCTTTTTTTCTTTTGTTTTGGTATGGTTTATGAATGTGTCTTAACCAGGAAACACATAAAACTTTCAATCAAAGAATAAAACCCACAGTGACTTCAGAGAGTTAGAAACATGTCCCTATAATATATCTTGCTCCCTCTCCATAGTGATTATGAATAATATACCTGGCTCCCACTCCATAGAGATTACGGTGAGCATCTCTAGGTCTGTTACCAATCTCTGGAAAACCAAAAACTTGTCTCCTGCTCTTTATAAACTTATTGAAGTGGAGATGAAAAAACAAACAAACAGGTAATTAGCTACATTTGTTGTAATGGACATGTGTTGGTTTGCCTGTGATGTCAGATAAACCAATCAGAATATTCTAGTACTCTGGGCAAAACAGTCTTTAGGGATGAGCTCCAATAAAACTTACTCCAAAACTATTGGGAAAAAGTAGCTCTTTCTCTGACAGACTTGGTGCTGACAGGATGAGGGCCTGGAACTTCTAGGAGCCAAGAACTTGCTAGGAATAAAGCCAATATGATGGTGAACATGGCGGGTAGAGTTAGAAAAGAAGAGAGTGAGACTCAAGAGTATCATCATTTTTTCTATTTCACAGGACAATAAATTCCCTATTTTGCTTAAGCCAGTTTGAGTTGAGTTTCAGTCACTTGTAATAGAAAAAGCCCTGACTTAAAACATTTAAAAGATATTCTGATAGGTTGAATGAGGGATCAGACATTTTGAAAGAAAAATACTGCTTGAAACAACATTGCAGCCCCCTTCTGAAGTCCTCCACCAGGCCTTCCTTTTTTCACCACACTCCATGTTACAATCATTCTGTGCCTCATTCCTGTATATTAGACTATCATCTCCGTGGAGAGACAGGTGTTTCATTTTTTCCCCCAATATTCCATAATCCAAGGATTGTTTTTTCTCTCTTTCTTTCCCTTTCCTCACAACCCCCAACCATATCTTGCATGTGGGGAGCACTCAGTACACATTTATTGAAAGAATGAGTGAACAACAGGCACTCAGGAAATGCTTATTGAATTTATGGAAATATTATAGAGTTGCCATTCATGCTGTCAATTCAATAATAGTATCCTGTTTGGGGGAACACCAGGGAAGAGGAGAGGATGGTAATGGGAGGGCAAGATAAAGGAGGACCAATGCTTAATAAGGGTAGACCAGAGTGTAAACATAGTAAACCTTTTACTTTCTTTCCAGGTTTTGATTCATACAGAAATGTACTCTTTTAAGTTTTCCTTAGGTTTTGAGGTGGGATACTTTTTATCTTTTATGTCAATCTATTTCAGCTGCAACTGTGAGATAAAACTGCTATAAGGGTCTTAAAAAATCAGAATGCTATATATGGTTGAGACAAGAAAAAAATGATGAAAGAACAGGAGAGAAGGACAAGAAATAGAGAAGCAAACTTTATTAAACACTCCCATGATTTACTATGAAAACATGTGTAAGTTATTGTCACTAGAGACTTTAACAGAAAGATAAATTAGAAAGTTTCACAGATTGGGTAATTCTGTCCTAAATCTATTACTAAGAATATTTTCATACACTATGTATGTATTTTCTTTCATATTTTCTTAATATTTGCTATATCATGCCCCAGTTTTTGTGCATGAATTTGACAACAAAAATACTTTTACGCAGTGCTATATAGGTTCTCTACAAAAGTAAACTTGGTTTCCTTTTCCTTTCTCCACCCCACATGAACATTTTTATGCTGTCAATTTGACCTCTGCAAGAAAAACTCAAGATATCCTGTTATATGGATGATATCACCCAATAAATATGCAATAACTGAAAAAAAAATCAGTGAAATTCTGAATACTAGAAATTGAAATTATTTTTGGAAACTTTCCTCTATGAAATAATTTGATTAAGAGTGAGTCTTCTTGCTGGGAAGATGGTGGATTAGGAGAGACAGAGCAAAATTCTCCTCCATGAAAAACACGAGACAAAGGACCGAAAGTGCTCCAGAACAGCAGTTCCAGGGTCCACCAGCTGGGCAGGGACTTCTACACCCATAGTGACAGTGTACTTGGAGAAACCGAGAGACTGTGTTTAAGATGGGTGAGTGTTTGGCCTGGAATGCTGCCAAGGAATGGGTGGTTAGAGCCGGTGGACAGGCATGGAGGGGAGCAGATTTTCATGCCCCATGCACCCTCCTCAGCACTTGGCTTGGGTGATAACCCTTACAGACCCATGGCCAAGAGCCCTCGTGCTAGGAACTGGCAGTTGGAGCAGGCAGACAAGCAGCCTTCCATGCTCGTGCAGCCGTCTTTGCAGTTGGCTGGGGAGATAACCCCTCACTGCCCCGTGGCTGAGAGCTTGCTTGAGGGAATTTGGGATTCAGTGGGCTCTTTTGTTGCTGAGATGTGGACTTTCTCTTTCTAAACCCAACTCGGCAAATAAACTCATTAACCCCACAAGGGACATGACTCCCAGGGGAATGAATCTCCCTGGTGAGGTGGATATGACTCCCAGGAATGAGCCTGGCCCTGGTTGCAAGGGATTGAAAATGCCTACTTGACCAAAAGGGAGAAAAAAAGAAAAGCAACAAGCTGAGGTCACAGTAGCTGAGCGAATCCCAACTAGAGTCAAGAGGCTATCTTGGAGGTTCCTCTTATGCAAGCTTCAGCTGGACATCCCAAATGGCCACAGTATGCCAGTCCGTTACCAAAGTAGTTCCCAAATACCTAGGTCCCTACCTGAGATTCTATAAAAGGCTCCCTCGCTAAGTTTTACCTCAGAAACTTAAATCCACCAGAGTGTTCCTATCCCAGACAAGTCTGAAGTCCCTGCCCAGCTGGTGGACCCTGGAACTGCTGTTCTGGGGCACTTTCTGTCCTTTGTCTCGTGTTTTTCATGGAGGAGAATTTTGCTCTGTCTCTCCTAATCCACCGTCTTCCCAGCAAGAAGACTCACTCTTAATCAAATTATTTCATAGAGGAAAGTTTCCAAGAATAATTTCAATTTCTAGTGTTCAGAATTTCACTGATTTTTTTTCAGTTATTGCAGATTTATTGGGTGATATCATCCATGTAACAGGATATCTTGAGTTTTTCTTTGCAGAGGTCAAATTGACAGCATAAAAATACTCGTGTGGGGTGGAGAAAGGGAAAGGGGATTTGTTTTTTAAAACCTCTTTAAGATCAACAATCAGATACAGCCCCCTTCCCCATGCTGTTGACACATATTGACCCCCTTTCAATATGAAGAAGTTAGGGTGCTCACTGCCTAGACACCCCTGAAGATGGTGAAGGAGATTCAGTGATAGCAAGGGGTAGCAACAAACAAGATAAGATTTAACAAAAGTCTATGAATATAAATATATTTATATATATTTAGATGCTGGGGTGTTGGAATAGCAGGAAGGAGGTAAATGACATGGTGGAACTGTAACCTATAATTTCCTTTGAAATTTGCTCTATAGATAGTCATTGAATTGCACTTTGAAAGTCTTCACCTGTCTGTATATACCTTATATTGCATAATGGGGAAAGAACCGAGATTGTGGAACTGTAACCCACATAAGTTTTGAATTACCTATATAACTGTTTCTTGAGCAGTATATCAAAAGTTAACACCTTTTTGTATGTATGATATATTTTACAATAATGTAACTAGCTGAAGTTGTGAAACTGTGATCCTTGACATTCTTTGAAATTTGCTGTCTAACTAGTTGTTGAACTGTACTTTGGAAGTTATCACTATTATGTATATATGTTAAAGTTCATAATAAAAAATAAAAATAAAAAAGCAGTTGTTCTAGTTTGCTAATGCTGCCGGAATGCAAAACACCACAGATGGATCGGCTTTTATAAAAGGGGGTTTATTTGGTTACACAGTTACAGTCTTAAGGCCATAAATTGTCCAAAGTAGCACACCAGCAATTGGGTACCTTCACTGGAGGATGGCCAATGGTGTCCAGAAAACCTTTGTTAGCTGGGAAGGCACGTGGCTGGCGCCTGCTCCAAAGTTCTGATTTCAAAATGGCTTTCTCCCAGGATGTTGCTCTCTAGGCTGCAGTTCCTCAAAAATGTCACTCTTATTTGCGCTTGGGATATGTGTCCTCTCCCAGCTTCTCCAGAGCAAGAGTCTGCTTCCAACGGCTGTCATCAAACTGCAGTTCCTCTCTCAGCTTCTGGGCATTCTTCAGTGTCCTTCTTGGCTGTAGCAGCTTGCTCCTTCTGTCTGATCTTATATAGTGCTCCAGTAATTTAATTCAGACCCACCCTGAATGGGTGGGCCAACACCTCCATGGAAATTATCCAATCAGAGTCATCACCCACAGCTGAGTGGGGCACATCTCCACAGAAATGCTCAAAGAATTACAATCTAATCAACACTGATAACATCTGCCCACACAAGATTACATCAAAGATAATTGCATTTGGAGGAACATAATACATTCAAACTTGCACAACAATCAGATACAGCTCCCTTCCCCATTCTGTCAACATCCCCTTTCAATATGAACAAGTTAGTGTGCTCACTGGCTAGACTCCCCTGGAGATGGAGAAGGAGATTAAGTGAGAGGAAGGGGTAGCAACAAAAAAGATAAGATTTAACAAAGGTCTTTGAATACTGAAACTTTATATATATATATATATATATATATATATATATATGCTGAGGTGTTGGAATAGCTGGAGGGAGGTAAAAGATATGGTGGAACTGTACCCTATAGCATACTTTGAAATTTGCTTTAGAGCTATTCATTGAATTGTGCTTTGAAAGTCTTCACCTTTCTGCATATACCTGTTCCAGTCTGCTAATGCTGCCATTATGCAAAATACCAGAAATGGATTGGCTTTTATAAAGGGGGTTTATTTGGTTACAAAGTTACAGTCTGAAGGCCATGAAAATGTCCAAATTAAGGCATCAACGTGGGTATACCTTCACCAAAGGAAGGCCAATGGCATCCGGAAAACCTCTGTTAGCTGGGAAGGCACATGGTTGGTGCCTGCTGATCCCAGGTTGTGTTCCAGCTCCTCTCTCAGCTCCTGTGCATTCTTCAAAATGATGCTCTTGTGACATTGTGTCCTCTTTTAGCTTCCTCAGAGCAAACTCTGGGCTAGCATCTCCAAAGCGTCAGCAAAAATCTGCTTTCAACAGCCATTCCAAATGTCATTCTCAGCTGCTCTGGGGTCCTTCTGTTTGTGAGCTCTTTTATAGGACTCCTGTGATTAAATCAAGACCCACTCTGAATGGGCAGGGTCCATATCTCCATGGAAATTATCCAATCAAGCATTTCACTCACAGTTGATTGAGTCACATCTCCATGAAAACACTGAATCAAAGGATTCCAACCTAATCAACACTAATAGGTCTGCCCCCACAAGACTGCATTAAAGAACACAGCATTTTGGGGGACATAATACATCCAAGCCAGCACAATAGTTTATATTGCATATATTACCTATATAACTGCTTGTCAAGCTGCACATCAAAAGTTAACACCTTTTAACTGTATGATATATATAAAAAAAGAGTTTACAGCAAGGTTTCACATATCACTTAGCCCTCATGCACTATGATCTAGACAGTTCTCAGTGTCATTTTATAAATGAGGAACTAAATTTCAGAGATCAGGAGATTTGTCCAAGATCCTTAGAAAGAGAGGGAATACTGGAAACTGAGTCTTCTAAATCTCAGTCTAATATTTATTAAATTACACTATAGATGTCTTTTTTTTCTTTGTAGTATATAGTTTGCAATAGGTATATATTTATTTTTCCTATATGCCTCTCTATTATTAGCTTCTAGTTATAGGGTCATACATTTGTTCTAGTTCGTGAGAGAGATTTCTAATATTTGTACAGTTAATCACAGACATTGTCCACCACAAGATTTAGTTTTATACATTCCCATCTTTTAACCTCCAATTTTCCGTCTGGTGACATACATGACTCTGAGCTTACCCTTTCCACCATCTTCACACACCATTCAGCACTGTTAGTTATTCTCACAATGTGCTACCATCACCTCTGTCCATTTCCAAAGGTTTTAGTTCACCCTAGTTGAACACTCTGCTCATAATAAGCAACTGCTCCCCATTCTTTAGCCTAGTTCTATATCCTGGTAACTTATGTTTCATGTCTGTGAGTTTACATATTATAATTAATTCATATCGGTGAGACCCTGCAATACTTGCCTTTGTCTGTCTTACCTCACTCAATATAGTGCCCTCAAAGTTTCTTCATCAACCCATTTTTTTAAGGTTTTGTTCACACACCATACATTCTGTCCTAAGTAAACAATCGTTGGTTCCCTGTATAGTCACGTTTTTATGTTTTCAGCACCAACGCTACTATCTATATAGGGACATCTCCATTTCTTTCACAAAGAAGGAAGAAGAGTCAAAGAAGGCAGAGAGACAAAAGAAAAGGAAAAAGGAAAGAGAGAGAGAAAAACAAAAACAAAAACAAAAACAAAAACATGACAGCTAGGAAGCAACAAAAGGAAAGATAGCATTAACCTAAAGTACACTAGAGTCAGACAACATCACCAATGCCAGGAGTCCCATGCCCTACCCCTATTCCCTCCCCATATGCATTTAGCTTTGGCGTATTGCCTTTGTTATATTAAAGGAAGCATAATACAATGTTTCTGTTAACTATAGTCTCTAGTTTGCATTGATTGTATTTTCCCCCCAATCCCACCCTATTCTCAACACCTGGCAATGTTGACATTCATTTGTTCTCCCTCATGTAAAAACATATTTGTACCTTTTAATAAAATCATTAAGCACCCTAGGTTTCCCCGAAAAAAAAAAGGTTAACACCTTTTTGTATGTATGATACATTTTACAATAATGGAAATAACTGAAGTTGTGGAACTGTGATCCATGACATTCTTTGAAATTTGCTAACTACTTGTTGAATCATACTTTGAAAGTTATCACTGTTATGTATACATGTTAAAGTTCATTTTAAAAAAGTGAGTCTTCTTGTTTTCAGAACAATTTTCCCTTCTTTGCTGTCACCTATAGTAATAGCCCTGTCCAAAACACAATTAAATATTTGGTTAGCCTAGAAAAATAACAAACTTCCACAAAGAAGAAAGATGTAAGACATTTGCCAAAATCATCTTACAGTTCAATACTTTACTTAATTGTAGCTTATTTTAACAACAATTCTGTAATTTATTTTTCAAAGTTTACAAAAATTTATTTAGTTCCCACTTGTATAGTTTCTATGTTTGTATAACAAAAGTTACAGAGGTTGTTTTGAGGAAGTTATCAAATACAGTGGGGAATTAAATGAATTATTCAAGAGATTTGAGTTCTAGTTCCTCTTAGCATCAGCTTTCTCATTAGTAAAGTCAAAATAAGGTCTGCCCCACAGGATTTTGTGAAATTCATGAGAATTCACAAAAGTGGTTTCAAGGATGATCTGTAAAATTAGGTAGATCTAAATTAGACATTCAGTTCCAGGACTTACCTGCTCTGAAACTCCTAGCACATAGTTTAATTCAACTGAGCCTCAGTTTCCTAATATATAAACCACATATTGGTAATCATGATAATTAGATGAGAAAAGATATTAAAAGCCACTTCTATAATGGCTGAAACACCTCATAATATTCCCTACCTTTCTTTCATAGCCTTTTAAGAGAGCAAGTGGTGTAACTGTTAAGTTTTGCTCTCTCTCTAGACTATAAACTCCTTGAGGACAGAGGCTATATAGGTTTTGTCTAAAGCTTTGTCTCAGTCATCTTACCAAATGTCCATTGAAAAATGCCCTCAAAGAATATTTGTTGAGTGTTACCCCCCCCTTCTCTTGCACAGGCACTCAGTAAATATTTGATAAATGAATGAAGTAATTTTGGAAAATAAAAATGTAACATATCATTCATAATAATCACACAGCTGGCATATCTGAGGAAAGAAACAGAAACACTATTGCAAAGCAACCTAGCATAATGTAATCTAGATGTGACATGCCGTGCTGACTGTATGATTTTTCTCTTTCTATTGACTTAAATATTAAAATTCTTTGAAAGTATAAGCTCTCTGTCTACCAAAAACACATTATAAAAAAAATCAACTTTGAAAATGTTACTTGTGAGTACAAGAATTCAGACTTATGCTTTAAATCATGAATCTCCTGAGAAAAACAGGTCACAATCTCCAAAATGTATGCTTCACTTATTTTGTAAAGTTGTATTTATTCAATTTAAGAGACTTATTAATAGAATATTTTTAAATGTTTTAAATTTACAAAAAAATATGGACAGATAGTACAGAGATTTCCTGTATCTCCGTCTTCCCCCCACCAAGTTTCCCTTATTGCTAATATCATATATTAGTATGGTATATTTGTTACAATTAATGAACCAATAATGATCCATCATTGTTAACTAAACTCCATAGTTTATTCAGGTCATCTCAGTTTTACTTAACATCCTTCTTCTGTTCGAGGATACCACATTATATTTAATTGCCATGTCTCCTTGGACTCATTTAGGCTGTGGCAGTTTCTCAGACTTTCCTTGGTTTTGAGGACTTTGATAGTTTTAAGGAATATTGGTCAGGTATACTGTAAGATGCCCCCATACTGGAATTTAATGAGTGTTTTCCTCATGATTAGACTAGGTCTGAGGGTTTGGAGGAGAAATATCACAGAGATAAAGTGCCATTTTTGTCATATCATATTGAAATACATGCTATCAACATGACATGTCACTGTTGATGTTGACCAAACTGAATTTATGTTTGTCACATTTCTCTACTCTAAAGTTACTGGGTTTTTTTTTTCCTTTTTTCCCTACTATACTATTTGGAGGGAAGTCATTATGTGCAGCCATTATTTTTAATCGATTGCATTTTATTACAAAAGCTTCTACATTTACTTCTACTATTTTAGTTACAGCTGTTTCAGTTACATTGCTTGTGAATGAGAAGGCTGAAATTCCAGCTGTGTTACAGTGATAGAAGTAGGAGCAGAATGCTTCTTACCAAGTGAGACCTATCTGAAACACAAATGGCAAGGAACTGAAGTTAGCGGTTAGAAAGTTCAAACCAAAAAAACAAGTACAATATAAGCAAACAGCTCTCAAAGATTTGGTTTCAGCATCAAATTATTGAGGACCCCCAAAGACTTTTGTAAGAAAACTACAAAAGTCTGACAAAAATAAAAGATTTAAATAAATGGAGAAATATTTTGCATTTATGAAATGTGAGACTCAATATTGTTAAG
This sequence comes from Choloepus didactylus, assembly GCF_015220235.1. Lineage (NCBI taxonomy): Eukaryota > Metazoa > Chordata > Mammalia > Pilosa > Megalonychidae > Choloepus > Choloepus didactylus. Next base: position 171,114,670 of record NC_051310.1, read on the forward strand.
ATGTCAGTTATTCCCAACTTGATCTGTAGATTCAACACAACACCAATCAATATTCCAGCAAGCTACTTTTTAGATATAGACACATTGATTCTAAAATTTATGTGGAAAGGCAAAAGGACCTAGAATAGCCAACACAACACTGATGAAGAAGAGCAAAGTTGGAAGACTAATACAACCTGATTTCAGGATTTCTATACAGTTATAGTAATCAAGACAGTGTGGTATTAGCGAAAGAATAGACACATCAATCAATGAAATAAAGAAACAAGAAGTAGACCCACAGAAATATAGTCAACTGATCTTTAACAAAGAAGCAAAGGCATTTCAATGGACATAGGATAGTCTTTTAAACAAATGATGCTGGAATAATTGGACATCAATTTGCAAGAAAATGAACCTAGATAAAGACCTTATACCCTTCACAAAAATTAACTCAAAATGGAACATACCTAAAGGTAAAAGGCAAAACTTATAAAACTTCTAGAAAAAAACATAGGAGAAAATGTGGGTGACCTTGGGTTTGGCGATGAGTTTTTAGATACAACACCAAAAGCAAGATCTGTGAAAGAAAAAATTTATCTGTTGGATTTCATTAAAATTTAAAACTTCTTCTCTATGAAAGACATTGGTATAAAAATCAAAAGACAAATCATTGATTGGGAAAATCTATTTTCAAAACACATATCTCATAAAGGATTTAAATACACAATATACAAGGAACCCTTAAAACTTAACAGAAAGAAAACAAACTACCCAATTTTTAAAATACGCAAAAGATCTGAACATACAAACCTCCCTAAAGGAGACACACAGATGGCAAAGAAGCATATGAAAAGATGATCAACATTATGTGTCATTATGGAATTGCAAATAATTAAAACAGCAAGAGGTCCTACCTCAAACCTATTAGAATGGCTAAAATCCAAAAAACTGACAATACCAATTGCATCAGGGATGCAGAGCAATGGGAACTCTTAGTAATTGCTGGTGAGAATGCAAAATGGTACTGCTACTTTGGAAGAACGTTAGAAAGCTTGTTACGAAGCTAAACATAGTCTTACTGTACATGCCGCAATTGCACTCCTAGGTATTTATGTGGACTTATGTGGACTTCATTCCATAAACACAAATGTATATAGGATTGTACAGCTAAGTGATGATAATGGGAGATATACAAGGATTATCGTGGACGTAACATATGCTATGTGAACTTAGGAACCCCTTACTTTATAAGTCACGCGCTTGCTCTTGAGGCTTGCTCATGTGAAACTTATGACTGTAAAAGGGAGGCTAAGCCCACCTCTGAATATGCCTAGGAGTCATCTCCAGAGAACCTCTTTTTAAAAAAATGTTTATAGCAGTCTTATTCATAACACCAAAATATGGAAGCAACCAAGATGTCCTTGAAAAAATGAATGAATAAATAGACTGTGGTACGTCCTATAATTGAATATTATTCTGTGATAGAAAGATAAAAATATTATTCTGTGATAAATATTATTCTGTGGTAAAAGCTATTGAGCCACAGAAAGGCATGAATGAATCTTAAATGCATATTGAGTCATGAAACAAGGCAGTCTGAAAAAGCTGCATACTGTGACTCCAATTATATGACATTTTCAAAAGGCAAAACTATAGCAATGGCAAAAAGATCAGTGATTACTAGGGGTTGGGGTGGGAGGAAGAGGGTTGAATAGGTGAAGCACAGGGGATTTTTTTTTTACATTTTTATTGTGCAATATAACATACATACAGAAAGGTGATAACTTTCAAAGTGCAATTTAACAAGTAGCTATAGAGCAAATTTCAAAGAATATTATGGGTTACAATTCACCATTTTTCTTATTTCCTTCTAGCTATTCTAAAACCCTAGCATCTAAAAAACATATATAGATACATATAGAAAGATAGATAGATAGATGATAGATAGATTCAGTATTTGTAATCCTTTGTTAAATCCTATCTTGTCTGTTGCTACCGCTTCCTCTTGTTTAATCACTTTCTGGATCTTCAGGAATGTCTAGTGATGTCTAAGGATGTCAGTGACCACTCTAACTTGTTCATATTGAAAAGGGGTGTCAACATTATGGAGAAGGGGGATGCATCTGGTTGATGTTCTTGGAGAGGCTGTTGCCTCTGGTTTGGAAATGTAAACATAGGGAGTGGAAATTTTATAGAGTCTCAGATAGGGGCCTAGGTATTTTGAGACTATTGTTGATTAGGGCTTGGCATACTGTGTCCATTTGGGATATCTAGCTGGAGATTGCATAAGAGTAACCTCCAGGATAGCCTCTTGACACTATTTGAAATCTCTTAGCCACTGTAAACTTATTTTGTTACCATTCTTTCCTCCCTTTTGGTCTTCTTTCCTCCCTTTTGGTCAAGAAGGCATTTTCAATCCCTCAACCAGGGCCAGGCTCATTCATGGAAGTCATGTCCCATGTCGCCAAGGAGAATCGCTCTCCTGGGAGTGATGTCCCACGTAGGGGAGAGGGTAATTTGCAGAATTCGGCTTAGAGAGAGAAAGGCCATATCTGAGCAACAAAAGAGGTTTCCTGGAGGTGCCTCTTAAGCATAATTATAAGTAGGCTTAGTCCCCTTTTACAGCCATAAGTTTTACATGAGCAAGCCTCAAGATCAAGGACTTGACTTATTAAGTAGGGGGTTCCTAATTTCACTTAGCATATATTCTGTCCAAGATAAACAATCAATGTCTCACACTATCTTCACTTAGTTGTACAATAATCATCACTCTCAATTTTAAACAAGTATCATAACACAAAACAATCCAAAGCTCTTGTCAGCCCCTAATTATTCATCCTTAGTGTTAGTATAATACTGGTAAGGTATTCCTATTAAATACAGTCTATAATATGCAATGGGTAGTTTTTCCCATATACCATTCTATTGTTAATTCTTTGTACCAGTGTCATACCTTAGAAATACATCATGCAGATACTTATTTATATTTGTAGTGCTAATCTGTGGGATACATGCCTTTAAACAGCTACTTTTGATTATGTTTGCCTTCAATGCAGCACTGATACTTATAATCTCATTAACAATCACATTAATGAACAATCATCACCTCTGTCCATTCCCATATCTTTAAATTCACCCTCATTAACATGTCTGTACAAATTATGTTGTCATTCCCCCTTCACTAGATTCTATCTCTAGGTCCCCATAATCTACATTATAAGACACTGATTTTATGTTGTTCAGGGAGGTCATAATAGTGGGAACATAAAATATCTCTCCTTTTGTGTCTGACTTATTTCACTCATCATTATGTCTTCAAGTTTCATTGATGTTGTCATATGTTTCAGGCTTTATTCCTTCTTACTGCTGCATAGTATTCCATCGTGTGTATATACCACATTTAGTTTATCCACTCATCTGTTGTTTCCATCTCTTGGCAATTGTGAAAAATGCCAGTAAGAACATCAGTGTGCAGGTCTAGGAAGCTACCTCCTAACACTAGGTCTTTAAGATGTTTCCCTATATTATCTTCTAGGAGTTTTATGGTACTGTCTCGTATATTGAGGCCCTTGATCCACTTTGAGCTAATTTTTGTATAGCATGTGAGGTAGGGGTTCTCTTTTATTCTTTTAATATGGATTTCCAGTTCTCCCAGCCCCATTTGTTGAAGAGACAGTCTGTCCCAGTTTGGTGGCTTTGGGGCCTTATCAAAATTCAGTCGAGTATAGATCTGGGGGACTATTTCCAAACTCTGGATTCTATTCCATTGATCAAGATGTCTATCTTTGTGCCAGTACCATGCTGTTTTGACTACTGTGGCTTTATAGTAGGATATAAATTCAGGAAATGTAAGTCCTCTCACTTCATTCTTCATTTTTAGAATGTTTATGGCAATCCAAGGTGAGGCCCCTTTCCCCTCCAAATAAATTTGATAACTAACTTTTCCAAGTCTGCAAAGTAAGTTGTTGGAATTTTGATTGGAATCTCAATCAATCTGTAGATCAGTGTTCCAGTTTGCTAATGCTGCCATTATGCAAAATACCAGAAATGAATTGGCTTTTATAAAGGGGGTTTATCTGGTTACACAGTTACAGTCTTAAGGACATAAAGTGTCCAAGGTAAGGCATCAATAATAGGGTACGTTCACTGGAGAAAGGCCATTGGCATCTGGAAAACCTCTGTTAGCTGGGAAGGCATGTGGCTGGTGTCTGCTTGCTCCCAGGTTGCATTTCAAAATGACATTCTCCAAAATGTCTCTGTGTCAGCTTCTTAGGTCAAACTCTGGGCTAGTACCTCTGAAGCATCAGCAAAACTCTGCTTTTAGCCGCCATCTTCAAAATGTCTCTGTAAGTTGCAGCAAGTGTTTTGGCCTGTGTGGCTCTTTTTAAAGTATTCCAGCAACCAATCAAGATCCACGCTGAATAGGTGAAGCCACACTTCCATGGAAATAATCCAATCAAATGTGTCACCTACAGATGGGTGGGTCACATCTCCATGGAAACACTCAAAGGATTCCAACCTAATCAACACTAATACATCTGTCCCCACAAGATTGCATTAAAGAACATGGCTTTTTCTGGGGGACATAATATATCCAAACTGGCACTATCAGTTTGGGTAGAATTGACTTCTTAATGATGTTTAGCCTTCTTATCCATGAACACAGAATATTTTCCCAATATTAAGTCCTTTTTTATTTCTTATGGTAAAGTTTTGTAATTTTCTGTGTAGAGGTGTTTTATGTCCTTGGTTAACTTTATTCCTAGGTACTTGATTTTGTTTTTTTAGTTGCTGTTGTGAATGGATTTTTTTTCATGGGTGTCTCTTCAGTTAGGTAATTTCTAGTGTTGTATAGGAACATTACTGACTTTTGTGCATTAATCTTGTATCGTGCCACTTTGCTGAATTTGTTTATTAACTCAAGTAGCTTTGTTGTCAATTTTTCAGGATATTCCAAGTATACAATCATATCGTCTGCAAATAATGAGAGTTTTACTTCTTTCTTTCCAATTTGGATGCCTTTTATTTCTTTTTCTTGCTAGATTGCTCCAGCTAGAACTTCTAGCACAATGTTGAATAATAGTGGTGACACTGTGCATTCTTGTCTTGTTCCCAATCTTAAGGAGAAGGCTTTCAGTCTCTCACCTTTGAGTATTATGCTTGCTGAGGGTTTTTTATATATGCCCTTTATCATGTTGAGGAAGTTTCATTCAATTCCTATCTTTTGAAGTGATTTTACCAAAAAAGGATGCTGAATTTTGTCAAAAGCTTTTTCATCATCTGTTGACATGATTCTTTGGTTTTTCCCTTTAGATTTTTTAATGTGTTGTATTATGTTGATTGATTTTCTTATGTTGAACTACCCTTGCATGCCTGGAATATAGCTGACTTGGTCATGGGATATGATTCTTAAATGTGTCTTTGGATTCAATTTGCCAGTATTTTGTTGAGAATTTTTGCATTTTTATTCATTAGGGAGATTGGCCTGTAGTTTTCCTTTGTTGTAGAATCTTTATCTGGTTTGATACTAGAGTGATATTAGCTTCATAAAATTAGTTAGGTAGTATTCATTTTTTCTTCAATTTTTTTGAAAGACTTTTAAAAGGAATAGTGTCAGTTTGTCAGTTCTTTTGGAAAGTTTGGTAAAATTCTCCTGTGAAGTCATCTGGCCCTGGGCTTTTATTTGTAGGAAGCTTTTGATGACAGATTGGATTTCTTTACTTGTGATTGGTTTGTTGAGGTCTTCTATTTCTTCTTGGGTCAGTCTAGGCTGTTCATGTGTTTCCAGGAAATTATCCATGTCCTCTAAACTGTCTAGTTTGTTGACACACAAATTTTCAGAGTATACTGTTATGATTTTTTAAATTTCTTTGGGATCCACAGTAATGTCAGACCTCTCATTTCTGATGTTGTTTATTTGTGTCGTCTCTCTTTTTCACTTAGTCAGTCTAGCTAAGGGTTTGTCAATCTTGATCTTCTCAATGAACTAACTTTTGGTTTTACTTACTCTCTCTATTGTTATTTTGTTCTCCGTATCATTTATTTGTGCTTTAATCCTTGTTATTTATTTTCTTCTATTTTCTTTAGGGTTAGTTTGCTGATCATTCTCTAGCATCTTCAGTTGTTCAGTTATGTCTTTGACTTTACCTCTTTTTTCCTTTTTAATGTATGTATTTAGAGCTATAAATTTCCCCCTTATCATGCCTTCCCTACATCCCACAGGTTTTGATATGTTGTGTTCTCCTTTTCATTCTTCTCTAGATATTTACCAATTTATCTTGCAATTTCTTCTTTGAACCACTGATTTTTTAGGAGTGTGTTGCTTAACCTCCATGTATTTGTGAATGTTCTGGTTCTTTGGTGGTTATCGACTTCTAGTTGCATTCCAATATGGTCAGAGGATGTGTGTTCTGGTTTGCCAATGCTGCCATTATGCAAAACACCAGAAATTGATTGGCTTTGATAAAGGGGGTTTATTTGGTTACACAGTTACAGTCTTAAGGCCATCAAGTGTCCAAGGTAATGCATCAACAATCAGGTACATTCACTGGAGGATGGCCAATGGTGTCCAGAAAACCTCTGTTAGCTGGGAAGGCACACGGCTAGTGTCTGCTCTGGAGACCTCATTTCAAAATGGCTTTCTCCTAGGACATTCCTCTCTAGGCAGCAGCTCCTCTTCAAAATGTCACTCTCAGTTGCTCTTGGGGCATTTGTCCTCTCTTAGCTTCTCAGGAGCAAAAGACTGCTTTCAAAGGCCATCTCCAAAATGTCTCTGTAAGCTGCAGCTCATCTCTCAGCTTCTGTGAGTTCTTCAAAGTGTCCCTCTTGGCTGTAGCAAGCTCGATCCTTCTGTCTGAGCTTATATAGTGCTCTAGTAAACTAATCAAGGCCCAAGCTTAATGGCAAGGCCACACCTCGGTGGAAATCATCTAATCAGAGTTATCACCTACTGTTGGATGGGTCACACCTCCATGGAAACACTCAATCAAAGAATTACAATGTAATCAACACTAATACGTCACCCACACAAGATTGCATCAAAGATAATGTCATTTTGGGGGACATAATACATTCAAACCAGCACAATGTGCTTTGAATAATTTCAATCTTTTTAAATTTAATGATGTTCATTTTGTGCCCCAGCATATGATCTATCTTGGAGAACATTCCAGGAGTGCTAGAGAAGAATGTATATCCTGGTAATTAGGGATGTAACTCTCTGTATATGTATATTAAATCTAATTTCTTTATCATATTGTTTAGGATTTCAATTTCTTATTGGTCTTCTGTCTGGTTGTTCTATAGAAGAGAGTGATGTATTGAAGTCTCCCACTATTACTGTAGAAGCATCTATTACTTCCATCAGTTTTGCCAATGTTTGCCTCATGTATTTTTGAGTACCTTGGTTGGGTGCATAAACATTTATGATTGTTCTATCTTCTTGGCAAATTGTCCCTTTTATTAATATACAGTGTTCTTCTTTGTCTCTTATGACATCTTTGCATTTAAAGTCTATTTTGTCTGATATCAGTATTGCTACCTTTGCTTTCTTTTGGCTGCAGCTTGCATGGAATAATTTTTTCCATCCTTTCGCCTTCAATCTCTTTGTGTTGCTGGGTCTGAGGTGAGTCTCTTGTAAACAGCATATTGATGGATCATACTTTTAAATCCATTCTGCCAATCTGTATCTTTTGATTGTGTAGTTTAATCCATTCACATTCAATGTTATTGCTGTGAAGGCAGTTCTTGAATCAACCGTCTTATCCTTTGGTTTTTATTTGTTGGATCTGTCCCCCGCCCTCTTTTTTTTTCCTTTAAATTACCCTTACTAATGTTCTTCAGCTCTATGCCCTTCTCCAGACCTCTCTCTCTTTTCTTTTTCCTCAGTCAGTAGAACCCCCTTTAATATTTCTTGCAGGGTGGGTCTCTCAGCATTTGTTTGTATTTGAAAATTTTAAACTCTCCCTCAATTTTGAAGGAGAGCTTTGCTTGAAAAAGATTTCTTGGCTGGCAATTTTTCTCTTTCAGAACTTTAAATATGTCTTTCCACTGCCTTCTTACCTCCACAGTGCCCACTGAGTAGTCACTACTTAGTCTCATGTGGTTTCCCTTGCATGTAGTGAATTGCTTCTCTCTTACTGTTTTCAGGACCTTCTCCTTCTCTTCACCATTTGACAATCTGATTAGTATATGTCTCAGAGTGTGCTTATTTGGATTTATTCTATTTGGAGTTCATTGGGTATCTTTAATTTGCATATTTAAGTCATTTAGAAGGGTTGGGAAGTTTTCCCCAACTGTATCTTTCAATACTCTTCCTAGCTCTTTACACTTTTCTTCTCCTTCTGGCACACCAATGATTCTTATATTTGTGCTCTTCATGTTGCCATAATTTCCCTGCAATCCATTTCAATTTTTTCTGTTTTTTCACCATATTTTCTTTTGTGCATTTGCATTCAATTACTGTCCTCTAGTTGGCTTATTCTTTCTTCTGCCTCTTCAAATCTGCTGTTGTGTGTCCCTATTATATTTTTAATTTGATGAACAGTATCTTTTATTTCCATAAGATCTGCTCTTTTTTATTTACTTGCAAATTCTTCCTTATGCTCTTCTTGCTTCTTGATGTCCTTAGCCAACTAATTGAAGTTGTTTTGGATATTTGTGTGTATATCTTTGATTAATTGCTCCAAGTTCTGGGTCTCCTCCAGTTTTTATCTTGATCATTTGGCTTGTCCATCTCTTCTTGTTTTTTTTGTGTGTGTGATTTGTAATTTTCTGTTGATCTCAGGCATTTGCTTATCTTGATAAGGTTATTTTGGGATATGTAGGATTATTTGAATATTTATTATTATTTGACAGAGCTCCAACTTGCTGGAGTGCACTTTCCCCATTGTCCCAGTAGATGGCGTTCTTGAGCCACCTCTTACCATCAAGCCAGCTCTCCCCCAACTTCACCTGTGCGTGACACAGTGTCCAAACTGGGTGGAAATCCTATCAGCATATCTGTTCTCCATGTGCACTGGGGACTGCCAGCCCTGTGGGTGGAGGATGGGCCCTGCACAATTTGGCAGAGGGTCTGCTCAAGGGCACAGTGTATTTGGTGGTTCCAGGGTTCTGATTGGACCACTTTGGGGCTGTAGGGTTGTGTACCTCACCATCTAGCTCAAATGCACTGCAGTCCTCTGTTTCTCATGCACCTGTGAGCCTCTGGGGTTGGGGAGGGCCTCCTGGTGCTTCCATGTAGTGCCCCTGCTGCTCCCCACTTCCTGGCTGTGCATGCTGTAGGCTTCTGTGGAGGAAGAGCAAATGTGGCCACCAAAGTCCATTGAGTCCCAAATTCCCTCATAGGAGCTCCTGGCTGCAGGGTTGTTCAGGGTTATCTCCCCAGCCAACTGCTGAGATGGGTTTACCAGGCATGGAATGCTGCTCCCTCCCACACCTCACAGCCGGCTTCAGTCATCTGTCCCTGTTGGTGGTCCCAGCTGAACACACTCTCCCTGTCCCTTCAGGGCAGACTCTCTATTCTCCATCCAAGTCCCTACTATGTGTTGTAGGAGTCCCTGTCCAGCTGGCCTCACCCTGGAACTGCTTTCCTGGGGTGCTTTCTTCATTTTATCTGGTTTTTTTTCATGGAGGAGAAGTTTGCCCTATGTCTTCTAATCCACCATCTTCCCAGAAGCCACAGGGGATTTTATAGGGTGGTGAAACTATTCAGTAGGATACTATAATGGTGAATACATGTCACTATGCATTTGTCAATATCCATAGAACTTTATAGCAGAAAGAGTGAAACTTAGTGTTTGCAAATTAAAAGAAATCATTTAGGAAGTCAGGTGATCCCAGGATGGAATGCAGAATGTGAAAAATAATGTAACTGTATTACAATTTATGAAAAACCTCACTGAAGTGGATAGGCGAAAAGGTGCTCATTTGGAAATAAGTGGAATCTGTAAGACTGAAGATAAAAAATGGTAGTATGAACTCATTTTAAAATTAATATAGATACAGATGGTTACATGTAAAAATTTTTACAGATATGTGTATTTACATGGGTTAGTAAATATACATGTATTTCCTTGCTTCATTATCTGAGAGGGCTTAGAAGCAATGGCATCCTAGTAGCAACAAGCATGCCTAGCACCCAGATCTTGGTTTTTAATGCCATTCTCCAATAAAAAGAACATGGGCTCCTTGAACTAACTGCTAATTCTAAGACTGGGGCAGGAAATATATAAACTGAGCCTGGAGTATCTTGTAGTGCCAGAAATTAAGAAAGTGCTAAACAAACATAACACACACACACTCACACAACATGATATGGATAAATCACCTGAAAGAGCTCCCAATGGCCAAAGCTGGAAAAATTTGAACAACAAATAGATTATAACCCAAAGTACAAAATAAGTATCCATGGGTCCATACTGATATAAATAAATGATTGAACATATAAATAAGTGGGGAAGAAGAGGCAAATTTCCCATGCAAAAATATCTGAAAATTGATGTAGCTACTCTGCCCTCAAGGAAATGTCACATAGCTCCTTAAGTGTGGGATGCCCTTAGTGACTTTCTTCCAAAGAGTGCAGTAAGTAAAGGGGGAGGGAAGAGCAACTTTACAGTGAAGGAACTCAACAAACATGACCACAATTGGATGGTCAAGGTCAACTTCAATAGCGATAAATTATGTTGACAGTATATATGTTGATATAAATGTGGTGTAAACTATACTTCACTGCTGTGGTCTTCCTCCCCCATACTTATATCTCCAGTCTAATCATGAGAAAAACATTAGACAAATTCCAAGTGAGGCACATTCTAAAAATACCTGACCAGTACTCTTGAAAACTGTCTAGGTCATGAAATCCAAGGAAAGTTTGAGAAACTGTCACAGCTAAGAGGAACCTAAAGAGACATGTCAAAGAAATAAATGTAGTATCCCAGATAGGATCTTGAAACAGAAAAAACACATTAGGTAAAAGCTAAGGAAATCTGAACAAACTATGGAGTTTAGTTAATAACAATATGCATTAATTGTATAATATATACCATACTAATGTAAGATGTTAATAACGAGGGAAACAATATCTAGCATATGGGAACTCTGTACTATCTGTTCAATGTTTCTGTAAATCTAAAACTATTTTAAATATTAAAATCCATTTAAGCCAGGAAAATATGGCTGCATAGGGAAGTGTAGAATTTAGTTACTCCCCTAGAGCAGCTAATAAATAGCCAAGAATAACTAGAAAATAATCTGGAATAACTTTTGGGTGGACATCCACTAGCGGACACCCATCATACACCAGTCTCGAATGGTTGTAATGGCTGAAATCGCAGCATAGAACTGGAAACTTGACACTGATTACACCCTTCTCCTGGGATCTGGGTCCATCTGGTCTGGGAAAATCTGATTGGGGTAGTCAAGGAAACCAGATGCCTAGACAACAAAAAATTAAATTCACACAAGGGAAAATGAAGACATGGCCCAATCAAAGGAACAAATTTACACTTGATGTGAGATACAAGAGCTGAAACAACTAATTAAAGGTGTTCGAACAAATCTTCTAAATCAATCAGTGAGCGGAAGGAAAATGTGGCAAAAGAGATGAAGGAAATAAAGAAGACACTGGATGACCAAAAAGAAGAATTCATAAGTTTGAAAAAACAAATGGCAGAACTTATGGGAATGAGTTTCAGAGATGAAAAACACAATGGAGGAATACAATGGCAGATCTGAAGAGGCAGAAGAAAGGACCATGAACTAGAGGATAGAACATCAGAAATCCTACACATAGAATAAGAGATAAAGAAAAGAATGGAAAAATATGAGCAGGGCCTTGGGGAATTGAAGGACAACATGAAGTGCACAAATATATATCACATGGGTGACCCAGAATGAGAAGAGAAGGGAAAGGGAACAGAAAGAAAAATGGAGGGAATAATCAATGAAAATTTCCCATCTCTTATGAAAGACATAAAATTACAGATCCAAGAAGTGCAGTATACCCCAAGCAGAATAGATCCAAATAGACCTACTCAAATACGCTTAATCAGATTATCAAACATCAAAGACAAAGAGAGAATTCTGAAAGCAGCAAGAGAAAAGCTATCCACCACATACAAGGAAAGCTCAATAAGACGATGTGTGGATTTCTCACTAGAAACCATGGAAGTGAGAAGGCAGTGGTATGACATATTTAAAATACTGAAAGAGAAAAACTACAAACCAAGAATTCTATGTCCAGCAAAACTGTCCTTCAAAAATGTGGGAGAGTTTAAAATATTTTCAGACAAACAGACACTGAGAAATTTTGTGAACAAGATACCTGCTCTTCAAGAAATACTAAAGGGAACACTACAGGCAGATAGGAAAAGGCAGGAGAGAGAAGTTTAGAGAAGAATGTAGAAATGAAGACTATCAGTAAGGGTTAAAAAAGAGGGAGAAAAAAAAAATGACATAAAATCCAAAACACAAAATGGTAGACAGTAGACATTAAATTGAGTGAAATTTGCCAGAAACAAAATGACAAATACTGTATGGTCTCAGTAACATCAACTAACATTGATGAGTGAATGTTGAGGGTTAAGTTGAGAACACAGATTATCAGGAGATGGAAAGAGGTTAGAGATTGGGCTTTTGATACTGAAGGAGTGTAGAAGAATCAACAGGATTCATTGTATAGATCCAGAAATGGATAGCACATTTATTGTATGATGGAAACACAATATTGTAAGCACTCTGAACAAAGATGAATGTGAGTATGGTTGAAGGAGGAAGGCTAGGGGCATGTATGACACCAGAAGGAAAGATAGAAGATAAAGACTGGGATTGTATAACTTAACAAAACTTAGAGTGGTCAATTATGGTGATTAAAATGTACAAAAATAAGAAGTTTTTACATGAGGGAGAACAAATGAATGTCAACATTGCAAGGTGTTGAAAATTGCATGGTATGGGGAGAATATAATTAATGCAAACTAGAGTCTATAGTTAACAGTAATATTGTAAGATGTTTCCACTAATTGTAACAAAGGCAATATTTTCACAGCTAAATGTCTGTAAGATGGGGATATAAGGGAGTGGTATGGGATTCTTGGTGTTGTTATTCTCTGACCTTTTCATTGTATTTCACTTTTATTTTCCTTCATGTATTTTTTTATTATTCATTTTTTCCTCCTCTTCCTCTTTCTTTGCAGAAGAAATGGAAATATCCTTATATAGATTGTGGTGGTGAATATATAACTATGTGTTTATATTGGGTATCCTTGATTGTTTACTTAGGTTGGATTGTATGGTGTATGAATAAAAAAACATTAAAAATAAACAGAGATAAAAGTGCTGGAGAAAATGTAGAGGGGGTATGTACCTATTCCCTGCTGGTGTGGCCCATTTGGAAGGAAGTGTGGTGGTTCCACAGAAGCTAAGAATGGGATTGCCATAAGCTCCTGTAACCCTGTTATCAGACATATACTTGGAAGAACTGAGAGCAGGGATACTAATGGACACTTGCACACCCAAGTTTATGGCAGCAGTATTCATGATTTTCAATGGATGCAGGTGGCCTAAGGGTACATCAACAGATAATCAGAATGGTAAAATGTGGTGTGTACATATAATGAAATTTTGAGCAATGGCAAGAAGGAATGTAGTTGTATATTATGCAACCAGGTGAATGAAACTTGAGGACAACATGTTGAGTGAAATAAGTCAGAATTGAAAAGACAAACATAACACCTCACTAATATGGGCTAACTATAATGTGCAAACTCTGACGATTGAATCTGAGAGCATAGGTTTTCAGGGGAAGACTTACAGTAAATGTTCCTAGATTGTAAGCTCTTACTGTGGTCATATCCATTCATGAGTTGTAACAGTTATTTCTATATTCTGAGATGCTGAACTGTTTGTGTATAACCTAGTTGGTCCCTATAACTTTGGGTATATGTGTGACACCTGAGACTCAAAGCCAGAGTTCAGCAGCTATGAATGTCAGCACTACCCCATACAGCAATTGTTTAAAAAGCTGAAAAAGAGTTCAGACATCAATTAGACATATGAATGAAATGGACTTGGTTGGGACTAAGGTAAATCAGACTAAAAGGTAAAGGATGATATTGACTGTGTCTTAAAACTTCAACTTCCTTTTTTTATGATGACTTTTTGAATCAAGCAAATACAATTTTATTCTACTTTAGTATGTCTTCCTAAATTTATAGAAGCTTACCAAAAAAAATAAGCTAGCATTATCTATTAGATCTTTACTATGGTAAAAAAAGTATGTAAGTTTGGTTTTAATGAAATTAAGTTATTATTCTGATAAACTTTATTTTAAAAATAATTATGTTTTATAAGATGTTTAAAGACAGTATCAAAGAACTTTTTGGTACCTTAAAATATGTGGATATGTAAAACATACAAGATGTGCTCTGTTAAAGACAAATGTGGAGTTAAAGAATGTGTAGGACAAGAACTGAATGGATATGGAAATTTATAGAAAGTTTGTGAAAGTGAATTTTGTTTATTGTAGTCAATGCTGACTAAAATTCATTAAGTGTGTCTATAGGAGTATGGTTTTGTCCTAAAGGTAAAATGAATGTAAAACAAGACCTGCATGGATAAGGAAAGTTGTAGGAACTTTGTGAAAGTGAATTCTATTATTGGTGATGCTGACCAAAAATTTGATAGACTTGTTTGTAATACTTTTTTAAAATCTTCTGTGTCAAATTGTGTTTTCATACCAAACTGGAGTATAGTTTTCTCTGTGTTAAAATAATGTGCATTTTGTCTGCTCTTAATGAAAGGTTATAAAAAGTTTTTCTTATAACCACTTATGTACTCTGTTTAGGAGATACATATTTTATATCATATCAGAATAATATCCTTGGTGATGTTTACATTGACCTTATCATCCTTTATTTCAGAAGTCATGTCTTCTCACTTTTAAAGGAAAACTGTTGCAAAGGATTTGTGCTTTCATCTTGTAAAAGTGAGGTGCTAAAATAGTTTAATATATTACATAGGAGGTGTTTGGGAAGTAAGCAATAATTAGAAGGGATTTTCTCATGTATTAAAATTCCTGAAGACTTGTCAATGTTCTCACCATCCATTTTATATCCTGATATTGATCTGCATGATGTTGGTCAACAGTATGATGTTGTTAGTTATGGTTTTAGTTCTTCTTAGAAAAAGGTTACAGATCATGGAAACAACCAAATTTACTTGTCAGTCATACTACTTTGCTCTAGTGCTTCTCTAAAAGTATATGTGGTCAGGTAAAAGTCAGAACTTCACCTGCAACGAAAAGGGGCTTTAAAAGAGAAACAAGGCACATACATAAATTATGTTCTACCTGTTAATTAACATAGCCCTGGTAATTAAGGCCTAGACTGTAAGCTCTTACAGAAGTCATATTTATTCCTGAGTTTTAACTGTTATTTCTAAATTCTGAAATGCTTTTCTCTTTGTGTATAACCTGGTGTTCCCTGGAACTTTAGGTATCCATGTAACACCTGAGATTCAGAGTTAGAGTTCTCCAGCTCTGAAAGTCAGCATTATTCCATGCAGCAACTGTTAAAGAAGCTGAAAAAGAGATCAGACTTCAACTAGAGATATGACTGAAGCTGATCTGGTCAGAACTAAGGCAAATCTGAATACAGGGTAAAAGATGATGTTGGCTGTATTTTAAGACTTTGACTTCTGTGTGAGACCAAAGGAAGAAATGTTTATTTTTGTCCAAAATTTAAATTTCCTGTAGCATACTATCTAATTTAACCTGTCTGGTCAGTTTATTTAAACAATCTAATTCAGCTTTATTTGACATAGAATCTAGAATAAGGAATGTGCTCTTGCTATTTTGTACAGGTTAATTTAATACCCTTGTTCAGGCCCAGACCAAGTTCGTGCAGAGCATGAGCTGGCGCTGCCAGGAGACTGAAAAACATGCCAGGCACAGAAGTAGACATAGATTTATTGGAACTTATGGACAGGAGATGTTCTCCATTGGCAGCTGATCTGGCAGTTTAGTGTTCTGTGAGGACCTAGGGCACAAGGGGCAATATATGATTTTATAACAAAGACATTCCGCATAGTATGAGAACATTGGGTCTCTAGCATAATCCTTAAAGGAGACTAAGACTTGATGTTTTACCAAGATTAGTGTTAAAGAAAAAGATACAATCAATTCCATTTTTATGTCTGTGGTTACATTCTTCCCCCCTGGGGAAATTGTTTACTTTCTTGGCCTTTGTCCTTGGCTAAAGCAGGTTTGTTATGGGCCATTTAGGAGGGGGCCCAGGCCCTGGGCCATCACAACCCTGAACCCTGATGCATTTCAGAGTATTTTGGGCAGAAAATGAAAAAGTATTTGCAAAATCCTTTGATGGCATTGTGGGATTGGCAACACTTTCTTGACCAAAAGGGGGGAAAAGAAGTAAAACAAAATAAATAAAGTTTCAGTGGCTAAGAGATTTCAAAGAGAGTTGAGAGGTCATTCTAGAGGTTACTCTTATATAAGTTTCAGCCAGATATTGCAAACTGTCACAGTATTCCAAGCCCCACCTAATGGTGTTTCTGAAAACTCTAAAGGATTCCCTGGGGTCTATCTAAGATTATAAATGTTTTGCTTATTAAGTTTATTTTTCAAGGACTTAAAGCCCTCAGATTGTTCCTATGCTAAATAAGCCCTGAAACCCTTGGGTACTGGTCTCTGAGAACAACAACCAGTTTCATTCCTCTACCCCATAATGCTGACACCCCTTTTGAGCAAGAAGTTAAAATGGTCATCACCCAGATATCCCTCAAGATTGAGACAACCATTGAATGAGGGGGAGGAGTTGTGACTGAGAAGTTAGGATTTAAGAAACAATTATGATTACTGAATCAACATATAGCTATTTCTTTTTACTTTCTAGTGTATTAACATAGCTGGAAGGAAATGACTGAAATTTCTGAACTGTAATCCAGTTGCCTTGATCTTTGATAATGATTGTATAACAATATAGCCTTTATCTTGTGAACTTGTGATTGTAAAAACCTTGTCACTTATATCTCCTTTATCCATTTTTTTCCCAACTCTAGAATCTTATAATCACAAAGGCAACTCCTAATGTTAATGAAGGAACTTGAATTAACCCAGAACCAACCATTGACTTGTTCTTGTAATGGTTACCTTAGTTCTAGAATAGCTCCAATCCTTTACATTTGTAAATTGTTTCTGCTTATACTTGTTATTGAAATGGTAACAACTCCATCTCCCCATGTTTGAATCCATAAAAACTTTGAACTTCTCAGGCTCCGGGAGACAGATTTTTAAGCTGACAGGCCATGTGATCTCCTACTTCACTCCTAGCAGTAAACTCTTTCTCTCTTTGAAACCTGATGTCATGGATTGCTGTTAAGCACATTGATCAGAGAACTCACCACTTTTGTCTGGTACTACTCTTAGCTGGGTTAACTCCTACTCATCCCCCAGGTCTTGGCTGAAATATTACTTCTTCAGAGAGACCTTATCTGACACTCACCTCGCATCTCAGTGAGGTCTCTGATACACTCTCATAACACTAGCAGAGACCATACCTCAGTTTTTATAGTTAATTGTTCAATGTTCATCTCTCCTTGTTACTCTAAGCTCTGTGGAGGTATAGGCTTTGCCTGTTTTGTTCATCAATGAATCCTTGAAACCAGCACAGTATCTTACATATTATATACATTCAATAAATAGTTATTATGTAAATGAATATCAGAGGGGACTTGTAACACAAATAGACAAGAAATTATGATTTAAAAATTCATTGCTTTCCATTAAAAAAACATGCACATTTTAAAGAAAAACTAGCTGCCTGAATTTATTGGTTCAGGTAACTGAAAGTCTAAGGATTAATATTGGACACATATGGATCCATCACATACAAAGGAAGCTTGATAAGACTATGTGCAGATTTCTCAGTAGAAACCATGAAGGCAAGAAGGAAGTGGGGTGATATATTTAAGATAATGAAAGAGAAAAACCACCAATCAAGAATACTATATCTGGCAAAACTGTCCCTCAAATATGAGGGAGAGCTTAAAATATTCTCTGACAAACAGACAATGACAGAGTTTGTGAACAAGATACCTGCTCCACAGGAAACACTAAAGTAAGCACTGCAGACAGAAAGGAAAAGGCAGGAGTGAGAGGTTTGGAAAACAATTTTGGGAGATAGTAACACAGCAATGTGAGTACACTGAACAAAGATGACTGTGTGGTTGAAAGAGGAAGGCTGGGACCATGTGGGACACCAGAACAAAAGACGGAGGATGGAGACTGGGACTGTGTAACTCAGGGAAACCTAGGGTGCTCAATGATTGTAATAAAAGGTACAGACATGTTTTTACATGAGGTAGAACAGAGGAATTTCAACATTGCAAGGTGTTGAAGATGGGGTGGGATTGGGGGGAAAATACAGTCAATGCAAATTAGAGACTATAATCTACGGAAACATTGTGTTATGCTTCCATTGATATAACAGGGGCAGTGTACCAAAGCTGAATGTATATGGGGGGAGGGGAATGGGGGAAGGATGTGGGACTCCTGGCATTGGTGGTGTTGTCTGACTCTTTATTCTACTTTAGATTAATGCTATCTTTCCTTTTGTTGCTTTCTAGCTGTCAAGTTTTTTTTTGGGGGGGGGGGATTCTCTCTTTCTCTTTTCTTTTTCTTTTGTCTCTCTGCCTTCTTTGACTCTTCCTCCTTCTTTGTGGAAGAAATGGAGACGTCTTTATATAGATAGTGGTGATGGTGCTGAATACATAAATATGTGACTATACAGGGAACCAATGATTATTTACTCAGGACAGTATGTATGGTGTGTGAACAAAACCATCTTAGAAGAAATGGGTTGATGAAGAAATTTTGAGGGTACTATATTGAATTAAAAGAGACAGACACATAAAGGCAAATATTGCAGGGTCTCACTGATATGAACTAATTATAATATGTAAACTCATAGGCATGAAATATAAGTTACCGGGATGTAGAATTGTCAGATTCCAGAAAAAGAATCTAGTATATAGAAGGAATTTATGACCTAGGGACCCCACAGCTTATCTCAGAAAAACCAGGTGCTACATAAACTAAAGGATAAAGGCTGTTCAAGGCTGTTCCGGCCATGGTGGCACATCAACCCCAGGGGGTAGATAAGGCAAGATCAGATATGTCCATAAGATGAACAACCAGAAAGGCCTGCTCTTCCTAAATAGATAACACAGCTACATTTCAAAGAAGAGTAATGCTCAGAACCCTAGCAACCAATCAGCCCAGAAATTGATAGGCACTCACCTAATCGAGGCAGAGGACACACTCAGCAGGCATCCTTCCCTTCCAACACCCTCCTATCCCAATGTGGGTATTTCCCTTTAAAAATGCTGCCCTCAGAAAGCTGGAGCCATTTTCTTTCTTTCTTTTCGCTGGCTCCCACCTGCTTTCTTCCTCTAATAAACGTTAAACTCTCTACTTAAATCATGACTCGCTGCACTGTGTGGATTCCTGAACGACTCCAGCCTAACAAGAATGAGGCTAGGGAATGGGGAGCAGTTGCTTATTATGAGCCGAATGTTCAACTAGGGTGAACTTAAACATTTGGAAATGGACAGGGGTGATGGTAGCATG
This sequence comes from Choloepus didactylus, assembly GCF_015220235.1. Taxonomy (NCBI): domain Eukaryota; kingdom Metazoa; phylum Chordata; class Mammalia; order Pilosa; family Megalonychidae; genus Choloepus; species Choloepus didactylus. The sequence continues at coordinate 171,134,294 of NC_051310.1, forward strand.
TTGTAGGAATAACTAACAGTGATGAAAGGTGTGTGGTTGTGGTGGAAAGGGTAAGCTCAGAGTCACGTATGTTACCAGAAGGAAAGTTGGGGGTGAAAGGGTGGGAATGTATAAAACAGTGAATCTTGTGGTGGACAATATCCATGATTAACTGTACAAATATTAGAAATCTCTCTCAAAAACTTGAACAAATGTATGACACTATGACTAGAAGTTAATAATAGAGAGGCATATAGGAAAAAATATATACCTGTTGCAAACTATATACTACAGCTAGTAATATTTTAACATTCTTTCATCAACAGAAACAAATGTACTATACCAAAACTATGAATCAATAATGGAGGGGGGTGTGGTTAGGGTTATGGGAGAATTTGAGTTTCCTTTTTTGTCTTTGTTTCTTTTCTGAAGGGATGAAAATGTTCTAAAAATTGAAAAAAATTTGTGTTGATACATGCACAGTTGTATGATGGTACCATGGGCAATTGATCATACACTTTGGGTGTTTGGATGGTTATACGGTATGTGAACAATCTCAATTAAATATATATATATGCCGAGGAGGCCAAAACAATGTCCATGCTACTAAGTATAAGAAAAAATCTTTGAAGGGGAATGTGTCAGTTTGAATATATTGTGTCCCCCAAATGCCATTATCTTTGATGTAATCTTGTGTGGGCAGACGTTATCAGTGTTGATTAGATTGTAATTCTTTGAGTGTTTCTGTGGAGATGTGCCCCACCCAGCTATGGGTGATGATTCTGATTGGATGATTTCCATGGAGGTGTTGCTCTGCCCATTCAGGGTGGGTCTAAGTTGAGTCACTGGAGACAATAAATGAGCTGACGGACAGGGGGATCTCAGTGCAGCTGAGAGTGACATTTTGAAGAGGAGCTACAGCCAGGAGAGACACTTTGAAGAAAGTGCAGGAGCTGCAGATGAGAGACAGTTTGATGATGGCTGTTGAAAGCAGACTCTTGCTCCGGAGAAGCTGAGAGAGGACCAATATCCCAAGTGCAATTAAGAGTGACATTTTTGAAGAAGTGCAGCCTAGAGAGGAATGTCCTGGGAGAAAGCCATTCTGAAACCAGAACTTTGGAGGAGACACCAGCCACGTGCCTTCCCAGCTAGCAGAGGTTTTCTGGACACCATTGGCCATCCTCCAGTGAAGGTACCTGATTGCTGATGTGTTACTTTGGATACTTTATGGCTTTAAGACTGTAACTGTGTAACCAAATAAATCCCCTTTTATAAAAGCCAATCCATTTCTGGTGTTTTGCATTCCAGCAACATTAGCAAACTAGAACAGATTTTGGTACCAGAAGTGGGGTGCTGCTGTGTTTGCAAATACCAAACATGTTGGAATGGCTTTTTAAATGGATAAGGGGAAGATTCTGGAAGAACTGTGAGGAGCTTGATAGAAAAGGCCTAAACTGCTTTGAAGAGACTGTTTGTGGAAATATGGACTCTAAAGATACTTCTGATGAGGACTTGAGGAGAAATGATGAATGTGTTGTTGTGAACTGGAAGGAATGCAATCCTTGCTTTAAAGTGGCAGAGAATTTGGCAAAATTGAGTCATGGCATCAGATGGAAGTAAGAATTTGAAAGCAACAACCTGGAATACTTAGCTGAGGAGATCTCCAGACTATGTGTGTGGGATGTACCCTGGCTTCTCCTTGCAGCTTATAGTAAAATGCAAGTGGAGAGAGATAAACTTAGAACTGAACTCTTGGGTTCAAAGAAACCAGAAGCTGATGACTTGGAAAATTACAGGCTTCCAGGGGGTGGAATCCCAGAAGCTACAGCCCAATGTGAGGATGTAACCAAACATGGAACCCAGCCACCATTTCAGTACAAGCCAAGATTGGAAAAGGAGTTAAGCAGAAAGGATTTGTGGAAAATCCTATTGTCTGACAGCTTTGGCCCCTGTGTGCTTCATGGAAAGCCAAAAGAATTTTTGTGAGATCTTTATAGACAGAGATGCTGCCAGTCTGGACTGGAGGAGACAGACAAGGAACAAATTGAAGGAAAAATTTCTTCAAAGACAGAGCCATGGAGTTTGAGGTCTGGAGTCAAGAGGCCTTGGGCTGGGAGAGCAGAGCAGCCCACACACATGGAAAGGGTGAGTTTGCCCCAGAGGTCAAGGGTGGGCATTCCACCTCGATGCTCTGGAAGAGTTTTGCCACCCCAGGACCCAAAGAGGGTGGAGCACATTCCCAGGGAGTTGGGGAGAGGCTGGCTGTCACCACACTGTTCTGGGGGAGTTGAGCATGTGCCCCAGAGATGGAAGGGAATCTGGGTGCTGCCCCAATGTTTGAGGAGGGTGGGGCTGAGAAGGTGGTCTCCCCAATGTGTGGATATGTTGGAGCACTCACCCAAGCATTTGGAGAGGAAAGGGCTGCCAGAAAGGCCCTTAGGAAGGCTTAGACTCCCACTCTCTCAAGCCCCAAGGATGCAACGTTGTTCTGTAGATGACTCTCAGACTTTGAAATCTAATGGAGTTTGTCCTGTGGGTTTTAGGAACTGTTTTGGTCCTGTTAACCCTGTTTTCCTTACTGTTTCTCCTTATGGCAATGGGAATGTTTATTCTATGAATGTCCCTCCTTTGTATATTGGAAGCACGTAACTTGTTCTTGGTTCACAGATCCACAGCTAAAGGAGAATTATGCCTTAGGACTGACCATGCCTATAATTGATTTTGATGGAATTTTATACTCAAATATTGTTACTGAAATGATTTAAGTTTCTGTGATATTGTGGAATGCATGTATTTTGTATATGGAAAGATAATGCCATTTTGGGGTCCAGGGGGTGGAATGTGCCAGTTTGAATATATTGTGTCCCCCAAACGTCATTATTTTTGATGTAATCTTGTGTGGGCAGATGTTATCAGTGTTGATTAGATTGTAATTCTTTGAGTGTTTCTGTGGAGATGTGCCCCACCTAGCTGTGGGTAATGACTTTGATTGGATAATTTCCATGGAGGTTTTGCTCCGCCCATTCAGGGTGGGTCTAAGTTGAGTCACTGTAGCCATATAAATGAGCTGACGGACAGGGGTATCTCAGCGCAGCTGAGAGTGACATTTTGAAGAGGAGCTACAGCCAGGAGAGACACTTTGAAGAAAGTGCAGGAGCTGCAGATGAGAGACAGTTTGATGATGGCTGTTGAAAGCAGACTCTTGCTCCGGAGAAGCTGAGAGAGGACCAATATCCCAAGTGCAATTAAGAGTGACATTTTTGAAGAAGTGCAGCCTAGAGAGGAACATCCTGGGAGAAAGCCATTTTGAAACCAGAACTTTGGAGGAGACGCCAGCCACGTGCCTTCCCAGCTAACAGAGGTTTTCTGGACACCCGATGCTGTGTCACTCCTCCAGTGAAGGTACCCGATGCTGATGTGTCACTCTGGACACTTTATGGCCTTAAGACTGTAACTGTGTAACCAAATAAACCCCCTTTTATAAAAGCCAATCCATTTCTGGTGTTTTGCATTCTGGCAGCATTAGCAAACTAGAACAGGGAATAATACAATTTAGGGGAATAATACAAAATTTTTTTTAAACCTGCATTTAAAATATATACCCTTGAGAGAAATGAAAACTTTACTTTAAAAAATCAGATATCGACTACAGAAAAACAAGATAAGTTAAGCCTTAGGTAAAGGAATACCAGTAATAACATAATAAATATTCTAACAAAAATGTTATTAAATTTATAGTTGAACTGATCCCAGAACAAAGTTTTGCAAATAAAGACTTAATGCAAGGATAGGCCCTGTACCAGTGAACAGCCTATTCCAAGCACCTTTAGACTGTTTCATTCTTAAGCAACTGGAATCATGGTCTCATGGAATTGGTGTAATTATAACTTGTTCGCATCTAGTTGTCAAGTAGGACCCTTAAGTTTGAATGGCTAAAATGTTTACCTTGATTTGAGCACTAGATGGTAGCCTCAGCCTTTGGTCTTCTGTCTTTTTTTTTCCAGCTACCAGCTTCTTGGCCAGCGTGAATCAGTAGTGACAAGGCTGTGATTGTACAGCTGGTGTCTCAGCCCCACCATGTGGTGGAGCTTGGAATTAAGTCTGCTTCCCTTCAGAGGCAGGATCTGCTGATTAACAAGGAAACACAGGAAGTAGAATGAGGGTAAAATATAAAATTCTAGCTGCTTCCCTATGCCTACTTTATTCCAAACAAAGATGCGATTGAAAAATACATAAATAGAAATTTTTATATTTTCTTCCTGCCCCCAGGAAAGACTCCCTGGATATACACACCCGACTTTGGAGATGGACTAGAGAAATTCTCACAATGTGCCCCAAAAGATCCATACAATGAGGTTCATTGCAGCACTCTTTTTAATAGTGAAGAATTGAAACCAATGTAAATGTCTACTTACAGGTGGATGTGTACTTTTTAAAAATTCATTTAATGGAATATATTTATTCAACGGAATGCCTCAGAGCAGGTAAAAAGAACTAAATTAGAGATACCTGTCTCACAGTGGGTAAATATCTTTGAAAAAATAGTTGTGGAAAAGGTAAGTTTTATCATGCTGCATAATGTATGAGACTATTTATATATAGTTTTAAAACAAGCTAAACAATACCATATACTATGAATACATACATATATAAGTATAGTATATGAACATGCATAATAATAAAAAATCACTTAAGTCAGGATAGTATATAAGTATAGTATATAAACATCCATAGTAATAAAAAAACACTGAAATCGGGATAATAGTTACTCTGTAAAGGAAAGGAGGGAATTAGAATTGAAGAGGGGTCTGAAGCAAATGTGGCAAAATGCTAAGATTTGATAAAGCTAAGAGGCAGGTAGTTACTGTGTTATTTATGTAATATTCTAAATAACTTTCTGTGTGTTTAAATTATTATGTAATATTAAAACATTCATTAAAACAGACTAGAAACAAATATACTCCAAAGAAGATATGGGAGGAAAACTAGAAGGCAAAAGAAGGAAAAATATCAAAATTATTTCATGTCTACTTTGTACCAGAGCAAAGCCAGTAAGAAATGGAGTGGTTTGGGTCATCTACCTGAATACTAAAATCACCAAGAAGTGTGATAGGCATACCAGTGGAGAGAATGACAGTGAGTCAGCAGCTAAAATCTTCAAAAATCTACATACATACCTGAGGGTATGTAGATGACAGTTACAAGTAGAGGTTCTGTGGTGGCATTTGCTGATGACACGTTGGTGGAAATGGGGTTAGGCAGGAGGAAGGGAGTATGGTCTGGAAGAAACAAGAAGGACAAGGAGAAATGCTGTACAAACCATGATATTCTACTCCAGAGGAAGTCTCAGTGGCAGGAGTGCAAAGGAAGAAGGTTCCTAAGGAAGCCCAGCCATGCTTCATTTAGAACAGGAGGTTGAAAGGACCATTCAGAGAATAGGGCAAAGACAATAAGGGATTTTGCTAATGACTGACCATGAATTCCAGAGGGCTCTCAATAAATATGCAAATATGAAAGGGTTAATAAAGAGAGGTTTAAAATGTATCTAATGTTTGTGTAAACCCTGTGTAAAATGTAAAGTGCTACAAAAATGTGAGGTATCATTACTACCTCTTTAATTGCCTTGATTGAGGAAACTTTATTCCGTTTTTATGGTTTTCCTTACATTAATTTGTATTTTCTGTATTGACAATATTCTTCTCCAGCCTTATTGACTTTCTCCCTTATGGTTCCATTTATATCCCCTACATATCTTTTCTAAAATGTGTTTAAGGAGTGATGGGGATGGGGGCTGAAAGTCTCCCTTTAGGCAAAACAGAATCATGCAACTCTAACTGCACAATCTCCTCTTATTCTGTCTCCCTTAAACACAAGTTTATTGATGTCAGGAATTTTAGTGCTGGAAAGGAATAATGCAACCTCCTCATTTTACAGCTGACCAGAGATTAAGTGGTTTGCCAAATTTAATCAGCTAGTTACTAGCAGAATCCATGTCTCCTCTTTTCCACCTTCCTTCTTTCTTTCACTGAACAGCAGAAATTTAGAAAGTAACTTCTAGAGGGGCACTGCATGATGGTGGTAAAGAGTGCAGGGTCTGATGTCAGATTTTAGTTCTGCTACTTATTAGCTGTGAGACCTTGGCCAAGTAATCCAGACTTTCTGTGCCCTGGTTTCATCATCTACAAAATGGGAGGAATAATAGTCCCTACCTCACAGGATTGTTTTGAGGATTAAATGGACTAATATACTTAGAGTATGTAACAATGCTTCATACACAGAAAGTGACAAAAAATCTTAACTACTGTTCCTATTTAGTATGCATTTTGCTACCTGCTGATATAACAGATAACAGAGCAAGAGATTTTACCCACAGCTGTTTTTGTTTAGTTTGGAGTTCAAGAAACAAAACAACTTTGAGATATGGTTATGAATCTAGATATTTCACATAGAGATAGAAATTTCCAGCTTCTTTTGAAAAATTGGAAGGTCTGACATCTTTAGGCCAGAATTCTTAATCCTCTCATTCACATAATGTACATACATGTATGTATCTTCCAGCTTCCATCTTTTAACTTTACCGCATGCCTTTGAAGTTGCTCCCAAACTAAGGCAATCCCTGCTCTCAAGGAATTCACATATCCAGTAGGTGAGATGCAGCCAGGTAAGCAATTTACAATACAGTGTGACAGAAATAAGTACAAAGTTGCAAAGTACAAAGTATAGCTGTAGCCTGATGGAATGTGAGTGTGTACTAAATGGGTAGTGATGTGTGTTGTAAAGAAAGTGACTTTGAAAAATGTATAGAAATTTGCCAGGAAGAAAAGGGGAGCAAAGGGATTCCAGAGGGAATAGGATGTGCAACGGCACTGAGATAGGAAACAAGTTGTGTTTAGTAACTAAAAGAAATTCACTTCTGGAGAATTTACTAAGAAGGGGAGAGGTAGGCTGACACTAGATAATAAAAGCTTTAATTTGGATTTGACCCTGTAGGAGAGCGAGCGACAGTCTTTGAAAAGTTTTCTGTCGTTAAATTCCAAATCTAACTTCTATGCAATTATGCCTGGCAGAGGCTTACTGTCTTCTGTAAAATGTCTTTGGATCTCATGTTTGAGAAAGAAATGCTGTACAAGCCACAATATTCAATGAAATATCTTTCAATAGCAAATTCACTTTAAGAAGAATCCCTGTCTTTGTAACGGGTACATAAAGTTTTTAGATTTGTCTGCAAATGAAATTTCCCCATCTAGAAAATGGGGATAATAATAGCATCAGCCTTAGGGCTATTAAACTGAAAACTGAGCTCAATATAACCCATGTAAAGAGCTTACAAAGGTACTTGATACAGAGTGAAAGTGGTCAATTAATATTAGCCATTATTATTACAAAGCTGATTGTTGAGTCTTCCTTGTTTATGTACTCTATTGTTGAGAAAATATAACACTTCATTAAGTCAAGCAAATATTTATGAGTGAAAAATGAAATTAAATCAAGGCTGGTGGCATCTTCGGGCTGCATTTGGTAAAAAATAAATGCAAAAAATATATACTAAATTGAAAATGCCAACATGCAATTCCCTTTCCTTCTCTATTATTGATTGCAAAAGTTTCAGTTCCCTTTTCTTCTCTATTATTGATTGCAAAAGTTTCAAGGAACATTTTTTTAAATTCATTTTTATTGAGATATAGTCACATACCATGCAGTCATACAAAGTGTACATTCAGTTGTTCACAGTACCATTATATAGTTGTGCGTTCATCACCAAAATTAATTTTTGAACATTTTCATTACTACACACACAAAAATAATAAGAATAAAAATGAAAATGAAAAAGAACAATTAAAGTAAAAAATAACACTGGATGCCTTTTTTTTTTTTTTTTTTTTTTTGCCCCCGTTTTTCTACTCATCCATCCATACACTGGACAAAGGGGAGTGTGGTCCATATGGCTTTCCCAATCACATTGTTAGTCCTCATAAGCTACATTTTTATACAATCGTCTTCAAGATTCATGGGTTCTGGGTTGTAGTTTGCTAGTATTTACTGCTAGCTATTCCAATTCATTAGAACCTAAAAAGGGTTGTCGATATTGTGTGTAAAAGTCCCCACCAGAGCGACCTCTCGGCTCCTTTTAGAATTTCTCTGCCATTGAAGCTTATTTCATTTCTCAAGGAACATTTTTAAAGATTTTTGTGCAACAGAAAAATCTGCAGTTACTAATTCAATATAATAATTTATCAGTGGTAATAAAGGTACTTGGGTAGAAGAGCCTGTTCCACCCGGCTCAAAGAGGAAACAAAACCCTTTCAGGCAAAACACCTTTTCACATCTGACTTTAGCATCTTGTATGCCAAGCAGCTCAGACAATCACTTGGCGGGAAAAAGGATAAATACTGACCAAATTGGCACAACCTGTTTCTGTTTAGTTTATAAACTGCGATCTAGAGTGTCACCTTTCGTGCCTTGTGGGACTTGAAGTCCAGAGAGAAGATGTGATTAGAGCTGTTGAGGCTGGGAAGCCGGCAGCCCCTGTGAGTCTCAGCAGCAAGGACTACAACTCCCTACGCATAGCAGTAAGCCGCATCGTGATTACGGGCAACCAACCATGCCAGAGCAGGGCAAGCCCCGCCCCCCTCCTGTGAGGGCGGTGTCTACCAATGGCAGAGCTCCCAGGGCAGAGCTTGCGGGTTAGGTTGTGAGCCCAGGGCCGGGGGCGGGGAGGAGCGGAGGGGATTCAGAACCAGCTCCGCCGCTGGGTGGTTCGGGGCGTTCTGCGCGCCCTTCCTTGAAGCGGCGGTGGCCGGGCTGGGTGCCGGGAGTGGGAAGCGACGGCGCGGCTGGAAAATGCCTGTCCACTCCCGAGGGGATAAGAAGGAGACGAATCATCACGATGAGATGGAGGTGGACTACGCCGAAAATGAGGGGAGCAGTTCCGACGACGAGGACACGGAGAGCTCGTCGGTCTCCGAGGATGGGGATAGCTCAGGTGCGCGACCCAGCAGAGCTGGGACCCTGAGTCCCCGCGCCCAGCGCGCGACAGGCCGCTCTCCTCACGCCGGGTAGCTGCGTCCTGCTGGGAGAGTGGGGCGGGGAGAGAGGGAAGGGGCGGAGACTGGCTCCCTGCCCTCGGCAGCACCCGGACCAGTCACCCGGCGCTGCTTGGCTCCTGGCGGGTCCCTGTCGGCGGGGCGGAGCGCGGGTCTGGGCTTGCCCAGCCCGGGGATTCGGCTCTGTCTCGCTAGCGGTCGGATCCGCCCTTAGGACCTCCAGTGGGGAACACCCGGCAGTTGGTCTGGGAGACCCAGGAAATGCCACCTTTCCCCAGACCACCGACTTCTTTCCTTATTTTCACCTTTGCAATCCTTACTTCTCGATGTGGGTGGGTTGTCGGTGCCGAGGGTAGATTCGTCCCGGCCCTTGACTGGCTGGCTTAGAATTTATTAATCTCAGCTTCCCAATCAGTTTGTCAGTTAGCACTCTGTAGGAGGCTGATTTGGGAGCTGTCCCGCTTGCAGTATCTCCCTGAACTTTTCAAGCCCGAAGGTGAGGGGCCAACTTCGTGAGTGATTTTTCGCTTGTCAGTAGAAGAAGCTACTTACGTTTATAAAGTGGTTGATTTTTGGAAGCTTTGAAATTTTCCAAATCTTTTCTTCCCTTCCCTCTTTTCTCCCTTTAGGCTATTTCAGGCTTTGCGCTGGGCAGATTAACACCACAAATCAATTTTGCAAACTTCTAGGAATGGTTCTTTAAAACGGAAAAGGAAATTGTGATTATTACCTGTATTGTTTTCTTTCTACCAATATAATTGGGATGAAACGCATTTCTTTGTCTTGGCCTGATTCTGGCCATGTAAGGCCAGCGGTACAAGTCTGTTATCACCCCAGTTTCATCTTTTCAGAGTTCCCTTTCAAAGCAAATCTTTGGGGAAGGATGCAATTTCAATCAGTATATCAGCCAACCAAAAATAAATATTTGAGTGACTTTTTTTGTGCAGCACTGGGCACTACCCAGTAGAATTAAATAGTTTTGATCTGGTCTCCCTGGAAACAGTTAAAGAGCAGTCACAAGTCTCCACTTGATTAAATTGCCATGTGAATAATTAATTATAGATATTGCTGTAGGAATTCAGAGGCACAGGAAATCCTTTCGGAATAAAATGGTCAGCAAAGGTTAGTTGAAGAAGGTGGGATTACTTTAAAGAATTATCTTGAAGAATGGGTAGGATTTGAATTGGAATGATGATGGTTAGTTGTTGTGTAGTGGGAGGACTGTAAGAAAAAAATGCAAAGGCCAGAGTTTAATGTTTTTGCAAAGAGGGAGAATACCAGTTTGGTTGAGAGAAGGATTGAACTAGGAAGGGAAAGGGAAGATAAAGATGTGAAAGATTTCAAAGAAAGCATAAAATTGGATCCATGAATACAAGTTTAAGGATTAGGTTAAGAGAGAAACCAGATACAACCAGAATGGTGGTAGCATCAACAAAAACAGAAAAGTAGAAGATTTGAGATGAAGATGGGAGATAATTAATAGTATAGTATTTTAGACCTTAGTTGCATTTGAGGTGATGGGTGGTACATTTAAATAGGAATGTCCAGCTGACAGATGGAAATGTGGGATTGGAACCTGTCCGGGATAGGAAAAATAATTTGGAATTCATCTGACTAGCTGTTTGCAGTAGGTGAGATTTCAAAAGTGGGGAATATAGAAAAAGAAGAACATAAATTCTCCCTTGAAACTTGAGAGAATCTAGACTCTATGTAAATACATTTCTAGATCTGTAAAACATGTTCTCTCCAAGTTTTCTTTGCTTTTTGATGGGAGTTAAGATCTCATAAAATGATACCTGTTTGTTAAAATTCTCCCCCTACAATTTTTATGTTGACTGTTGTGATTTTTACCTGTTTTTTAATCCTGTCCTATAAAATAATGGACACTTTATTTTGTGAAATGTGTAATAATCAATCTGCAACTCAAATTTTTACTGTAATAAATTAAATAAATTTTGCAATTTTGTTATTTGTAAAAGCGTCTATCTCTATTCTTTTGTATGCTTTGCATGTTAAACTTCATAGTTTTATCCTTCTCATACCTTGGTGTTGAGCATGTCTTAAGGCCACAGATAAACCTTTGCTATCCAGAGATCTTGGAGAGTGAGTCATTCTGAGGGACCAAGTTTTCCATAGCCAAAGAATAAGTTTTAAGATCCAGACATGATTTTAATCTGTTTAAGAGAAGTTTAAAAAAATGAATTGTATACATCCTTGCTATATAAAAATAACAACATAATTGAACTCTTTTTTATAGTTTGACCTTTATTTGATGAAGATCAAGATGCAGATCATTTTGCACGACAGTTATTTTGATATGTTGAATATATGTGATGTAAAAATAGAAGATGTGGCAGTTAGGACAGATCTGGTAATTAGCAGTTGCTTTTCTTATAATGTTTGCTTGTTTTTCTCCTCATTTGTCTCTTTCTCACTGCCTGCAGCAATTTGGAGGGGGGAATAATGGGAGAATAAGTGTAGCCAACCAAGATATCCTAATGAGATTGGTTTTCTTTTTTATGTGACTGGCAAACCAGCCATGAGAGCAATTCTGAAAGAATTCCCTGAGTGTTTTTGGGCAATATTAACCTTTAAAGGACACAATCATTTTTATACTTAAGTTCTGACAAGCTGGTGGAAAACAACCCAAAAGTAGACTAATTACTTTGTAATCATAGCCTATGGTCAGTCCTTTAAAATGATTTAAAAATGGATACAAGTAAAAGAGTCTAGAGACCACTATAGTTTAAACTCTCATCTGTATTTTAGGTTAACATCTATAATTGAAATTATTTTGGTTAAATGCTGTTTATTTTCTTTTAAGATGACATACTCCTTGACCATCCAACTTCATGTTCAAGTTTTTTTCTGCTATTTGAATTAAAATTCAGATATATTTGAAAACATAAAATTAATTTTATCCTTTATATTTGCTTTTTTTAATTAACAGAAATGGATGATGAAGACTGTGAAAGAAGAAGGATGGAATGTTTAGATGAAATGTCCAATCTTGAAAAACAATTTACTGATCTCAAAGACCAGTAAGTAATGATTTCAGAAGGTCATTGTTACTAAATCTCAACCATGTCACATGTATATTGCCAGAGCAATTACATTCAGTCTGAACTTGTTTCTCCTTTTGTATTTTATGGGATTGACTGATCTGAAAGAGGCTTCAGTTATTGTTTGCCTGCCTAAGACTTCACTAAGGAAACTAAGGATTTTGAGGCAGGGTTTTTTGGTGGGGAGTGGGGTATAATAAGATTTCTATGTGGATGTTGGTGATCAAAATGTTTTCCCTGGGTTGCTGTACCCACCCTGGTTTCTAATCTGCTTCTTTCATTCTTCTGTTAAATAATTGGATAAAAGTAGCGTTTCTAAAATTTGAGAATAAAATAGAATATTTTCCAAGGATTCTATACCTGGAAGCAATTTTTGTTTGTATCTTACACTGGATAGTACATAGAACTCTTACAACAACGTTGTTAGATTGGAAGATAGAAAGTCTTATCTCCATTTTTACCTGTAGGAAAATTGATGCTTATAGAGGTTAAGCAATTTGCTCCCAATTTATCAGAAAGTGATAAACTAAGCCAGGCTTTGTGCCTCCTAGTGCCATTGTACTCCTTCCACCAAGGCACATTATTTTGGAGGAAATGTGGTAGAGTAGAAAGATTATGGACTCTGTATCCAGGCTTCATTGACTGATTAAAAAAGGGTTAGTAGCTCCTTATTATCTACTGTGAAGATAGAGTGGGCAGTATGTAAAATTCTCAGCCATGTGCCTGGCACATAGTAGGTATTTAGTATATACTGGTTTTCCTCCTCCTTTATTATGTCAGAGCTCTTATGTGCCATTGCAAGTTCATAAAAGAATAAAAGATGTCTTACAGGAGAGCTTTCACTTGGGAGCTTGCTGGCATGGTCATGGGGTATAGCTTCATCTTAGGGTTTGTAAATGAGAGAGAGAAATTTCTGCAAATATTGACATATCTTAGTGTATTCAGAAGCTGGCTCATTAGTTTATGAATTCTTTGGGACTTTGTTACTTATTCTTTTTCTCCTACTTTTTCCTAGAGGATCCCAAGAAGAGATGCAACTCATTTAATATATATGGAATTGCCAGGGAGGAAGTCAAGACTAAAATAGGACAGATTTGTTTACCATATTTTGGTGGTTTGGAGCTGTATGTATTCCAGAAAAACATGTTCTTAAACTTAATCCATTCCTGTGGGTGTGAACCCATTGTAAGTAGGACCTTCTGATGAGATTACTTCAGTTGAGGTGTAGCCCAACTCAAACAGAATGGGTCTTAACCCTATTACTGGAGTCCTTTATAAGCAGAATGAAATTCAGACACAGAAACAGAGAGCCACAGAGGGAACAGCCAGAAACTGAGCATCACCGGAATTCGGAAGAAAAGGGAGAGGGCAGGAGAGGTTGCCATATGCATTGCCATGTGACAGAGGAACCAAAGACCAAGAATTGCCAGCAGCCAGCCCTAGAATGCCAGTCTTTGGGAAGAAAATGTTGCTTTGATGACACCTTGATTTGGACTTCCTCTTAGCTTTAAAACCATGAGCTAATAAATTCCCATTGTTTAAGCTAATCTTTTGAATAGTATTTGAGCAGTCTAGGAAACTAAAACACATATGAATCCTACTGTTTATATCATTTCTGATCTTAATTTTCATTGGTATTAGAGATGAGTATTAGATAATGTCCCATACTAGTGCAGCAAAAGTAGGCCAAAGTATATAATTTGGCTTTGAAAAATAGGGTATATTTTTCTTATTCTAAAGATTTATGTTACTAATTTTAAATTAAAATTAGTCTGGATCCCCAAAGAATCCAATATTTGGGCAACATTGAGAGTTTATCTATGATTATCCAGGACCATCCAGTTCATCCAGGAAGCAAATTTATATTTTTATGTTTTAGTACAAGTAAGCCAAGCATGAATAATTCTCATACAATTAATTACTATTTCACTATTGAACTTTTAATGTGTTTTTTATGGTTATCCAAAAAATGAAAGTTACTGTAAAACTCTAATATAATGTATTACGTTAGGAGAACTTTGCACCTAATTGGTCATTAATCCTAATGTTCATTTTGGAGCTGGCAGATGCCTTGATTTTTGCTTTCTCCTGGTTCGCTTTTACCATCAGCCGGTTCTCTCTAGCAGCTTCATTCATTCTGAGAGTATTAAACATAGACCCATGACCACTGTTTAACAGGGTTCTTTCTCAAGGAATGGTTTCCAGAAAAAAATTAATCTTTGCCTCAGGTTTATAATTATCTTTTGTCCTCTTGCCCCAATTGCCTTGTTTATTTTTATCCTTTTGTACTGTGTATCTCTGTAAGTGGTCTCAAACCCTCTTTATAAGAGGCAGGATATATATTAAAGGTAATGTAATTATCCTCCTCCTCCTCTTCTAGCATCATAGACACAATACTGCACCCTTCATAAGGCAGGAACCCCACCATTTGCAGTTACTATAGTGGTGGAGCATGAGTTCTTCCGTCTCCTTAATAAGATAGAGAAACTTATACCACCCAAGTTTCCATTCATTTTAACATTCACATCCAACAAACATTAATTGAGCATCTACTCTGTGAAATGAATTGTGGTTGCTGCTAAGGGATTCATGATGCTTGCCTTTGATGAATTTATCATCATATCCCAAGATTGTAGAGATTATACTGATTTTGACAAATCTGTTCTTTTAAAAGTTTATTTAATTGAATATCGTTAGTTCATATAACCCTTTCAATCACAGCGCTGGTTCACAAATTGGGGATAACATCAATATTTTGTTTAAATATGATGTTTTTCAGATGCTGTCATTCTTTGTATGAAATTTTAGTATTTTGCCTGTACATGTGTTATAATTTCATAAAATAGAAGTATCATGTAACTTTTCTGACTTTACATGTTGTTTATCATTGTATCGTGAGTTTTAGAAAAATTTAACCTAGACATGTGTTTTAGTAATGTCCCAGCTGCTAAAACAGATACCATACAATGGGTTGGCTTAAACAACAGGAATTTATTGGCTCATAGTTTTGAGGCTAGGAGAACTCCAAAATTGAGTGTCAGCAAGGCAGTGCTTTCTCCCTAAAGACTGTTGTTTTCTGGGGCTGGCTGATGGTGATCCTTGGGTCCTTGGCTTTTCTGTTACACGGTAATGCATGTGGCAACGTCCTCTCCTTTCTCTTACAGGTTCTATTGACTTCTGGCTTCTACTCTTCCTTGATGGCTCTCTACCTACGGCCTTTCTCTATAAGGCCTCCAATAATAGGATGAAGACCATCCTGATTCAGCTGGCCATGCCTTAACTAAAAATAACACCTTCAAAAGGCCCTGTTTTACAATGGTTTCATACCTACAGGAACGGATTAAAATTAATAACATGTTTTTCTGGGGTACATGATTCAACCTCCACAACATGATAATATATTTATTTTGGCAGTTAACTCAGATAATTATTTCCCTTTTTGTTTAAAAAAAATTGTGGAATATTTGTTGTATTTACCCTCAAACTTGCTTTACTCATAGACAATCGTCATATAAATCTCTGCACTGATTAGAATGATCAATTACAGAGAATTAATATTGATAGTTTTAATTGTATTTGTTTATAGCTTTAAGAGCAAAGAACAGAATTTTATATGAAAGCCAGGTATCATATTGTTTTCAAAAGTCAGCTGCTAGTTGTATTAACAACTACAGCATAATTGGTGGTTTCTTCTGTAAGTTACTAGGGATATCCTTGTGACAAGTTATGATGTTCTTCTCTGATAAAAGTAACAAACAGCAAAAAGCAATTTACACAATATTTGAAATTGTTAATCTACTTGAAAATTTTTAGGTCATCCCTTAAAATACCACAAAACCAGGATTAGAAGGAAGAAAATATAAACTTTTTTTTGTTAAAAAGTGTCCTAGTTTGCTAATGCTGCAGAATGCAAAACACCAGAGATGGATAGGCTTTTAAAAAACGGGGGTTTATTTCACTACACAGTTACAGTCTTAAGGCCACAAAGCGTCCAAGGTAACACCTCAGCAATCGGGTACCTTCACCGGAGGATGGCCAACGGCGTCCGGAAAACCTCTGTTAGCTAGGAAGGCAGCTGGCTTCTGCTCCAAAGCTCCGGCCTCAAAACGGCTTTCTCCCAGGATGTTCCTCTCTAGCAAGCTTGCTCCTCTTCAAAACATCACTCCCAGCTGCACTCCGTTTCCTCCCCCGGAGTCAGCTCATTTATATAGATAGCTCCACGGATCAAGGCCCACCCCGAATGGGCGGGGCCATGCCTCCATGGGAACATCTCATCAAAATTATCACCGACAGCTGGGTGGGGCACACTCCAAGCAAATCCAACCAGCACCAAAACTTCTGCCCCACACAAGACCACAAAGATAATGGCATTTGGGGGACACAATACACTCAAACCGGCACAAAGAGTTAGTTCTATCCTGCAAGATTATTTCCAATAATAAACATTGGATTGTCTCATTTAATGGTCTTTGATAATCAAGCTAAAGGCATGATTAAAGGTATGACAGCTGGTAGATTATTTGTAAGTGGACACAAATAGGGGCCTCACACCGTCATTTTTCATTTCTGCTTCCATTGATCAACTCATTTGTTACTTATTTGCATTCCAGATGAATTTGGTATGCCAGATTTGGCTTAGTTCTATATTCATTGGTTTTTACTTTCATTGCTCTACTTCTTCGTCTTGGTTCTTTTTTAAAATTGATAAACTGAATTTTACAATACTAACTTGTTTTCAGGAAATGTGGGGGGAAGCCAGGGAATTATTTATTTTGACAGCTAGTAAAGTCTATATGTAAATTATTATTCAAAATGATTTCTCGGTTTCTTTTAAATTTGCTGTTTACAGTGACCATTTCTCTTAGAATTGATTTATTTTGTAGTCAAAACAGCAAAAATTGAGAATGTTAAAAAGTAGTTACTTCAGTTGTATTCTTTTGTATTGTGATTTAACCATTAAAGTGTGATACTTCTAAAACAAAATAGAAAAAATATTTATTTTACAATTATGTGCATAAAATCAAATAATGTCATTAAGTAAGGCAAAAAAATACGTTTAGTCGGTTATTAGAATATGAATGAGAATAGGAAGAGATAATGTACAGAAATGGTAAATTGTTGGTCTTTGTTGAGATTTTAAAATTAATATCTTAATTTTTGCTTTGTTAAGACTTTATAAAGAACGATTAAGTCAGGTGGATGCAAAACTACAAGAAGTCATAGCTGGAAAGGCACCAGAGTATTTGGAACCATTGGCAACTTTACAAGAAAACATGCAAATCCGTACAAAGGTAGCAGGTAGGAAAGTGAAGCATCTTTTCTATTTGATAGAATATGAGCTCTTAAATAGATTTAAAAGGTGCTTCATCAAGTGTTTTTTGTTAATTAGATTACAATTATATTTACACTGACCATAATATTTCACTTTAATCATCCCAGAATTAATTATTAAATACCTCTTGCTTTTCTCTACTTCCAGTGGTGGTGGGTAGGGGGTGGGGTGGAAAGAAGCCTTCAAGTTCTCACAATGTTGTTAAGATACATTCACATGTGAAATAATTAGAAACCATGATTCTTTCATTGGGAGATACTATTACTATCACAGTTTAATTCCCTATTAGATAAATTGCGAAGTAAATTAAATAAACCTTAATTTAAGTACTCTAGGTATTTTTCATCTGTAAGAGTGATAAGGATTTTTCTTTTTTAATTTTTGAATGTTTGATCAGGATATCATTGAATAGGGAATTAGCCTTCAGCCAGATAATTTAATGATAAATGTTTTATTTAGATAAGTCTAGTTACTCATTTGTGGCTATGAATAAATGAAAATATAATATATTTGTATGGTTAAATTTCAATCTTATGTTTGTCACTGGAATCCAGGCTCAGTATCATGTACTAGCATTCATAATTAAGGGATATATCTATTTAAAGATTACTTACAAATTTTCATAGTCCAACTGCAAACTGAACTTTAATTAATGAAGATGCTGATTGTTTTTCTGTTTTGGGGACACTGCTTGATCCTCATGTACTTGTTAAGTAATATCTAAGACATTGTTGATAATAGATTCTTTTTGTACTTTGGTAACTAAATCCATTTTAAACCAAATTTTGTTCTTTAGTACTTAATATGAAGTATGTAGGTAATGTGATACTTTACTGCTGTTATTTTATATTGTAAATATATTTGTATAATAGGCTTGGCATGCCCTAAAAGTGACCCTAATTTTCTTTGACATTCTTTTGCACTTAATGGGTAATTAGGAAATAATACTTGAATAAATTATTCAGTTTTTAACTCTGTGGCCTCCCTTACTTTGTTGCTAGTGGAATAGTTACAGATATCTGCCCTCTGCATTTACTATACAAAAAGAGAGAATTACATTTCTAAGGCCAACCAACTATGGCATAGAGTTTAGTATGCACTTCAAGAGCTCTTTGCCATCTTTGTGGTTGCCTATTTTATACTATTGCCTTGTTACACTCAGTTAAACTCTCTTGGGCACCCATCCTCAGGTGAAGCCTGGTCAGGAACATTCCTTACATCGTAGATTTTTTTGTTAGATCAGTTTATACATTTATTCCTCTTGGAAGCTCTAAACAGAAAATAAATAATAGTTTAAAAGTAGTGGTTTTGGTGAGCTATAGTATCTAGTTGTTATTTTGAGTATATATGATGGATGAAACCACAGTTTATTGTCTCTGTTTCCATTATGAATCTTGAGAGGTTGTTTTCTATAGGAAAAGTTTTATTTTCATTTTGATCATTCTCTGTCAAACATTTGGAAGCATTCTTAAGAAGAATGGGGTAAACTAAAATTAGTTTCTTTCAAGCTCTTAAACTCTTGATTTTCTAGTTTTCCTTGTTATATATTTTAAATGGTCTTGTTTTATTTTCAGCTTCTAAAGATAAAGTTAGACTTACTTGTCAATTTCTTCTGTGTTCATCCTAGAAAATACAGTGAGGACAGAATTCCTGTAGGGAAGTGATAATGAAACCCCTTATTGCTAACATAATCAGAGTGATTGTGTTTGGTTACAGGAATCTATAGAGAGCTCTGCTTAGAATCTGTAAAGAACAAATATGAATGTGAAATTCAAGCTTCTCGGCAGCATTGTGAGGTACTGTCATTTTGCTTAACTTTTAAGCTAATTTCATCTCTTCAAGCCTTTTCTGAGTGCAGTAGTTTAAAAACTAAATAAATTAAGTGAAACAAAATTAAGTAGTACTTCAGCTGATCACGTATATACGTGTGAATTTTTTTTTTAACGCAGTTGCACTGGAAGTTGTTGAAAAAAGGGCACAATGAAAGAGGACTGTAGAAAAGAACTAAGTGAGATAACTTTAGAATTTTTGCAACAGTTATTTAAAAAAGACTTTGTAATGGTTATGTCATCTGGCATCACTGAAAATGATTAGTATAATTAGAATAATATGGAAGCTAAGACTCAAAAAATGTATATCTAGTGGTGCAGTTATGTGAGAAATAAGCACTATACCTAAAAGGAATAAATGCTCACCTGATTGTGGAGAAGAAAATAAATTTATTTATGATCCAGCAAGAACAGGTACGCAACCAAATTGTGGTGGCTGGTGCCCAGAACAATAGAACACAATACTATTTATGCCCTAAGCCTGACACGCAGTCCCTCCCCTGTTCCTCCATTGGCTGAATACTCCAGGGGTTACAGCCTATTCAACAGGCCTAACTAACCGGCACAAATTTGAAACATGCAGCCCAGGTGAATTTGAAACATTTGAAACAAATCTACATACCCCTGACTATAACTGTTATGCCCATATAAGGCACTGACACCACTCTTATGCTTATGTGGCCTCTTTCTGTTGCTCCTTAACTGCAGAGCCAGTTGGTAACAAATTACGAGGCTATTTTAGGAGCCTCCATCCCAGAGTCTCCACCTTGCAAGGATGGCAGGTGGATAAATAGGAGGACCAGCCGTTGATTATGACTTGGCTTCTTGACCCTCTGCCATTCCCCTGAGCTGCCCCCACCTGGTGTGAAAGCTAAACTTAATCTAATTCTCACCGTTAGAAAGTTGGGCTATAGAATTGATTTCTCATTCTTTAGATCTATTTCTCTAGGCCTTAGGGCAGAATTTTCTATTTAAAGGGAAAATAGCTACATTTCTGTAAATTTTCTGTTTATTTTGAATAGCATTTGAAAAACGTAGTGATAATTTCGCAGTTAACTTTTCATAAAACTTGGACAATAAGGGGACAAAGTAGTTAGGTATAAAGGTAATGGAGCTTATTGTTTCATTTTCTTGATTGCAACTGAGATTGAACATCTTTTCAAAGTTTACTGGATGCTTGGATTTTCATTCCTAAAAAGTGTCTGTTCATATTTTTTCTTTATGTTGGTCTTTTAGTCTTTTCTTCATTGAGCTGTACAAGTTCATTATATATACTGGATATAAATGCTTTACTGGTTATATGCTTTGCACATATTTTTACCCAAGCAGTAGGATGTCTTTTCAATCTTTTTGATGATTTGATTCACAGAAGTTTTACATTTTAATGTAGTTGACTTTATTATGTTTCCTTTATATGTGCTTTTTTTGTCTTTCCCACTTTGAGTTAAAAAAGATGTATTTTCTTTTAAAAGTTGAAATTTTGATTTCAACGTTTACATTGTTAAACTGTCTTTAATTTTTGTATATGTGTAAAGTGTGGATCCATTTTATATTTTTACATATGGATAGGTTTGTCCCAGCACCATTTATTACTTTGTCATCATTTTCCCGCTGATTAACAATTCCATCTCTTTTGTACATCAAATGTCCATAGATGTGCTGGTCTGTTTCTAGCTTTCTAAATCTGTTCCATTGGTCTTTTGGCTATTTCTGTACCAGTATCACAATATTTTTTAATGGTTTTCAGTTAAGTAAGTCTTGATAACTCAATAACTTGACAATTCTACCTTGCTCTTTTTTTTTCTCAAAATTGTGGTTCAAAATTTTGTTGTAGCTAAGTAGTATCTTCTAAAAAATTACTTTTTATTTTCTGCTGCTATGTAGAAAAGTAATTTGTGTATTAATATTGTACCCAGCAACCCTACCTCCCTTACTTCTTTTTTTTTTATTTTCAATTTTTTTAAAATTCATTTTATTGAGATATATTCACATACCATACAGTCATATAAAACAAATCGTACATTCGATTGTTCACGGTACCATTACATAGTTGTGCATCCATCACTAAAGTCAATCCCTGACACCTTCATTACCACACACACACACAAATAACAATAATAATAATTAAAGTGAAAAAGAGTAATTAAAGTAAAAAAGAACACTGGGTGCCTTTGTTTGTTTGTTAGTTTGTTTGTTTCATTCCCCCGTTTTTCTACTTATCCATCCATAAACTAGACAAAGGGGAGTGTGGTCCATATGGCTTTCCCAATCACATTGTCACCTCTCATAAGCTACATTTTTATACAACCGTATAAAAAGATTCATGGGTTCTGGGCTGTAGTTTGATAGTTTCAGGTATCTACCGTCAGCTATCTCAATTCATTAGAACCTAAAAAGGATTGTCTCTTTTGTGCGTGAGAGTGCCCACCAGAGTGACCTCTTGGCTCCTTTTGGAATCTCTCTGCCACTGAAGCTTGTTTCATTTCCTTTCACTTCCCTGTTTTGGTCAAGAAGATGTTCTCCATCCCACAAAGCTGGGCCTACATTCCTTCCCGGGAGTAATATTCCACATTGCCAGGGAGACTTACACCCCTGGGTGTCTGATCCCATCATGTGGCAGGAAGGGCAGTGATTTCACCTGCCAAGTTGGCTTAGCTCGAGAGAGAGGGCCACATCTGAGCAACAAAGAGGCATTCGGGAGGAGGCTCTTAGGCACAATTATAGGGAGGCCTAGCCTCTCCTTTGCAGCAACCGTCTTCCCAAGGGCAAGTCCTGTGGTAGAGGGCTCAACCCATCAAACCACCAGTCCCCTATGTCTGTGAGCACATTAGCAACCATTGAGGTGGGGCAGGCCAATACCCCTGCATTCTCCACCAGCTTCTCAAGGGGGCTCTGCATATTTTTTTCCTGTTTTTTTTTAATTCTTTTTTTTTTTCTAAAATCAACTGTATTAAAAAAAAAAAGTAAAAAAAAACATAAAATAAAAGAACATTTCAGACAGACCATAAGAAGGGAGTAAGAAAAAGACAACTAACCTAAGATAACTAACTACTTTACTTCCAACATGTTCCTGTTCTACCCCGAGAGAGTAACCTAACATAGCAACGTTTCTGTGAACTTGTTCCTACTATACCCATCAGAAATTAACAGACCATAGTCATTCCTGGGCATTCCCAGAACATTAAATTTACCCACGATAGCTTATCTGTTCTTATTGGATTATCGTTCCCCCTTCACTAATTGCTCTCTATCACTAGTTCCCCTACATTCTACATTATAAACCATTTGTTTTACATTTTGCAATGTTCACATTAGTGGTAGCATATGATATTTCTCTTTTTGTGCCTGGCTTATTTTGCTCAGCATTATGTCTTTAAGATTCATCCATGTTGTCATATGTTTCATGACATCGTTCCTTCTTACTGCCGCATAGTATTCCATCGTGTGTATATACCACATTTTATTTATCCACTCATCTGCTGAAGGACATTTCGGTTGTTTCCATCTCTTGGCAATTGTGAATAATGCTGCTATGAACATTGGCGTGCAGATATCTGTTCGTGTCACTGCTTTCCGATCTTCTGGGTAAATACCGAGAAGTGCAATCGCTGGATCGAATGGTAACTCTATATCTAGTTTTCTAAGAAACTGCCAGACTGACTTCCAGAGTGGCTGAACCATTATGCAGTCCCACCAACAATGATAAGAGTTCCAATTTCTCCACATCCCCTCCAGCTTTGTAGTTTCCTGTTTGTTTAATGGCAGCCATTCTAATTGGTGTGAGATGGTATCTCATTGTGGTCTTAATTTGCATCTCTCTAATAGCTAGTGAAGCTGAACATTTTTTCATGTGTTTCTTGGCCATTTGTATTTCTCCTTCAGAGAACTGTCTTTTTGTATCTTTTGCCCATTTTATAATTGGGCTGTCTGTACTATCATCATTGAGTTGTAGGATTTCTTTATATATGCAAGATATCAGTCTTTTGTCAGATACATGGTTTCCATCCCTTACTTCTTAATTCTTATAATTTGATTATGGATTCTCATATTTTTTTCTATATAGATAATAATATTATTTGTGAATAATGGACTTTTTTTCTTCCATTCTGATCTTTATTCTTCTTATTTGTTTTATTTGGCTGGCTGCCACAGAAGCAGTGAAAGGAGATATCTTTCTCAAGTTCTTTATTTTAAGAGAATACTAACAGTTTCCAATAAATATGGTATTTGCTGTTAGATTTTGGTATATACTCTTTAATCAAGATAAGCAATTTCCTTTTATTTCTTATTTTCTAAGAATATCTAAAATGAATTATTGGGTTTTATGAAATGCTTTGTCCACATGTACTGAATTAGTCATTTTTTTTGCTCTTAATATATTAATTTGGTGACTTACATTATTAACGTATTTTTTAATGTTAAATCATCTTTGGATTCTTGGAATGGTTATGTTTCTTGTGCATTGCTATATTAAACTTGCTAATATTTTGCTTAGAAGATTCATTTCTATGTTTGTAAGTGATATTTAATTTTCAGTTCTCATCCTGTCTTTATCTCATTTGATTTCAAGATTCATAAAATGAGTTAGGAATAGTCTGTATTTTTCTCTGTCTTAAAATTATATATTTAAGATTGCAGTCATCAGTTCCGTGAGTGTTTACTTCATCTTGTCTTTAAAACTCTCATACTTACAGAAACTTATAGAAAACTTGCAAGAAAGTACAAAGAACTTTTTTTGGTGAACCATTTGACAGTGAATTGTCAACATGATGCCCCATCATCCTGAATACTCTACCTAATGTCCTACAAATGAGGACATTTTCTTAACCTAACCACATTACAGTCATCGAAATCAATAAATGTGCATCGATACATTACTGCCATCTAATCCTCAGACGCCATTCAAGTTTTGACAGTTGTCCCAATAACATCTCTCTTTTTTTAAATACATTTTTTATTGTGAAATTTAACATATATACATAATAGTGATAACTTTCGATGTTTGATTTAACAAGTGGAGAGCAAATTTCAAAGAATGTTATGGGTTACACTTTCAGTTATTTCTTTATTGTGAAATATGACATATATACAGAAAAGTGATAACTTTCAAAGTACAATTTAATGCGTAGCTGTAGTGTAAAATTTCAAAGAGTGTTATGGGTTACAGTTCCACTATTTCAGTTATTTCCTTCTAGCTATTCTAATAACCTAGCATCTAAAACAAAAGTTATTTAAAGATTCAGTATTTGTAATCCTTTGTTAAATCCTATTTTGTCTGTTGCTCCCTTTCCTCTTGTGTAATCACTTCCTTGATCTTCAAGGGTGTCTAGGCAGTGACCACCCTAACTTGTTCATACTGTAAAGCAGTGTTGACATTATGAGAAAGGGGCCTGCATCTGGTTATTTTTAAAGAGGCTGTTGCCTCTGGGTTTTAGGACTTGTCTGGCATAGGAACACTCTGATGGATTTAAGTTTCTGAGAGATAAACTCAGTGAGTGAAACTTTTGTAGAATCTCAGATAGGGGCCTAGGTGTTTCGGGATGACTCCTGGTTAAGGTTTGGCATACTGTGGCCATTTGGGATATCTGGCTGAAGCTTATGTAAGAGTAACCTCCAGGATAGCCTCTGGACCTTCTTTGAAATCTCTTAGCCACTGTAATCTTATTTTGTTACCTTTCATTTCCCCCTTTCAGTCAAGAAGGTGTTTTCCATCCTTCTATGTCAGGGCCAGGCTCATTCCTGGGAGACGTGTCCCACGTCACCAGGGAGATTCACTCCCCTGGGAATCCTGTCCCATGTAGGGGAGAGGTTAATAAATTTATTTGCTGAGTTGGGCTTAGAGAGAGAAAGGCCACATCTGAACAACAAAAGAGGTTTCTGGAGGTGCCTCTTAGGCATAATTATAGGAAGGCTTCCTATAATTATGCCTAAGAGGCACCTATAATTTATAGCCCTAAATTTCACAAGAGCAAGCCTCAAGATTGAGGGCTTGACTCATTAAGTAGGGGGTTCCTGATTTCACATAGCATATATTCTGTCCAAGATAAACAGTGTCTCACATTATCTTCACTTAGTTGTACAATCATCATCACTCTCAATTTTAGACAATTATCGTAGCATGAAACATCCTAGTGCTGGCCAATAATATCTTTTATAGCAAAGATATCCAGTTTAGAATCACATGTTGTCTTTAATTTTCATTTCATTTAGTTGACATGCCTTTTTAGTTCCTTTAATCTGGAACAATTCCTTAGTCATTCGTTAATTTACATGATCTTGATATTTTTGAAGATTTCAGGTCAATTGTTTTCTACAGTGTTTTTCAATTTGTTGTCTGCTGTTTCTTCATGATTAGAGTCAGGTTTTGTATCTTTGGCAAGAATATCACAGCAGTGATGCCTTGTTCTTCTCACTGCATCCTATCTGGCAATGTACAATTTTGATATATACTATTACTAATAATGTGTTCTTTAATGACTTGATTAAAGTAGTGTGCCTTCCAGATTTCAGCACAATAAACTTACTTTTTCCCCCTGTGTAATTATAAGTATTTTGTAGAGAACTGCTTTGAAACTGTTAGCATATCTTATATCTCATAAACTTTGAATTTATTCATTTATTTACTTATGTCAGTATGGACTCATTGTTTCCTTTATTCAATGAGTTATGATCCATTACCATCTCTATTTATTTTGATGCTCAAAGGTTAGGCTAGTATTAACCCTTCAAGCTGCTTCTGTGTCTTTTCGACATGTCCCTATCATCCCTTGAGTACATTCTTAACTTTTTGCATAAGAAACTGTTGCAGACTCAACTTGCTTTACCTGCCTCAGCCCTGGAACCAGCCATTTCTCTAAGGAGCTCTGGTTCCTTTTAGTGTAGAATGGTACTTAGAAGAGAAAATCTGGGTGCTAGGTATGCTAAGAGTTATTGTGGTATCACTGCTCTGGTACTCTAAGAGAACAGAGCCAAGGAATATATGCAGACTTGCACACATACATTTACATCTATATTTCTAGTCCTATCTTTCTTGAAAACCTGAGTTTATACCAGTATCTTTAATTCTAATCTTATGCCACAGAGTTCATTCTAGTTTTCTCCCTTTCCATATTTATAACTCCTCTGATGGTGAAAAACAGTCTTCTATTATCTTTAGAATATTTAGTTGTTTGATCATTCCCCATATATGTAACCAAACTCCCATCTCTGTCACTGCCCATTCCCCTGTAAAGATGTCTTCTTCACTCCATCTGTTCTCTGACACCATGCTGGGCTGCACAGCCAAGTGGATGCCCGCCTCACCCTGCCTGTGCTTTAACACCCTATAACAGGCCCTCCTGCCCCATGGAAGCTCTCCATCCCACCTGGGCTCCAGCACCCTATGCAGGCTGTCCCCCTCATATGGACTCCCTCTTCACACTACATTTCTAGAACAACCATTCTTATATCTTATTTTTCATTCTTGATGCTGAGTTTTTGTACTGTTTATGTCTCATCGATACTTTTTGTTATGTTTGTTTTCTACTTCCTTAATATCTGCTCTGTATTTTTAATTTTCTTTCTTCTACTTTCTTTCAACTTGTTCTGTTCTTTTTCTAACCACTCAAATTAGATGCCTACCTCATTCATTTTCAAGTTATTTTCTTTTTTAATATAAGGACTTAAGGCTATAAATTTACCTATAGGTACTGTTTTAGCTTTATCATACAAGTTTTGATATGAAGTATTTTAATTCATTTAGATATAAGTATTTTCTAATTTCAATCAAAATTTCTTTTTTGACCCATGAGTTAAGTTATTTAGACATGTAGTAAAAAATTTCTAACCCCATGAGTTTATGGGCAGTTATTTATTTTTACTTTTTACTTAATTGCATGGTGGTCAGAGAATGTAGTCACTATAATGCTCATTCTTTGTATTGTTGTTTGGTGGCTTAGTTTAAGTTAATTTTCATATATATATATTTCATACATGCTGAAGAACATATGTTTTCCAGTTGGCTACAGAGTTCTGTGTTAACTAGATCAAGCTTTTTTCCTTGTGTGTGTTTTTTTTTTTTTTAACCTTTTTTTCCTTTTTAAATCAATTGTATGGAAAAACAAAAAACAAAAAACAAAAAAGAAAAACATACAATAAAAGGACATTTCAAAGAGACCATAACAAGGGAGTAAGAAAAAGACAACTAACCTAAGATAACTGCTTTACTTCCCACCTGTTCCTACTTTACCCCAAGAAAGTTACATAATATAGCAACATTTCTGTGAACTTGCTCCTACTATATCCAT
Source organism: Choloepus didactylus (assembly GCF_015220235.1). NCBI lineage: Eukaryota > Metazoa > Chordata > Mammalia > Pilosa > Megalonychidae > Choloepus > Choloepus didactylus. The sequence continues at coordinate 171,161,825 of NC_051310.1, forward strand.
CAGAAATTAACAGACCATAGTCATTCCTGGGCATCCCCAGAACATTAAATAGCGTATCTGTTCTTCTTGGATTACTGTTCCCCCTTCCTTAATTGCTCTCTATTGCTAGTTCCCCTACATTCTACATTATAAACCATTCGTTTTACATTTTTCAAAGTTCACGTTAGTGGTAGCATATAATATTTCTCTTTCTGTGCCTGGCTTATTTCGTTCAGCATTATGTCTTCAAGGTTCATGCATGTTGTCATATGTTTCACGAGGTCGTTCCTTCTTATTGCCGTGTAGTATTCCATCATGTGTATATACCACATTTTATTTATCCACTCATCTGTTGAAGGACATTTGGGTTGTTTCCATCTCTTGGCAATTATGAATAATGCTGCTATGAACATGGGCGTGCAGATATCTGTTCGTGTCACTGCTTTCCGATCTTCCGGGTATATACCGAGAAGTGCAATCGCTGGATCGAATAGTAACTCTATTTCTAGTTTTCTAAGGAACTGCCAGACTGACTTCCAGAGTGGCTGAACCATTATACAGTCCCACCAACAATGAATAAGAGTTCCAATTTCTCCACATCCCCTCCAGCATTTGTAGTTTCCTGTTTGTTTAATGGCAGCCACTCTAATAGGTGTTAGATGGTATCTCATTGTGGTCTTAATTTGCATCTCTCTAATAGCTAGTGAAGCTGAACATTTTTTCATGTGTTTCTTGGCCATTTGTATTTCCTCTTCAGAGAACTGTCTTTTCATATCTTTTGCCCATTTTATAATTGGGCTGTCTGTACTATTGTCATTGAGTTGTAGGATTTCTTTCTATGTGCAAGATATCAGTCTTTTGTCAGATACATGGTTTCCAAAAATTTTTTCCCATTGAGTTGGCTGCCTCTTTACCTTTTTGAGAAATTCCTTTGAGGTGCAGAAACTTCTAAGCTTGAGGAGTTCCCATTTATCTATTTTCTCTTTTGTTGCTTGTGCTTTGGGTGTAAAGTCTAGGAAGTGGCCGCCTAATACAAGGTCTTGAAGATGTTTTCCTACATTATCTTCTAGGAGTTTTATGGTACTTTCTTTTATATTGAGATCTTTCATCCATTTTGAGTTAATTTTTGTGTAGGGTGTGAGGTAGGGGGTCCTCTTTCATTCTTTTGGATATGGATATCCAACTCTCCCAGACCCAATTGTTGAATAGACCATTATGACTCAGTTCATTGACTTTGGGGGCCTTATCAAAGATCAGTCGGCCATAGATCTGAGGGTCTATCTCTGAATTCTCAATTCGATTCCATTGATCTATATGTCTGTCTTTGTGCCAGTGCCATGCTGTTTTGACCACTGTGGCTTTATAATAAGCTTCAAAGTCAGGGAGTGTAAGTCCTCCCACTTCGTTTTTCTTTTTTAGAGTGTCTTTAGCAATTCGAGGCATCTTCCCTTTCCAAATAAATTTGATAACTAGCTTTTCCAAGTCTGCAAAGTAGGTTGTTGGAATTTTGATTGGGATTGCATTGAATCTGTAGATGAGTTTGGGTAGAATTGACATCTTAATGACATTTAGCCTTCCTATCCATGAACATGGAATATTTTTCCATCTTTTAAGGTCCCCTTCTATTTCTTTTCGTAGAGTTATGTAGTTTTCTTTGTATAGGTCTTTTACATCTTTGGTTAAGTTTATTCCTAGGTACTTGATTTTTTTAGTTGCTATTGAAAATGGTATCTTTTTCTTGAGTGTTTCTTCAGTTTGTTCATTTCTAGCATATAGAAACATTACTGACTTATGTGCATTAATCTTGTATCCCGCTACTTTGCTAAATTTGTTTATTAGCTCTAGTAGCTGTATCGTCGATTTCTCAGGGTTTTCTAGATATAAGATCATATCATCCGCAAACAATGACAGTTTTACTTCTTCTTTTCCAATTTGGATGCCTTTTATTTCTTTGTCTTGCCGGATTGCCCCGGCTAGCACTTCCAGCACAATGTTGAATAACAGTGGTGACAGCGGGCATCCTTGTCTTGTTCCTGATCTTAGAGGGAAGGCTTTCAGTCTCTCACCATTGAGTAGTATTCTGGCTGTGGGTTTTTCATATATGCTCTTTATCATGTTGAGGAAGTTTCCTTCAATTCCTACCTTTTGAAGTGTTTTTATCAAAAAGGGATGTTGGATTTTGTCAAATGCTTTTTCAGCATCTATTGAGATGATCAATTGATTTTTCCCTTTTGACTTGTTAATGTGTTGTAATATATTGATTGATTTTCTTATGTTGAACCATCCTTGCATGCCTGGAATGAACCCTACTTGGTCATGGTGTATGATTTTTTTAATGTGTCTTTGGATTCGATTTGCAAGTATTTTGTTGAGGATTTTTGCATCTATATTCATTAGGGAGATTGGCCGGTAGTTTTCCTTTTTTGTAGCATCTTTGCCTGGTTTTGGTATTAGATTGATGTTAGCTTCATAAAATGAGTTAGGTAGTGTTCCATTTTCTTCAATGTTTTGAAAGAGTTTGAGTAATATTGGTGTCAGTTCTTTCTGGAAAGTTTGGTAGAATTCCCCTGTGAAGCCATCTGGCCCTGGGCATTTATTTGTGGGAAGATTTTTGATGACTGATTGGATCTCTTTGCTTGTGATGGGTTGGTTGAGGTCTTCTATTTCTTCTCTGGTCAGTCTAGGTTGTTCATATGTTTCCAGGAAATTGTCCATTTCCTCTACATTATCCAGTTTGTTGCCATACAGTTGTTCATAGTATCCTCTTATAATTTTTTTAATTTCTTCAGGATCTGCAGTTATGTCACCTTTTTCATTCATTATTTTGTTTATATGGGTCTTCTCTCTTTTTGATTTTGTCAATCTAGCTAGGGGCTTGTCAATCTTGTTGATCTTCTCAAAGAACCAACTTTTGGTGATATTTATCCTCTCTATTGTTTTTTTGTTCTCTATGTCATTTATTTCTGCTTTAATCCTTGTTATTTCTTTTCTTCTACTTGGTTTAGGATTGGTTTGCTGTTCATTTTCTAGCTTCTTCAGTTGATCCATTAGTTCTTTGATTTTGGCTCTTTCTTCCTTTTTAATATATGCGTTTAGTGCTATAAATTTCCCCCTCAGCACTGCTTTTGCTGCATCCCATAGGTTTTGGTATGTTGTGTTCTCATTTTCATTCGTCTGTATATATTTAGCAATTTCTCTTGCTATTTCTTCTTTAACCCACTGATTGTTTAGGAGTGTGTTGTTTAACCTCCAGGTATTTGTGAATTTTCTAAGTCTCTGATGGTTATTGACTTCTAATTGTATTCCATTGTGGTCCGAGAATGTGCTTTGAATAATTTCAATCTTTTTAAATTTATTGAGGCTTGTTTTATGTCCCAGCATATGATCTATTCTGGACAAAGTTCCGTGAGCACTAGAAAAGTATGTGTATCCTGGTGATTTGGGATGTAATGTCCTGTAGATGTCTGTTAAATCTAATTCATTTATCAGATTGTTTAGGTTTTCAATTTCCTTATTGGTCCTCTGTCTGGTTGATCTATCTATAGGAGAGAATGATGTGTTGAAGTCTCCCACAATTATTGTGGAAACATCAATTGCTTCCTTTAGTTTTGCCAGTGTTTCTGTCATGTATTTTGTGGCACCTTGATTGGGTGCATAGACATTTATGATTGTTATTTCTTCTTGTTGAATTGCCCCTTTTATTAGTATGTAGTGGCCTTCTTTGTCTCTCAAAACATCCCTGCATTTAAAGTCTATTTTATCTGAGATTAATATTGCTACACCTGCTTTCTTTTGGCTATAGCTTTCATGAAATATTTTTTTCCATCCTTTCACTTTCAGTTTCTTTGTGTCCCTGTGTCTAAGATGAGTCTCTTGTATGCAACATATTGATGGTTCATTGTTTTTGATCCATTCTGCGAATCTATATCTTTTAATTGGGGAGTTTAATCCATTTACATTCAACGTTATAACCGTGAAGGCATTTCTTGAATCAGCCATCTTATCCTTTGGTTTATGTTTGTCATATATATATTTCCCCTCTCTCTATTAATATCCTTTATTGTACCCATACCGAATCTCTTTAGTACTGAACCTTTCTCCAAGTGTCTCTGTCCTTTCTTTGTTTCTCTGTCTGTTGGGCTCCCTTTAGTATCTCCAGTAGGGCAGGTCTCTTGTTAGCAAATTCTCTCAGCATTTGTTTGTCTGTGAAAAATTTAAGCTCTCCCTCAAATTTGAAGGAGAGCTTTGCTGGATAAAGTATTCTTGGTTGGAAATTTTTCTCACTCAGAATTTTAAATATATCGTGCCACTGCCTTCTCGCCTCCATGGTGGCTGCTGAGTAGTCACTACTTAGTCTTATGCTGTTTCCTTTGTATGTGGTGAATTGCTTTTCTCTTGCTGCTTTCAGAACTTGCTCCTTCTCTTCTGTGTTTGACAGTGTGATCAGAATATGTCTCGGAGTGGGTTTATTTGGATTTATTCTATTTGGAGTTCGCTGGGCATTTATGATTTGTGTATTTATGTTGTTTAGAAGATTTGGGAAGTCTTCCCCAACAATTTCTTTGAATACTGTTCCTAGACCTTTACCCTTTTCTTCCCCTTCTGGAACACCAATGAGTCTTATATTAGGACGTTTTATATTATCTATCATATCCCTGAGGTCCGTTTCGATTTTTTCAATTTTTTTCCCCATTCTTTCTTTTATGCTTTCATTTTCCATTTTGTCATCTTCCAGGTCTCTGATTCGTTGTTCACCTTCCTCTAGTGTTGTACTATGAGTGTCCAGAATCTTTTTAATTTGGTCAACAGTTTCTTTAATTTCCATAAGATCATCCATTTTTTTATTTAGTCTTGCAATGTCTTCTTTATGCTCTTCTAGCGTCTTCTTAATATCCTTTGTATTCTGTACTGTGGTCTCATTGTTCATCTTTAGTTCTTTGAGTAGCTGCTCTAGGTGCTGTGTCTCTTCTGATCTTTTGATTTGGGTGCTTGGGCTTGGGTTATCCATATCGTCTGGTTTTTTTCATATGCTTTATAATTTTCTGTTGTTTTTGGCCTCTTGGCATTTGCTGAACTTGATAGGGTTCTTTTAGGATGTGTAGACCAATTGAAGTCCTTATCTCTAATTTATCAGATCTACAGCTTCGTGGAGTACACTTTCTCTAACTAACCAGCAGGTGGCGTCCACGAGCCACCTGTTCTCCACAAGCCAGTTCTCCCCTGCTTAGCCTTTTTGGTGAGTGGGGGAGTGAGTCTTGTGGGGTCCAATTGGTGTACCAAGCTTGCGTGTGTAGTTGGTGTTGCCTGCCCTGTATATGGGGCGTGTTTCTGGGCAGTCAGGGAGGGGGGGGTGGCTCTAAGAATCAAATCTCCCTGGTGATCCTAGAGTTTTAAAGCTGCTGCAATAGTCTAATCCTTCAGTTCAGTCCTGCCACAGTTTGTCTCTGCCACTGACCCACAAGTCCTTGGTATTGGCGTATGGCTCCTGAGACTTGCAAGTGGGCCCCTCTTCCAGGGCGTGCACCCCCTGGTCCTCTGTTGAGGGATGGCTGTGCTATGTCACAGGTGAGTGCCGTCCCCCCAGGGTGGTTCTGGGCTGCTGGGCTGTGTAGGGAGGCTCCCAGTCTGCTGAAATGATGGCTGAATGGGGCTTTGGTAATTCACACTGCTCCACCTTCCCAACTCTGGGACAATCAGCTGAGGTTGCAGGGAAGGCTAATGTCCACGCCCAGTTTTGTGGTGTGTGCCTGTTATTTGAAGCGCTTCCATCACACTGGGTTGTGTTGGGCAGCTCTGGGCTATGGGGCTGGCGATGGGCAGGAGTGTTTCCTGTCCACCAGGATGATGGCTGTGAGCGGACACCCCCCTTTTCTTGGGAAGTTGTGGTGTTTAGTGAAATTTCTCAGCCACTGGATTATTGCCTTTTGTCTCAGAGCTCTCTTAGTTCTGCTCTTGTCTTGACCTGCCCAAATTGCAAGTCTTTGAAGCTTTCTGTATTGGGCTTCTTAGAGTGATTGTTTTAGAAAAAGAAAAAAGGATTAAAAAAAAAAAAAAAAAAAAAGGGCCCTCCTCAGAGATCTAATGGGTTATTGAAATGCTAAGAGACAAAGCAATTAGGGCCATTAAGGAAAGTTCCACAGGGCAGAGAGATCAGCTTTTCTTCGGTATTTGCATATGAGCCTGAGGTCCTGAGCTCTGCCTTTCCCCTTTCTATGTTCACCAGAACTCCAAAAATCCTCTGCTTTTATTTTAGAGTTTTTTGTGCTATTTTTTTTCTATGTCTGTCTCCTCTCTGCTGGGCTGGCTGCTCTCAGATTCTCTGGTGTCTGGTCTCAGTCTATCTATGGTTGGAGTTTGGATCAGTAGAATGAGTTTCCGATAAGGGCTGCCACTGCAGTTCTCCCTTCTACTTCCCGGAGCTGACAGCCCCTCCTCCCACGGGACTGAGCCTGGCAGGGAGAGGCGCGGGTCCCCTGGCCGCAAAAACTTACAGATTTCGCTGATCTCAGCAGTTCGACGTGTTCATGAGTGTTGTATGAAGTATGCCCAAAGTCAGATTGCTCTGTGGTGTCCAGTCCCCGCAGTTCCTGGCTTTCTACCTACTTTCCTGGAGGAGTAACTAAAACATACAGCTCACCAGTCTGCCACCTTGCCCCACCTCCTAGATCAAGCTTTTTAAATGTGTGATCCCAGTATTCTGTGTCCCTACTTATTTTCTGTCTGCCTCATCTTTGTTTATTTAGGGAGCTGTGTTAAATTTCTCTCTTTGATTGTGAATTTGTTAATATCTTTATTTCTGTCTGTTTTTGCTTTATGTATAGTGAGGCTATATTATCAGACTCATCCATTTTAGAATTTTTATATTTTCTTAATAAATTTTAACTTTTCTTTAATGCTCTTCCTTCTCCGTAACAATGATTTTTGCCTTAAAGTCTATTTTTTCTGATAATGAAAATTGGCATCCCAGTTTTCTTTGGCCTGACATTTGCCTGATAAAGTTTTTCCCTTCATTTTCTTTTTCTTTTTTTTTTTGGTCTTATATTTCAGGTGTATTGCTTGTAAATAACATGCCTTGATTTTTTAAAAACCCATTGTAATAATCTGTTTTTTAATTTAGTCCAATTTATCACAATTATTTTGGTATTTAATACCAACAGATATTGTGTTTTCTATTTATTCAGCTTTATTCTTTTAAAAAAGTTCTTTCCTGGCTTTTTTCTTTTTAATTGAGCTTTAAAAATTGGTGACTGAAAGGCAATAAGTTGCAATAAGCATATGTTGGGGAATCTGAGCTCTCAACATGAACAGACCTTAAAAAAAGAAAAGAAAGAAAAAAAAAAAGGGAAAAAACAAAAGAAAAAAAGGGAAATAGATTATATTTTAAAAACAGTAGAAAGGCAGTGAGTTGTGATAAGCATATGTTGGGAATCTGAGCTCTCAACATAAACAGACCTTAAAAAAAGAAAAGAAAGAAAGAAAAAAAAGGGAAAAAACAAAAGAAAAAGAGTGAAATTGATTATATTTTAAAAACAATAGAAAGGGAACAAGTTGCAGTAAGAATATGTTGGGGATAGAGGACTGGTGGTTTGATGGGGCTGAGCCCTCTACCATGGGACTTGCCCTTGGCAAGACTGTGACTTCAAAGGAGAGGCTACACCTCCTTATAATTGTGCCTAAGAGCCTCCTTCTGAATGCCTCTTTGTTGCTCAGATGTGGCCCTCTCTAACTAAGGCAACTTGGCAGGTGAAGTCACTTCCCTCCCCACTACTTGAGATCTGACACCCAGGGGTGTAAGTCTCCCTGGCAACGTGGAATATGACTCCCAGGGAGGAATCTAGACTTGGCATCATGGGATGGAGAACATCTTCTTGACCAAAAGGGGGATGTGAGAGGAACTGAAATAAGCTTCAATGGCAGAGAGATTCTAAAAGGAGCTGAGAGGTCACTCTGGTGGGCACTCTTACACACAATATAGACAACCCTTTTTAGGTTCTAATGAATTGGAATAGCTAGCAGTAAATACCAGAAACTATCAAACTACAACCCAGAACTCATGAATCTTTTTATACAATTGTATAAAAATGTAGCTTATGAGAGATTATAGTGTGATTGGGAAAGCCATATGGACCACACTCCCCTTTGTCCACTGTATGGATGGATGAGTAGAAAAATAAATGAGGGCAAAAAAAAAAAGAAAAAATAAAAAGGCACCCAGTGTTCTTTTTTACTATAATCGTTCTTTATGATTTTAATTTTTATTCTTATTATTTGTGTGTGTGTGGTAATGAAAATGTTCAAAAATTAATTTTGGTGATGAATGCACAACTATATAATGGTACTGTGAACAACTGAGTGTACATTTTGTATGACTGCATGGTATGTGAATATATCTCAATAAAAATGAAATAAAAAAAAAAAGAATATGTTGGGGAATCTGAGCTCTCACATGAACAGATTCCTTAAAAAAAGAAAAAACAGAAAAGAGAAAGGGAAAAATTGATGTAAAATACTATTTCTAATTTTAGATATTACCTTTAATTTTTATCATGTATGCCTACATTAGTAGGATCTAAACATTAATTAAAAAAAACAAAACAAAACTCTGCCCTTCTCCTGCACTGTAAAGGACCTTAGAATCCATTAGCCTTAGTTATTCCCTCTCAGATTACAGATTATAGTTGATCAGTATTTTAGTTTCATCTTGCTTTTTTATCCATCAAATGAGAGATTATTTTGTTCTTTTTAGGTTTATCCACATTTTACTAGTTTCTTGTTCACCATTTTTGAGTTGTAGCCTTTCCTTGCAGGTTCATTTTCTTGCTTCTTGAAGAACATCCTAGACATTCCTTCACTGATGGTCTCTTAGTGGTAAACTCATTTAATTTTTTTTTTTAATGGCTTTATTTGCAATAATTCTTGAAGGCCATTTTAGGGGGATTTAACATTCTAGGATGACAGTTATTTTCTCTTAGCATTTTTAGGATCTTACTTTCCACAATACATGCTTAGAAGCCTGCAATTAGTTTAATTATTATTCCTTTGTAGATAACCTGTTTTTTCTTTTCCTTTCTGGCTGCTTTTAAGCTCTTCTTTTTGGTTCTTCAATTTCTCTACTGTGTGTCACCATGTAGATTCTTTTTAACTCTCCTGATCTTTGATTTGTTTTGCTTTCTGAATCTAAGAGTTTATGTTTTTCATTAGTTCTAGAAACTTTTCAGCTATTGTTTTTTTCCCAGTATTGTCTTTCTTCCATTTTCTCCAATTCTTTCTCCTGGGACTCTAATTAGTGATATGTAAGTACTCATTCTGTTTCCATATCTCTTAAATTCTTTCATGTTTTCCATCTCTTTGTCTCTTTGTTCTTCATTCTGGATAATTGCTTCAGCTTTAGCTTCATTTTATCAATTCTCTCTACCAGTGTATCTGAACTTTTGTTTAACCTCTCCATTCAGTTAATTTCAGTGATTATATTTTTTCATTTATAGAAGTCCTCTAGTACTTTTTCACATTTTGTTTTGTTTTTGATACTATCTTATTTCTTTTTCAAGTTTTAGATCTCCTATTTTATTTCTTTAAACATGTTTACTGCATATTTTTAATTTAATAAATCCATTTCTGAAGTTCTCTGAGGTCTTATTGAGGTCTCTGCTGTTTTTTTTTTTGTTTTGTTTTTGTTTTTTTTTTAAATTTCTGCTGAACCTCACAGCTGATTTCCTTATTTCATGATTTTGGGCTATGGCAGGCTATATAGGTGAGGCTTGGGCAGAGGATGTAACTCTTAAAATAGTATCTACTTTTATTTCTGCTAGGTTGTTTTAGCTAGGCACCCTGGTATGCCACCATGCCATGCTTGGGATTTCCTGGAACATGCAGGTAGTCTATATTTGAATCTCAATACATTCAAGTCAGGCCTAAGATTATGTATTTTCAGGGAAAAAATTTTTTTTCCCCCACTTAAGAGACTAGGCTGAGTAAGATATATTTCCCTCAGGTGAATCTTTTCTGGTCAGCCTTTACATCAAAAGTATAACCCTTCAGGGCACAGGGATCTCAGTCCAGCTGCCCACTTTGCTCAGGCTCAAGAACTTTCTCTTTTTCCAAAGCAGTCTTTTAAAAACGTGCTTCTAAGTTATTGACACCAGCACATACCATTAAGGAAGCCACAGCTTCAGTATCAGGTTAGCATGCTGGCTTCTAGCGCCTTCTTTATTTTTGGTCCTTAGAGATATGCCTTAATTTTTTTTGAACTTAGCTATACTTTTAAGAGTGCATGGTTATGTTTTTTTATCTAGGGTATCTGTCCAGATATATTGAGAAGTTTTGTTTTTGTTTTTTTTTTTTTAAGGATGACTAGTCCACTATATTTTCCAAAACAAAAGTCAACAAGATATCTTCAAATAACATTTTGTACTTTTACAAATATACTCTTTTTTCCTTTTTTTAATTAAAAATTTTTTCTATTGATTTTTTTCTCCCATCATTTTTCACCTTTGAGAGTCCTCTCTCTCCTTAATGGTGCAAAATATTTACCTACATTTCATCTAGTTTAGTTATGGCTTGTGTTTTTATGTTAAACATATAATTAATCTGTTTTGAATAATTTAACTATATAATTAATCTGAAGATATTCACCAGTAGTTCACGGGCATTCTAGATAGAGGAAACAGAAAAGATGAAAGGGAACTTATATTTACAGGGCTGTGTATTTATATTCATTCTCTTATTTTAATTCTTGCAACCTTATGGGATAGAAATTACCTTGATTTTACAAGTAAGGTAACTGAGGCTCAGAGAGGTTAAAAAATTTGCCCAGGGTCGCGCAATTAATGAACAACAGAACTAGCATTGAAATCCTTTGATCTACTAGTTATTTAGTTAGTTTACGACTTAACCTGAACTTCATTATTCAGGGCTTTTATCTGCTTATTCCTTAGTACTGCATTAAAGTCACATATAGAAATAACTCTGAGAGGCAATAGAAGTGGGAAGAAGGAAGTCACTGCCAGTTGTCAGAATAAAAGTTTGATTAGCAACAGAGAGGAGGGACCAGGACTAGAGACTGAACGTGTTCACGTGGGTGAACAGAATGTGCCAGAAACCCACAGAGGCTATTGAGGCAGCAGATGGTTTGTATCATTTAAGGAAGAAAACCACATTTATGGTATATCATGATGTGCCAGACACTGAGGCAGATGGAGAAGCTTTATTTAGGTTATCTCGTTTAAGTCTCACAACAGGGCTTGAGGTGGTTATTAAGAACTAGCAACAGAAGTTAGAAATGACTCAGAGACCTTCAGAGTTCAGGGTTTAGGATTCCACTTCTTAAGATCAGTGAGAGCTATTCAGGGCTGTTATCTTTTGGTTGTCTGTTCACTTAACCAAATTTTTTTTCTGATTATAACATTAATTGGTGTCTGTTGAGAAAAATTGAGAAGTAAAAGTCTAAAGAAGGAAATAAGATCAACCATAGTCTACCAAACAGAGGAAATCCCTATTAATAAGTATGTGTATGTTTGTATAATTATATTGTACATAGCTGGTATCATACTGTATATAATTTTTTTTTCAAATTTAATAAATGTGAAAATTTTGCCCTGTTTAATTTGATGCTTTTTTTTCTTTTTTTTAAATTGAAATTGTTCACAAACCATACAGTTATCCAAAGATCCAAAGTGTACAATCAGTTGCCCATGGTACCATCCTACAGCTGTGCATCCATCACCACAATTAATTTTTTTTCAATTTTTAGAACATTTTCATTACTCCAGAAAAGAAATAAATACAAAAAAAGGAAACTCAAATCCTCCCATACCCCTAACCAACCCCCTCCATTATTGATTCATAGTTTTGATATAGTACATTTGTTACTGTTGATGAAAGAATGTTAAAATACTACTAACTGTAGTATATAGTTTGCAATAGGTATATATTTTTTTTCCTATATGCCCCTCTATTGTTAACTTCTAGTTACAGTGTCATACATGTGTTCTAGTTCATGAGAGAGATTTCTAATATTTGTACAGGTAATCACCAACATTGTCTACCACAAGATTCACTGTTTTATACATTCCCATCTTTTAACATCCAACTTTTCTTCTGGTGACATACGTGACTCTGAGCTTACCCTTTCCACAAACTTCACATACCATTCAGCACTGTTAGTTACTCTGATAATGTGTTACCATCATCTCTGTCTATTTCCAAACGTTTAAGTTCACCCTAGTTGAACATTCTGCTCATAATAAGCAACCGCTCCCCATTCTTTAGTCTGGTTCTATATCCTGGTAACTTATATTTCATGTCTATGAGTTTACATTTTATAATTAGTTCATATCAGTGAGACCCTGCAATATTTGTCCTTATGTGTCTGGCTTCAAGAATTCTTCATCAACCCATTTTTTTAAAGACGGTTTTGTTCACACACCATACATTCTGTCCTAAGTAAACAATCATTAGTTCCCTGTATAGGCACATATTTATGTATTCAGCACCATCGCCACTATCTATGTAAGGACATCTCCATTTCTTCCACAAAGAAGGAGGAAGTCAAAGAAGGTAGAGGGACAAAAGAAAAAGAACAAAGAGAGAGAGAGAAAAAAAAAAAAAAACACATGAGAGCTAGAAAGCAACAAAAGGAAAGATAGCATTAACCTAAAGTAGAATAAAGAGTCAGACAACATCACCAATGCCAGGAGTCCCATACCCTTCCCCTATGTCCCCTCTCCCCCATATGCATTTAGCTTTGGTATATTGCCTTTGTTATATTAAAGGAAGCATAATACATTGTTTCTATTAATTATAGTCTCTAGTTTACATTGATTGTATTTTCCCCCCAATTCCACCCCATTTTTAACACCTTGCAATGTTGACATTCATTTGTTCTACCTCATGTAAAAACATATTTGTATCTTTTATTACAATTGTTGAGCACCCTAGGTTTCACTGAGTTATACGGTCCTAGTCTTTATCTTTCCTCTTTCATTCTGGTGTCTTTCATAAGAGATGGGAAATTTTCATTGATTATTTCCTCTATTATTGCTTCTGCCCCTTTTCCCTTCTCTTCTCCTTCTGGGACACCAATGACACGTACATTCCTGTATTTTGTTTTGTCCTTAAGTTCCCGGAGACGTTGCTCATATTTTTCCATTCTTTTCTCTGTTCTTTTGTGTGTAGGCTTTCAGGTGCCTTGTTCTCCAGTTCCTGAGTGTTTTCTTCTGCCTCTTGAGATCTGCTGTTGTATGCTTCCATTGTGTCTTTTATCTCTTGTGTTGTGCCTTTCATTTCCATAGATTCTGCCAGTTGTTTTTTTGAACTTTCCATTTCTACCTTATGTATGCCCAGTATTTTCATTATATGCTTTATCTCTTTTGCCATATCTTCCCTAAACTTTTTGAATTGATTTAGTATAGGTTGTTTAAATTCCTGTATCTCAGTTGAAGTGTAAGTTTTTTCCTTTGACTGGGCCATAACTTTGTTATTCTTAGTGTAGGTTGTAGTCTTCTGTTGTCTAGGCATCTGGTTTCCTTGGTTATTCCAATCAGGTTTTCCCAGACCAGAACTGGCTCAGGTCTCAGCAGGAGGCAATAGTATCATGTCTCCCTGAGGGTGTGTCTTAGAAGATTGTTGCACCCTGTGAGGCCTCAGTCACTGTGCTTTTCCACCCAGCAGGTGGCGCCTGTCAGCCTGTAGCTCCAGACTGGTGTAAGGAGGTGTGGCCCATCGTGTTTTCCCCCAGGCTGTGGGGTCTGGTTCTGAATGGAAGGCGGGTAGTAGAGCTGGGCCCCACCTCTTTCCTCTTAGGGAAGCTATCCCCGCTAGGGAGAGATCATTAGCATTTGAATAGATTCTCTGCCCGTGCTATCTCCACTCTTGTCTGGGTCAGAGTGTTGGGAACTGAAAATGGCTGGGGCTTTGTCCACTGAGCTGAAAAAGGGACAGAAATCCCCCTTAAGGACCAGTCCGTGGCCACCGTCCAGCTCTCCAAGGTCAGTCATCACCAAAAGCCTCTGTCTGCCTGTTGGGGTTTCATAGCTTGTATTGAGCAGTCCACGCTTGTTAATTAAAACCCCCAGTTGGAGCTCAGCTGAGCTATATTCGCTTGCTGGGAGAGTGCTGCTCTCTAGCACCACAAGGCTTTGCAGTTTGGGCTGTGGGGGGAGGGGGTTCCTGGCTTGGATCTGCAGTTTTTACTTACAGATTTTATGCTGTGATCTCAGGCATTCCTCCCAATTCACATTGGTGTATGATGAGTGGACAGTTACGTTTGTCCCCCCCACAGTTATTCCAGATTATTTACTTGTTGTTCCTGGTTGTTTATTAGTTGTTCCAGGGGGACAAACTATCTTCTACCATGTTCTTCTGTCTTCTGTATATATTATTTTGCATCCTAACTTTTTTTAAAGCAGCATTTCATGGCTATTTTTCTGTAGCTCTTAGTTTGTCAGGGCTGCTGTAACAGTACCACTGACCTAAACAACAGAAATTTATTATCTCACAGTTTGGGAGGCAAGAAGACCAAAATCAAGATGTTGTCAGGGCCGTGCTTTCTCTGAAGTCAGTAGTGTTCTGGTTGTGGTTTGCAGGTAATCTATAACTCAGTCTCTGCCTCCATCCCATGGCCATCTCTCTCCCCACTGTCTCCTCCTGCCATGTCCAAACTTCTTGTGCTTATAAAGACTCCAGTCATTTTAGAGTAAGGCCTGCCCTAATTCAATTTGGCCTCATTTTACTAATAATATCTTCAAAGATTCTATTTACAAATAGGTACACATCACAGGATTGGTGGTTAAGACTTGAACATGACTTTTTGTGGGACATGAGTCAATCCATAGCAGGATTTGAACTCTCTTCTTTAAAATATGTTTTTATCAGGTAATACATATATAGATAGATAGATACGTGTTTCTGAAGACATAAGACTTATAATGAAAAAAAAACAGCTATCCCCTGCCCCACCTCCAAGTTCTGTATCCCAAGGGCAATTACTTTCAATTCTTAGCTAGTTTTGGAATTTAGCATCGTATTTCTAGGTTTTATCAGGTGTAGACATTATCTATTGGCTTCCTATTCTGGAAGCTGAAGATTCCATGATGGTTCTCTCCATTCTAATGTTATTATGTCACAGTTTTTGTTTTTGTTGTAAGCTATAAGTATTGTTCATTGAGCCAAGAGTTATACTATGCTTAAACTTCTTCTCTTGTACACCTTTTTTTAAACCTTGAACTTTTTAATTGTCTCATTTATTGTTAGTTTTCTTTATTAGTTATCATTTTTTCCCAGATACTCCAGCAGATCATGAAAGCCCCCTAATGCTGTTTTCTGTGTGATCAAGTGCTGAGGCAATCCATCAGCCCAGTTTTCTTCTGAAACCCTTACTCTTGGGAACAACACCTCCAACCCTCATAGCCCTTGTCCATCCTTCAGAAGCTTTCTAGCCAACTGCATTGCCGTCTTCATGTGGAGTCTCTTCCCCATCACCCTGGGAATTCTCTTCACCTGTCTCCTGCTAGATCTCTTTTCTCCTTTTTCTCTTTCCATTTGTTAGAGTATATCTTTCATTAGTTCCTAGAAAAGACTATATGGAAATGAGTTTTTTGAGACCTTTTGTATTGGTTACTCCAATAGGCTTTGCAGCTCATCACTCTGAAACTTAGTGGCTTAAAACAACAATAAACATTTATAATTTCAGTTTCTTTGGTCAGAAATTATGGGAGCAACTTAGCTGGGTGGTTTTGGCTCAAGGAATTACATGAAGTTGCAGTCAAATTGTCAGCGAGGGATGTAGTTATCTGAAGGCTTAATGGGGGGGTTGGGGTGGCAGGGGCTGGGGGATCCACTTCCAAGGTGATTTTCTCACAAAGCTGGAAGCCTCTGTTCTGCCCCATGTGGGCCTCTCCACAACTGCTTGAGTGCCCCATGCCTTGCTTCCCTTAGAGGGAGTGATCCAAGAGACAGCAAGACAGAAATGACAGTGCTTTTTATGACCTAGATTTCCACCACCTTCAGTTCATTAGAAATGGGTCACTAAATCCAGCCTACATTCAAGGGGAGAGGAGTTAGGTTCCACCTTTTGAAGGTAGGAGTGTCAAAGAATTATTGGACATGTTTTAAAACCATCATACCTTTCAGATCCCAAAATATCTTTACTCTTGTACTTGAGTATAGCTGGTAATCATGTTTCCTCAAAATTTTGAAGGCATTACTCCATAGTCTTTTAGCTTCCAATATTGCTTATGAGAAGTCTCTTGTAATTCTGATTCCTCATCCTTTGTTTGTGACCTTTTTTTCTCCTTGAATGCCTTTAGGATTTTCTCTTTATCCTGGTGTTGTGGAATAGCAAGATGATGTGCCTTGGTATGGGTCTTTTTTTCTTTCACTGTGCTGGATACTCAAAGGAACATTTTAATCAGGGAACACATATCTTTAGTTCTGGGAAATTTCTTGTATTGTTTCTTTAATATTTTCTTCTCCATCATTTTCTCTACTTTATCTTTTTGGATCTCTTACTGGTCAGATGCTGGACTTCCAAGATTGATCCTTTACTTTTCTTATGTTTTTGTTCCTATTATCCCTCCCTCCCTTCTTTCATTCTTTCATTTTGTTCCTTTCAAGAAAGTCTTCAAATTTCTTTTCCAGTTCTTTCACTGAGTATTTAATTTCTGTTATACATTTAATATCCTAGAGCTCTGTCTCCTCTGATTATTTTTTATATTTTAGAGATTCTTTTCTTTTTTCATGAATGTAATTCCCTATGGGTATAAACTATAGCTATTTTGAAATTTTCTCTGTATCTTGTATTGTCTCTATTTCTCTATACTTCTTTCCTGTCTGTTCTTTTTTCCTCTGCCTTTCATTTTGGATGCTTTTCTTAAATGGCTAGTGATCTAGTCATCATTCATATTTAAGAGTGAGTAAATAAAATGCTTTCTGTAGGCAGAACTTGTCAACTGGTGAATGCCAGAAGTTTTCTTCTCTTTGGTGAGCCTAAAGTAATGTTGAGGAATCTGCTTTCTAGGGCTTTTCATGTATTTTCTCCTGTACTGCTTATCCAGACTCTCATCCATTTCAGCAAGGAGGTCATCTGGCCCACCCATCCAGTGCTTTTGGGTCTCAACAGCAAGATCTTAGGATCCCTTTGACTCTCCACACCATCCCCTCAGAGCCCACATCCAATTTCAGAACTGATGTGATTGACCAAGGTACCCCTGATACCAGTGCCTATTAACATGTAATCCTTACTGAAGCCTTCTGTAAAAATTGAAACCAAAGATGTCCCATTTACCATACTTCCCTCAGATGCAGTTATTAGATGGCAGGGGAATCTGGTTTTTAAAACTTTGTCTCTGTTATCCTATAGATTCAGAAGCTGATGCTAGGAATATAAAATCATGGAACTGATTGTTGTCAGGGCAGAGTCTTCACAAGTGTCATTTCTGATTGACTTGTACATTTAACAATAAAATTCATTCATCACAAAAAGGGGATGGGTAGCAGGCAGAGCAGCCGAGCCAACCAAGTTCTATTGCGGGAAATAAAAATGTGTGCCTCTAGAGCCACTGATAACCACAGCAGTGAAGTTTCTGCAGAATTCCCGGGTCCGTCAGAGCCTACCTGCAACCAGGAGTGCATTCCTTAAGAAGAAAGTGCTCAGCACAGTGGTGGCTTTGGAGCACTGCCTTGGAAGAGCTCTCAGCTACTGTAGTCTTGGCTTTTCCTAGCAAATGTCACTTCAGGAAATTGCAGTGGAGCACTGACTTGAGTTATAATATTGACTTCCTTTTTTAAAATAAACATCTTTCCCAAAAAGAAAAAAAAAAGTAGTACTCAGATTTTTCAGAATATTGCCCCCTCCCTCTTATTCTTTTCTTTACAAAGTGCATATGTATATGAAGTGTATAGTGCAGATTTTTGAGCTATATCTTTGTTTAGTTACCCTGTTCAGATATTATGACATGAGATTGTGCCTCTTCCTTTGATAGCTGCAAGTGTTGTTTGTTGATTTATTTTGTACATGTTTTTTGTTTATATCATTAGGTCTTACAGAAGAGAGATTTTGTGATTTGGTTCATTTGCCAGCTTATCCTAGAAGTCTCTCCCCGCTGTTGACACTCAATTTTTAGTGTCTGCAGAGCAGTAATATGGATGTACTATATGTAACCAAATACCTATTATTATATTTAACTTTGTTCCTAATTTTAATTTTATGCATTAAATGTATTGCTGTTGTGAGCATCCTTTTGTAAGTACAGCTTTGGCTGAGGTTGGTTATTTCCCAAGGATAGAATCCTCAAACTGTAATTACTTGATCAAAGGAAATAATCATTAAGGTCCTTAATACTTATTTCTAAATTACTTTCCAAAGCGTTGAGTCAGTTTATATACTCAACATCAGTCAGCATTGTGTATTATAATTAAAAAAACATTGCTTGTCAAGTGAAAAACAATATCACAATGCGTATTTTAATTTGCTTTTTTTCTGTTTTTTTTTGTTGTTGTTTATTTTGACAATGAGTGTGGGCTGTATTTAGATTTTTCTTACTGATTTATCCATGCTATTTAGTGCCTTCTTATGATTATTAAGCCTTCATCATGTTGCAGATATTGTTGTTTCCATCCTTTTACTTTTATTTGCTTTTTAATATGTTTAACTTTACATTTTTATGTGATAAATGTATTATTCATTTCCTTTATGGTTTCACCTTGTGATTTTGTGCTTAGAAAGGCTTCCTCCATCCCCAAATCAAATAAAGAGTCACTGTCTTTCTTTTTAGTTCTTTTAGATTCATTTTGTAAATTTAACTCTTTACTCCATTTATTGTGATGTACAATGTGAGGCAAAGAATCCTAAAATTTTTTCTCTAAATAGTTAAATTCATTTTTTATTGTCATTTATCATTGTCAAATTTCCAGATGATTTGAAAAGGCACCTTGATCATATACTAAATTTTTCTCTAACCAGTGTCTATTTCTAAGCTTAATAATTCTATTCTGCTTATCTTTTTATTCCTGTGGAGTACATTAAAAACACACACATACACAACTATTGTAGCTTTTTAATACTTTCCTCTCAGATAATGCTAGTCCTTAAAAATCTTACAAGGCTCTGGTACTGTAAGAAGTTGAAAACTACTATGTGTCTTAGGCACGTGCCAAAGGAGAGTTGGTTTCTGAATGTGGGTCAGTTCAAAAATGGAATCCTGGAGCCGCTTTTCCAGGGGCTTCTTAGAGCTGCCTGATGAGAAGCAGCGTGGGTCAGAGACTGGGAAAGGATTCAGAGAGCAGGTTAAATGAGTCTAGGTGTGGGGATTGGAGGGATGTCAGATCTGCCAAATATGTAATTATAAGCAGTATTTTTATAACGCTTAAGTAACTGTTGAACACAGATTCCTCCACAGGCACCAAAACAAGGGAGTTTGGATGCTCTTTTCTTTTCCAGCTATCCTCTGGCATCTCTATTATGACTTCCTTTTTCCTTCACAGGAGCTTTTCGAGGGTCTTCAGGGGTAGGAGAAAAGGGAGAGAAGAGCAAAGGGAGTCTGCTTTCCCTTTTTCTCTGATATATAATGCTTCCCAATTCCTATAGCACAATGTAGATAAGACTGGAATATTTCATAAGATTTTACAAAAGGAAATAACAGAGTAGCATCCAGTAGTTCATACGAGATCTACTTGGTCTTCTCAGCTTTGTTTTCTCTCTGGCTCCTGGCTTGCCTCAAATTGACAAAAGCCGTTTTTTTCCCGACACTCAGGAGAACCTTCAAGCATGTGTAAACTCTAAATTTCAAACCTCAAAGAAAGGACTCCATGACTGACACTGGGAATGAATGCTGCCTCCGTGGCTGTGGCTTATGTCCTCCCCAAGGCAATCATATCTGGCTATAAGCCAATGGCCTAGTATCTGTACTGGAGATGAGCATTTGGAGATGGGTTGGGATCTGTTATAGGTCTTTTGTGTAATGAATCTGTACATTATATTTATCTACATTTTATGGTTTTTTTAGTAAAGGGTACAGTGTTACATAATTAAAAGAACGATAGACTGAGAAACAGTAGACCTGGGCTCTAGTCTGACCTGCTAGTAAATATCTTGTCTTTTTCAGCAAGTCACTCAATCTGTCTGTAGTTTTGTTGAGACATTTGGATATGATTAGTCTCTAAATTCTCTTCCCTATGATTTTCTGATTTTGACTGTAATTGAATTATTTGAAATGATTATAAAGTTTGTACTTGAGTCTTTGTGATATATTAGGCTATTTTAATTTGATGCTGAATTATTAGTGAGGAATAAAGGTCCAATTATTGTTCCTATTATAAAATATGGTCCATTTTATGATGATGCGCTTTATAGGACAGAATCTCCATTATGGAGACAAGTGGAAACTGCATGTATTTACAAGGGGCCATGAGAGCTTGCTATGAGTTTTTTGGTAAAGTAAATATTTGCCTCTTCATTTATGCCATATAAATTTAAATGTTCTTGAACAGAATTTAATTGCATGTAGTTAAATCTTTATTCATAATCTATAATTTCTAATTTTACTTCTGTCTTATATTTGACATTTCTTTAAAATTTTCAAGCTGAACTAATAAAAGCCAAAAAAAGCCCTGAATATTAATGTATTTTAAGAGTAAGTTATTTAGTAGCCTTAGTTGATAGACCAATTTTTTGCTCTCTACTTACGTATAATCTTTTTTTTTTTTAGAGTGAAAAGCTTTTGTTATATGATACAGTCCAGAGTGAACTAGAGGAGAAGATAAGAAGGCTTGAAGAGGATAGGCACAGCATTGACATTACCTCGGGTAGGGGAAGTGATGTGATTGTGATGTTTACTTTGAGTGGCACTGAACCTTTAGTTCACTGAAGTATCTCGCAATACCTTAGCCTTAGTCTTACGTAAATCAAGTGTCCTAATGAGAGGGAGAGGGGAAAGAATTCTAAAGAATTTGATATGGTTGTGATTGTGATTTTGATTTGCATTCACACCCTAAAAAGGCATAAAAAATGGAGCACATGAAAAGGCACAAAATAGAATGTGATAGGAATCTACTATAAGAATAGTATTGGATGATAGCTATGGTATATAGTATGTTATTCCTTCTAAGTCTTGAAATACTGTTATGTGGAAGAAGGAATAAAAATCTTTTCTCTTTGGTACCAGGTAAACTAGGATAAATGGATTGAAGTTATAGGGAAGTAGATTGTTGTCTGAGAAAAAGGAAAAACTTTTAAATAATTAGGTCAGCCGAACGTGGAATTGCTTTTTTTAGAGATATTGTGAAAAAATTTTCTGCATTGGGTGGAAGGTTTCCTAGGTTATTGTACAGTTCTTGAATATGCATTATTTTGTTTATTAAAAATTTTATTTCTCTGTTATAGAGTAGCCATAGTGGAGTCAGACAGTGCTCTGTTACCTACTGGTTGGGTGACCATGGACAGTTATTCACCTTTTCTAAATCCCTACCTCATAGGTAGTTTTGAGGATTATGTGAGACAATGCATGTAACATATGCTTAACAAAGTGCCTGAGGTGTTCATCAAGTGTCAGGCATTATGCTTCCTGAAGTGTCTAGTTGGTATTTGGTTTAATAAAGGCAGAGGAAAATTGATAAATAGATAGCCTCTAACAAAATTATATGCTATCTGATGTAAATAAACTTAGCTGCCAATGAAGTTTTATACCGTTTTATGCATACAGCCACCATGAAATAATATAGTATTTTGTTTGTCTTGATTTCTTGAATTCAGCTAATACTTAAGTGTTTCGTTTACTTGTCAGAGCTATGGAATGATGAGCTTCAGTCAAGAAAAAAGAGGAAAGATCCTTTCAGTCCTGACAAAAAGAAGCCAGTCGTTGTTTCAGATATCCTTTCTTGTTTTTTTGTTTGTTTTGTAATTATGTTACTTTTTGCATTGTGCATACCTTTGTAACTTTTATTCGTATACATTGACTTATTTGCCTGATAGTGTAATAAGCAACATGATTTATAAAACTGAAGGAAGAGGGATGTAGTTTTAATTAATAGGGGGTGGGGAAGGGATAGAAATTTAGTCACTATCTCAACTTTGAAAATTAGTGTGGATTTATAGCTCATATGGACTCTGATGTGAAACAGTTTTGTAGTATATAACATGGCTATTTAATTCTTACGTATTTTTTAAAAATATTTTTAATGTTTCTGAAGTTGGAGTGTCTTTAATTTAATGTGTACATTCAATCTTGGCATTTTCTGAAAATTTCGTTTACCCCTAACCCCCCTTCACTTTTTTTCTCTCATTTCAAAGCAGTGATTAGATTGGTGGAATATTTTATAATCAGTGATGTTATAGAATAAAGAAAATATGGTTTATGACATCTGAAGTACAGGAATATATTTATCCTGCTACTTAGTTTTTTGAGGAATAATTTGAAGTCAGAATTCAGTATATCACAGGATTATGCTTCATTCTCTGAGAAATAGAACTTTGGAAATATGATTTCAAAGTGTAAAATTATTACTAAATTGACCTTGACTTTTCAACGTCCTTATATAGTTTATATGCTACAAGATCTTGATATTCTTGAAGACTGGACAACAATTAGGAAGGTATGATTAAAGAGTAGTGGAACACACTTTATTTTTATAGTCTGTTTTTAAGAATTCTATAGTATTTCATTAATATGTAAAAAAATGATTATTGTAAATTGCTTTACTTTTGCAACATTTTCTCTAAGGCAGTTGATACTATTATAGGTGATAGCAAACTACAAGAATATTTTAAGAATTTAGAGACATGCCAGCAGTTTGTACCTTTTTCTATGATAATGTAATTCATAATTTATACAGATGTACAGAAAAGCATTTATTTAGGTTGCTTCAAAGTAATAATAAATTACCATTCTGTGCCTAGTGCCTAGCTCTGTCCTGGCTCATGGAGGGCACTCACTAAATGTTCAAGAATTATAGGATTTTTTGTGCTTATTTGAAAATGGAGATTTGTTTCCTTACTGAATTATCCCTTTTTAGAAACCTTTTAGTTGAGAGTTAGAGATTATTTCAGGTATTAATACCTGTAGAGAAAGTGTTAGTCTCTATATATATTCTTTATGGTCTTAGATATTGAAAAATTACTAAAGCAGCTAAAGGTTTATATTTCACTGTCTTTGTAATCAAGCTTATCAGTAATGTTGTATTTATTGAATAGAAACCAGCATATGTTTTTGGTCTATGAACTCAAAACAACTTCTTTCTTCTGCTTTTTTTTTTTTTTAATTAAGGCAATGGCTACACTGGGTCCACACAGAGTGAAAACTGAGCGTAAGTCATTTACTCTGAGTTCAAAAATCTTTTGTGTGGAGACTTGTTGAATCAGTATTGTTATGTAATTTACTACTAGAGAATTCCCCCGTTAATGGTTTCATTTCGTCTGTGAACATTATACCAAAAATTAGGAAGAATTCTTCTAGAGTCATTTGCCTCATATAAAAGTTTCAAAATTTGGGGATGCAATATATTTCTTTTTTCAGTGTTTCAGCTACATTCCTATTGGATAATAGATCAATAATTAAAAGTATTTATTTAGTGTTCTTTATGGGCCCAATTATTTCTAGGGGAGGTGTTTGGAGTCCATGGATTGGCATCAGGGTATCTGTGAACCTTCTGAATTTGAAAAATTTCTTTTGTGCGTGCATTTTTCTGAGGAGGAAGATAGGAGTGCTGGCAATAGAATCCATCAAAGAAATTTACCTACTCCTAAGACTTACACATTCTGGTATATCTCAGTAAAATTCACATCAAACTATACTTTCTTGATTTTTTTTAAAGGTCTAAAATTATTGCCAAAGTAGTAGTACGATGGACCTTGTTGTCTAGAATAACTTAACTCTTTTTCTGCTTTCACTATCATGAAATTTCCTAGTCCTTCTAAGAACAATGAAGCTAGGTTTTTTTTTTTTAATTTTTTAATGCATTTTTTTATTGTGTATGTTAACATATATACATAACAGTGATAACTTTCAAAGTATGATTTAACAAGGAGAGAGCAAATTTCAAAGAATGTCATGGGTCATAGTTCCACAATTTCAGCTATTTCCGTCATTGTAAAGGATAACATACATACATACAGGTGTTAAATTTCGACGTATAGCTCAACAAGCAGTTATATAGATAATTTCAAAAATTGTTATTTGTTACAATTCCACAGTTTCAGTTCTTTCCTTATAGTGCAATATAGGGTATATACAGAAAGGTGAAGACTTCCAAAGCACAATTCAACAAGTAGCTGTAGAGCAAATTTCAAACGATGTTATAGGTTGCAGTTCCACCATGTCGTTTACCTTCTTCCAGCTATTCTAACACCCCAGCATCTAAAAGTACATATATATTTATACTAAGTTTCAGTATTCATAGACCTTTGTTAAATTTTATCTTGTTTGTTGCTACCCCTTCCTCTCTGGGTTTTAAGACTTGTCTGGCATAGGAACACTCTGGTGGATTTAAGTTTCTGAGAGATAAAACTCAGTGAGTTTTGTCTTTTGTAGAATCTCAGGTAGGGACCTAGGTATCTGGGGGCTTATTTTGGTAAACTATGGCCATTTGGGATGTCTAGTTGGAGCTTACATAAGAGAAATCTCCAGGATAGCCTCTTGACTCTGTTTGGGCTCTCTCAACTACTGTAACCTCAGCTTGTTGCCTTACTTTTTTTTCCCCTTTTGGTAAAGTAGAGATTTTTAATCGCTTGCTGCCAGGGCCAGGCTTATTCTTGGGAGTCATGTCCCACGTTGCCAGGGAGATTCATTCCCCTGGGAGTCATGTCCCTTGTGGTGTGGGGGAGAGGTTAATGAATTTATTTGCCAAGAAAGGCCACATCTGAGCAACAAAAGAGGTTCCCTGGAGGTGCCTCTTAGAAATAATTATAAGAGGGCTCAGACTCTCATTTACAGCCCTAAGTTTCACAAGGGTACGCCTCAAGTTGAGTGCTTGATTTATTAAATAGTGGGTTCCTAATTTCACTTAATATATATTCTATCTGAAGATAAATTGTCAGTTTCTTACATTATCTTCACTTAGTTGTACAATCATCATCACTCTCAAGTTTATAACAATTATCATAACATAATATATCCCAGAGCTCTTGTCAGCTACTAATTATTCATTCCTAGTATTAGTGTAGTGTTGGTAAGATATTCCTATTAAATATAGTCTTTAATATGTAATGGGTAGTTTTTCCCTATACTGCTCTTGTTAACCCTCTGCACCAGTGTCATATGAAGCTAGGTTATTAATAAATGTTTTAAATAATAAGAAAAGGAACTTCTAGTCACATTCCAATAGATAAGGTAATCTATAAGAGTCAGTCTCCATATTTTCTTTAACCCAAGTATTCCTTTAAATTTGATATCATTATAAAGTACTTCCCTTGGGAATTAACTGGAAGGGCAAATGCCAAACTTTCTAGAGCAGTGATGCTTTACATTTTTGGAGTATGGATTCCTCTGAGACTCTGACTACCCTATTTGATTGAGTTTCCCCCACTCCCACTGCAGTTATCTTTAGCATTGCATCCTGTTTGTTTTCTGCATGGTATTTACCACAATTGTAATTCTTTATTTATTGTTTACTTATTTGTCTGTCTCCTGATTGGATTTTTTTTTTGAATTTTTTTTAAATTTAATTTTATTGAGATTGTTCACATACCATACAATTATCCAAAGATCCAAAGCGTACAATCAGTTGCCCATGGTACCTTCATACAGCTGTGCATCCATCACCACAATTAATTTTTTTTCCAATTTTTAGAACATTTTTATTACTCCAGAAAAGAAATAAAGACAAAAATGAAATTCAAATCCTCCTATACACCTAACCAACCACCCCCCCCTCCATTACTGACTCCTTGTATTGGTATAGTACATTTGTTACTATTGATGAAAGAATGTTAAAATACTACTAACTGTAGTACATGGTTTGCAATAGGTATATATTTTTTCCCTATATACCCCTCTATTATTAACTTCTAGTTATAGTGTCATACATTTGTTTTAGTTCATGAAAGATATCTCTAATATTTGTACAGTTAGTCACAGAGATTGTCTACCACAAGATTCACTGTTTTATACATTCCCATCTTTTAACCTCCAGCTTTCCTTCTGGTGACATACGTGACTTTTGAGCTTACCCTTTCCACCACCTTCATGCACATTCAGCACTGTTAGTTATTCTCACAATAATGTGCTACTGTCACCTCTGTCCATTTCCAAACACTTAAGTTCAACCTAGTTGAACATTCTGCTCATAATAAGCAACTGTTCCCCATTCTTTAACCTCATTCTGTATCCTGGCAACTTATGTTTCATGTTATGAGTTTACATTTTATAATTAGTTCATATCAGTGAGACCCTGCAATATTTGTCCTAATGTGTTTGACTTATTTCACTCAATATAGTGTCCTCGGTTTCTTCATCAACCCATTTTTTTAAGATAGTTTTGTTCACAACGCGTACATTCTGTCCCAAGTAAACGATCGATGGTTCCCTGTAGAGTCGCATTTTATGTATTCACCACCATCACCGCTATTTAAGGACATCTCCATTTCTTCCACAAAGAAGGAGGAAGAGTCAAAAGAAGGCAGAGAGACAAAAGAAAAAGAAAAAAAAGAGAAAAAAAAATGACCACCACCAACAAAAAAACATGACAGCTAGGAAGCAACAAAAGGAAAGATAGCATTAAACTAAAGTAGACTAAAGAGTCAGACATCACCAATGCCAAGACTCCCATACCCCTGCCTTATGTCTCCCTCTTATATGCCTTTAGCTTTGGTATATTGCCTTTGTTATATTAAAAGAAGCGTAACACAATGTTTCTGTTAATTATAGTCTCTAGTTTTCATTGATTCTATTTCCCCCCCAATACCTCCCTATTTTCAACACCTTGCAAGGTTGACATTCATTTTTCCTCCCTCATGTAAAAACAGTTTGTACATTTTATCGCAGCTGTTGAGCACTCTAGGTTTCACTGAGTTATACAGTCCCAGTCTTTATCTTTCCTCTTCCTTCTGGTATCCCACATGCTCCTAACCTCCCTCTTTCAACCATACTCACAGTCATCTTTTTTCAGTGTACTTACATTGCTTTATTACCATCACCTAAAATTGTGTTCCAGACCTCTCACTCCTGTTTTTTCCTATCTGTAGTGCTCCCTTTAGTATTTCCTGTAGCACAGGTATCTTGTTCACAAACTCTCTCATTGCCTTTTTGTCAGAGAATATTTTAAACTCTCCCTCATATTTGAAGGACAGTTTTGCTGGATATAGGATCCTTGGTTGGCGGTTTTTCTCTTTCAGTATCTTAAAGATATCACACCATTTCCTTCTTGCTTTCATGGTTTCTACTGAGAAATCCACACATAGTCTTATCAAGTTTCCTTTGTGTGTGATGGATCACTTTTCTCTGGCTGCTTTCAGGATTCTCTCTTTGTCTCTGACGTTTGATACTTTTGATTATTAAGTGTCTTGGTGTAGGCTTATTCAGATCTATTCTATTTGGTGTATGCTGCACTTCTTGGATTTGTAATTTTATGTCTTTCATAAGAGTTGGGAAATTTTCATTGATTATTTCCTCTAATATTGCTTCTGCCCCTTTTCCCTTCTTTTCTTCTTGGACACCCATGACATGTACATTCATGCATTTCATTTTGTCATTTAATTCCCTGAGACTTTGCTTATATTTTTCCATTCTTTTCTCTCTCTGTTCTTTTTTATGTAGGAGTTCAGGTATCTTGTTCTCCAGTTCCTGGGTGTTTTCTTCTGCCTCTTAAGGTCTGCTGTTGTATGTCTCCATTGTGTCTTTCATCTCTTGTGTTGTGCCTTTCATTTCCATAGATTCTGCCCATTATTTTTTCAAACTTTTGATTTCTACCTTATATTCGTCCAGTGTTTTCATTATATACTTCATCTCTTTTGCCATATCTTTCCTAAACTTTTTTAATTGATTTAGCATTAGTTGTTTAAATTCCTGTATCTCAGTTGAAGTGTATGTTTGTTCCTTTGACTGGGCCATAACTTCATTTTTCTTAGTGTAGGTTGTATTTTTCTATTGTCTAGACATCTGGTTTCCCTGGTTATCCCAATAGCTATTCCCAGACCAGAATAGGCTCATATCACAGAATGGGGACATGTTCAGTATCAGATTTCCCTGAGGGTGTGTCTTAGAAGATTGACACACCCTGTGAGGCTTCAAGCCACTGTGCTTTTCCTAACCTGTCCAGCAGGTAGCACCTGTCAGCCTTTAGCTCCTGACTGGTGTAAGGAGGTGTGGCCCCCATTGTCCTTAGTTTCTGTTTTGACTGTTTTCCCCCAGGCTCTGGGGTCTGGTTCTGAAAGGGAGGCCGGTAATAGGGCTGGGCACCACCTCCTTCCTCTTAGGGAAGATACACTCCCTAGGGAGTGATCATCAGCATTTAAATAGGTTCTTTATCTCTCTGACTTGGCTATCTCCACACTTGCCTGGGTCAGAGAGCTGTGAACTGAAAATGGCTGCAGCTTTCCACACTGAGCTGCCCTGGTTGAGAGAGAGAAAAAGGGACAGAAAGCCCCTCTTCAGGACCACCCCATGGTACCCTCAGCTTCACCCGCCAGCCAGAGACAGCACCTGGTCCTCTGGGCTCCCCCTCCCAGCAAAGAGAAGACCTCCGGCTCTTCAAAGTCAGTCATCACTAAAAGTCTCTGTGTGCTTGTTGGGGATTGGTAGCTTGTATTGAGCAGTCCACATTTGTTAATCAAAACCCCAGTTGGAGCTGGACTGAGGTATATTTGCTTGTTCAGAGAGTGCTGCTCTCTATCACAGCGAGGTTTTGCAGTTTGGGCTGCCATGGGGAGAGGGGGCTCCTGGCTTGGTCTGCAGTCTTTACTTAGATTTTGTGCTGTGATCTCAGACATTCCTCCCAATCTAGGTTGGTTTATGATGTATGGACAGTCATGATTGTCCCCCAGCAGTTATTCCAGGTTATTTACTAGTTGTTCTGGGAGTTTATTACTTGTTCCAGGGGGACTAATTAACTTCCACTCCTCTCTATGCCACCATCTTCTTCCTGAACCACCCTATGTTAAACACCTTGCAAGGTTGACATTCATTTTTCCTCCCTGATGCAAAAACATATTTGTACATTTTATCACAATTGTTGAGCACTCTAGGTTTCACAGAGTTATACAGTCCCAATCTTTATCTTTCCTCTTTCCTTCTGGTGTCCCACATGCTCCTAACCTTCCTCTTTCAGCCATACTCACAGTCATCTTTGTTCAGTGTACTTACATTGCTGTGCTACCATCTCCCAAAATTTTGTTCCAAACCTCTCATTCCTGTCTTTTCCTATCTGTCTGTAGTACTCCCTTTAGTATTTCCTGTAGCGTAGGTATCTTGTTCACAAACTCTCTCATTGTTTTTTTGTCAGAGAATATTTCAGATTCTCCTTCATATTTGAAGGACAGTTTTGCTGGATATAGGATTCTTGGTTGGCAGTTTTTCTGTTTCAGTATCTTAAATATATCACACCACTTCCTTCTTGCCTTCATGGTTTCTACTGAGAAATCTGCGCATAGTCTTATCAAACTTCCTGTGTATGTGATGGATCGCTCTTCTCTTGCTGCTTTCAAGATTCTCTCTTTGTCTTTGATATTTGATAATCTGATATGTTAAGTGTCTTAGCATAAGTCTATTCAGATCTGTTCTGTTTGGGGTGCGCTGTGCTTCTTGGATCTGTAATTTTGTATCTTTCATAAGAGATGGGAAATTTTCGATGATTATTTCTTCTATTATTGCTTCTGCCCATTTCCTTTCTCTTCTCCTTCTTGGACACCCATGACATGTACATTTATGTGTTTCATGTTGTCATTCAATTCCCTGAGACATTGCTCATATTTTTCCATTCTTTTCCCTATCTGTTCTTTTTTCTGAAGGAGTTCAGGTGTCTTGTTCTCCAGTTCCTGACTGTTTTCTTCTGCCTCTTGAGATCTGCTCTTATATTTCTCCATTATGTTTTTCATCTCTTGTGTTGTGCCTTTCATTTCCATAGATTCTGCCAGTTTTTTCAAACTTTCAATTTCTACCATATGTTTGCCTAGTGTTTTCTTTATAGCCTTCATCTCTTTTGTTATATCTTCCTTGAACTCATTGATTTGGTTTTTGATTTGATTTAGCATATTTATTTGAAAATCACTTTCCATTAGATTCAAAGATGTCAAAACTCTTGGAATATACATTAAACTCTGCTTCTTTGGAAGTGTCATAGGGCTGTAGGGGAGAAAATATGAGAAGTAATTTTCAATGGAAATATGATAATTGATATTTTAAATACTGCTTAAAATTGGTACTACCTATTGATAATGTACCTGCTTCCCCTTCTGGCCCTTGTTCAGTTAATTGATGATTGATGTAATGTCCATTGTTTAGTAGTTACATTAAAAACAGTAAATTGTATGGTTTTGTTAGATTTCAGCTTTCTATCTAAGAAATAGTTTTAGTTTTTTCTTTTACATGTATGCATGATTGGTGTTAATTCTTAATGTTCTGAACTTGTTCTGACAATATTTTATTAATATAACAGTTTTTGAACTGATCCCTTTAGCACCTGTGAAGCTGGAAAAACATCTGCACAGTGCCAGGTCTGAAGAGGGAAGACTATATTATGATGGTGAATGGTATATACGTGGACAAACAATATGTATTGATAAAAAAGATGAATGTCCTACAAGGTAAAAAGCCTTTATCATTTTAGTGTTGCTCACTATTATGGTTTACAACATCATTGTCAATAAATATTTGCTGCCTCCATAGTGCATATGTAATGCATCACTAGTTGCCTGTGGATCCTTTTTCAAGTTAACATGCAGTGTGATTAATGTGAGTGTACACCAGTGTTAATATTTATACACCAGAGTTACATATTAAGTTTATGAACACAAGCGTTAACAGAAGTAAAAAATGTTGGAATTATGCAGTCAGCAAACTAATCCTTCTTATTAATTCTTATAGTAGATGGCTTGTTATAATCCTAATATAATGACCTTTAAGCCAGACCATTAAAGATTTTTGGTGGACCTATTAATCCTTAAGTTTTTTGGATGTGTTAATAGCATTTTGGATGAAAAGAATTTGTACAGAGTAGGAAAAAAAAAGGAAAATTAATGAAAACCTCAAGATTAACAGTGATTAAACTGTAACTTGAAACTGAAAATTGCTTTTTAAAATGTCTCAATAATCTGTTGATTCTTAAATAAAATTTATGTAGTAATTTATATAACCTAAGTTTTTTCTGGTGTGGCCTTTGAAAAAATATTAATCACTGCTTTGGTTATTTCAGTAATTTAGAATTTAATTCTTGGAGTAGTAATCTTCTACAATAAGAAGATATCTTTTTCTAGGTCTCAGTGGTAAAAAAGCATTTACCACTAAAAAAAGTGAGTATTTAGGCTAGATTACTCGGTTTACAAATATAGTGGTTTAACCAGATTACGATTTCATCTTTAAATTTTTAGGATGCCAGGATTGTTGTGTTTAGTAACTTCTTTCATAGGAGCCCCTTGAGCTAATTACTAGGCTACATATAATACTCTTGGATTCTTCCCTTTACATTATTGCTTCTGAGACATTTTGCTACATTTAGCATAAAATTGGTTAAAAAAGAGGTGAAATAGCGTAAGAGGATTAAACATAAATCTATTTTTTTAAAAAGAAATTTCTACATAAAGATTAGTTGCGTCAAAAAAGCTCATACCAAGATGGCAGTCAGTGCATGATACTCTAGGGTTCAGTCGCCTCACAGAATCTTTGAACAACTACTAAAAACTTGCAGAGCTTTCTTCCTCAGAGCTTCAGAAAAGCAGAGGGTTAGAGTAATGGAGTGAGTGCTGGATCAAGAAAACAATTTAAAACCAGTATGAGAAGCTTGTGGTGCCCTAGCTGGTCCTTTCTCCAACTCCTCCCCTGTGCATTGTGGGGTTGGCCTGCACTGTTACTGTGGGTTCCTGGTTCTGTTCCAGAGGGAGCAGAGTACCCCATGTGCATACTGTATGTCAGTACCAACCTATAGGGAGGCAGCATGAAGGATTGACTCAGGACACTTGTCTCTAGCTCCCCTTCCCAGAACTCACTATGCAGGCAGAAGCAGCTTTTAGTGGCTAAAGAACTGTAAGAAGTAATCAAATTTAAGTGGCCTGGAGCAAAGGATTCTTCAAAACACAAAATAGAGCACATGGGAATGGGGAAAAGTCTATTCCAAAGGGAGTAGAGGGAATTCCAAAGGCAAGAGTACATGCCCAGGAGAGGACGTATACTCAGAAAAGAGAGAGAGGAGTCCACACTTTTCACCTCAGGCTGATCTGGATCTAAATTAAAGCACTAACCAACACAGAGTCAATTTGCAGACTGTGGAAAGTGGTTTTTTTATTTTTTTGGTTTTTTTTTTTTTGCATTAAACTCTCTGTTTTTGTCCTGGCAGTCAAGGAAATCTGTCATATCACCAGCCAGATACAAATTTAAGAGCATACAACTCAGGGATTAATTCCAGAGTTAACACTTTAAAATATTAAGCTGTACAGTATGTAGCAAAATATTACAGTACAAATGAAGAAAGAGGAAATGATGGACTATCCAGAGGAGCAATATAAAACTACATCGAAACCATCAACAAAGAAGATCAGGCATTGGAGAAACCAGACAAAGACTTTAAAAAATGATCTTCAGTATGCTCAAGAGCTAAAGAAAAGCAAGTAGAAAGAACTAAAGGATGTCAGGAAAAGGATGAATGAACAAAATGAGAATCTCAATAAAGAGAAATTCTAAAAAGAAACCAAACAGAAATACTGGAGTTGAAGACCACAATAATGGAAA
Organism: Choloepus didactylus; assembly: GCF_015220235.1. Taxonomy (NCBI): domain Eukaryota; kingdom Metazoa; phylum Chordata; class Mammalia; order Pilosa; family Megalonychidae; genus Choloepus; species Choloepus didactylus. The sequence continues at coordinate 171,194,665 of NC_051310.1, forward strand.
TAAAAAATTCCTTAGATAGTGTCCATAGTATATTGGAACAGGCAGAAGAAAGAATCATTGAATTTGAAGGTAAGACCATTGAAATGATTCAGACTGAGGTGCAGAAAGAAAAAAGAATGGAAGAAAGTGAATAGACCCTAAGAGACCTGTGGGACACCATCAAGTATATCAATATATGCATTATGGTAGCCCCAGAAAGAGAAGAAAGAAAGGAGCTGAAGGGACATTCAAAGAAATAATGACAGAATGCTTCACATATTTACCAAAAACGTGAATATACACATTCCAGAAGACCAGTGAATCCTGAACAGGATAAAATCAAAGAAACCACACCCAGACACATTGTAGTCAAACCATTAAACACCAGGAACAAGGAGAGAGTGCTGAAAGCTGCAAGAGAAAAGCAGCTTGTCATGCACAAGGGAATCCCAATAAGATTAAGTGCTCATTTCTCATCAGAAACCACAGATGCAAGAAGGTAGAAGATATATTTAAGGTGTTGAAAGAAAATAATTGCCAACCAAGAATTTTATATCCAGTGAGACTGTCTTTTAAAAGTGTGTGAGAGATTACATTGCTCCCACATAAACAAAAGCTGAGGGAGTTCATTACCACTAGACCTCCCTACAAGCAATGCTAAAGGGAGTTCTTCAGGTTGAAAGGAAAGGACACTAGATAGTAGATCAAAGTGGCATAAAAAAATAAAGATCTTCAGTAAAGGTAAGCATTTGGGTAATTATAAATGCCAGTATTATTGTATTGTATTTTTGGTATGTTAACTCCATCTTTTTTTAATTAATTAATTTTTCTGCTCCTTACAGATTCTAAAATGCAGATGAATAAAAAGTAATGATAAGTCTATGGTTTTAGACACACAATATATGAAGATATAAATCATAACAAGTACAACATAAAGGTAGGGGAGACAGAGAGGTATAGGAATGTAGTTTGTTTATGCTATTGAAGTTGAGGTGTATCAAATCAAACATGATTGTTACAGATTTAGAATGTTAGATTTATGCCCTGTGACAACCACAAAGAAAATATCTGAAAAATATACACAGAAGGTTCTCTACAAAAAATCAAAAATATGAAATTAGGCAGTAATGGAAAAATTGAGGAACAAAAATGATATGACTTACAGAGACCAAATAGCAAAATGGCAGAAAATCTTGCATTATCACTAGTTATTTTAAATGTAAATGGATGAAACTGCCCAGTCAAGAGGCAGAGAGTGGCAGAATGGATAAAAAAGCATGACCCAGCTATATGCTGTTTGCAAGAGATTCATCTTAAATTCAAATTGAAAGTGAAAGGATGGAAAAAAATTCCATGAAAATAGTAAACAAAAGAGAGCTGGGGTAGCTATACTAATTTCAGATAAAATAGATTTTAAGTAAAAATCTGTTACAAGGGATGAAGAAGGACATTTTATCCTGATAAAGGGGTCAATTCAACAAGAAATTATAACAATTATAACTATATATGCATCTAATGGCTTAACCCCTAAATACATGAAGCAAGTATTGACAGATATGAAAGAAGAAACATATGGTTCTACATTAGTATTATGAGACTTCAATACACCACTTTCAATAATGGAGAGAATGTGTTAGACAGAAGATCAATAAGGAAATAGAAGTCTTAAACAATACTATGTACCATCTAGACTCAACAGACATACCTAGAATACTTCACCCAACAACAGCAGAATGCATGTTATTCTGTATTGCGCAAGGTCCATTCTCCAAGACAGACCAAGTATTTAGGATCCAAAACAAATCTCAATAAATTTAAAAATTGATATACACTGTATCTTCTCTGGCCACAATGGAATGAAGCTAGAAATCAATAACAGAGGGAGAAATGGATAAATTCATAAATATGTGGAAATTAAAACAACACATTCTTGAGCAACCATTGGATCAAAGAATAAGTCACAAGGGAAGTTAGGAAATATCTTGAGACAAGTGAAAATGAACACACAACACACCAAAACTGATGGGATGCAGCAAGGGCAGTGCTGATAGGGAAAGTTATAGCTTTAATAGCGTACATTAAAAAAGAAAAAAGATCTCAAATCAGAAATCTAAACTCACAACTGGAGGATGTAGGAAAAGAAGAGCAAACTAAACCTAAAGTGACAAGAAGGAAGGAAATAAAGATTAGAATGTAGAGAAATGAAATAGAGAAGAAAAAAAAAAAAAACAATAAAATCAATGAAACCAAAGTTTGGTTCTTTGAAAAGATCAATAAAATCAAGAAACTTCAGCTAGAATGAGAAAAGAAAAAGAATGAAAATAACTAAAATCAGAAATGAAGGAGGGGGGCATTACTGCTGGCCCCAGAGAAATAAAAAGGGTTGTAAGAGGATACTGTGGACAACTGTATGCCAATAACGTAGATAACCTAGATGAAAAGGACAAATTCATGGAAACTTACAAACTACTTACATGAATTCAAGAAGAAATAGAAGATCTCAACAAACCAATAACAAGTAAAGAGATTGAATCAGTCATGAAAAACTTCCCAAGAAAGGCAAATACAGGACCAGATTACTTCACTGGTGAATTTTAACAAGTATTCCAACAAGATTTAATACTAGTCCTGCTGAAACTCTTCCAAGAAGTTGAAGAGGAGCAGATACTTTCTAATTCATTCTGTGAAGCCAGCATCACCAAAGCCAGATGAAAATAACACAAGAAAAAAGTTGTGAATAGAGATGCAAAAATCCTCAACAAAACACTAGCCAACTGAATCCAACAGCACATTAAAAGAATTATATACAATTATCAAGTGAGATTTATTCTGGATTTGTAAGAGTGGTTCAGCATAAGAAAATCAATTAATGTATTACACCATGTTAATAGAATGAAAGAAAAACACATGATCATCTCAATTGATGCAGAAAAGGCATTTCACAAAATTTAGCACCCCTTCTTGATAAAAACATTCAGAAAACTAGGAATAGAAAGAAACTTCCTCAGATGATAAAGGGCATATGTGAAGAATGTACAGCTGACATCATACTCAAAGGTGAGACTGAAAGCTTTCCCTCTAAGATCAGGAACAAGACAAGGATTGCCCACTGTCACTACTGTTACTCAACATTGTACTGGAAGTTCTAGCCAGAGCAGTTAGGCAAGAAGACAAAATAAAAAGCATCGAGATTGGAAAGGAAGAAGTAAAATTTTTCCTGTTTGCAGATGACACAATTCTATATATTGAAAAAGATGAAAAATTCACAAAAAAGGTCCTAGAGCTAATAAAGAATTCAGTAAGTTGATAGAGTACAAGATCAACACTCGAAAGTCAGTAGTGTTTCTATATACTAGTAATGAACGTATGAAGAAGAAATCAAGAAAAAATTCCTTTTACAAAGAAACAACTAGGAACAATTTTAAGCAAGAATGTAAAGGACTTCTGTATGGAAAACGATAACACATTGCTAAAATAATTCTAGAAGACGTAAATAAATGGAAAGACATTCTGTGTTCATGGATTGGAAGACTAAATATTAAGATGTCAGTTCTATCCAAAACAATTTACAGATTCATTGCAATCCTGATCAAAATTCTGACAGCTTTCTTTTGCAGAAATGAAAAAGCCAACAATCAAATTAATATGGAAGCATAATGGGCCCTGGGTAGCCAAAGCCATCTTGAAAAAGAATGAAGTTGGAGGTCTCACACTTAACTGATTTTAAAACTTATTACAGAGCTGTAAGAAAACAGTATAGTACTGGAACAAGGTCAAACATATAGGCCAATGAAATTAAACTTAGTGTTCAGATACACCTCTCCCCCCATCTACAGCCAATTAATTTTTGGCAATGGTGCCAAGTCCTTCCTGTTGGGGAAGGAATAGTCTCTTCAACAGTGATGCTTCAACAAAAAATGAAGGTGAACCCCTACTTCACACCATATACAAAAATTAAGTCAAAATGAATCAAAGATCTAAATTTAAGAACAAAAACAATGAAACTCCTGGAAGAAAACATAGGGAAGCATCTTCAGTATTTTGTGTTAGACAGTGGTTTCTTAGATTTTACACTAAAAGCATGAGCAACAAAATAAAAAATACATAAATGGGACTTCATCAGAGTTAAAGACTTGTGCATCAAAAGACTTTATCTTTAAAGTAAGAAGGCAACCTATGGGATGGGAGAAAATATTTGGAAACCACATCTGATAATGGTTTAATATGAGGACTATATGAAGAAATCCTACCACTCAACAATTAAAAGACAAACAACCTAATTAAAAAATGGGCAAAGAATTTGAACAGATATTTCTCTAAAGAAGATATTCAAATGGCCATTTAGCACATGAAAGTTGCTCAACATCATAAGCCTTTAGGGAAATGCAACTCAAAATCAGGAGATACTACTTCACATTCACTAGGATGGCTACTATAAAAAAAAAGGAAAATAAGTGTTGGGGAGGATATAGAGAAATAATAACTCTCATTCATCATTGATGAAAATGTTAAATGGGGAAGCCACTGTGGAAAAGTTTGGTGTTCCACAGAAAGTTAAGTAAAAAATTGCCATATGTTTTGGCAATCTCACTTCTAGATATGTACCCAAAAGAATTGAAAGCAGGGACTCGAACAGATAGTTGCACACTGGTGTTCATAGCAGCATTATTTACTATTGGCAAAAGATGGAAGGAATGCAAGTGTCCATCAACAGATGAATATATAAGCAAAATGTGGTATATACATACAATGGAATATTTTGCATTCATAAAAAGGAATGAAGTCTGATACTGCTACAACATGGATGAACCTTAAAGGTATCAAGTTGTTTGCAATAAGCAAGACCCAATAGGACAAATATTGTATGATCTCATCTATATGAAATAATTAAGACTATCCAAATTCTCAAAGTCAGAAACTAGCATATAGGTTACCAGGGGCTGGGTGAGGGGTGGGGAGTGGGGAGTTAATTGGTACAAAGACTCTGCTTGGGATGGTGGAAAAGTTTTGGTAATGGTTGGGGGTGATGGTGGCATAACATTGTGAATGTAATTAACACCACTTAACTGTGTAATTGAAAGTGGATAAACTTAAATTTTAGGTAGTTGTATGTATGTTACCAGAATAAAAGAAAAGAACTACACAGCTGTACAACACCGAGTGAACTCTAATGTAAACTGTGGACTATAGTTAATAGTGTATTTATAATAATATTGTTTTATCAGTTGTAGTAAACAACAATACTGTTTCATCACTGATGCAAAATGTTAATAATGGGGAAAACTGTGTGTTGAGGGGGCAGATATGGGAACTCTATATTGTCTGCATGATTTTCTGTAAACTACAAATAATCTTAAAATAAGTCTGTATGAGTACCCTAGATGGTTTGATCCTGGGAATTAGGGGTTGGCTTTGAAAGATTTCCTATAGTGAAGGCTGATAAGAGTTGGAGGCATAATATCATATAAGTAGGTCATTTTAGCATCTGTTTTTTTTTTCTAGGAAGGGGGCACTGGGGGTAAGAACAATGTGCATTTAATAGTTCTCATAGAAAATAAATTTTATCAACTCTATTAGGAAAGAAAAGGAGATTTTCTGTTAAGTGTTGCTGAATGTGGTATTTTTGACAGCATGACCGGGTGATGATGCAGCATTCTGGTAAATGACAAATCTGATTGTATTGTTGTAGTCCAACTATTGTGGAATTATGGTTAGTCGTCAAAAATCAGTGGAGGAGGCATCTTGTAATTCATTCATTCATTCTTCTTTTTCTTTTTTTTTTTCATTTTTAGTGCCGTAATTACAACAATTAACCATGATGAAGTTTGGTTTAAGAGGCCTGATGGAAGCAAATCTAAGCTTTACATTTCACAGCTACAGAAAGGAAAATATTCAATTAAACATTCGTAATCATGATTTAAGTGTTATCTAAATCTACCTTGTTAGTGTTACCACGTGTTATGTGCCACAGGAGTAAAAAAATGTATTCAATAACTTAAAATTCTCATCAAATCATGAGAAAATGTGTATTTGTTGGTAGTATTCTAAGTAGACCTCATATTGATATGTTATTAAAAGAAACAATAATAAAAGTTTAATCATGATCATTACATTTATTTGACTCTTAGGTCCAGTGACCAATAAGTAAATATGGTAGGAGTTTCTTACCTAAACTTTTTTCTTTGGTTTAAAAAAAATTATGCAAATTTGTCTTATCTTTCATGTACCATGTTCCTAAATGGCTTTATTTATCTGCATTTCTTTTTATTTCCCCTAACTTTGTCATTCATTGTGTATTTGTAAATAAGGCTGATAAAATGTTTCCTATAAATGGTTTGTACTAGTACATTATCATTAAATCAGAATTGGAATTTAAACATATATATGTGAGTATGTATATATGGCCTCATCAGCTTATTTAGAACTGATGGCCTTAATTTACAATCTTGTTTTACCCAAAGTTAAGGTATTGGGTTCGAAAGCTAAAAGGAGCACTTTTGTAGGCTAGCAGCTTCTCCTCTTCCTTGATCATATGGTGTTGACCTATTTTTACAAATTATACTTAATGTTAATTGCTAAAATTAGTGTTAAGTAATAACATGCTTCTACCTGTATTTCTTGTAAACCCTTAGAGGGCAGGTTTTTATGCCTGGTATTTATGATACAGTAAGTATGTAAGCAGTGAACAGTAACTGACAGTATTGTGGTGCTTGCTGTACATGTCTGATCTTTTGAAACAGATTTTTAGTAAGCATTTTTCAGAGGTAAAACTAGGTCCTTATTCTAATTTTGTTCCTAAGGCAAAATAGACAGGGATAACTTGCTTGAATCTGTTCCCAAATTAATATTTTTATCTTTGGTGTTTTTACACTTTAAGGCTATTTGGTGCAATTTAGAAAGTGTTGGCCTTCCTTCCTTTAGCCACATTCAGAATTAACTTTCAAAGCCTCAGGAACAGTAAGAGGAGTTGAAACCCTCAGTATGACAGCATAATTTGATGGCTGTAATATATATTTAGGGTACAAGCAAAACAAGTATTCCTGGAAGTCTTGTGCACTTTAATTTCTGTTAAAATGAGACGAGAGAGGATAGGGAAGAAATCTAGTTAACACATAGGGCACGATATCTGCATTATTCCGTTTGTTTTCTTAACTATTTTACCTCTGCAAACATCTCTCTGTGCAGATCACTACTTCACAGTTGCCAAATTTTAAAATATTTGAATTCTGAAATTCATTATCAATAGTTATTTCACTTTGTTCTGTTTCTAATTAATCTTAGCAAATGTACATAATGTGTATTCCAATAGTATTTGGCAGTACTTATGTATACAATGTTTGATAAGCATTTTTAAATAAGATTTGTATTTTTAAATTTAGTAAAATAAAAAGATGTGTTTGAGTGTCATTTGTAGTGACATGAATTATTGATGCACATTTAGTTCTTTTATTATTTAAAAACTGTCCATTTCTAAGAAGGATTTGAGCCAATTTACAGTAATAGATGTGGAGTGTTGGAGTGCTTAACAAATGTTTCTGCTTCCTAAACCATAACTCAGGTCTCCATTGGGGTATATTTAGATGTCCAAGATGGCTAAGTTATACTTAAAGTTCTCGGAATTTTCTCTTTTACTTCCTCCTTTCAGAGCTTTTAAAAGATTCTGTAAGTTTCTGTGTCCTGTATTGGTGGTATATTTTTCCACTTGAACAGGGCATTGCAGGAGCTGTTTTTTTACACTGAATGTATATTATATGTACTCTTCTGCACTTTTTCTTTTTAAACTTAATAATCTTGGTAATCTTTCCACATCAGCCCCTAGAGATCTACCTTGTTCTTTTAGTATTCATTTTTATGGAAGCATCACATGGTATGGAATACTAGCAAAATATTAATAGACATGTAAATTGCACCTCTCCTCCCTCCTTTCTTCCCTCCTTCCTTTTCTTATTTTAAAATAGTTGAAGTGAACAGTCCTCTACATATCTGACTATTTGAAGGAATGTATTTGTGGAATTTCAAGTAGAACTACTGGGTCAAATGGTAGAAGAATTGTATATATTTTTAGATACTGCTAAATTTCCCTGCAAATAAATTGTACCAATTTACCCTTCCACTAGCAGGATATGAGATTGCCTATTTCTTCTTATCCTCAGAAATACTCGCTAATTAATTTTCAAGGTCCTCTTTGCTGGTGCTTCTTCCACCTTCTCTTTGTCAGTTTTTCTCCAGGCTGTATATCAGATCCCCTTTCTAATCCTCTTAGAAGATTTCACTCACTTCCGTGGCTTCAGTTCTCATCTATGTTCTGACAAATCCCAAATCTAAATATCTACCCTCACCCCAGTTACATATTTCAAATTGCCTGCTGGGAATTTCCATCTGTATGTCCTTCACACTTTTAAAACTCTTCGTATCTCTCTCCAACTCCCAATATGCTCCTCTTGTGCTCCCACCCTTGGTTCATGCTATCACCATCCACCCAAATCCAGACCTTGGAGACGCTGTGGCAGGTGGCTAAACTCTGACCCTGGTGACAGACTATCTGGGTGTGAACTCTGCCGCCTATTATCTGTATGACTTTGGCAGTTTCTTAACCTCTGTGTGCCTCAATTTCCCCATCTGAAAATGGGGATAATAATAATTAGTACTCCATAAGGTTGTGGTGAGGTTTTAATGAATTAATATGTCAGATGATACAATGCTTGATAAACATTTTTTGACCCTCACTCCACTTCTATTTAATTACCAAGTCCTATAGTTTCTAACTCTGAAACATTTCCTGAAATCATCTTCTTTTCTTTAGTCCCACTAATGCTGCCCTAGTTCAAGCCTTTGGTATATTTTACTAGGATGATTGTAATGGCCTAACTGCTCTCTTTTGCTTCCTGCCTTTTCCCTCCCCAAGCTATTGCTGTTATATAGCAAATGTTATATTTCTAAATCCCAGAACTGATATTTTACTCCCTGCTGGGCATCTATTGTTTTGCCTGCCCAGCACTCCAGCCACACTATTTTTTCTGGGAATTGCTTCTTCCCCCTACTCCTGACCATGTAGTTCCTGCTCTGCCCTTCCTGGTCGCAGTTGATTGGTCTAGGTGGGCATGTAACTAGGCCGCCCCAATTAGAATCCTGTGGGATTTTTCAAACTGTAACTGTGGAAAGAGACTCAAACTCTCTGGTACTGAAATTGGGAAGCTAACTGTTTGGTTTGCTAACGCTACTGGAATGCAAAACACCAAAAATGGATTGACTTTTGTAAAAGGGGATTTATTTGGTTACATAGTTACAGTCTTAAGGCCATAAAGTGTCCAAGGTAATGCATCGACAACTGGGTACCTTCAATGGAGGATGGCCAATAGCGTCCGGAAACCCTCTGTTAGCTGGGAAGGCACGTGGCTGGTGTCTGCTTGTTCCCAGGTTGTGTTTCAAAATGGCGTTCTCCAAAATGTCTGCATCAGCTTCCAATGGCCGTCTTAAAAATGTCTCCATAAGCTGCAGCTACTCTCTCAGCTCCTGTGCATTCTTCAAAGTGTCCCTCTTGGCTGTAGCAGTGAGCTCCTTCTGTCTGAGCTTATATAGTGCTCTAGTAAACTAATCAAGGCCCATGCTGAATGGGTGGAGCCACACCTCCATGGAAATTATCTAATCAGAGTTATCACCTACAGTTGGGTGGGTCACATCTCCATGGAAACACTCAAAGAATTACAATCTAATCAACATTAATACTTCTGCCCACACAAGACTGCATCGAAGATAATGGTGTTTTGGGGGACATAATACATTCAAACTGGCACACTAATGAACTTTGAGAATTGTAGGCCATGCAGAGAAAGTGAGCCACAGTCCATCAGCACTCCTATCCTCATGTCGGTTACGTGGGTCTTCTAATAAAGTCTCCCTTTTTCCAAATTATTTTGAGCTGGATTTCTGACTTTTGTAACATTTGTGATGTACACTGGGGCATCCTGTTCTGTTGATTTCTATTTTGAAAATCATAAACTTCTATAATTCACTACAAATTCAAGGAATAAAACACAAAGGTTTATACAGAATTGCAAATACATGTATGAGAAAGAGAAAAGCAGCCCCTGATAGTAACTCAACTGGCACTCATAGCTAGGCCTTGGTGTTTTTTGATTGAATATAATCATACTAAAAGAAATCCAACATCAAACAAGGCCACACTCTGACCATGATGAAGGGAGACAAAAAACAAGACCATTCTATAATCGTTTGTCTAGGTATAGACAAAAAACAAGGTCAGTCTACAAAAACAAAAAACAAACAAAAAAAGCAACCAACCAAACATTCCCCTATTCTGGCTAAAATGAATGATTGCTCCTCCTCCACCAATTATAGCTTTAGCCTTACTTCTTTCCTCCTGTCTTATCAATAAGATGTATTAAGATAGCCAATTGCAGAATTGCCCCCACTTCCTGACAGCCTCCAATCCAGAGCAATGCCCCAGTTTCTTGAAACTCTCTCAAATCTAAATCCTATAAATCTCCCAAATTTATAAGACCTTTCTAACACCTTCTTACTGATGCCCCACAGTTCCCCCTGCTGTGTGTTCTCCCTCACTGCAATGAACAATTAACCTAACTTGTTCAACTACAGTTGTGTTCCTTGTGGCCTTTGGAGGCACATGGAATATTTAAAACAGTTTTGCTTTAAAAGTTTTTCATTAGATTTAATCTAATACTACTTAAGTATATTCTGGACACTCTTCCGGGAGCTCCCAGTAGGTAATTATAGTTATATGACTGATAAATCAAATCATAGGCTTTGATTTTTAATTACATGTTATAGAAGAATCAATAAAGACAAGAAGACAAGGTAAAAGGACATTTCATGAGAAATATTTGTTTGTACTTTAATCTTAAATTAGACAGTACTTTGCTTCCAAAACAAAATCATGTTAATATTTCTACTAGATTAATCAGAGTCAGATGTCTGGAACTACTGAATGTCTCCTAGAAATGTAAATGCTGCAGTGCCAATACAGTTTGATTAAAGCCTGAAGGTGGCAGTAAATTCCTACAGAACTTAAGTGCTTAGTTAAGAATTTGTATTTTTCTCTTTAATTATTCAAAATTTTGTAGTGAAACTGCAGTTGCATTTAATCCTATTGCATACCAATTAAGGCATATTCAGGAAGAAGATATAGTTCTAAGCAAGGATTATATTTTTGCTATTGCATACTGACTGAAAAGAATTCACCATGTAAAAGGTTTAGGAACATTACAACTGATTATATGATTTAGGGTTACTATAGAAACAAAGTATATAATTAAACAAAAGAAACAGAACTTTTAATACAGATTAAAGGGCTCTGAAGGGATTGGTGGTAAATATGCCATTTATATTTTTCTATTAAATTAATAACCATGTTGTAGACTTTTGCTATGCATTTCCCTAATAATATCCTCAAAATCCTTAAGATAGAATTTTATATGGTTGTGTTTTTACCCAATGATCTATTTATAATCAACAGACTCTCTAGAATATTATTAACAGGAATGATTTAATTTAAAATATTTAATAATTTAAAACAGAAAATTTACAAATTTATAGCAAATTAATAAATATTAATTCATATTGGAAAATTAATTACTTCATTGATCTTTTATATAAAGATCTAGAACTGGATTGTTTCATAGATTCTTCTCTAGGATAAAGTTTGTCATTGGTCCATTTAGTTATACCTAAAGTTGTAGTGAAGTTTTTGTGACCTCAGTATACGGGCACAAGATTGTTAGAACTTTGAGAATTGGGAAGTATAGGATTTCTATAATATTTCTAGATAAAAGTTAAAATAAACAGGTACTGTATATATTAGTGTGTAAGTACACAAAGTAACATTTAATTTTGTTGAGAGAAATAATGCTGATATTTTAAATATCTTCCTAGGATTATGCAGACAAAGGAATAATTATACAGTTAAATAAATTATTAATATAGATGATATGAATTTTTGAGATGTTATTTTGTCCCTCCACTTAATTTTATTTCTATTTTTTAACACATGTACTGTAGTAATAAACTACTTTATTAATCACAGCAAATACAGATTTAATTTTCATAATGCCACAGATTTTGAGATTTTGTTTTTTATTCTTTTTCACAGTCATCTCTCTTAGGCACTAAGAAATTTTACATAATGACTGAAAGCAGACAATCATGAGATTTTTCTTTTTGACTGGGGAAAAATGTTAAGTTAGAAGCATAGAAAAATGACATATTTATTACAGAAATACTGACCCTTGTTCATAATACAAAATTTCCAGAAGCGCTTATTTATACAAAAACACACTTATTCTCAGTAACTTTAAATACTAATCCATTTTATTTTCAAATAGTGTTTCGATTTATTTTGTTTTTTCTTTTTGTACTTGAAAATTTGTATTAAAAAAAGAATGTCTTTTTGTTGCTGCAAAGGAGAGGCCAGGCCTCCCTATAATTGTGCCTAAGAGCCTCCTCCCGAATGCCTCTTTGATGCTCAGATGTGGCCCTCTTTCTCTAGCTAAGCCAACTTGAAAGGTGAAATCACTGCCCTCCCCGCTACGTGGGATCAGACACCCAGGGGAGTGAATCTCCCTGGCAACATGGAATATGACTCCCGGGGAGGAATGTAGACCCGGCATCGTGGGACGGAGAACATCTTCTTGACCAAAAGGGGGACGTGAAAGGAAATGAAATAAGCTTCAGTGGCAGAGAGATTCCAAAAGGAGCCGAGAGGTCATTCTGGTGGGCACTCTAATGCACAATATAGACAACCCTTTTTAGGTTCTAATGAATTGGGATAGCTGGTGGTAGATACCTGAAACTATCAAACTACAACCCAGAACCCATGAATCTTGAAGACAATTGTATAAAAATGTGGCTTATGAGGGGGACAGTGGGATTGGGGGGGCCATGGGGATCACACTCCCCTTTGTCTAGTTTGTGGATGGATGAGTGGAAAGATGGGGGAAGGAAACAAACAAACAGACAAGGGCGCCCAGTGTTCTTTTTTACTTTAGTTGCTCTTTTTCACTTTAATTATTATTCTGGTTATTTTTGTGTGTGTGGTAATGTGGGTGTCAGGGATTGATTTTGGTGATGAATGTACAACTATGTAATGGTACTGTGAACAATCAAATGTACGATTTGTTTTGTGTAACTGCGTGGTATGTGAATATATCTCAATAAAATGAATATTAAAAAAAAGAATGTCTTAACTGTAGATTTTGTGTAATTTAGAGCTATTTTAACTTATTGGGCTTTTTGTCAGTTGGAAAACATAGTATATAATATAGTACATACTATATAGTATATAGTACATATGTATGTATGTACGTATTTCCCTATGTATGAGCGCAAGTTTAAAAATCTTTATGTACTGATGAAGTCTACATTATTTTTAAATTATTGACTAGTGGTGGTTAACATCGGCTTGCCCAGCAGAGGGCACTTCGGGTTTTTACATCTTAAAACTCCAGGACACATTGACCCAGAGATCTAGACTATTTGTCTTTAAACTGTTTTTCCTAAGAGTAAAGCCATTTCTAATATTTCTTGATTCCCCGTGATTTCCTGTCTCAATTTCCGAATTCCTAGGCTATCTGAGAAGGGATAAGAAGGTCGTCTAATCAAACCAGCCACAGTTCCCAGCTGACTGCATGAACAGGCGTGTGAGAGATGGCCCTGTGTGTTGAAATTGAAGGGAGGCAGGAAACTCCCTGGATTTTTCTCCTGGCTGCTTTCCAACCTCATCACCACTGTCAACAGTTCTGAATGGAGGCCAGAAATAAAAGCACATAGTTTTAAAACAGTCTAATTTACAGCACCAAATGGAAAAGCACCAAATGGAAAAGATGAAGCTAGGGAGGAGAACCAGTGCCAAGGTAGCCTCTGCATTTCCCAGCCAAAAAAGTTTGACTGGGACATGCACACACACAAATGCAACTAATCAAAAAGTATCTTGAAACAATATTTAACCTTATAATGTATGATAAAGGCATATAAAAAGTTAAGTGCAATATAGAAAATTTAAATTATAAAAGATAATTTTAAAAGTTTTGATTTAATGTTTATAGTGCCTTCCTGTTCATCAGTTTCATTTGGTTCTGGGAAATATAAAGACAATCTATGCACATTTATGTTACTTTCTTGAGGCTGGTTATAGTTTACCTCTTTTTTTTTTTTTTTAAGATGGACTCAGCAGCATAAAATTTGATTGCAATATTTTATTTAAAATATAGAGTTATCACCACTAGTGTATGCATGATCCTTTTTATTTTATTTAATTTACCCACAACATAATAAATTTGAATGAACCCATCTCCCAACCCAAGTACTAGAAAATTATCAATAACCCATTTCTACTTTTATTTTCTTTCCCATTCTGTCCCTCTGCCTTATTCTCATTCTTTGTAAAGGCGTGTTCTCTCTGCCAATCTCTCTGTCTCTTGGGTATATTTACATGTATAGTTATATATATTATAGAATGCACCTTTAAAAAATGTTTGCTCATTTTTGAAGTCTCCAAAAAATAGTCTTATAGTCTTCTGAGACTTGCCTTTATATATATATATATATATATTTTTTTTTAATTGAGATTGTTGACATACCATACAACTATCCAAAGATCCAAAGTGTATAATCAATTGCCCATGGTACAATCATACAGCTGTGCCTCTATCAACACAATTTTTGCCATTTTTAGAACATTTTCATCACTCCAGAAAAGAAATAAAGACAAAAAAAAGGAAACTCAAATCCTCCTATACCCCAAACCATGCCCCGCTCCATGATTGATTCCTAGTTTTGGTATAGTACATTTTTTACTGTTGATGAAAGAATGTTAAAATACTACTAATTGTAGTATATAGTTTGCAATAGGTATATATGTTTTTCCTATATGCCTATTTTTAAATTCTAGTTATAGTGTCATACATTTGTTCTAGTTCATGAGAGAGATTTCTAATATTTGTACAGTTAATCACAGACATTTTACAGCACAAGATTCACTGTTTTATACATTCCCATCTTTTAACCTCCAACTTTCCTTCTGGTGACATACATGACTCTGAGCTTACCCTTTCTACCACCTTCACACACCATTCAGCACTGTAGTTATTCTCACAACATGCTACCATCACCTCTGTCCATTTCCAAACAAACGTTGAAGTTCACCCTAGTTGAACAGTCTGCTCATAATAAGCAACCACTCCCCGTTCTTTAGCCTCGTTCTATATCCTGGTAACTTATATTTCATGTCTATGAGCTTACATATTATAATTAGTCCATATCAGTGAGACACTGCAATATTTGTCCTTGTGTGCCTGTCTTATTTCACTCAATATAGTGCCCTCAAGATTTCATGAACCTTTTTTTTAAGACGATTTTGTTCACATACCATACATTCCGTCCTAAGTAAATAATCATTGGTTCCTGTATAGTAACATATTTATGTATGCAGCACCATCACCACTATCTACACAAGGACATCTCCATTTCTTCCACAAAGAAGGAGGAAGAGTCAAAGAAGGCAGAGAGACAAAAGAAAATGAAAAGATAGAAAAAAAACCACACACACACACACAAACACAAAACTTGACAGCTAGAAAGCAACAAAAGGAAAAATAGCATTACATAAAGTAGAATAAAGAGACAACATCACCAATGCCAGGAGTCCCATACCCTTCCCCTATTCCCCACCTCCCCATATGCATTTAGCTTTGGTGTATTGCCCTTGTTATATTAAAGGAAGCATAATACAATGTTTCCATAAATTATAGTCTCTAGCTTGCATTGATTGTATTTTCCCCCATCCTACCCTATTTTTAACACCTTGCAATGTTGACATTCATTTGTCCTACCTCATGTAAAAATATATTTGTACCTTTTATTACAATTGTTGAGCACCCTAGGTTTCCCTGAGTTACACAGTCTCAGTCCTTATCCTTTGTCTTTTGTTCTGTCATTGTCTGTTTGTCAGAGAATATTTTAAGCTCTCCCTCATATTTGAAGGATAGTTTTGCTGGATATAGGATTCTTGGTTGGAGGTTCTTCTCTTTCAGAATCTTAAATATATTACCCCACTTCCTTCTTGCCTCCATGGTTTCTATTGAGAAATCCGCACACAGTCTTATCAAGCTTCCTTTGTATGTGATGGATTGCTTTTCTCTTGCTGCTTTCAGGATTCTCTCTTTATCTTTGATGTTTGGTAATCTGATTATTAAGTGTCTTGGTGTAGGCCTATTCAGATCTATTCTGTTTGGGGGTATGCTGTATTGTTGGAGCCATAATTTTATATCTTTCATAAGAGATGGGAAATTTTCATTGATTATTCTGCCCCTTTTCCCTTCTCTTCTCCTTCTAGGACACCAATGACATGTACATTCTTGCTTTTCATTTTGTCTTTAACTTCCTGGAGATGTTGCTCATATTTTTCCATTCTTTTATCTATCTGTTCTTTTGTGCATAGGCTTTCAGGTGCCTTGTTCTCCACTTCCTGAGTGTTTTCTTCTGCCTCTTGAGATCTGTTATTATATGTTTCCATTGTGTCTTTCATCTCTTGTGTTGTGGCTTTCATTTCCATAGATTCTGCCAGTTGTTTTTTTGAACTTTCCATTTCTACCTTATGTCTGCCCAGTATTTTCATTATATGCGTCATCTCTTTTGCCATATCTTCCCTAAACTTTTTGAATTGACTTATTATTAGTTATTTCAATTCCTGTATCTCAGTTGAAGTGTAAGTTTTTTCCTTTGACTGGGCCATAACTTCATTTTTCTTAGTGTAGGTTGTAGTTTTCTGTTGTCTAGGCATCTGGTTTCCTTGGTTACCCCAGTGAGGTTTTCCCAGACCAGAATGGGCTCAAGTCCCAGAAGGAAGAAATATTCAGTATCCAGTTTCCCTGAGGGTGTGTCTTAGAAAATTGGTACACCTTGTGATGCCTCAGGTTATTGTGCTTTTCTGCCCAGCAGGTGGTGGTGCCTGTCAGCCTGTAACTCCAGACTGGTGTAAGGAGGTGTGGCCTGTGGCTGTTTTCCTCCAGGCTCTGGGGTCTGGTTCTGGATGGAAAATGGGTAGTAGAGCTGAGACCCATCCCTTTCCTCTCAGGGATAATAACCCCCCTAGGGAGAGGTCATTGGCATTTGAATAGACTCTGTGCTTTCTCCACCCTTGTCTGGGTCAGAGTGCTGGGAACTGAAAATGGCTGAGGCTTTCTCCACTGAGCTGAAACAAGGACAGAAAGCCAGTCCATGGTCACCCTCAAGCTCTCCAAGGTCAATCAGCACCCAAAGCCTCTGTCTGATTGTTGGGGATTTGTAGCTCATTATGAGCAGTCCATGCTTGTTAATTAAAACCCCAGTTGGAGCTCAGCTGAGCTATATTCACTTGCTGGGAGACAGCTTCTCTCTAGCACCATGAGGCTTTGCAGCTCGGGCTTGGATACGCAGTTTTTACTTACAGATTTCATGCTGCGATCTCGGGCATTCCTCCCAATTCAGGTTGGTGTATGATGAGTGGACAGTCACATTTGTCCCCCCACAGTTATTCCATATTATTTACTAGTTGTTCCTGGTTGTTTATTAGTTGTTCCAGGGGGACTAACTAGCTTCCAGTCCTCTCTATGCCACCATCTTAGTTCCTCAAGATTTGCCTTTTTAATTCTACACTGGAGCTAAGATTCAGACACATTGTTGCAGGTAACTGCAGGTCATTCCTTTTCACTGCTATAAATACCATAACCTATTTATCTATTCATTGTCCATGATCATTTAGATTGTTTCCAAGTTTTTGTTATTATGATTTGTATACATTTCCCTTGGTATACATAAGCAAGAGTTTCATTTACATAGCTAAGAGTAGAATTTCTGTATCATAGGGTATGCCAATTTTTAACTTTACAATATAATGCTAAACTGTTTTACAAACTGGCTGTTCCCATTTATACTTCAACTAGCAATGTATAGGAGACCCATGTTGTTTCACATTCTTGTCTTGCTTCCCTAATTCTTTACCTTCACTTTTTTAAATATAAAGATTCACTATTCATAATCCTTTGTTAAATCCTATCTTGTCTGTTGGTACACTTTCCTCTCATTTAATCATTTTTCTCAATCTTCAAAGATGTCTAGTGATATCTAGGGATGTCAGTGACCACCCTACCTTGTTCATAGTGAAAAAGAGTGTCGACATTATGGGGAAAGGGGATACATCTGGTTGATATTCTTGGAGAGGCTCTTGCCTTTAGGTTTGGGTGGTTATCTGGCATAAGAATACTCTGGGGGATTTAAGTTTCTAAAAAGTTAACTTAGTGAGTAAAACTTTTATAGAGTCTCAGATAGGGACCTAGGTATTTCGAGACTACTATTGATTAGGGTTAGCAAACTGTGACCATTTGGGTTATCTGGCTGGAACTTGAATGAAAGTATCCTCCAGGAGAGCCTTTCAACTCTATTTGAAATCTCTTAGCTACTGTAACCTTATTTTGTTACCTTTCTTTTCCCCTTTTGGTCTAAAAGAAGGCATTTTCAATCCCTTGATGCCAGGGCCAGGCTCATTCCTGGGAGTTGTGTCCCATGTTGCCAGGGAGAATCACTCCCCTTGGAGTCATGTCCCAGGTAGCACGGAGGGTAATGAATTTATTTGCAGAGTTGGGCTTAGAGAGAGGAAGGCCATATTTGAGTAGCAAAAGAGTTTTCTGGAGGTGCTTTCACTTTCCAAATAAGTTACTTGCTCTCAAATCTTGTCTCAGGGTTTTTTACTGGAGGAATCCAAATTAAGACAATTTTGTTCAGAGATTGGAGTCAGCCACATTTACTTGTATATATCATACCAAAATACCAATTGGTTGTCAAGAGGAAAAATATTAAAGAGGATTTGTGAACTTTAGTTCCTAAGACTATTTTCAATAATATTGTTGGTTAGACATCTGAACTTAACCTTTTTTTAAAATAAATAATTAAAATGTGTATAAAATAATTTTTAAAATCTTCACACAAAAAATTGAAGAACTGGCAAGATAGTAAAGAATTTATCAAAAGGTAATATTGTAACCAAGAATTAATAAATGATTATAGTTACTGAATCATTATATGGATGCACTCTTACTTTCTAGTATACCATAGAATAGCCAAAAGTAAATATCTGAAACTACTGAAACTCACTGAACTATAACCCAGATGCCTTGATCTTTGGTGATGATACTTTATTGTGTAACTATAAAATCTTCACCTTGTAACTGTAAAGCCTCATGATGACTCATGACTGGCCCTGCTTGTATCCCCTTATCTTGATTTACAACTTTGAAGTCTTGTGATCACATGGGCAGGCCCTTAATGTTTATTAATGAAGGAACTTAAGTCAGTTCAGAACTAACCCACTCCAATTCCTAGGCTATTTTACTAGACAAAGCTACTTCTAACTAGAATTGGCCAGCCTGACATGTGCAATAGCTTAATCCTTAAGGTGTAGGTGACCTATACCTCATTATAATACTAAAAATCATGCCATTCATCACATTAAGGCTGCCATTTTCTTACACACACTCTGTGACTAAGCATGTAGTCAATCTGTGCATGCTTAAGAATTAGTCTATTTCTAACTTTGTTGTTTTGAGCCATTATACTCATTATCCTAAATATGCCTGTCTGTGAGTACTAGAAAACTCTCAGAGTCACTGCATTCGGCAAGTCAGATCTGAGGCCCAGAAGCCTCCTGTTCTCCTTGCTTTGTACTTTGCAATAAAGTTCTTTCTCCCTTTGAAACCCCAGTGTCACAGGATTGGTCATTTTGTGCACTGGGCAGAGTACCCATACTTTGATCGATATCAAGATTATTATAAAAATTATAAGCCTTTTCCCCGCAAATCAGTAAAAACATAAATGTTCTATACCATTTTATGGATAGGAAGATTAAATGTCATAAATATAAATTCCAACTCCTCAAATTGTGGGATAGCCTTGATGCAGTTCAAATGAAAATTCTAATAGGGGTTTTCAAGGAACTTGACAAATTGATTTGGAAATGAATATGGAAGAACAAAGGGCCAAGAAGAGCCAAAACACTTCCAAAGAAGAATACGGTGAGGGGACTCTCTTCATCATATGTCTAGAAATTAAGTGAAGATTTAACAATTAAAACAGTAAGGTATTGGCACAAGAATAGGTGAATAGACCAATGGAAAGAATAGACAGCCCAGAAGCACACTCATCAAGTCTGCTCACACTTGGTCTCTGACGGAAGGAGAACTGTAGAGGAAGGAGGAAAGAGTTGACTTTTCAATAAATGGTTTTGGGAAAATAGTTGTCTGTATATGAAAATATGGACATTGGACCTCTACCATTATATAAAAATTAATTCCAGAAGGAGAATTCTGGGGGTGATGATGATAATCACAGCAGCATAGTTTTTCAATCTCTCTGATTCTCCACATAAAAATAGAGAAACTAGCTAGCAAACTAAAAACTCATGGACTCCATTACAACAAAACTAAAAGTTTTCTCATAAATATCAAACCACAGGTAGGTGGAGCTAAACTGCCATCAGCCACAAAACAAAAATGGTATCTCTGCAGGAGGAAGAAGGAAGCAACAGAGAAGAGCAGAACCCTAAAGTAGCCAACAGGTTCCACTGGGAAACAAGATGAGTCAATTTGAGAACAGCTGAAACTTGGAGGGATTTTGCTCCCTCCAATTCCGAGTGAGGGCAAGGGTCCTGCAGTAAGGAGGAGTGAAGGAGCTGGAGAAGTCTAGCCTCAATGAACACTCAAAAACTGACCTGCCAGGGCACTATTTTGGATCAGGGCCTCACAGTGAGGAGAAACTATTGGGAGTAAAATAAAAATTGAGCAGGACAGAGATGATAGAGATGAGGGGAAGAGAAAGTTTGGATTGAAGTGGAGGAGGGAAACAGAACCGAGAAAGCTCAGAAAGCAAGCCACTATATTATTGAACACCACACAAAAACAACTGAAGCGGAAACTCTGTAATGTTAGGAAAGCTTTCCTGTCCCTGTCTCATTCTAAAAGCTCAAGAAAACAATTTTCACATAAAAATAAGCAACTAAGAATATCAAATACAAAGTTATTATAAATAAAAGAGGAAAATAAGAAGTAGAATGACATCCATACACCAGAAACACATTGTCCTTAAAGATCAGATAACTGTGACCTACTATTTCAAAATAACTAAAAGCTATTAAGAACACATCATAAGACATGAAAGAACAAATATTAGAGTTAGGAAAACTCAGAAATGTGGTGATAGAATCTTAGCAAAGAATTAGAAATAAAGAAAAAATCATTTCAAAAATGAAGAATAAACTAGAAGAAACACAAGAACAAATAAGCTCAACACATAATGCTTAAAAGAAACAGAAGGTGAAAAAGAGGGAAATCTAAAAATAAAAAAATAAATGAGAGAAGAAATTAAAAGATCTCAAGAGGGAGTACCAAATATTGGAGATAGAGATAAAAGATTGATTTATGGATTATGGGATCCTTGAAGAAGAAAACCAAAGTAAAGGAACAGAACAAATACTAAAAACTATTATTAAAAAAATTTCCTGAAATAACAAAACCATGTGAAATAACAAACCATGTGAAATAACAAAACCATGTGAAATTATTTACAGAAAGCATAACTGAGAATATTGATCCAGAATGACCAATAATAAGACATATTTTAGCAAAATTACTGATTGTTAAAAAAATTTTTTTAAAGCCCTGCAGTACCTAGGGAAAAGAAATTAGGTTACCTTTAGACTTTTCAACAGATGGCTTTATAACAGAAAAAAACTGAGTAATTATTTAAGATGTTCAAGGAAAGAAAGTGCAAGCCAAGGATTTTATATTTAGCAAAACTGACTTTCAGAATTAAAGGGTACAAACTGTTGTCAACAAACAAAAACTTAGAGAATATTATTTCCACAAACCCTGTCTGAGGAATCTACAAGAGACTGAGCTCAAACACAATGACTACAGAGCCATCAAAATAAAGACTGGTGAGTTTTAAATATATAGCTAACTATAGAACTAGGAGTAAGTGAGGGATAAGAATGGTGTTATGTTATTTTAGAAGTAAAATATATTTTAGGTTACAATACTTACCTTGCTTTTTAGCCAATACCTATAATTTTAGTGTAATTTGCTACTTCTTGCAAAATCCACTATCAGTTTTTAAAATTATCTCACCAACAATAGTGTCATAAAATCAGACTGAGAATAAATGAATGATTACTCTCTGATTCAACAAAGAAGTCACTCATGTAATTGATGAATAAGATTCTTTCTGAAACTAATGGTTGTTAATAATTTTGGTTACATTAATGAGTGTGCCAGTTTGGATGTACTATGTCCCCCAAAATGCCATTGTCTTTGACGCAATGTTGTGGGGACAGGCTTATTAGTTTTGATTAGGTTGAAACATATTGGTTCAGTGTTTCCATGGAGATGTGACTCAATCAACGTGGGCAAGACCTTTCACTGGATTATTTCCATGGAGGTGTTGCCTCACCCATTCGGGGTGTTAATTGGATCACTGGAGTCGGATAAAGGAATTCACAGACAGAGGGACTCAGAGCAACTGAGAGTGAAATTTTGAAGAGCAGCTGCAGGTAAGAGAGGACAAAACACCCCAAGAGCAACATTTTGGAGAACACCAGTTTGAAACGCCACCTGGGAGCAAGCGGATGCCAGCCACGTGCCTTCCAAGCTAACAGAGGTTTTCCGGACACCAATGGCCATCCTTCAGTGAAGGTACCCGATTGTTGATGCATTACCTTGGACACTTTATGGCCTTGAGACTGTAACTTTGTAACCAAATAAACCCCCTTTATAAAAGCCAATCCATTTCTGGTATTTTGCATTCCAGCAGCATTAGCAAACCAGAACAATGAGTAAGACAAATGTGTAACAATGAAGTTATGTATCAGAAGTTGTGCATCAGAAGTTGTGTATCAGAAGTTCACTCATATGTCAATGACATGAGTGACTTCTTTGTGACCTCTTCAAATATTTTTGGGGGTCACTATTCAAAATGTAGTGCCTATAGACAAAATGTACTTTTGTTCCTTGGCTATGTCCAGTCTACTGATGAGTTCATCAAAGGCATTCTTCATTTCTGTTACAGTGTTTTCTATTTCTAGGATTTCTTTTTGAGTCTTTCTTAGAGTTTCCATCTCTTTGAATACATTAATCATCTGTTCTTGCATGCTATTTTCCTTCTTTCATTGGAGCTGTTAGCATCTTAATCAGAGTTATTTTAAATTACTGGTTTGATAATTCCAACACCTTACCATATCTGAGTCTGGTTCTGGTGCTTGTTCTGTCTCTTCAGACTGGTATTTTGTTATTTTTGTTTGTTTGTTTGTTTCCTTTTAGAATACCTGGTAATTTTTTGTTGAAAGCTGGAGATGATGTACTGGATAAAAGGAACAGAGGAAGATGGGCCTTTGTTGTAAGGTTTTATGTTTATCTAGCTAGGAGTTAGGCTGTGTTTACTGCTTGCTGTAGCTGTAGACATCAGAGGCTAAAGTTTCCCCCTGGGTCCTTGTTTTGTATCCCCCTGTTGTGTCTGAGCCTTGCTGTTCTTTCTGTTGTAATCCCCTGTTAATATACACGAGCCCTGGCTTGGTAAAGTGGAGAAAATACATGCCAGTTTGGAAACCGGAAGTCCACAACACACTTTTAAGTTTAATCCCCCGCTGCCCGCCCCATCCCTCCCTCAGGTGAAACACGAACGCGAGAGCGGGATGCAGTTGGGCATTTCCTTTCCCCACCTTGAAGGCTAGAGAGGCTGGTGTTTGACACTTCCTTTCGTTCACGGCAATTAGTCTCTGGTAAAACCCAAGTTGGTTAGACTCTGGTAGAACATCTTCACCTGAAGGCAGTTTTTTGTTAAGAAGAATAGACAGCTCTGGACATATTTTAAATGGTTACTTTTCCCTTCTTCCTGCTGGAAGCGTGAGGGGATTTTCTCTGGTCTTCATTATGAGAACCTGGCGGGGCTCTTGAACAGAAAACTCAGGAAAGCACCCCCAAAACTGGGCCCCTGAGAAGTCTCGAGCTAGTCCACACTGAGCCTCCAGCACTTCCTCAACTACGTTCAAGCCTTCCTGCCGGTACTGGCTCCAGCGGCGAGTTCCTGTTCCTGGGCTTCTTTCCAAGTAAGTTGTGGTTCTCTTTATCTGACTCGTGTTTTGGGGGCAGCGGTTTGCCCCGTGACCTCAGTTCTCTGTTGGATCTAAGAAGAGTTGTTCAGTTTGTTCAGCTTCTTTCTTTTTGTTGGTAAGGGAGAGACGACTTCCAAGCTCCTTACGTGCCAGTTTGGAAACCGGAAGTCCACAATACACTTTTAAGTTTAATCTGCATTAAGATTTTCTCCATTAATTGTTGAAGTCTAGACAATCATAAAAAACAATAAATCGAACCCTGATTTGTAGCATTTGCCAGTTTTTTCGGTATAAATACATCCATGTGACTAATTTCAGGCTACCAAAGTGATGTCACTGAATGTGGTGCTGAGGAGAGATGTGCAATAGCACATCATTATGTAGTAGTATAGTATTTCTGCCATACAGATTTATATAATTTAATTTTATATAATTTAAGTTTATATAATTTAATTTTAATAATGGATGTGTTTAACAACCAGCTTGCAAAGTTCCTTAAAATTTAACAGTTGGCTCTCATGAGCTGATATGAGCTGGTCCTAGGACACCAATGGATAAGAGGGAGAGAATATAGAATATATAAGCTCTGACAAAATAAATACAGTACAACTATTTAAAGAATGGGGAGAGTATATGAAATTTTAAAAGTTTTTCGATAATCATATTGGTAATGTATTGGTATTATTATTCTGAGATTGTTGTGCGTGTAATATGGAGTTAAACAAATGAGTGATTAGGGATATAGTAATTCTATAATCTGCTGCATCATTGAGAACCAGAATTTTCACATGGAAGAAAGAATATACAGATGCGATAGAAAAGAGGTTACGTAAAAGCTCTGTCTTGAGCTGGAATTGAAATGATCAATATGGATGTATCAGGTATTTTACATATATTTCCTAGTTCTGTCCACTAAAAGGTCTAAGAAACAATGGTCAATCTCATAGCAATGAACATCCTTTGTGCCCAGATTGTGATCTTAAAGTACAATTTCCCATTAAAAGAAACTAGGGCTTCTTAGAGAAATGACTGCTTCCACAACTTGGGCAAGAATTGAGCAAGACAAGCCTGGAATACCTTGTATTGCAAGATAGAAAGGAAGCTATCAAATACTCCTGGGATCATGTCAAAAGGATTTAGGAGCCAGCCAGCTTTAAAGGGCTCTTAATGGCCAAAGATGGCCATTCAATTTGAGCTTCAATAATGACAATAATTCCAATGATTGAAGCCCATCAAAATGTTAAAATTGAAAAGTTTACGATGATGTATGTCACCTTTGTGAAATGATAAGGAAATAAAAATTCATTATCTTTGGTGAATAAAGGGGAGGACTCCAGCATTTATCCTGCCTTTCCTATATGAACTGCACTACTTGGTAGCCAAAGAGTTAATGAGGGGAAATGTCTTTTTATAAAAATAATCCAACAAAAAAATGAAAATGAAATGATACAATTTGAATATTACCATTTGGTAACTTCTAATGAATGAATGTAGGTATTAAACATTAGTGACTGCTAAGATCACAAAAAGACAGATAATCAAATTATATTCCAACTACAGTCTTGCCAAAGGAATTGAAGCTGGGTCTGATTTGGTTTCTGGATCCAAGTGCCAATTTGCAGAAATATGAAGGACAGATGAACATTTCAGATTGCACCAAGATATGCAATCAGCAAAATCCACTCCTTGGGGGATCTCTACAAGTCAAAGGGCCCAGGTTCTTCAACAGGACGTGTGTAAAGAAATGAATGGAGTGGAGGAAGAACTGATAGATTAAGAGCGACTTAAAAGACATGTACTTTTTTTTTAAACCAGGCAAGACTAAATGATTGTGTGTAGGGACACATTAACTCAGGGACCTGCCCCATAACTGAAGATTTTAGTGCCAAAACTATATTAAAGATATGAGGGATTATTACAAAACCCGGTGGTGATTTCCTATGTGGGAAAAGGAAGAGGTTGTACCTGGGATGGGGACATGGAATTGGTTTCTTGAGCCTCTAGCAAGATTCTACTTCTTGACCTGGATGGCATTTGGCTTATAATAACTTCTTTTTTTAAAAAAATTTTGCCATTTGCTTGTTATAATAATTTATTAAGTTATTATGATGGTTAGGTTTATGTGTCAACTTGGCCAGGTGATGGTGTCCAGGTGTCTGTTCAAGCAAGCACTGGCCTAACCATTACTGCAAGGACATTTGTGGCTGGTTAATAAGCTAGAAGGCTGGTTTATTAAATCATTAGTCAATTGACTGCAGCTGTGACTGATTACATCAATGAGAGATTTCAATCAGCTGGATTTAATCCAATCAGTTGAAGACTTTTTAAGGAAGAGAGAGAGAGGACCTTCACTTCCTCTTTGGCTAGCCAGAGAAGTGTTTCCTTAGAAGTTCATTGAACACCTTCATTGGAGTTGCCAGTTTGCTGCCTGCCCTATGGAATTTGGACTCGTGCATCCCCACAATTATATGAGACACTTTATAAAATCTTATATTTACAGATTTCTCTTGATTCTGTTTCCCTAGAGAACCCTAACTAATACAGTTATACATTTGATTTATATGGTTTGTCTGTCTTCAAAATTTTATTTTATAATAAAAAGATTTTTAAAAATTAATTCCAGACGGATTTTTGGCTTGCACCAATATACTTGTTCATATCACCTGTGAACCAGGCCTGGAGTTTTTCCTTCTGTCATCTTATTGTCGGGAACATTGATTAGGCTGTAGTTGTGAGCTGAGAGAGAGGTGTTCCTGCAATCAAGGTGGATGAAAGGTGATCTGGGTAACATGTTTGTATTACTGACTTGTGCACCCTGGACCTGCTCAGGCACCTCCAGAGTTATGACTTGATGGGTTTGATGAACAGCTTTGGTCACAGTCACTTGATATTCCATGCTCAGGTCCTCGGTCTCTACTAACACCCAGAAGCAAGCCAGAAGCTGCTTTTCAAATGATATATACTTCGTTGCACTTGTTCTAGAGCCCTGGAGGTCTGCAGTTAGTCCAGCTCTCCTACTGGGCCTTGTCAGAGATTGCACAGCATCCTTATCTGCCACAGATAGCTCCAGCAACACAGGATTTTCTGGATCATAACCTATGAGGCAGGGCTGCTTTTACCTCAGCCTATCTCTGCTGCAGATTCCTTTCTTGCTCTAGATGTCATTCAAAACCAACAGTCTTCAGAGTCACCTAAAAAATGGATTGGATTTCCAAATGTGCACACTGTCTCCAAAATCTGCAGAGGGATACTGCTCCTGGTGCCTGTTTCTTAGTGTTAACAGGTGTAAGATAGAGTAAGTTGTCCTTTACCTTGGATTGGATGTCTCAGCATGCCCTAGTCCACTGAACTCCTAAAATCTTCACTCACAGGGCAGATCCCTGAGTTAATGCAGGGTGTTTATTCTGTCTTCTGAAGGACATGTTTCTTATCAGGGCATTTAGAGTACTTGCCATTTTATGTACACCCCACTCTTTCCACCCCCTGGTTGACTACTCTCTATCATTTCCCCCAGGATGTGGTATTACTTCTGATTTTCAAATAATTATTAGGAATTGCTTTTGATTTACTGATAAATTATTCTGTCCCTTATTTTTCAAGTCATATATGTGCCTTATTAGTGTTACTATGAACAAAATGTATCACACAGTTTAACCACTAATAAGCATTGTTTTTAAATGTTTTGCAATACTACGGATTTAAAAAGGTTTTGTGAAACTAAATAGTTTAAATTTATTGACTGATTTACCATAAAAAATTAAACATCCCATATTTCACCATTCTAGAATATTTTTTCAGTGCTATGAGCTAGTTTCTCTTTTGTCACTGATTATGAAACTAAATACAATGATGATAAGTCATATTCTGTTGACCAACTTAGAGTCTTTTTCTTCTTTGAAAATATTTGAATTGTTTCCAAACAGCTTTTAAAATTTTCACATTTTTAAGTCCTCATTTGTAAGTATATCATTCAAAATTGAGGTCTGTTGGCTTATTTGTTAGTTTATTTGGCTTGTTAAAATCATATTTTCAAAAACCTTTATTATTAGATCTTGCACATAATTATTTTTCTTTGAAATAAAGTAGTTTAAATGAAGTCTAGGTTTACTAATTAGAGTCAACGCTATACTTAATATTATTGCTATTGCTATTTATACCTAGTCTCAGCCTTTGAACTTAAATACACTTTATCATTTCTTTTTTTACTTTATCATTCTCTATTCCTCTAATAATAAAACAATCCATTTTAAGAACAGTTTTTACTAATTCTATCCTAGTGTTATTATTGTCAAGAGCTAGAATACATCACATTTCCTAACATCTCTTCTGAAAAACATGCTGAAAGAGTTTGTAATAAAACTCATTTGAAAGTCTTGAAAATCATAACATTTTGCTAATGGTGATAAAATTTTTTCATAGTTCTCTTCATAACTAAAGAAATGGTATTAAAATAAAATTATATGTCATTAAACTTTAACCCTCCCATTACAGTGATCTAATTGACCATAATTTTCCCAAAAAATCAAAAGAAATGACAGTGAACAAAAGATTGAATGATTCTCCACCCCCCTCAGTTACCAGTTTATATGCTTGTCCATTTGTTTATGCGTTTATTCTTTTTTTAATCATATTTTTTATTGTAGAATATAACAATTATATGTAAAAGTGATAGCTTTCGAAGTGCAATTTAATAAATAATTAGAGAGCAAATTGCAAAGAATATTATAGGTTACAGTTCCACAGTTTCAGTTATTTCCTTGTTATGAAATACATGTATACAAAAAGGTAATATCTTTCAAAATATGATTTAACAAGTAGATATATAGGAAATTTCCAAAGTTATTATGAGTTATAGTGCCATAGTTTCAGTTATTTCCTTATTGTGAAATACATGTACAAAAAGTGATAGGTTTCAAATTACAATTTAACAAGTAGCTATAGACCAAACCTGAAAGGATGCCATGGATTACAATTCCACCATTTCAATTCTTTCTTTCTAACTATTCGAATACCCTAGCAACTAAGAAAAAGAAAATTATATAAAGATTCAGTATTCATAATCATTTGTCAAATTCCATACCATCTGCTGCCATCCCTTCCTCCAGCCTAATCACCCTCCTGATTCCCAGAGATGTCTAGGCAGTGACCACTCTAACCTGTTCATGTTGAAAGGGTTGTCAACTTTATGAGCAAAGGGGACACATCTAGTGATGTTCTTGAAGAGACTATTACCTCTGGGCCTTGGGACCCAGCCAGCACAGGAGCAATCTGAAGGATTTAAGCTTCTGACAAATGAACTCAGTGAGTGAAACTTTTGGAGTCTCAAATAGGGATCTGGGCATTCTCCAAGGTTCTCGGGACTACTGCTGACTTGGGTCTATCACTCTGAGGTCATTTGGCATATCTAGGTGAAGCTTGCATAGGAGTAACTTGCAGGACAGCCTCCCGACCCCACTCGAACTCTCCCTGCCACTAAAACCCCATTTTGTTGCCTTTCTTCCCCTCGCCCTGACCCCCCCCATGCCAAAAAGGCACCGTCAATCCCTTGATGCCAGGGTCAGGCTTATAAGTAGGGGGTTCCCAAGTTCACAAAGCATATGTTATATCCACGATAATCCATCCATATCTCACATTATCATCACTTAGCTGTGTAATCCTGATAACTCTCCATTTTAAACAATTCTCATGACCAAAAACTTCTCGTAGCTCTTGTCAGCCCTTAATTATTTGTCTCTAGCATTTGTGTAATACCAGTGTAGTATTCCTATTAATTATAGTCCCTAGTATGCAATGTGTAGATTTTTCCCATGTACCCTTCTGTTGTCAACTCTCTGTGCTGGTGTCATACCTTAGATGTATATCATGCAAGCACCTGTCTGTTTGTGGTGCTGATCTGTGGGAAACATGCCCCCAAACAACGTCTTTCATTCCTATTTGCCTTCAATACATCTCTGATACTTATAATCCCATTAACAAACAGTCATCACCCCTATCCATTACCATACCTTTGAATTCACCATCATTAACATATCTGAACATATTAGATTATCATTCCCCCTCACTAGCTACTGTCTATCACCAGATCCCCAACATTCTTGTAAGACACTGATTTTACATTGTTCAGATAGTTCATAGAAGTGATCACATAGAACATCACTCCTTTTGTGTCCGAGTTATTTCACTCACCATTATACCTTCAAGGTTCATCCATGTTGCCATATATTTCAAGACCTTGTTGCTTCTTACTGCTGCATAGTATTCCATCATATGTATATACCACATTTTGTTTATCCACTCGTCTGTTGAAGGACACTTGGGTTGTTTCCATCTCTTGACAATTGTGATAATGCTGCTATGAACTTCAGTGGACAAATGTCTGTTCATGTCACTGCTTTCAAATCTTCTGTGTATATACCAAGAAGTGGAATTGCCAGATCATAGGGTAGTTCAATATCTAGTTTTCTGAGAAACCTCCAAACTGTCTTCTGGAGTGGCTGTAACATTTACATTCCTGCCAGCAGTGAATAAGAGTTCCAATTTCTCCACATCCTCTCCAGCATTTGTAGTTTCCTGTTTTTTTAATGGCAGCCATTTTTATTGCTGTGAGATGGTATCTCATTGTGGTCTTGATTTGCATCTCCCTAATAACTAGTGAAGATGAACATTTTTTTCATGTGTTTTTTAGCCATTTGTATTTCTTCTTCAGAGAAATGTCTTTTCATATCATTTGCCCATTTTATAATTGGGCTGTTTGTACTATTGTTGTTGAGTTGTAGGATTTCTTTATATATGCAAGACCTTAGTCTCTTCTCAATTTCCAAATATTTTCTCCCATTGAGTTGGCTGCCTCTTCACCTTTTTGACAAAGTCCTTTGAGGTACAGAAGCTTTTGATTTTGAGGAGTTCCCATTTATCTATTTTTTCTTCCATTGCTTATGCTTTGGGTGTAAGGTGTAAGAAGCTACCTCCTGATACTGGGTCTTGAAGATGTTTCTCTATATTATCTTCTAGGAGTTTTATGGCACTGTCTCTTATATTGAGGTCTTTGATCCACTTTGAGTTAATTTTTGTATAGGGTGTGAGGTAGGGGTCCTCTTTCATTATTATTATTATTTTTTTTTTTGTGGTTATCCAGTTCTCCCAGCCCCATTTGTTGAAGAGACTTTTCTATCCCAGTTCAGTGGATTTGGGGATCAGATAATGAATATCTGGGGGTCTTTTTCTGAACTCTCAATTTGATTCCATTGATCAATATGTCTATCTTTATGCCAATACCATTCTGTTTTGATCACTGTAGCTTTATAGTAGGCTTTAAAGCCAGGAAGTGTAAGTCCTCCCACTTTGTTCTTCTTTTTTAGGATGTTCTTGGCAATTTGAGGTCCCTTTCCCTTCTAAATAAATTTGATAACTAGCTTTTTCCAAGTCTGAAAAGTAGGTTGTTGGATGGATTGGGACTGTGTTGAATTTGTAGATCAGTTTGGGTAGAATTGACACCTTAACAATATTTAGTCTTCCTATCCATAAGCATGGA
This sequence comes from Choloepus didactylus, assembly GCF_015220235.1. Classification (NCBI taxonomy): domain Eukaryota; kingdom Metazoa; phylum Chordata; class Mammalia; order Pilosa; family Megalonychidae; genus Choloepus; species Choloepus didactylus. The sequence goes on from NC_051310.1 coordinate 171,226,341, forward strand.
ATATTTTCCCACCTATTTAGGTACTTTTTTATTTCTTTTGGTAAAATTTTGTAATTTTCTGTGTAGAGGTCTTTTATGTCCTTGGTTAAGTTTATTACTAGGTACTTTATTTTTTTTAGTTGCTATTGTGAATGGATTTTTTTTTTTTTTTTGATTGCCTCTTCAGTTAGGTCATTACCAGTGTATAGGAACATTACTGATTTATGTGCATTAATCTTATATCCCACCACTCTGCTGAATTTGTTTATAAGCTCAAGTAGCTTTATGGTTGAATTCTCAAGATTTTCCAAATATAAGATCATATCAGCTGCAAATAATGACAGTTGTACTTCTTTTTCTCCAATCTGGATACCTTTTGTATCTTTGTCTTGGTGAATTGCTCTGGCTAGAACTTCTAGCACAATGTTGAATAATAGAGGTGACAATGGGCATCTTTGTCTCATTCCCGATCTTAGGGAGAAGGCTTTCAGCCTCTCACCATTGAATACTATGCTGGCTGTGGGTTTTTCATATATGTCCTTTATCATATTAAGGAAGTTTCCTGCAATTCCTATATTTTGAAGTGTTTTCATCAATAAGGGGTGTTGAATTTTGTTGAATGCTTTTTCGACATCTATCAAGATGATCATTTGATTTTTCCCTTTTGATTTGTTAATGTGTTGAATTACATTAATTGATTTTCTTATGCTGAACCATCCTTGCATGCCAGGAATGAACCCCACTTGGTTCTTTTAATGTGCCTTTGGATTTGATTTGCAAGTATTTTGTTTAGGATTTTTCATCTATATTCATTAGGGAGATTGGCCTTAAGTTTTCCTTTTTTGTATTGTCTTTATCTGGTTTTGGTATCAGAGTGATATTAGCTTCCTAAAATGAGTTAGGTAGTGTTCCTTTTACTTCAATTTTTTGAAAGATCTTGAGTAGGAATGGTGTCAATTCTTTTTTTAAAGTTTGTTAAAATTCCCCTGTGAAGCCATCTGGTCCTGGGCTTTTATTTGTAGGTAAATTTTTGATGACTGATTGGATCTCTTTGCTTGTGATTGGTTTGTTGAGGTTTCTTAAGTCTTCTTGGGTCAATCTGGGTTGTTCATGTGTTTTCAGGAAATTGTCAATTTACTCTAAATTGTCTAGCTTGTTGGCATACAGTTGTTCATAGTATACTCTTATGATTTTTTTTTTTCTTTCTTTGGGATCCGTGATAATTATCCCTTTCTCATTTCTGATTCTGTTTATTTGGGTCTTGTCTCTTTTTGACTTTGCCAGTCTGGGTAAGGGTCTGTCAATCTTGTTGATCTTCTCAAAGAACCAACTTTTGGTTTTATTTTTTCTCTCTATTGTTTTTTTTTGTTCTCCAACTCATTTATTTCTGCTTTAATCTTTGTTATTTCTTTTTGTCTACTTGCTTTAGGGTTGGTTTGATGACTGTTCTCTGGCCTCTTCAGTTGTTTGGTAAGTTCTTCAGTTTTAGCTCTTTCTTGCTTTTTGATATATGCTTTTAGAGCTATAAATTTTCCTCTCAGCACTGCCTTCGCTGCATCCCACAGGTTTTGATATGTTGTGTTCTCATTTTCATTCGTCTCTAGATATTTACCAGTTACTCTTGCAATTTCTTCTTTGATCCATGGTTGTTTAGGAGTGCTTGTTTAAGCTCCATTATTTCTGAAAAATCTGGTTCTTTGGTGGTTGTTGATTTCTAGTTGCATTCCATTGTGGTCAGATAATGTGCTTTGAATAATTTCAATCTTTTAAAATTTATTAAGACTTGCTTTGTGCCTCGGCATATGATCTATCCTGGAAAATGTTCCATGGGCACTAGAGAAGAATGTGTACCCTGGTACTTTAGGATGTAATGATCTATATATGCCTATTAAGGCTAATTGTTTAGGTTCTCAGTTTCCTTACTGGTCCACTGTCTAGTTGTTCTATCTATTGAAGAGAGTGGTGTATTGAAGACTCCCACTATTATTGTAGACATGTCTATTGCTCTCTTCAGTTTAGCCAATGTTTGTCTCATGTATTTTGGAGCTCCTTGATTGGGTGCGTAAACATTTATAATTGTTATTTTTTCTTGGTGAATTATTCCTTTTATTAATACACAGTGTCCTTTTTTTTTTTTATCTCTTATGGCATCTTTGCATTTAAAGTCTATTTTGTCCAATACTAGTATAGCTACCCCAGCTTTCTTTTGATTACAGTTTGCATGGAATATTTTTTCCTGTCCTTTTGCTTTCAGTCTCTTTGTGTCACAGGGTCTAAGATGAGTCTTTTCTAAACAACATATTGCTGGGTCATATTTTTTAATCCATTCTGCCTTTTAATTGGAGAGTTAAATCCATTCACATTCAAAGTTATTACTGTGAAGGGAGTTCTTGAACCAGCCATCTTATCCTTTGGTTTTTAGTTGTTAGATATATTTTTTTCCCCTCTCTCTTTTTTTCCTTTAAATTACCCTTACTAAATACTCTTCATTTCTGCGCTCTTCTCCAGACATCTCTCTCTGTTCTTTTTTTCCCAACTGATAAAGCTCCCTTTAGTATTTCTTACAGGGCAGGTCTCTTGTTAACAAATTCTCTCAGCATTTGTTTTTGAAAATTTTGCTCTCCCTCAATTTTGAAGGAGAGCTTTGCTGGATAAAGAATTTTTGGCTGGCAATTTTTCTCTTCCAGAATCTGAAATATGTCATATCACTGCCTTCCTGCCTCCGTGGTGCCCACTGAGAAGTCAGTACTTAGTCTTTTCTTGTTTCCCTTGTATATGGTGAAAATCACTCCTCTCTTGTTGCTTTCAGAGGTCTCTCCTCTTCAGCATTTGGCAATCTAATCAGTATATTGTCTCAGAGTACGTTTATTTGGATTTATTCTATTTGGAGTTCACTGGGCATCTTTAATTTGCATATTTATGTCATTTAGAAGGGTTGGGAAGTTTTCCCCAACAATTTCTTTGAATACTCTTCCTAGCCCTTTACTCTTCTCTTCCCCTCTGGAACACCAATGATGCTTATATTTGTGAGCTTCATGTTGTCCATCATTTCCCTGGTATCTATTTCAAATTTTTTGTTTTTTTTTCACCATTTGTTCTTTTTTGCTTTCACTTTCCATCACCGTATCTTCGAGGTCACTATTTTGTTCTTCTACTTCTTTAAATCTGGTATTATGTGTCTCAGGAATATTTTTAATTTGATCAACAGTATCTTTTATTTCCATAAGATCTGCTTTTTAAAATTTATTTATTCTTGCAAATTCTTCTTTATGTTCACTAAGGTTTTCTTCATGTCCTTTATATCCTGAGCCATAATACTGATATTTGTGTGTGCATTTTTGATTAATTGCTCCAAATTTTGTGTTTCTTCTGGCTTTTTAATTTGTTCATTTGGCTTGTCCGTATCTCCTATATCCTTCAAGTGCTTTGTAATTTTATGCTGGCTTTGGGCCATTTGCTTATCTTGATAGGGTTATTTTGGGCAGTGCAGAATTAATCGAGCATTTGTATATAATATGGTTTGCTGGAGTGCAGTTTCCCAATCCTACCAGCAGGTGACACTTGAGGTACAGCTTGCTAGAGTGCAGTTTCCCTAACATACCAGCAGGTGGCACTCTCAAGTAGGTCTCCCTGAACTACTCCTGTGCAGTGGGCAGAGTCCAAACCAGGTGAGAAACTGTCAGTACACTGAATCTTGATGTGCTCTGGGGAATCCCAGTCCTGGGGCTGCAACATGGGCCTGGAACAGGTAGGCAGGGAGTTTGATCAAGGGCACCCTGCAGGTGGGATGTGGGTCCTGCTTGTTAGTTTGCTGCCTACTTTGTACCTGGGAATTTCTGGGGTGTGGGAGGGACTCCTGATCACCAGTATGGTGCCTCTCCCTTCCCCGCTTCTCGCTGTTGCCCACCCCAGACTTCCATGGGGGGAGAGCAAACACTGCTCACTGTGTTCCCTCATAGGAGCTCCCTACTGTCTGGCTGAGGAGGATCACCCCCCGGCAAATTGTCAAGGTAGGGGGATGGGAGTGGAGAGCTGCTGCTCACTCCCTTGCCCAGTGGCAGTTTTGCTGCTGCTGGCCTGGGGGTGGGGCGGTGCAGCCCAGACAGGGATCGTACTCACCACGTCCCTCCAGCCACTGTCTCTCCTCTGTTTTTGCCAGGTGTCCCCTCCACATATGGCAGTCACACCCCAGAACTATGGTCCCTGGTGTCCTCCGGCCCCTTTCTCGTTAGTTTCATGGAGGAGGAGAAGCCTGTTCCACCTCACCTACTCTGCCCTGAATGATTCTTTTTTAGCTAATATGTGCATATATTACATCTGCTCCACTTTTTCTCTCAGACCACTCATAGTAACTGGCTGCAGTAGTTGTTGCAAAATGCATATTTCTTGCTAAGCATTTTTATTTTAACTCTGATATTTTATATTCTACTGTGGTGGCCAGCCTGTAAGAAGAACTCTAGTGTTTCTCACTATCTGATATTCACACCCTTGTATTGTAACCTCTCACATTGGGTAAGACTGACCTGTGTAAACAATACCCTATTGCATAAATGATGATGTGTGACTTCTGAGGCTAGGTCATAAAAGACAATGTGGCCTCTGCCTTGTCCTCTCTTGGGTTACTCACTTTGGGGGAAGACAGCTGCCATCTCATAAGGACACTCAAGCAGACTTATGGAGGGGTTCACATGATGAGAAACTGAGGCATTCTGTCAGGAGCCAGCATCAACTTGCCAGCCTTTGTGAGTGAGTCAGCTTGGAATTGGATCCTCTGGCCTCAGTCAAACCTTCAGATAACTGCAGCCTCTGTTGGCATCTTGACTGCAACCCCATGAGAGGTGTCAGACTGTAACTGTTAGCTAAGCTGTTCTAAAATTCCTGGCTCACAGAAAATGTATGCAATAAAAAATCTTTGTTGTTATTTTAGGAAGCTAAGTTTTGAGTGATTTTTTACATGGCAATAGATAGGTAGTACAGATTTTAGTACCTGGGAGTCAAGTGCTACAGAAGCAAAACCTAAAATGTGGGAATGACTTTTCAACCAGGCAGTGGGTAGAATGTGGGAGGACTTTGAGAAGAGTGGTAGGGAAAGACCAAAGAGTCTTAGAAGATTTGTTAGTACGCACATCATGATCCTTGAGAAAGCTGTGGATGAGGAATTAAAAGAAAGTGAGAGAGGCGGGGCAAGATGGCAGACTGGTGAGCTGTATGTTTTAGTTACTCCTCCAGGAAAGTAGGTAAAAAGCCAGGAACTGCGTGGACTGGACACCACAGAGCAATCTGTCTTTGGGCATACTTCATACAACACTCATGAAAACGTGGAACTGCTGAGATCAGCGAAATCTGTAAGTTTTTGCGGCCAGGGGACCCGCGCCCCTCCCTGCCAGGCTCAGTCCCGGGGGAGGAGGGGCTGTCAGCTCCAGGAAGGAGAAGGGAGAATTGCAGTGGCTGCTCTCATCGGAAACTCATTCTACTGATTCAAACTCCAACCATAGATAGACTGAGGCCAGACACCAGAGACTCTGAGAGCAGCCAGCCCAGCAGAGAGGAGACGGGCATAGAAGGAAAACAACACGAGAAGCTCCAAAGTAAAAGCAGAGGATTTTTGGAGTTCTGGTGAACACAGAAAGGGGAAGGGCGGAGATCAGGCCTTGAGGCGCATATGCAAATCCCGAAGCAAGGCTGATCTCTCTGCCCAGGGCACCTTTCCTTAATGGCCCTGGTTGCTTTGTCTATTAGCATTTCAATAACCCATTAGATCTCTGAGGAGGGCCGTTTTTTTTTTTTTTTTTTTTGTTTGTTTGTTTGTTTGTTTTTTTTTTTTTTTTTAAATCCTTTTTGCTTTTTCTAAAACAATTACTCTAAGAAGCTCAATACAGAAAGCTTCAAAGAATTGAAATTTGGGCACGTCAAGTCAAGAGCAGAACTAAGAGAGCTCTGAGACAAAAGGCAATAATCCAGTGGCTGAGAAAATTCACTAAACAACACAACTTCCCAAGAAAAGGGGGGTGTCCGCTCACAGCCACCATCATGGTGGACAGGAAACACTCCTGCCCATCGCCAGCCCCATAGCCCAGAGCTGCCCCAGACAACCCAGTGTGACGGAAGTGCTTCAAATAACAGGCACACACCACAAAACTGGGCGTGGACATTAGCCTTCCCTGCAACCTCAGCTGAATGTCCCAGAGCTGGGAAGGGGGAGCAGTGTGAATTAACAGAGCCCCATTCAGCCATCATTTGAGCAGACTGGGAGCCTCCCAACACAGCCCAGCAGCCCAGAACTGCCCTGGGGGGACGGCACTCACCTGTGACATAGCACAGTCATCCCTCAACAGAGGACCCGGGGTGCACAGCCTGGAAGAGGGGCCCACTTGCAAGTCTCAGGAGCCATACGCCAATACCAAAGACTTGTGGGTCAGTGGCAGAGACAAACTGTGGCAGGACTGAACTGAAGGATTAGACTATTGCAGTAGCTTTAAAACTCTAGGATCATCAGGGAGATTTGATTGTTAGGGCCACCCCCCCTCCCCGACTGCCCAGAAACACGCCCCACATACAGGGCAGGCAACACCAACTACACACGCAAGCTTGGGACACCAATTGGGCCCCACAAGACTCACTCCCCCACTCACCAAAAAGGCTAAGCAGGGGAGATCTGGCTTGTGGAGAACAGGTGGCTCGTGGACGCCACCTGCTGGTTAGTTAGAGAAAGTGTACTCCACGAAGCTGTAGATCTGATAAATTAGAGATAAGGACTTCAACTGGTCTACAAACCCTAAAAGAACCCTATCAAGGACAGCAAATGCCACGAGGCCAAAAACAACAGAAAATTATAAAGCATATGAAAAAACCAGACGATATGGATAACCCAAGCCCAAGCACCCAAATCAAAAGACCAGAAGAGACACAACTAGAGCAGCTACTCAAAGAACTAAAGATGAACAATGAGACCCTAGTACGGGATATGAAGGAAATCAAGAAGACCCTAGAAGAGCATAAAGAAGACATTGCAAGACTAAATAAAAAAATGGATGATCTTATGGAAATTAAAGAAACTGTTGACCAAATTAAAAAGATTCTGGACACTCATAGTACAAGACTAGAGGAAGTTGAACAACGAATCAGTGACCTGGAAGATGACAGAATGGAAAATGAAAGCATAAAAGAAAGAATGGGGAAAAAAATTGAAAAACTCGAAATGGACCTCAGGGATATGATAGATAATATGAAACGTCCGAATATAAGACTCATTGGTGTCCCAGAAGGGGAAGAAAAGGGTAAAGGTCTAGGAAGAGTATTCAAAGAAATTGTTGGGGAAAACTTCCCAAATCTTCTAAACAACATAAATACACAAATCATAAATGCTCAGCGAACTCCAATAGAATAAATCCAAAAAAACCCACTCCGAGACATATACTGATCACACTGTCAAACATAGAAGAGAAGGAGCAAGTTCTGAAAGCAGCAAGAGAAAAGCAATTCACCACATACAAAGGAAACAGCATAAGACTAAGTAGTGACTACTCAGCAGCCACCATGGAGGCGAGAAGGCAATGGCACGATATATTTAAAATTCTGAGAGAGAGGAATTTCCAGCCAAGAATACTTTATCCAGCAAAGCTCTCCTTCAAATTTGAGGGAGAGCTTAAATTTTTCACAGACAAAGAAATGCTGAGAGAATTTGCTAACAAGAGACCTGCCCTACTGGAGATACTAAAGGGAGCCCTACAGACAGAGAAACAAAGACAGGACAGAGAGACTTGGAGAAAGGTTCAGTACTAAAGAGATTCGGTATGGGTACAATAAAGGATATTAATAGAGAGAGGGAAAAATATGGCAAACATAATCCAAAGGATAAGATGGCCGATTCAAGAAATGCCTTCACGGTTTTAACGTTGAATGTAAATGGATTAAACTCCCCAATTAAAAGATATAGATTCGCAGAATGGATCAAAAAAAATGAACCATCAATATGTTGCATACAAGAGACTCATCTTAGACACAGGGACACAAAGAAATTGAAAGTGAAAGGATGGAAAAAAATATTTCATGCAAGCTACAGCCAAAAGAAAGCAGGTGTAGCAATATTAATCTCAGATAAAATAGACTTCAAATGCAGGGATGTTTTGAGAGACAAAGAAGGCCACTACATACTAATAAAAGGGGCAATTCAGCAAGAAGAAATAACAATCGTAAATGTCTATGCACCCAATCAAGGTGCCACAAAATACATGAGAGAAACATTGGCAAAACTAAAGGAAGCAATTGATGTTTCCACAATAATTGTGGGAGACTTCAACACATCACTCTCTCCTATAGATAGATCAACCAGACAGAAGACCAATAAGGAAATTGAAAACCTAAACAATCTGATAAATGAATTAGATTTAACAGACATCTACAGGACATTACATCCCAAATCACCAGGATACACATACTTTTCTAGTGCTCACGGAACTTTCTCCAGAATAGATCATATGCTGGGACATAAAACAAGCCTCAATAAATTTAAAAAGATTGAAATTATTCAAAGCACATTCTCTGACCACAATGGAATACAATTAGAAGTCAATAATCATCAGAGACTTAGAAAATTCACAAATACCTGGAGGTTAAACAACACACTCCTAAACAATCAGTGGGTTAAAGAAGAAATAGCAAGAGAAATTGCTAAATATATAGAGACGAATGAAAATGAGAACACAACATACCAAAACCTATGGGATGCAGCAAAAGCAGTGCTAAGGGGGAAATTTATAGCACTAAACGCATATATTAAAAAGGAAGAAAGAGCCAAAATCAAAGAACTAATGGATCAACTGAAGAAGCTAGAAAATGAACAGCAAACCAATCCTAAACCAAGTAGAAGAAAAGAAATAACAAGGATTAAAGCAGAAATAAATGACATAGAGAACAAAAAAACAATAGAAAGGATAAATATCACCAAAAGTTGGTTCTTTGAGAAGATCAACAAGATTGACAAGCCCCTAGCTAGACTGACAAAATCAAAAAGAGAGAAGACCCATATAAACAAAATAATGAATGAAAAAGGTGACATAACTGCAGATCCTGAAGAAATTAAAAAAATTATAAGAGGATATTATGAACAACTGTATGGCAACAAACTGGATAATGTAGAAGAAATGGACAATTTCCTGGAAACATATGAACAACCTAGACTGACCAGAGAAGAAATAGAAGACCTCAACCAACCCATCACAAGCAAAGAGATCCAATCAGTCATCAAAAATCTTCCCACAAATAAATGCCCAGGGCCAGATGGCTTCACAGGGGAATTCTACCAAACTTTCCAGAAAGAACTGACACCAATCTTACTCAAACTCTTTCAAAACATTGAAAAAAATGGAACACTACCTAACTCATTTTATGAAGCTAACATCAATCTAATACCAAAACCAGGCAAAGATGCTACAAAAAAGGAAAACTACCGGCCAATCTCCCTAATGAATATAGATGCAAAAATCCTCAACAAAATACTTGCAAATCGAATCCAAAGACACATTAAAAAAATCATACACCATGACCAAGTGGGGTTCATTCCAGGCATGCAAGGATGGTTCAACATCAGAAAAACAATCAATGTATTACAACACATTAAAAACTCGAAAGGGAAAAATCAATTGATCATCTCAATAGATGCTGAAAAAGCATTTGACAAAATCCAACATCCCTTTTTGATAAAAACACTTCAAAAGGTAGGAATTGAAGGAAACTTCCTCAACATGATAAAGAGCATATATGAAAAACCCACAGCCAGCATAGTACTCAATGGTGAGAGACTGAAAGCCTTCCCTCTAAGATCAGGAACAAGACAAGGATGCCCGCTGTCACCACTGTTATTCAACATTGTGCTGGAAGTGCTAGCCAGGGCAATCCGGCAAGACAAAGAAATAAAAGGCATCCAAATTGGAAAAGAAGAAGTAAAACTGTCATTGTTTGCAGATGATATGATCTTATATCTAGAAAACCCTGAGAAATCAACGATACACCTACTAGAGCTAATAAACAAATTTAGCAAAGTAGCGGGATACAAGATTAATGCACATAAGTCAGTAATGTTTCTATATGCTAGAAATGAACAAACTGAAGAGACACTCAAGAAAAAGATACCATTTTCAATAGCAACTAAAAAAATCAAGTACCTAGGAATCAACTTAACCAAAGATGTAAAAGACCTATACAAAGAAAACTACATAACTCTACTAAAAGAAATAGAAGGGGACCTTAAAAGATGGAAAAATATTCCATGTTCATGGATAGGAAGGCTAAATGTCATTAAGATGTCAATTCTACCCAAACTCATCTACAGATTCAATGCAATCCCAATCAAAATTCCAACAACCTACTTTGCAGACTTGGAAAAGCTAGTTATCAAATTTATTTGGAAAGGGAAGATGCCTCGAATTGCTAAAGACACTCTAAAAAAGAAAAACGAAGTGGGAGGACTTACACTCCCTGACTTTGAAGCTTATTATAAAGCCACAGTTGCCAAGACAGCATGGTACTGGCACAAAGATAGACATATAGATCAATGGAATCGAATTGAGAATTCAGAGATAGACCCTCAGATCTATGGCCGACTGATCTTTGATAAGGCCCCCAAAGTCACCGAACTGAGCCATAATGGTCTTTTCAACAAATGGGGCTGGGAGAGTTGGATATCCATATCCAAAAGAATGAAAGAGGACCCCTACCTCACCCCCTACACAAAAATTAACTCAAAATGGACCAAAGATCTCAATATAAAAGAAAGTACCATATAACTCCTAGAAGATAATGTAGGAAAACATCTTCAAGACCTTGTATTAGGAGGCCACTTCCTAGACTTTACACCCAAAGCACAAGCAACAAAAGAGAAAATAGATAAATGGGAACTCCTCAAGCTTAGAAGTTTCTGCACCTCAAAGGAATTTCTCAAAAAGGTAAAGAGGCAGCCAACTCAATGGGAAAAAATTTTTGGAAACCATGTATCTGACAAAAGACTGATATCTTGCATATACAAAGAAATCCTACAACTCAATGACAATAGTACAGACAGCCCAATTATAAAATGGGCAAAAGATATGAAAAGACAGTTCTCTGAAGAGGAAATACAAATGACCAAGAAACACATGAAAAAATGTTCAGCTTCACTAGCTATTAGAGAGATGCAAATTAAGACCACAATGAGATACCATCTAACACCGGTTAGAATGGCTGCCATTAAACAAACAGGAAACTACAAATGCTGGAGGGGATGTGGAGAAATTGGAACTCTTATTCATTGTTGGTGGGACTGTATAATGGTTCAGCCACTCTGGAAGTCAGTCTGGCAGTTCCTTAGAAAACTAGATATAGAGCTACCATTCGATCCAGCGATTGCACTCCTCGGTATATACCCGGAAGATCGGAAAGCAGTGACACGAACAGATATCTGCACGCCAATGTTCATAGCAGCATTATTCACAATTGCCAAGAGATGGAAACAACCCAAATGTCCTTCAACAGATGAGTGGATAAATAAAATGTGGTATATACACACGATGGAATACTACGCGGCAGTAAGAAGGAACGATCTGGTGAAACATATGACAACATGGATGAACCTTGAAGACATAATGCTGAGCGAAATAAGCCAGGCACAAAAAGAGAAATATTATATGCTACCACTAATGTGAACTTTGAAAAATGTAAAACAAATGGTTTATAATGTAGAATGTAGGGGAACTAGCAGTAGAGAGCAATTAAGGAAGGGGGAACAATAATCCAGGAAGAACAGATAAGCTATTTAACGTTCTGGGGATGCCCAGAAATGACTATGGTCTGTTAATTTCTGATGGTTGTAGTAGGAACAAGTTCACTGAAATGTTGCTATATTATGTAACTTTCTTGGGGTAAAGTAGGAACATGTTGGAAGTTAAGCAGTTATCTTAGGTTAGTTGTCTTTTTCTTACTCCCTTGCTATGGTCTCTTTGAAATGCTCTTTTATTGTATGTTTGTTTTCTTTTTAACTTTTTTTTTCATACAGGTGATTTGAAAAAAGAATGGAAAGTTAAAAAAAAAAAAAAAAAAAAAAAAAAAAAAAAAAGATGTAGTGCCCCCTTGAGGAGCCTGTGGAGAATGCAGGGGTATTCGCCTACCCCACCTCCATGGTTGCTAACATGACCACAGACATAGGGGACTGGTGGTTTGATGGGTTGAGCCCTCTACCATAAGTTTTACCCTTGGGAAGACGGTTGCTGCAAAGGAGAGGCTAGGCCTCCCTGTATTTGTGCCTAAGAGTCTCCTCCTGAATGCCTCTTTGTTGCTCAGATGTGGCCCTCTCTCTCTGGCTAAGCCAACTTGAAAGGTGAAATCACTGCCCTCCCCCCTATGTGGGATCAGACACCCAGGGAAGTGAATCTCCCTGGCAACGTGGAATATGACTCCCAGGGAGGAATGTAGACCTGGCACCGTGGGACGGAGAACATCTTCTTGACCAAAAGGGGGATGTGAAAGGAAATGAAATAAGCTTCAGTGGCAGAGAGATTCCAAAAGGAGCCGAGAGGTCACTCTGGTGGGCACTCTGATGCACACTTTAGACAACCCTTTTTAGGTTCTAAAGAATTGGGGTAGCTGGTGGTGGATACCTGAAACTATCAAACTACAACCCAGAACCCATGAATCTCGAAGACAGTTGTATAAAAATGTAGCTTATGAGGGGTGACAATGGGATTGGGAAAGCCATAAGGACCAAACACCACTTTGTCTAGTTTATGGATGGATGTGTAGAAAAGTAGGGGAAGGAAACAAACAGACAAAGGTACCCAGTGTTCTTTTTTACTTCAATTGCTCTTTTTCACTCTAATTATTATTCTTGTTATTTTTGTGTGTGTGCTAATGAAGGTGTCAGGGATTGATTTAGGTGATGAATGTACAACTATGTAATGGTACTGTAAACAATCGAAAGTACAATTTGTTTTGTATGACTGCGTGGTATGTGAATATATCTCAATAAAATGATGATTAAAAAAAATAATAAAATAAAATAAAATAAAGCATGAAGTAGTCCTCATAAAAAAAAAAAAAAAAAAAAAAAAAAGAAAGTGAGAAAAATGTTATTAGAAACTGGAGGAAAGGGGGTCCTTGTTATGTAGCGGCAGGAAGTTGAGTGACACTATCACGTGTGTTAATATGAAAAGTAGAAAACTTACTTACTGAATGATCTGGGTGATCCAGCTGAGGAGATTTCCACACAGAGTATCGAAGTACTGCTGGTTTTGGGTTACTTATAGTAAAGTGTGAGAAGAAAGACATAAGCTGAAGGAAGGAATGTTAGAGGAAAAGGGGCCAGGACTAGTTTTTTATTTTTTTAACTTCAGCCTTTCCGGAAAACAAGTGATGCTAAATTTAAGAGCTGGCTTCTGAGCAAAGTTCAAATCTAGGGCATTCTCAGGAAAACATGGTCTAGAGATAAACCATGGATATGAGTATAAAATCCTTTGTTAAGACCTCAGAAAGACCTATATAAGTGCTTCAGAGGATTATTCTGAGGAGCTTAAGCAGTTTCAGAAGAAGCCCAGCATAGAGAAGGGCTTATCTTAAAAGATTTGTTTGGTTCACAGGTGACCCCATAAAGATTTTAAAGATAATTTTATTGGCAGAAACACCACCAGCTTGGACTGAAAGGGATAGATATAGTGCAAAAGGAAAAGAGGACTTTGGAATCAAACTTTTATAACAGGAAGCAGGTGAGGAAACTATGCAACTGCAAATGGGCTGCCTTTCATGGAAAAGAGTGACTCAGAGGGTAGAAACAAGAACCCAGAAGGTGTAGACAAGAGCCAAAAGTCATTCCAAGATGGGTAGGATTGAAGTCTAGTTAAGAAATTTCAAACATTTTACCTGCTGGATTTCAGAATTGCTATGAACCAGTCACTCCTATGTGCCAATTTCCCTTTTTTTGCACAGGTGTGTCTATATCACTTATGGTATAAGTGTGTGTAACACCATTGTTCATTGTGTATGGGGCAGATGACATGTCTCTTTAGACTGAGAGGAACTGTACTTGAGGAGGTGTACCTAAGGAACTATACTTGTGGAGCCTCTTTCTGGACTTCCAGATGGTGTTTTACTGTGATTGCCTTTTAAAAAAATTAAACTGTTTATTTTGAGATAATTGCAGACTCATATACAGTTGTAATAAATAATACAGAAAATCTACTGTACCCTTTATCCATTTCCCCCAATGATAACATCTTGCAAAACTATAGTAGAATATCACAACCAGGATATTGACATTTCAGTCACCACAAGGATTCCTCATGTTGCCCTTTTATAGTCTTATCCACTTCCCACCTGTTCTGGTTTGCTAATGCTGCCATTATGCAAAATACCAGAAATGGATTGGATTTTATAAAAGGGGGGTTATTTGCTACAAATTTACCATTCTACAGCCATAAAAATGTCCAAACTAAGGCATCAACAAGAGGATACCTTCACTGAAGAACAGCTGATGGCATCTGGAACACCTCTGTTAGTGGGGAAGGCACATGGCTGGCGTCTGCTTGAACTGGGTTGTGTTTCAGTTCCTCTCTCAGCTCCTGTGCATGCTTAGCTTAGTGTCTCCAAGCATCCTTCTGTCTGCAATTCCAAGCATCTCTCTAAAAGTCTCTCTTAGCTGCTCTTGGGGTGTTTTGTCCTCTCTTAGCTTCTCCAGAGCAAACTCTGGGTTAGAATCTCAAAGCATCTCCAAGCATCTGGGCCTGTGTCAGCTCTTTTTAAAGGACTCCAGTAAACTAATCAAGACCCACACTGAATGGGTGGGGCCACACCTCCATGGAAATAATCTAATCAAAAGTATCAACTACAGTTGGGTGAGTCATATCTTCATGGAAACAACCTAATCCAAATATACTACAAGATTGGATTAAAATATGGCTTTTGTGGGGGCCATAATATATCCAAACTGGGACACCTCCCATTCACCCTTGGATTGAATCATGTCCCCCACAAAAGACATGTTCTTAATCTGCATTCCTATGGGTATGAACTTATTTGTAAATAGGACCTTTGGAAGATATTGTTATTAACAAAGGTGTGGCCACATTGAATCATGGTGGGTCTTAATCCATGTTACTGTATGCTTATAAAGAGAGGAAATTCAGACACAATCAGAAGCCAGAAGATGTAGAAGCCAGAAGTCAGAGAAAGCCATGGGAGGAGACCAAGGACTTGGCCATGTGACAGAGAATGGTCATCACCAGAGTGCTGCCGACCCTGGGAGAAGTCTACCTTACTATCTTCTTGATTTTTGACTTCTAGCCTCAAAACTGTGAGACTATAAATTCCCGTTGTTTAAACCAAGCCATTTGTGGTATTTGTCATAGCTGACTTAGCAAACTAAGACACTCCCCCTCCTTGACCTTGATAGCCACTAATCTGTTCTCCCTTTTATAATTTTGTCATTTCAAGTAAGTTATATAATTGGAATTGTACAGTATGTTACATTTTTGGATTGGCTTTTTTCACTCAGTGTAATTCTCTGGAGATAATCCAAGTCATTGCATATATCAATAGTTTATTCCTTTTTTATTGCTGAGTATGGTATGGATGTACCACAGTGGTTTTTTTTTTTTTTTTTTTTTGTTGTTTTTTAACCATTCATCCATTGAAGATTTTGGTTATTATGAATAAATTTGCTATAAACATTTGTGTACAGGTTTTTTTTGTGTACTTAAATCTTAATTTCTTGAGGATAAATACCCAGGAGTGCAATTGCTGGCTGTATGGTAGTCATATGTTTAGGTTTTAAGAAATTGCCAAACTATTTCAAGAAAGGCTGTACATTTTACATTCTCATCAGCGGTGTATGAGTGATCCAGTTTCTCTGCATCTTCACCAGCATATGATGTTAAATTATGTATAAAATTCACATAATATAAAATTAACCATTTTAAAGTGAACCATTCAGTAGCCTTTAGTACATTCACAATGTTGTACAACCACCATTTCTATCCATTTCCAGAACATTTCATCACCCCAAAAGAAAACCCTGTACTCATTAAGTAGTCATTCTCCATCTCCCTCCCCCGCCCCCCATCCCCTGGCAACCACCAATCTGCTTTATGGATCTATGGGTTTACTTGTTCTGGCTATATCATATAAATAGAATCATGCAATATGTGACCTTTGGTGTTTGGCTTCTTGCACTTTGCCTCTTGGTTTGGTGGTTCACCCATATTGTATCACTGAAATACCTCATTCCATAGTATGCATATCCCACAGTTTGCTTATCTATTCATCTGTTGTTGGACATTTAGGTTGTTTTCAGCTGTTGGCTGTTGAGAATAGTGCTGTTTGTATAATTACTTGTTTTGAGTATCTGTTTTCAATTCTTTGGGGTATATACCTAGGAGTGGAAATGCTGGGTCATATAGTAATTCTATGTATAACTTTTTGAGGCACTTGCTGGGGAAGTTGCAGACACACTCAGCAGCCATCTCCCAGTCCTTGCCTAGTACCTTCCTTTTCCCTTCTTGCTTGCTGGCATGCAGGTGTTTGGTATGTTTCCATTCTTGTTTATTTTCATGCACTTGTTCAGTATGTTTGCATTTCACAAGAGACTGCAAGCATCCCAGGGGAGATGTTAAATCTCAACCAGTCCCAGTTGCTTGGCACAGGGGCTGCTTGATGAACAATTTTTGGTTATTGGCAGCGTGCCCTTCCCTGGGGTATATAAAAACCCAACAATTGGGCAGCACATGTCCCTCATGTTTGACATGCAGAGCTGCTGGCCCTGACCTGAGCTGTTGGACTCCCTGGGGGACTGTCCATGATAGGATCTCTTACCTGCTCTTTTGAACCCTTTGTTCTATATAAATAATAAAGCATTCATTTGTTGAAAATCTCTGTTGTGCCTGAGCCCTTGTTCTCCAGTGCACCATGTAGCAACTTGCTCAACAGCATCACCAAACTGTTTTTCACAGCAGCTGCACCATTTTACATTCCCACCAGCCATGTACAAGCATTCCAGTTTTTTCACATTCTCACCAACACTTAGTATTTCCCATTTTTTTTTTTTCTGGGAATCTCATTACAGTATGTCATTATGACTTTGATTTGTATTTTGAGACAATTGAAGATTCCCATGCAGTTGTAATAAGTACTGCACCCTTGTGTTAAAACTTCTGTTTTAGCTGGCTATTTTTGACACTATTCTGGCAGGGGAATTGGGGGGCACTGCTTCATTACTGTATATGGGGGTAGTAGGTTCAGTTCTCACTCAGTCTTCTTTAACACTCAGTAGTGGGTGGCCTCCTCCTTACTTTTGGGAGGGGATAGGAGTTCATGGTGTATGTGGGGGTGTCATTACTTCTGGGTATTTCAGAAACTTCTGACTTTCTGCTAGATCTCTTCTAACACCCTCCCCAAAGGAGTTTTGGCATAACTTTGTTGTAGCCTCTTGAGAGTGCAAGTCTAGAGTCCCTACTTGGACTTTGCTGATGTGTGTAGGGACAGAGCCAGAAATTTTTCTGTAGTGTTTGGCTAGAGCAGAGTGGCCATCATTTGCAAATTTCTTTCTTGCTAGATTGCCTCTTTCCTGCTCCTTTGGCTAGAGGGAGCAGGCTTTGTTGGGGCTTTTTTGTCTGCACCCATTGAAGATTATGGGTTGCTTCTTCTTCAGCTCCAAGTCTAGAATATATGAAAAAAAAAAAAAAGAAAACCCATGGGAACTATCATTGTCTTTCTTCTCTCAGATCCCTAAGTTTTCTTTCTACATTCAGAGTCTTCTTATGTTGTTATATATAATGCCCAGAGAACCATTTTTAGTTGTCCTTAGTGTAAGGAATAGGGAATAGTATGTCTACTTCAGCTTCCTGATATCTTAAGTCCCCAGTGCTGCCTCTTAACTACATGATAGGAAAGTTATTTTTTATGATGTAGCTTTATAATTTTTTGTTCTTTTGGCTTGAATGTTTTAGTTTCAGTAGAGAACATGTTGCTTTTTATTCATTTGTTCAACTGTTACTATTCAGTTAAAACAAATAGGAATAAACATAATCCAGTAGTGTGTAGCTTCTTGGAAAGTTATATTACTTCTGATTGTTTTAACACTTTTTTTTGGACAGATTTAAAGAAGAGGATGGGAGAGTCTGAGGGTCATGGGCAGCTCTATTCTGGCTCTCAAGGTATTTGTAGGAAGCTCACACGCAGCAAAAAGCCTCTTCGACCACTGAATTTTATCCCCCAAGTCTTATAAAATGTGTTTTAAAATAAAGAAGTCTAAGATGGGCTCTGTTGTTTGCACAGTGAATAACAGTTCCTACATTCCTTGGCCTTGTCTTGTGCTTCCCTTTATGAACTAGCAGGTTTTGGTGAACTTGACAGTTGTAGCACAGAGCTTTGCTTAATTTAAGGTAAAGCATACCATTTGTATCTGTCTGTATGGTGTGTGGATAGATGGGATGTTTGAATTAGAACAGAGCTAAAATTTGATCAGTTACTCCTGCTTTGTACAGAGTATGTGGAAATAATACCCAACCTGTACAGTGAGTTATTTTATGATTAGAAGAGCCTAATTTTGACTTCCGGGGTGAACATAACTTCTTAGACCTTCAATGTCAGTATTTTAACTTGACTTTCTCTTTTTATTATCCAAAAGAAAAGAATGTCAAAATTAGACTGGTCTGTGAGCTTTTGCTCTGAGTCATTCAAAGTCAATGTCTCCTTGCTTTATCTTTATTTTCCAGAATATGAATACGTTTTTCAATTGTAATTTTCTTTGATCCTTCTATGCTTTCTATTCTTTTCATCTTTATTATAAGAATAACTGAGTGTATTTAGTTTTCTACTCATACCCTAGCCTTGATGAGATCATTTATATCACAGTTATCTAATTCTAGTGAGTATAACTACATTTTATGTTTCATACAGTCCTTTGTGGCCCAGAGCTACCTTCCCTTGGTAGTAACTGCAAAAGAAACCAAAGAGCCTACTGCCCTTGCTCTTCCAAGGTAATTCTAAGGCTTTATAATATATATTATATTATATAATATAATATATATATAATTATATTTAAAAAATTATATATATTTAAAATTATATATATATTATAATATATAATATATATATATTATTATATTATATATAATATAATATAGATGTAATGTAATATCATTGTCTTGTTTCATCATAACCCACTTTCTTTCCATCTTTCCATTTATGTGGATGTTTACCTGCCTTGATTAAAAGACCTCGTTCCTCTCTACTCAGTTTAATTTTGACATCTTTGACTTTTTCTGACAACAACCATCCAAGATTCCCTTGCTAAAACTTTGATTTGTTTCCCACCTGAGGCTTATTCAACACCAATATTCGGTGGACTTACAGTGTCTAGGACTCAGATTCCCAGATGATCCACCCAATTACTCTTTTTTTAATACACTATGTAGCTTTAATAATCACCTTATCATCATTAATTGATGATCAATTTCTCTTAAGTGAGAAATCATAAATAGTCATGCATAGCCATCCAAATCTGGCAGTAGATATCTTTTGCAAATAAGTAGAAATACTATTTTTAATTAGCTTTGATTTAGGAACTGTTTATAAAAGTAGGATTTAAAAAATAAAAGAGAGAAAGTATAAAAACATCCATCTGGCATGCATAATGGCACTGTTGTTAGCCCCTGGGAATACCTTAAACACTCATTGGGACAATCTGAAGTCTTTCCAGAAGCTTATTTTTCAAATAAACTTGTTTGCGTGAGATAGTTGGACAGAAGGATGGAAGACTGGAAGATTAAGAGCATTTACTAGTCTTAATTGTATTATCTTAATGGTGCATCCTGATTTCACCCCACTTTTCTTTTTACAAAAGGAATAATTATGGGAGTACTGCATACTTATAAGGTATCAATGAAGTAATGGATATTAGGTATTTAGACTATTTTCATTGAATACCTTTATGTTAGATTCATTATACCTTTATGCCATAACAATGTATATAATTGATTGCAATAAATAGTTGAGAGACTCCCATAGTCTTTCCGGTTTCAGTTCATGCTTCTCCTTTAGGGACTATTCTAAGGCCACTATAGGACACAAGACTTTTCCTTCCTCTGGTCTAGCCCTTACTATGGAAGCCATGTAATCATGCTGGAAAGGCTCTTGAAGGTCAAATTTCATGTCTCCCTTGATGGTGAATCTGTTCTATGCTGTCTGTTCCGGTTTGCTTAATGCTGCCATTATGCAAAATACCAGAAATGGATTGGCTTTTATAAAGGGGGTTTATTTGGTTACAAAGTTACAGTCTTATGGCATGAAATGTCCAAACAAAGGCATCAACATAGGTACATTCTCTGAAGAGCACTGATGGTGTCTGGAAAACCTCTGTTAGCTGGGAGGCATGTCGCTGCTGGCGTCTGCTTGCTCTAGGTTTCGTTCAAAATGGCATTCTCCAAAATGTCTCTCTAAGCTGCAGTTGCCGCTCCTTCTGTTTGTGAATTTTAGGGCTCCAGTAAACTATCAAGACCCATGCTGAATGGGCGGGGCCACACCTCCATGGAAAATAATCTAATCAAAGGTAATTACCCCACAGTTGGGGGGTCACATCTCCATGGAAACGCCTAATCCAAAGATTCCAACCTAATCACATTAATATGTTGGCCCCACAAGACTGCATTAAAGAAATGGCATTTTGGTGGATATAATATACCACACTGGCACACTGTCCCTGGCCACGTGATCCTACTAGAGTACTTTCAAAAAGAAAATGGGTTTCCCCTTTAGTGTGGTGGTGTAAACAGAGCCTTGATCCGGATCAGAAGTAGTAGTTCTTCTACTTACCAGGGGTCCCAAAGTAGCTCTCCTTTCTTCTGTGACCTATTCTTCATAAAATTTGCTTATTTTTGGAAATGACCTCAAACTTTATTCAGCGTTTCTTCCCTGCTTTTCTCCCTCTCATATTTACTTTATTCAAGTAATTATTTTGGATATAATTTGAGAACCATGCATATATTCTTCATTCTGTGGTTTGAAGCTGTTATATACCCCAGAAAAGGTCATGTTACTTTAATCCTTTCCTGGGGGTGCAGCCCTATTGTACGTGGGAACTTCTGATTGGTTATTTCAACTGAGACGTGACCCAGCCCATTCAAGGTAGGTCTTAATCCCCTTACTGGAGTCCTTTATAAGAGAATAAAAGACACACAGAAAAAACCCAGAGAGCATAGAGAAAACCTTGGAGAAGCTAAGAGAGGAGCCACAGAAACTCAAAGAGGAGACACTGGAACCAGAAGCTGAAAGCAGTGAAACCTGGGAGTAAAGGACTAGCAGACACCAACCATGTGCCTTCCCATGTGACAGAGGTGTCCTGGATGCCAGCAGCCTGTCTTCAGAGTCCAGGTATTGTCCTGTTGATGCCTTGAGTTGGACATTTTCATGGCCTAAGAATTTATTCCTGGAAAATACCTCTCTTGGAAACACTTGGCTTTCAGTGGTGAGATATACCTCTCTATATGGATTTTTCTGCACATGTTATTATAGCAACTCTTTCTGCTTAATTTCTTATTATTCTTTTTATGTGCATAGGCAAGCAAGGTGTAGTTATCAAGTGTTTTTACATACAATGTTTTCTTTGATTCTTATGTCACTGTGAAGTAGCCACAGTGAAGGATTTTGCACACTCTTTTTTGGAAAATCCATCTCCACGATAGTATTGTTGTCGGATTTGGGCTTCCAGATTTTGGCCTTGCCACAAGAAAGAATTCAAGGGCACAGCACTGCGTAGAGTAAGCAGGTAGAAAATTATTAGATACACATGTGAGAGAACATGAGGGCACTCCTCCCCAAGAAAAGAAAGGTCAGAGGTGAGAGGCCTCAATTATTCTATTTTCATTCAGAAGTTTTTAATAAATAACTTCATTATAAAAATTTTTTTTTGAAAATGTAATTCTGTAAAACATTGAAAAATCTATTTTAACAAAGGTACGCCTTATGTATTTTCTAATGGCACTTATATTTTACAATGAAAAACCTTGTTTTATATAAAGTCAAAAATACTCCAAGAGGTTATTCGCTGTCTACAAAGTGCTAGGTTTTTGTCTTGTATTTTACTCTCTTTAAATAATCTAGCACTTTGAAAAAGTGGCTTCAAAGCCTTGACCACTAGAAGGGAGGGAGGGTGTTTCCGGAGTTCTAGTGCCAGATTCCTGGAGGTAGAAGGGTGTGTATGGGGAGAATCAGCTTAGGAAGTCAGTTGACACCTGAAGAAATAGGATTGGAATGCTTCTCCCAAGCCCCTTCATGGAGACACTAGATGATCAGGGTGAATGGATCCCTGTCCTGTCAGGACCGGAGCACCCTTTTCCCTTGCCACAGACTCTACTCTCCAGTGGTGAAGGTCATGGCCAATTCCCTCCACAGCAGGTTCAGAGCTCCAAGAGAGGCCAGGGTGAGGTCCCAGAGGAATCTGGACTTTTCTGACCCACACCTGCCTAAGGCAAAGTTTATTACATGAATGTCCTAGTTAAAAAGCAAAATACTGATCCTGTAAAATATGAACTGTTAAAAAAAATCGTGCTTAAAAACAGCTGCTAGATAAGACGGGTGGTGGAAAAGGAGTGAAGAAAACAGCTGCCAAAAAGGGAGGGGATGGATTTAAAGGGCTACTAGAGAAAGTTTGGGGCAGCAGGAGAATTTCAATTTAGGACAATATCTACCAGGAAAAAAGTAATTACACCTGCTTCCCAGAAGTCCATTAACAAAATGCCATTTGTAAAAGGTTGTGGAGAAAATAAACTCATTGGTGTTCCTTTCCCTGCCTCTCACCTCTTCAAGAAGGTGCAGAGATTCTTTGAGCCTGGCCCCCAAGGACTGCACCTACCCTGAACAGTTACTGTGCAGGTGGGAGGCTCATGGCTGACAAAGGCTGGGGGAGGTGGCAGGGAAAGAGGTTATCACCCCTTTTTTCTGGTCCCTGTTTGGTCTTCACCATGTGCCATGGCTCCCATCCTAGGCAGCTGCCTTCCGGCTCTCACGGCTTCCGAAAGGGTATTAAAGTAGGTTAAAGCTATTCTTATCCTTTGAACAACCAGGCCAATAAGGCATTAAAAAAAATTTTTTTTTGGGAATAGAGGTTTAAGAAATGGCTGGGTGACCATGGTCCAAAAAAAGGTGAAGGCAGATGTTCTTCTGCACCAGCAAAGTTCACAGTGATAGGCAAATTCCTAGTAGGTAGTGACGACATTGAGGGAAAAGGAAGGAACAGACAGGATAGAAGGGGGAAGTTTGAAGGAGGAAAGGTGAGGAGAAAAGATGGCCAGGAGAGGAGGGACAACAAGGCTCCAGTTACAAGGTTTTAAATAGTTTCTTTATCTGTCCTATGAGTTTATCGGCATCATTAATGGGAGTAGAGAATTCAAGGAGAGATTGGTAAAGAGTGGGTAAAGAGGAGAGGTCTCCTCTAAGGGCAGCCAGAGACTTTACAGACTGTGGCCAGAGGCCCACTTACCGCTGTGAACCAACGGTGCTGGGAGGGTGGCAGGGAGTGGGGGAAGGGTTTCTGGGTCTAGTGATGAAGACCATATATAGTAAGGAACTTGACAGCAGGGAGTCCCTCTTGGATTGTCACATACCATTTCCTGTAACATGAGTCCCAATAACATGCACAGTATGCAGGAGGTGGCTGCGTACCAAGTTGATGCTTTTTAAAAAATAAACCTTAATAAGTCCCTAGGACTCACTGAAACTAATTTTTAGAAGCAAATTTCCTAGTCTGATTCTAAACTTTCCAGACATTTTTATACTTTTTTTTTTTTAAGGTATACCAAACTACCTTGCCTAAATCAAAACACGCTTATTCACTCAATTGCTTCCAAATAAGGGCCAGGGAAGCTAAATTTTAAGGCTTTCACGTCCAGTAAGGAGTACTGGCCTGGGCTGGAGAAGAAGCCTGAGTCTTGGACCTGCTCAATTCCTGACAATAAACCAAAGTGATTTGCAGACAGAAGGGGGAGGGGACTGGGAGGAAGTTGAGGCTTGAGTGACAAGGCAATTCCTTGGTAGTTCTGAAACTCTAGTGGAGAAGCTAGCATGAGGCACCTGCTGAGAAAAGTGCCTGGAAACTGCAGGCTCCACAGTAAAGAGGTAGAAGTGTGTTTCTGAATCAGGGGTGTCTCAAGAGGTGGTCCCTGGGCTCCCTCCCATGAATGGGAAGAACAAAATAGGGATGGGATTGGCTGAGTTCTGGGCAAAGCCTCTGCTGTTAGTGTCAGGAGAGCCTCACAAGTCAGGCAGAGCTAATTATTCGGTGCCAGAAACCTTGCTGAGTACTGGGGGCAAAACCAACTGGGGCCACAAGAGGAAGGTGGAAGCTCTTTGACAGAGAGCAGAGAAGAGCCTATCCAGTGGCCCTGAGTCCATGGGGACTGTTCTAGTTTGGTAGTGCTGCCAGATTGCAAAACACCAGAAATGGATTGGCTTTTATAAAAGGGGGTTTATTTGGTTACACAGTTGCAGTCTTAAGACCATAAAGTGTCCAAGGTAACACATCAGCAGTCGGGTACCTTCACTGGAGGATGGCCAATGGTGTCTGGAAAACCTCTGTTAGCTGGGAAGCATGCGGCTGGCATCTGCTTTCAAAGGCCATGTCCCAAATGTCTCTGTATGCTTCAGCTCCTCTCTCAGCTTCTGTGCATTCTTCAAAGTGTCCCTCTTGACTGTAGCAATCTCTCTTCTTCTGTCTGAGCTTATATAGTGCTCCAGTAAACTAATCAAGGCCCATGCTGAATGGGCAGGGCCACACCTCCGCAGAAACTATCCAATCAAGAGTCATCACCCACAGTTGGGTGGGGCACATCTCCATGGAAACACTCAAAGAATTACAATCTAATTAACATTGATACATTTGCCCACACAAGATTACAACAAAGATAATGGCGTTTGGGGGGGGCATAATACATTCAAACTGGCACAGGGACTGCAAAGTGGAAGAGCTAGAAGAGACATCATGGAAAAGAAAAAGTTTAGTACTGGAGGCAACAGTGCACTCATAGGTTAGAACTCAACTAGTTGCCTAGTCCTAACTTTTTGAAAACTCTTCTTCCAAAAATTCCAGCTTCCTGGAAAAGGGACAGATAGGAGAGAAACAAATGAAGGTTCACACTCTCTCCTTTGCTGTCCACTGCAGCCGTGAACTCAGAGTCTAATAATAATAATATCTCATGATGTTCAGGGTGGGAGTCAGGGAATAGGGAGGTGATGGCAGGAGGCATGCCTTGTATTTCTTCTTTCCAGTTCAAAAAAGGATGAGGGGGTCATGATATACTTGGAGAAAAACAGAATTGCAGACCCGTGAGAAAACTGCTCCCATCTTCTTGCCTGTCTCCTGTGGATACTGCCAAGGAAGGCAGGAACAGATGAGGTCATGGAAGATGGCAGAGACTGAAGCAGTCCAAAGTCAGTTCAATTCCCAACAGGGGAAAAATGTGACGTGAAGTGAGGATAAGTCAGTGAGACCCAACTCCACCTTGTAAACAGGGCTCCAGTTAAAACCAGGTACCAAATAGTTGAGGCTGGTGCCAACTGGAATGGACTGGTGGGAATGGATTCATGGTGTGTAACAATGCTCACTGCAGTCATTCTAAGGCTAACAGCTCAACCAGGAGGTGAAATGGTGTGTCTGAGATGTCTGTGTAAATGGTACCATTGATGGACAATACTGACTGAAAATAGAGATGTTGGTACAGGAGGGAGAGGGGTGGTAGGAGAGAAGAGAGGCTCTCTCTCTTGCCCACTGGATGGAGCCAAGTGATGCTCTGCAGCAGGCCTGACCAACTGACTTCTGTCAGATCTGTAGGTCGGCACCAGAAGGCAGGCTTTTTGGGCTTTTTCTCTCAAGGTCATCCAAGGTGAAACCCTCACCATTTCTGCATCTTCAAGAGGCCTCCATCTTCCCCAAAGAGAAGGAGGTTATAATCTTTGGAGGGGGAGAAGGCTAAGTGTGGCTCCCAGTTCAGATAAAAAAAATAGAAGTAAAAATACCTGAAGTCCTATGGTATGCAATCTTTTCATTGGGTTGGGACTCAAGGCTCTTCCTGGCATTGATCCTGGAGCCTGAATCCCCCAACCAAGTGCTCCATACAGACAATGTAAGTTTTTCTCTTTGAACCCAGCTCTGAAAGCTCAGCTGCCTTCATAGGGATGAAGATGGGGTGGGTATAGAGGTTCCCTGACAGAGGAGAAAGCTGGGGGGCATCCTCCTTGGAATGCCTGGTGGAAATGAGGTGGAATGAGGTGGAAATGAGGCAGGGTGGTGATGGCTCAGGCCAGAGGTGAGGACAGGAGGCAAGAAATGCAGAGGCTGAAAGTTCAGTGGACCCCCCAGCCCCTATGGAATCTTGAGGCTGAGCTTGCAAAGTGGTGAGCAGGGGCTGTGCCTCCACTTGGGAGTAGCACAAGACCAGGCCTCCTGTAGCCCCAGGCGGGAAGAAAGCCCTGTAAGTGAGAGAAGTCTACATTAGCAGCACAGAGGGCCTCAGAGAGGTTGGTGGAGCTGTTAGTGAGCAGTGCTTCATGTAGGAGAGCTGCAGATGATGCCGGCTGAGGTGAGGTGGGCTGGGGTTTGGCTGATGAGAGAGAGAGACTTGCTGGAAGCTCCACCAGAAAACTATCCACCTCCTCTTTGGGCAATTTGTCCTGCAAGTATGAGGTAGATCCAAGCTGGTATTTTGGAGGGAGCTGAGCAGGGGAAGAGATAGGTGAGGATTCCAAAGGGTAGCTCATACTCGTGAGCAATGTGTTGTGCACCAGGGAGTGTGGCACACCTGCGCTGGGCATGGTAGGGATGTGGGCACCAAACATGCCCATGGACCACGTGCCAGGAAGTGCCTTGGTCCCCGTCACATCCCGAGAGGCCATGCAAACCATGGGGCTCAGCCTTTCCTTTACATTGACTGTGGAGCTGCAGCTGAGCAGGCCTAACATGCCCACTGGCTCTGTCTTAATCATGAACAGCTCTTGCGAGTGGTTCTTCTTGACATGCTGTGTCAGGTGGTCCTTGTGGCCAAACCTCTGGGCACAGTACTGACACAGGAAGTCTTTCCAGCCTGTGTGCACCACTAGGTGCTGCTGCACATCCTTAGGAGTATAGAACTGGTGACAGTGATCACAGGAGTGCTTCTTCTCTTTGGCATTGCCTGCTACCTGGTGTGAGTGGGCCTTTAGGTGCTCTCGCAGGGCCTGAGTACTTTCAGAGGTCTGCAGGCATACCTTGCTGGCCAGGTGGCGCTGGTAGCTGAGCTTTGTATTGTAATTCTCACTGCACTCAGAACAGTGGAGGGCCTCTTTTTTGGGGTCGTGGGTCTGCAAGTGGTTCCGCAGGTGATCCTTGTGATGAAACATCTTATCACAGTACATGCACTGGTGGGGTTTCTCGGCTGAATGGGTAGCCATGTGCTTATACAGCTTGTACTTGGAGACAAAAGTCTTGCCACAGTGCAGCTGAGGGCAGCTATGTGGTCTCTGCTCTGGATGGGAGAGGCTGTGAGGCTTCAGCTTCTCCCCATTTGAGAAGGGTGTCCCAGAGATTTCACATTGGCACTTCACCTGACTCTGCGCCTCCCGCTCTGAGGCCTGGAAACTAGTTTCCAACCCACTTCCTCCTCCTGCTTTGCATCTTGAATCCATGGGGTGTGGGGCGCTGGTGAAGAATGTGGTCATGGCAAGGCTAATGACGAAGGGCCATGTTATTCAGAAAGCCTCCCCATCAGCTCTACATAGGCTCTGTGCTCTGTCACGGCCTCCAATGCAGCCTTCAGAGAACAATCTCTTCGCCACACTTGGGGCCCTGAGCTTCGGGCTGGGCTGTGCTTGGGCTCCACCAGACCCACTCAGACCCCAGGTTTGAGCCATTGTGTGGTTCATTGTCCCTCAATTACTCTTAAATTATTTCTGATCTTCACCCTTGCCTACACAATCACAGATAGAAACTTTGTGAAATGTGGCTCCTTGTCAGGCTTGGACCTAAAATCCTATGTAACACTCTCTAGGCTTAAATATCTACCTTGAAAATTTGACTTTCTACATCCAACTGCTCATGAAGCCCTGTCAATTCTGTGTGCCTGGTATTAGGCAAGACTATTTCAGTTGCAAATTACAGAACCCCAATTCAAACTAGCTTTGCAATAAAGGGATTTCATCATTTCATGCTTAGAAAAGTCTAGGGATTGAATAGACTTCAGGGTCAGATTCATATCCTCAAACAACATTGTCAGGAATCTGCTTCCCTCCCTCTCTCAGCTCTGATTCCTCTGTGCAGCCTTTACTCTTTGGCAGGATTCTTTTTATGGCGGGAAAGGTGGCCCTCAGCAGCTCTAGGCTTACTCAGTGCTTAGAGTGCATGAGCTCTGGAAAAGGAAACTTGGAGAGATTGGGTCTGAGCATTTTACCTTGTGCTATTGATTAAGTAAGTGTCCTGATACATCAATACAAATTACATTACAAAGTACAAATTCAATCAATAGAGATATGAGCTAAGTAGAAAGTAAAAGCCCTTTTAATTAGGCAGAAGGGGAGGATAGTATGCTCAACAGTATCAAATGCTGCCTAGGGGACAAGCAGGAGAAGAACTATAAAGTGTTCATTGGATATAACAACATGGAAGTCAGCAATGAATTTGACAAGCAGAGTTTTATTGGGACCATTAGCCAAGACATGGTGGGTGGTAGAATGAAAGGAAGATGAAATGAGGGGGAGTAGAAAGGGAAGGAGGTGGTAGGAGAGGAGATAGCTGACCATCTTGGAAGGCTGGTGGGAAGAAGCCAGCAGAGAGAAGCAGTTTGAAGATATAAGAGAGAGCAAACATCATAAGAGGTAAGGTATTTGAGGAACCATAGAGGTCGGCTACTTCTTCCTCTAAAACAAAAGGGAAAAAAAGATGTATATTTAAGATAGGTTTGTATTATAGTTCTGGTGGCAGAAATTTGAGATAGTCCTTCTGATGACTTTTGCTTCTTCATGAATGCAGAAGTGTGATTGCCTCAGACTGCCTGCTGAGTGATTTTGAAGGGTAGGGGGTGGCAGAATTCAGAATTTTGAGGAAAATAGAGAAGATTTTATCTATGTTACAGAGATATTGAAAATAGGAAAGTAACGCAACTAAAAAACATAGTTCTATAGTTGCCTTTCAGAGATGAAAAACCATTTGGGGTTGATGGCCATAAAGCTATACTAGATTCCTTCTGCTTTGACTATGATTTTTCTCCAGCAAAGCTCAGAGGTGGGTTGGAGGAGGTGGAGACTTGGTGTGACCAAGGGTTGGAAGGAAAATGGGACAATGGAAATTAAAGCTGTGCTCTTAATATGTGGTCTATTCTGCCTTTCTTGGACAACTTTTTCCATTTCTTGCAGTGTTATTGATAGGATGAGTATGTTAAAGTCATATTTGGTAATTTTTATTTTCTTAGAAAATCCTACATTTCATAAAGCTTGAAAGAGTTTTAGCATAGAGTTGCATATAGTATTTTGTAAAGAAAAAATCTTCCATATCTATGGTTTTAGCTCCCATTTGATGTCTTACTTTTTGTATATATTTGTTTTGTCTTTTTTCTTGGTTAGCTAAAGGTTTATTTGGGGTATATTTTTATTTTTCTTCCTCAGAGAACCAAATGTTAGATTTATTTTTCAATTCCACTATTTTGAAGAGATCTTTTAGAGTTACTAATGTCTATGTCTGTTTCTGTTTCTTGCACGAGACAATGGGTCATGAGTGAAAGTCACTCATTCTGGTATACCCAACAGCACTTTGTCCCAATGTCTTCCACAAACATGGTACTCAATTTATGAATTGACTTACGTGGGATAATTTTCTTTTAGACCCACTAAAAGAAACTAGAGATTTTATTAGAGTTGTCCTAGATTCTTTTAGTTTAGGGCTTACATGTGTGGGTTTTCCAGCCCCAATGAATCAATAGATAATTTTTATACATTTGAGTATATTGAATAGTAGGCTGTATTTATTAGGAGCCAAGTGGGATAGAGAGAGATGTCAGAAAACTCTACCTTATAATTGTATTAGAGCTGAGTTTTGACTTGTTTTCCAACTAGTGACTTGGTGGCTTTGGATGTATGTTCAATGCACAGTAATATGTGGTATGAATACAATAGAACTGAGGGATTAATTTTTCTTTCTGCAAAAATGTTTTGGTGGAGTGTTAGTGAGTGGGTAGGCTAATGGACATTTGGGCATTCTTTTATACTTTGTGGGGAGGCGAATATCATTATAATCTGTATGGAAGGCTATTTGGCAATGTTAAAAGCCTTACATCTGCACGTATCCTTTGTCACAGAAATACTGCTGCTGAGATTGTATCCTAAGGCAATAATATAGATAAGAGGTTAAGGATAGATGTACGTAGATAGTCATTGCATCATTGTTCAGAATATAAAAAAATGAAAACAATGCAAATTTCTAATAATAGTAATTTTTGTATAGATTTGATAGAGCTATACAATAGCTGGCACATTATTATGCAGGTGTTTTGTGAAAACATTATGAATACTTAATATACATGTGTATATATATTTATTTAAAAATCCAGGCATGGGTATTAGTCAAGATAGCAGCAGAATTCAGATGGCATACTCAAATTGAGTAATTTGAGCAGAGTCAAATATAGGAATTATTTAAAAGGCATGGGCAGGATATAGAGAAACAGCAAGGAATAGTGTAGTACCCGGAGCTGGTAGGAGTGTGGAGGGGAGGTGATCTTATCACTCTAGGACTGCCTGAAGGGGACAGAAGAAGGGGCTGTTAGGCAGGGAGAGCTAAGGAGGAGAGAGCCTTCTGATAGGACTTGTGACTTTTCATTGAAGGATGTAGCCTTTCCACAGCAACCCCATAGTGTGGTTGCTGGAGAAGGAATATTTTAGTCTTTTTCCCCTTTCCCACGCCTCTCTTTTCTGAGCCCAACCAAAAGTTTGGTCCTTTGATGCTGTTCAGATAAATCAGTCTCCTAAAGCACAGAGTAGGACGGAGATGATTGTGAGATCTAGAGGAGCGAACAAAATATCCAGCTCAACAGATATATACCAACTTGTTAATAATAGAGGTTATTCCCTGGTGATGGGATTATAGGTTGATATTCTTGCCTTTTTCCTTAATTGTATTTTCTAATTTTTAAAAATGAATACAGATTACTGGTATAATTTTTAAAGTGTATTTTTTCTCATAGAAATAGAAGTTTGCCTTAAATTATCTGAAAATTGTGAACTTGTTTTGCCAAAATTCAGTTATTTTGTATCTACACAGCTGAATGCCCTCATAACCATTAATTTATTTAAAAATATCCTGAGGATTTCTTAAGGATTTTTCCTAATTCTAACTGATGTTAGCATTTGGGAGAGGGGTGGAGGGTTGGCTTTATTTGGGGATATTTACTTCTCTTTGGCGAAATTCTTGGGAATTATTGTGGCATTTAAAGCCACACTATATAAAAAAGTAATCAGAGCTTCTCAGAAGAATTTTAAAACTCTCAACATAATTTTGTAATCTTGACATAAATAGGATTTAGTGGAACAGAAATTATTAAAGCATTATTCTAAAAAATAATTATTGCAGTAACATAAACAACATAAAATTTCCCATTTTAATCACTTTCAAGTACACAGTTCAGTGGTATTAACTACACTCACAATGTTGTGCTACCATCACCATCATCTGTTTCCAAAATTTTCCCATCATCCCAAACAGGAGGCCCTTTCCTCCTTCTTCCAAGCCAGCAATGTAATAACTCTCTGACCCTGCTTCTTTAGTCACGTGTCATTGTCTGACTCTTTTCTGCCTCCCTCTTCCACATTTAAGGATCCTTCTGATTACATTGGGTCCATCCTGACAATCCAAGATATCTTCTTACCTTGAGGTCCATTTTTTAGTAACCTTAATTCCTCTTTGCCATGTAACCTAACATATTCACACACTCTGGGGATTAGACCATGGACATCTTTCAAGCATATTCTGCCTACCATGGTCCACTCTCTGACCCTAACTATTCATATTTGTCCAACATGCAAAATGCATTCACCTCATCTCAAGCTCCCCAAAGGTCTCATCTCATTATAGCATCAACACAAAGCAAAAATTCTCATCTTAACCTCATTCACTTAAAAGTCCCAAATGTCATCATTTGAATCAGATATGGATGATTATTCTGCCAACCACATACATGTTACATACAGAGGAACAAAGATAAGGATGACAGTATATTTCTCATCTGGAACAACACAAGTGAGCAGTGGAGCAACACCTTTCAAGTCGTGAAAGAAAGAAATGTCTACCTAGAATTCTCTATCCAACCAAAAATCTTTTTATAAAAACAAAGGTGAAACAAAAACTTCGATAGTATCAATAGCAAAACTACACTACAAGAAATTGTTAAAGAAAGTCCTACAGGCAGGATTTAAAATGACACATGGATCTACACAAAGGAAGGAAAAGCTCCATAAATGGGTATATTTACAAATGGGTAAATACATGATTTTTTTTTCTTATTTTTAATCTCTTTAAAAGATAATTGACACTTTAAACAAAAAAACCCCATTGTATTATGGTGTTCATAACATATGTATAAGTAAAAATTGTGACAAAAATAAGATAAAAGTGAGGAGAGGGGAAATGAAAGGATAATACTGTAAAGTTCCTAATACCATACAAAAGCACATAATATCATTTGAAGGTAGACTGTGGTAACTTAAGGATGTCTACTAGAAACCCTAAAGCAACCATTAAAATGACAAAACAAATAGAAATAGCCAATAAATCTTAAAAAGAGAAAATGTAATCTTAAAAATACTAATTTAATCCAAAAGAAGACAGAAAAAGGGAAAAGAACAGATGGGATATATAGGAAAAAATAGCAACATGATATACTTACATCTGACCATGTCAATGATCACATTAAATGTAAATGTTCTGAATACGCTACTTATAAGGCATAGATGATTACATTGGATGAAAAAGCAAAGCCCAATTATATTCTTTAAATATAAAGATACAAGCAGGTAAATAGTAACAGGATGGGAAATTATATTCCACACTAATACTAATCAAATGAAAGCTGGAGTGGTTATTAATAGCAAACAAAGTAGATTTAAGAACATACTTACCAGAAATCAAGGATGTGATTTTGTAATTATAAAGGAGTCAGTTCATCAAGAAGGTATAATAATCCCAATCATTCATGCACATAAAAGAGACTCAAAGTACATGAAATAAAAACTTGATAGAACTGCAAGAACTGCAAGAAGTAGATAAGTTGAGAATTATAGTCCAAAATCTTAAAAGCTTTCTCTCAATGATTGATAGAACAGTTAGACAGAATGGAAGCAAGGATACAGAAGACTGAAACAACACTATTAACCAACTTGATCTAATTGATATTTTTAGAACACTCCAACCAGCAGCAGAATGCACATTCTTTTCACATTCACAGAGAACATTTACTAAGATAGACCATATTTTGGGGTATAGAATATGTCTCGAAAATTTAAATGAATTCATGTCATAGAAATGTATGTTCTCTGGTTACAATGGAATTAAATTAAAATTCTGTAGCAAAATATCTCTGGACAAGCCCCCAATATTTGGAACTAAAGAATACAATTCTAAATTCTAAATCACCCATGGGTCAAAGAAGATATCAAAGTGAAAATCAGAATGTATTTTGGACTGACTTAAAATGAAAATGCAACATATCCAAATTTATAGGTTACTAGAGAGGATTGTAGAAAGATGGTGAAGAAGCTCCAGAATTAAGTCTCTCCAGCAGAACAACTCTTAAACAGTCAGGAACTGTCTGAAACAACTATTTTGAAACTCAAGAGTTGAGTAGGACACCCAAGGACGAGCAGGTAGAAGAGGCTGGTAAATTATGGTAAAGACTAGTAAATTGCTCAGGAGTTACTGGTGCCCATCCCCCAATCTTGCAGCAGGCCACAGTGGGCTCTGGCCCCTGGCTAGCTTGCTGGTGACAGAAAGGGACACAAAAATCCACTGCCCCAAGATCAGGGGTGGGCATGGCTGATCGTTGTTCATGGCTCGTGATTAGTGACTTTGGATTGCTAGGGGCCAGGCTCTGAGGGTGGCCGTTGTTCCAACCTGCCCCGGACAAAAGTGGCTGAGGAGACTTAAAGATGCTATGCTTTCTTCAGGGCTGTGGAGGACAGTTCAAGGACTGCATTTGCTGGGCAGGTCAAGAAAGTACACCTTTGGGGAGCCATGGAAGAAGCTCCTGGTGCCTTTTTGATCCTCTCTCCAGTGCAGTTTGGAGCCAGTCTGCACCCCTTTCATGGGTTCCTGGCCTTGTTTTGGCTGGGAAAGACTAACACGGGAAATTCTGCTCTGATGTTCCATCCCCACCCTTCACAAGCCCCGCCTCCCAACCCCTGCTGGGAATTTTCCCTCCATGTGAAAGCATCTTGAGATGACAATGAAAGCACTGTAAGAAACTATTGAGGTGGTTACCTGCTTTAAACACTGGGAAGAGGGAGATAGGTTTCCTGGGATATAGAGGGGACATTCAAACTACTGTAAACAGGGGAATCAAAGCAATTAACAAGCAAAAACCTAGAAAAAGACACCAGCCCAGAAAACACAAGGAGAACCCTGGAATTTGCATTCACCTTGGACAGACCTTCCTGATGAGAGGGCTGGCACTATGAAAACCTCTGTCATAACAACAGCTGTTTACAAAATTACATACAAGACATCTCATGGAATAAAAGCCAGAGTTAACATTTAAAAATATTAAAATGTACAGTGTGCACAAAACAGTACAAGACAAACAACAACAACAGAAACAGGAGATGATAGTTATCAAAAGGAAGAGGCTAAAAATCCAGAAAACACCAATGAAGAAGACCAGACTGTGAGCATATGGAACAAAGACTTTAAAAAAGTGATCTCAAAAATGCTCAAAGAGGGAATCTAAACAATGTGATAAATGAATTAGATTAAACAGACATATATAGATCATTACAGCCCAAATTACCAGGATGTACATTCTTCCCTAGCACTCATGGAACATTCTCCAGGATAGATCATATACTGGGGCACAAAACAAGTCTTAATAAATTTAAAAAGATTGAAATTATTCAAAGCACACTCTCTTACCATAATGGAATGCAATTAGAAATCAGTAACCACCAAAGAACCAGAACTTTCACAAATATGTGGAGGTTAAACAACACACTCCTAAACAATCAGTGGGTCAAAGAAGAAATTGCAAGAGAAATTGGTTAAATATCTAGAGATGAATGAAAATGAGAACACAGCATATCAAAACCTATGGGATGTAGCAAAGGTGATGCCGAGAAGGAAATTTAGAGCTCTAAATGCATGTATCAAAAGGAATAAAGAGCTAAAAACCAAAGACCTAACTGAACGGAAGAGGCTAGAGAATGATCAACAAACTAACCCTAAAGCAAGTAGTAGAAAAGAAATAACAAAGATTAAATCAGAATTAAATGATCTGGAGAACAAAAACAAAAAACAACAACAAAAAACAAACTAACTAACAAAAACAATAGAGAGAATAAATAAAACCAAAAGATAGTTCTTTGAGAAGATCAACAAAATTGACAAATCCATAGCTAGACTGACAAAGTCAAAAAGAACGGAAGACCTAAATAAACAGAAATGAGAGCAGGGTAATTACTATGGATGCTGAAGAAATTAAAAACTCAGAAGAGAATATTATGAACAACTGCATGTCAACAAACTAGACATTTTAGAGGAAATAGACAATTTCCTGGAAAACATGAACAACCTTGACTGACCTGAGAAGACAAAGAAGACCTCAACAAACCTATCACAAGTAAAGAGATCCAATCAGTCATCAAAAGTCTTTGTACAAATAAAAACCCAGGGCCAGATAGCTTCACAGTGGAATTTTACCAAGCTTTCCAAAAAGAACTGACACCATTCCTGCTCAAACTCTTTCAAAAAATTGAAGAAGGAACATTACCTAACTCATTGTATGAAGCTAACATCACCCTAATTCTAAAACCAGATAATGATACTACAAGAAAGGGAAACTGCAGGCCAATCTCCCTAATGAATATACATGCAGAAATACTCAAGAAAATACTTGCAAATCAAATTCAAAGGCACATTGAAAGAATTAAATAACACGATCAAGTGGTGTTCATTCCAGGCATGCAAGGGTGGTTCAACATAAGAAATTCAGTCAATGTAATACAACACATTAACAAATCAAAAGGAAAAAAATCAAATGATCATCTCAATAGATGCTGAAAAGGCATTCAACAAAATTCAGTGTCCCTTTTTGATAAAAACATTTCAAAAGATAGGAATTGGAGGAAACTTCCTCAATATGAAAAAGGTCATATATGAAAAACCCACAGCCAGCATGGTACTCAATGGCAAGAGGCTGAAAGCCTTCCCCCTAAGATCAGGAATGAGACAAGGATACCTGCTGTCACCACTGTTATTCAACATTGTGCTAGAAGTTTTAGCCAGAGTGATTTAGCAAGATAAAAAAACAAAAGGCATCCAAATTGGAAAGGAAGAAGTAAAGCTGTCATTATTTGCAGATGATATGGTCTTATATTTGGAAATTCCTGGGAAAATGACAACAAAGCTACTTGAGCTAATGGACAAATTCAACAGAATGGCTGGATACAAGATTAATGTGTAAAAGACAGAAATGTTCCTATATACTAGTAATGGCCTAACTGAAGGGGCAATCAAGAAAAAAATTCTGTTCACAGTAGCAACTAAAAAATAAAAAAATAAAAAAATAAGTACCTTGGAATGAACTTAACCAAAGATATAAAAGACCACTACACAGAAAATCACAAAACTTTTACTAATTAGGTAGAAAGATATTCCATGTTCATGGATTGGAAGGCTAAACATTATTAAGATGTCAATTCTACCCAAACTGATCTACAGATTCAATGCAATTCCAGTCAAAATTCCAACAACCTACTTTGCAGACTTGGAAAAGCTGGTTATCAAATTTATTTGGGAGGAAAAGGGGGCTTGAATTGCCAAAAGCAGTCTAAAAAGGAAGGACAAAGTGGGAGGACTTACACTTCTTGACTTTAAAGCCTACTATAAAGCCACAGTTGTCAGAACAGCATGGTACTGACACAGAGATAGACATATTGATCAATGGAATTGAATCAGTAGTTCAGAAATAGACCCCCAGATCTATGGTCAACTGATTTTTGATAGGCCCCCAAATCCACTGAACTGGGATAAAACAGTCTCTTCAACAAATAGGGCTGGTAAAACTGGATATCCATAACCAAAAAAATGAAAGATGATCCCTACTTCACACACTATGCAAAAATAAATTCAAAGTGGATCAAAGACCTCAATATAAGAGACAGTACCGTAAAATTCCTAGAAGGTAATACAGAGAAACATCTTCAAGACCCAGTATCTGGAAGTAACTTCTTATACCTTATACCCAAAGCACAAGCAATGGGAGAAAAATAGATAAATGGGAACTCCTCAAAATCAGAAGCTTCTGTACCTCAAAGGACTTTGTCAAAAAGGTGAAGAGGCAGCCAAATCAATGGGAAAAAATATTTGGAAACCATACATCTGAAAAGAGACTGATATCCAGCATATATAAAGAAATTGTACAACTCAATGACAATAGTACAGACAGACCAATTATAAAATAGGCAAAAGATATGAAATGACATTTTTCCAAAGAGGAAATACAAATGGCTAAAATACACATGAAAAAAATGCTCGTCTTCACTTGCTGTCAGGGAAATGCAAATCAAAACCACAATGAGATATCATCTCACACCAGTATGAATGGCTGCCATTAAAAAAACAGGAAACTACAAATGCTGGAGAGGATGTGGAGAATTTGGAGCTCTTATTCATCACTGGTGGGAATGTATAATGTTACAGCCACTCTGGAAGACAGTTTGGCAGTTTCTCAGAAAACTAGATATCAAGTTACCCTATGATCCAGCAATTTCACTTCCTGGTATATACCAAGAAGATCTAAAAGTAGTGACATGAAAAGATATTTGCACACTGATGTTTATAGTGGCATTGTTCACAGTTGCCAAGAGATGGAAACAATCCAAGTGTCCTTCAACAGAGGAGTGGATAAATAAAATGTAGTATATACGTACTATAGAATACTATGCAGCAGTAAGAAGGAATGAGATCCTGAAACATATGACAACATGGTTGAACCTTGAAGACATAATGTTGAGTGAAATAAGTCAGACACAAAAGGAGGGATATTGTATATTATCACTAATATGAATTCCCTGAACAATGTAAAATCAGTGTATTATAATGTCAAATTATATAATCTAATTATATATAATTAGAGATAGACAGAAGCTAGTGAAGGGAGAATGATTACCTAATATGTATACACATGTTAATGAGGGTGAACTTAAAGGTCAGGGAATGGACAGAGGTGATGATTATTTTTTAATGGGATTATGAGAATCAGTGCTGCATTGAAGGTGAACATGATTGAAAGGGGTTGCTTAAAAGCATGTATCTGACAGATTAGCACTACAAATATAAATAAGTGCTTGCGTGATCTACTTCTAAGGTATGACACTGGTAGAAAGAGCTAACAAAGAGTGGTATATGGGAAAAAACTACTCATTGCATATTATAGACTATATTTAATAAGAATACCTTACCAGCACCACCCTAATTTAGTAGGGATAAATACTTAGGGGCCAATAAGAGCTTTGGGGTGTTTTGTGTTATGATAATTGTTTAAAATTGAGAGTGATAAGAATTGCACAACTAAAGGAAGATAATGTGGGACATTTATTGCTTATCTTGGAGAGAATATATGCTATGTGAAATTAGGAACCCCCTACTTAATAAGTAAAGACCCCAATCTTGAGGCTTGCTCTTGTGAAAGTTAGGGTGTAAAAAGGAGGCTAAACCTCCCTATAATTATGCCTAAGAAGCACCTCCAGAGAGCTTCTTTTGTTGCTGAGATGTGGCTTTTCTCTCTCTAAGCCCAACCCTGCAAATAAATCCAGTAACCTGCCTCCTATGTGTGACATGACTCCCAAGGGAGTGAATCTCCCTGGTGACATGGGACACGACTCCTAGGAATGAGCCTAACCCTGGAATTAAGGGATTGAGAAGCCTTTTAACAAAAAGGGGAAAGCAAAGGTAACAAAATATGCTTTCAGTGGTTAAGAGATTTCAAATGGAGTCAAGAGGCTGTCCTGGAGGTTACTCTTATGCAAGTTCCCACTAGATATTCCAAATGGCCACAGTATGCCAAGCCCTAATCAACAGTAGTCCTGATATACCTAGGTCCCTATCTGAGAATCTATAAAAGTATCACTCACTAAGTTTATTTTTCTGAAACTTAAATCCTACAAAGTGTTCCTATGCCAGATAAATCCCCAAACCCATAGGCAACAGCCTCTTCAAGAATATCAACCAGATGCAGCCCCCTTCCCCATGTCAACACCCCTTTTCAATATGAACAAGTTAGGGTGGTCATTGCCCAGATATCCCTGAAGAATGAGAAAGTGATTAAATGAGAGAGAGGGATAACAACAGACAAGATAGGATTTAACAAAGGATTATCAATACTGAATCTTTATATAAATATATTTTTTAGATGCTATGGTATTAGAATGGCTAGAATGAAATAACTGAAATGGTGGAACTGTAATCCATAACATTCTTTGAAATTAGCTATATAACTACTTGTTAAATTGTACTTTGAAAGTTATCACCTTTCTGTGTATATGTTATATTTCACAATAAAAAATGTGAAACAAAAATGCTCAAGGAGATTAAGGAAAATACAGAGAAAGAACTAAAGGTTATCAGGAAAACAATGAATGAGCAATATGAGAATCTTAATAAAGAGATAGACATTTTAAAAAGGAACCAAACAGAACTACTGGAGTTGAAGACCACAGTAACTGAAATGAAAAATGCCCAAGAGGGTTTCAAGAGTAGATTGGAACTGGCAGAAGAAAGAATCAGTGAACTTGAAAACAAGACAATTGAAATGAGGCAGGCTGAGGGGCAGAAAGAAGAAAGAATCACAAAAAAGCAAAAATAGCCTAAGGTACCTCTGGGACACCATCAAGCACACCAATATACACATTATAGGAGTCCCAGAGGGAGAAGAAGGAAAGAAAAGGGCAGAAGGAATATTCAAGGGAATAATGACAGAAAGCTTCCTAAATTTAGCAAAAGATGTGACGGTGCACATCTAAGAAACCCAGAGAACACCCAACAGGAAAAACTTGAACAAAAAAATGCCCCATCACATACTGATCAAACTGACAAATGTATGGGACAAGGAGAGAGTTCTGAAAGTTGCAAGCAAAAAGGAGCATGTTATGTACAAGGGAGTCCCAATTAGATTTAGTGTCACTTTCTCTTCAGAAGCTATATAGGCAAGAAGAAGGCAGTGGGTTGAAATACTTAAAAAAGCTGAAAGAAAACAATTGCCAAGCAAGACTTTCATATCCCATGAGACTGTCAAAAATGAGAGCGAGATTAAGTCATTCCAAGATAAACAAAAGCTGAGAGAGTTCATCACAACTAGGCCTGCCCTATAAGCAGTGCTCAAGGGAGTCCCTTCAGATTGAAAGGAAAGGACACTAGATAGTGATTCAAAGCAGCATAAAGAATTAAAGATCTCCAGTAAAGGTAACCTTTTAGGTAATTATAAATACCTGTACTATTATACTGCATTTTTGTTATGTAACTCCACTTCTTACTTCCTACAGTTGCTAAAATGCAAATGCATAAGAAGTAGTGATAGATCTGTGGTTTCAGTCTTACAGTAATCAAAGATACAATTGGTAACAAGTACAAAAAAAAAGGTGAGGGGATTGAACTAAGTTGTTTAATTAGTAATGGTTGTCATAATGATGAAAAAGTCTTCAGAATATAATGCTTTTGAGTTAATTTTTATATGTAAAATGTTAGTTTGGGAGGTGTAAAATGCCATGAAACCATTTTTTTTCTCCCAATGAGTCTCTTTGAATGATATTCCACAGTTTACTCTGCAGTTATCTTTTGATTATTATTAATAGAGTGTTAGCTAAGTGTTCTAGACCAACTACAGATTTCAAAATCTTTTTTTTTTCTTTCATTGTGGTATAAATAATAGTGATAAACATTTTCCAGTGTTCCCTTTGACAAAATTTGAAGACACCTGAAATTGTCTCATTATCGTCTGACTTCTCTCCTTTCATATCCTCGGCAGGCAGTGTGCATGTCACAGAATTCTAAAAGGCAAGCACATTGAGGTAGTATCTGCGCTGGCCGAGTTCCTGCAAATCCCAAGACATTTTCATCCCTCACAAAGGATGCTTTTAGGAAGAAACTCTATATTTGTTTCCTGCGAAACCATTATTAACTGTTCTTTTTCTTTGATGCAACTAACATGGCATTAAAAAAAAAAAAAAAAAGCCCTGGATACAAAACATATTTCTGGAAGAGTGTTTCAGAGTCCTAGAAATTTTTTATAGCAGAAATTCTTCATGAAATTTTTCTTTGAGGGATATTGAAAATTTAGGAGGGATTTTTTTTCAGGTTTCTCCACTCAGGTGAAAGAAGACTAGTCCAGAGATTGAGTCCTCACTCAAAGATTGTTCCATCACATTGTCCGCCACTGCATTTCAGCCCTGAGAGTGTGAAATCAACACCTTTACAATGAGATTTTGCATCCATTCTCATCTGGTCTTCCTCAATTGCCAATTGCCTCCAATTTCAGCTAAACTATATGGTGGCCGACAAAGAATCTAAAATAATTGTATATGCCACTTTTGTTGCATTTAAAGAATGCAGGCATCAAAGAGGTGTCCGAAAGTGAAACAGGGTAATGGATAGATAGAAGTCAC
This sequence comes from Choloepus didactylus, assembly GCF_015220235.1. Lineage (NCBI taxonomy): Eukaryota > Metazoa > Chordata > Mammalia > Pilosa > Megalonychidae > Choloepus > Choloepus didactylus. The sequence continues at coordinate 171,268,212 of NC_051310.1, forward strand.
TGGACATCACCTTTCTTTTTTCTGTACCTTATTCAATTATGTCAGTTATGACTCATGATGTGTACACATGGCTGATGTTTCTAGTTAGAGCCAATTGAGGAAGGTGGTTTGTCCCTTTCCAAGATACCTAGCTATTAAATATCTTTGCATTTCAACCCTGACTGCTATGCCCTTTGTTCAGCAGACATTCTTACATTTGTTTGGTTTGTCATTTTTCCCAGAATTGGAGTGCAAGATTATATAAGTGAAGGGCTTGCATGGTATTCATTGAATGGTTTTGCCCTTTAAAAACAATACAAATATGTTTATTAATATATTTACATGTATGTGAATAATTGTTTTGATAGTAAGCTATAAAATGCAACATAAAATTTATCAGTGAATTATATTCTGCATCTATTTTTCAAGTCATAAAATGCTGCATATATATGCCCTATTGGTATTGCTATGAAGTGATAATTAGCTTTTGTGTGTGGCTTGTGGCATTGGACTCAATGCTTGGTAATCTGATATTCATATACATTTTGTTTTCTATTTGCTTTTGGTTAGAATGAGCCCAATATTTGAAATATTCATGGTGCTTTTCTTGTGAGAGTCAAAACATACAAAAATATTTATTTTGAGTATTATCAGAATTACAGTTTACAGATACAAAGATAAAGGACCAAACTGAAATTACCTTTTATGAAAGGTCAAATTATATTTAAGGTATATTTATATCTTTTAAACATTTTGAATCTATCTTTGCCTGGGGCCTTACACATTTTCCTGTGGACTCTTGAGATATTCTTTCAATTTGTTCCTGTGGTGGATAGATCCTGGGGTGTCTCCCATGATTCCCACCCCCTGGTGTTCATGTCCTGTATAATCTCCTCCCTTTGAATTTGGGCAGTTATCTGTGGCTTGCTTCTAATCAATACCAAAAATATGGCAAAAGTGAAGTGATTTTGCAGATGTAATGTCCCAAATCAGTCAATCTTTAGTTAACCTAAAGGGAGCTTATCCTGGGTGGGCCTGACCTAATTAGATGAAAGCCTTCAAAAGAGGGACTGGGCCATTCCTGAGGTGAGAGAATCTCTCCTTTGCTGGCTTTAAATAAATAAGCTGCCACAAAGAAAGTGGCCATGTGGGAGAAGTCCATATGGCAAGAATTTGTGAGTGACATCTGGGAGCTGAGGGTGGCCTCTAGCAGGAAGCTAAAACTCTTACTCCTACAATACAAGGACGTGAATTCTGCCAACAACATGAGGGAGCTTGGAAGTAGGTATTTCCACAGTTAAGCCTCTGATGAGACTCCACCCTGGCTGACACCTGGATTTCAGCTTGGCGAGGCCTGGAAGCTAAGCTGTGCCCAAATTTCTGATGTGCAGAAATTGTGAGATAATAACTGTGCGTTGTGTCAAGCCACTAAGTTTGTGGTACTTTGTTATGCAACAATAGAAAACGAATACGGTCCCCTTGTCTCTAATCTTTTCCTTCTAATTTTTCTTTCTTGCTTCAGTTAGCATGATCTTTCTGAATGAAAATTTTGATTATTTCTCCTGTGCTTAAAATTCTTTAAGAACTTCCTATGGTTTACAAGATGAAGTTGGCTTAGGGCGGGGCAAGATGGAAGACTGGTGAGCTGTATGTTTTAGTTACTCTTCCAGGAAAGTAGGTAGAAAGCCAGGAACTGCGTGGACTGGACACCACAGAGCAATCTGACTGTGGGCATACTTCACACAACACTCATGAAAATGTGGAACTGCTGAGATCAGCAAAATCTGTAAGCTTTTGTGGCCAGGGGACCGGCACCCCTCCCTGCCAGGCTCAGTCCCGTGGGAGGAGGGGCTGTCAGCTCCGGGAAGGAGAAGGGAGAACTGCAGTGGCAGCCCTTATCGGAAACTCATTCTACTGATCCAAACTCCAACCACTGATAGACTGAGACCAGACACCAGAGAATCTGAGAGCAGCCAGCCCAGCAGAGAGGAGACAGGCATAGAAAAAAACAGCACGAAAAACTCCAAAATAAAAGCAGAGGATTTTTGGAGTTCTGGTGAACATTGAAAGGGGAAGGGCAGAGCTCAGGCCCTGAGGCCCATATGCAAATCCCGAAGAAAAGCTGATCTCTGTGGACCTTTCCTTAATGGCCCTAATTGCTTTGTCTCTTAGCATTTCAATAACCTATTAGATCTGTGAGGAGGGCCTTTTTTTTTTTAAATCCTTTCTTCTTTTTCTAAAACAATTACTCTAAGAAGCCCAATACAGAAAGCTTCAAAGACTTGCAACTTGGGCAGGTCAAGACAAGAGCAGAACTAAGAGAGCTCTGAGACAAAAGGCAATAATCCAGTGGCTGAGAAAATTCACTAAACACCACAACTTCCCAAGAAAAGGGGGGTGTCCGCTCACAGCCATCATCCTGGTGGACAGGAAACACTCCTGCCCATCGCCAGCCCCATAGCCCAGAGCTGCCCCAGACAACCCAGTGTGACAGAAGTGCTTCAAATAACAGGCACACACCACAAAACTGGGCGTGGACATTAGCCTTCCCTGCAACCTCAGTTGATAGTCCCAGAGTTTGGAAGGTGGAGCAGTGTGAATTAACAAAGCCCAATTCAGCCATCATTTCAGCAGACTGGGAATCTCCCTACACACCCCAGCAGCCCGGAACTGCCCTGGGGGGACGGCACTCACCTGTGACATAGCACAGTCATCTCTCATCAGAGGACCAGGGGGTGCAAGGCCTGGAAGAGGGACCCACTCGCAAGTCTCAGGAGCCATACGTCAATACCAAGGACTTGTGGGTCAGTGGCATAGACAAACTGTGCCAGGACAGAACTGAAGGATTAGACTATTGCAGCAGCTTTAAAACTCTAGGATCACCAGGGAGATTTGATTGTTAGAGCCACCCCTCTCCCTGACTGCCCAGAAACACGCCCCATATACAGGGCGGGCAACACCAACTACACACGCAAGCTTGGTACACCAATTGGACCCCACAAGACTCACTCCCCAACTCACCACAAAGGCAAAGCAGGGGCGAACTGGCTTGTGGAGAGCAGGTGGCTCATGGACGCCACCTGCTGGTTAGTTAGAGAAAGTGTACTCCACGAAGCTGTAGATCTGATAAATTAGAGATAAGGACTTCAATTGGTCTACACATCCTAAAAGAACCCTATCAAGTTCAGCAAATGCCAAGAGGCCAAAAACAACAGAAAATTATAAAGCATATGAAAAAACCAGACGATATGGATAACCCAAGCCCAAGCACCCAATTCAAAAGATCAGAAGAGACACAGCACCTAGAGCAGCTACTCAAAGAACTAAAGATGAACAATGAGACCATAGTACAGGATACAAAGGATATCAAGAAGACCCTAGAAGAGCATAAAGAAGACATTGCAAGACTAAATAAAAAAATAGATGATCTTATGGAAATTAAAGAAACTGTTGACCAAATTAAAAAGATTCTGGACACTCATAGTACAAGACTAGAGGAAGTTAACAATGAATCAGTGACCTGGAAGATGACAGAATGGAAAATGAAAGCATAAAAGAAAGAATGGGGAAAAAAATTGAAAAAATCAAAACAGACCTCAGGGATATGAGAGATAATATAAAATGTCCGAATATAAGACTCATTGGTGTTCCAGAAGGGGAAGAAAAGGGTAAAGGTCTAGGAAGAGTATTCAAAGAAATTGTTGGGGAAAACTTCCCAAATCTTCTAAACAACATAAATACACAAATCATAAATGCTCAGTGAACTCCAAATAGAATAAATCCAAATAAACCCACTCCGAGATATATTCTGATCACACTGTCAAACACGGAAGTGAAGGAGCAAGTTCTGAAAGCAGCAAGAGAAAAGCAATTCACCACATACAAAGGAAACAGCATAAGACTAAGTAGTGACTACTCAGCAGCCACCATGGAGGCGAGAAGGCAGTGGCACAATATATTTAAAATTCTGAGTGAGAAAAATTTCCAACCAAGAATACTTTATCCAGCAAAGCTCTCCTTCAAATTTGAGGGAGAGCTTAAATTTTTCACAGACAAACAAATGCTGAGAGAATTTGCTAACAAGAGACCTGCCCTACTGGAGTTACTAAAGGGAGTCCTACAGACAGAGAAACAAAGAAAGTACAGAGACACTTGGAGAAAGGTTCAGTACTAAAGAGATTCAGTATGGGTACAATAAAGGATATTAATAGAGAGAGGGGAAAAATATATATGACAAACATAAACCAAAGGATAAGGTGGCTGATTCAAGAAATGCCTTCACGGTTATAACGTTGAATGTAAATGGATTAAACTCCCCAATTAAAAGATATAGATTCGCAGAATGGATCAAAAAAAATGAACCATCAATATGTTGCATACAAGAGACTCATCTTAGACACAGGGACACAAAGGAATTGAAAGTGAAAGGATGGAAAAAAATATTTCATGCAAGCTACAGCCAAAAGAAAGCAGGTGTAGCAATATTAATCTCAGATAAAATAGACTTTAAATGCAGGGATGTTTTGAGAGACAAAGAAGGACACTACATACTAATAAAAGGGGCAATTCAACAAGAAGAAATAACAATCATAAATGTCTATGCACCCAATCAAGGTGCCACAAAATGCATGAAAGAAACACTGGCAAAACTAAAGGAAGCAATTGATGTTTCCACAATAATTGTGGGAGAGTTCAACACATCACTCTCTCCTATAGATAGATCAACCAGACAGAAGACCAATAAGGAAACTGAAAACCTAAACAATCTGATAAATGAATTAGATTTAACAGACATATACAGAACATTACATCCCAAATCACCAGGATACACATACTTTTTTAGTGCTCATGGAACTTTCTCCAGAATAGATCATATGCTAGGACATAAAACAAGCCTCAATAAATTTAAAAAGATTGAAATTATTCAAAGCACATTCTCTGACCACAATGGAATACAATTAGAAGTCAATAACCATCAGAGACTTAGAAAATTCACAAATACCTGGAGGTTAAACAACACACTCCTAAATAATCAGTGGGTTAAAGAAGAAATAGCAAGAGAAATTGCTAAATATATAGAGACAAATGAAAATGAGAACACAACATACCAAAACCTATGGGATGCAGCAAAAGCAGTGCTGAGGGGGAAATTTATAGCACTAAACACATATATTAAAAAGGAAGAAAGAGCCAAAATCAAAGAACTAATGGATCAACTGAAGAAGCTAGAAAATGAACAGCAAACCAATCCTAAACCAACTAGAAGAAAAGAAATAACAAGGATTAAAGCAGAAATAAATGACAGAGAGAACAAAAAAACAATAGAGAGGATAAATATCACCAAAAGTTGGTTCTTTGAGAAGATCAACAAGATTGACAAGCCCCTAGCTAGACTGACAAAATCAAAAAGAGAGAAGACCCATATAAACAAAATAATGAATGAAAAAGGTGACATAACTGCAGATCCTGAAGAAATCAAAAAAAATTATAAGAGGATACTATGAACAACTGTATGGCAACAGACTGGATAATGTAGAGGAAATGGACAATTTCCTGTAAACATATGAACAACCTAGACTGACCAGAGAAGAAATAGAAGACGTCAATCAACCCATCACAAGCAAAGAGATCCAATCAGTCATGAAAAATCTTCCCACAAATAAATGCCCAGGGCCAGATGGCTTCACAGGGGAATTCTACCAAACTTTCCAGAGAGAACTGACACCAATCTTACTCAAACTCTTTCAAAACATTGAAGAAAATGGAACACTATCTAACTCATTTTATGAAGCTAACATCAATCTAATACCAAAACCAGGCAAAGATGCTACAAAAAAGGAAAACTACCGGCCAATCTCCCTAATGAATATAAATGCAAAAATCCTCAACAAAATACTTGCAAGTCGAATCCAAAGACACATTAAAAAAATCATACACCATGACCAAGTGGGGTTCATTCCAGGCATGCAAGGATGGTTCAACATAAGAAAATCAATCAATGCATTAGAACACATTAAAAATTCGAAAGGGAAAAATGAAATGATCATCTCAATAGATGCTGAAAAAGCATTTGAGAAAATCCAACATCCGTTTTTGATAAAAACACTTTAAAAGGTAGGAATTGAAGGAAACTTTCTCAATATGATAAAGAGCATATATGAAAAACCCACAGCCAGCATAGTACTCAATGGTGAGAGACTGAAAGCCTTCCTTCTAAGATCAGGAACAAGACAAGGATGCCCCCTGTCACCACTGTTATTCAAGATTGTGCTGGTAGTGCTAGCCAGGGCAATCCGGCAAGACAAAGAAATAAAAGGCATCCAAATTGGAAAAGAAGAAGTAAAACTGTCATTGTTTGCAGATGATATGATCTTATATCTGGAAAACCCTGAGAAATCGACGATACAGCTACTAGAGCTAATAAACAAATTTAGCAAAGTAGCGGGATACAAGATTAATGCACATAGGTCAGTAATGTTTCTATATGCTAGAAATGAACAAACTGAAGAGACACTCAAGAAAAAGATACCATTTTCAGTAGCAACTAAAAAAATCAAGTACCTAGGAATAAACTTAACGAAAGATGTAAAAGACCTATACAAAGAAAACTACATAACTCTACTAAAAGAAATAGAAGGGGACCTTAAAAGATGGAAAAATATTCCATGTTCCTGGATAGGAAGGCTAAATGTCATTAAGACGTCAATTCTACCGAAACTCATCTACAGAGTCAATGCAATCCCAATCAAAAATTCCAACAACCTACTTTACAGACTTGGAAAAGCTAGTTATCAAATTTATTTGGAAAGGGAAGATGCCTCAAATTGCTAAAGACACTCTAAAAAAGAAAAACATAGTGGGAGGACTTACACTCCCTGACTTTGAAGCTTATTATAAAGCCACAGTAGTCAAAACAGCATGGTACTGGCACAAAGATAGACATATAGATCAATGGAATCGAATTGAGAATTCAGAGATAGACCCTCAGATCTATGGCCGACTGATCTTTGATAAGGCCCCCAAAGTCACTGAACTGAGTCATAATGGTCTTTCCAACAAATGGGGCTGGGAGAATTGGATATCCATATCCAAAAGAATGAAAGAGGACCCCTACCTCACACCCTACACAAAAATTAACTCAAAATGGACCAAAGATCTCAATATAAAAGAAAGTACCATAAAACTCCTAGAAGATAATGTAGGAAAACATCTTCAAGACCTTGTATTAGGAGGCCACTTCCTAGACTTTACACCCAAAGCACAAGCAACAAAAGAAAAAATAGATAAATGGGAACTCCTCAAGCTTAGAAGTTTCTGCACCTCAAAGGAATTTCTCAAAAAGATAAAGAGGCAGCCACCTCAATGGGAAAAAAGTTTTGGAAACCATGTATCTGACAGAAGTCTGATATCTTGTGTATATAAAGAAATCCTACAACTCAATGACAATAGTACAGACAGCCCAATTATAAAATGGGCAAAAGATATGAAAAGACAGTTCTCTGAAGAGGAAATACAAATGGCCAAGAAACACATGAAAAAATGTTCAGCTTCAGTAGCTATTAGAGAGATGCGAATTAAGACCACAATGAGATACCATCTAACACCGATTAGAATGGCTGCCATTAAACAAATAGGAAACTACAAATGCTGGAGGGGATGTGGAGAAATTGGAACTCTTATTCATTGTTGGTGGGACTGTATAATGGTTCAGCCACTCTGGAAGTCAGTCTGGCAGTTTCTTAGAAAACTAGATATAGAGTTACCATTCGATCCAGCGATTGCACTTCTCAGTATATACCCGGAAGATTGGAAAGCAGTGACACGAACAGATATCTGCACGCCAATGTTCATAGCAGCATTATTCACAATTGCTAAGAGATGGAAACAACCGAAATGTCCTTCAGCAGATGATTGGATAAATAAAATGTGGTATATACACACAATGGAATACTACACGGCAGTAAGAAGGAACGATCTCGTGAAACTTATGACAACATGGATGAACCTTGAAGACATAGTGCTGAGTGAAATAAGCCAGGCAGAAAAAGAGAAATATTATATGCTACCACTAATGTGAACTTTGAAAAATGTAAAACAAATGGTTTATAACGTAGAATGTAGGGGAACTAGCAATAGAGAGCAATTAAGGAAGGGGGAACAATAATCCAAGAAGAACAGATAAGCTATTTAATGTTCTGGGGATGCCCAGGAATGACTATGGTCTGTTAATTTCTGATGGATATAGTAGGAACAAGTTCACAGAAATGTTGCTATATTAGGTAACTTTTGGGGTAAAGTAGGAACATGTTGAAAGTAAAGCAGTTATCTTAGGTTAGTTGTCTTTTTCTTACTCCCTTGTTATGGTCTCTTTGAAATGTTCTTTTATTGTATATTTTTTTTGTTTTGTTTTGTTTTTTTGAATTTTTTTTTTCATACAGTTGATTAAAAAAAAAAAAGGGTTAAAAAGAAAAAAAAAAAACAAGGAGAAAAATATGTAGAGCCCCCTTGAGGAGCTTGTGGAGAATGCAGGGGTATTGGCCTACCCCACCTCGATGGTTGCTAACATGACCACAGACATAGGGGACTGGTGGTTTGATGGGTTGAGCCCTCTACCATAGGATTTACCCTTGGGAAGACGGTTACTGCAAAGGAGAGGCTAGGCCTCCCTATAATTGTGCCTAAGAGCCTCCTCCCGAATGCCTCTTTGTTGCTCAGATGTGGCCCTCTCTCTCTAGCTAAGCCAACTTGAAAGGTGAAATCACTGCCCTCCCCGCTACGTAGGATCAGACACCCAGGGGAGTGAATCTCCCTGGCAACGTGGAATATGACTCCTGGGGAGGAATGTAGACCTGGCATTGTGGGATGGAGAACATCTTCTTGACCAAAAGGGGGATGTGAAAGGAAATGAAATAAGCTTCAGTGGCAGAGAGATTCCAAAAGGAGCCGAGAGGTCACTCTGGTGGGCACTCTTACGCACACTTTAGACAACCCTTTTTAGGTTCTAAAGAATTGGGGTAGCTGGTGGTGGATACCTGAAACTATCAAACTACAACCCAGAACCCATGAATCTCGAAGACAGTTGTATAAAAATGTAGCTTATGAGGGGTGACAATGGGATTGGGAAAGCCATAAGGACCACACTCCACTGTGTCTAGTTTATGGATGGATGAATAGAAAAATAGGGGAAGGAAACACAAACAAACAGACAAAGGTACCCAGTGTTCTTTTTTACTTCAATTGCTCTTTTTCACTTTAATTATTATTCTTGTCATTTTTGTGTGTGTGCTAATGAAGGTGTCGGGATTGATTTAGGTGATGAATGTACAACTATGTAATGGTACTGTGAACAATTGAATGTACGATTTGTTTTGTATGACTGCGTGGTATGTGAATATATCTCAATAAAATGAAGATTAAAAAAAAAGGAAAAAAAAAGATGAAGTTGAAACTTCTCAAGTGTGTTGAGTATTAATTATTTGGCATTCATTTACCTTTTCCTCCTCTTCTCACACTTTTCTCTCAAGTGCATCCCATCCTTTCACAGTTTAGCCACCATGTACCAAACCCTTTTTTACTTCCCTGCTTTTGGGTTTGTCCTTTATCTTAAATCACTTATCTTCTCCACCCCTTGGTAGGCATTAAGGCTCTTCCTCAATATGCTTGGTTCTCCTGTTTCTGGGCATATTCTAGGATTGGACTTCCCTTCCTCATTGGAGCTAGGCATGGCCATGTGATTTACTTTTGCAAATGTAAGGAGTGCAGAGGTGATACATGTCCAAAAGTAAAGACTTGAAGAGCCAGGGAGTGATTTACCACATCCCCTTTTCTTGCTACAGCAACTAGTGTTGCTCCAGATAGTGGAGGCTCTGTCAGTCTGGGTCTCGGAGTCAGGGAACATGGAGAAGAGTCTTTAGGCCAACCCATGACGGATTCTGTCAACAAAAAATATAACTTTGTCATTATAAGTCAGTAAGATCTGGGGATTTTGGGTTACTGTGGCATAATTTATGTTATATTGGCTGATACAAGAACTCCCTCTTGCTGACATATTCATTCTGTAGGACTCAGCTCAAATGTCTGATCTCTCCAGGCAGAGTGAAGTGTTCTTTTCTCTGTTTTGACATTCCCTCAGATATACCTCTTTCTCTCTTTTGGTGTCTATCTCATAGATTGCTGTGAGAATTGAGTAAATATATAAAGTGCTTATTAACAATGGCTGGCACATAAGTGCTCAAAAAGAGTAGTTATGATCATTATTATTATTTTATAGCACTTCTCTTGCTTTATTGCAATTGACTCAAATATTTCTCTTCTTTTAGACTATGATCATTTGTAGGGCAGGGACTATGTCCTCTTTCATCATTGCATCAAAGACACCTGACCCAGAGCCTAGAACATAGAAAGCACTTATTACATATTTGCTAGTAAATGTATATTTAACATATACCAGAAATCCCTATTTATAAGTTTTTCCATGTAAAATCATACTCCTAATGTGTATTTTGGTACCATAATTTGCAGACAATGTACAAGAAAAAAGTTTTACTTTTCTTTATTTTTATAATAGTTGAACATGGAGAAATGGTTGCTAGAATACAATTCAGGATATAGGTTTGAATACTGGCTAAGTTATTTAACCTTTCTTCCTTATTTTTCCTCATTTATAAAATGGATATCTACCTCATAGGGTTGTTATAAAGAATTAAGTAATTTTTGTAAAATACTTAGCACAGTGCTTAACACATAGGAAAACAATGAATTATTTATTATTTTTAGGTGTTATTATTAGTTCTTATTTTTACCTTTGACTTTCTTTGCTTGCTTGACCTACGTGTTTTACTATCGGCTTGCAAAAATAGGAGCCTAATACTTCCCCTTTCTTTTTCATAGAAATGACATGATCATTAATCAATAATTTTTACTGCTTATCTTTAGTTTCATCTTCCATGGCAATTGTAAGTAGCATGAAATAGTAGCATCTATATCTAGCTATTTGAATTAAAAACAAAACCAGGTGTTGTGTTCTTATTGTATGAAATGCTCAGGATTGCATTTAGCACTTTCAATATAGTAAAATTCTGCAAAGAAAACTGTGCTTACCCAAAGAGATGTTAGAAGTGAAAAGTATGTCTTACTTATCTTTCCTGCCAATATCACAATTATGTCATTTCTTTCTCAAAGAACAAAATATTATCTGTATTAAATCTAGATGTACCATTTTTTTTTATGGATCTTTGCATCTTTAAAAGTAGCTTCCCAAATACCAGAATTCTAGAATTCATTCTAGAAAAGCTGTTCAATTCTTTTCGAATGAAATTGCAATCTAGTTAAAACTAAATATCCCTTTAGAAACAGAATAGAAGAGTGAAGAAGATTAAAAAAGAAAATGGTCCAAAATGTGACTTGTTCCTCTGGTTTGAGGTTTTAAAGAGACATGCAAGGAAAAGCATGTCATTTCTTGGTGAGTAAAAAATTACCTTAGTGGTAAAGTGGATACCGTTTTGCATGAAATACTGCAATTTCTTGAAAAAGTAATCTAAAAACTTATTTGGATTGTTGTTGGCAAAGTGCACACCAAGTTTCTTCAAGACACAGCTCCTAATGTTTTTCTAAACTTTTCACAGAACTATAATGGTAGAATGAGGAGAATATTTTATTAGAAAATGTTTTCCTTAGAACATAATGAAATCCTGAATTATCACAGTTCATCACATGTCCAAATTTAATTACAATACTCTAAAATATAAATTGTGGTCAGTGAGCATTTAGAATTAATTTTTTATTATAAAATGTTTTTAAAGTTAGAAGTACTCTTAAATGGTTGGGCCAGTTTTTCATTTATTTAACTTTTAGAAGAAATTAAAATACTTTTAAGTTTCACCATCTATTATGCCTTTTCTTTGTCTCAATTATTCTCCTTGTAAAGTGGGACTAGAGTTATTACTACCATAACCCAAAGCATCAGGTTTCATGTTTGAAAAATATAATTCTTATAAATTCCTAACTAAAATTATTTAATGAAATACTGTTTTACTTTCATGCCAAGAAAGTTCTAGATTAGAAGAAAAATGCCTATGCATTAGAATTGGCAATTATGTACTTGAAAACAAATATAATGCCACTGTCACCAATACTTACTGTGTCATAGATGTTAATACCAAATATTTAAAAATCTAACAGCAAGTAATGATGTGACTGGTTTGTGCATTTAGCACTTACTGCACTCATAGGAAAATCAGAACAGAGCCACTTTCTTCTGGGTTGTAATATTTACTTCCATTCCTATAAAAGAAGGTATTTACTACACAAGACGAGTAAGTTAGAAAAATCTTTAATGAAAAAAAATGTCATATTGCAACTTTCTAATTTAGAACAATATGCGCATTTTCAGAGGTATAAGTTGTTAGTCATGATAAAAACTCCGTATTTTAATATGGGAGGAAAAGGCAGAATTACTGCTGTAGCATTATTTTTCATAGTGTAGGTGTCTGATTTGCATGGATTTGGAAGTCAGACAATTTGGTTCCTTCCTTGGTTTCTCCCTTTGCTGTGTGGCAAAATCTCAGGTTTATCATTTGTAAAATGGGGACAATAACAACTGTCTCCCAACGTTGCTGTCAGGTTTAGATAAACTCTTTTAAAGCACACTGCCTGGTACAGGGTAAGCACTTAATATTTGTTACTATTATCATTCTGAGTGTGGTACTTTATACTTACAAAGTACTTTCACATATTGTCTTTCATTTGAGATGAGTTTCCGGATGATAGCACAACATTATCATAGAACTAGGTACAAGTATTTAATAAGCATGATTGCTACTGAATTTGTTCATATGAAAAGGCAGCAGATTAAATTATCTTTGCTTTGATATACGATCACAATGTGTCAAAAGTACTATTTTTTTTTTTTTGCTTAAATTGTCCCTGACTTCAAACCATGTAAAGACGTAATTTCATTCATTCTCCTTTGTCAGCCTTTATCCCGCAGAGTTATCTTTTTTCCCCATTTCACAGAAGGGGAAGAGAACTGTGAAATACCTTACCTAGGGCCAGAGGGCAATCGGCTCTGTGACCAACCCTCACTTTATGATGGAATGCTTCTAACATACTGTCTTCTGCTTTGGCTTTGTGATGGACCTGATGTTTTCAAATCTTGTTTGCAAGCTTTTGAATGCATAGAAATGAAAAGGAGGCATTAATGTGGAGGTGGTGTGAAGCCTCTGGTAGCAGCCCTGCCATACAGTCTTGGTCATTCATATCTTTAATCTTCTCAGTGAACAGCAAGTGTTAAATCCATTTTAAAAAATACTCTGCAACCTCCAACCTTAAGAAGATGAAAAATGGTTTGAGAAGCAGTTGAAAGTTCCAATATATGTTAAATTTTCTTTTTTTTAAGCTAGATTTCCTGTAAGCACTCACTTTTCACCCAAAGGTTGAGAATTTTTTTTCCTTATGGTCTGGATGGATTTAAGTTTTTTGCCAGAAGGAATTAGAGTAACATTGGTAATAATTTCAAAATGACCTATGAGAGTACTCTGCTTTACGGTGTATTTCTGGGAGACACATGACAATGGTTGCCATTCTCTCATACCAAAATATGCTTGTGAACATGGTAGTCAATTTGCATACTCAGCAAAGATATTTGGGTTGCAATTGAGCTAATTGACAAATTTCAGTTGTTTTCTGGGGATTAAAAGTGTTCTAAGAGCTAGTGGGAATAGGAGACATATGTGGAACCCCTATTATTCCATTCTGATTTATGTGCATTGCTATTTATGAATGGCTTCCCTTTAATTAGGTATTTAATCTAAAACAGAACCTGAGATTGTAATAACCCCCAAAGCACAAACTTGGAATGTTAGCCTGGGGGGTGGGGAGTGGGGGGTGGGGTGTAGAGGGGGTGGGTGGGGAGAAGGCAGGGGGAATGAGTTGGGGGTATGGATTAAAAAAGCCTTTCCATCGCAAGGGTATAATTGATTGTACAGCACATAAAAGAATTCTTAATCATTTTATAGGATCATTAAGAAAGCATCATTATGGGAAACATCTTCCACTGCCAGATAAAATCTAATTTCTGTTTTCCAGAATTACAGTTTTTGTTGTAAATGTACTACCTCAATGAGCCTATTTCTTTTTGACTTTTGAGTTAGGGATCTTTAATTCAGGTGTTAACCGGAAAACTTGTTTTGAAAATAAGGAAAAAATCAGTGTATTTCTCAATTTCTTGTTGCTTTGCAGATGGTACCTTTTGTAACAGATCTGAAGTCATGACTTAGAATAAAAGTAAATTGAAAGGGACGGTAAATAATTAACACTCATAGGAAAGAAAATGCATTCAACTGAGTAATCATAAATTACTATACCCCCCCCAAACTCTAACACCCTTGAAAAAAACAATGCATGACAAATAATGCTTTAAGGCTTTATTTAACAATTCACTCAGCTGAAAATGAAAACAAAATGTTTTGTGGAGTCATTCTGAGGTAGTCCTAGGAATGTTAGCAAAAGGAACTGGTCTGTTTTATACTTCATGAGGGAAAATGTTCACATTTTAGAATAGCATTGTGTGATTATTTTTTAATGGGAAAATAAAATATAGGTGACTTCTCCAGGAATCAATATCCTCTTTTCTCCATTCTTGGTGTTGTGCAGGCTGATTAATTTGCAGAGGTTGGGTTTGATTGCTGCTGAAGTAGAAAGCATTATAGATTCTCTGTTATTCTTCAATCCACTTGGCTGAGTTCTATGGTTCTAACTGTCTATATTTATCTACCTTTGCACATGGTGCTTAGCACACTGTAGCTCTGGGCCTCTCCTAAACATATTGTGAAAATCTATTGTGCTGAACTCTCAGGTCTCCTGCTGTGAATAGGTAACTATTCTTTTATTCCCCTCCGCAGGAGTGCTGTTCTGTTAGGTAAAGGTAAATGAGCCAGATAGAAATAGGCATTTAAAAAATAGCTTTGTGTTTATACGATACATGTATCTGGCTAAGTTTTGAAAGAAAAAAGGGGAGGCACTAAAGATCAGAAAACATATAATTCATATGGCAATTAAAGAAATAATGGCAGAGAAAGCTTGCTCAACATGTAATGTGTGGTATTCTCAAATGATTTAATGAAAGCGTTCAGTATTTCCAATCTTATAACACCCACGGTATACTGGCTTGGTGATTGTTGTTGGTCATCAATCACTCCTGGATAAACACTTTTTTTTTTAGTTTCTAATGAGCAGCTAATTAAATGGACTATCCCCTCAATATTCTCTAAATCACTTCAAAAGTTTGAGATAGAAATAAAGCATAAGAGTGTGATGGTTTTTGTCCAGTCTAGCTAGGAATGTTTTTGACAGATCCTCTAATCAAATATTTCCCTACATTTGAAATATTTCATCATGAAATGGTGGAATTACTATAAGTACTTTGACTTTAAAACATAGGCGTATGCAAAGTTACAGAAATGTGGATTTTGGAAAAAAACTGGTTGAAGTTTGTATAGATCCAAAGGCTAAGTTGGTTTAAATACAAACTGGGTCAAGCATTACAATATAAAAGCCTTTCAACATATTTGACTCATTTTTTAGTAATTTAAATGATAACTTACTGTACAATTTGTTAGAGTGACTGTGGAAGCCGTGATAAAAATACAAACTGTTTGAAATCATATACTTTAAAGAATGAGATAACTAACTCAGTTATAAATTAAATATATTTCTTACATGAAGAGGGATTTATGCCTTAATAATTATGATCTATAAATAATTCTTCAGTTGGTACCTGTTGAAAATATTATTTAATTCATTATATTTTCTGAAAATTAAATATAGCATTAAAATACTTTTATATAAAGTCTATGAATAAAATAATCTTAATTCTTTCCCAGAAGCAAATACAGAATCATGTTGGTTAATAAACACCATTATTGCTACCACAAATAGCTACTTAAGAAATTTGCTCCCAGTTAACCCTATAGACAAATAAAAAACCATCTTCTAAAAATGGATACACTTATGTCTGTAATTATGTTAATTCCTCAGTGTTTCTATAATATTGAAATAAACTGTTTTCAATCTATATTTGTAGATCAGAGTTGGAAGCAATTCCTCTAACCTTTGCAAACAGCCTTGACTGCCTACTCTGAGTTCAAAACTGCCTTAAAATGTGTAATTTTTTTGTATACAAAAGGCATTCTAAAATTGTATCATGCAGTTATTGTGCTGAAAGAATGACCCTTGCCATGCTTTGTTTACTGAATGTAAAATTTTCATTTGTATTACAGCTGTGTACCATAGCAGTTTCGGGTTTGTATGAAGGACAACTAATGCACAAAACAGTCAAACCACAGAGCAGTAATTAGTCTGGAAAAGATCAAAGTGTGCTCTTCTAAATCCAGCCAATTTGCTCTGGGTGTGCAAAACCAATAGTCTTTCTTTTGCTAAGGTCTCTTATTAATTTTTGCTTTCGTTTGTTGCAGAGCAGCTGCTTTACTGTTAATCCAACATCCTGCTTAGAAAAAAATCCATTTTGATGCCACAAATGCAATTTCAATGGGTTTAGGAATAATAACCAACTCTTTTTTCACCCCACTTCTGGGAGATAGAAACTTGAAATGAAAGTTTTCAACATCTGTAAAGTGAAAGGAAGCAACATAAGGCATATAGCACTGTTTGGATTTGTTACTCTAGATAATGCTGAAGAAGAGTAATCTGTAAATATTTCTGCTTTTAGTGCTTTTAGCCAACTCTCTATCACTTTATGTCTATTGCTCACTTCTTTTCTTAATGTAAGTTCTTTTTATCCTTATGGTCACATTTGTGGCTTTTCATAGAAAAATTCTTCAGTGCTCCAAAATATTAGTTAAATTCAATATACTTTGCAGAAAAAAAATCTTAAACTAATAGTTCACATATCTCAGGATGAAAACAGTAAAATAAGTAATATCACTTGCTACTTGCTTAGTGTAATTATGATTTTTGAGTGAGGAAGAGTAAATCTTATTACTGTAGGTAAGTGAAATAAAATTTGTGAAAGAGAAAGAGTACAGCATTACCACTTTAAAAATGAGATATGATCTTAGAGAATATATTTAAGTATAGTGTATGCATTTATCCCTTTCTCCATTTCTATCATTTTTCCTCTCAATTTTCTTTTGGTCCAAAGTAGAGAGAGAAATAAACTGATTAATTTATTGATTCTTATTAATGGGGCAAATTTTTTGTATTTTTTACCTTCAACTCTGCTCAAATATTACATATACATTTTTTTCTTAGTAAATTTCTTTACCCAAGCAATGAATATTCACATGTATTGACTGAGTGAATATATTTTTCTATGCTTAGTGTTGCAACAATTTTCCTGGCTTCAAAACAAACCATTTAAATTTGATTCTGAGCTATAGTCCACTCCAAACATGTGCCAAATCTTTGTTTTAGTGTCAATATCAGTAGCTAACTAGACATGAAAACACAGCCAAGCAAAACAAGAAAGTGTAATGATACACAGAATTAGCATAATGAAGAGAAGCACATACAAGTAATTTACAATAATTGATTCATAAACAAATGTGTAATGTCAGTGAAACTACCAAACAGGTTTACTCTGGAATCCTTTTCATTTGAACAGGAATTTAGTGCTTTTGAAAAGTGACAAAATCATACAGGGAAATGAAGTTATCTCTTTCTTCATATAATAGGTACCAACTAGGAACTAACTCTTTATTTTACTCTGAACTAACCATGATATACTAAATGAACTTGAGCTTTAGGACCCTTCATCCTTTCATAATTTTATTTGGTGTCTTATTAAAATCTGGTGTTATACATATAGCCTTTATGATGCACAAATTCTGTTCATTTTATGACTATTTGAGGAGCCAATTCTGAAAATGCCAGTTAAATTTGATGGGAATAAATGTATACTATACATGAAATAAATATATTTAACTTACATCCACAGGTGCTATTAGATACAGTCTAGAGATTCAAATAAAATCTCAGTGATTATCTTTCCCCAGCATTATCTAGGCCTTGACCTGAATCTCTCCATAAGACAACTTGAGACATGGCATTTAGCATGTAAAATTGCTTCAGGAAATGTGCACACAATCTCATTTAGAAAATCCTGAAAATGTTTTGGACTGAGAAATTTTTAAAAGATATTGGGGAAAATGAGAGTGTCTAGAAAACTGAACAGACTTTTTCCAAAAAAAAAAAAAAAAAAAAAAAGCTAATTTGCAAATTGTAAATTGGTGGGTTCATTACCTATTTGGACTAAGTTATTCATAAGGTGGTTTGTGAATCCTTGCAAAAGTAATTTTCCCTGTTCAATACAGCAAGAAAAAGATATAGAGATGCAAAGATTGTAATGGAAAAGACAAATATTGCAATTATTCTCTGATGATTTGATCATTTGCACAAAAAATTTAAGACAATCAAAGGATTATTAGAATTTATGAAAGTTCAGTGAGGTTGCTAGGTAAAAGTCCAACAATAACAATCACCAAAACAAAATATCAACAAAGGTCTTCTATGCTTGTGCTAACCAATGAAAAAATATAATAGAAAATATGATGCCTTTTATTTTGCCAATAAAGCTGGAAGTATCTATGAAGTGACTTAACAAAATGCTGAGAATATTTGTGGAAAATACTATAATTTTATTAAAGGACACAAAGAAACATTTGTCTGTTATGTTCATAGCTTTTAGAAAAGAGTTTGAAACGTGTTCCAGTTTGCTAATGCTTCACTGAAGGATGGCCATTGGTGTCCAGAAAACCTCTGTTAGCTTGGAAGGCATGTGGCTGGCGTCTGCTGATCCCACGTTGAGTTTCAGCTCCTCTCTCAGTTCCTGTGCATTCTTCAAAGTGTTGCTCTTGGGGCGTTTGTCCTCTCTTAGCTTCTCCATAGCAAAAGTCTGCTTTCAACAGCCGTCTTCAAACTGTCTCTCTAAGTTGCTCTCCAAGATGTCACTCACAGCTGCTCCAAACTCCTTGTCTGTCAGCTCATTTACATGGTTCCAGTGTTTTAATTCAGACTCACCCTGAATGGGTGGGCTAACACCTCCATGGAAATCATCCAATCAGAGGTTTCACTCACAGCTGATTGAGTCACATCTCCATGGAAACATCCAAAGGATTCAATCTAATCAACACTAATACATCTGCCCATACAAGACTGCATCAAAGACAGTGGCATTTTGGGGGACTTAACACATCCAAACTGGCACACATGGTAAATGCTGAGGAAATATTTATTGAATAGGTGCATGAATCTGAATAAATGGAGAGAGATGCCATTTTCATAAATGAGAAAAGTTTACATTGTAGAGCTCTCAATTCTTTTTTTTTTTTTTTTTTTTTTAACTGTAGTTCCAGTGTGGTGAGGGAAGACACAAAAAGATGGAATGGGATCGGTAATGTGGTATAAGAGGGGCAAAAAAATAAAATAAAAGGAAAGGAAAGGAAAGAAAAGAAAAGGAAGAATAAAATAGGAGCCATGCAGGGACTAATGATGATAGGGTGCCATAAACTTCAGGGACTGATGATGATACGGTGCCATGAACCACTCAATCCAATAATGTGTTCCTGAGAGCCAGGAGGGGCAGTAAGAAATGACAGAATTTTCAATTAACCAAAACTAGAAAGTAATAAAATAAAGCTGGAAGCTATGGCTGATATGCTTGATGGTGATCACGATCCAAGCTTGATAAACTGACCTATGGGTTGGCCTGAGCAAGATGAAATGTGAGAGTTAAAAGGGTAAAGTCTTGGTCTTAGGTCCATAAACTCAATGGCAAAAGCATAGTATGGAGAGAATTAGCTGTATCACACATAAAAAAGATTTAGGAATTTTGGTTAATTTTAAGCTTAATGTGAATAACAGGATGATACAACTGATCACCCCTCCTCCCCCCCAAAAAATGAAAAAAAATGATTTTAGACTGAATTAATAAATAATAAATGTAATCATGTAAGCTGACAGCTCTCAACTCTATATTTGTGAGCCCATCCTTCTGACATCAATACTTATGTCTCAAAAGCATCTTGTATTCAGCAGGTATATTAGTTTTTTCTCCTAAATGCGCTGTTCTCCTAGTAATTTCTGTCTGGGATGTCCTGTCTTGTCACTGTCTATGAAGTGACAATGCCAAAAACTCAGGCATCAAATCATCCTCAGTTTAAGTCTTTTCCTGACCATCACATATTTGTTGTTTTTTTAATGCAATTTTATTGAGATATATTCACATACCATATTGTCAATCCAAAGAATACAATCAGTGGTTCACAGTATCATCATGTAGTTGTGCATTCATCACCACAGTCAATTTTAGAACATTTTCATTACTCCCAAAATAAATAAATAAATAAAAAAGAACACATAAAACATTTTATACCTCTTATCCCCCCAATTATTTGTTTATTTTTGTCTTTATTTTATTACTCATCTGCCCATACACTGGCTAAAGGGAATGTCAGTCGCAAGGCTTTCACAATCAAAAAGGTCACCCCATAAAAGCTATATAGTTACACAATCATCATCAAGAATCAAGGCTACTAGATTACAGTTCAATAGTTTCAGGTATTTCCTTCTATCTATTCTAATACACTCAAAAGTAAAAAGGACTATCTATATATGCATAGGAATAACCTCCAGAATGTGCTCTGAACTCTATTTGAATTCTCTTAGCCACTGAAACTTTATTTTATTCCATTTTTTTTTCCTCCTTTTGGTCAAGAAGTCATTCTCAATCCCATGATGCCAGAGCCAGGCTCATCCCCAGGAGTCATGCCCCATGTAGGGGGAAGGGTAGTGAGTTTATTTGCAGAGTTGGCTTAAGGAAAAAGGCCACATCTGAGCAACAAAAGACATTCTCTGGGGGATGACTTTTAGGCATATTCATAAGGAGGCTCAGCTTCTCCTTTGCAGGAATAATTTTCATAAAGGCAAGCACCAAGATCAAGGGCTTGGTTCGTTAAATTGGGAGTTCCTAATGCTTGATAGAATACAGTAATTCCCCAGGTGGGGAAGTTTAATATTTGCACATTTTCCCCCAGTCCCTCAAGGGGCCTTTGCATATATATATATATATATATAATTTTCTGCCCAAAATACTCTGGGGTGTATTGGGGTATTACATTAACCTGTACAGAATACCAAGATCTCGTTCCTTATTCGAGGTTCTATGCAATTATGTTGTATAAATAAACTGAGCATACAGGTTAAATCACATATTTGGTTTTTCAAGTTCTGTTCCCTTTAACCACAATTTCTCTCTCCTCCACATTGCTGTTTTGTTGGTCCAAGCCTCATTATCTCTTTGCTGGATCATCAAAATAGTTTCCTAACTGGTTTATCTCTGATCTTGGACAACTATGTACACTGCTTCTAGAATATACTAAATACAAATCTGATCGTGTTATTTCCCAGCTCTAAATCCTCCAGTAGTTTTTTTTTTTTTCACTCAGCCATTCCATTATCTAAGTATGTGCAATATCCATAAAAATATTGGAACATGCATCCACAATATGTATATGCTTATTTATTTTGAACATGATAAAACATACAATAGAATTTTAAATGGGATGAGATACCATAAAATGAATTTATTAAAAATATTACTTACAAGTGAAACTATTCAAAATAGGTAATCTATTTTTGTAATCTATTTTTTTAAATATATTTCATTATTTTAAAAAACTTGACAACTTTTTTTTAATATAGTGGTTCAAGATTCAGTTTATTTTGATAGTTGCTTTTGATTGCTATAGTGATTAATAACTGGATTCCACAAAATCATATGGAGATACAATGGGAATAAATGCTTCATGGGCTGTGTTAATGCATTTTTCATTTTTAAGCCCCATTCATCAATTATTCGGATGATTTTGCTGTATTTCAGATGATAAATTTCTGTCTTCCTTTATTTTAATCATTTGTTCTTGTGAACTAACTAAAAAGTGCTACATTTCAATATTTTTAACATGGATTAAAAACCCACTGAAACTCCTTATTTGCAAAATTTTAGAGCAAGTGAGAATTTCATTTTCATGCTTTTAAGTGTATAGTTTGAAAATGATAATCATTGTTTTGGGCAGCAAAATCACATAATGGCAATATTACCATTTTGAAATGCAATATCCATACACATTTCTTTTTAAAAACAGTTCTTTTCTCATTTGCTAATTTGAAGGGAGAGGTTAAGTCCATTTACTTATTTTTTTTTAAAAAGCACTGCTAGGTAGTATGCTAATGACAATCTATTCTCATCATAGGAAGGGTAAACAAATTTTGAACATTTTCTATTTGCAAGAGAAAAATACATAGCTCACTTTAAATATGAAAGTTCTTTTAAAGTTCCTTGCTGTGAGATAATTAACAAATCTGTGTAATACATAAGATTTTCATGGTAATTTGCTTTTACCCCATTAAAAGGTGATTTAAAAATGTTATAAAGGTTTACGTGCACTTTAAAGCTTTTTTTTTTTTTTTAATAAAATTAACCCCATCAGTGAAATGCTGAGTCATGTTATACTCATTTAGCTATACCATTTTGCAACCAAATCTTTTCTTTAATGATGTGGGTAACGAATTTCACATATGGTGCTACTTCTGTTACTTTACCCTGGAATCACTTCCTTTTTTCTCCTTTGTAGTTAGTGTTTATACTCAGTTTTTCCTTAATACAGTTTTTTTTTTAAAAAGTCAATATTCATGAGAATATATATGCTCCATAACATTGTACTTTATTGACTCACAAAAAGTTGTTCTTCATGTATTTAATTATTGACACAGAATCTTAACAAATCTCAAGAACTGAAACATGTTGAAACAGCTATAGTTTTTATGTGTTTTAACAAATTTTCTTCACTAAGCAATTTTTCTAAATCTTGTTTCTTTAAATATTTAGCTTTATTTTCTATTATTTTTTTATTCTATCTATTGCATTTTAATCAGCCACTATCTTAGGTTGGGCTTTCACAGAAGCAGATCTTGAGACAAGGACTTGAGTGCAAGTAGTATATTTGGGAGGAGGAGAACCCTGGCAGCATGGATAGGGGATGACAGAAGTGAGAAACGGAAGGGAATGAAGCCAATGAAGGAAGGGTGTGTTATCAAGATCAAGCAGATTCCTACAATGGGCAATGTGGCTCACCTCTGCTGAGAACTCTTGTCTCAGAGTTGTCCCACTTGAGGCACATTAAATGTTCTCCAATGCTCATCTGTCATTGTCTGAGCATCAATCACCCAGCACCTCTGGCTTACCCTTTTGTGGGCCTAGATAGGTGGAGGGAGGCAGGTTTGCAGGAAGATATGATCTGTAGGCACAGGAACAACTTGTGCTTCAGAAGGAATATGGGGTATGGGGGCTGGGGAGATGTCTGCCATGGTCACCATACAGCCCTCAAAGTTTTTCGACCAGTTTACTAAGGCAGAAAGTATAAGTAATTTCACCAAAGTGATGAGCATTTGTCTTTTACTAGTAGAAAACCTGCAAAAGAAACTTCTTTTTTCCTCCCTCTCTTTTTTAACTTTTTTATTTGGAAACAATTTCAAACTTACAGAATAGTTGCAAAAATAATACATAACCCATACAGAGAACTCCAACATATCCCCCACCCAGAAACCTGGATCCACCAATTTTTAACATTTTGCTACATTTGCTGTGTCATTCTGTTTATCCATCCATCCACTCATTTGTCCTTCCATTTGTCTATCTATTTTCTAAACATTTGATGGTATATACATCATGCTACTTGAACACTTACTATTTCCACGTCTAAGAACAAGGATATTCACTTATTAACCATGTGGCTTAAGTGCAGTTACCAAGTTCAAGAAATTTAAGCATACAGTCTATATTCTTACTTTTTTGTGTTGTGATAATGTTCTTTTGGGTCTTTTCTCCTCCATTATTAGTTCAGTCCAGGATCACGTATTGCATTTAATTATCATTGTTTCTTTAGTCTCTCTTTTTTTTTAATTGCAGAAATATAGACAATATAAGCTTTTCCATCTCAACTACTCCCAAACACATAATTCAGTGGGATTAATTGTATTCACAATGTTGTGCTACCCTCACCATCATCTATTACCAGAACCTTCCCATCACCCCAAACAGAAACCCTATATCCATTATTCATTAACTTGCATTCCCTCTCCACCCCACCCCTGGTAAACTGTACTCTATTTTCTGTCTATGGATTTGCATATTCTAGCTATTTCATATAAGAGGAACATACACTATCTGTCGCTTTGTCTTTGTGTCTGTCTTATTTCACTTAACACGATGTCTTCAAAGTTTATCCATGTAGTGGCATGTATCAGTGCTTCATTCCTTTTTAAAACTTAGAAATATTCCATTGTGTGTGTGTATGTGTGTGTGTATATATACACCACATTTTGTTTACCCAATTGCTGATGGACATTTGAGTTGCTTCCACCTTTTGGTTACTGTGAATAATGCGGCTATGAACACTGGTGTGCAAATATCTTAGAGTCCCTGCTTTCAGTTCTTTTGTGGATATACCTAGAGGTGGGATTTCCAGGTCATCTGGTAGCTTTATATTTAATTTTTTCAGGAACTTCAAAGCTCTTTTCTACAGCAGCTGAACCATTTTACATTCTCACCAACAATGTACTAATGTTACTATCTCTCTTAGCCATTCTGGTGGGTGTGAGGTGGTATCTTTTTTGTGGTTTTGATTTGTATTTCCCTGATGGCTAATGATGTTGGGCATCTTTTCATGTGCTTACTGAACATTTATATCTATCCAAGTCCTTTGAACATTTTTTTTCTTTTTGCACCATGATCTTATGTTTTATTTGAGAAAATGAATATCTACATATATCTATTCATTAAGTATTTGATTTTGAGAATTTTATATTTTATTCTATATGTTTTAGTATTTTCTAATTTTTTGACACTGGACATGTCATTGTTTACATTGAAAGTAAAACATTTTAAGTCAATATTTGCATTTATGCATAGAATAAATATGAAAGGATATACATCATAATGGTGAGAGTAGTTATTTCTTAGTATTAAGATTTTTGTTTGCTTTTATTTGTGAATTCTAAATTTCTTACAGTAAGCACACACTAACTTTGTAATCAGAAACAAAGTAAACAGCAGTTATTTCACATCCCAGATTTCAGCAAAACACTAGGTGCCTGCAGATAACAGCCCATTAAAATGTATTCTTCTAACTTGAGTTGCTCAGTACCTTATAACCATCCAGTGTTTCCTCAGTTTTTTTCTTCTCTCTCCTCAAATATCTCTTTGCAAGTTAACTTTTCTCTCTTTCTCAGCTTCTGTCATCTATCTGTCAAGAATAATTTATGTCTTTTTGAAAATGAATTCAAGAATTTCATTTTTTTTAACCTGGTGCTTTTCCTACCCAAATTAAGGAGATAATCCGGGAAGGAAATAAGGAGTATGGTACATTAAATTATGTACCCCAATTTAGACATGTTCTTAATCTTAATCCACATTCCCGTGGTTGTGAACCTATTGTAAATAGGACCTCTTAAAGATTTATTTTTCATTAAGGTGTGGTCTAACTGAATGAGGTTGGATTTTCATCCTGATGACTGGAGACCTTATAAGCTGAAGAAATTCAGACACAAAGATAGAAAGCCATGGGGAGGAATTGGAAACAGGAATTCAACAGAATCTGACAAATGAGGCCAAGCTGCTGGTACATCCTGCAGCCAGCCTAAGATATTGGTGTCTGTGTCTCTTCCGTCCACCCTGGACATTACTTCTTTTTTTTTTTTTTTAATTTTTACTTTGAAATAAATTCAGACTTACAGTAACAGTTGCAAAAATAATACAAACCCCATACACAGAACTCTAGCATACCCAACCCCCTCCACCAATACGCTGATCTACCAACTTTAATATTTTGTCACATTACCATTTCTTTCTTTCTCTCCCTCCCTGTCTATCATCCATCATCTATTGCTCTGTCTTCTGAAAATATGAGAGCAAGTTGCACACATCCTTGAACAAATAATGTAATTTACATATACATGTCCTATGAACAAGAATATTCATTTATGTAATCACATTAAGTGTAGTTAAGAAGTTCAAGAAATTTAACATTGATATAAAGCTTACATTCTATATTTCACTTTTTTCTTATGTCTCAGTTGTGTCCTTTTGAGCCTTTTCTCCTCTATTCTTAGATCTCATCCAGGATCATCTATGGCATTTAATTGTCATTATCTATTTAGACTTTTTTTTTTCAATTGTGGAATATATATACAGCATAAATCTTTCCATTCCAGCCCCTCCCAAGCATTCCATTTAGTGGGATTAATCACATTCACAATGTTGCAATGCCATCACCATCCCACCATCCATTACTAGAAATTTCCCTTCACCCCAAACAGAAACCCTACACTCATTTCTTATTGACTCCCCATTGCCTCTTCCCCCACTTCTTGTAACCCATACTCTACTTTTCATCTCTATGATCATAATCTCTGATACTTTCTTTGTGTTTACCATGGGGCTTAAATTTAACATCTTAAGCCTATAACAATCTTCGTTTTCTTTGATACCAACTTAACTTCAATAGGACACATAAACTATGTTCCTATACTTCCCCATTCCCCCACCTTTATGTAGTTCTTGTCAAAAATTACCTATTTTGCATTGAGTCCAAAACCACTGATTTATCATTACAGTTTATGTATTTTAGATCCTGTAGAAAGTAAATAGTGGAGTTACAAATCAAAAATACAGTAATATTGGTATTTATATTTACCATGTGATCTTTACTGGAAATTTTTATTTCTTCATGTGGTTTCAGTCAGTTGTTTAGTGTCCCTTCCTTTCAGCCTGCACAATTCCCTTTAGCATTTCTTATAGGACTGATCTACTGGTGATGAAGTCCCTCAGCTTTTGATTATCCGGGAATGTTTTCATCTCCCCCTCATTTTTAACCTCCAGGTGTTTGTGAATTTTCTAAGTCTCTGATGGTTATTGATTTCTATTTATATTCTATTGTGGTCAGAGAATGTGCTTTGAATAATTTGAATTTTTTAAAAAATTTATTGAGGCTTGTTTTATGTCCCAGCCTAGGGTCTATTCTGGAGAAAGTTCTGTGATCACTAGAGAAGAATGTGTATCCTGGTGATTTGGGATGTAATGTTCTGTATATGTCTGTTAAATTTCTATCTCTCTCTCCTTTGTTTGTTTCTCTGTTGGTAGGGCTCCCTGAAATATCTGAAGTAGGGTAGGTCTTTTATTAGCAAAATTTCCCAGCATTTGTTTGTCTGTGAAAAATTTACGCTCTCCTTCAAATTTGAAGGAGAGTTTTGCTGGATAAAGTATTCTTGGTTGGAAATTTTTCTCTCTCAGAGTTTTAAATATGTCATGCCACTGCCTTCTCGTCTCCATGGTGGCCGCTGAGTAGTCACTACTTTGTCTTATGTTGTTTCCTTTGTTTGTGGTGAATTGCTTTTCTCTTGCTGCTTTCAGAACTTGCTCCTTCTCTTCAGTATTTGACAGTCTGATCAGAATATGTCTCAGAGTGGATTTATTTGGATTTATTCTATTTGGAGTTTGCTGGGCATTTATGTTTTGTGTATTTATATTTCTTAGAAGGTTTGGGAAGTTTTCCCCAACAATTTCTTTGAATACTCTTTCTAGACCTTTACCCTTCTCTTCCCCTTCTGGGACACCAATGAGTCTTATATTTGGAGATTTTATTTTATCTATCATCTCCCTGAGATCCATTTTGATTTTTTCAATTTTTTTCCCCATTCTTTCTTTTGATCTTTCATTTTCCGTTCTGTGGTTCTCAAGGTTGCTGAGTTGTTATTCACCTTCCTCTTGTCTTGTACTATGAGTATCCAGAATCTTTTTAATTTGGTCAACAGTTTCTTTTATTTCCATAAGGTCATCTATTTTTTTATTTACTCTTGCAATTTCTTCTTTATGCTCTTCTAGGGTCTTCTTCATGTCCTTTATATCCTGTGCCATGCTCTTCTTCATGTACTTTATTCCTGTGCCATGCTCTCATTGTCTATCTTTAGTTCTTTGATTAATTGCTCCAAGTACTGTGTCTCCTCTGATCTTTTGATTTGGATGTTTGGGTTTGCGTTATCCATATTGTCTGTTTTTTTTATATGCTTTAAAATTTTCTGTTGTTTTTGGGCTCCTGGCATTTGCTTTACTTGATAGGGTTCTTTTAGGATATGAAGGATTATTCAGACACCAATCTCTAATTTGTCAGATCTACAGCTTGGTGGCATACACTTTCTCTAACTAATCAGCAGGTGGCATCCACAAGTCACCTATTCCCCTCAAGTCAGTTCTCCCCAACTTTGTCTTTGTGGTTTTTGGGGGTCTGGTTCTTGTGGGGTCCAATTGGTGCACAAAGTTTGGGTGTGTTGTTGGTATTGTCCATGCTGAATGTGGGGCGTGTGTCTGAGTGGTTAGGGAGGCAGAGAAGCTTTAATAATCAAACCTCCCAGGTGTTCCTGGAGATTTAAGGCTGTTGCAAGAGTCTAAACCTTCATTTCAGTCTCGCCACAGATTGTCTCTGCTGCTGACCCAGAAGTCCTTGGTATTGGCGTAGGGTCCCTGGGATTTCTGGGTGGGTTCCTCTTCCCAGCTGTGCCCTTCTAGGGTCTCTGCTGAGGGAAGGCTGTGCTACATCAGAAGTGTGCGCCATCCCTCAAGGGAAGCTCTGGGCCACCAGGCCATGCAGGGGCATTCCCAGCCTGCTGTAAAGATGGCTGAATAGGGCATATTAATTTCCCCCTTTCCCCACAGCTCCACCTTCCCAGGTCTGGGACAATTAGCTGTGGATGCACGAAAGGCTATTGTCCATGCCTGATATTGTGGTGTGTGCGTGGTGTTGCTGGAAACACTTCCTGTCCCACTGGGTCCCTTGGTGCAGCTCTGGGCTGTGTCTCCGGCTCCGGGCAGGAGCATTCCCAGCCTGCCGGGAAGATAGTTGCAAGGGGCGTAGTTTTTTTCCCCTTTTGTCTAACCCCTGCCCTCCTTGCTCCAGGACAACTAGCAGTGGTGCATGAAAAGCTATCTTCCATGCCAGATATTGAGGTGTTCGCACAGCCCTTTCCTGCCGCACTTCACTGTGTGGCTCTTGCTGCTGTATCTGCAGCTGCTTTCAGGTATATTTAAAAAAGAAGTAGTCTGGCTCCAAATGCCAACTCATGGTTTCCCCGTACTGCAGCGTGTCTGCCGGACATTCAGCAGGCTCACTCACTTGTTTCAGAATGCAGACTCCCGGTTTCACCAAGTGCACGGTCCCTGTGGATTTAGCAGACCTTGTCCAGCTGGTGTATCTCTAGAACTGGTGTTCTGGGTCACTTTCTGGCCTCTATCTAGTATTTTTCATGTAGGTGCTTTTTTGCCCTGTCTCTGCTAGCCACCATCTTAGGTTCTCCCCCTGGACATTACTTTTTGTTTCCCACTTCTTCCTGAAGCCTGGCTGCCAGGGATCCTGAATCCTGGACTCCTCTGTCACTTGGTAAGACACTTGTAATGTCTGCTAGTCTCTCACTTCTTTTCAAGTTTTCATTGCTTTCAGTTTGTTGCTTCAGTGGCTTTCCCTTTGAGCATTTTTTTTTTAAATTAAATTGAGCTTTATTGAGGTATATTCACATACTATCCAGTCATCCATGGTGTACAATCATCTGTTCACAGTACCATCATATAGCTGTGCATTCATCACCCCAATCTATTTTTGAACATTGTTCTTACACCAGAAAGAATAAGAATAAGAATAAAAAATAAAAATAAAAAAGAGCACCCAAATCATTTCCCCCCATCCCAACCTATTTTTTGTTTAGTTTTTGTCCCCATTTTTCTACTCATCCATCCATACACTAGATAAAGGGAGTGCAATCCACAAGGTTTTCACAATCACACTGGCACCCCTTGTAAGCTACATTGTTATACAATCGTCTTCAAGAGTCAAGGCTACTGGGTTGGAGTTTGATAGTTTCAGGTATTTACTTCTAGCTATTCCAATACATTACAGCCTAAAAAGGGATATCTATATAGTACATAAGAATACCCACCAGAGTGACCTCTTGACTCCATTTGAAATCTCTCAGCCACTGAAACTTTATCTTGTTTCACTTTGCATCCCCCTTTTGATCAAGAAGATTACCTTAATCCCATGATGCCGGGTCCAGAGTCATCCCCGGGAGTCATATCCTGCATTGCCAGGGAGATTTATACCCCCGGGAGTCAGGTCCCATGTAGTGGGGAGTGCAGTGGGTTCACCTGCCAAGTTGTCTTAGCTAGAGAGAGAGAGCCACATCTGAGCAACAAAGAGGTACTCAGGGGGAAGCTCTTAGGCACAATTATAGGCAGGTTTAGCCTCTCCTTTGTAGTAACAAGCTTCATAAGGACAAGCTGCAAGATAGAGTGCTCGGCACACCAAACTATCAGTTCTCAATGTTTGTGAGAACATCAGCAACAATCCAGTTGAGGAAGTCCAACATTTCTGCATTTTCCCCCAGCTCCTCAGGGGGGCCCCTGCATATATATATGTGTATATATATGTTTTTAAATTTAATTTTATTGAGATTGTTCACATACCATACAATTATCCAAAGTTCCAAAGTGTACAGTTGCCCACAGTATCATCATACAGCTGTGCATCCATCACCACAATTAATTTTTTTCAATGTTTAGAACATTTTCAATACTCTAGAAAAGAAGTAAAGACAAAAAAAAATTAATATCCTCCAATACCCCTAACCACCCTCCCTCCATTATTGACTCATAGTATTGGTATAGTACATCTGTTACTGTTGATGAAAGAATGTTAAAATACTACTAACTGTAGTAAATAGTTTGCAGTAGGTATATTTTTTTCCCCTATATACCCCTCTATTATTAGCTTCTGGTTATGGGGTCATACATTTTTTCTAGTTCATGAAAGAGATTTCTAATATTTGTACTCTTAATCAAGGACATTGTCCATCAGAAGATTCACTGTTTTATACATTCCCATCTTTTAACCTCCAGCTTTCCTTCTGGTGGGATATTCTAAGCTTCCCCTTTCCACCACATTCACACACCATTCAGCACTTTTAGTTATTCTCCCAATAGCATGCTACCATCACCTCTGTCCATTTCCAAACACTTAAGTTCAACCTAGTTGATCATTCTGCTCATAATAAGAAGCTGCTCCCCATTCTTTAGCCTTGTTCTATATCCTGGTAACTTATATTTCATGTCTATGAATTTACCTATTATAATTAGTTCATATCAGTAAGACCATACAATATTTGTCCTTATGTGTCTGACTTATTTCGCTCAATATAGTGTTCTCAAGGTTTCTTCATCAACCTGTTTTTTTTTAAGATGGTTTTGTTCACCTACCATACATTCTGTCGTAAGTAAACAATTGATGATTCCCTGTATAGTCACATATTTATGTATTCACCACCATCAACACTGTCTATATAAGGACATTGCCATTTCTTCCAAAGAAGAAGGAAGAGTCAAAGAAGATAGAGATAAAAAAAAAAAAAAAAAAGAAAAAGAAAAAGAAAAAGAAAAAGAAAGAAAAAAAATGACAGCTAAAAAGCAACAAAAGGAAAGATAGAATTAAACTGAAGTAGAATAAGAGTCAGACAACATCAGCAATGCCAAGAGTCCCATACCACTCCCTTAAGTCCCCCTCTTATAGGCATTTAGCTTTGGTATATTGCCATTGTTACATTAAAGGAAGCATATACAATGTTTCTGTTAACTATAGTCTCTAGTTTGCATTGATAGTATTTTTTCCCCAGTACCACCCTATTTTTAACACCTTGCAAGGTTGACATTCATTTTTTCTCCCTCGTGTAAAAACATATTTGTACATTTTATCACAATTGTTGAGCACCCTAGGTTTCACTGAGTTATAGAGTCCCGGTCTTTATCTTTCCTCTTTCCTTCTGGTGTCCCACGTGCTCCTAACCTTCCTCTTTCAACCACATTCACAGTTATCTTTGTTCAGTGTACTTACATTGCTGTGCTACCATTGCCCAAAATTGTGTTCCAAACCTCTCACTCCTGTCTTTTCCTGTCTATCTGTAGTGCTCCCTTTAGTGTTTCCTGTAGAGCAAGTATCTTAGTCACAAACTCTCTCGTCTTTTTGTCAGAGAATATTTTAAGCTCTCCCTCATATTTGAAGGACAGTTTTGCTGGATATAGGATTCTTGGTTGGCAGTTTTTCTCTTTCAGTATCTTGAATATATCACACCACTTCCTTCTTGCCTTCATGGTTTCTACTGAGAAATCCGCACATAGTCTTATCAAACTTCCTTTGTATGTGATGGATCGCTCTTCTCTTGCTGCTTTCCAGATTCTCTCTTTGTCTTTGATGTTTGATAATCTGATTATTAAGTGTCTTGGCATAGGTCTATTCAGATCTACTCTGGGGTATGCAGCACTTTTTAGATCTGTAATTTTCCGTCTTTCATTAGAGATGGGAAATTTTCCTTGATTATTTCCTTATTATTGCTTCTGCCCCTTTTCCCTTCTCTTTTTCTTCTGGGACAACCAGGACATGTACATTCTTGCACTTCATGTTTTCATTCATTTCCCTGAAATTTTGCTCATATTCTTCCATTCTTTTCTCTTATCTGTTCTTTTGTGTGTAGGATTTCAGGTGTCTTGTTCTCCAGTTCCTGAGTGTTTTCTTCTGCCTCTTGAGATCTGCTGTTGTATGTCTCCATTGTGTTTTTCATTTCTTCTGTTGAGCCTTTCATTTCCATAGATTTTGCCAGGTTTTTTTCAAGCTTTTGATTTCTTACCTTATGTTCACCGAATGTTTTCTTTATAGCCTTCATCTCTTTTGCCATATCGTCCTTGAACTCGATCATTTAGTTTTTGATTTGATTTAGCATATTTCTTTTAAATTCTTTAACAGATTGTTTCACTAAAGTGAAACAATATTTCAACTGTATCTTGATTGAGGTGTAAATTTGTTCCTTTGACTGGGTCATATTTTTGTTTTTCCTAGTGTAGACAGTAGTTTTCCATTTTCTAGGCCTCTGGTTTCCTTGGTTACCCCAATCAGATTTTCCCAGACCAGAATGGGTTCAGATCTCAGAGTGGGGTTATATTCAGTTTAAAGTCTCCCTGTGGGTGTGTCTTAGAGATTGACAGTCTTTTCTGTGAGGGCTGTATCCACTGTGCTTTTCCCAACCTGCCCAGCAGGTGGCGCCTGTCAGCCTGTCTCTCTCAACTGGTGTAAGGACGTGTGGCCACATTAGTTTCTGTTTTGGCTGTTTTCCCCCAGGCTCTGGGTTCTTGTTCTAAAGGGAAGGCCGGTAGTAGAACTGGGCCCCACCTCCTTCCTCTTAGGGAAGATACACCCCCTAGGGAGTTATCATCTTCATTAAAATAGCTCTTTTGTCACTCTGACTCTGTTATCTCCACCCCTGTCTGGGTCAGAGCACTGCAAACTGAAAATGGGTGAGGCTTTCTCCACTGAGCCACCCAGGTTGAAAGAGATAAAAAGGGACAAAAAACCCCTTTTCAGAGCTGGTCCATGGCCCTCCAGTTTCACCCATTGGCCAAAGGTAACACCTGGTCTTCTGGGTTCCCCCTCTTGGTTCAGAGGAGTCTTCTGGCTCTTTAAGGTCAGTCGTCACTAAAAGCCTCTGTCTGCTTGTTAGGAGGTTGTAGCTTGTATTCAGCAGTCCACATTTGTTAATTAAACTCCAGTTAGAGTTGGGCTGAGCTATATTTGCTTTCTCAGTGAATGCTGCTTTCTACCACAGCGAGGTTTTCCAGCTCAGCCTGCCGTCGGGGGAGGGGGCTCCCAGCGTGGTTCCGCAGTTTTTACTCACAGATTTTATGCTGCAATCTCAGGCATTCCTCCCAATCCAGGTTGGTGTACAATGTGTGGACAGTCATGGTTGTCCTCCAGCAGTTATTCCAGATTATTTACTAGTTGTTCCTGGTTGTTTATTAGTTGTTCCAAGGGACTAAGTTTCCCTCTCTCTATGCCACCATCTTGCCCCCTTTCTGCATATGTATTTTTATTCTCTGGCCAAATTACTGTGGGATGTGCTTTGACCATTTTTAAATTGGGTTGTTTGTCTTTCTGTTTTGAGTTATAGGAATTCTTTATATATACTGGATATTAAACTCTAATCAGCTATATGGTTTCCACATATTTTCTCCCATTCTGTTTGTCATCTTTTTACTTTCTTGATAATGTCCTTGGATGCACAGTTTTTCATTTTGATGAAGTCCAATTTATCTCTTTTTTCTTTGGTTGCTTATGATTTTGATGCAGCCTAAGATCCATTGCCTAATACAAGGTCCTTAAAAATGTTTCTCTATGTTTTCTTGTAAGAGTTTTGTGGTTTAGTTCTTACATTTAGGTTATTGATCTATTTTGAGTTAATTTTTGTGTATATATGGTGAGGAAAAGAAACTTCTTAATCTTTCTCAAATTTATAAAATTTTGAAAGGTCAAATTCCAAATGTAAATCCATACCTTGAGTAGTCTTCTTCACTTTTTTTTGTGGTCAATGATTTAATAGATCTGAATATATTGTTAGTATTTTTACCGGATAAAGAAATTATACAAGGAGTAGAAGGATCAGCTTTGCCATTTTCTTGGCTCTTATTGTGCTTGCATTGTTAGTATTATCTTTAGTCTGGGGTTTCTTTGAAGAGATCTTTTTTTTAAGTCAGTTATCTATTTTGTGACATTATTTTACTTAAACTAGATAATATAATTCTTAAGTCTACTTAACTGGGCACTATAAAATACAACATGTTATAATTTAAAAAAAAAAAGAATGAGCAGGTTTTCGCCACCTATCCAGCTTTCCACATTGTAGAATTCCCATTTTTCCTTCAGGATGCTTTGCTTACTGTATATCATATGTTACAGTTTGACATTCAGACCTATTGAGGGTACCAGTGTCTATATAAATGAGATATTAGTAAAATTTGGTTTTTTCTTAATTCTTGGGGTAAAAATCAAATAAAATAGAAGTTCTCATATTTTATTCCAGTGAATCATGTTGTGCATCTCCTGTAGTGATGCACCCCAGTTTGCAGATCACTAGACTACAGGAAAAAGTTCAAATGCTTTGGTATGGCTATACAGTCCTGTATCATATGACCCTTGCCTACTTCTCCAACCTCAGCTTGACTTATCATTCCTCATACCCTGCCTTTCCATCATAATCCAGCCCTGGATTTAAAATTTCTATAGTTCTGAGAGTCCATAACAAAGAGATAGTGCCTCTTTGGTATTGGAACAGAGGCATTTATCTTCTTCTTTTTAAATTTTCATTTTGAAATAATTTCAAACATATCGGACAGTTGCAAATACAGTACAAACTCCATACAGAGAACTCCCAAACCCCCCTACCCCCAGATATCTGTATCTACCAATTTTACATTTTGCTACCTTTGCAGTATTTTTCCCCTTCCTTCCTTCCTTCCTTCGTTCCTTCGTTCCTTCCTTCCTTCCTTCTTTCCCTTCCTTCCTCTCCCTCCCCCCCTTTCTTTCAACTATATCTATTATCTTTCTACAATTATCTATCTACCCACTTATCATCTTCTGAACATTTGAGAGCAGGTTGCATATATCATACTCCTTGAACTCATAATACTTCATGTACATTTCCTTTGAACAAGGATATTAACTTATGTCATTAACTTAACTGCAGTTAATTCAAGAAAATTAATATGGATATAAGGCTGGAATTCTATATTCTAATTTTTCTTTATGCCCTCTTTGAGCTTTTCTCCTCCATTCTTAGA
Source organism: Choloepus didactylus (assembly GCF_015220235.1). Classification (NCBI taxonomy): domain Eukaryota; kingdom Metazoa; phylum Chordata; class Mammalia; order Pilosa; family Megalonychidae; genus Choloepus; species Choloepus didactylus. The sequence goes on from NC_051310.1 coordinate 171,303,964, forward strand.
TCCACTCCAGTATCATATATTGCACTGATTGCCATTAACTCTTTTTTTTTAAATTAACTATAGAAAAAATTTTTTTAAAGATATACAATAAAAAAACATTTCAAACAAACCATAACAAGGGAGTAAGAAAAAGACACCTAACCTAAAATAACTACTTTACTTCCAACATCTTCCTACTCTACCCCAAGAAAATAACCTAACATAGCAACATTTCTATGAACTTGTTCCTACCATACCCATCAGAAATTAACAAACCATAGTCATTCCTGGGCATTCCTAGAGCATTAAATTTACCCATGATAGCTTATCTGTTCTTATTGGGTTATCGTTCCCCCTTCATTAATTGCTCTCTATTGCTAGTTCCCCTACATTCTATGTTACAAACCATTTATTTTAGGAGTGTGTTGTTTAACATCCAGGTGTTTGTGAATTTTCTATGTCTCTGATGGTTATTGACTTCTAACTGTATTCCATTGTGGTCAGAGAATGTGCTTTGAATAATTTCAATTTTTTAAGATTTATTGAGGCTTGTTTTATTTCCCACCATATGGTCAATTCTGCAGAAAGTTCCGTGAGCACTAGAGAAGAATGTATATCCTGGTGATTTGGGATGTGATGTTCTATATGTCTGTTAAATCAAATTCATTTATCAGATTGTTAGGGTTTTCAGTGTCCTTATTGGTCTTCTGTCTGGTTGATCTATCTATAGGAGAGAGTGATGTGTGGAAGTCTCCCACAGTTATTGTGAAAACATCCATTGCTTCCTTTAGTTTTGCCAGTGTATGTCTCATGTATTTTGTGGCACCACGATTGGGGGCATAAACATTTATGATTGTTATTTCTTCTTGTTGAATTGTCCCTTTTATTAGTATGTAGTGACCTTCTTTGTCTCTCATAACATCCTTGCATTTATAGTCTATTGTATCTGAGATTAATATTGCTACTCCTGCTTTCTTTTGGCTGTAGCTTGCATGAAATATTTTTTCAATCTTTTCACTTTCAATTTCTTTGTGTTGCTGTGTCTAAGATGAGTCTCTTGTATGCAACATATTGATGGTTCATATTTTTTGATCCATTCTGCAAATCTATATCTTTTAATTGGGGAGTTTAATCCATTTACATTCAATGTTATTACTGTGAAGGCATTTCTTGAATCAGCCATACTATCCTTTGGTTTATGTTTGTCAGATATATTTTTTCCCTCTCTCTCAATGTCCTTTAATGAACCAATATTGAATCTCTTCAGTACTGAACCTTTCTCCTTATCTCTCTCTCCTTTCTCTGTTTCTCTGTCAGTAGGGCTCCCTTTAGTATCTGAAGTAGGGCAGGTCTTTTATTAGCAAAATCTCTCAGCATTTGTTTGCAAAAAATTTAAGCTCTCCCTTAAATTTGAAGGAGAGTTTTGCTGGATAAAGTATTCTTGGTTGGAAATTTTTCTTTCTCAGAATTTTAAATAGGTCATGCCACTGTCTTCTCACCTCCATGGTGGCCACTGAGTAGTCTTATGTTGTTTCTTTTGTATGTGGTGAATTGCTTTTCTCTTGCTGCTTTCAGAACTTGCTCCTTCTCTTCAGTATTTGGCAGTCTGATCAGAATATGTCTTGGAGTGGGTTTATCTGGATTTATTCTATTTGGAGTTCATTGAGCATTTATGCTTTGTGTATTTATATTGCTTAGAAGGTTTGGGAAGTTTTCCCCAACAATTTCTTTGAATACTCTTTCTAGACCTTTACCCTACTCTTCCCCTTCTGGGACATCAATGAGTCTTATATTTGGACATTACATTTTATCTATCATATCCCTGAGGTCCATTTCAATTTTTTTGATTTTTTTCCCTATTCTTTCTCTTGTTCTTTCATTTTCTGTTCTGTGGTCCTCAAGGTCGCTGAGTCATTTTTCATCTTCCACTAGTCTCATACTATGAGTATCCAGAATCTTTTTAATTTGGTCAGCAGTTTCTTTTATTTCCATAAGATCATCTATTTTTTTATTTACTCTTGCAATTTTTTCTTTATGCTCTTCTAGGGTCTTCTTCACATCCTTTATATACTGTGCCATGCTCTTCTTCATGTCCTCTATATCCTGTGCCATGCTCTCATTGTTTGTCTTTAGTTCTTTAATTGTTCCAAGTACTGTGTCTCCTCTGATCTTTTGATTTGGGTGTTTGGGTTTGGGTTCTCCATATCATCTGGTTTTATCATATGCTTTAAAATTTTCTGTTGTTTTGGGGCTCTTGGCATTTGCTTTACTTGATAGGATTCTTTTAGGATATGTAGGATTATTCAAGGATGAATCTCTAACTTGTCAGATCTACAGTTTGGTGGCATACACTTTCTCTAACTAACCAGCAGATGGCATCCATGAGTCACCTATTTCCCTCAAGTCAGTTCTCCCCAACTTTGTGTTTGTGGTGTGTGGGAGTATTTGTTGTACAGTCCAATTGGTGCACCAAGTTTGGGTGTGTTGTTGGTGCTGTCCGCCCTGAATGTGGGGCATGTGTCTGGGCGGTTAGGGAGGCAGGGCAGCTTTGATAATCAAACCTCCCAGGTGTTCCTGGAGATTTAAGGCTGTTGAAAGAGTCTAAACCTTCATTTCAGTCTCGCCACAGATTGTCTCTGCCGCTGACCCATAAGTCTTTGGTATTGGGGTATGGTCCCTGGGATTTCTGAGTGGGTCTGTCTTCCAAGCCGTGCACTTCTAGGGCCTCTGCTGAGGGAAGGCTGTGCTACGTCACAAGTGTGTGCCGTCCCTCAAGGAAAGTTCTGGGCCACCGGGCTGTGTAGGTGCATTCCCAACCTGCTGTAAGGATGGCTGAATGGGGCATGCCAATTTCCCCCTTTTCACATAGTTCTGCCTTCCCAGCTCTGGGACAATTAGCTGTGGGTGCACGAAAGGCTATATTATCCATGCCCGACACTGTAGCATGTGTGCGTGCTGCTGGAAACACCCTCCATCACACTGGGTTTCTTGGCGCAGCTCTGGGCTGTGGCCCTGACACCGGGCAGGAGTGTTCCCAGCCTGCTGGGAAGATGGCTGCAAGGGGCATGGTTTTTTTTCCCCTTTTGGCTCTCCTCTGCTTGCCTCGCTCTGAGACAGTTATCAGCAGTGCATGAAAGGCTGTCTTCCACACCAGACATTGAGGCATTCACACAGCCTGTTCTGCCATGCTTCACTGTGTGGTTCTTGCTGCCATATCTGCAGCCGCTTTTGTTTTTTTTTTAAAAAAGGACTAGTCTGCCTCCAAATGCCAACCCTTGTTTTCCCCACACTACAGCATGGCTGCTGGATATTCAGCAGGCTTACTCACTTGCTTCCAAACACAGACTCCTGGTTTCACCAAGTTCATTGTCCCTGTGGATTTAGCAGAACTTGTCCAGCTGGTGCATCTCTGGAACTGATGTTCTGGGTCACTTTCTGGCTTTTATCTAGTATTTTTCACAGAGGTGTGTTTTTGCCCTGTCTCAGCTAGCCGCCATCTTAGGTTGTCTCTCTGAGGCATTTATCTTCATCTTCCATATATTTAGGGCTGTCTGAGATGGAATTTTAAAATAAGATACTGAATCAATTAAATTTAATTCTGGAAATATTTATGAAACATTTATCATTGGTATAATACTGTAGACAGTATAACACTCTATTATAACACTTTTAAGTGGGCATGAACCTTATGAGACACTGAGGCTCAGTGAAGTTAAAGGGTCTTGCCTAAATGCTGTGTAACTAATTGATTTCAGAACCTAGATCACAGTTCATCCCATGTAATTCTGCTTCCAGGGTTTCTCCATTTTACCAAACTGCCTCAAAGTATAAGATGTGGTGTGCCCTGAAGGATTCTGCATTCTCATAAAGGGTTAAGACATATTCATAAGACAATTAGAGAATAACAAAAGTAAAATCAAGTGCAAAATGTGTGTTAAACCAAAGGAATAGTTTGGGAGATCAAGAAAGTGAGAAATCACAGGCTGGAAGATATGGAAATTTTTATTAAGAGCAACTTTGGAAATAGTTCTGCAAGATAATTAGGCTTACAAAATGTTCTTTGGTTCCCAAAGTGCATGTTGGCTTTGTCCACATTCACTAGTGCTTCTCCTTCTCTTTTATTTCCTTTTAGTTTTACTAGTCTCTATCATACTGGCCAATAGGACAGAAGCATCTAATTGCAGCAAATTCTTACACAATTCCAAGTTACCCCCACAAAAACAGGTTACCATGGTAACCAAACAAAAGGGGACTAGAAAACAGAAGCAAAGTATTTACTTAATGTCTGATGCACTCTGCAAGATTTTCATTAGACCTGTTGCTGGCTTTCTTTTAGGTTTGGTTGCCTGTCACTGCTTAATTTTTAAGCTGTTAAAAGATTGAAAAATTTATCAAGCCTTTTTATATATAAAATTGTACTAAGCAGTGAAGTCAGCTTTTTATTTTTTACTATATACATATTATTTGGAAATGTTGGCTTATTATGTAGAATTAACCCAGGGGCTATTTAACTCTTGCCAGTGGAATTCAGGAGAACAGAAGGGTCATTTGATGATGTTAAAGAGTCTTTAAGTCAGCTACAAGAAGGGGAGGTGGTAGCAAATTTGAATTTGTTTTTGAAGGCCCTGCTATTTATTTTTGCCACATCAATAATAATAATGGTTTACAGTAATCAGTTGGCACAGAGACTTTATTGCTAATTATCTAATGTAAAAGTCTTTAACTAATAGACTGTATTAATTAATATAATCTACCATGCTCTAGCTAGTTTTAATCTTTTGGTGAAGAAAGGTTTCGACAATGAAACAGAAAACCATTCTGCTAATAAAATACGGGTAAAGTTGTCTGAACTGGGGAATAGGACTCACTTTCTTCATCCCTGCTATTGTTTTGGTACCTCTTTGAAGTGCAAAAACGTTAAGACTTCAAAGGTAGTCCAGGAGGATGGCATCTGCAGCTTATGGCAAGCTCTGGAGGTATAGATAAATAGGCAGCATGTCAGTAGGTGAAGGGTTTGCTAGGCATCTTGGCATGAGTGACTCTGTTTTAAATTAAAAAAAAAATGACAAAGTCTGTGTACAAGTTACTTCACCTGACAATTCCTTTTAAAAATCATACTCCCTGTCTATTTTGCTGAAAAGTGATTCTACAATTGAAATGTCATTCATAGGAGAAGAAAACATAAAACTTGCTGCTTGTTTGATAGTATAGTAGACAGGAGGGAAAAAATTATTCCATAAAGGAATAGCTTGCCTAATGATTGTTGCTGCTTTGGGGTGTAGATCCACTCCATGTGGGTATTTGGAATTAGTGTTATTGAACTAGAATACTTTCTTTGCCTCTTTTCTAGGCAACTTCTCTTTATCTACCAGCTGAGCCTGGGATTCTAAGAGCAAGATTTTCCTTCAGTGGAGGGATTTGCCTCTTTGAAATAGAGTCAACAAAATGCCAAGTAAATTCTGCTCTAGGGTCACAAGGAAGAAAGGTAAAAAACATAAAACAAAATTTTTTTGCATATAAAGAGCATTTGTTTGCAACAATAGTAATAACAATAACAAAACTCATGGGAGAATATTCATTGTGTGTTTGTATTAATGCCTTAGATGTGATGTATGCCATTTTTATCCCTTCACCCCTCAAAACACAGCAGACTCTACTTAGGGATAAATATCTAATCCCTCTGCTTCCTGAATTGGTGTTGATGTGAAGGACCGTAGTGCAGCCTCTACTAGTATCTTCAACATCTTCTACCACTGTGGCCATAGGGGAAGAATTAGAGTCAATGTGATGATAAATCCCTTTTGGGGATTATTTATGTCCCAGCCTCCTAACCCAGTCACTCTTTGAAAAGGAGGTGGTAGGAATGAGTGAATTTTTGGAGTTAGGATACAAAAAGAACATGAGTCCTTGAATTTAAGCCTTAAGAAGAGGGCCTTTAGGTTAATGGAAGCAGAATTTTGCTCTGAGAAGAAGGATTGTCAGATACATTTCCATCCAAAAGTTCCTTCACTAAATGATCTCTAGTCCATGCACAGAAAAGGCCTGGCTCTAAGGGCCTGAGTACATCAAAAGAATCTTGTAAAGAGTTCTTTACCAAAGTTAAATAAGTCAGAAGAGTAATGTACTTTGTCTCTAGTGAAAAATGTGTAGAGTGGTTAAAAAAAAAAAAAGGATTTTTGCTAAATTTTTCTGATTCTCCCCACGGCAGCATTTAAATGCTTGGTTTTCTAACTTATGAAATGATTGATATTGACTTTTCCTCGCTTAACTAGAATTTACTCATTGTTCCATTTCTGTCTGGGAAAGCTAATGCCAATGACTTCTCCTTGATATAGTCTCAGTTATCTTAAAAAATTATTTAGAGCCTTTAATAAATGGCCTAAGGGTGATTTAAAAAATTACCCCTTCACCCCTCAAAACACAACAGACTCTACTTGATTGCATAAAGGATCTAGTAGAATGACCTCAGCTGCTTTCATTTTTTTTTTTTTTTTTTTTTTTTCACTTGTTAGCCTTGTGAGCCTTGTCAATAAATTCCCTTCAGTATTCAAAGGAATCCCTTTCTTTGGCTTCCTCTCTCCCACGGGGGCCATTATCTCTATTAGCCTGCCTTAGAGAAAGAAGAGACATCCATGAGATGGTCTGACTTCTCTGAAGTCAAGGATACCTTCAAAAGCAGAGTTTGGGTGGCTGGGGGAGGAGGAAGAGGGAAGGAGACAACAGGAAGGAGGAAAGGAATTGTAAACAAAGAGACAGCTGGGGAGTGGCCTATTCTCTTGGCGTTCTGTGGAGACTCTTTAGAGGTGGTAAAGAAAGAGTAAAATCCAGAGGCATCTTTAAAAAAAAATGCTGTTTAAGGTTCTGACTTTTCAAGCTGGTATGCATAAGGAATAATGAGGAGAGAAATAATGCAAGCCAGTTGGCCAGGTACTTACCCAATAATTTTGCTTATTATTTTTTTAAAGGGACTTTTGCATTCTCTATTTGGCAGTATGTCAGGAGAACCAAAATGGATAAGCTGTGGCATTATGTGGCTGTAGTTTCCTAAAGCAAGACACCCACAAGTTCTTCCCAAGTTGGAGGTGTGAGTGCTCTTCAGGCCTCAGCCCTTATAAGAAGCCATCGATTTTTTAAAACAATTTAAGTTTACATTTTAAAAAGCTTTAGCTGAAGTATGATAATAATAAGAGGGGGAGTTATGGAGACAGAAGAAAGGAAAGTTCTTTCTTGATCAATTAATTTTGATTTCTTTTTAAAAAATTTCTTTTTTATTTTTATTTCTTTTCTGGAGTAATGAAAATGTTCTAAAATTGAAAAAAATATTAATTGTAGTGATGAATGCACAACTGTTATATGGTGGTGCCGTGAACAACTGATTGTACACTTTGGATGATGGTATGGTATATGAATAGTCTCAATAAAATTGAATTTAAAAAAAGAAAAGAAAAAAATTAGCCGTTTTCTCTTAATAATTTGTCATGCAAATATGTAGTTTTCTTAGGGAATTCAGGGCAAAATTTCACTTCTGAGGAATAGAAAATAGAGGATTAATTTATTTCACCAGTTTTAAAAATAACTCTTTTTTATGAATATAAAAATAATCCATGCCCATTATAGAAACTTGGGAAAAGAAATGAATTTGACATTACATTATAAATGATTAAGATTTTAAGTAATTTGCAAAACCTCCTCTATTTGCTTTATAATTAATTTGGCCTAAAAAAAAGTAGGAAAAACTTTCTAGAGTCAGAAGATTAGGGACAGTGATGGAGAAAAAGCTTCTTTTAGATGGCTGCAAAGTTAAAAATAAATAAATAAATAAAAGAAAGAAAGAAAGAAAGAGAAAGAAAGATTGATTCTTAGGGCTAGCCAGAGGCTCAGAGACTCACGTCACCTTCCCTTTTGTGCTTGAGAACTGAGAACCTCGAATTTTATTCCCCATAAGCCCTTAACATATGTGAGCAACAGGATTGGGTGGGAGTCACCTTGGGGCCAAAATCTTAAAAGGAGATGACTCTAAGTAGAGCTGCCCAGCACCAGCTGTGGGCTTGGTGTCTGGATATAAAACTCCAGGAAGGCCCCTGTGCAGAGACCAGGTAGATGATATGGACCCCAGCAAGTTCCTTAAAGAAAACTCAAGCAAAACAAGCTCTTGGTCCTACTCTTTAGTTGGGAGCTTCTCAAGTTTAACATTCTGTAATATTTAAAAATCATTTTCATGTGGCATGAGTTCAGTGTGTGTGTGCACATGGGTGTAAGGATTGTGTGCTTTGGACTCCATCCTCACATAAAATCACAGTTTTCAAAAATTAGCTGAGATGGTATTGGGGATTGAACCATGTCTCCCACAAAAGGCATGTTCAAGTCCTAACCACCTGGTCCTGGGGTGTGAAACCATTGTACATGGACTCTCTTGAAGATGTTACCTCAGTTAAGGTGTGGCCCAAATGAATCAGGTTGGGCTTTAACCCGGATTACTGGAGCTCTTTATAAGCAGAGTGAAAGTCAGATGGAGAGAAAAGCCAGGGGCTCAGCCAGAAGATGAAAGTCAATGGGACCTGGAGGAAGAGGGGAAGACATTGCCATATTTATTGCCATGTGATGGAAAAGCCAAGGAACCCCAAGGATTGCTGGCCAGCCAGAAGATACTGACCCTAAGAAGAAACAAGTCTTTTAGCCTCTGAAAACAGTGAGCCAATAAATTCCTGTTGTTAAGCCAACCCATTGTATGGTATTTATTTTAGCAGCTGGGAAACTAAAATAGATGGTGAGTGTTCCAGTTTGCTAAAGCTGCCGGAATGCAATATATCACAAATGGATTGGCTTTTACAATGGGGGTTTATTAGGTTACAAATTTACAGTTCTAAGGCCATAAAAGTGCCCAATTTAAGGCATCAACAAGAGGATGCCTTCACTGAAGAAAGGCCAGTGATGTCTAGAACACCTCTGTCAGCTGGGAAGACACATGGTTGGTGACTGCTGGTCCTTTGCTCCTGGGTTGCTTTGTTTTCAGCTTCTGATTCCAGTGGCTATCTCTTTAAGCATCTGATGTTTCTCACTTAGCTTCTCCAGGGCATACTCTGGGCTTCATCTCTTAACTTAGCATCTCCAAATGTCTTTCTGTCGCATCTCCGAGCATCTGGGTCTGTGTCGGCTCTGAGCTCTCTGTCTCCCTGAGCTCTCTTAAGGACTCACTAAACTAATTAAGACCCACCTTGAATGGGCGGAGTCACATCTCCATGGAAATAATCTTATCAAAAGGTCCCACCCACAATTGGGTGAGTAACATCTCCATGGAAACAACCTAATCAAAAGATCCCACCCACAATAGGTCTGTACCCACAAGACTGGATTAAAAGAACATAGTCTTTTATGAGGTACATAACAAATCCAAACCAGCACAGTGAGATATCCTACACTTTTTTTGTGTGCTGTTATTTTTGATTTGGAGGTGGGAAAAAAGGTTCAGGGAGAGCTGAAGAACTAAAGTAGTTTTCATGTATGTTGGCTTGTGGTGGCTGGGCAAGCAGTACTTGGACCCTCCTAGAAGATTGAGGTTGTTGTGGACATGACCTGGTGCTGTGGAGTAGCACCAGGATTTAAGGCTTATGAATCTGGGAGGCAGTGGTACTGGTTCATTTTGGTGTTGTTTGAATGATAGTGGGAATATAGTTTTGAGTTATTCTTCCAGCCAGGTTAATGTGTAGAATTACTGTATGTTTGTGAATAATTCAGAAATCCAGGGGTCTTTAAAGTGAGTTTAAAAAATAACTATAAAACTATTGACGTGTTAGTTTATGTTTCTTCCCAGAATATCTATTTAGAAGAAGAAATTAGGGGCTGCTCCATTCTTTTCTTTTCCTTTCCCTTTGCTCCAAATAGGGGGAGGAGGGGTACAGAATTGGTTTGGTCATCATATCTTAATAATTTAATTGCAAATCAAGTTCTCCTTTGAGAATTAGCAACTGTTTTGCATACTCAAAATGTTTCTTTGCTGAACTGAAATGCTATTTAAGTGCTTTTGGAATGAACCTTAAGAAAATGGTTTCCCTTTTTCTGTACCTCTATAAGAAAATAAAAAGGCCTTAAGAAGTCTTCTCAACTGGGGGTGTAAACCTAAGCAAAATTGGAAAAAATAATGCTCGTTTCCTCTCCCACCCCAAATGTCTTCTGCAAGCCAATTCAGAGGTGTCTATCCCAGAACCAGAAACAGAAGGGGGGCATATCTGCGCACTTATCAGAAGGTTGGAAGCTGGAGAGAGGATTGAATTGCCAGTGAACTTTACACTGTGATTTCATATTGAAGTGGCTTTATCTGTGCCACCTGTTGATGGCCTGATTGGAGCATTAGTCCTTGCTTAGCTTCTGCACCATTGATAACTCTGCTTAACATCACCACAGGGGAGGCTTTGTTGGAAGCTGCAGTCACTTTGCCTCCTCAATGGTGTACATTGGTGCCCCATTCAGGCCTTTTTTTCTGACATTAGCAAATTTGAATGGGCCACCAGTGAAGCCATTCAGCAAGAACATGCAACTGGGGTTTCTGGGTGGCCTGGGGCTGAGCGGAGAATTCTTGTTAATGGACTGCAAGACTTAGCCTATTGAGGTACATGAACTCAGTGACCAAAGAAAAGTGAGACAAAGATGTCCCTCACAGGAACACGGAGGTCAGAAGTGGACAAAGGCAGACATGGACCAGTCGAAGCTATTTGATTACTGAGCTGAAAAGGGAACACGGATCCCATGGGGGGCAGTGTGACTGATTTGACGGAAATCTCAAAAATGCCTGCACACTCTGAGAGCAAGGCATTTACCAGAATTGTAGGCAGTGTGTGAAGTTATTTTTAAAATGTTTTTTCCTTCCACTTGTCTTTGTGGTAATTTCCTATTTGGCAGTGCTTAGAAGAGACCTCGAGTAACTAGAATGAAAAGCAGAGATCACAAAATTGAACTGGAAAAAGCATACCTAAAAGTGAAAGGTGATCATGAGCAGCATTCCCCCATGCTGCTGGTTCCATGAGGTATTTTCAAGCTCTTAGGGACCAAAAAATGCACTTCAAGTACCAGGACGCTTGTATGTTTAGGATTAAAACTTTGATACATTAGTATCATCTTGAAACATTTTTACTCTAAGATGTGGGATAGAAATATAGCTCTTTGACATTCTGCAAAAAGTTAAAGAAAAAGATCAATCAAAGAAAAGTTAAGGAATCAGTTTGGATCTATGAACATAATCTAAATTACAGCATTACTTAATTCTGATTAACTCCACTGACGCTTCTTCCAATATAAGTTCTTGTAGGAGATATATTGGGCCCTTAGAAATTAAGTCTCCAATATGATACTTGGATGTACATGAAATTTTAAAAGTACCCTGTAATTTTTTAAAAATGGTATTTTAGTAACTATATGAATAATTCATTCCAAACCAGATTTATTTATTAAAACTGGATTAAAAAATATTACAGCTTCTTGAAATAGCAATACATTTAAAAATGTTTACAATTTTGATTTTAAAAGATTTTGGGAACTAAAAATACCTGCAAGACTGTTCTCTTATAAAAGGAGCAGGGGCAAAAGTATATGTTTTATCCCACCATAAACAATGCAACTATTTTTTATGAGAAATGTATTCAGTTTTTAAAAGTGTGGAGTCATATCATTTATATTGAAACAGAATTTTGTAAGGGAGAGGACTTCAGGGTCCATTTAGTCTAGCTGTTCTGTTGAACTGATAGTGTGAGTGAGACCAGTAGAGGTTTAGCAGGTTGCCAAAGGCTCATTCAGTACTTGAACTTACTTTATCTTGTTACGGAAATTGTTTCATTAGAGTAGTAATATGTCTTTCTCTGTTAAGGGCTAGACTCCTTAAATTTAGGACATGGTCTACTTACTGCATGTTGAATTTAATAAGTAAATGTAAAAGTGATTTACATGCTATGGATACACATCTTTTTTATGATACTTCCATTAAGTATTTCTCCACCCTTTAGAAAGCTCTAGTGAAAGGTGACAAGAACATAAAAACTTGACTACCCTGAAATAATGTAGCTTTGTTTATTTCAAAGCATTTCTAAAACCAGTTCCCTTTCTTTCCATCTTTGTAAGAAATCTTTAACTTTCTTTCAAGGTACTGTCTACTCCACTTTTAATGTTTCTCCTTTAGACTACTTCAAAATGTGTAGGTAAAACAATTTTATCTACATATGTTACTTAGAATAACCTGCTTCTTGACACTTATCAACTTGAGCCTTCAGTTGCTTTCTAGCTAATAACTAAATTCTCTCTCCTTTTGTTCCAATCAAGCGTATTGTCTTATTTCTTCTACCCCCATTTCCAACTCTTCGTGCATTGTTCTTCCATGTTGTTCTTTGGTCTGTGGTCTGACCCACTTTTATTGCCTACACAACATGTTTTTTTTTTTTTTTTCCTCTCATTTAAATCATTCTTTTCTGTCAAAAAGTTAAACTCTCAAATATTTTGTTAAAAATTTCTTGGCGATGAGTGGAAATAGCCCCACTTAGAGACACTGTAACATCACCTTTGGCATCATTTTTGGAGGGCATGGCATAGGGTTAGAAGAAATGAGAATTTGCTTATAAAATCTAAAGCCATCTTTCATACCAGTAATTAAATCTTTGGATTCTCTTTTAAAGGACTATGGCTTTAAATATAAAATTTTTATTTGAAAATACTGTCAAAACAAAGTTGGGATAAATAAGTAGATTATTGTCTGTTGAAATTTCATCCAAATCTGAGCTTTCTCATACTAATTAATGGAAATAGTAGTTAATTTGTGTTTTCATGTCTTTATTTTATCTTTTATTTCCAAAGAAACTGCTGGGTTTGGATTTATTAGTATAATAATAATATAACAATAGTTTCCATTTAGCCAATGATACTGTACATGAGGAACTGTGCTAAGTATTTGATATGCTTTATCTCATTTAATCCTTATGACAACCCTGTGAAGCAGGTTCTTTATTCTTGTTTGATAGATGGGGTAACTTCAACTTTGAGAGGTTAACTGCCCATGATCACCTGGGTATTAACTGGGGAACTGGACAGTTTTTGGACATGATCTAGGCCTGGTTCCTTTGAAGAAAAAAGAGCCTTTTAAATGTCGAAGAGTAAAGTAGCTACATACTTGTGAGGTATAGTAGAAATCTTATACAGACTGTGATTCTTTCTCATGTCCACGGGGGTAGCTTCAATCCATTAAAATCACCATTAAAGATCTGCCAAGAGTTTAAGAGAGACAGTAGCTTCATTTCAATTAAAGACGGGGGAGGGAAAGGAGGGAAACGTGATAGAATAGGGTTTCTTGGTTTGGCTAACAGGTGTATTTTGCATTCACCAGTTTATTCATGGTTTACTTTGTTTCCTAAACATTAGAATATGAATGCAAGGAGGGCAGGGATCCTGATGTACAGTTTTTCTCTGTTAGTCATAGAGCCTGGCCTAGTGCTCAGTAAATTCAGTTTTACTTGACTTGATGGTAGCAAGAGTTAGAAATAATAATTTTTTTCATCTATGGGAGACATCAATGTCACTGAAGGGAAAAATAAGATAAAAAAGGTAAGAAATTCTTATTTATATTCTAGTAGACGTTTATCAATAGTTCTCCTTCAATGGTATTAGTGTGAGAGATTGTCCACTCTTGGTCTGGGCCATAATTGGTTTAAATGATTGAGAAAAGGAATTCAGGCTTTAATTTATTTAGTTAAATAAATTAAATTTGGAGGCTGCTTGGGTGATGAGGAGTAGCTATTTTAGTTTATATTAGTGCAAAAAATAGTCACTAAGCCAATAATGTTAAAAAAATTGTGGTAGTTTCAAAAATATGATTTAGACATTAAAGCATCACATGTGTTCTCTTAAAGTTAGTAATCAAAAATGGGTACAATGAAGGATGGAATTTTCAAATTCTGATTTATAAAAAATCCAATAGTAAATTTTAATAAGTAACCTAATAGTTACGATGTTATAAGGATACTATTTAGGAATGTAGTTTTTTTTTTTTTTTTTTTTTAAAGCAGTTTTATTGAGATATATTCACATACCATACAATCCATCCAAGTGTACAATTAGTGGTTCACAGTATCATCACCTAGTTGTGCATTCATCACCACAAACAACTTTAGAACATTTTCATTACTCAAAAAAAAAAGCAACCAAAAAACAAAAACCACCAAAACACCACATACCCCTTATGCTCCCTCTATTATTTTTTTATCTTCATTTTATTGAGATATATTCACATACCACGCAGTCATGCAAAACAAATCGTACATTCGATTGTTCACAGTACCATTACATAGTTGTACATTCATCACCTAAATCAATCCCTGACACCTTCATTAGCACACACACAAAAATAATAAGAATAATAATTAAAGTGAAAAAGAGCAATTGAAGTAAAAAAGAACACTGGGTACCTTTGTCTGTTTGTTTGTTTCCTTCCCCTATTTTTCTACTCATCCATCCATAAACTAGACAAAGTGGAGTGTGGTCCTTATGGCTTTCCCAATCCCATTGTCACCCCTCATAAGCTACATTTTTATACAACTGTCTTCGAGATTCATGGGTTCTGGGTTGTAGTTTGATAGTTTCAGGTATCCACCACCAGCTACCCCAATTCTTTAGAACCTAAAAAGGGTTGTCTAAATTGTGCGTAAGAGTGCCCACCAGAGTGACCTCTCGGCTCCTTTTGGAATCTCTCTGCCACTGAAGCTTATTTCATTTCCTTTCACATCCCCCTTTTGGTCAAGAAGATGTTCTCCGTCCCACGATGCCAGGTCTACATTCCTCCCCGGAAGTCATATTCCACGTTGCCAGGGAGATTCACTCCCCTGGGTGTCTGATCCCACGTAGCGGGGAGGGCAGTGATTTCACCTTTCAAGTTGGCTTAGCTAGAGAGAGAGGGCCACATCTGAGCAACAAAGAGGCATTCGGGAGGAGGCTCTTAGGCACAACCATAGGGAGGCCTAGCCTCTCCTTTGCAGCAACCGTCTTCCCAAGGGTAAAACCTATGGTAGACGGCTCAACCCATCAAACCACCAGTTCCCTGTGTCTGTGGTCATGTTAGCAACCATCGAGGTGGGGTAGGCCAATACCCCTGCATTCTCCACAGGCTCCTCAAGGGGGCACTACATCTTTTTTTCCTTTTTTTTTCCCTTTTTTTTTTTAACCTTTTTTTCCTTTTTAAATCAACTCTATGGAAAAAAAAATTAAACAAAAAAAAAAAAGAAAAAGAAAAACATACAATAAAAGAACATTTCAAAGAGACCATAACAAGGGAGTAAGAAAAAGACAACTAACCTAAGATAACTGCTTTACTTCCAACCTGTTCCTACTTTATTCCAAGAAAGTTACATAATATAGCAACATTTCTGTGAACTTGTTCCTACTATGTCCATCAGAAATTAACAGACCATAGTCAAGGAATGTAGTTTTACTTTTGTTATAGAAATAGAATGATAATGCCTAGAAAAAATATTAAAATTTCACCATTAAATATATTCAGAAAATAGTTTATAATTTTTATACAAAAATTTATACAAAAAAAGTTTATACAAATTCTCTTAGTAAATATGGATAATTTGACAGACCTTAAATAACTAGAACTATATATATGTATATATTTTCACTATATTTGTATGTATACATATGTGTTGTATACCCGCATATGCATATACAGATATAATTCACATATATAATGAATTTCCAAATGAAAAGTGTGTAGGGGTCTAGGGCCTGGAGCCCCTCCTAAATGCCCTGTAACAAACCTGCTTTAGCCAAGGACAGCAGTCAAGAGAGTAAACAGTCTCCCTGGAGGGGTGTTCCAGTTTGTGAATGCTGCCTTTTTGCAAAATACCAGAAATAGATTGGCTTTTATAAAGGGGTTTTATTTGGTTACACAGTTATAGTCTCAAGGCCATTAAGTGTCCAAGGTAACACATCAACAATCGGGTACCTTCACTGGAGGTTGGCCAATGGCATCCGGAAAACCTCTGCTCTGTTAACTGGGAAGGCATGTGGCTGGCTCTGCTCCAAGTTCTGGTTTCAAAATGGCTTTCTTCCAGGACGTTCCTCTCTAGGCCGCAGCACCTCTCCAGAATGTCACTCTCGGTTGCTCTTGGGGCGTCTGTCCTCTGTTAGCTTCTCTGGATCAAGAGTCTGCTTTCAATGGCTGTCTTCAAACTGAATCTCATCTGCAGCTCCTCTCTCAGCTTCCATGCATTCTTCAGTGTCCCTCTTGGCTGTAACAAAGCTCGCTCCTTCTGTCTGAGCTTATATAGTGCTCCAGTAAACTAATCAAAGCCCACGCTGAATGGGCGGTGCCACACCTCCATGGAAATTATCCAGTCAGAGTTATCATCACCCACAATTGGGTGGGTTGCATCTCCATGGAAACATTCAAAGAATTACAATCTAATCAACACCAACACCTCTGTCCACACAAGATTATATCAAAGATAATGGCGTTTTGGGGGACATAATACATTCAAACTGGCACAAGGGGGAAAGATGCAACCACAGATGTAAAACTGGCAGTGATTGTATGTTAGTCTTAAACACTTTTCTTTGTAAAACATCAGGTTTTAGGTCCCTTTAATGATTATATTAGAGACCCAGTGTTCTCATACTATATGGAATGTCTTTGTTCTAAAATCATATATTACTTCTTGTACTCTCCCCATTCCTGGTGGAGTACTAAAACATCTGGAATGGCTGTCACTGGAAAATTCTCCTGTTTATAAGTCCCAATAAATCCATGTCTACTTCTGTGCCTGGTGTGTTTTTTGGTCATATAGCCACACCAGCCTGTGCTCTGCACAAACTCGGTCTGGGCCCAAACATAGTGAATTACCAAAGCATGAAGAAGCACCATTTAGAATATTGCTACTGAATGCCACAGTTAGCCATCTCTTTTATCTTCTCCTGTCTTCTCCCCTCTCAACCCAAATAACGTGATTCAAGGTTGGGAGGAACCTCTTGCCCTTCATCACAGGGGCTGTGGAATAGGGGATGTCCTGTTGAATCAAGATCAACAATACAGGTGGGTGAAAACTTGGGAGAAATCATCAATTTACCTTTCCAGTTTGAAAATCTCATCCTATTCAGGTGCCATAAGTGCATGTGGGAAAGGTGGCCTCAGAAGAAAACATCTTTCTCTCCAAGATCACTGTGCTGGAGATCTACTGAACAAAATTGAAACCCTCAATTGAATGTCAAAGAAGTACATACTTGCCTGCATTTTCAATGTGTTTTCTGATCTGTAGTATTTTCCTCCAGCACCAGATTTATTAAAGTTATAGAGGCATGGAAATTTAGAGTTGGAAGGAAGTTACTCTCAGATTTTATTCATTTTATAGATTAGGAGTAATGGAGTCCAGAGAGACTGGATAGAATACTCAAGCTTGTGTACCTAGTTATTGGCATTATCGTGAGTAACCCCCCATCCATTATGGTCTTTATAAGGCTGTGAATTAAAGATGGTGTGACAATGCTGGCTTATCTTTTTCCATTAACCATTTGTCCTTTACTCCTAAAGGAAGCACATTCTGGAAGGGTTTGAGGATAGGGCTATGGGAAATTTGCTGTAGTATGAGATAAACTGTAAATTCTTCATTCAACCAAAATTTATGGACTCCGTTTCTAGGGTGTGCTAGATTATTTCACATTTTATCTTATTTTTTATTACAATAACTGAGAAGATATCATTCTATCTTTCAAAGGAAAGGAAACTTTCAGATTGAATAAGTAACTTGCTCAGGGTTACAAATAGTGTCATCTCAGCTCTTGAATTCCAAAGTCATTGCTGTATTCATTATGTTATAGCTGCTACTCCTTGCACCCAGAGTCCAGCTCAGTGACCCTCAACCTTGAATGCTGTGTTGGAAGGAATCATGTCCCCAACGAAGGCATGTTCAAGTCCTAACCCTTGGTCCCATGGATGTAAATGCATTTGTAAATAGGATCTTTAAAGATATTATTAATTAAGGTGAGGCCTTAATCCAATATGACTGGAGTCCTTATAGGCAGAGGAAATTTGGACACGGTAGGAGGGGACAGGGAGAGAAATGGCTATGTGATGGAGGCAGAGACTGAGTTATAAATTGTTGGCAAGCCACAGCAAGAATGCTACAGACTTTGAAGAAAGCATGATCCTGCGGATACCTTGATTTTGGACTTCTAACCTCCAAAACTGTGAAACGATAAATTCCTGTTGTTTAAGTCAATGAGTCTGTGGTATGTGTTATAGGATCCATGGCAAACTAAGACAAATGCATATTACAATCACCCTGAAAGTTTAAAAATATCTCAAAGCTCAGATCCTACCCAAAGCAATTAAATAAAACTATCTGTGAGTGGGCTCAGGTATGAAATTTTTTATGAAAGCTTCTTACATGATTCAGATGTGCAGCTGGAGTTGAGAGCACTGATCTAACATAAAATGCAGATGAATTATCATGTATAAGATTGCACAGGGTTCTCTGGGAGATACAGAGATAGGGTTAAGACATGGTCCCTGCATTTAGGGAAATTTTAATTTGGTTGAAAAGCCACAAAGATGTTTACTAATAATATAATGCAGTTGCTCATTAGTAAGTGATGTCAGAGTTTTTATTGGAGAGCATTTACCAAATGGATTACTTTTCTCTCCAGAGTCTGCAGCATACAATTGTGACTAAGTAGCCTCCAATCCCTATCCTTAGATAATCCTTAGATAATAATAATAATAGCTGCCTTCTGTGTGCCAGGCATTTTATATAACACATTTACTCTTCTCAACTGCCTGTCAATTAGTATTCTAAATTTACTGCAGAAAACAAAAGCTTAGAGATATTGTTTGTCTAAGATCTGAGAGTCAGGCTTTTACCCTAGGTCTGTTGGGAACCAAAGTCCGTGTTGTCTAACCATTAAATTATACCATTTGGTCTTGGTAAGTGCATGGTCAGTAGTAGTTAGGGTGAGCTGCATGCCATAAAATGCTCCTTAACATTTTAATATACTTATGTTTCTTAATTTTTTTCAAGCTGTATATTTTGAAAAGTTTCAGATCACAGAAAAGTTGAATGAATAACACATTGCACTGTATACACTTTACCTAGATTCATTAATTGTTAACATTTTACTACATTGCTTTATTTTGTTTTCTATTTATTTACATATTTATTTACATATTCTGTAAAGTAGGTGTATTACTCAGGGTTCTCTAGAGAAACAGAACCGATAGAAGATATCTGTAAATATGAGATTTTATAAAAGCATCTCACGCAATTGTGGAGGTGCACAAGTCCAAATTTTGTAGGACAGGATGCACGCACCCAAATTCCGTAGGGCAAGCCATGAGCTGGTAACTCCGATGAAGGTCTTTGATGAACTCTCCAGGAGAGGCTGGCTGGCTGAAGGAGAAGTGAAAGTTCTCTTGTCTCCCTTAAAAGTCTTCAACCTGATTGAATTAAATCCAACTGTTTGTATTCTCTCATTGTGGAAGACACTCCCTTAGTTGATCATAGATGTAATCAGCCAGAAATACAATCAATTGACCAATGATTCAATAAACCAGCCTTCTGGTTTATTAAGCAGCCACAAAATGTCCTTGCAGCAACAGTTAGGCCAGTGCTTGCTTGACCAGACAACGGGGCACCATCACCTGGCCAAGTTAACACATGAACCTAACCATCACAGTAGAAATTTCCTCTTTTATTTCTCTTTCTCTCCCCACCCTCCTCCTCCTCTTTTCTCCTTCTCATCACCTGCCTCCCTCCCCCACTATCTTTCTTCTGAGTAGCACTATGGACTCATGCATTTAATTTTTCATTTATTTATTATAACCTGTCATGGCCATTTTTAATTCTGAGGTTCAAATGGTCCAAGATGCCCTGTCAAGCCAGCTCTAGTATCCTTATGACATGATTTTATTAGTGTTTGAGCAATTCCTTTAATTCTTGGACAACAAGATGTTCCAGGCTACCTTGTGTATTCCCTGACCCAACTATTTCTGGAATCAGCCATTTCTCCAGGGAATCTTGGTTCCTTTTAGTAGGAAATGGTATTTAGGCACACAATCTGTGTTTTTACTGTTACTTGTTATGATTATCTTGTGAATATAATCTTTTAAATAGAGTTCTTCATATTATAGCCATAGAAACTGTAGCAATGAAGGCTTTATTAGAGATTAACTCTTCAAGAGTGCAGTCATTTGGTAAATATTTGAAAACCCTTTTGGTGGTTTGGAACATAACATAACATATATTCAGTAAATATTGAATGAACAAATGAATAAATGAATGAGTGGCCTTGAATCGTGGGGTTTACTCCATCTTCTGGGATTATCTCCTATCCCATGTGAATTTACCCAGATGGTAGTAAGTGAAGGAGACTGGAATCAGTCCTTAAATTTCATCTACATTTTCAGCCTATAGCTTCCTCTTCTGTTATTGAAAAAAAATCCAGATTCCCATCTCTTGGACCTCTACAATCTTTTACAGCTGTTCTCCCAGGAAGTGATTCTGTGGTACCTCCAACTTCTCATCTGTGATTCTTGGTACATCACCTCAGATTTCCAGGGGATGAGAAAACTTATCTTGAAAAAAAATACTTGATAAGAAATATTTTTCCTGGTTTTACAAAATAGATAGCTAAGAAAATTTTTTTCCCAGATGAAGATAATACAGTTAAAACAAAGCTAGGAATACAGATCACAGAGCTCTTGAGAATCTCGTATGTTTAATACCTTTTCTGAGGAAAACAAGGGTTCAGTCACAACCACTCTCTGAGGATCTATTTACTGTCAAAGTGTAATTGGATTTTGATACAGCCATTCATTTTGGTGTGGATGGGGATAGAAAGGTGATTACAAAGTAACAACAAACAAAATGTAAGGGATAGTACCTTTGATTTTTTTCTCCCCTGCTCCTGGATTTTTACAGATACTGGGAATAAACCCCTTATCCCCCACAGTGGTCTTAGAAAACAAGGCATACACTTCAACTACTTCTGCTGTGAATAATCCATTGAAGCCAAACAGTATTCAGTGTTCACACAAAGGTCATATCCTTATATATCTCTTTGAATTTGTGGGACGCACATGGTATACCACTTCTATAGAAGAAATGTTTTCATTTTAGAATTCAACTTTTGTAACCTTTGGCAACATGTAGTATCAATGGCTCTTTGTTGTTCAAAAAAAAAAAAGTAAAACTGTAAGCTATCCCCAAGGATATGCAGGGCGTTACTATAGCAACAGAATCTGCCTCCCAGCACCACAAGAGAAGCTATGAATAAAAGATGGTATTCTAAGGACAACAGAATAGAAGAGGTTGTTTCAATCCTTCTAATACCTGAAATTTGCTGTTATTTTGTTAAATGCAAAATCAAAATCTTGGGAAAAGGCCCAGTTCACTAAAGGGATGAATTTCTATATTGTACTTCAGATGTCAGGGGGAAAAATACATGCTTTCTGAACAGTCAGCACATGGTAGGAAGACTAGGGAAGGAACAGAATATTTTATTTATATATTTTTCTATTCAGTTTTTTACTTCAGTTGGAAGAACTTGAAGAAAAAAATGTTAATTTTATAAACAACGAAAAGAGACTATTTTAAATTCTGGCCCCAAACTGTCTCCTGGTTCTATATTTAAACACAAGCACAAAGTAATTTTGGCTTGCATTGCCTATTCTAAATCCAGCTGTTTTATCTCTACCCACTTTGGTCACTGAGTTCTTATCCTAGTGACTTCACTACAACCACCTATCTACCACCTATCTCCCTACCAGCCTAATCATGTATTATGGTAGTGGGTATTTCAGGACCCAAATATTAAGGTGATAAATAAAGGTTTTAGATGATACAGAAATGAATGAACTATGAATCTCTCTATCCCTCTCTCTCTCTTTAACTGTCCCTCCATCCCTCTCTCTTTCTTTCTGAATACATACTTGTGTGTGTGTATAATCTTCCTTCATCTATCTTTTTATCATGGTTAGTTAAGAAACATATTTTTTGTGTGTGAAATATTTGGTGAACTGTTATTCAAAGAAGCGATAAAGACCTCCCTCTCTGTAAATGCTTATTTTTTAAAAAATTCAGAGCTAAATGAAATTGTTGCCAGTAGATACAACGATGAGAGCAAAGGGATTAAAATAATATTTTGTATGAATTGTTCCTTAATTTTCCTTCAAAATTAAAATTTAGTTTCTATGTAGGAGGAGAAGGCATGCAAAAGGGTGTGAAGCCATTCTCAAAGTTTTTCTAGGAGTTTTCTTTTGCTACTGTCACCTTGGCAACTTTACACAACTAGGGATCTAAAGATTATTAATATATTTGTCAAATATCTATTTTAAAAACTATTTTGACTATGATATCTAGAAAATGTGACTTTTTGTTTTAGTTTTAGAATAATTTTTCCCACTGAGTTCATGGGTAAATGCAATTGTAGGCTGTATTTACAATTAATTACAATGAATAAAAAGGTAGTATTTTGTTTTTGAGCTATATTTTAACTTAGATCTGGGTAAACTACATATGGGAAGGATGGACTAAGAGACTGTGTATTAGTATTAATCTTATAAGAATAAATTCTGGATAACCATTGTTAAAATTTCAGAGATGTCCCTTATTCTTGTTGAGTGTTTCCTTCTCTTTGGATCCTCCATAACTTAAAAGCTCCATAAAGTTTTTGATTTTAAAGGGATTATTCCATCAATCTGGTTATATAACTTGGCTGTTTCTCCTAGTCATAAAACTAGATAATATGCCAACATGTTAATCATGGATGGTGGGAACATGGGTGAGAACATGAATTATCTTTTTCTACTTATTTTTCCATTCATTTTCTAAATTTTGTACAATAACCACTCAGTATTTTCATAGTGGAAAAGTAATAAAGTTTTAAAAAACTAGGTATTAGAATTCTTTCAAGAAGAAGTCGAGGTGATTTACAATAAGAAACATTTGTACAATAAAGCTAGGAAGCTAGGAATTGAAAACCTAAAACTATGAAAAGAAGAAGGAAGTAAATATTCTAACCATGAGATTTAATATAGTTATGGTGACTGAACATTAAATTTAGTTATGAGCTTCCTGACAATCAAGAAAAAGGAATAGTGGATTAGAAAATTCTCATTATTTACTCAGAAGAAAGTATACCAGCACTTTGTGAAAGAACATTTTTTTCCATAGTATTAACTCTTAAAAGGACTTTGTCATAGTATCTTCTTATTTGTGTAAAACATAAAAAGAAAATTTTTATAAGCTTGTAAGTGCAGAAAAAATGTCTGGAAGATACCCAGGAAACTTGATGGTGGGATATAAAGGTCCTCAGTCACTTTTGCTGCTCAGCACGACTTTCCCCTTCCTTCAATGACAATGTCCCCCTTCCTCAAGGGCACTGCTTCTCTTCCACTTCAGTCTGAGGGTCTGGGGATGGGGCAGGCAGGGGGTGCTGCCAACCCTGGTACTCCTTTGTTCTAAACTGAGCCAATCAGAGCATGACCCTGGGATTTTTCTAAGAGGAAAAGATTCCCTTTTCCTCATGGGTGACAGTGCTGTAAGTGCTCCAAACCACTGTTCTCTACTACCTGAGAAATCTAAGAAAGTAGCGCACATATAGAAGCAGAGACAAGATCATACTTGAGGTTCCACTCTCTGAGGCCCTTGGGATTTACCTGGTTCCTGCAGTAGTTTGATTATTCACCCTTCCCCTAGATGCCTTCTAAGTCCTTTCTTGTAATTTGCTTATTCCAGATTACAGTTCTATCACTGGCAATGGTAAGAATCCCAACTAATTGATTCCCTCTGGGTGTTAGAATTGTGTGGGCAGGCAAAAGGGATATGGGAGCTTTTGTATTGCCTGAGAAATTTTTTCTTACAATAACTTTATATTGCTTTTATAATAAAAATACTAATTGAAATAAAAACAAGAGGAATTCATATGAGAAAATTTGTGTAAGGAACACTGAACAATATAGAGGACAACATCTCCAGAAAAGATTTTGTAGCAAATGCCAGGGCTTTTTTCATGTGTGTGTTTATGTCAGGCTTTGGTAAAGTCTGAGCTGTATTGCTGAAGTGGTACTCAGTAAAGTAACTAAGCTAATGCGGTGCTCTATATTTATACTAGATTAGACTGTAGAATACTTAGAGTAGTGAACAGAGAACCAATCTCAGGCTATCAGCCTATCAACCTAAGGACTTTTGACCAGAGCTGGAGAGCAGACAATTCCAGGTAAACTTTTCTAATGAAAAGTAAAGTGTGCATGTACTATTGAAGGCACAGTGATATGCATTGGATCGCAGATGAGCATATGGTAATATTGACATTTTATGAAAGAAGATGTGCTCCATTTGTGTTCTTACCTGAATAAAGGGTCACTCCACTTCTAAATGAAAGTGGGTCACTGAGGTCTCTGCAGGTGGGGCCATTTTTTGCTTCAAGAGGCAACTTCAAATAGTCCCTGTAAATGTTTTTGTGTGGGAGAACTTAGGGTAGCTTAAGATGGATACAGCACATCACAGGGGCAAGAATCTTGAATTCTATACTTTCCCACAGTAACTCACTGACACCTATAAACTCAGTTCCTTTCCAGTGCTGGGATCTCTTTCCAGACATTGAACTGCTTTTTTGACAAATCTGTTCGGAAGTACTTCAAATTCAGCATGTCTGAAACTGAACTCATAATATAATCCTGAAAACATGTTTGTATTTCTTTATTCCCTCTCTGGTTGTATGTAACGGCTATCTATCCACTCTCTCAAGCCAGTAACCTGGGAATCATTCTAGATTTCTCCTTTTCCCTCATCTCCAATATACAATTGCCCACTCTCTTAAATATTTATACATTTTGTGCTCTCCTCTTCATCTCCACAACCTCTCTTTTTGGTTCTGCTCTGATTGTTTCTTGTAGAATTAATTAATTAGTTAATTGATTGATTGAGCAAGTATTTATTGAGCATCTGTTATGTGTCAAGCACTGTGCTAGGATCTGAGGATTCATTCGTGAGAAAAACCGACAGTCCCTGCCCTTATAGATCTTATAGTCTAGGTAGTTACTCCGATACCTCCCAACAGTTCTCCCTGCCTATAGAACACAGGCTCAGTCCATTCTTCACGGTAGTCCTCGAGTGCTCTTTCTAAAATGCAAATTTCATCATGCCATTTCCTTGATTATAATTAATTGCTTTCAGTATAAAACACACACTCAAAATGTTCATGACCTGGCTCCTGCCTCCCTTATTTTTTCACTATAGTAGTATAAAGAGTGACTAAAAACTGAACCATCCTCTAAAGCCACCACTGAAACTTTGTCTCATTATTTATGCATACCTTATAGCATGGTAAAATCATTAGGTAGTCTGTACTTATAAAAAGTACATAAAAAGGAAATATTATATTTCCTCCCTCTCTATTTTAAAACTTTATCCAGAAAATAATGGATTAAGATACTTGATTTGGAAGTACCTTTGCCCTTTGTTAACTACTCTCTTTAAAAATGAGAATTTAGAGGCAAATTATTAGGACTAATAAGAGATTTCAACATTGTTACTCGATAAAAGTTCAATATATAAAAATTTAGAAAATATAGAAAACAATGTTACTTGCAATATTACCAACAACTTTGTCACAGAATACATGTAAAAGAAATTATGTGCAAGACCTTAGAGGAGATGATTATAAAACTTTACTAAAGGACATAATATAGAACTAAATAACTGGAAATATATAATAAATTCATGGATGAGAAGACTCAATATCATAGAGAGGTTATTTCTCTACAAATTACTCTGCAGTCAATTAATCCTAATAAAAATTCCAACAAGTATTTTTCTTGAGAATTGAGGTTGAAATTAAAATTCACATGAAATAACAAAGTGACAGGAAGAGTCGAAATAATTCTGAAGAAAAAGAATAAATTGAGGGAGGCATCCTCTATTTGATAACAATATTTCATATAAAGTGATGGCAGTTAAAACTGTGACATTGGCAGAAGGATAGGCAACTAGACCATATATATGTGAGACTCTGGTATATGACAGAAGTGGTAGTATAAATCAGTAAGGAACATATAGACCATTTTTAAATGGTACTGGGGCAATTGGTTATCTACATGTGAAAAGAATTAGATGCTTATTTCACAACACACAAAATTAAATTTTAGTGGGATTAAAGACTTAAAAGAGAAAGCTGAAACTTTAAAAACTTGAGGATATCTTTATGACCTCAGGTAAGGAAAGAATTTCTTACATAAAAAGCACAAGCCATATAGGAAAATGATTATATTGATCATATTAAAACTTGCATAAAGTGGAAGATGTACAGCTTTAGTGATTTTGCTTATATAATACCCTAGAGAAACTTTCACACATAAGAATTTTTATTGTTAAATTTTTGTAATAACAAACCTGGTAACATCTGAAACTTCCTTGAAAGGTAGACTAGATAAATGCATAATTGCATATTCTTATATTTAATGTAATTATGTATATATTTGGGTTATATAGTCTATCTTGTCCTTTATTATATATTTGTACCATCTCTTCTCTGTTCCTTTAAAAATTTTCAATTTCATTTCCCCCCTCTGTTAATGCCTTACTTTTGCATTCTTGGGCTATTCTTTTAGTGGTTACCCTAGAAATTACAACATTTATCCTTGTCTAATTAGAGCTACTATAGATTAGTACTCTTACTAGTCTATGGAACACTTTATCCCTATTTAAACCCTCTTGCCTTTTGTGCTATTGTTGCCATTTATTTTACTTCTACATATATTTTAAATCTCACTGTGGTAGTTTGAAGCTCTATGTGCCCCAGAAAAACATGTTCTTAAACTTAACCCATTCCTGTGGGTGCAAACCCATTGTAAGTAGGACCTTTTGATGATGTTCTTCAGTTAAGGTGTGTCCCACCTCTTTCAGGATGGGTCTTGATCCTATTACTGGAGTCCTTTATAAGAGAATGAAATTCAGTTAGAGAGAGAGAAAGCCATAGGAAGAAAAAGGCTGGACATCAGTGGAACCCAGATCAGAAGGGAGAGACTAGGAGATATCACCAAATGCCTTGCCATGTGACAGAGAAGCCGAGGATCGCCGGCAGCCACCCCAGAATTCCACCACTTTGGCAAGAAAGCATTGCCTCAATGATGCCTTGATTTGGACTTTTTCTCAGCCTCAAACTATGAGCAAATAAATTTCCATTGTTTAACTCAACCCATTTCATGGTATTTGTTTGAGCAGCCTAGGAAACTAAAACACTCATTGTTCTGGTTTGCTATAGCTGCCAAAATGTAAAATACTAGAAATGGATTGACTTTTATAAAGGAGATTTATTAGGTTACAAATTTATAGTCCTAAGGCCATAAAAGTGTTCAAACTAAGGCATCAACAGAGGATACCTTCACTGAAGAAAGGCCAATGGTATCTGGAGTTTGTCTGTCCCAGAGGAAGGCACATAGTGACGTCTGTTGGCCCTGCTCTCCTGGGCTCTGGTTTCAAAATGGATTTCTCCAAAATGTCTCTTGGCATTTTTCCCTCTAAGTATCTCTCGGCTCCTTCAAAATGTCTCTCTGCCTTTTATCCTCTCATAGAGGATAAAAAGATATGCTTTCAATCCTGGGAGGGGTTGCCCACCTTGAATGGGCAAGGTCACATCTCCCTGGAAATAATCCAATCAAAAGGTCCCACCCACAATTGGGTGGGTCACATTTCCATGGAAACAACCTAATCAAAAGATCCCACCCATAATGGGTCAGCTCCCACAAGCTTGGATTAAAAGAACAGTTTTTTCTGCGGTTCATAATAGATTCAAACCAGCACACTTATAATACATTATTATTATTGTTTTATAAAGTAAATAATCTTTTGAATTTGACCACATACGTACCTTTTTTGGGTTTTCATTCTGTCCTGTATTCTGTGCTCACATTTGGAATAATTTTTCTTTGCCTGAAGAACTTTCTTGCATATTTGTCCTGGTGTGGGTCTATTGGCAATAAGTTCTCAAGTTTTTGTTCATCTGAAAATATCTTTATTTTTACTTCCTATTCAAAGGATATTTCTGCTAAGTATATAATGCCAAATTGGAGGCTATTTTCTTTCTGCTTCATTTTTTTTCTGTTGAAAAGTCAATCAACTGTCTTATATTTGCTTCTTTAAAGGTAATGCTTCTTTCTTCTCTAGCTGCTTTTAAGATTTTCTTTTTGATGTTAGTTGTAAGCAGTTTTTATGCTATATTTAAATGTGGTTTCCTTGGTGTTCTAGTTTGCTAATGCTGCAGAATGCAAAACACCAGAGATGGATTGGCTTTTATAAAAAGGGGGTTTATTTGGCTACACAGTTACAGTCTTAAGGCCATAAAGTGTCCAAGGTAACACATCAGTAATCAAGTACCTTCACTGGAGGATGGCCAATGGCGTCCAGAAAACCTCTGTTAGCTGGGAAGGCACGTGGCTGGTGTCTGCTCCAAAGTTCTGGTTTCAAAATGGCTTTCTCCCAGGACATTCTTCTCTAGCAAGCTTGCTCCCCTTCAAAACGTCACTCACAGCTGCACTGAGTTCCTTCTCTTTGAGTCAGCTCATTTATGTGGCTCCACTGATCAAGGCTCACCCTGAATGGGTGGGGCCATGCTTCCATGGGAATATCTCATCAGAGTCATCACCCACAGCTGGGTGTGGCACATTCCAAGCAAATCTAATCAGCACCAAAACTTCTGCCCCACAAGACTACATCAAAGATAATGGCGTTTGGGGGACACAATACATTCAAACTGGCACATTCCACCCCCTGGACCCCAAAATGACATTATCTTTCCAAATACAAAATACATTCATTCCATCACAATACCACAAAAACTTAAATCATTTCAGTAACATAAGTTAAGTACAAGATCCTATCAAAATCAATTACAGGCGTGGTAGGTCCTAAGGCATAATTCTCCTTTAGCTTTGGATCTGTGGACTTAGAACAAGTTATATGCTTCCAATATACAAAGGAGGGACATTCATAGGATAAACATTCCCACTGCCATAAGGAGAAAGAGTAAGGAAAACAGGGTTAACAGGAGCAAAACAGTTCCTAAAACCCGCAGGACAAACTCCATTAGATTTCAAATCTGAGAGTCATTTACAGAACAACGTTGCATCCTTGGGGCTTGAGAGTGTGGGAGTCTAACCCTTCCTAAGGACCTTTCTGGCAGCCCTTTCCTCTCCAAACACTTGGGTGAGTGCTCCAACATATCCATACATTGGGGAGACCACCTTCTCGGCCCCACCCTCCTCGAACATCGGGGTGGCTCCCGGATTCTCTTCCATCTGTGGGGCACATGCTCAACCCCTTCAGAACAGTGTTGTGGCAGCCAGGCTCTCCCCGATTCCCTGGGAATGTGCTCCACCCTCTTTGGGGCTTGGGATGACAAGACATTTCCTGAGCATCGAGGTGGAAGGCCTGCCCTTGACCTCCAGGGCAAACTCACCCTTTCCATGCTTGTGGGCCATTCTGCTCTCCCAGCCCAAGACCTCTTGACTCCAGACTTCAACCTCCATGGCTCTGTCTTTGAAGAAATTTTTCCTTCAGTTTGTTCCTTGTCTGTCTTCTCCAGTCCAGACTGGCAATGGCTCTGTCTGTAAAGATCTTGCAAAAATTCTGTTGGCTTTGCATGAAGCATGCAGGGGTCAAAGCCATCAGACAATAGGACTTTCCACAAATCCTTTCTGGATAATTCCATCTCCAATCTTGGCTTGTACTGAAATGGCAGCTGGGTTCCATGTTTGGTTACATTCTCATGTTGGGCTGTATCTTCTGGGATTCCACCCCCTGGAAGCTCATAATTTTCCAAGCCATCAGCTTCTGGTTTCTTTGAACCCAAGAGTTCAGTTCTAAGTTTATCTCTCTCCATTCGCATTTTGCTATAAGCTGCAAGAAGAAGCCAGGGTATGTCCTCCACATGTAGTCTGGAGATCTCCTCAGCTAAGTATTCCAGGTTGTCACTTTCAAATTCTTCCTTCCATCTGACACCAGGACTCAATTTTGCCAAATTCTCTGCCACTTTAAAACAAGGATCACCTTTCTTCCAGTTTGCAACAACACATTTATCATTTCTGCTCAGTCCTCATCAGAAGTGTCTTTAGAGTCCCTATTTCCATAAAGAGTCTCTTTAAAGAAGTTTTGGCCTTTTCTATCAAGCTCCTAATAATTCTTCCAGAATCTTCCCCTTATCCATTTGAAAAGCCGTTCCAACATGTTTGGTATTTGCAAACTCAGCAGCAAAAGCACCCCACTTCTCTGGTACCAAAATCTATTCTAGTTTGCTAATGCTGCAGAATGCAAAACACCAGAGATGGATTGGCTTTTATAAAAAGGGGGTTTATTTGGCTACACAGTTACAGTCTTAAGGCCATAAAGTGTCCAAGGTAACACATCAGTAATCGGGTACCTTCACTAGAGGATGGCCAATGGCGTCCAGAAAACCTCTGTTAGCTGGGAAGGCACGTGGCTGGTGTCTGCTCCAAAGTTCTGGTTTCAAAATGGCTTTCTCCCAGGACATTCTTCTCTAGCAAGCTTTCTCCCCTTCAAAACGTCACTCACAGCTGCACTGAGTTCCTTCTCTTTGAGTCAGCTCATTTATGTGGCTCCACTGATCAAGGCTCACCCTGAATGGGTGGGGCCATGCTTCCATGGGAATATCTCATCAGAGTCATCACCCACAGCTGGGTGTGGCACATTCCAAGCAAATCTAATCAGCACCAAAACTTCTGCTCCACAAGACTACATCAAGGTAATGGCGTTTGGGGGACACAATACATTCGAACTGGTACACTTGGTTATCCTGTTTGGATTTCAGAAAGCTTCATGAATCGATGACTTTCCAGTTTTTGAAAATTCTCAGTCAGGTTCTGCACCATTCTTTCTTATCTCTTTTATGAAACTCTAATTAAACAGATATTAGCCATTTTTACCATGTCTCACATATTTCATATCTTTTTTATATTTTCATTCTTTTTTATCTCCATGTTTTTTTTAGTCTTGATTTTTCTATTGACCTATTTTTCAGTTTCCTAGTTTTCTCTTTTTCTGTGTCTTCTATATTTTTAATTCTCTTCATTGATTTCTTACTTTCAGATATTGTATTTTATAGATTCCAGTTCCCTGATGAAATTCCCTATTCCACCATAATTTTTTTCAATTTTAGAATATTTTCATTACTCCAGAAAAGAAATAAAAATAAAAAAGGAAACACAAATCCTCCCATACCCCTAACCCCCTCAATTATTGACTCATATTATTGGTACAGAACATTTGTTACTGTTGATGAAAGAATATTAAAATATTACTAACTGCAGTACATAGTTTACAATAGGTACATTTTCCCTCATTTACCCCTCTATTATTAACTTCTAGTTATAATGTCACACATTTGTTCTAGTTCATGAAAGAAATTTTGAATATTTGTACAGTTAATCACAGACATTGTCCACCACAAGATTCACTGTTATATGTTCCCATGTTTTAACCACCAACTTTCCTTCTGGTGACATACATGACTCTCAACTTCCCCTTTCTACCACATTCACACATCATTCAGCACTGTTAGTTATTCTCACAATAACTTGCTACCATCATCTCTGTCCATTTTCAAATGCTTAAGTTCAACCTAGTTAAATATTCTTCACATAATAAGCAACCACTCCCTATTCTTTAGACTCATTCTGTATCTTGGTAACCTATGTTTCACATCTATGAGTTTATATATTATAATTAGTTCATATCAGTGAGATCATACAATATGTGTCTGACTTATTTCACTCAATATAATGTCCTTAAGGTTCATCCATCAACCCATTTTTTAAGACTTTTGTTCACACATCATACATTCCATCCTAAGTAAACAATTGATGGTTCCCTGTATAATCATGTAGTTATGCATTCACCACCACCACCACTATCTGTATAAGGACATTTCCATTTCTTCCACAAAGAAAGAGGAAGAGTGAAAAAAAAAGCAGAAAGACAAAATAAAAAGAAAAAAAGCTAAAAGGCAACAAAAAAAGATAAAATTAAAATACAAGTAAAAAGTCAGACAAGATCACCAATGCTAAGAATCCCATATCCCTCCCATATATCCCCCTCTTATAGGCATTTAGCTTTGGTATATAACCTTTGTTACATTAAAGGAATCATAATACCATAATTCTGTTAACTGTAGACTCTAGTTTGCATTGATTGTATTTTTCCCCAATACCACCTCATTTTTAACACCTTACAAGGTTGGCATTCAATTGTTCCTCCTCATTTAAAAACAGATTTGTACATTTTATCACAATCATTGACAACTCTAGGTTTCACCAAATTATACAGTCTCACTCTTTATCTTCCCTCTTTCCTTCTGGTGTCCCACATGCCCCTAACCTTCCTCTTTCAACCATACTCACAATTATCTTTGTTCAGTTTACTTACATTATTGTGCACCATAACCCAAAATTGTGCTCCAAACCTCTCACTCCTGTCTTTTCCTATCTGTTTGTAGTGCTCCCTTTAGTATTTCCTGTAGAGCAGGTATCTTGTTCACAGACTCTCTCATTGTCTGTTTGTCAGAGAATATTTTAAACTCTCCTCCATTTTTGAAGGACAATTTTGCCAGATATAAAATTCTTGGTTGGCAGTTTTTCTCTTTCAGTATCTTAAAAATATCACACAACTTCCTTCTTGCCTCCATTGTTTCTACTGAGAAATCTGCACATAGTCTTATCAAGCTTCCCTTGTATGTGATGGATCACTTTACTCTTGCTGCTTTCAGGATTCTCTTTGTCTTTGATGTTTGATAATCTGATTATTAAGTGTCTTGGCATAGGTCTATTCAGATCTATTCTGTTTGGGGTATGCTTTGCTTCTTGGATCTGTAATTTCATGTCTTTCATAGGAAATGGGAAATTTTCAGTAATTATTTCCTCCATTATGGTTCTGCCCCTTTTCCTTTCTCTTCTCCTTCTGGGACACCCATGGCACATACATTCATGTGCTTCATGTTGTCATTCAGTTTCCTGAGAAGTTGCTCATATTTTTCCATTCTTTCCCCTATCTGTTCTTTTGTGTGTAGGATATCAGTTCTCTTGTTCTCCAGTTCTTTAATGTCTTTTTCTACCTCTTGAAATCTGCTGTTGTATGTCCCCATTGAGTTTTTCACCTCTTGTTGTGCCTTTCATTTCCATGGGTTCTGCCATTTGTTTTTTCAAACTTTTGAGTTCTTCCTTATGTTTGCCCAATGTTTTCTTTATATCCTTCATCTCTTTTGCCATATCTTCCCTCAATTCATTGAATTGGTTTTTGAATTGATTTAGCATATTTATTTGAAGATCTTTAATTATTTGCTTCAGTTAACTCAGTTGCAGGGTAAGTTTTTTCCTTTGACTGGGCCATATCTTCTTTTTTCCTACTGTGATTTGTAGTTCTCCATTATCTAGACATCTGTTTTCCTTGATTACCCCAATCAGAATTTCCCAGACCAGAACGGGCTTAGGTCTCAGGAGGGGGCTATATTTAGTATCAGGTTTCCATGAGGGTGGGTCCTAGAAGATTGACAGGCTTTCCTGTGAGGCCTCTAGACCCTGTGATTTTCCTAACCTGCCAAGCAGGTGGCGCCTGTCGAATTGCTTCAATTTCATGATAAAACTTCAATGAATGAGGTATTGTTTCATATTGATGAGTAAAAAGTGATTTCTTGAGATGGAATCTATTCCTGGTGAGGATGCTGAGAACATTCTTGAAAAGACATCTCTGGTTGCATTGTCAGTAGCTCAACTGGCAATTTCTTTCTCTGGATTTTCACTCAAAATGAGACAAGCAGTAGGTAAGCAAAGATTTGAGAGCTGTGGTCACCATTGCCATCTTGCCTCCATTATGGATGCCTTGTGAACTCCAGGCTCCTGCCATATATTTTATTGAAAATATTAATCACAATTATTTTAAAGTCTATGTCTGATAATCCCAATATCTGGATTACCTGTTGATCTATTGTTTATTTCTGTTGTTTTCTTTTAGATTTTGGTCATTTTGTCCTACCTCCTGGAATGCTTAATAATTTTTTTTTTATTGATATGGATGTCGTGTGAGAAAACTTTTAATGTCTCTGGATGGTGTTATCCTATTCTAGTTAGGAGTTAGTTTTTTTCTGGTAGAGTATAGACAAATCATCTTGATCTAATTAAGGATGGAGATGATTTAAGTGGAATTTAAGTCTTTGCAAGAACTGGCTTATTTCTGTTTTGCCTTACTGCAAAGGCATAGCCTTTGAGGTATCTGAATTGAAAGCCTGGGGTGTTTACTAGATCATGCCTTCCTTGGTGGGCCTTTTGAACTCCAATTTTTATCTCTCTTGCCCCAGAAGACAGCTACTAGCTTCCCTTAGATATAGCTTTTTAGCTGTTGCTTTTTGCTAGGCTTCTTGGCCTCACAGTTTTTGGGGTTTAGGAATTGACTAATCTACCTAGGGAAAAAGTGGTCAAGAATGTCCAACTCACTTCTCTGTGATTCCCTTTTCTCCTGGATTCCTGTCCTTCCAATTCCCGGCTGTCCTGAATTCCAGTTTTTATCTTTCCATCCCTATGATACTGCCAAAATCTCTGAACCACTGTTTTCTACTTGATCTCTTAGTCCTGAGCTTCGTAGGAACTGGTAAATATCTTGAAAGAAAAAGACAGTAGGGAGCATCCTGTTCACCCCTGTGTATTTCCCTTTTTTCAAGGATAAACCCACAAGTTCTAGGAGTCTTCATTGCCCTCCAATGCCTTAGCAAACCTTTTTTCTTTTTTTAGCTTATTGAAATTTTATATTTATTCCTAGCAGGAAGATTCGTCTAATACAAGCTACTCTAGCATAGCCATAGCAGAAATCCCTAATCTACTTTTTATACTTCTTTATTGTTGCTGATGATTTATATTTAAGATGACATTTTGATTCATTATAATAGCTAACCTCTATTTGTTCCATTCCTGTTAACATATGCACAGGCAGAGTGAAACCTATCAAAATTAATAACACTATTCAGATTTAGCATGGACAGAAAACTATTCCTGATTCCTTTAGTTAGAGATTTAAATCAAACTAGAATTATTTGTATTACTCTCTTTCTATGAAAAAAGGATAGAACAATCTATGGAAAACATATTCATAGATTTGTAAAGTCAATAAAATTCAGAATGAGGAAGACTAACTTGTAAATTTTTCCTCCATTGACTTTATTAACTTTGTTCTTGGTCTGGGAATCATTAAAATTCCCTTCTAGGATTTCCCAACTTTTATTGCTCTTCTGGTTAATAGTTTCTTTATAGTCTGAACCAATTGAATCAAGAAAACCTTATCTAGGATTCAGATTAGAATTTTCCTATACTAAATATACTTGATCAATTAGCTCCATAATCCCACAGTTTGAACTTTATGAAAATCTCTCTTTTAGTGAGAAAGAACAAATACTTGGTTCCTAGTTTTGCTCTGTGCAATTTGGATCATACAGTCTTCTCTGGGTTTTTGTTTCCTTTTCTATAAAATATGGAGGTCAAAGTAGTCATTGATGTGGAAGGTTTTATTTTCCAATAATGGTCTCAGCAATAAGTATATATAGATTTATTCCATCTCACATATTCTTCTTGCAATATGACAAACTCTTTTCACTGAGAAATATTTTTCCTTCCCTTGAATCTGGGCAGAGGCTTGTAACTACTCTAACTAATAGAGTATGGCAGAAATGATGTCCTATTACTTTTGAAGCTAGATCATAAGAATGATACAGCTGCCTTCTGGCTTTTTTTCCTCATGGGATACTTGCTTTTG
This sequence comes from Choloepus didactylus, assembly GCF_015220235.1. Lineage (NCBI taxonomy): Eukaryota > Metazoa > Chordata > Mammalia > Pilosa > Megalonychidae > Choloepus > Choloepus didactylus. Next base: position 171,339,771 of record NC_051310.1, read on the forward strand.
GAACTCAGCTTCCAAGCTGTAAGAGCACCAAAACTAGCCAGTGGAGAGATCATATGGAAAAACCCATTTGGAGAGGTAACTAAGATCTCTATCTGACAGCAAGTATAAACTGCTAGACATATGAATAAACAAGGCTTTGGATGATTCCAATCCCCAGTCTCCATCTTGCAGCCAAGGAGCCATTCATCATGGAGCAGAGACAAGGCTTTCCTGTTGTGCATTGCCTGAATTCCTGACCCTCAGAATCAGTGAGCATAATAAATAGGATAATTGGCTAGGCAGCATTAGATAGAGATTGTCAATATATATCATGACAGTTCCAGTCAAATAAGACTTTCCTATTTTTTTACCACTCCCTGATCTCCCTGTCCCACTCTGTCTTTCAATTTGGAAATCATAGTTAACAAATTGAGGTAGGAAGAGTAGATGTGCAAGTTGAGAAGATAGAGAAGAAACTAACTCATTTCTGTCTCCCACTGCTGGTAAGTGAAGTTCAGAGTTTGGAGTGTTAAACCAGATAACTGTATAAAATCTCATGTTTTTATGCAGTCGATGGGGAAATTCAAATATTTTTGAACTGGAGTAATATCTGTCTTTTTGGAGGTGGCTGTGTAGAGGATGGATTGAGACTGAAGAGTCTGGAAGCAGGGAGATCAGTTAGGATAGTTTATATCAATCTAATCCAGATATGATGGGAGTCTGAACTGACTCAATAAGAGTGGGAGATAGAATGGACATAGAGTTGGCTGATTAGATTAGGGTGTGGTGAGAGGGAGAGGTGGAAGGAGTTGAGGTTTCTTTTTTGGGGGGGGGCGGGGAGAAGGTGAGTTTGTTGAAGTTGCATCAGTGAGGAACTGGAGGGAAAAAAACTTTCCAAGACCAGTTCAGAGTGAGAAGAGTGGACTTTTATAACCCCAAACAGACAAAGAAATGGCTAGGATCTAGAAGGATCCTAAACTGTGTGACTAATGGAAAGAGATAAACATGTGAGTACAGTAAGAATAAAATAGTTTTTAGATCCTGAGTAGAAAATAAGGAAGAAGGGATCTTTTGATCTCCTGTCTGAAAATACTAACCTGACTGCCAGTGTTGTAGAAGCAAGGGAAAGGGACAATGGCTCATCCCCTGCAATGTGCAGGCTTTCCTTTACTCTCCTGGTTTGCTTTTACCTTAGCTATTCCTAGACCCCAACTGAAGATCCTCTAGGATTCAATATAATGAGTAATAAACCTCCTGTCTTCTGTTATTCTTCAGGGTGTGGGGTTGGATGTCCTCTGGTTATTGGCTGGGGGTAGGGGGGAGTGTCGAAGGAAGGAGTCTGGGCATCTAACTGCTCATTTAACAAACTTTCAACTACTTTTCCTATTTCAGCTTCACTTTGCCTCCTGTCTTCAGGGGTAACTGATACCCCCAATTCCTGGGTCTTTTTAGAAAGTTGATTTACTTCTTGTTGGCTTTCCTTTCTGTGGGTAACTAGCTTTTAAATTTCTTTGGTCTGCTAGGTTAATGCCCATTCATTCTTTCATTTTTCAGATTCCAAAATTGTTTCTGTATTTTACATCTAATGTTATCTTCTCCTCTGTATGATTTATCCTTGGGGATTCATGTCTTTTTATTTATCTTATTTTGTTTTATTGGTATTGCGGATCAAGCAAAGATTAAGGCTTATATTCCACCCTCCACATCTAATAGGAAGCACTCTCTTTCCCTTTCTAAATTTTATATTATGATTCCATTTTCTTCTTTGACCTTGTATGATCTTTGAAAGTTCTGATTGTAACAATTAATAAAACTTCCTGGGGGTGCAGATTTTTGTTTTAATGTACCTAGTGAAATACACTGTTGGGTGATTTGTTTTAATAGCTCATACAGACAAGACTTGGAGTTGAAAGGCAATCTCCCACACATATATGGTCAATTGATTTTTTACAAAGGTGAAAAGGTAATTCAGTGGAGGAAGGATAGTCTTCAATGACTGATGCTAGAACAATTGACTATTTGAATACAAAAAAAAAAACAAACCTTCCATCCATACCTTTGTACATTGTTAATATACAAACATTAACTCAAAATGGGTCATAGATCTAAATACAAAACCTAAAACTATAAAATTTATGAAAGAAAACATAGGAGAAAACCCTTATGACCTTGGATTAGGCAAAGATTTCTTAGATATGATTCCAAAAGAAAAGCTGATAAGTTGGTCTTTGTACCGGTTTGTATAAATTATGTTGAAAGTTTGTTAAATGAGCAAAAAAAAAAAAAAAGCCATGTTGTTTGATGCAATCTTGTGGGGGCAGACATATTAGTGGGGATTAAGTTGGAACATTTGGATTAGGTTGTTTCCATGGAAATGTGCCCCACCCAACTGTGGGTGATAACTCTGATTGGATAATTTCCATGGAGGTATGGCCCCACCCATTCAGCATTGGGCCTTGGTTAGTTTACTGGAGCACTATATAAGCTCAGACAGAAGGAGCAGGCTTTCTACAGCCAAGAGGGACAGTTTGAAGAATTCACAGGAGCTGAGAGAGGAACTGCAGTTTACAGAGACATTTTGGAGACAGCGTTTGAAAGCAGACTTTTGCTCTGGAGAAGCTCACAGAGGACAAATGCCCCAAGAGCAACTGAGTGACATTTTGGAGAGAAGCTGCAGCCTAGAGAGGAACATTCTGGGAGAAAGCCATTTTGAAACCAGAACTTTGGAGAAGATGCCAGCCATGTGCCTTCTCAGCTAACAGAGATTTTCTGGACACCATTGGCCATCCTCCAGTGAAGGTACTCTTTGCAGATGGACACTTTATGGCCTTAAGACTGTAAGTGTGTAACCAAATAAACCCCCTTTTATAAAAGCCAATCCATTTCTGGTATTTTGCATTGTGGCAGCATTAGCAAACTAGAAAAGTCTTCATCCAAGTTAAGAATGTCTTCTGTTCTAGTTTGCTGATGCTACTGGGATGCAAAATGCCAGAAATGGATTGGCTTTTATAAAAGGGGGTTTATTTGGTTACACAGTTACAGTCTTAAGGCCATAAAGTATCCAAGGTAATGCATCAGCGATCAGGTACCTTCACTGAAGGATGGCCAATGGTGTCCGGAAAACCTCTGTCAGCTGGGAAGGCACGTGGCTGGCGTCTGCTCCAAAGTTCTGGCTTCAGAATGGCTCTCTCCCAGGACATTCCTCTCTCGGCTTCAGCTTCTCTCCAAAATGTCACTCTCAGTTGTTCTTGGGGCATTTGTCCTCTCTTAGCTTCTCCAGAGCAAAAGTCTGCTTTCAAAGGCCATCTCCAAAATGTCTCTGTAAGCTGAAGCTCCTCTCTCAGTTCCAGTGCATTCGTCAAAGTGTCCCTCTTGGCTGTAGCTACTCTTCAAAACATCACTCACAGTTGCACTGAGTTCCCTCTCTTTGAGTCAGGTCATTTATATGGCTCCACTGATCAAGGCCCACCCTGAATGGGTGGGGCCATGCCTCCATGGGAATAGCTCATCAGAGTCATCACCCACAGCTGGGTGTGGCACATTCCAAGCAAATCTAATCAGCACCAAAACATCTACCCCACAAGACTACATCAAAGATAATGGCGTTTGGGGGACACAATACATTCAAACCGGCACATCTTCTCTTCAAAAGTCACTATGAAGAGAATGAAAAAACAAGCCACAGACTAGGAGAAAATATATAGTATAATATAATACAGAAAGAACTCTCAAAGCACAAGAAAACACAGAACTTAGTTTAAAAATGGTTAAAACATTTGAACATACATTTCACTAAAGAAGATATATGATGGCAAACACAGGAAAAGATGCTCAGTATCATTCGTTGTTAGGGAAATGCAGACTAAAACCATCATGGCATACCTATATGCATGTTAGAATATCTAACATTCAAAAGATTGACCATATCAAGTGTTAGTGGGGTTATGGAGCTACTGGAACTCTCATACATCGCTGGTAGGATTGTAAAATGGCAAAAACACTTTGGAAAACAGTTAAACATACACCTATCCTATGACCCAGCTATTCTGTTCCCAGGTATTTACTCAAGAAAAATGAAAGTATATGTCCATACAAAGATTTGAAGAAAAATATTCATAGCAGCTTTATTTGTAATAGCTAAAAGCATTTGGGAACAGTTCACATGCTCACCAGCAGATGAGTGAATGAACAAATGTGGTATATTCAAATACTGGAATACTACTTAGACATAAAAAGGAATAATTAACTATTGATACATGCAACAACATGGATAAATCTAAAAATAATTATTCTGAGTGAAGAAGTCAGGAAAAAAGAGAACATACTAAATAATTCCATTTATATAAAACTATAGAAAATGCAAATTAACCTATAGTGATAGAAAGCAGATCAGTGGTTATGTGAGAATGGGGAAGGGGAAGGGTAGGAAGGAGGCTTACAAGGGGGTACAAGAAAGCTTTTGGGAGTGACGGCTGGGTTCATTATCTTGATTGTGGTGATGGTTTTACTGGTGTGTATGTATGTCAAAAATTATCAAATTGTACACTTTAAATATGTTCATGGAACGCCAATTATAACTCAATAAAACTGTTTTTAAAAAAGGTAACCTAGACAGTAATGTCTTAAAGATCTCTCAGTGGTTTTAAGAAAAAAATCAAAGTTAAATGAGAAATTCTGTCTCTGAAGAGTTAAAAGTTGTCCTTAGAAAATGCTCCACTAACCTGAAATGTTTCTTGCCTCTTCTTGTTTGAAAATATAAAATGAGGATTGAAAACTACTCAATATGCACGCCAAACTGAAGCTGATTAACTTCTGACCTTTGTACATCATTTAATGAGGCAGCATGCATGCTGGCATGATGCAGCCTCTGTCAGAATGCTGAGTTTGAGATGATGCCTTTTCATGAGCTCTTTGTTTTGCTCATAGGAGGCTGGGGGCTTTATGTGAATCCCAATCAGTCACAGTTTTTGGCAGAAACAGCTTGGTGGAGAATGATAGTGTCGTGTTTTTTTTTCATGTATAAAAAATGTATGTGATCAACAGAAAATAAAATTTCCTTTTGTTTCTGGTCAGTCCAATTTAGCAATTATTATGGTATTTGTTGGTATGGTATGGTATCAGTCTAGTCATTTTGTTTAGATTATTTTGTATCTTGATTAGCTAAAAAAAAGAAAGTGAATGCAGAGATAGGTGTCGTGTGACAGAGAGCCTACTGAATTTTCCGTGCTGTACACAAAGGCTGAAAACAAATTGTCCACAGATTGAAATAATTTCCATGGGGTCAGGGATGTCAACATCTTTCAGAATTGGTTTTCTTTTTAAAACTGGGAATTTCTTTTATGTTGTTGTCCAGCTATGAAAACGAGCCTCACATAAAACACATTTAGAGCATTTAAAGGGCAACTTGAAGCTCTTAGTGTTGGTGTCATCCTTTTATATTATTTATTTCTAACATTCATCATCATGATCATCACTTACATCATTAAACATTTACTGATTATTACATGCAGGGATAAACTCCCCCACCACAGAAAGTATATATTTAAAATAATGTTAAAATTAAAGGCTTCCTTTAGGTGGTTTCATTTAATTGCGTCAGTTCTGTATATGCTGAAATATCCATAATTCTCATGTAAGCAATAGAAATGTTTTAAAAATTAACTTTTAAATTGGATGATTGTTTTATTAGATAATGACTGCTAGTGTGAGGTTAAAGTAAATCCTTCTAGAATCTTCCTATCTTTATTATACAAATTGCCTTAAGGACTATAAAGGCCCTTCAAGTGGAGGCAATAATTTGTGTTTTAGTTTCATACAAACTACCTGCTGTCTGGGAGAGGCCATGATGTAAGATGTTTTTTCTTATTCATTAAAATGACAGGTAAAAAACATAAACTCCTCCAGGTAAAGGTCCACTCTGTAGTCAATCTCATGTCTTTTAGCATTCATTCATTCACTCAATCATATTTATTAAGCAGCTACTATATAGGAATACGTATAGGGAAATGGGAAACACTTTGGTAAAAATATGACAGCACAGGGGTATGATCTAGGTATTAAGGGAGCATGCAGGAGAGGCTCTTAACCCCATGTTGGGGGATTGGGTGGTCAGAAAAGGCTTGCCAGAGGAAGTGATGCCTCAGCTAAGGTCTGAAAGATGAATAGGAGTTAAAAAGGCAGGAGTGAGAAGGTAGAGGAAAGTCAAGGGCAGAGGCTAGACACATAAAAGCTCAGAGGAGAGAGAGAGAGACAGAGCTTGGCAGATTTGCAGAGCTTGAAGTAGTTCAGTCTGGCTGGAGTATAGGATGTATGGAGGACTGGGGATATAAGCAAGAGCCAAAGTGAGGTATGGCATACAAGGTCAATAGGGACCTATTAGAGTAGTTTAAATAAAGGATTCACTTGTTCATAATTTGATTTTAGGAAGGACTTAATATTGCTCAATGAAGAGAAAAATAAAGAGATTTGAAAAGCAGTTTATCTACAAAATATAATGAAAATTTGGTAAATATATGAATGTTATTAAGTACATTCTGGTTTATTTAGCCCTTTATTGATATGTGTGTTGGTCATTTTCATTCTGTTTCATTGTGACATGGCTCTTGAAACAAACTCTCATTCATAGGTGAATATATAATTTAGAATTTAAAACCAGAGGTGGTAGGCTACTTCCCCTGGAGACAGGAGAACAGAAGTCTTAGCCCTTACCTCTGCCATTTGACTAAACTAAGGGAAAAAATCTTTGTGTACAAAACATATTCATAGTGTTCTCATAAAAACAGATTCCATGAAAAACAACTAAAATGGAAATAGAAAAAGGGCAGAATCCTGTAATACTTCCCTATCATGAGTTGTATTTGCATTTTCATGACTTGATTAGGAAAACTCAATAATTTTGAGAAATGGAAATTAGGGCTAGAAGTATCTGTATTTTGAGTTCAAGACTTTATAGTTATGGCGGAACCAATGTCTGAAGTAATTAATTCATGGATTCAGCAAACACGGGTGAGTGCAAACCATGTGCCAAGCTTGGCGCCACATGTCTAGGCAATATTACTGTGAACCAGGCAGATACAGCTCCTGCCCTTATGGAGCATAGGGCCAGACTGTAGGGAGGAGAGATACTGACTCACTAGTAAGTAGGATTCAGGGCTTGGGGAATGCTATCTTAGTTTAAAGCTTCCCTATGCCTGGGAGCAGTAGTGGAATCCAGTGCAGTGTATAGGAGGATGGTTTGGATACCTCTCTCAGTCTCTGAAGAATCCCTAGAAATTCTCCAGTCTATTTTCATGTCAGTGAGCTTCCAGCCTTTATTCAGTCATCAGCATTTTCTCCTTTTCTGATCTGGCTTCTTGTACAAATTCCAGTTTTTTATCACTCCCCCTCCCTCTGCAAGCTAGGAGCTTTGCTGAAGAACTTGTCTACTGGGTTGGTAAGAGGGTTGGCTCAAAAGTCACTTGGTTGCTGCAGGACCAAGGAATAGACTGGAAGGTGGAGTTTGAAATGGACTCCTTTTAGAGGAGCTTTGAAACTTGGGTATGGCCGGAGGACTCTGATTCCTGGTGGTGGTCAAACTTATGTTAAACAGTACAGTTTTATCCCCTTAATTAAAAGTGCTTTTCAATCACTATCATTTTTGTTTTACAAAACTCTTATAGATTGAAATCCATATCCTTGTTTAACTGATGAGCAAATTTGGGTCGGTGGAGGTTAAGCCAAAGGACAGGTTCTGTGGTTCTTATATTTTCCTCAACTCATTTCTTTTTTTTTTTTTTTTTATTATTAAATTCAGTTCTACCGAAATACATTCACACACCATACAATCATCCATGATATACAATCCACTGTCCACAGTATGATAACATAGTTATGCATTCATCACCACAATCCATCTCTGAACGTTTTCCTTACATCAGAAAGAACCAGAACAAGAATAAAAAATAAAAGTGAAAAAAGAACACCCAAATCATCCCCCCATCCCACCCCATTTGTCCTCCAGTTTTTATCCCCATTCCTCCACTCATCCATACACTAGATAAAGGGGGTGTGATCCACAAGGTCTTCACAATCACACTGCCACCCCTTGTAATCTACATTATTACATAACTGTCCCCAGGAGTCCAGACTGCTGGGTTGGAGTTTGGTAGTTTCAGGTATTTACTTCTAGCTATTCCAATACATTAAAGCCTAAGAGGTGTTATCTATATAGTGCATAAGAATGTCCACCAGAGTGACCTCTCGACTCCATTTGGAATCCCTCAGCCACTGAAACTATCTCGTCTCATTTTGCATCCCCCTTTTGGTCAAAAAGATACTCTCAGTCCCACGATGCCGGGTCCACATTCATCCCCGGGAGTCATACTCAGCGTTGCCAGGGAGATTTACACCCCTGGGAGTCGGGTCCCACATAGTGGGGAGGGCAGCGAGTTCACCTGTCGAGATGGCTCAGTTAGAGAGAGAGAGGGCCACACCTGAGCAACAAAGAGGTACTCAGGGGGAGACTCCCAGGCACCATTACATACAACTTTAGACTCTCCTTTTTGGTAATGAACTTCATAAGGGCAAGTCCCATGCTCGAGGGTTCAGCACATCAAACTGCCAGTCCCAATGTTTGTGACAACATCAACACCAGTCCAGGTGAGGATGTCCAACACATCCGCACCTTCCCCCAGATCCTCGGAGCTGGGGAGGGGGAGGCTGTAAATATATTTTTTATTATCTGCCCAAATTACTCTAGGATGTGTCACTATTTCACTCCAGCCTATACTAACCTACCGTATCTCACTTCCTATTCAAACTCAACTCATTTCTTACTTGCCCAAGGTAAGTCACAGGAGTGTTTTGATTGCAGATAGGCTCTAGAATTGAATAAATGGGTACAAAGCTGGGCCGACACTGCGTTTATTACATTAGGGCATAAGTAGGCCTGTATTTTAACAGAACTCTATGTATAATCTTTGATTGGAATAATCATATATGGATGAATTGTCATAGAGATATTTTAATTTCTATGGGTTTATTTGGTAATGAGATTTGTTTGAGGGTAGATCTAGATGTGGGAAGGCAAAAATGTAGCATTACAATGTTTTTCATTAATGTTTCTGTTATGTTGACTTCTTTTATTATTGAGGTCCTCAGTTCCTCCAGCACATTGACATTGGGAGATCTCTAGTGTCCCCTTGCCAAGAAGTTTGCCCCCTTAGCTTCTGGTGCTTTCTGATAAAAAGCAATAGCCAGCCAAATGGTATATGTATTATTTGATGCACTGCAAAGAAAAAAATATATACATTTCACTAAAGTTGGCTTCTGTAAGATGTGTGTCTGAACAACTAATCTTTTTCGTAGAGAGAAAACTATATTTCGTATCATTATGGACCCTAATAATTCAAATCCATTTGTTCACTATTGTTGATGCATGACTCATTGAACGGATTGTTTTCTTTAAGGCGCACTGTAGGTATATACAATGAAGACAGTCTTAAATGCTTCTCAGACTTAATTAGTGGAACATTACAGATACACGAGAAATCCCCTTGCGATAGGGTTCTCTATTATGCTGCCATGCCTGATATGCTTCAGATGTGGTTTCTGTAAACTTTAGAGAGAAACTAATGTATAAAGTGGCTCAGGGAATTAGTAGAAACCTCTTAACATTTACATAGAGACATAGGCACAGTATGGCTAATGGATCCTGCTTGTTTTAAAATATTGCCATTTTTGTTTCCTGTTTTGCAAAATCCGAAAAGTGATTTGGTAGACAGAGCCCAGGGAATCCACAAGGCATAAGGACAAATCACCTCCATCTCTGTATCACTGTTACAGTCCTATGTGAGTCATATAAGCCAAAAACTCTTGTATAGTCTTAGAAATCATGATTTCAAAAAGAGCAGCATGATCAGTTCAGTTTATTTCATTAAGTTACTGGGAAGTATGGGTTGGAGTTGGGGAGAACTGAGTTTAAAGCATGGATTACCCCTCCCAACTCTGAAAAATTTTGATTTTTTAGTTTTTGTGTTGTTATTTTTTTTAAGTTTTAACCTCCTTAAACTTCTGTTCCCTCATCTGTAACATGGGGATGACAATGTGCTCATGTGAGAAGGTGGTTGTGAGGATTCAATGGGACAATGTCAGTTAAGCATGTCGAATAGTCCCTGGCATATGGGAAGTACTCAACAAATGTAGTGTTGCTTCTCTCAGCCTCTTTATGTGCCTTAAAAGAACCCTTGAAGAAAGAGGACCTTCTCCGTAAGTTTGTTTGAAATGTGGCATTCTTTTCGATTAGGAGCTTGCCTGCCTGAAGAGAAAAGCCATGACAGATTTATCAAGCCATGTTCTCAGAGCAAGAGAGCTCCTTAGGAGCAGCAAGGTATGATAGAGAATGCCCTGCCCAGGGGTCAGAAGACATGGCTTCTGGTCCAGAGTTCAAAACTAACTGTGTGGGATTTTGGACTCTATGGACCTGGCTCCTCATTTCTCCAGTGCTTGGCACTTAGAAGAAATTTGTAAATATTTGTTGCCTAGATTAAGGAATTAATCTGTAAAATGAAGTCTCTTTTGGAGATCCCATTCCTAATGGAGAAAGTTCCTCAATGAATGGACATTTGCTTTAACTCTGCCATGGTGGAGTTTCATGAACTCTTAGGGATGGCTCTAAGCCCTTAATAATTTGGGGAGTGATTGGACTACTATCTTTCTACTTTTTTTTTGGACTGGGTATGACAGTAATTCATTCATGTGAAGTTACCCTTGTGCCCTTAGAGATGTATTTCTTACTCATGTATGATACTAGGGTGTGTGAGGTTGCCAAGACCATTCATAGAACCTGAGCTGCCTTGTTCTTCAAGTCTGGGGTGAGGATCAGAAAGAGTGATTCACTTAATGAAGTAGTAAATGAGAGAGGAGAAAAAGGAACCAGAGTAGTGAAAAATGAACTTTGGGCTGAGTCTGGTGAGGTCAGTGTTTTAGGAAAAAGAGTTGTGGAGATATAATATATGTATTATATTATAATAACATATAACATAATATAGCATTTGGAGCCTTATTATGTCTCAGACACTGTATAAGCTCTTTAAGTGCATCACTTCACTTAATCTTCATTATTCCCCATGAGGTAAATACTAATTTTATCCTTATCTTACAGTTGAAGAAACTGAGGCACAGGGAGATTAGGTATTTTGCCCAGGGTCACACAACAACTAGCAGAAGTGGGATTTAAACTCAGGAAGTCTGCTCCAGAGCCTGTGCTTTAGTTCACAGGTAAAACCTACATACATGTCATAGTGCTAATCTGGTTTGTCTCCAGGTCTCTTTCAGCACAGGCAACATGAGATCAAGTCTTCCAGCGTCCTGCATCTTGGACAATGCCTGGAATTATACAAGAATATATATTCTGTCTTCTACCAGGGCCAAAAATAGAACCAGCAAGGGGAGGGAAGTCCTACACCCACTTCTGAACCCCGAGTGTCCTAGATAGACACTCCGTTATTTCCTTTAGGGATATACTTACCTTCCTAGGGTCATAGTGCAAAGATTAAAGCCAAAACACCCCCACCATTCCACTCCCATGACCAACCACTTTTAGCTCTAGCCATCACCATTCTATACTTTGCAAATATATTCCAATAATTTTCTTGGTTTTGGATAGTACTTTTAAAGACTCCCTCAAAACTATCTGTTCTCTGTTCTTATGCCCTGCCAGAAAAGACCATAATCAATAAAAATTATGTCTAAGTCCCCATTCTTGGTTTATATCCAGGTATGGCCATATGACTCATGCTTGCCCTTGGCATATGAGTAGATAAGGGCCACTTCTGAGTTTGGGTCTTAAGACTCTGGGCATGTGCTCTTCCACATGCCCTCTTTCTCTTCCTGAAAGCTTAAACATAACAGTGTCTGTGATCCAGCTTTGATCAAGCAGGTAGGGACAGCATTCTGGAATCTTGCTACTTGGAGTGTGTCCACAGGCTAGCAGCCTGGCATCAGCTGGGAGCTTGTGAGAAATGCAGAATTTCAGTCCCATTCCATTTCTCTAAATCAGAATCTGATTTTTTTTTTTTTTACAAGATCTCCAGGTGATTCACATGCACATTAAAATCTGATGTCTTCCAAAAAATTGAAGAAGAGGGAACACTATCTAACTCATTCTATGAAGCCAGCATTATCCTAATACCTAAACTGGATAAAGATACTACAAGAAAAGAAAACTTTGGACCAATCTCTCTAATGAATACAGAAGCAAAAATCCTCAACAAAATACTTGAAAATTGAAGTCAACAATATATTAAAAGAATTATACACTATGACCAAGTGGGTTTTATCCTGGGTATGCAAGGGTGGTTCAACACAAGAAAATCAATTAAAATAATACACCACATTAACAAATCAAAGAGGAAAAACCACATGATCATCTCAACTGACGCAGAAAAGGCATTTGACAAAATTCAGCATCCTTTCATGATAAAAACATTTCAAAAAGTAGGAATTGAAGGAAACTTCCTCAACATGATAAAGGGCCTAAATGAAAAACCTACAGTTAACATAATACTTAATAGTGAGAGGCTGAAAGCTTTCCCTGTAAGATTGGGAACAAGACAAGGATGCCCACTGTCATTACTGCTATTCAACATTGTGCTAGAAGTTCTACCTAGAGTGATTAGGCAAGAAAAAGAAATAAAAGGCATCCAGATTGGAAAGGAGGAAATAAAACTGTCAGTATTTGCAGATGACATAATTCTATATTTAGAAAATCTTGAAAAAACAACAATAAAGCTACTTGAGCTAATAAACGAGTTCAGCAAAGTGGGAGGATATGAGATCAACATGCAAAAATCAGTGGTGTTTCTATATACTAGTAATGAGCTATCTGAGGAGGTAATCAGGAAAAAAAAATTCTGTTTACAATAACAACTAAAAGAATCAAATATCTAGGAATAAACCAAGGATGTAAAGGACTTGTACACAGAAAACTACAAAACGATGCAAAAGGAAATCAAAGAAGACCTGAATAAATGGAAAGACATTCCATTTATGTTCATGGATTGTAAGGCTAAATGTCATTAAGATGTCAATTCTACCCAAATTGATCTACAGATTCAATATAATCCCAATCAAAATTCCAACAGACTATTTTGCAGACTTGGAAAAGCTAATTATCAATTTTATTTGGAAGGCTAAGGGGCCTCAAATAGCTAAAAGTATCTTGAAAAAGAAGAATGAAGTGGAAAGTGTCATGCTTCCTGACTTTAAAGCATTTTATAAAGCCACAGTGGTTAAAAAAGAATGGTACTGGCATAAAGATAGACATATTGATCAGTGGAATAGAACTGAGAGTTTGGAAATAGATCCTCAGATCTATGGACAATTGATTTCGACAAATCTCCCAAACCCATTCAACTGGGACACAACAGGATCTTCAATAAATGGTGTTGGGAGAACTGGATACCCATAACCAAAAGAATGAAAGAGGACTGACCCCTATCTTGTACCCTATATAAAATTAACTCAAAATGGATCAAAGACCTAAATATAAGAACCAATACCATAAAATTCCTAGAAGAAAATGTAGGGAAACATCTCCAAGATCTAGTGATAAGTGGTAGTTTCTCAGACTTTACACCCAAAGCACAAACAATGAAAGAAAAAATAGATAAATGGGAACTTCTTAAAACTGAATACTTCAGTGCTTCAAAGAACTTTGTCAAAAGGGTGAAAAGGCAACCAACTCAGTGGGAGAAAATATTTGGAAATCACATATCTGATAAGGGTTTGAGATCCAGTATATATAAGGAAATCTTACAATTCAACAATAAAAAGACAACAACCCAATTTAAAAATGGGCAAAGTCATGAATGGACTTTTTTTCCAAAGAGGAAATAAATACAGATAGTTACCAAAGCACATGAAAATCTGCTCAGCTTCACTAGGTACTATGGAAATGAAAATCAAAACTACAATGAGATATCATCTCACACCTATAAGAATGGCCGCTATCAAACAGGAAACTGCAAGTGTTGGAGAGGATGTGGAGAAACTGAAACACTTATTCACTGCTTGTGGGAATGTAAAATGATACAGCCACTGTGGAGGATGGTTTGTCAGTTCTTCAGGAAGCTAACTCTAGAGTTGCCTTATGACCCTGCAATCTCGCTACTCAGGATATACCCAGAAGATCTGAAAGCAGGGACACAAACAGACGTCTGCATACTGATGTTCATAGTGGCATTATTCACAGTTGCCAAAAATTAGAAACAACTCATGTGTCCATCTACAGATGAGTGGATAAACAAAATGTGGTATATACATACAATGGAATATTATTCAGCAGTAAGATGTAATGAAGTCCTGAATCATGCAACAACATGGATGAACCCTGAGGACATTATGTTTAGTGAAATCAGTTAGACACAAAAGGACAAATACTGTATGATCTCACTGATGTGAGCTAATTATAATATGTAAACTCATAGACATAAAATATAGAATTTAGGTTACCAGGATATAGAATGAGGCTAAAGAATGGGGAGCAGTTGCTTAATAGGTACAGAATGTTTAACTAGGTTGAACTTAAAACATTTGGAAATGGACAGAGGTGATGGTAACTTGTTATTGTGAGAATAATTAGCAGTGCTGAATGGTGTGCAAATGTGGCAGAAAGGGAAAGTTTAGAGTTATGTATGTCACCAGAAGGAAAGTTGGAGATTAAAACATAGGAATATATAACACAGTGAATCTTGTGGTGGACAATGTGCATGATTAACTGTACAAATATAAAAAAGTTCTTTCATGAACTAGAACAAATGTATTACACTATTACAAGGAGTTAATAATAGAGGGGTTTATGTGAATAATGTACTATTGCAAACTATGGGCTATAGTTAACAGTAATATTTTAATACTCTTCATCAACAGTGACAAATCACTATACATACATGGAATATGGGTCAATAATGGGGGGATAAAGGGTATGGGAAGATTTGGGTTTTCTTTTTTCTTTTTTTTTTTTTTTTTTTCTTTTCTGGAGTAATGAAAATGTTCTGAAATTGATCATGGGGTTGTATGCACAACCATTGAGATGATACTGTGAGCCAGGGATTGTGTACTTCAAATAGTTTGTATGGTGTTTGAATATATCTCAATAAAACAATTAAAAAAAAATCTGATGAACCCACAGCATGGAGAAATCCTAGCTCCCTGAGTGATCACATGGAGCAGGGTGTCCTAATAGGGATTGTTATACAAGAGAGGCTTAAGCATCTATGGTAAGCCAACATAATTTGGGATCTTTTGGTTATATAATGGCTTGGCCCTTGTACTAAGAAATACAGTAGTATTATCCTGGTTTTAAGGATGAGGAAACAGATTTAGAAAGAGTATTTTCAGGGCCCTGTCAGGAATTAGAGTTCAACTGAGATGGTTCTAGTAAAGATATTTTAATTAAGGGAGATATAGGCCAGTTAAGGAGAGCATGCTAGTATAGTGTAGGGTCCTTTTCAAGAAACTTGGCAGTAAAGGAATTTGGCCACTAAAAGGAGACTGGGGATCAAGAACCTAAGTACATTCCTAAGCTGAGGAGAGGGAACCAGTGAAATGGAGAAGGTTGAGATTAAAGTAGTGGTGATTGATGGGGTCCTGAAGCAGGGAGGAAGGGACAGAATAAAAGCATGGCTTCAGGGGAGAGGGATGCTGTTTTTTCTGAGATAGAAAGGAGTTAATAAAGATGTGTGTGGATATTGTTAGTCTGTGATGTGTGGGTGACTAGGCTTGAGGGAGCTCATACCTTCACTATGAAGTAGGAGATGAGGTCTTGTGCTGAGAGAACAGGGCTATTTCCCTTACTATTTGAGGTGATTTTGCATGAATTCGATGGCGGTTGATGGTGAATAGATGTGGGGGAAGCTGCGTGTAGTTTGCAAAATCTCTATGGCTTTAAATCTCTCTCGTTGACTCTTGGGCATGGGATGGTCAAACTGGAAAACCACTTTGGTAGGAAGTCGTGGTTTCTGATGAGAAATCTCTTGCATTAGATATGATTTAGTAGAGAACTTTCTCAGAGTGAAATCTGGACAATGAGATCATATCCTGAACTCTCATGTAACATTTGAGGCACTAAAAGTTCAGTATCATTTCTTTGTCCATTAGGAGAAGTTACACCCTGGATCCAAGGCGTGAGCCCATGTGTTCACCTCGTTGCTTCGAGAGAATAAGTCCATGTCCAATAGACTAGCAGCCTGCTTCTGCCTTTCTTGTTTAAGCCCCTGTTCAGGTTTCACATGTGAGAGAATTGTTTGGAAGGTGTTATTAACTAGAGTTGGCTGCCAAAAATTCTGCATATTATGTGCCAGACAGCTTGGGAAGTTGGGGACCTGCCCTGGAGGATTCAAGTTGCTTGCCACCTACTCGGCAGACTTTGGACAGGGATGCTTGGGTCCCTTGGATGTTGCCATTTTATAATCATCTGCACGTTAGCTGACTTTGCTGGCTAAACCATCAGACCAGCTGGTGGCTTCCCTTGGTAGCTGTTTCAAGAACAGGATTTCTTTTATAGAGACAGTGGATTTTTCATCCATGTTTGAATGGATTTGGTGTCTCTCTTCCAGTGCTGAATTATTTGTCCAGCTTAAAAAAATAAATGAACAAGGACACACTTCCCAATCTCTCTGTAACTTCTGACTCTTAAATTCTACAGTGAAAAAACGTTCTGCTTGGTAATTTCTGTATTTATGTTGGACTATCATGTTGAATATAGGCAGAGCATTATTTTAGGAGTATTATTTAATGTTTTCACAAGTTTCATATAAGGATAGATTTATATTAGCATAAAATAATATAATGCATGAATTACTAGACATCTAGTCAAATAATTTTTTTTTACGTAAATACTTGAAATACTTTGATATAAATTCTTGGCCTTTTTCTTAACTTCAGGGACTAAATAATGTGGCCCTTTTGGGAAAATTACCTTGATCCTAATGCTGGTTTTTTTTTTTTTTTAACAGAAAAGATAAATTCCATTATCTAATCTTTTATTAAATAGAAAGAGGCAGGTTAAAACTTTATTAATGAAATAAACCACTTATTTAGGTTTTTCATATGTGTCTAAGTAGTACATCTAATTTGTTTATGAAAATTTAAATCTACTTTCTAATTATATGCAAATATATCCAAAAATAAGCATGCATGGAAAGAGTGTTCATAGATGTTAAGTTGGAAAAGCAAGTTATAAAATAATATGTATAGTATGACTCCCAAATGTACGAAACAAGTAATTTATATACTTATAAATACACAGAGATGAATTTAGGTAGGGGTGTAATAAATAATTGGAGGGAATGCTGAGATTTTTATTGCATTTTTAATTTACTCTTTCTTCCATCTACTGTTTTCCAGGATGGTGGCACTTCTCATGCGTGGCCAGATAAGAGTATGTTCTTAGAAGTAAGGAACATGAGGCTTCTCTTATGAGGCTGGTACCTGAGGCCTCCTGATCAAATCAAAGTGATGAGAGTTTTCGCATTATTTTCTAGGGAGGGTATAATAATGCAAAATTGGATGCCTGAAATAATTGAGCCCTAGTCCCTAAAAATAAAAAATGTAAATAGTGTGCACTCACTTATTCTTAGTTGTTACAGTGTCATTAGTAGATATTTGAAGTTTGGGTAAAAAATTAACTAGAAAAAAAATTATTTAAATGAAGTGAATTTCCAAGTGGTGAAAACAAATAATAATATGTAACCTAGGGGAAGCATACTTTAGGACAAACAAATCACGTTCACTGCATAAATGGGTATGCTAATGAGATGATGGTTTAGGAAATAAAAATGGAGAATGCCCAAAGAACACACAGCACGTATTGCCTGGGCATGTCTCTGGCCCGTCTTCCATCTAGAGCAAACATGCATGTTTTGGAGTTTGCCAGATTGTTACAGAAAAGATGCCAAGTGCTGAACAGATTCAGCTTTCTTATAGCAAAGACATTTTATTGCAGCCTAAGGAGCCACTATAGTGTGATTTCCGAAGGCTTAAAAACACGCCTATGATTTAAAGCAGGCCCTGAGGGAAGCTTGTGGTTAGCTATCAAGCCCAAGGCAGTTTATTGGCAGAATTAAATTCTGGCTAATTTCCTCAGTGCCACTGTGTCCAGCACTCTCATTAACTGCACTAGTTACCAGCGGAAAATATGTCTTTTTCAGTGCAGGGCACTTTGCTGAAGTGGAGTCAGCCTCCTGGAAAGTGCCTGGAAGATTGGTTTAGAGTATTCTCGAGTGGTTTGGGGTCCCCAGAGACTCACAGGCATGGTATAGTGACTCCTGTCAGGGGCACCTTTGGCCTCAGTGGAAGGTTCTGATGTGAAACTTTGTGCTAATGCCAGGCCCGGTTGCTAAGACAGCTTCTGTGTGTTATTGTGTGGGAACAGGAGGTTCAGCTCCACAGCTTACCTCCCATCACTGGGAGAGGGATGCGAAAAGGAGGGGTATGAGTAAGAAGGTGCAAAGGCTGGAGATGAGTCTGGAAAAGACTCTAGTCACGGTCCCTTCCAGGGCAGAAGAAGCTGTAGTCAAGGATAATTGCAAGCCAGAGAGCACACACTTTATTGAGTTCAGGCATCTTAATGAAGTGTAAAGAAGTGAGAGGAACGAAAGATGAGGTAAAGATGCTGGGGTGTGATGAGGTAAGGGTGCTGGGGTTTGCTCCCTGGGTGGGGAGGGGAAGGGGTGTAAGGGGGTGTGTAAATCCAAGTGCCTTTGGATTTACAGGGTGAGTGGTTACCCATACAACACAAGATTTTAGGACTTTCTCTGCGATGACTTCTGCATTTTTACTCAATTAACTCTTTTATGCTATTGTGCTTTCTGTCTCCCAATATAAAGGATAAGTGGGTTGCTATTTATTAAGTGACACCCAAGTAAAGGAATGAATGTGTTCACCTTCAGTCTCTAAGTTGGCTAATAGCTTAATACAGTGGGCCAGAGTGGAGAGCAGGGGCTCAGGAAGACTGGACTGTAGTCAGATTGGAGAACATAGCTGTCACAGAGATGTGGGAAATTCACTCTCCCTACTGAAAAGAAAACAGCAGAAATGTGTTGAGTTTATACTGGAGCAGTTCACCTTGGAACGATGCTTATTTTCCTTTCAAGAAGCTTATTTTCCTTTCAAGAGATAGGGTTGTGTATCAGTTCAGGCACTGGGATGATGTCATACTGGCATATGTGGAAAGGACGGGGGAATGAGACCGTGGGTGTCACTGGAGCCAGCAAGTGAGTGTGTCATTAGAACCCGGAGAACACAGCAGGAGAGTCACAAGCGCAAAAGGGAGACAGGAAAAGTCACAGATTTTGCCAGGGGTTGTTGTAGTGGAGCTCTGGGAAACTGGGCAAGTTGGAGTAGACCTATCAGCAGATATCTGGAGGAACTAACTGGAATGATTTACTTCATATGCCTAAGAAAAATGGCTGCAGTAGATTAATAAAGGGGATAGTCAGGAATCGGGATTGAATAGGGAAGCATCTTTCAAAGAAGCATCCCCTAAGCCCAGGAAGTACTGAAGAGAGCTATTAGGCCTGTTGTAATAGACTTTGTGTTTTAGGATGAGAAATTTCATCTATGGTGAATATAGCCTGTATTAGTGTTGATTGGGTTGGAACCTTTTAATTGAATGTTTCCATGGAGATATGACCTACCCAACTGGGTGATGACTTTGACTGGATAATTTCCATGGAGGTGTTACCCCACCCATTCAGGGTGGGTCTGAATTAAATCACTGGAGCCATGTAAATGAGCTGACAAACAGAAGGATCAGAGCAGCTGTGAGTGACATTTTGGAGAGCAACTTAGAGTGACATCTTAAAGAGGAGCTGAAGCCTAGAAAGGAACATCCTGGGAGAAAGCCCTTTTGAAACCAGAACTCTGGAGCAGATGCCAGCCACGTGACTTCCCAGCTAACAGAGGTTTTCTGGATTCCATTGGCCATCCTCCAGTGAAGATACCCGATTATTGAGGCCTTATCTTGGACACTTTATGGCCTTAAGAGAGTAACTTTGTAACCAAATAAACCCCTTTATAAAAGCCAATCCATTTGTGGTATTTTGCATAATGGCAGCTTTAGCAAACCAGAACATAGCCCCTAGAGAGCTAATTGTAGAACAGCAGGTTCATAAAATTTTAGTGACTGTGTGTTATGCCCTGTGGTTAAAGAGAAAACACTCACATTCTCACTCACCTTATGATGCTTCCTTCTCTGCAATTCTTTGTGTGTTAAAATAAAATCTTTTTAAGACATCAGCATTTTTGCCCTCCTAATGAGCTTCCCTAGCCCGTAGGAAAGAAAAGGCGATCTTATGGCTACAGTTTAGTCTGATGTTTTTGGAAAGTGTAAGTAATAGTTTGGGCAAAGTATTATGCAAACTCTTTCAGTAGTGTCTCATTAGCAGACTTAAAAATAATAGGTGATTTTCTAAGAGGATTTTTAGTTATATAGTTCTGTATATAATTCTTGATTATATTGTTCTGTAACTTATTTGTGTTACTCTGAAAGTTTTCTGTACCAGAAGGTTAAAGTTATTATTATTTCCGACTTTCTAGCTTCCATAACTATAGGGCAACATGAACAGCTTATTTTTAGGGTATACTTTTAAAGGTAAAATTTGAAAATTGTAATACTCTTTTTGTTATTAGATTGATTTTCTAATACAAGAGAAAAAAGCATACCGAAATACCTGTCATTTTCTTTTTTGGTTTCCAGCATCTGAATCCCCTCCCTATGTTACAACAATTCTCTGAAAGTTGAAAATGATTGATGCTTACTTTCACATGGTAGAAACATGTGACTGAGAATTGGCCAATCAGATTAATCTACCTTGGATTTTTACATTGGGAGTAACACAGAGAAGCAGGGAAAGTGGCAGTTCTTTTTGTCAACAGGATCAGTGATCGTAACATTCCACTTTGCAGGGGCGGCAGGGACAGTGATGCTAGGGGTGGTGTAAGCTGGGGCTTTTGCTACTTGGTAGGGTTGCCGTTGGTTAGTTCTGTGGTATGGTTTTGTTCAGCAGTGGTTCTGGCTGCCTGGTCTTCCTATTCCTGCCATTTTCCGATCCTGGTCTTCTAGCCTTCCCTGTATCTTTGTGAGCTACCCTATATCCTTCTAATGTATTCCATTTCTGCCCCCTTCAGTCAGTTAGCTTCTATTTTTATGCTTCTTTTATTTTGGTTGGTTTACCACATTGGATTGAGATGAACCTGGTACTTCTTTCAGTCCTGTGACTAAGTAATAGGGTGACCCAGTTTGCCTAGGACTGAGGGGTTTCCTGGGAACATGACTTCCAGTGCTGAAACTGAGAAAGTCGCAGGGTTGTTGGTCATCCTATTAAGTAACCCCAGGTAGCCTCAGACTTGTTTCAAAGCTGCTATCTCTGTTTCTTCACCTATAAAATAGAGGCACACCTGTTGATGAGAAGATCAGATCAGATAGTTGATATGAAAATTCTCTGAAACATGTAAAGGAGACATAAAAAAGCAAGGTAGTATTGTTGAGCAGTTTTATACATGAGTCCTCAGTGTGACTCAGCCAGAGTCAAAGTGGGTTCCAGGGCCACTGCATCACAGTAACCTGCTAAAATTCATATTAAATGTTGAAATGCTTGTTAGAATGCAGATCCCTGGGCTCCATCCGAGACCTGTTGAGCAAAAACTCCTGGCAGTGAGTCCCAGTGATCTAAAGTTTAACAAGCTTTCCAGGTGATTTGACTGTGTACTAAAATTTAAGGACCCCTTCTTTAAAAGAAGAAAGAGGCTGTAGAATACCCAGCTTCCCCTTTTGATTGCAGTTGGGTCTTCTCTTAGTTCTCTCATCTCTGGAAAACATGTTTCAAATTCTTGTACTCAAAGTATGGTCAGTGAATCAGCAGCATTGGCATCACCTCGGTGCTTTTTAGAAATGCAAAATCTCAGGTTCCATACCAGAGCTACTGAACCAGAATCTTCAGGTGATTATCATGGACATTAAAGTTTGAGAAGCACTTCTCCATATTAACATCATACAGTGGGGGAGGTTATACCTGTCATGTGTAAGGAATTGTATCCAGTAAAGAAACTCTCTTCTTCTTCAAGCTCTCAACCGAGAGACAGACCCAGCAATCAGATAATGGAGATTAGAATGCCAACTTTTTAAACAAGAAAAGCTATATTGGATGACATGACTTAGGTGGAGTCAAGGATGCTTACTAACCCTTCATTGAATTGAATGTAATCTCCCAAATGTTGGATTCCCTGGAAGGAGCAACTCTTCTCTGACTACGCTTCCCATGTAACCGAGACACCAGACCAGATTGTAACCTCACTGCAGGCAGACAGAGCCAAAGGATGGAAGGGCTGAGCCCAGGTTGCCAAGTTTCTGCTTCTGAATCCACCAACTGGTTACTCACTCCTCTTGCTATGAGTGGGGACGTGGGGTAAGCAGTAGAGTGAGAAGCTAGGAATCCTATCTAGGGAAATCATTCCACCTGGAGACATAAGGCATAGGGGATGAGTGTTCCTTCTTACATCTCTTTGGTTTTCATCTCTTTGGAGACCATGAGTCACACTGGGCAGCCAGCCCAGGTGGTCTTGGAGTCATTGTGACCTAGTGTTTGTGATTCAACTTGTGGGGTTTTGGTAGGCAGCCCCTCCAGCATACCCAGCTGCCTTTTTCTTCTGTGTGTCCGTAATATGCTTGTTCCACAGCTGCCAGCGCTGGGAACCCCATGGAAACCAGGTGGTGGCTACATCTGCAGATGAACTGCTGGAGACAAGAGCCAAATAATGAGTTGTGCATTTTTGAGGAAGGTGACATTTCACCCCTTGCTAAGATCGGATCACTTTGGTGTCTTCCTTCAGTCCATGAAGAAGCTGCTTTTTTTTCATGCATAGATTCCTCAACTCCGTGACATGAAAATGACTCTGAATTCAGATTGATTGTCTTCATGCCTAATAGTGTTTTGTTAGTGATATGCAAAAACAGGCATTGAACCTTAATGTATCTAGCATTGTCTAATCGTTTAATTGACCATAATGATTTTATTAACTGGGTTTTAAAATGGGACAATTGGCAATTTTTTCAAAGTGCTTCCAGGTTGTAACGGGGAGGAGGTATGTAATATCTATATGCCCGGTAACTGCTTTTTCAAATTACATTCATTCCTCTTTATTTTATTTGAAAGTGTAGGGAGTTCAATATAGTTCAAGGAAAGCATTGTGGTAAACATCCAGCTTAAATGTGAGCAGTGTAAAGAGCAGCAGCTTGCAGAAATATTGCTATAGATACTAAGACCGTATCCTGTCTCGATACAGACCACACATAATTGAATCATGTTCAATAGAAGGCCGTTACAAAACCGAACTTATTTGCAATGCTAATGTGGGGAAGACAGCTGTCACAGGGAATTAAATACGATCATTCAGAGCTTGAATAAATGAGGTGTCCATTATCTTCTGGCTGTGTTGCAGGCTGCTTGAACACAAATAAATGATACTGTTGCAGTAACCAGCCCATGGTTTTGTCTTTTAGTCATAGAAATATGAGAGCCATGGAGGAGGGGGTGGGGAGATATGGATTCAGAAAAGAAGCTTGGCAGATAAATATAGGCAAGGGGCGAAGGAGTTTTATTCCCTCTCTGCCCGCCCCCCCCACCTAGAAACCATGGATGCAAGGACATAATCAAATTCTGTTTTTGAAGCCTGAAATAGATTTTAATTCTATTAAAGACTTTTATCAAGATCTGTCCCTTCTCACTGACACTCAAATCACAGCCAATTCGCACAGGAGGCTGAATGTGAAAGGGTAGAGTGGGGAGTAAACAGCTAATCCTTTTGTCCCTTTCCCAAGGCCTTCCTTCCTGTCCAAATGGGTAATAAAGGTAACAGACAACTTCATGTATAATCAATCTTCCAGTGAGCATAAAAGGTACTTGGATCAGTGCTACTTGTAAAAATGCCATTAATTATCCAGTTAACAGAAAGGAATAATTGATTGGATCTTAGCTGCCTATCTACAAATTAGTTTTCTTATGTTAATAACATGGAGCTACTAAGCTGTCATCTTTTGACACATAAAAAGTTAGGAATGATCTTTGAAAAAAAAAAACCCTATAAGACCAAACCCGTTTCCAGATAGAATATCTGAGCAGGTAATTCTAGAACATGTGTTATTGATCAGAAATTACATGACACTATGTTTGACAGAGAAAACGCAGGCTCCAGTGAGCAGTGGCTGGCAAGACTGGCTGGTCTCTACTTATGAAAAAACAGCTAGTGGTACAAAATGTCCTCTTAGAACTAGACAAGTTCTGTGGAAAAACTGGGGTTCTTGTCTTTTGCTCTTCTTTGTAAACTATCAGTGAAGTTTCCCACACTCAAAAAAAAAAAAAAAAAATTTGGTGGAAAAAGAGATAAATAAATAAAATTGTGTGTTTGTATCTGTTTTTATATATCCCAAGAAATGCAATATTGGATATGTTATTTATTGTGGTATGTGAATTACATTTATGCAGCATATAAATTCAATTCAAGAAAATATTATATTTTTAGCTTCTATGGACTGAGTGCATTTGTTGTGCTGGTCTGTTAATTTTCTATAATAGACAGGTTTCTGGCATTTGTGTAACATTTGAGAAGTGGAATATCAATACTTAAATAGAATTTGAAGCATTTGTAGTATGACAGACCTGTGAATAAAGATTCTTTCTCCAAAATATTTAATACCTCTCCTCCCAGGGTTCATATATTTTTGGGGGGAGTTAAAAGTCTATTCCTTTTGAGAGAATAGGGTTGGTGGGATATTTATGGTGATGGAAAGAGGAAACAAGTCAGAATGTTGGGCTGAGGAGTTTAAAAGAATTCTCTAGTACCCTGGCTTGAAAGAAACTTTAAGGAGTCATGCCATCCTGATGTCTATTTTAGAAGAGCTGTTCCTAAACTACCTCAAACAAAAATCATCCTGTATTTAGGATTTCTAACTTATTGGAAGATGAGTAATCCAGTAGGGGGCTAAGTGGGTATTCCAGCTGGAATTAAGCTTTTTCTTTTCTAAAATGAATATTTCTTTCTCGTTGTAAATACATACATGTTTATAATAAAAATTCAAACTCAATGCAGAGATGTATAAAGTAGTAAGTGAAAGTCCCTAATAATTCCAGCCTTCCAGATAAATCACTATTGACAGTCTCATAGATACCATCTCAATAATTTTTTTCCATGAATACCCAATCTTTTTTTGTAGAGTCACATGTGTGACATGATTCCACATGTTTTATTCGTTTACCTGTATGTCATAGACACCTGTGCTGGTTTGAAGTTGTTATGGACCCTAGGAAACCATGTTCTTTTATTCCAATCTTGTGGTGTGGGACCTTTGATTAGATTATTTCCATGGAGATGCAACCCTACCCATTCAGGGTGGGTCTTAATTAGATCACTGGAGTCCTTAAGAGAGCTTAAGAGAGCTAAGAGCCCACACAGACCCAGATGCTTGGAGATACTGGGAGATGCAGACAGAAGGATGTTTGAGATGCTAGGCTAAGAGATGAAGCCCAGAGTTTGCCCCCAGAGAAGCTAAGAGAGGACCCCCAGATGCTTAGAGAGAAATGCCCTGGGAGAACAAGTAAGGATGCACAGAGGGTGAGAGAGAGAAGCTAAGAGAGACAGAAGCCCAGAGACATTTTGGAGAAAGCCATTTCAAAACCGGAAACCAGGAGTAAAGGACCAGAAGACACCAGCCACATGCCTTCCCAGTTGACAGAGATGTTTTGGATGCCATTGGCCTTTCTTCAGTGAAGGTATCCTCTTGTTGATGCCTTGGTTTGGATACTTCTATGGCCTTAGAACTATAAATTTGTAACCTAATAAATCCCTTTTATAAAAGCCAGTCTATTTCTGGTATTTTGCAAAACAGCAGTTTTAGCAAACCAGAGCAGACACTTTTTCATATCTACACATATCTACTTCATTTTAAAAAAATGATTGAATAATATTCTGCTATATATTGTAATATTTATTGTAATTGAACTCAGGGGTTGGCAAACTATGTCTGGCAGGCGAAATCCTGCCTTCCACTTGTCTTTTTTTTTTTTTTTTTTTTACTTTTTTTATTGTGAAATATAACATATGAAGAAAAGTGACAATTTTCAAAGTATGATTTAACAAGTAGTTATAGGACAAATTTCAAAGAATGTTATGGGTTACAGTTCCACAATTCAGTTATTTCCTTATTATGAAATATAACATATTTTCAGAAAAGTGGTAACTTTCAAAGTATGATTTAACAAGTAGTTATAGGACAATTTTCAAAGAATGTTATGGGTTACAGTTTGACCATTCCAGTTATTTCCTTCTATTTGTTCTAATACCCTTGAGACTATGTAAAGGAAATGTTTATATCAAGATTCAGTATTTGTATTCCTTTGTTAAATCTTATCTTGTCTGTTGCTACTCTTCCCTCTAATTTGATCACTGTCTCAATATTCAGGGATATCTAGGCAGTGACTACCCTAACTTGTTCATATTGAAAAGGGGTGTTGACATTATGGTGAAGGGGGGTGCATCTGGTTGATGTTCCTGAAGAGGCTGTTGCATCTAGGTTTTAGGACTCATCAGGCATAGCAGCACTCTGGAGGATTTAAGTTTCTGAGAAATAAACTTAGTGACTGAAAATTTTACGGAATCTCAGATAGGGACCTGGGTATTCTTGAGGATTTTTGGGACTATTGTTTATTTGGGTTTGGCATACTGTGGCCATCTGGAATATCTAGCTGGGGCTTGCATTAGAGTAACCTCCAGGATAGGCTTTCAACTCAATTTGAAATCTCTTAGCCACTGAAAGCTTATTTTGTTACCTTTCTTTTCCCCCTTTTTGTCAAGAAGGCATTCTCAATCCCTTGATGCCCAGGCCAGGCTCATTCCTGAATGTCCCACATCGCCAGGGAGACTCACTTCCCTGGGAGTCATGTCCCATATAGGGGGGAGGGTAATGAATTTATTGGCAGAGTTGGGCTTAGAGAAAGAAAGGCCACAAGGCAGCAACAAAAGAGGTTCTCTGAAAGTGACTCTTAGGCATAATTATAGGTAGGCTTAGTCTCCCCTTTATAGCCATAAGTTTCGCAAGAGCAAGCCCCAAGACTGAGGGCCTGACTTATTAAATAGGGGATTCCTAATTTCACATAGCATATATTCTTTCCAAGATAGATCATCAATGTCTCACACTATCTTCACTTAGTTGTACAATCACCCCAAAGCTCTTATCAGCCCCTAATTATTTATCCCTAGTATTAGTGTGGTACTAGTAAGGTATTAATGTTAAATGTAGTCCATTGTATGCAGTGGGTAGTTTTTCCCGTATACCACTCAGTTGTTAACTCTTTGTACCAGTGTCCTACCTTAGAAGTAGATCATGCAAGCACTAATTTATATTTGTACTGCTAATCTGTGAGATACATGCCTTTAAACAACCCCTTCACCTGTCCTTTTAAATAAAGTTTTATTGGAACATAGCCATGCTCATTTGTTTTTGTATTGTCTGTACTACAAAGGCAGAGTTGAGTAGTTGCAACTCTATAGCCTGCAAAGCCAAAAATATTTACAGAAAAAGTCTGTTGGCTTTTGATTTAACCACTCATCTATTGATGGATGTGTAGATTGAGTCTAATTTTGTACCATAAAAAACAATGCTGCAGTAAATATATTTTAAAACCCATCTTTGTGTATTTACTCACTATTTCTTTAGGATGAATTCTGGGAAGTAAGACTGCTGGGTGGTTCCTTAATTTTTTTAAATGTAATTTTATTGAGATATATTCACACAGTCCATCCAAAGTATGCAATCAATGGTTCGCAGCATCATCACATAGTTGTGTGTTCTCACCATGATCAATTTCAGAACATTTGCATTACTCCAGAAAAAGAAAAAAGAAAACCATAAACATCTTATACCCCCTATTCCCCCCCACCTTATTAACTCCTAGTATTTCACTCTACCCAATTTTAAGACTTACAATAAAGATAAGTTAACTAAGACAGTATGTAGTATTGTCAGAGAGAGATATATAGATTAGTGGAATAGAATAAAACATCCAGAAGTAGACCCATACAAACATGGGCAACAATTTTTTTTTTTTCTGTATAGCTATACACTCATTATCAAAGATCAGGGCTACTGGATTACAGCTCAACAATTTCTGGTATTTCCTTCTAGCTATTCTAATACACTAGAAACTAAAAAGAAATATCTATATGAAGAGTAAGTAGTCATAATCATTTGTTAAATCCTAATTTCTTAGTTATACCTCCTCCCTCTCATTTAATCATTCTCTCAGTCTTCAGAGATATCTGGGCGTTGACCATTTTAACTTCATGTTGGAAAGAGGTGTTGATCTTACAGGGTAGAGGAATGAAACTGGTTAATGTTCTTGGAGAAACTGGTACCTCTGGGTTTCAGGGCTTATCTGTTAAAGGAATAATCTGAAGGCCTTAACTTTCTGAAAAATTAAACTTCCTAGGTAAAACATTCATAGAGTCTTAGATAGAGCCCAGGGTATTCTTTAGGAATGCTGTAGGTTGGGGCTTGGCATACTGTGGCAATTTGCAATATCTGACTGAAACTTGGGTAAGAGTAATCTCCAGAATGACCTCTCAATTCTATTTGAAATCTCTTAGCTACTGAAACTTTATTTTGTTCCATTTTTTCCCCCTTTTAATTTTTAAACTTTTAGAGGCCACTAGGGTTCTATATGATAAGTTCCTGTCCTAAATGATGCCCTGTGATAAACAATTCTTAGTGATACAGATTTTAGAATCCAGCAGACCTGAACTTTCATTCTGGTGCTATACTTACTAGTGTGATTGTATAGGTTCTTTGGGTGCAAGCAACCAAAATCAATTCTAGTTAACTTAAAGGCATTAATGGGATATTGTGCAGTGAAGGGTTAAATCAGCAGGCTCAATTATCTGGCACTAATATGTAACTATTATATTATTAGATACTATGTAGCAATATATCTTATAAATAGGATAATCACAGGCCTGTATAGATGTATATTTACACATAAATAGAAATGAATTTATATACCAGGTTTTACACTTTAGTCTCTAATAGAGAGTAAAAGCAACAAATTGGCCTTTTCTTAAGTATATAAGTGTCATTTCTCCGTGCATTTATATGCATTTTTTATATTTATATGAGTTGGTGGAAAACGGCTAAGTTTTATTCATATTGGTTTTTTTTGTTTGTTTGTTTGCAACTTTAAAAGTAATCTACCTCTTAAAATTTGTAGTTTAATACTTGTTTGGTTAATTTGGGCCACTTTAACCCTTTCACTCTCATTCCCATTTTGTTACATTTCTGTTATGGGGACTTTATGTTGAAATATTGTATAAAGCCTTGGTAGCAGTTTAAAAATAAAATATTTAAAATTATTTAAATTGTTTTGGACACTTCAGTTGTATTTTATATGTGATTTACATTTTACATGTAATTCTTTTTGTTTTGTTTGCTTTGTTTATCTGAAGAGTGTTCCTGTATTGAAGTTTGCTGTTAGTTATTTTATTGTTTCTTGTTGGAGAGTGATATTAAAGACCATTCTAATGAAAACATTAAAATTTACAATCTGACATTACAAAAAAAAATCAGCACCCCAGTTTGCTCAAACTACACATTCCAAAGAAAAGTCTGTCTTCAGGAAGGCTGGCTTTGACCAGTTCCTGAAAGAACCTTCCAGAATATCCTGCCTGATGAGAGTGTTGTTGTATACCTAAAGCCTTGGACCATGGTGTATCAGCTTGACCTGATAATTTATGCTAACAATGTGACTTATGTGAACCCCTGTTTTTGTTCACCTGAGGCCCTGGGCCATGCTCTATCAGTCTGATACCTGTGGTGTCTGCAGACTGAATAGTGTAAGCTGCATGTCTATATAACTGACCCCCAATAAAAATCCTGGATACCAAGGTTTGGGTGACCTTCCCTTGTTGGCAACATTTTGAACATTGTCACTCATCATCCATGCAACTCCACTGGGAGGGGACACCTGGAAGCTAGCACCCGATTTCTCCTGGACTCCTTTCTGTGCACCTTTTTCTTTCGCTGATTTTAATCTGTATCCTTTTGCTGTGATAAACCATAACAGTGAATGTTTTTACTGAAGAAAGGCCAATGGCATCCGGAACACGTCTGTCAGCTGGTAAGGCAAGTAGCTGGCGTCTGCTGGTCCTTTGCTCCCAGGTTGCATTTCAAACTGGCTTTCTCCAGATTTTCTCTGGGTTTTTGTCTCTCTTAGCTTCTCTCAGTTCTCTTCTTGGTTCTCCTGGGGCATTTCTCTCTAAGTATCTGAGAGTCCTCTCTTAGCTTCTCTGGGGCAAACTCTGGGCTTCGTCTCTTAGCATAGCATCTCCAGACATCCTTCTGTCTACATCTCCCAGCATCTCTAAGCATCTGGGTCTGTGTGGGCTCTCAGCTCTCTTAAGGACTCCAGTAATCTAATTAAGACCCACCCTGAGTGGGCAGGGTCACATCTCCATGGAAATTATCTAGTCAAAACATCTCACCCACAGTTTGGTGGGTCATATTTCCATGGAAACACCCTAATCAAAAAGTCCCAACCACAATAAGTTCACATCCACAAGACTGAATTAAAAGAACATGGCCTTTCCTGGGGTGCATAACAGTTTCAAACCAGCACAGTGAGTTTAACAGATTTTCTGAGTTTTGTGACTCCTTCTAGTGAATCATTGAACCTGAGAGTGGTCTTGGGGACCTCCAACTCAGATGTATGCTGTGTAGGTCACAAATATGATAGAAGGGCTAGAGGGTGAAGCTTAGATCAGGACAGAACATGCACAAGAAGCATGGTCCACTATACTTATTGTCAGGCCAGCACCATCAAAATGACTGGACTCTAATTTTTCTGTGTTTGTGGCCACCTACTTAAGAGTGAAAGTTCCAGGAAAGTGGTAGCTTAGGTCATGTGTTACCCACCTAATCTGGCTGTGCTGGTGGTGGGAGGAAGGATCTGAGGGAA
The DNA here is from genome assembly GCF_015220235.1 of Choloepus didactylus. NCBI lineage: Eukaryota > Metazoa > Chordata > Mammalia > Pilosa > Megalonychidae > Choloepus > Choloepus didactylus. Next base: position 171,370,787 of record NC_051310.1, read on the forward strand.
AAAGCGTGTGAGCCTCTAGGAGTTTTGTTGTTGTGGGAAGACAGTGCCTCCAGGTTCACACACCTAGTCAATGAGCATTTATTATCTATTATCTACCTCTGTTCTAGGCACTGGGAGTATATCTGAGAATAAGAAAACATCCACTTTAGTGGACAGTTTCCTTGTCTGCAAAATGGGGGTAATAATGACTAATTATACTATTGTAAGGAGTATACAAGATGATTTTTATACTTGGCACACAGAAAACAACAGATGATGTTTATTATTTGTGGTTAAGAGTGAAAGTTCTAAATTTGTCATCAAACTGCCAGGATGGTTCAAAATCCAATTACTTGTTAGTTCTTTATCTTAGGCAGGTTATTTAAGATTTCTGAGCAGGACTGGCTTCATGTGTGTGCACCCTGTGTGGTTGCACAGGGCCCTGTGCTTGGTTTAGTGGTCTCCTCTTATAGTTTTGATATTCTTAATACTTTTTTGACACGGGGCCTACATTTTCATTTTGCAATGCACCCCACATATTATGTAGCCTTTCCTGCCTCTGAGCTTCGGTGTCCTCATACAAAATGGAGATAATAAAACATGTCACCTTATTTTTTAATGATTTAATTTTTACCTCTTGGTTTAACATTTTTTACATTAAAAGATACTAATTTGTCTCCTTTTCAGACAAACATTATCACTCTGCGATCATATAGGTCCATTTCATTCATTATATTGGAAGAAAGAAAGTCCAATTTCCTGTAGGAAAGTGAAATTTTAAGAAGTGCAAGCATACATAAGTCTTATGCTTTGCAGTGAAGCATCAGACACTAGATGTTTCCACATCTTTCATAGACCACTCAGTGTTTTTATATGAGGAAATTGTTGCATTTAAGACTGAAGATATGACAAAATGAAGAACAATTCATAAACGTATATAATGGGAATATAGCTGGCCCTTGAAGATGGGTGCTTTGATGTAGAACATGGTATGAAAGCAAACTTCAGTACTGTTAAATGCCCTCTTATGACTAATTCTTGCAATTTAGATCTCTGCAGTCTAGGGCAGAGAGAAATAAAGAACTGTGTCCTAGTATACTGGATAAAGTAAATTTGAATGAAAGGGAATAAAACATTTCTGAGTGCTTCAAGAACAATGATATAGTTGTCTTTTTAGACAGAATACTTGTGTTTAGTTTCCACCCATCAGCAGGTAAGAAGAGAAATGGAGAAAAGTGAAAATAGCTTTATGGATCAACAGAGCCCTATGGAGATAATGAGAGATCTGATGTAAGCATATATTCAAGTCCTAGCAACTAAAAATTTTTGTATTTGGAATTTCTGTCTTCAACGCTAGAAAATTAAGCATTGGGTACCCAGTGAAATCTAGTATCATGTGGAGGCTTAGCCAAATTTCTTTAAACGCTTTGTGGCATCTAAACATGCTCATGAAGGAGGTGTGGACTAAAGAGGAAATTAGTCTAGATATTATATACTTGGTTGGTTCTGTCCAGCCTTCTTGAGGTAGCTGTCAGCACTCTGGAAAGCCTTTAAGCCAATTATTCCCCAGTAAGGTTGTGTGTGTGTGTGTGTGTGTGTGTGTGGAGTATGGAGGTAGAAAGTGCTTGGGATCACCTCAGAGCTTAAGGTGAAAGTACACTTCAGGTTTGCTTGTTTTGCATGCTAATGGACCAGGATTTTTCAGTTTGGCAAATAGGCTCTGTTTAAATTTAGAGAATGGCTTATACAAAAAAATCTTTTTTGCTAATTTAAAAATTGCCAGTGGAAGCATAATCTGTAAAACAGCAAGTACTCTTGAGTTAGCAGATGAAAGTATTACAATTTTATTGAATTAAAATCTTAATCTTTTATTAATATATAAGACATAAAAAATCAGATGTCTTAAGGCTCATAGTTCCATTATGGTTCAGGAATTTTGACGTTTCCTTTACGTAGATTATCTCCATCACCAGATACAATTGACTTGCTTCAGGTGGGGTGAAGTTTTCCTCCTAACTTCATGACTAGACTATTAGAAATGAAGGAGGAGGGGCAAAAAAGCATACGAAGCCACAAAGCAAGCTCTTCATTGTGGGGAATGGAGGTGGGATGGGCATGAAAATAGTGGCACCCTCTTCAATGAAGAGCTTTTAATTTTGCAATTAATAGAATGTCTGCTTTATTTTGCAACAAATTTAAACTTACAATGTTAACCCACTTGAACTTTAACAAACAAGAGGAAATTGAGCAGTTGGCATGGGGTCCAGGGAAGGGAACGTGGGAAAAACATGTGGTTTAAAAATACATTGTTCCTTGGTTCATGTTTGTAGGCTGAAAGCTTCTCTTACATTCTTAAAGGTCAATGGTATAATAATGTTATTTATTACCATAATTATTATAAATAGTTACCTTTTTACTCTGACTGTGCCACTTAGAAAAATTATTTTTGAAAAAATTTTTTTCTGTCCCCACCGCACTCTTGCTGGAGTACCAAAAAGAAATTATTCATGTTGAATCATGAAGGGACTCAGAAGGATACAAGTGGATGGGCCACTATGTGCTTTAGTTTCTTATCTTAGCACAGGCCACACACAGTGTGGGGAAGGGGAGGGTGGAGGGAGGTTAGTGAAGAGCAAGACAACATCGATGGTTTTGTTTCCTGCAGTGGGAAAGTAATTGTTTGGATTTCAATTTGGAGGGTTTAGGGTTGAATGTGGGATTCAGTTGAGCTGCTTGTGAAACATAGTGACAAATCCGTTTTGTGTGTTCACATAAGGTATATATATGTTAGATTTTTTCAGGGGCTCCTGAGATAACATAACTTGAATCCATGCCATGGAGTTTGTCAAAGTGTTAGGAAGCAGTCTAGCTGGATTATGGGCCTTAAACTGGTAGCATATTCTAGAATTAGGTTTAGCAACTTTTGAATTTTTTTTTTTTTTAATTTCAAGAGAGGGATGAAGGGGCTGTGGTAGAAATAATGGAGACCAAGGCAAAACAAACTTCTTTAAGATGTTCCTAAAGAAGAATATGCTGAAAACATTGTAGTTGGCAGAGTTTTGGAAAAAACTACAAACATGAAAATGAAACCTTAAATGACATGCCTTCTGTGGTACATGGAAAATTTTCATCGTTTTTATATTTTTTATGTTAATGAAATATTCTTGGATTAGAGTGTAACTTTTGCTATAATGTAATTAGGCAAATAGGCTTCTGCACTGTTAACTAGGAGGCATATTTCACTCCTGAAAACATATTTCACTCCAGACATTTGTTGAGTTCTAGCCATGTTGGACTTTTTCCTATTTAAATTTTGCAACTGGATGAACAGATATGTCTTTCACTCAACATTTCAAATTTGATGGAATCACCCAAGAACAATATTCCATGTCCAATCAAGATGAAAACCTCTCAGCCATCTTTTACTTCTAACTGTTGCTCACTGATTGATTCTCATTAATACCCAGCCTTTTCCTCTTAAACTTGTCCCTATCCTAAATTTAGGGTTGGGTAATATTTGACTTTTGAAGAAGAAAGACACAGGGCATTTCAAGCAGATAAAAAGCACCAGGAAAGGGAGATAAGCATGAAAGTGTGGGAATGGCAGAGTTTCCCAGAGTGGTCAGAGATGTGATGTGATGTTTTAGTGGAGGTAGGGGGACGGAGGAGAAGTTAGAAAGAGAACAGCGTAAGATGGAACCAAAAGATAGATTAAGGTTCAAATTGTAAGGGCCAGTGGAGAGCCATTAAAGGCCTCTGATATGTGATAGAAAAATGATTCTGGTGGCATTGTGGAAGCTGCACTGAAGAGGACAGAGCATAGTAAGGTCAGAAAACCAATTATGTTGTTGCCTGCTGAGAGATGATGGGGCAAACACTGACCGTGTCAGTAGGAAGGAGGGAAGGGAAGAGAAAATTATTTCCTGGGTAGAATTGAAAGGATTCAGTGCAAGAAGGATGGATGAGATGGTGGAGCGAAAAGGAGGAGTCAAATCTCAGGAGGCTTGGAAGATGACCTTGTGGTTTACCACTGAAACATGTAACTCATGGGGAGCACTGCTGTGCTGGGTAAGTGGGGCTCAGGGTGGGGTAGATGAAGTGATAATGATTGGCTTTGGATGTGCTAAGTTTTAGGTTCCTGCAGGCCCACTGTCAGCGGGCTGTTGGAAATAGGGATACGGTCTGGATGCATGGATTTGGTAGTCATCTCCTTATGGGAAATACCGATGTACTGACGAATTTTACATGGAATATTTCATAGTTGTAGGAGTGCAAGCATTTGCCTGGGGAGGAAAAGAAAGAGAAGGAACATAAATTTATTAAGTTCCTCCTTATGAGTGAGGTTCTCTTCTCTGTACTTTACATATATGATCTCATTTAATCCTCATAAAGACCCAATGAGGGAAGTCTTGAGTGGAAACTGAGACCCAACATCACACTACAGAAAGATGGTAAAACTGGGATTTAAACACAAGTTTATTTGATTTCCTTAAAAGATGCTGTCTCCCCCTGGAGAGAGAGAATATGGACCAAGAAAAGGGCTGGGGAAGAAACCTTCAAGGAACTTGTATGTTTAAGTAGCAGGCAGTGGGGGTCAGTGTAAAGGAAGAGAGATACAAGAACTAGGAAGAAAGCCATTGAAATCCAAAACAGAGTTTCAAGAAGCAGGGGGAGAGTAACAGTATTAACTATTTTAGACAGGCTGAGGACCTAGAAGTGTCTCTCTGGTTTAGTGGCTTCTCTGTGCTTTGAGCATCCATTTGATTAAGAAGTGAAATTATAACACATTTTCATCCACAGTGATTACTGGCAACAGACTCACTGTAAAATAAAAAGAATTACTGTCAATTGTATTCCAAGTTCACCACAGTCAATGTGCTGTTGGGGGAGAAACACCAATTTTGACAAATTGCTCTATCTGTGTATGTACATTTACCTAGTGATGGCTTTGTTGGCAAATTATATTCTTAAATTCTGAGCATGGAGCGTTGGGACCTGGCACCATGGTTGCAGGTATACACTTTTCCCATGAACATGTATATGCTGCTGTTTTGGCTGCTAGGAAATCATGTGAAATCCTTTATCTTTAAGTTTAAACTTGGTATACAAGCTTCTGGAGAGAGCTAATGAGGACATTTTAAAGGGCAGGTTAAGGCATTTTAGGACACAGAAGGCTTACTAGGTGATACATAAGCATCATCGTATCCCATATCTGCTTTACATTCACTTCAAAGAAGGACATTTTCATTAAAAACAAAGCAGTTAAAATGTCAGGGTGCCCATTCTCTTTTTTCAGACTCTCCTTTTTACATTACAAAATGAGTGGATTGGGTGAAGCATAAACTGCAGCTAAATAAAACTTCTCCTGGCATTCCTTGGAGAAATCAAATCCAAGATCAGTGGTGAAAGGTGATTGTACTGTATCCACTACACAGACTATTTCTTCTAATTATCAGTATGAATGTAATTACTTACAAGCATCTCAGGCTCCTATGATCACGTCCCTTAGAGCATTTCATCTTTAATGATTTTCTTTGATAGAAAGCCAGTTGGAAGCATTTGTTGGATAACATTGCTCAACCAGAAAGAAAAATACATACTTCTCAGAGGAAAGATCTGTATGCTTTCTTTTCAATGGTACTTACATTCTGCCAGAATTTGATTAGGCGCTATCTTGCCACAAAGATTGCTAATGATGGAGGCACGTAACTTATATAGATTAAACAATTTCTTGGAAAAACTACAATGTAGCATGGCATTCTTTTTCCAAGAATATTGAGGTTCAGAATTGTAACCACTTAAGGTGAATCTTTAAGTCATTTAACTTATGAGGGCAGATGCTATTGGAAGGACAGGTTCCCAAAGGAGTTTACAGATTCTTCAATGAAATGGTTTTAAGGGAAGATATTCCTGGGTTGGAGGTGAGATTAAAGTGTAAACTCATATAATAAATTATGGTTTATAAAGCTATAAAAGACTCTGGAGGCTACCTGGACCCCTCTTTCAAAAAACGGACCAACTACCTAGATAAATTAAAGTCCAGAGAGCTACATAGCTTGCCCCTTGTCACAGTGTCTGTTGGTGTTAGGTCACTATTAGTTGCCAGCCCCAAATTCCTTCCCAATATTCTTGCCTTTGTCACTTCTTTCTCTAGGATTAAAAATCACAAAAAAGACTTCATTTTTCTGGCATTGTTGAGAAACAAGGTAGTTTTATATGTTAGCTTTCTAGAAAACTAAAGGTTACCCCTTTAAGCATTGCTTAGAAGTTTATAATGGAACTGGTCATCTTAAAGAGTATGCTGAGCAGGATTTACTTTTCCTTGAGGAAGCAGTGTCATCTTTATGAGCATTAATTACTTTACCATGATTGAATTGAATCCAGAGTTGCCCTCTGGAGTAATTGAGGTTAAGGTTCTGTTGCTATCCCATGGTGATTCAGTTGCTTCTGCTGCCTCCTGTTTTCATGTCTCGTATCAACAGTTCACTATCTAGTGAACTCTTCTCCTTCCACTTGCCAATATGTTCTCCTAGGTTGTTGGTGCCTCCTCTTCTGAAGGTGACTGGAAGCCCCTCCTGCAGAATAAAATGAGAGGTTTTGAGATAACTATGCTGGGTGAGAATTTTAGCTTTCTTTTTTTAGTTTGAAAAAAAAAATGAGTTCAATAAAATTAAATACTATTTATAATCTCTATAACCATGTGCATCCTTTGGAGATGTTATTGGGTGGTTAAGAAAATTAATTTGATATTTTCACCACAGACTGTCTTAGAAGAAGGGTTTAATTGTTGAAAATAAGGAGCTTTCATGGGGTCTCCTGTATTCTCTAAGTAACTTCTGTTTTCTAAGTATTGCTCTGGCCTCCAGACTGTCTCTCGTTCTTGGGAGAAGTTTTGGGGTTGGCCAGTGGTTCTCAAACTTCAGCCTGCATCAGATTCACCTGGAGGACTTGTTAAAACACAGATTACTGGGCTCCACTGCCAGAGTTTCAGTTAGTAGGTATGGGTTGGCCACTGAGAATTTGCATTTCTAACAATTTCCCAGGAGATGTTATTGCTGCTTGTGTGGGGACTACACTTTGAGAATCACAGTGGAAATCATCATTTTCCAATATTCTCCAGAAAGAAAGAGAGAACCAAGAGAACCAAGAGGGATTGAGACTCTGGGCTTGCAGGTGCTTACTCCCAAAAGACCTTGTCTAGAACCATCTGTGTGTGTTCTCAGGTTCTGCCCTGTGGGACTCTGGCCAGTGCCTTGTCAAACCAAAGAACAAAAAGCCAGCTCTCCTGTTTTTGTTAAGTTCCTACCCTTTGATTTGGAAGTATTAGAAAACTCACAGTTTTGTTGGTGTCTTTGTAGAGAATGAGCTTTATTCTTGCTTTCCTTGTCCAGAACATGTATTTAATTAGATTTTTTTTTTCTTCTCTGAGTTTTCTTGAATAATTTCCAAAATCAGAGCATATGAACCCCTGATACTCACTTTTATATCTTCAGTCACAGAGAACTTGAGTACCTGGTTCATAGACCTCTTTTCTTCTCCAGCTATATTAATCTTGGTCTTTCTGTCAATCTATCTGTCCCTCTTCTCCCTCATTGCATATGTGTGTACATGTGTGCATATGCACCAATATATACACACAGACACACACATTCCATTTAGGACTTTAGGCTGAAATCACCTAGTGGCATCAACTTCAGGAACTTTGACATCCACGTCATTGACTCTGCCAACCCCTTGACCTCAGCACATTATTATGGAAGAATTGCTCCCATCCTTCTAGTGTGCAATGATAAACAAATAATGGCTGGCAGGTGAGCACAATGTTCCGTAGGGTGGTACTGTATGTATCTCTGTGTAAGCCGGCGAGTCAGCAAAGATTTTATTAATTGTATTTTGGGTAACTGTGCTCTGTGCCACATGTCCTCAGGACTCTTACACAATTAAAAACTATTTAATACTTTAAAATTATGCAAAATCCTAAAATCAGTCTAACTGGTGTATTCTGCCATATGGAATATATTTGGCTTTGTCAGAAGCAGGCGGTATATATATCAGGAACTTATATTCATATGTAGATCATGCTTACTTCATTTAAAATCAGTATTGAAACTGTAGTCTTCTTGTCTTGATAAATGCCTTCAAAAAAGACAATTGCTCTTTGAGGGACTTACCTCCTCTCCTGAGGACCCTGGACTCAGAGCCACTCTGTCAGATCCCTTTCGGACAACCAAGGTGTTAAGGGTGGCTCTTAGTTATAAATCCTTCTCTGTTAGGCATTGGATCGTAACCGTCTTGTTGGCTAGTTACAAAGGGCAGCTTTCTCTGTTGAATCAACAAACTAAAGATAGTTATACTAAAACATGTACCGTGGATGGCTTAATAAAATACCCGCCTTATGTGGCGGTAAGTTATTTTACGAGCATGCTATATGTGGTACTGAGCACAGGAAATGTTTATGAAAGCAGCTGCCTCTCTTCTCATCTGACTTGATCTCGATTCATCATCCTTGATGGATTCAGTGGCTTGTTTAGTAGCATTGGAACATGGGCTCTATGCCTGTTGGCAACTCTGACTGTCTGGGCACCTTTCCATTTTATCCCTTTGATTGTAGAGCAGTTTTGTGTTATTGATAAATTACAGGTATGGCACCCAGAGGGAGGAAAGGGGCAGCTCTGAGTGAATGATGGTGCCCTTGGGTATGATGCTCACTTGGACTCATCCATCTAGACAATCCTATGTAGTGGAAGGTGTGTTTATGGGATTAATTATTAATCACAGAACAGGATAGCAGTTACTTGACTGCTAATTATAACACTGAATGAGCCCATAAAAATCACCATAATAAACAATATCTTCCCTGTAGGACCCTTCACATGAAATCAGTCCTGCTAGACAAATCGTTATTTACATAACATGGAAACTTAAAAAATAAATCCTAAAAAACTAGCAACAACCAAATAAGCAAAATATGTGTATAGAAGCTAATAAAAATTAGTACCTTAAAAAAGTCACTGCAAGCTCTGTTTTCTGTAATTATACCAAACCCTATAGTTTTAACCATGTAATAGTAATTTTTTAGTGTTTTTGCTGTTATTGTCCTTTTGATTTACTTAACTGTGTCTAACTTGAACAAACAATGTTAAGTGGGGAAACAGATGTGATTAAATAGCCTGTAATTATGTTTTTAGTCAACTGCTACCATCACAGACTCCTCCTGCTACTCGGACCAGAAAAAAAGTGACCTAACTGATTTCACCAACTGCTTTGCCAGGCCCTGATGCAGAATAGATGGCCTTATTAAGCAATCAAAAAATCAGCCATTACAGAGGAATGGTAATCAGCAGTGTTGATACAGCGCACACACTAGCCCCACAATACACAATCAGGACCATGAATTCTGCTAATTGGGTACCTTCTGCGTCCAGAGGTGCCTGCAAAGGGAAACAAAAGGGACTTGAAAATTAGTGTTTGTAGCAATTAGTTTCTGTCTAAAGGCTTAACCCAGTTCGGGGAAACTATGATTCAAACAGGGATTATTATAGCAACTCCGGTATTTAAATGTCTTCTGCCATTATTTGAGATAGGATTTCACTTGGCAAAACTAACGTAGACTCATCCTCCTTTTCTATTTACTTAAAATGATTTTTGTTTTGAACTTTTCAAAAATCAAAACCATTAAGTCTTTGCTGCTTTAAATTTTCTGGCATTCAGGTTTTTTTTTTTTGTTTGTTTGTTTTAAGCTTCATGATCTTGCTCAAGACTAGTTGAAAAGATTGTTAAATACATGTGTTGTTGAGGAGCTCTGTGTGCTCAGGAATAATACAGTTGAGTTTGTTGTGCCATTATTTCTCTCCGAGAATGATCTGTAGTTTAGTGGGGAACCACAGGATGTAATTCTTGGTGGGGGAAGAAAGGACAGCAAGTGTTCTATTTATAAATGTATGTACACACTCACATTCTAAGGAACAGCATGAAAGTAGTCCAGGAGGAGAATGTGGAGTCTCTGTATGTATTTTCTTTGAATAAAGTAGCAGGGCATTTCCAAATGGGCCCCACTGAAAGCTAGTGGATTTTATAAAATTGGTTACAAAAAACCTTTTGCCCTTTTCTTCCCTGTTCATCTTCAGCATTTCTGATGTAATAATCAGATAGACAAATCTTTGTGCTTTTCTTCTGTCATTATGGATTCCCTGCTGTAGACACTCAAAGGGCAAATTAACAGTAGCACAATTCGAGGGACCGCTTCACCGCCCACGGAAAGCATCAGCTGCAGGTCCTTGCTTTCCTGAAGCTCTCCACACGGTTACAGAAGGATCATAAAACTGAAAAAAGAAAAGAAAAGAAAAGAAAAGAAAAGAAAAGAAAAGAAAAGAAAAGATTAGGCAGAAAAAAAAAAAGAAAAACCTTATGATTCAGAAGACCAAAGAAATAATTGGTGTCTCATTTTTTGTTATTTAAAGGCTACATGAGAAAATTATAGTTTGTCTTTTTAGATTTATTAATAATTTTCTCTAATTACTTAAATGATGGTTAATCAATGTGTCAATAGTGTAGTAAAATTTTTATTAACACCAAATTTTACATTATTAAGACAGAAATTATAGGAAGAATATTGGTACTTTGAAGACAATCAGAATGCTAAGTATGATAGTTTTAGAGACATTGTAAAAACATTTTACTCCTGACTGATTACATTACATATTGATATTAGTGAGCATCAGTATGTAGTGCAATCAGTCAGGAGAAAATGAGTGAAATGTGAACTAATGAGAGCTAATTGTATCATATAATAGCAAGGACACAGAATTCTATCAATTAAATTAGTTTGAGATGAAACAAATATGAATATAATAATGTTTATAATAATGACGCAATTAGAGCTAATGAAATAAATGCTAATAAAGACTAGGATCCCTAGCCCATTTTTGCCCTTGTCCTTCTGATTCCTTCAAACTTTAAGATGTGTTGTAGTCACGGGAATATTTTCAGTTGTTGATGTTCGTGTCGTGTGTGTTGGGAGAGGTAGGGATTAAGAATATAGACTTTCACTGTCTGTGTGTTTCTTGACCTAGTCCTTTCAGAAGGTTCCTCATGGTCTGATGTACCTCTTGGCAAGTTACACCTTTCTCTCTGATGGATAAATCATGTCTTATTCCACAGAACTTTAACTTTCATATATTGTCTTTTCTCCATCTGGTATACAAATTTGGCACTTTTTGGTGTAAACGTTCATCTTTCTCTTCTCAACATATTAGAGAGTTGACTGCTCATGTCTAGTTCCTCTCCATTGAGTAATTCAATTGGTTTCTGCTTACTAGTCACTTCCTTGGTTTTCTTAAGTCTTTAACTTTCATGCCACTTAATACTCTGATGTGTAGAGTGACAAGTGAATGGCAAAGCCAGCTTCTTAGGTATCTGGTTAGGAATGTACTCTCCAGGAGAAATTATACCCCGTTATCTCCCAGCAGATGGTTTTTGAGACCCAACTTCAGTCTGGTAAATTACTGACATCAATGAAACAATTAGGGCCCATATTCTGTTTTGCATCTTAGATTCAAGACTAAAACTTTGTGTTGCTGAGCATTTTATAGAGCACATAGATAGGTAATAGGGAAAATGATGCAGCAATATATTTCTAATAGCTTAGAAACTTATCCATTTAGCAATGAAGACTATCTTCCAAGGAGTAAGGCATGTATACAAATCATGGATTAAAATGAAAGTATTTCCTGTGGTGTATGCCTGTTATTTGATGAACACTGCATTGGTGATTAATGGAAAACTTGAAAGATTTTAGTAATTTCATCTTGATTTTCTATTTGGATAGTACTCTGGTTGGTTGATTTTGTATTTGTCTTCAGTTTAGGTAATGGTTAGGTTAACCATTGGTAAATGATATTTGACACTGAAGTAAGTGGCATTCTGTGCTGTGAAAGTTTCAACTAACTTTCTCATTTGTCTACTGTGTTTTTGTCATGTATATTATAGGAATTTTGGCTTTTGCTTTTGTATTACATTAAAAAGACAACAGAACCAACTGTGAGTTAATGTTTCATTTGAAAAGGTTATGGATTACGCTCAGCTTGTTTCTCAGGCTGACACAGGGTTTGTGATTAGAAGAATGAAAACAAACACGAATTGAAAATGTCACTAACCTTTACTGTGCCCTAAGAATCCTGGAGCCTGCGTGAGAGGAGGCTTTCCTGTTTTCAACTGTGTAAAGAAGATTGAAACAAAACAGCTCAGATCTTGGTTATTTACATCTTTTAATGAATGCTCTTCACGTTTGGGTTTCTTTGTCCATCTCCCAGTTTTCAAAGGTTTAGTTTTGAAATGGTATTGTATACTCTAATAAAACGTGGGGTAACATCTGCCTAGGATGCTTTTTCCTCCAAATTATGCTTTGCGTAAAGGGCCACATTTTAAGCCTCATTTACAGCTGTGCACGGATAAGGTACCCAATTACCCAGTCTGAGTGTTCACCAATGCTGAGCTGGAAAACATTTTCAGACATACTATAAGTAAAGCTGTGTGTTTGTGTGGGTATGTGGTGAGGGGATATTTAAGATGAGAGATCTAATGTATTTTCATGTGATGGGCCCATTAGGTTTGAATCTGATATTGCTTTTTTTTTTTAAATGACTGGTAAACAAGGGTTTTCTCATCCTAAGTTACAGAGCCTGATCAGACTACAGAAGAGTAAAATTAACTTGAACAGTCTGTTATGTGAACTATAGAATGTCCAGAGATTAAACTGTGATGTAGGAGATAACACATCTGATCAGCAATAATTTGTTCTGGCTTTAAGTTTCAACTAAGATTTACAGTCTTTGTTTCCTTCTAATGAACTGGGGGTTTGGTTGATCTTGACCTAATGCAGATAAGCTTGCAGCAGTTAAACCATATTAGCTTGTTTCTTTCCCCCCGTAATTTCTCTTCCTGCTATCTCCCGATCTGGCACATCTTGTGACAAATTATGCTGTATTTTTCACTGATTTCACAGGTACATTGATAATATACTCTATGAAGAAAGATCACTAGGGCTATTTCAAAATAAAATATATTTCCTTTATCTTAACTGTAAATATATATTGGATGAGGAATTTTAGACTTTTACAAATACATTTGCTTGTTCCTGAATTAAAGTGAGTTCTACAGACTTATGCTTACGCCAAAATTATTTAATATACTGGTATTTCATGGTGCAACTCTGGCCTATAATATGGATTTAATGACATTCTTTGATAGAGGAAAGTATTTGGGGAACACAAACCTGTGCCTTTTTATTGTCATGTCATACAATTGTATATTGTTCTTTTAACATAGAATCTGATTTGCATTTTAAAAGATCCAAGTAATCTTTTGGCCATAAAGAGTTGTCATTTAAAAATACGGAGTATTTTCTATTTTTATTTTAAAATAGCCTCATTAAAATTATAGCTAATAAATAATAATATGATAAAGCAAAACCTATACCTAAAGTTTGAGCATTAAGATCAACTTTATTTTTAGGCATAAAGTTAGGAAACCCTACTTGCTGGAAAGTAACTGTTAGTGGCATTTGTTTTGCTCAAAGTGACACTTTTATTATTTTTGCATGTTAAAAGATTTATTCATGCATATAACATTCTTTTATTTCAGAGATATGTGACCAGAATAGTGAAATGGGCTTTTTTGAATTAAAAATCATTTTTCCTATTTGAAAATTGTATAGTTTTTTTTGGAGAGAAAACAAATCACTCAGGCTTAAATCTGAAGGATCGTGAGTCAGGGACTAGGCTCCAGTCTTGACCTTGCTCCTGATGGTTTATGTAACTCTGAAAGTCATCTAAACTCTCTTTATTCAAATCTCCTTTATGTTGGAGTATCTGTTTTCCCCTTTATCCATCAGATTAAGTTAGGTTATGTTACAGTAAGAAACAAGCTCCAAATCTCAGTAGCTTAAAATAATGAAGGTTTAATTCTCATTCACACTTTGAATCCATCAAGGATCAGCTGGGGGCTTTGGTATACCATCGTTTTCATTGTCCTAATGTTGACCCATGTTGATAGAGTAGCATCTATATGAAACCTTGTCTATTGCCAAGGCAGATGGAAAGAGAACCCAAGAAAGCACATACTAGCTCTTAAAGCTTCCATTAACACTATTGGCCAAAGCAAACCAAGGAGCTTAAAGTAGCAGAGAAGTAGAATTCTACCACTTAAAAGGGGAAAGGTGTTGATATTTGTTAATATCCTTGAGACTATCTTTACACTCTCTCCAACCCATATTTTTTTTTTTACTATACAATAAAATAACACACTAATAAATCTCTGTACAAAAATGATCACTCACAATCCTGTTATTCTAATAAATCAAATTGTTTTATTTGTCCAAATATACTTAAATGCTGCCAATATGCACACATAATCTTTATACAGTTGTACTGGATTGGATTAATTATCAACGACTCCCTAAATGCTAGTGAGTGTTATTAAGTTGATTTGTTTTAAATCGAATGTTGCAAAAATTTCTAACATGTCTATGATTATAATATCTTGACTATAATTTTAAATTATGAAATTAATAAAAAAGGGAAGTCAAAGGCAAATATGTAAGATGACAGTTTACATGTAGGAATATAATGAGCTACTTTGCAGAATATTCCAAAGCAGTTAAAAGTTTTGCGTTTTTTTTTTCTTTGAGTATTTGGTAAGGTGGATCCAGATAGTTCTAGAAGGAATACAATGTGGGTCTGTTTCTCTAAAATTTCAGTGAAATCAGAAATGTTAACCTTATATTTAGGTTCTTTTCCTTTGGAGTAATGGTGGTGGGGATTACAGGGCATTATTTACATAGGGGTGTTCAAAGCCAGGATTTTGTGAGAAGGGGAGCCTGTGAATGAAAGGACAGATTTGTGAAGACTCATACTGTAATATATCCAGTATAAAGCTTTGATGTTCAAACTGTGGTCATCAGGTGGTATGTAGGCTGATTTCTTTAGTATTAATGTTTGTAAAACTTTTACGCTCAAAACTTTCATTTTATTATGAATAAAACATTTATTTGTGATAGGAAAAATAAAACTCATTGGTGCCTTACCTGTAGCAGTGCCCTTTTTCCCGTTATCTCCCTCTGGAGAAGCTGTTTACATTGGCAGTAATCATTGGTGGGGACGGATGGTTCAAGCAACAGTTACCCCACTGAAGTGGTCCCTGGATGGAAGAAGTTTTGTAATCATTGATTTGTACATATATCTGCCATTTCTTAAATTTTTTAAAAAATTGTCTTTTTCCTTCTACTAGAATGTAAATCCTTGAGGATTTGGTCTCTATTTTTTTTCAGTGCTGTATCCTCCTTGCCTAGAACAGTACCTGGTACCTAGCAGGCCTTCAATAAGGTTGAAGTTGGAGAACCTAAGATGGCAACTAGGTGAGACAGGGGAAAAAAACACCTCCGTGAAAAATACCAGATAAAAGCCAGAAAGTGACCCAGAACACCAGTTCCAGCGATGCACCAGCTGGACAAGGTCTGCTAAATCCACAGGGACTGTGCATTTGGTGAAACCAGGAGTCTGCATTCTGAAACGTGTGAGTGAGCTGGCTGAAAGTCTGGCGGCCACGCTGTGGTGTGGGGAAACCATGGGTTGGCATTTGGAGATGGACTAGTTCTTTTTAAAAAAACAAAACAAAACAAAAAAACCTGGGAGTGGCTGCGGATATGGCAGCGAGAGCCGCACAGTGAAGCACGGCGGGAGCAGGCCTTGCGAACACCTCAATATCTGGCATGGAAAATAGCCCTTCCCACACCTGCTGCTAATTGTCTCGGAGCCAGGAGGGCAGAGGGTAGCCAAAAGGAGAAAGAAACTGCGCTCCTTGCAGCCATCTTCCCAGCGGGCTGGGGACATTCCTGCCCAGGGCTGGAGCCTCAGCCCAGAGCTGTGCCAAGGGTCCCAGTGTGATGGAGAGTGTTTCCTGCAACACTGTGCACATGCCACAATATCGGCCGTGGACAGTGGCCTTTAGTGCACCCACAGCTAATTGTCCTGGAGCTGGGAAGGCGGAGCTGTGCAAAAAGGGGGAAATTAACACGTCCCATTCAACCATCTTTACAGCAGGCTGGAAACGCCCCTACATAGCCCAGCGGCCCAGGCCTTCCCTGGCAGGCTGGTGCCCACTTGTGATGTGGCACAGCCTTCCCTCAGCAGAGGTCCTGCAAGAGCATGGCTGGGAAGGGGGACCCGCTCGGAAATCCCAGGGAGCCTAGGCCAATACCAAGGACTTGTGGATCGGCAGCAGAGACAATCTGTGGCAAGACTGAAATGAAGGCTTAGACTCTTTCAACAGCCTTAAATCTCCAGGAACACCTGGGAGGTTTCATTATTAAAGCTGCCCTGCCTCCCTAACTACTCAGACACACGCCCCACATTCAGGGCAGACAGCACCAACAACACACCCAAACTTGGTGCACCAGTTGGACCCCACACGAATCAGACTCCCACACACCACAAAGACAAAGTTGGGGAGAACTGACTTGAGGGGAATAGGTGACTCGCGGATGCCATTTGCTGGTTAGTTAAAGTGTATGCCACCAAGCTGTACATCTGACAAATTAGAGACTGGTGTTTTTCATATCCTGAAAGAACCCTATCAAGTAAAGCAAATGCCAAGAGCCCAAAATCAACAGAAAATTTTAAAGCATATAATAAAACCAGACACTATGGAGAACCCAAACCCAAACACCCAAATCAAAAGATCAGAGGAGACACAGTACTTGGCGCAATTAATCAAAGAACTAAAGACAAACAACAAGAGCATGGCCCAGGATATAGAGGACATGAAGAAGAGCATGGCACAGGATATAAAGGACATGAAGAAGACCCTAGAAGAGCATAAAGAAGTTAAAAGTGTAAATAAAAAAATAGTTGATCTTATGGAAATAAAAGAAACTGTTAACCGAATTAAAAAGATTCTGGATACTCATAGTACAAGACTAGAGGAAGCTGAACAATGACTCTGTGTCCTCAAGGACCACAGAATGGAAAAAGAAAAGAATGGGGAAAAAATCAAAAAAATCAAAATGAATCTCAGGGATATGATAGATAAAATAAAACGTCCAAATTTAAGACTCATTTGTGCCCCAGAAGGGGAAGAGAAGGATAAAGGTCTAGAAAGAGTATTCAAAGAAATTGTTGGGGAAAACCTCTCCAACCTTCTATACAATATAAATACACAAAGCATAAATGCTCAGCGAACTCCAAATAGAATAAATCCAAATAAACCCACTCCAAGACATATTCTGATCAGACTGTCAAATACTGAAGAGAAGGAGCATGTTCTGAAAGCAGCAAGAGAAAAGCAATTCCCCATATACAAAGGAAACAATATAAGACTAAGTAGTGACTGCTCAGCGGCCACCATGAAGGCAAGAAGGCAGTGGCATGACATATTTAAAATTCTCAGAGAGAAAAATTTCCATCCAAGAATACTTTATCCAGCAAAGCTCTCCTTCAAATTTGAGGGAGAGCTGAAATTTTTAACAGACAAACAAATGCTGAGAGATTTTGCTAATAACAGACCTGCCCTACTTCAGATACTAAAGGGAGCCCTACTGACAGATAAACAAAGAAAGGAGAGAGAGATATAGATAAATTTAACAGACATATATAGAACATTACATCCCAAATCAATAAGGTTAAAGTTAGAGACTTCATTATTTCATCTGGAAACTAAGAGATTTTTGCTTTGGAGTTTAATTTTGTCAAGTCAGTACCTTCTGGGAGTCTTTGTACTCCCTGGACAAATTGTTGCCTAATCTAAATATTAAAGTGGAAAAATAGAACATACTGCAGTGCAGTTTTCAAGTATAAGTTTGTGCAGTGATAAATAGATTTTTACAATTTTTCATTGTCAAGGTTACCAGTGACTCTATATTGCCCAATCCAATAAGCAGTTCTTAATTTTCACCATACTGGAAGCCTCTGCATCTTTTGAGACAGATAATGACATCTCCGTTTAGATATCTAATAGGCATTTCAGATTTAACATCTACAACGAAACTTGATTTTTCTCCTCCTAAACCTACTTTTCGCCATTGTTCACCATCTCAGTAAGTGGCACTGCCGTTTACTTGGTTTCATATGAAAAAAAGCTTGGAGTCTCTCTTGAGTCTTCTCTTCTTTCACATCTTACATCTAAGCCATTAGCAAATCCTGCTGGAAGTGCTACTTTCAAAATAAATTCCAAATCTGACCACTTGTGATCATCTGTACTTCTGGCACCCCAGTCTAAGCCACCATTATCTTTCTCCTTGACCATTGCAATAAGTCTCTCAATGCCATTTTTATTCTACTCTTGCCCCATCTCCCTGCCACAAGCCTATTCTCAATGTAGTGACTCTAGTGGTACATTAAAAATCTAGATCTGATCTTGCCAAATCCTCCAATTCTTATAACCCCCCTTCTAAAAAGCTTCAGGAATAAAGATTTTTATTCTCTTAACAAAATATAAAGATACTTTTGTCCAGCAGAGTTTGGTCAAGTTTGTTTTATGATTCTTTTAGCCTGTGCATTATGATTCTTTGTGTCGGGAGATAAGCCAGATCTTAGAGAGAATGAGTAGTTTGCTTACAGCCAGTTTCTCACTCTCCTTTCTTGGGGTCATCCATTTCTTGACTTATTCATGTGGTAATGATGATAGAACTAGTGAAAAATCATACCCACTTCTCTTATCTTTCATAATTTTCAACACAGTGCCAAGATTAGGATGGGAATAAGGAGACATTAATATGAACTTTTGGCTTAGTGGTATCACGTTAGAGAATAGATTAATGTACTCATCTTTCTTTCTTTGCTAATGATTTTTAAAGCTTTTACTGCTCCTTTAATAGATCCTTTAGACTCCTTGGTATTTTGGGTAAGCCTCTCCTTTTCCAAATTTGTATCATATCCCTAAGTTACTTGCTTTTCCTATCCAGGTTATTAAAAGTGAGTCAAGGTAATCATGGTCTTCCAATCTCTTAGCGTGCGAAGGCTTTGTACATCTCTGACAACCATACAAGACTAAGAGATTAGGTAGCAACATCTGAACAGTGGCCATTGAAAAGGGAAACTTAGATTATTTCTGGTTTGTAATTTAAGGCTCTTCTCTGCAGCATACTTTTTGGTATTTGATTCCAGTTTGTTTTAAGAGTTCCATATGATTGGGCCTCCATCCTTATGGATAAAGAAAATAGCTTTTTCAGAGCATATAGGGACAAATCAAGCAACTAACCTCAGCCATGCATGGTGCCTTAATAGCGTGGGCAGGAAATTGAGATACTTTTGACCCCTTCTCTCAGAAATATACCCAGCATAAGCCTCATAAATTAATTACTTGGTTGGTGCAGTATATTAAATCTCCTTATGGGAGGCAGCAACTTTATAATTTTTCTTGTACTTAACAGAATATCTTCAGAGCAAATCCATGTATTTTTCTGAAGTTGTGCTCATATTTCAGTTATTTGATGAGAGGAACATCTGATTTGCCAGGGTTGTATTCTAGAGAGTGAAGCTCTTTTTCTTTATAGGCCATCAGCTGGATTTCCTAAAGCACAAACAGGCACTGACCTAGTTTTCCTTTGAGCTCTTGCAACTTTGGGGATGAATTATAGTGCTGTGGGAGCAAAGTGTGACAGCATTTGTGGAGGGAAAGGCAGAGCTGGCAAATCTCAGATTGGCTTCTAAGAGGTCCCAGCACCCTGGTCTGATTCACAAGCTGCCTGCTATAGTTTGACACTTCCAGCACCTTTAAATGGTGCTAATTATTTGGATATTGCTTGATTCCTTCCAATCCCTTTAGGTCTTGGAAAAAATAAAAGATGTGATTTTACTGGTGGCAAGGGTGGCTAAATATACACCGCTGGAAAATGACGCTTTCTATTGTCTCAGTCTGGGCAAGCCATTAATGAGCAAGCTTTTCCATATACTTTTCCCCAAACTGAGCTTGTGGGGCCGTGTCTGTCCTCAAGTAAATAGCTTGTGTTGTGCTTGATGTTCTGGGAAAAGAGAAGAAAATACTCCAGCAAGGAATACAGCTATAGCACATAGTTGTTTAGAGTAGCCCTGGGTGTGCTAACTGAAACTCTAAACTTAGACATATCCAGGAAAAATATGGCACTTTTGTTGATGATTTTGTGTTAAGTATTTTTTTGTGTGAATTTTTATGCCTCGTTTTGCCTAGGCAATGCCTGCTAGGGTCAATCTAGTTTTCTGTGCTTCCACTATTGTAACAATTGACTCATAGTCTTAATTAGAATATTATTAGGAATGCCCCTTGCTACTCTGCTTGAAAAGGCATAGATGGCTAAGTTATAGAACTGGTACAGGATGACTCTTACTGTTGTTGATGTGGTGAGCCCTGAGCTCTAAGCTTATGCAAAGATATTTTAGAATGGCCTGCTTTCCTCTTTGCTGGCTGCTAATTGTAAACAGAATTTGAAAGGAAAGGGACACTTTCCTTGGAGGCCTGCTGGGATTTAACGTCTGCTGTTTTCCACTGATGGTGCTATTCCAAGCTCCAAGTTCATTTCCTATATTACTCAGTTGACAATTGAATGCAGATCACTAGAATCACAAAACTATTTTGAATCAATGGAGTAGCCTCTTTTAACTCTAAGAGCCTTTCATAGTCCTGAAAATTGGAGTTTAAAAAGATTTAGGTTCAACCTCTGAACTGTAGTAATTGGAAATGAAAATTGAGATAATATCAAGAGGTCTGGTTTTTGGCATCATAAGGAAGGGATTTGACTTCTCAGCCAAAGAACATAGGCTTTCCATTTTTTTTCTAGTAGTGACAGTCAGCTGTGATAATAAATCAGTCAACATGAATCAATCTCCAAAGTTTTCCCCTTAAAATATATCTCTATATCTTTGTTGTTTCCTTTCATTCATTCACAAATTTTACCTGAACCCGCACTGTGTACCAGCCTCTGAGCTATGTGCTGATTATACAGCTGCAAATGATTCCTGTTCTCATGGAGCTTCCAATCTAGTGGCAAAATATACAACACACAAACCACTATATGAATAATTATTTTATACAAATAATTATTGTATAAAATCCTTCTTCATGTATTGGTTTAGACTTTACTTTTTTTAAAAAAAATGTTTTTATCTTCAGGGTTTGTAATTACTTAATAAGACACAAATTTTCTTTTGAATTATAAAAAGAAGTCTTGCTCTCCCATTCAGGGAGTGTTTCTACATTTGATGTTTGATAAGATTAAATTAGACACTGACTGTTTTCTGTATGCTGTTGGAGGTAAATATCAGAGATTTGTGGGCATAAAACTTGATTATTTAGTATTCCTTTCTATAAACCAAAAGTACTTTTTTTTCAAATTTTGAAATAAATTCAAAGTTATAGGAACAGTTGCAAAAACAATACAAACCCCATACACAGAATTTCATCATACCCTGACCTCCCTCCCCCGATATCCCAATCCACCAACTTTAACATCCTGTCACACCACCATTGCTTTCTTTCCCTCTGTCCCTCCCTCCCTATCATCCATTATCTTTGGTCTGTCTTCTGAACATGTGAGAGCAAGCTGCACACATCCTTGAACAAACAGTATAATTCACATATACATTTCCCATGAACAAGAACATTCTTTTATGCAATCCCATTAAGCGCAGCTAAGAAGTTCAAAAGATTCAACATTTATACAAAGCTTACATTCTATATTTCCTTTTTTTTTTTTTTTCTTATGTCTCAACTGTGTCCCTTTGTGCCTCCTGTCCTCCATCCTCAGATCAGGATCATCCTTGGCATTCAATTGTCATCTATTTAGACTCTTTTTTTTTCCAATCGTGGAAACATATATACAGCCTAAATCTTCCCATTCCACCCCCTCCCTAGCATTCCATTAGTGAGATTAATCACATTTAGAATGTTGTAATGCTATCACCTTCCCACCTTCCATTACTAGAAATTTCCCTTCACCTCAAACAGCAACCCTACACTCATTTCTTAACTCCCCATTGCCCCTTCCCCCACTTCTCGTAACCCATACTCTACTTTTCATCTTTATGGTCATATTATCTGATAATTTCTTTGTGTTTACTGTGGGGCTTAAATTTAACCTCTTAAATCCATAACAATCTTGTTTTTCTTTGATACCAACTTAACTTCAATAGGACACATAAACTATGTTCCTTTACTCCTCCATTCCCCCACCTTTATATAGTTCTTGTCAAAAATTACGTATTTTACATTGAGTCCAAAACTGCTGATTTGTCATTAGAGTTTGTGTATTTTATATCATGTAGGAAGTAAATAGTGGAGTTACAAATCAAAAATTATTGACTTCTATTTGTATTCCATTGTTGTCAGAGAATGTGCTTTGAATATATTCAATTGTTTTTTTTTTTATTTATTTATTGAGGCTTGTTTTATGTCCCAGTATATGGTCTATTCTGGAGAAAGATCCGTGATCACTAGAGAAAAATGTGTGTCCTGGTGATTTGGGATGTGAAGTTCTATATATGTCTGTTAAAATTCTCTATTTCTCTCTCTCCTTTCGTTTCTCTGTCGGTAGGGCTCCCTTTAGTAGATGAAGTAGGGCAGGTCTTTTATTAGCAAAATCTCTCAGCATTTGTTTGTCTGTGAAAATTTTAAGCTCTCCCTCAAATTTGAAGGAGAGTTTTGCTGGATAAAGTATTCTTGGTTGGAAATTTTTCTCTCTCAGAATTTTAAATATGTCATACCGCTGCCTTTTCGCCTCCATGGTGGCCGCTGAGTAGTCACTACTTAGTCTGATATTGTTTCCTTTGTATGTGGTGAATTGCTTTTCTCTTGCTGCTTTCAGAACTTGCTCCTTCTCTTTAGTATTTGACGGTCTGATCAGAGTATGTCTTGGAGTGGGTTTATTTGGATTTACTCTATTTGGAGTTCGCTGAGCATTTATGCTTTGTGTATTTATATTGTGTAGAAGGTTTGGGAAATTTTCCCCAACAATTTCTTTGAATACTCTTTCTAGACCTTTATCCTTCTCTTCCCCTTCTGGGACACCAACGAGTCTTAAATTTGGACGTTTTATTTTATCTATCATATCCCTGAGATCAATTTTGATTTTTTTGATTTTTTTCTCTATTCTTTCTTTTGTTCTTTCATTTTCTGTTCTGTGGTCCTCTAGGACACTGAGTCATTGTTCAGCTTCCTCTAATCTTGTGTTATGAGTATCCAGAGTCTTTTTAATTTGGCCAACAGTTTCTTTTATTTCCATAAGATCATCTATTTTTTTATTTACACTTGCAATTTCTTCTTTATGCTCTTCTAGGGTCTTCTTTATGTCCTTTATATCCTGTGCCATGTTATTCTTCATGTCCTTTGTATCTTGTGCCATGCTCTCGTTCTTTGATTGTAGTCCTTTCATTAATTGTGCCAAGTACTGTGTCTCTTCTGATATTTTGATTTCGGTGTTTGGGATTGGGTTCTCCATATCGTCTGATTTTATCATATGCCTTAAGATTTTCTGTTGTTTTTGGCCTCTTGGCATTTGCTTTGCTTGGTAGGGTTCTTTCAAGTTGTAAAAAATACCAATCTAATTTTTCAGATCTACAACTTGGTGGTGTACAGTTTCTCTAACTAACCAGCAGATGGCATCTGTGAGTGACCTATTCCCCTCAGATCAGTTCTCCTCAACTTTGCTTTGTGATGTGTGGGGAAATGATTCTTGTGGGGTTCAATTGGTGAACTCAGTTTGGGTGTGTTGTTGGTGCTGTCCACCCTGAATGTGGGGCATGTGTCTGGGTGGTTAGGGAGGCAGGGCAGCTTTAATAATCAAACCTCCTAGGTGTTCCCAGAGATTCAAGGCTGTTGCAAGAGTCTAAGCCTTCATTTCACTCTTGCCACAGATTTTCTCTGCCGCTGACCCACAAGTCCCCGGCTTTGACATAGCGTACCTGGGTTTTCCGAGTGGGCCCCCCTTCTCAGCTGTGATCTTCCAGGACCTCTGCTGAGGGAAGGCTGTGCTACGTCACAAGTGCACCGCCATCCCTCAAGGGAAGCTCTGGGCTGCCGGGCTGTGCAGGGATGCTCCCAGCCTGATGCAAAGATGGCTGAATGGGGCATCTCAACCCCTCCCCTTTTTGCACAGCTCCGCCTTCCCAGCTCCGGGACAACCAGCTGTGTATGCACCCAAGGCCACTGTCCACGGCCAATACTGTGGCGTGTGCGCGGTGCCGTGGGATACACTCCCCGTCACACTGGGTTTTCTGGCATGGCTCTGGGCTATGGGTACGGCCCCAGGCAGGAGTGTCTCCAGCCTGCCAGAGAGCCGGCTGCAAGCAGCATGGTTTCTTTCTCCTTTTGGCTCTCCCCTTTGCCCCCCTGGCCCTGAGGGAATCAGCAGCGGTCTATTCTCCACGCCAGACACCGAGCGGTTGGCACAGCCCGCTCCTGCCGTGCTTCACTGAGTGGTTTTCACCGTCGTAACTGCAGCTGCTCCTGGTTTGTTTGTTTGTTTTTTAAAAAGAACTAGTCCGTTTCCAAATGCCAACCCCTGGTTTCCCCACACTGCAGCATGGCTGCAGGACTTTCAGCCGGCTTACTCACTCGTTTCAGAATGCAGACTCCCGATTTCACCAAGTGCATGGTCCCTGTGGTTTTAGCAGACCTTGTCCAGCTGGTGCATCACTGAAACTGGTGTTCTGATCACTTTCTGGCTTTTATCTAGTATTTTTCATGGAGGTGTTTTTTTACCCTGTCTCACCTAGCCGCCGTCTTAGGTTCTACTCAAAATTACTTTTAATAATTGATAAATAATTATCGAGGGATTTATTTGTGCATGCCTCTGTGGTAGGCCCTGTGGGAGATGCATAAGCTATCTGCAATGTGATTCATATTTAATAAGTGATGTAAGACTTGTAGCACCAGTCCTACCCAGAGCTGAGTGAAGAAAAGTGATGAATCGCCCACCTTCTAAGTGGGAACTGAGGACATCTCCCCACAAGGCTTGCTAATGGATAGCCACTTCAACAGAAACAACACTGCCAACCCCCTCCCAGGGGACTGAAATCAAGGAGAGGGACTAAAAAACCTCTCTTCTCCCTTTTCTCCCTGTCTCCAGGGGTGATGGTGGTGGTGGTGGTTCATTCAACTTGCCTTCCATCCCAGTAGTATTGGCAGTTCTGGAATTGTTCCCTGTTTCAGTAAGTTGAGGAGGAGTGATCTGTTTTTGTTTGAATGTTGTCAAGCCACCAGGGAAAATGAGAAGAAGAAAGGATAGTATAGCTAAGGGAGGGAGTGCCAGGGGTCAGAGGTGGGGGTGGGGACAACCTGAATTTCCATCTTGGGGTACAACAAGGAGACGAGAGTTTCCCTTGGATCAAGTGGACTCTTCAGAATATATCTGGACTTACACTGTCTTATTGGACTCAAGAGGGCTATCAGTTGAGCCAGGGGACCCTAGCAGCAAGAGGCCTTGGGTGGACTGCTGAGGTAGGGCCTGAGCAGAGGATGGCAAAGTCAGACCTGAGACAGACCTCCCACCTCAGGGTCCTGTGCAGGGGCCTCCTGAGAACCATGAGTGCACCCCATAAGAGATCGGACACTTGTAATGGCAGCCACAGAGATAGAACCGTGGTCCGGCGAGGGTTAGATAAAGAAACAATGACAGCCAGCACAAAGAAGAGAGGCAGTCTTTTTCCTCATCCCCCTCCTTGCCCCAACACCATTCGGGTAAGCAAGCATAGGGAAGAACTAACTTTGAGAAGACAGACCACAGTTCTTCCCCAGGTCAGGTTTCTGCAGCCAGCAGCCTAGCCTGCACTAGGGAAGAAGGGGCAGAGGGGAAGGAAAAGGTGAAAATGAGAATGGAGTTTTATAATGAGCAGGAGAGTCTTGAGAACCAAGACAAGGGCGTTTTTGTTGTTGTTGTTGTTTGTTTTGTTTTATTTTTGTACATAAAGGGTTTACTTTAAATGTTTTAAGGATAGGTAAAGTTACATTTTAATCATAGAAACTACTTACAGAGTTAACAGATTTATACTGTTTATGCTTCTAAATGCAGAGAACAGGGAACTGTCTACACATTGTATAAATTAAAATGAAAATTCATTTTTATGAATTTAAGCTGTAAAGATAAGGACATTTACCTAATTTTTAAATCTGAACACAAAACCCCTGAACTACACACATTCATTCAAATTGCACTAATGATGTAAATAAGATACTAAAATGCAGTAGTTTCAAGGGAGAGCTTTTTAATAATCAAAAGTGAGTGAAATATTAAGGATTTGGGCTCAACTATCATTAAACAAGCATATAACTCAGGGGAAAGCGGTGTTTGGCAGAGCACTCTTGGGAGCAGTTATTAGAAAAACAGCCATTTCATGTTTATATTTCAGTGACTTGAGACTCGATACTAAATCAGTTCCACATATAATAAAGGACATCCTTTGGAAAAAAAAGGAGGGCTGGCAACTGAACACTGAGACACACAGTCCCAGCACATGGTCTTAATTTATCTCTTTTCTACTGAAGACTTCCTTATAGATTGTGACTGGCCTGGCATTTGAGAACTCCTGGTAAAGTGGAAAGAGCACTGAACGTGAGAACAGGAGATTAGAGGTGGAGTCTCGGTCCTGCCATTTGTGAGTTTGGAAAGTCATTTGACCTCTTCTCATATATGAAACGGCAATTATAAGACCTATCCCATGGGAATAATTTATAGATATAATGCTACACAAATCTATTAAAATACTGTCTTTTGAGGATGAAACAACTGAGCATCAATAAGGATAATAATTGCAACAGATGGAAACATCAAGTATGTTTAAATCCATGAAGTCATAATGATATTTAAAAAAAAATCCTCATTATAAATAAAAGAGAAGAATCAAGCATTTATCCTGCTTTGTACAATCAAACCATACCTCGGGATAACCAAATAGTTAAGGAGGGAAATTTATTGTTAAAAAGGTATTCCTGTGAATAATGAAAAAGGTGTGATAGTATTAGAATATCATGATTTTACAGCCTCCTAATGAATTGATGGATTTAGGCAATGATCATCTATGACTGCTAAAATAACAAAAAGAAAGACAAGGAGATATTAAGACTACCCATGAGGTAGTCTTAATTAAAACAATTGTACCCAAATCCGGTAAGTTTAGATCTTACTACCAATTTACAGAAGATACAAGGGATAGAGGGTAAAGGGCCCTGTTAACACCACGGAAATGCAATCAACAAAATCCAGGTTGTAGGAAACTCTATGGAAAGGCAAAAAAAAATTTTTTTTTTAAATGTAAGAGGAAAAAAAGAAGAGTTGGAGAAAATGATAGATTAGAAGACATGTAAGAGTCATACCATTAAATAGCAATTGATAGAACCCCTTTTAAAATTCAAAATAAAACAAATAATTTTTATAAGACTATTGGGCAAATGTGAACAGTGACATGATATTTAATGACATTAAGGCATGAAAGTTATTATTGTTTTGGTGTGATAATAATATTATGGTTATGTTTAAGAAAAGAACTGGCTATCTTTGGGGGGGTGCATTCTAAAATATTTACAGACATGAAATAGTTTGTCAGCTTTTCTTCAAAAATAATCTGGGGTTGGGGGAAAAAGGGAAGTATAGCTGAAATAAAACTGGTTATTGGTTGATGGCTGTTGCGCCAGGTGAGATGCATGAGTGTTCACTGTGTTGTCTTTATTTTTATATGTTTGAAGTCCTCTATAGTAAAAGGTTGAAAAATATTGACCTTAAAATACTTTGAGAAAGTTGTTTTAGAGTACTTTATTGTTTGGTTATATATTGATCCGTTTTTATTTGTCATTAAAAATTTTTTTAAATGTTTTCTTTATATCTATTTTCAGTTTTATTTTCACCTTTAATTCCCTATGCCTTAAATTTAAAAATTATTTCACTTTTTAATATATTAATGGAAGTCACATCCTTACCTTTTTACATTTCTGAGTTTCTTGCTTTCTGTTGTTGATATTTTAAAATAATTTTCTAATTTTAAATTATTTTGTACTTTTATTCTCTTCATTCTTTCTACTCTTAACTGTCTCTTATTTCTGTTTTTCTTAAACATTTATGTTATTGATTTATAGCTCTATTTTGTCATTAACTTCAACCTTGAAAAATTTTTTATTGCAAATTTTAATGCCAGGGATAACTGTAAACAGATTAAGTTAGATGGACACCTTCCCACCACCTTCTCCAGAGTGTCAAAATGTACACTATTTCTCTTTCTCTCCCTCCCTCCCTTCTGCTCTCTCTCTCTCTCTCGTGCTCTCTCTCTCTCACTCTCTCTCTCTCTCTCACTTTCCCTCTCATTCTTCCTCTGGCTCTCTCAGTTTTGCTCTTTCTCTTAGCAGCACTCTACCTCCACCACTTACCTTTTGAGAGTGTCCCCCAAATTTTTTACGCTAAAAGTATTTCCTAAAAATCCTGCCAATTTTACTGTACAGATAGCAAATTTGATTTGCTAAACATTGTTATTTATATCACATAACTTTTCTCTTCATGTTTTCTAAAATATACAGTCCTGACTTACACCATGTTGACAGTTACGTCAATGTATAGTAGTGGTTTAATGTATCGCTGACTCAAAATCAGGACTGATACCTCATTTTGGAAAGTATTGCTATTTTAACTGTAGTCAGCTCTTAATTACTTATAACAGAAGTATAGAAATGAGTTTAAGATTTTTTAATATTTCACTTTGAAATAAGTGTTTGGCTTATATGATTGCTTCTAATATTCTATTCAAGTCACCTTAAGCAGACCTGCCTCTTTTATGCATTGTTGTTAACTTCTTGTCTGCTTCTTGTTAACATTTTGCTCTCTCTATCCTGAAGCAGCTCTGTGCTCTTCCAAACTTTCTTTGAAGCAAGGGTGATGTTTCTGGTTTTTAAGTTTCCATTAAGTCTCATCAAAGACAAATCGAGGCTGAAACTGCAATAAAACAAATAATTAGGTAAAATAGATGCAAAACATAGTAAAGAAAATGAGATATGCCTTTGACCTTGTTTCTATTGGGGGCGGACTAGGTTCTTAAAAAGTTACTGAAGACCTAAGTCTCATGGTAGACCTTTAAAAATTTTTTAAATCAGTCTCCTAAAAAATTAAATATTATGCATGTGCACTAAGGGTTTGAGTGATTTCCAGGATTTTATCAGTACACCAAGATGGGTTCAGTTTCTCAGGGACAGATTCATATTTGCCGAACTCTTGACAATTGTATAGACAGAATATTTTGTTAATCTGCAGTAAGAAATATAAGGGATGGGGCACTGTCCCTGTCGAAGGACTACCTGGAAGGGTTTTGAGTCAGAGGGTGGCCTGATGAGCCTGGAATCAGGTCAAGGGGAATTAACTGAAACTTTGAATGTTTAAGAGCATCAGGGTATCAGCCTATGAGAGTGTGATAGATCTATGATCATAATAAGGAGGCTTTTCTTCTGGGACTGGTCAAGTACCCTAGTGAGGCCATGCTTTTCTTTGGACAAATGTCCAAGGAGCATTCATTTTTCTATGTTCCGTCCTAACTAATTTTCCTTCTGACAATAAGTTCTTTATTTAAGGATGCTCTCCCATTGATGAGCTTGCAGTCAAGTTCCAATTCTTCCTATTTCTGACCCAGGAAATGTTTGTCTCGATGATGCCTATTGCATATTGAATTTTAGCTAATTTTAAAAAATCTTAACTATCATCTCTTATGTATAGTCTGCAATGAGAAAAATTCTTACATTCTGCTTTGCAATAATATATAAAATAATATACATTATTTTATTTGATTCAAGATGCTAATGGAAAACTATGTAAAAAATTACTTTGTTGAAAAAATAGTTTCTAAGACCAAGGCAATTATATTTCAACCTGATTGAAAACAGCATAATTAAAAATCTTTTTTAAAAAAATGTGTTTACTTTGTCCATAGTGTTCAACTTTTAGTTCCTAAATCAGGTGAAAATGTAGATATGATTTTCCCCTTTTGTTCATTGAGGTAAATGCTTTTAAAATTCCTCAATTTGGGGTGCTTTAAAGTCTGTTTTTGACAAGTTCAGTTGAGAAAAAGATCCCAGAAACCACTTGTTGTTGAGAGCATTAACAGGTAATTGTGTACATGGCTAACGTGCAAATAAGACTGGAGGTATAACTTGTTACACTCTGCTGTATGAGAAAGACTCCAGTGCAGTTATGACATCACTTAACGACTCCGCTGATTATTTCACCACTTAAAATGGCAAGGTAATTCACAAATAATTAATGAGTGGACATTTTCTAATTATGTAATAAGAAAAAAGTACCATTTGCATTTTAGAAATTGATGGTAAAGAGGTTTCAGATTATAAAAATTGTATTAAATTACAACTGTTCAACAACTCCATTCTCACAGACTCATTTCAAGTGACAAAGGATACTGGTGGCTTCCCTGTAGAGTATCATATTCACCCCCCATTTATGCCAGAAATTATTTGCAACTGAACTGCAATCAGCTCTAATAGTATGGTATCTTAAATTTTAAAAATCTATCTGTAGTGCTTTTAATTAATGGAAAACTTATTGCAGAGCTTAGCTTAAAGCCTATATATCTTAGGTGGTCAATGACAATTTGTTGATGGATTAGACAGATTATTGTACTTCATCTGTTCAAAGTTAATGATTCAGGAAGTTTGAAATACAGTATTAAATAGTAAGAATAACTAGTTTCATATGAGGTGCAAATGTATATCTCAGGGTTCCATGTTTCTGGGAAAACTATTAGACAGAAATGTTAACTTTTAGATATTGTCTTTGCTTGCTGAAGGAAATATCTTGCCCCATACCATTTTTTACTGTCTTTCATTAAAACATAATAAAAGTCATTGAGCATTCACTCATTGAAATGTGTGGCTGTCCAGCACTTTTATTTTTTATTGTGTAAAGGATTTTTAAAACAATTTTTAAATGATTTTGAAAATACTCTTTATATTTATGAAAAATTTGAAAAGAGCCAATCATACACATTAATCAAACTAAGTTTTGCATATTAATTATCTTTTAGTCTCTGGCCATATGCATCATCTCTCCTGCCCTTTTTTTGCTTTCTTATAATTAAAATTTAGTTGTCATATGCCATCTTTAAGTCTGCTTCCAGATCCCAGCAGTGGATAGGGCTCTGCAAAAGGAAGGCCTCAGTGCATCCCCAGGTTTTGAAAATTATCTCCAGAACTGTGGACCTCCTTACTTGTTTTAACCAAAAACACTGTTGACCACTATGGTGGTTTTAAGCTGTTATGTACCCCAGAAAAGGCCCTGTTCTTTTAATCCATTCCTGTAGATGTAGACCTATTGTGGGTGGGACCTTTGGGTTAGGTTATTTCAACTGAGATGTGACCCACATCATTCAAGATGGGACTTAATCCTTTTACTGGAGTCCTTTTATGAGAGGAGAAAAGACAGAAAAAGCCCACAGAGAGAGTTTGGGGGAAAAGCCTCAGAGAAGCAAGCAAAGATCCATAGAAGCTCGGAGAAAAAAAGCCCCAGAGAAGCTAAGAGAGGACCCATAGAAAGTCAGAGAGGAAGCCACTAGAACCAGAAGCTGAAAGCAATGAAACCTGGGAGCAAAGGACCAACAGATACTGGCCGGCCACATGCTTTCCGATGTGACAGAGGGGTCCCGGATGCCAGGAGTCTTCAGAGTCCAGGTAACATCCTGTCAAAGCCTTAATTTGGACATTTTCATGGCCTAAGAACTGTAAGTTTATAAGTTAATAAATCCCCATTGTCAAAAGCCAGCGCATTTCTGGTATATTCCATGTCAGCAGCTTTAGCAAACCAAAACAGCTACCCATTGTTGACCACCAAGTGCTTGCCTCCTCTTGTCACTAGCAGTGTAGTTTGAAAACCAGTTGAATACTTTCATGGTTCCTAAGCTTTGGTTGTTGCCCTGGGGTCTGATCTATGAACATAGAGTTTGGGATCATACAAACAACTCCTTCTGGCTATTTCCTATTCCTTTCAGTAAGCGATAGGAAGTTATATCATAAACACTTTCTGTATTGCTGAATAATGATGGTAAAGCCATGCAGCCTAAGCTAGGTCTCTTTTTATGAAGGGCAACCCCAAAAGGAATCTCAAACTTGATTTACATCTTTCAAACATTAAGGAGGGCCTCAGACACCGGTATATCTTGCTAAAGTCTGTTGTTTGCTCCTGTTTGCAACACCTAGAAACTTCAGGGAGCTGCTCATTCTTGTGCCGCAATAAAATCTGCTCTCTCTTTCATCTTGCTACAACTGCCTTGGTCCCTCAATATTATCTCTCTTCCTTGCAGCCAGGATTCTCAGACAGCAACCCCTCTTTTCTATAGCAAACGAATGCTGATCCTTGGGGAGGGTAATTCTCCTCCTGCCACCCCTCCACCCCATTGCAATCCTAGGAAGAATTTGTCCAAGCCAACATTCTACAAGGTTCAAGGATATGAGACGTTGTATTAGGTACGAGGCAGAGAGAGAGAAAGGTGGAGTTCCCATGAATTAATTTTTATTGTATCACATCTGCGTGGGCTTCAAACATTTTTTTTTTTAAGTGGATATGTACTGGGTAATAAAGACCATAGTTTTCTTAGTATTTTCCCCTGTGGTTGGACATTTGGAATGCTTTTGCTTTTGTAGAAAATGCTTAGTAAGTATATTTGGGCTTAGAGTTTTTTCCTTTTGTTGAATTAAAGAAGATAATATATGTAAAGTACCAGACACAGTAAATAGCAGTTTTATTTTATTTCTTAGGATACATTTCTAGTGTATGTATTATTATATTAAAATGTATGAAAATTTATTATTCATTAAAAAAAGTTTTGCCAATCTCATCAGTCAAAAATGCCTTGTTTCTTATGAATACCAGCAAGAATGAGCTTTCTTCCTTTATGTGTATTTATTCTTTTTCTGTGAATTATCTGTTTATATTCTTGGCTCTGATATTTGTCTTAAAAATAGCAAAACTCTTTCACTTCTATTAGTTTTATTTTTCATTAAACAAAATAAAACAATTTTTTATTTAGAATCTGTCAGTTTTACCTTTGTGACTTCTTCTGTACTTCAAGGTTAAGAAAGTTAAATTTCTCTATTGAGCTAACAAATTTTCTATCTCTAGTCTGCTAATTTTTCTGTAATTTTATTTTTTATATTTATCTTTCTAATATATCTAGAGTTTGTTTACTTAAAAGGTATAAAGCACAGATCCATATTTTTGCTGAATTTGGATTTAAACATTCCGAAGCTATTTATTAGGCAATCCTTTCCACTCCTGCCACCTCTTATTTTTGTTTGTGCAGTGTAGTTTGTTAGTGTAGTTCCATGGATTTTAAAAAGAACTTCTTACTCCACCCCCTTTTTAACAACATACTATTTTTATAATATATTCATGTTTAAACTATATAGTTGTTATATTTCTGGGTTCCCCATTCTGTTATATTGATCAATATGTGCAAGTTATTTGTTTTAATTATCTCTCCTTTACTTATTAGATACTGTGGAGGTTGGTTTTGGGCTTCTCTCTTTCTGTTGTGCCCACTCAAATAAAGGCTGGATAAATTATTCATGATTGGTGCCATGGTGCACTGTTGTGTTGAATTGTTATAATAAAACTGTTTGAGTTTTTATTTGTAACCATACCTAGTTATAAATGCAATTATTATGATATGTTTTATTTCAGAAATCTCTTGTTACTTCTTTTGGGGTGGGCGTGGGGGGTGCTCTTACGTACCAAACTGTCTCCAATCTTAAAAACTTTTCAATTTCCCTAGAGCTTACAGTTTGAAATACAGAAGATTTCAGAAGCAACTATGATCTTTTTTTTTTAATTTTATTTTGAAATAAATTCAAACTACAGGAACAGTTGCAAAAACAATACAAACCCCTTACACAGAACTCCAGCATATCCCGACCCCCCTCCCCTGATACCCCAATCCACCAACTTTAACATCCTGTCACACCACCATTTCTTTCTTTCCCTCTCTCCCTCCCTCCCTCCCTCCCTCCATCATCTATTGCTCTGTCTTCTGAACATATGAGAGCAAGTTGCACACATCCTTGAACAAACGATATAATTCACATATACATTTCCCATGAACAAGAACATTCTTTAAAGCAATCCTATTAAGCGCAGCTAAGAAATTCAAGAAATTCAGCATTGATACAAAGCTTACATTCTATATTTCCTTTTTTTTTTTTTCTTATGTCCCAGCTGTGTCCCTTTGAGCCTCCTCTCTTCCACCCTCAGATCCCATCCAGGATCATCCTTGGCATTTAACTGTCTTTATTCTTTATCTATTTAGACTGTCTTTTTTTTTTTTTCAATTGTGGAAATATATATACAGCCTAAATCTTCCCATTCCAACCCCTCCCTAGCATTCCATTAGTGGGATTAATCGCATTTAGAATGTTGCAATGCTATCACCTTCCTACCATCCATTACTAGAAATTTCCCTTCACCCCAAACAGAAACCCCACACTCATTTCTTAACTCCCCATTGCCCCTTTCCCCACTTCTCATAACCCATACTCTACTTTTCATCTCTGTGGTCATATTCTCTGATACTTTCTTTGTGTTTACCGTGGGGCTTAAATTTAACCTCTTAAATCTATAACAATCTTATTTTTCTTTGATACCAACTTAACTTCAATAGGACACATAAACTATGTTCCTATACTCCTCCATTCCCCCACCTTTATGTAGTTCTTATAAAAAATTACCTATTTTACATTGAGTCCAAAACTACTGATTTATCATTACAGTTTATGTATTTTAGATCCTGTAGGAAGTAAATAGTGGAATTACAAATCAAAAATACAGTAGTATTGGTATTTATATTTACCATGTGATCTTTACTGGAAATCTTTATTTCTTCATGCGGTTTCAGTCAATTGTTTAGTGTCCCTTCCTTTCAGCCTGCACAATTCCCTTTAGCATTTCTTATAGGACTGATCTAGTGATGATGAAGTCCCTCAGCTTCTGATTATCTGGGAATGTTTTCATCTCCCCCTCATTTTTACTTTCCAGTTGTTTGTGAATTTTCTAAGTCTCTGATGGTTATTGACTTCTATTTGTATTCCACTGTGGTCAGAGAATGTGTTTTGAATATATTCAATTTTCTTTTTAAATTTATTGAGGCTTGTTTTATGTCCCAGCATATGGTCTATTCTGAGAAAGATCCGTGATCACTAGAGAAGAATGTGTGTCCTCGTAATCTGGGATGTAATGTTCTAAATATGTCTGTTAAATTTCTCTATATCTCTCTCTCCTTTCTTTGTTTCTCTGTTGGTAGGGCTCTCTTTAGTATCTGAAGTAGGGCAGGTCTTTTATTAGCAAAATCTCTCAGCATTTATTTGTCTCTGAAAAATTTAAGCTCTCCCTCAAATTTGAAGGAGAGTTTTGCTGGATAAAGTATTCTTGGTTGGAAATTTTTCTCTCTCAGAAATTTAAATATGTCATGCTACTACCTTCTTGCCTCCATGATGGCTGCTGAGTAGTCACCACTTAGTCTTATGTTGTTTCCTTTGTATGTGGTGAATTGCTTTTCTCTTGCTGCTTTCAGAACTTGCTCCTTCTCTTCAGTATTTGACAGTCTGATCAGAATATGTCTTGGAGTGGGTTTATTTGGAGTTCGCTGGGCATTTATGCTTTGTGTATTTATATTGTGTAGAAGGTTTGGGAAGTTTTCCCCAACAGTTTCTTTGAATACTCTTTCTAGACCTTTATCCTTCTCTTCCCCTTCTGGGACACCAATGAGTCTTAAATTTGGATGTTTTATTTTATCTATCATATCCCTGAGATCCATTTTGATTTTTTTCCCCATTCTTTCTTTTGTTCTTTCATTTTGCATTCTGTGGTCCTTGAGGATGCTGAGTCATTGTTCAGCTTCCTCTAATCTTGTATTATGAGTATCTGTGATCCTCGAGGATGCTGAGTCATTGTTCAGCTTCCTCTAATCTTGTATTATGAGTATCCAGAGTCTTTTTAATTTGGCCAACAGTTTCTTTTATTTCCATAAGATCATCTATTTTTTCTAATTTACTCTTGCAATTTCTTCTTTATGCTCTTCTAGGGTCTTCTTTATGTCCTTTATATCCTGTGCCATGCTCTTCTTCATGTCCTTTATATCCTGTGCCATGCTCTCATTGTTTGACTTTAGTTCGTTGATTAATTGCTCCAAGTACTGTGTCTCCTCTGATCCTTTGATTTGGGTGTTTGGGTTTGGATTCTCCATATCGTCTGGTTTTATCATATACTTTAAGATTTTCTGTTGTTTTTGGGCTCTTGGCATTTTCTTTACTTGATAGGGTTCTTCCTGGATATAAAAAATACCAATCTCTATAATTTGTCAGATGCACAGCTTGGTGGCATTCACTTTCTCTAAGTAGCCAGCAGATGGCATCCGTGAGTCACCTATTCCCCTCAAGTCAGTTCTCCCCAACTTTGTCTTTGTGGTGTGTGGGGATCTGATTTTTATGGGGTTCAGTTGGTGTACCAAGTTTGGGTGTGTTGTTGGTGCTGTCCACCCTGAATGTGGGGTGTGTCTGGGTGGTTAGGGAGGCAGGGCAGCTTTAATAATCAAACCTCCCAGGTGTTCCTGGAGATTTAAGGCTGTTGCTAGAGTCTAAGCCTTCATTTCAGTCTTGCCACAGATTGTCTCTGTCGCTGACCCACAAGTCCTTGGTATTGGCGTAGGGTCCCTGGGATTTCTGAGTGGGTCCCCCTTCCCAGCCATGCTCTTCCAGGACCTCTGCTGAGGGAAGGCTGTGCCACATCACAAGTGTGTGCCAGCCCTTCAGGGAAGCCCTGGGCTGCTGGGCCATGCAGGGGCGTTCCCAGCCTGCTGTAAAAATGGCTGAATGAGGCATATTAATTGCCCCCTTATTGCACAGCTCTGCCTTCCCAGCTTGGGACGATTAGCTGTGGGTGCACTAAAGGCCACTGTCCATGGCTGATATTGTGGCGTGTGCACAGTGCTGTGGGAAACACTCCCTGTCACACTGGGACACTTGGCGTGGCTCTGGGCTATAGCTCCGGCCCCAGGCAAGGGTGTCCCCAGCCTGCCGGGGAGATGGCTGTAAGGGGCGTGGTTTCTTTCTCCTTTTGTCTCCTCTCTGCCCCCCTGGCCCTGAGAGAATCAGCAGCAGGCTATCCTCCACGCCAGACACCGAGAGGTTGGCACAGCCTGATCCCGCCATGCTTCACTGTGCGGTTCTCTCTGTTGTAACCGCAGCTGCTCCTGGGTTTTTTTTTTTTTTTTTTTAAAGAACTAGTCTGTCTTCAAACGCCAACCCATGGTTTCCCCACACCACAGTGTGGCTGCCGGACTTTCAGCCGGCTCACTCACTCATTTCGGAATGCAGACTCCTGGTTTCACAAAATGCATGGTCCCTGTGGATTAGCAGACCTTGTCCGGCTCGTGCATCATTGGAACTGGTGTTCTGGGTCACTTTCTGGCTTTTATCTAGTATTTTTCATGGAGGTGTTTTTTTGCCCTGTTTCACCTAGCTGCCATCTTAGGTTCTCTCTCAACTATGAACTTTTGGTGTTTACAACCTAATGGTCCTCTTGTATTTTTTCAGAATTCCAGATTGGTCACTCTACCTCTTAACTAAGGGTATTTGAGAGAAGACCACATGTGCATGTTTAACCAAATTTGGCTTAGAGAGAAGATTTACATATTTTGCTACTGGTTTTAGATATTTCCCTTAGTGGTAGTTTTAGTGAAAGGTAGAAGGCTTAGCATATACTTCACCTTTGAGTGTGATGCAACAGTGTGCTGTTAGTAGGAGTTTAAATTGCTGGGATCAGTTTTTGGAAAGAAATTTTGCTTTTAGCTATCAAAATTAAAATGAACTAACAGTTAGACTCCTAGGAATGTGCATTCCAGAAATATTTGAACATGTGTTCAAAATGTATGTGGTGGGTATTCAACAATCTGAATGTTTATCAAAAAGAAAATCATTAAATGAATGAATAAATGTGTATACCTAATAGATATTATTTGTATGATTGTATGTATTAGCATTATAATACATTATATATACACATATATATGTATTATATATACATATCAATGTTTTCATATGCATTAAAATGTTTTGAAAATATTTAGGTACCTAATTCTGAGCAGTTGCTACCTATGAGAAGGGACTGGGACTTAGTTGAAGAGTGGTGGGGGAATAAGATTCACTTTTACTTTTTATACTGTTTGCTTCTGCATTGTTTGAAGAAGTTTTAAATAATCTTCAAAAGGTTGAACAATATGCATGGGGCTTCCTCTAGCTCATGTTTCACTGTATTTCATTTTTCCATGGATCTGAGATTGCTCACATTTCTCTTTGCCTGTTAAGATTTTAGGTGATTCTATCTCAGTGATTTTGCTGTCAACTTAAAAATCACGATGACTATAACTTTTATGAATAAATGATTTGGATGACATTTTTCCCTTGATATGATGGTTTCTGAAAGAGTATAAACCATTAAAAACACATTGTGGGTTATTTTTTCTGCATTCTCTTGTGACAAAATGTTGAGCTTGAGAACTAGGTTCAGTTTTTAAATAACAAAGTTGTTCTAACATTTAAGTGTTTGTAGTACTCTGGATGCATTATCATGTATAGAATAGGCATGTCATGCATTCATTATTTCTAGAATCTAAACTGAAAAAACATGTAGAATGAGGAACCAAAAGAATAAGCCAACGTATTTTATTTATTATGATAATCCTCTTCAAGTCCCCTCTCCCCGCTTTTGATCTAGGTGAAAGCAAGCTGGGAACCTAATTAAACCAGTGCTGAGTGAGACTAGGAGACACAAGGCACAAAATGATTCTGACCAACTATATTTTGAAATTGAAGTTAATTAAGAGCAATATACAAATAACAATAATCCCTGGAAGTGGCGACATTTAAAAATGCATTTTGAATATTCTGAAGCATTTATGTAAACCATCAAGAGTAAGACTCTAGAGGAAATGTAAAACATGTGGGCTCACCTTTTAATACCTTTTGTTGATGTTTTCATTAGACTTAAAGTTTGCTGGGGACTGTGTGTTTGGATGCAACCTGATGGCAGAAATGTTGTAGCCCCATGAGATGTGGAACCATAGAAGAGGGAGGCAGTATGTAAGGATCAGTGATAAAAATTAAAATTAGGAAACTAATGACATTCTTTTGGTTCCATGGGGTTTTGAGCTTGTGTGCAATGTAAGAAGCAGAAATAACACAAGATGCTGAGGAATCAGCAATTTTAAAAAGGTTGTGGCCCATTGCTCATGAAGGTTCACTCCTCAGATGGGCTTTCAGAACTGGGATGGCAAAAATTAAAATAATGAAACTATGTCATTTAAGTTACAGTTTTTAGGAGTTTTAAGGAACTTTGTTCATGGACTTCAATAACACAAGGAGGGGACATTTGGTAATCATTCTTGTTATATAACTGAGGAAAGAGATGCAGAATATTTAGTGACATTCTGAGATCATACAGTCATTCGGTGGTGAAATAGGGAGCAGATTCCCATTGTTCTGATTCTCATTTTGATAAGATTTCTGCATACCTGATATAATTCCATCATGAACTTTTCCCTGCTCCACTCCTCAAACATGCTGATCTCTCAATCCTTCCCTATTCTTTATATCCTTTTCTTCTTTCCCTTTTGTCATTAGCTGACTGACCCCTTATTAAGACCTTATAACTTTGCTCCCCTCCATGATGTTTTTTTAAAACATCTATTTTTAAAAGTAGTTTTGTGTGTGTGTGTGTGTGTGTGTGTGTGTGTGTGTGTACACACATATTCTGGAGTTCACTCTAGAAAACATTATTTGTCATGTAACTGTCAGTTCTATACTTGCTGTGATTATTTTCTTTGGGGGTTAGGGGTGGAGTTGTGCTGAGTTATTTTCTGAAGCTCAGAATTGGATTTTTAGAGTTCCAGAGAATTAGGGAACTGGAAATGTGCTCTGTATTTTGCCCATCAACAAAGTCTAATCAAGAATGTATTCTTTGTCAGCAATATTCAAAACAGAGATAATTCCAAGTTTTGGCTTGGAATTAATCTTCTTTTTGGAATTTTAATTTATAGTGTTCTTTGCCTTCACTTTGCACAAATATTCAGAGATTTTCCCATTTAGAAGAACCTAACGCACAAATTAAGATAGTTCAAGACATGCCATTCATGATGTGTCAGGGGATTATTATGGATTAATGTGATATTATTCTGAGTTCCTGACAACATTCTATTTAGAATATGTTCCTCCATATACATGTATCACTGAAAGACTAATTGTCTTTAGTTTAACAGCATTAATTTAATGAGACTGATTTGTTTTTTAAACCTCAAATTGCAAACTTGTATGTTTGTTTTTTAGCTTTTCTTTG
Source organism: Choloepus didactylus (assembly GCF_015220235.1). Taxonomy (NCBI): domain Eukaryota; kingdom Metazoa; phylum Chordata; class Mammalia; order Pilosa; family Megalonychidae; genus Choloepus; species Choloepus didactylus. The sequence continues at coordinate 171,411,144 of NC_051310.1, forward strand.
ATTTGCGTCTCTGATTTTCCTTGATTTCACAAGCTGTCTTATAGGATATGGCTAGCAGAACTGTTCAACATTAATTTTATGTCCTAAGACAAACCACAGGTTATCTGACTGGTTTGTAGTAACAGAATTAGGTAACATTTAAAAATAAGGTAATTTTTGAAAATACTCATGTACTTTGGAAATACACTTGCCCAATTTGAACAATTCAGAAGTTTGGAAACTGGTTTTGTAAATTTATTCTGTGGACCTACAAGTTGGAATACTGCTTCTAACTTAAAAAAAAAAAATCAAGTGGAAAAAATGTTTAAATTCACAGAGCCAGAAAAAATAAAAGAAATCCCAAATACTCATGTTAAATTAACCCTGGATTTATCCTGCTCATGGCAAGTCATATACTTAACACAATTGAGATATATGATTTGGATGAGACCATTTCTTAGAACAATATTTTCACACTACATGAAATATAAGAGCTTGGGATAACACTAAATTAACCCTGAGGGAAGCAATCACTGAAAAGCTTGTGATTTTATATGGGAAGCTGAGCAGAGTAAAGCTAAAGAATCTGATATATAAATGGACAGGCTGCCAAACTGTGAACAGATGTGTTCTCAAAGTCCGTTTAAAAGTAGTTTCTAATGCAGCACATTTTCCTATAATGATAATAGTGAATTCTCGATAATATCAGTTATGTTAGGCACTTTCTAAGTGCTCTATATGAATTGTCTCATTTAGTATTTTCAAACATCCTATGATTTATGTTATTAACCTAATTTTACAGATAAAGAATCTGAGGCACAGAGAGTTTAAATTGTCCAAGGTCTCACAGCTGGCCAATTTGACTCTAGAAGCTGCACTCTTCATCACTTTACATATAGAGATGTGTTCTAGTTTGCTAATACTGCCGGAATGCAAAACACCAGAAATGGTTTGGCTTTATAGAGGGGGTTTATTTGGTTACACAGTTAAGTCTTAAGGACATAAAGTGTCCAAGGTAATGCATCAACAATCAGGTACCTTCATTGGAAGATGGCCAATGGTGTACGGAAAACCTCTGTTAGCTGGGAAGGCACGTGGCTGGCATCTGCTCCAAAGTTCTGGTTTCAAAATGGCTTTCTCCCAGGGCGTTCCTCTCTAGGCTGCTGTTCTAGTTTGCTAATGCTGCTGGAATGGAAAATACCAGAGATGGATTGGCTTTTATAAAAGGAGGTTTATTTGGTTACGCAGTTACAGTCTTAAGGCCATAAAGTGTTCAAAGTAATACATCAGCAATCACTTACCTTCACTGGAGGATGACCAGTGGTATCGGGAAAACCTCTGTTAGCTGGGAAGCACACGGCTGGCGTCTGTTCCAAAATTCTGGTTTGAAAATGGCTTTCTCCCAGGATGTTCCTCTCTAGGCTGCAGTTCCTCAAAAATGTCACGTTTAGTTGTCCTTGGGGTGTTTGTCCTCTCTTGGCTTCTCCGGAGCAAGAGTTGGCTTTCAACAGCCGGGTTCCTCTCTAGGCCACAGCTCCTCTCTTAGCTTCTCTGGAGCAAAAGTCTGCTTTCAAAGGCTGTCTCCAAAATGTCTCTGTAAACTGCAGTTCCTCTCTCAGCTCCTGTGAATTCTTCAAAGTGTCCCTCTTGGCTGTAGCTCCTCTTCAAAATGTCACTCTCAGCTGCACTGAGTTCCTTCTGTTTGTCAGCTCATTTATATGGCTCCAGTGATTTAATTTAGACCCACCCGGAATGGGTGTGGTAACACCTCCATGGAAATTACCCAGTCAGGGTCATCACCCACAGCTGGGTGGGGTGCATCTCCATGGAAACACTCAAAGAATTACAATCTAACACTGATACGTCTGCCCACACAAGATTACAACAAAGATAATGGCGTTTTGGGGGCATAATACATTCAAACCAGCACAGCTGCAGTTCCTCAAAAATGTCACTCTTAGTTGCTCTTGTGGTGTTTGTCCTCTCTTAGCTTCTCCAGAGCAAGAGTCTGCTTTCAATGGCCATCTTCAAACTGTTTCTCATCTATAGCTACTCTTTCAGCTTCTGTGCATTCTTCAAAGTGTCTCTCTTGGCTGTAGCAAGCTTGCTCCTTCTGTCTGAGCTTATATAGTGCTCCAGTAAGCTAATCAAGGCCCATGCTGAATGAGTGGGGCCACAACTTCCATGGAAATTATCCAATGAAAGATCTTGCCCTCAAATGAGTGATCACATCTTCACGGAAACATCCAATCAAAAGTCTCCAACCCAATCAACACCAGTACGTTTCCTGCCCACACAAGACTGCGTCAAAGATAATAGTGTTTTGGGAGACATGATACATCCAAACCAGCACAAGGTGACAGTGTTAATGTTGAGTAGACTGTTTTGATGCTCTATTACTAAGTAAAATCTATCGTCAAAAGCACAATTTCATTTTACTCACAATTTTGTGGGTCAAGAATTCAGGTAGTGCTCATCTGGGCAGTTTGTCTCTGCTCCACACAGTATCAGCTGAGGTAGTGAGACAGGCTGGGAGATTCATTTCCAAAATGGCTCACTTACATGGCTCTCAGTTTGGTGTTGGCTCTCAGCTGGGAGCTCAGACCAGGGTCCTTGGTTCCTGTCTATGAAGACCTCTCCATGTGGCTGCTTAAGCTTTCTCACAGCATGGTGACTGGGTTCCAAGACTGAGTGTTCCAAGAGATAGAAAGTGGAAGTTTGGCCAGTTTCTTAAGGTCTGTGCCTGGAAAACTGGCATCGCATCACTTCTACCGTTTTCTATTAATCAAAGTTGTCACAGAGACCACCCAGATCAAGGCGAGGGAACATGAACCCCATCTTTTGAGGGAAAGAACGGCAAAGAATTTGCAGTCATCTTTAATCCACCACAGGCACCCAGAATAGATCTATCCTAGATTTATGTTTCTCAAACTTATCTTTAACCTCTTTTCCTTTCTATATCAGGTTAGTTTTAATCTGTCATCTTTTTAAATATAAGTTTTCTTTCAACTTTTAAGGTCTATGATTCCTTGAGAAAAGGATGCATTAGTTTTAAATGTAAAAAACCTAGACTATAGACTATAGAGTTGGTACTCTGTGTATTTTTATCATTTATAATTTTTTCCTTTTGCTCTAAGGCAACTATAAGATTTAACAAACAATAAAGAATGAACTGCAACCCAGAGGAACAAAATGGATTAAGTTGCTCAAAAGTGCAAATATTCTACTTATCTTTTACAACATAAGGTACTACATTCCCCAAGGTACATATAATGTTTCCTTTTCTGTCACCAAACTCCATATCTATTAACTCTTTAGGGGCAGGGGATATGTCTAATTCATCATTTATTCTGGATTCCCATAGAAAATACGGTTCTGGGAGAAATGGTATGTACTTATTAAATATTTGTGGAATGAAACTTAACAGGCAAGAAAACAACCTGAATGAATCTAAAATAATATACCAGTACTATTTGACTAATAGATGTTTTTCTTCTTGAGAATCTAACATGTTGACTCCTAATGAAGAAGAAATACATCTGATGGCATGAGTTCAGTATATGTGTTTATCATTCTAATGTTTTAATAAAAACGTTAAAATGGACACATATCATCCTATCCCTGATGAAGAAATTCAAAATGTTTAAGAAGTGAATATTAACACACAATTGGGAGGATGTATATTTACCGAGGTCCCCTGTTTGTCTCTACCTCAAAGGGTAAGACCTCTTCTTTCAAGTGAAAATGTATTTTAATCTAATTGCATGAGTTAAGGCATTTTCTATTTAGCTAAAAATAACACTAATACCAGATACTTGACCTGAAGTACTATCTACCCCTTTTGATTTAGAGTTTCTCTCTTCTTTTGACCACCCTTTTTTTTTTTTTTTGTTCTCTGTAATGTTAAAGAATAAATAAGCCTGAATATGTAGTGCATCACTTAGCTTGAACACTGGCTTTTTCAGTACCTGGCATAAGTTTGGGCTTCTTTCTACAATAAGGACTTGTGGAAACCATACTGTCAAACTGCTTCATACCATACCTGGGATCCTCGCAAATTCTGGCCTGAGAGTTCTGAGATTATTCAGTCTTGCTCTAAGTTCAGAAATACTTTATAAGGAACCATCTCTACAAATACAGAAAAGGGTTATAGAAGCTATTCTCTTTAGGGTTTGATTCAAGTATTTGATTTTTAAAATGTCTCCATGAAAGAAAATTCAAGAGAAAAAGGGAGAGGCCACACTAATAATCCACTAAGAAAAGATTTGTTCTTAATCATCAATTAAAAAATTCTCACCTGAATAGCTAATCTTTAGGACAGTGGGTTTAAGATTTCCTGATTGTGAATCATCCAAATTCATTGCTACTTTTCCTATTAAATGTATGCTCCAATACCTGTTTTGCCCTGCATGGAAATTATGATATAGGAAAGCAATGAGTAGAAAAACTATGAAAAGGAGAATCTTGAATAAATCCGTTTGGCTACTTATTTTATATTCCAGTAATAGCTCCATGGACTATAAAGTTAGAATTTTTGGGTAAAAGTAATCATGACTATTTATTGTTTGTAGATTTTATTTGTTTGTGGTCTTTTTAATGACCACATGAATAATAAAGAATTAGCTGCTTATAAGTATGAAGACCTTTATGTAAGAGGGGCTAATATTGAGAGAGAAAGGATGGTGAGAGAGGAAGAATTAAGATAAGAATTCTTAAATCCCTGAAAAATATGAGGGAAAGTGGCCTGCAAGCCAGTAAAGATCTGGTATTTAAAATAAAAACTGATGCTGATGATAATGATGATAATAAATACATAAAGGTAATAATAAAAACCCAAATTCCTATTCTTTAGCACACATATTTGGAAAAGAGATTAAAATCAAGTCAAAGAATTCAGGGAGGTGAGTAGCTTGAGTCGACTTTTCTCCCCTTTTACCTACTTCCCCAAGTTCAATAAAACTACCTTTAAACAACTTTAGCACCAAAATAGGAAATGATGAACTAAGGCATTTCAAAATCTCCCTTCCAACTTTATCAAGCCCAATTGCAAATGACTTATCTTAGAAAAATGAAGAGTACCTTCAACCCAGCAGTTTCCATGGGGGGTTGCATTTCACAAGCACACACACAAAATTATGAAAATGAGCATGTGTGGAGGTTTAATAGCTAATTTTCCAAGTTGATTATCTTGGCCAGTTCATTGGGATGCTCTTACTTCTTAGCTAATTTAATTTGTTTCATCCTTTTTATTGTCTCGTTTAAATAGCAATTAGAGGAGATAGCACTCCATTTTGCCTCCTGCTTGCTCCTTTGCTAAATCATGATTTCACCCTGTGCCAGATAGTTATGGGTGTATGAAATGATAGCACTGGTGAAAGGCAGATGGGTGAACATACTTGACTCAAGCCTGAGTCATTCCAGGAAAAAGTTGCCAGTAATCAAAATATGTGTTGTGTGTATGTAGTGAATACCTTAGAACAAATCATTTATTTACATATTCAGAAGTATGAAACATGCTTGACTATTTGGAAATTCAGTTTCACCTATATGATACCAACCAGTATGCTGCAGCTATTTAAAAGCCAGTTATCAAATCTGTTAAAATCCGAACCCTTCTATTTTGTCCTTCTGTTTTAAAACTGTATCTTTGTACATATGTCAAACAACTCTTAAATGCTGTTACTTTTTTCAGTATACTGTCATTAAAAGGTATTTATCAATTGCTCATTTATATGTACCCCTGTCTTAGGTGAGCTGAAAGGGGGCTTTCTGGATATGTCACATTCCACTAATAAATCCAAGAGATCTAAATTCAAGTGTATTGGTTTTATGCCTTTCATATAGGAAAAAGAAGTATGAAAAACAATCCTTGTTCTCAGACAGCTTGGCAATGAAAAGACAAATAAACTTGAAATAGAATGGAATCAATAAATTGCATACCTGTACTGAAGACTTTTAAGTGCAAGAAGCCAGTGTAGGATGAGGTTAGGCTAGAAGACCCCTTGAAGTGGTGAAAGCTTGGTCAGAGAGTGGCTGACATGACCTGAGTGTGTGGGGTTCTCTATATCCAGTTGGTCCTTGCTTCCCTGCAAAATCCACAAAAAGCCTATTAATAATTGTCCCCTATCTCTATCCTGTCCCTTAATCCTCAGGTTCACATAGTCCAAAGTAATGAAGGGAAAAATGTAATAACACCAGCTTTGTTGGAAGATCAATAAGGAGAAAGCAGAAACTTATAGATTATTAAAATGGTATTTGCTCTTAGGTATCTTCTTTTAAATCATGATAGAACTCTACAAGCCTTTAGCATTACTAATTTCCTTTGTTTATTATCTTTCTCTTCAATTTGTAAAAGTAGAATTTTTTTTCAAAGTTATAATATGATGATGAATAGTAGAAAAGATCTCGCTGTCCCAAAGAGGCAAATGAAAATCAGAGATGCAATTGAAAAGTCTGTCCTCAATTCAGCAGTTCCTGCCTCAGTGTTACAGCTGTCCAGAAAGAACAAATTGTTCTTCACTGAAGAGCAGAACTGTCACAAGACTCTCTAGTTATCCCTGTAACTAAATTACATTAGCCTTGAAAGAGGTGCTTGTAGACTGTAGGAAGTGTCCTAGTGTCTGCCTGAAACATAGAAGGTACTCAATATTTATTGAATGGATGAGTGAATGAACAAATAAATGAGACATCTGGAAGGCCAGTAGGAAGTTTAGGAATGATCGTGTTGGCCTTGGGAAGAAGAGTAGCTTTGACCTTAGTGTAGAGGGGAGGCAAGGCAGTGCCCTTGGTGAAATCCTAGCATGCAGGTGAGGAATGTTATGGGAAAAGGTTGAGGGTGTAGGGGAGTTTACTTTGGAGCTGGAATTCTAGAAGACATTCTGGAAAGGATTACGTAGACGGGCAGCCATGGAAATATGATTCACCCAGGAAGAACCCTATGGAGATAAGAGTATGGGAGAACGCAGTGACTAGAGGGGTTTACACTCTGGCAACCTAGGAAGACCTGGATAGATATGCAAAGTGGGATAATAGGATATAATGACCTCAAGCTTCCATTGTGAAGTTGTTCCCATTCTGAATTGCGTTGGTATTCAACACACCTTTGTTGAAAACATGAATTTACTAAAACGTACATGGGCAGGATACAGGGTTGAAATCAAAGGATTTCCATTGCTTCTAATTGCGAGGCCTGCCTTTTTTTGACAAATTACTTTGGCAAATTTGTTTAAATACTTGCAGGACTTTCTTCTGGGAGGTGGATTAGACCCATTCTAAATTACCTTAAAGGGCATAACTGAACATGTGGTAGAAGTTAGAAGGAAGTCTATTTCAGTTCAGAATTTTCTAATATTTAAAATTATTCTGAATCAAAAAGTGCTGCTATAAAAAGTAGTGAGCTTCCTAATACAGAAAGTTTGCAAGTAAAAACTGAATGACTATGTCTCAGGAGTGTTCTACAAAGGGCCCCTGGCCTGCATTGGGAAAGAGCTTGGTCACTTAGGTCTAGTTGTTTTATAGTACGGTTCAAGTCTTCCATTTCATTACTGATCTTCTATGTAGATGTTCTATCCATTATTGAAAGTGGCATATTGAAGTCTCCTACTATTAATATAGAACTGTCTATTTCTACTTTCAAATCTGTCAATATTTGCTTCATATATTTTGGGGCTCTACCGTTAGGTGTATATATTTATAATTGTTATGTCTTCTTGTTGAGTTGACCCCTTTAGCTGTATATAGTGTCTGTCTTTGTTCCTCATAACAGTTTTTGACTTACAGTCTATTTTATCTGAGATTAGTATAGCAACCCAGCTCTCTTTTGGTTACTATTTGCATGGCACATTTTTCTCCATCTTTTCACTTTCAACCTACTTGTGTCTTTTAATGTAAGGTGAGTCTCTTGTATACAGCATATAGTTGAGTCATGCTTTTTTATCCTTTCTACCAGTCTTTGCTTTTGACTGTAGAGTTTAATCAATTTGTATTTATTAGTAATTACTGATAATGCAGGATTTTCATCTGCCATTTTGCTATTTGGTCTTTAAAAGTCTTATAACTTTTTTGTCCTTCACTTTTATATTAATGCCTTCTTTCATATTTATTTGATTTTTTGTTATGTACCATTTTGAGTCCTTTCTCATTTCCTTCTGCATATATGTTTTAGATATTTTCTTTGTGTTTACCATGGGCTTAATCTATATCAATCCTAAATCTATAACACTCATGTTTGATTTGGTACCAACTTAACAATAGCATACATATATATTGTTCCTACACCCCTTCATCCTCCCTACCTTTTGTTGTAGTTGTTACAAATTTTATGTTTATATGTTGTCTATCTAAAAGCATAGATTTGTCATTACTTTTTATGCATTTTCATTTTAGAACCTGTAAGAAGTGAAAAGTGGATATATATGCCAAAAAGCAAAAACAAAAACAAACAAACAAAAAAAACAATATACTGACATTTATAATTAACCATTTGGTTCCCTTACCAGAGGTCTTTATTTCTTTATGCCATTTCAATCCACTGTCTAGTGTCCTTTCCTTTCAATCTAAAGAATTCCCTTTAGCATTGCTCATACGGGAGATCTGATGGTGGTGAACTCCCTCAGCTTTTGTTTATTTGGGAATGTCTTAATCTCTTCCTCATTTTTGAAAGACGGTCTCATTGGATGTAAAATTTTTGGTTGGCAATTGTTTTTTTCAGCACTTTAAATATTTCATCCCACTGCCTTCTTGCTCCGTGGTTTATCTTGTGAAATCGACAATCTTATTGAGATTCCCTGGCAGGTAGCACAAGGGATAGAACTCTCTCCTTGTCCTTTACACTCAACAGTTTGGCTACTGTGTCTCTGGGTTGGCTCTTTTTGAGTTTATCCTGTTTGGGGGTCAGTGGGATTCTAGAATGTGTATATTCATGTCTTTCATTAAATTTTGGGCGTTTCCTACCAGCATTTCTTTGAATATTCCTTCTACCCCTTTCTCTCTTTCTTCTCCTTCTGAGACTCCCATAATGCATATGCTTGATGGTGTCCCACAGGTCTGCTAGGTCTGTTCACTTTTTTTTCATTCTTTTTTTCTTTCTGCTCTTCAGCCTGAATCCTTTTAATCATCATGTCTTCAAGTTCACTGATTCTTTTTTTCTGCCAGTCTAATTTGCTACTGAAATCCTCTAGGGAATTTTTCATTTCAGTTATGTGACCTGCAACTCTTTTTAAAATTTCTATCTATTGAGAGTCTCATGCTGTTCATTCATTGTTTTCCTGATATCCTTTAGTTCTTTGTGTTTTCATTTATCTCCTTGAGCATATTGAGGATCATTTCTTAAAAGTGTTTTTCTGGTATATTCCATAGTCTATTCTTCTTCATTGATGGTTTCTGGATTTATATCTTTTTCCTTTGGAGAGAATAAAATTTCTCTTTCTTTCTTTGTCTTGTAATATTTTGTTGCACACTGTACATTTCAATATTTTAAAGTGTTATCTCTGTGATTTAGTCCCTGAACTGTTTCCTAAGTTTTTATCCAGCCAGTGATATGACGGAGATTTTCTTGAGTGCCTGGAAATAACAAAAACAAACAAACCAATGCAAAGAACACCTTTCACAGTCTTCGCAGATTGGCTCTGCATTGGCTACTGCTGTCCTTCAAAGTTTAGCCCTGCTATCAAGAAGATCAGTCTGAAGAAAATGTGATATGCAGAGTCCTCTCTGTTTTTTTCTGAGCCTGTGTCTTGTCCTGGGTTGTGCTTGCTCATAGCCTTAGGAATTCTTCCTTTTACAGGAATTCAAATGCCCCCTCTACTCTCTATGAAATAGACTTTCCTCCCTCTGGAGTACTCTATTTTGTGACTTAAAATAGGTAATCCTTTGCCCCAAACAATTTTGACTTAGTTGTTTCTTACACTACTTTAGCTGTCTGCAAGCTGCTTTTTCCTGCAAGGCAAGTTCTGGGAGGGCAAGCCAGAGATGAGTGTCCTGGTTCATTCTTTCAGGCTGACACTGTATGGACTGGCACAGATGTACAGGTGCTGCAGTATGCATATGGGAGTTACTATGCTCCCTCTGAAAAAGAGCCAGGGACCCACAATGGGAGTGCAGGTTGGCTCCCAACTGTTCCTGGGAGGGGATGGGGAAGAAGGGCAGCAAAAGCATTATGAGCTTCTCCTACCGTTTTTAAAGCTGTGTTTTCTGGATTTGGTGCTTGCCGTTACTGCAACCCTTTAACTGTTTTCTGGATTTTGAGGAAGATGGCTTTGTGAGTTTTTGCTAGTTGTTCAAAGCTTTTGTGGGGGATAGCACCCTGGAGTGTCTTAGGCCACCATCTTGGTCCTATACAGGTTAGTTTTTATTTATGTTCTCACACTTTTTTTACACCATTGCTTCATGTATGTTTGTCTTTTTTTCTCTAACTAGGTTATAAGATTAACAAGAGTAGCACAGAGTTTAGTCCCTCATGAATATCCAGTAAAACATTTGTTTATTAAAGATTCTCCCGTGAACACCATGATTATCTTAGAAATGCATCTGTCTTGCATTTCAAACAGGCAACATAGGTTCAGCATATCTAATAAAACTCAAGGAAAAATCTCAGTGCTTTTTTAGATCTCCCTCTTCTTAAGACTCCTATTTCTTCCAATAAGAAAGGAATTAATGGGCTGCTTAAACTTCTGATCTGTTGTTACCTTGGAGAAAACAGATTGTCTTGCCATGTGCTGAATAGATGGAATCAATGTTTTCATTTCATTAGCACTCATTCCAAGAGTCATTCTAAATCCTTGAATGTATGCCAATGAACCCCAGTTAATTCACTGCAATTTGCACTGGTAGCATTTTGCCTCTGCAGGTAATCAGCAGTACTGTAATCACTTATTTCACAATGAAAATGAGGTTGCATTGTTTATTTTCTGTGCAACCATTTTGTTTTAATATTGTTATTGTTCCTTTTATGATAAAGTATATAGGTCTCTGTCCTAAAGGGCTGCAAAGAGGAGATTTAAGGGTTCCCAAACTGAATGCGAGAAAATTAATATTGAAAATTGTATTCTTTTTGTTTCTTTGGATTGACAGTAGTAATTTAGAAGTGTTCTAAAGAGAAGATTGTATTAATTGCATATACACATATTTGATTACCCAAGATTTTTTCCAGACTTAAGATGGCTTCCAACAAAAGGTCTATGTAAGTAATGATTCCTTCAAGTTCTAAAACACCATGATACCACTGTGGTGGTTTGGAGCTATGTGCCCCAGAAAAACATGTTCTTAAAGTTAATCCATTCCTGTGGATATGAACCCTTTGTAAGTTGGCCCACCTCATCCAGGATGGTTCTTAATTCTATTTCTGGAGTCTTTATAAGCAGAATGAAATCCAGATAGATAGAAAGCCATAGAGGGAACAACCAGAAGCTGAAAGTCAATGGAACCCAGAAGAGAAAGGAGAGGACAGGAGAGGACTCCATGTGTATTGCCACGTGAAGAGGAACCCAGGACCAAAGATTGCCAGTAGACAGCTCCAGAACACCAATCTTTGGGAAGAAAGCATTGCCTTGAACATGCCTTGCTTTTGACTTTTTTCTAGCCTCAAAACTGTGAGCCAGTGCATTCCTGTTGTTTATGCCAACCCATTGCATGGTATTTGCTTGAGCAGTCAAGGAAAGTAAAACACCTATGATAGCTAACCAAGAGTAATTTACATACTGGGTAACTAACAGTGAGAAAATGTGGATTCCCAAGATTTTCTGCTTGCCACCTAATGTAAGGCAAAGTCATTGAAAAAGAGAAAAGAAGAGGAACTATCAAATACAAGTGTCTTTCCATCAAAGTAAACTAATAGCCCAGTGATAAAAATCTATCACACAAATTTGGTATGAAACCTCTGCTAATTAGAGAAATTAATTGATCTAATTAAACATCAGTGCAATGTTAAATTTGTCCTGTAAAGATAGGCTGGCTATACCCAAGCCATATTCAAGTATTAATCCATAATTTATTTGGGTTGGGAAAAACATATTTGAGTCACTAGACTTCAGACAAATGTCTGAAATTCATATTTAACTGGTTTAGGCAAAAGAAGTATTTAATGGAAAGATCTTGGGTTAGCTCACTTAATTAAAAGAAGAGTAGGACAACCAAATCACAGGAATAGCAGGGAGGAATGTAGCAGAGCCTCAGGAACCCTTGAACAAGAAAACTCCAGCATGCTAGTACTTCGTCTCTCTATTTTTGGTGTCTACTTCTCTTGTTTTATTCTACTGCAGACCAGCTTTCTCTACTTGGCAGTGAATGGGGATGTTGGCATCTTCCATAGGAGCTTCCCATCTTACAACTTCTTCTACCAGAGAGATGGACTGACTCTTTCTCAGATCCATTGCTAAAAATACTGGGAAGGACTCTGATTGGCTGCTTTGGGTGATTTCTGGCCCTTGGCTGGAGTCAGCTATGATTAGAAGGGCAGGCTCATTTAAGAACATGCCAGGTCTCATTTTAACCACATGGTTGGAGTTGGGGGGGGGGCAGTGTGCCAGTTTGGATATATGTCCACCAGAAAAAGCCATGTTCTTTAATGCAGTCTTGTGGGGCCCGTTGTATTAGTGTTGATTAGGTTGTTTCCATGGAGATGTGACCCATCCAACTGTAGGTGATAATTCTGATTAGATAATCTCCATGGTGGTGTGGCCCCACCTGTTCAACGTGGGCCTTCATTAGTTTACTGGAGCTCTATATAAGAGCTCAGACAGGAGCTTGCTGCTACAGCTGGGACAGACATTTTGAAGGTGGCCATTGAAAGATGACACTGACATGTTAGAGAATGCCATTTTGAAATGCAGCCAGGGAGCAAGCAGACACCAGCCACGTGCCTTCCAAGCTAACAGAGATTTTCTGGACACCATTGGCCATCCTTCAGCAAAGTTACCTTATTGTTGAGGACTTAGCTTGGACACTATTGTGGCCTTAAGACTGTAACTTTGTAACCAAATAAACCCCCTTTATAAAAGCCAATCCATTTCTGGTGTTTTGCAAAATGGCAGCATTAGCAAACTGGAACAGATTTTGGTACTAGAGAAGTGGTGTGCTGGTGCTGCTGAGCTTGCATATACCAAACATGTTGGAATGGCTTTTTCAATAGATAAGGGGAAGATTCTGGAAAAATTTTGTGAAGAGCTTTATAGCAAAGGCCTAAATTGCTTTGAAGAGACTGAAAATATGGACTGTAAAGATACTTCTGATGAGGCCTTGAGCAGAAATGATGGATGTTTCATTGCCAACTGGAAGAAAGGTGACCCTTGTTTTCAAGTGGCAGAGAATTTGGCAAAGTTGAGTGCTGGTATTTGATTGGAAGGCAGAATTTGAAAGCGACATCCTGGAACATTTAGCTGATGATCTCTCCAAGCTAAATATAGAAGTGGCCTGGCTTCTCCTTGAAGCTTATAGTAAAATGCAACAAGACAGAGATAAGCTGACAAATGAACTCTTGGGTACAAAGAAACCAGAAACTGATGGTTTTGAAAATTCCAGGCTTCCAAAAAGTGAGACCCCAGAAGCTACAGCCCCACATGAGGATTTAACCAAACAAGGAATCTGACTGCCATTTCAGTATAATCCAGGATTGGGGATGGAGGTATTCAGAAAGGATTTGTGGAAAGTTCTGTTATCTGATGGTTTTGACCCTTGTGTGCTTCATGCCAAGCCAACAAGAGTTTTGAGAGAACTGTATAGCCAGAACCATGGCCAGTCTGGACTGGAAGGGACACAGAAGGAACAAATTCAAGGAAATATTTCTTCAAAGAATCATGGAGATTGAGGTCTGGAGTCAAGAGGTCTTGGGCAGGGATAGTGGAGCAGCCCATGCATGTGGAAGGGGTGACTTTGCAAAGCATGGGCCTTCTACCTCGATTCTCAGAAAGAGTGCTGCCACCCCAGGCATCAGAGAGGGTGGAGCACATTCCCCGGTGATTAGGGAAAGCCTGGCTGTCACCTCACTGTTAGGAGAGGGGAGAGCCTTGTCCCAGAGAGGCAGAGTCTGGGTGGCACCCTGATGTTTGAGGAGGGTGGGGCCAAGAAGAAGTTGGTCTCCCCAATGTGTGTATTTGTTGGAGCATTCACCCCAACGTTTGGAGAGAAAAGGGCTGCCACTAAGGACCTTGGAAAGAGTTGGACACCTGCATTCTCAAGTGCCAAGGATACAACAGCATTTGATAAATGACTCTCAGAATTCGAAATCTAATAGAGTTTGTCCTGCAGGTTGTAGGATCTGTTTTGGTCCCTTAACCCTGTTTTCCTCTCAGTTTCTCCCTATGGCAATGGGAATGTTTATCCTATGACTGTCCCTCCTTTGTATATTGGAAACAGGTAACTTGTTCTGAGTTTCACAGGCCTACAGCTAGAGGGGAATTTTGCTTTAGGACAAGACCACACCTGTGATTGATTTTGATGGGATCTTGTACTTACCTTTTGTTACTGAAATGATTTAAGTTTTTGTGATATTGTGATGTGATTAATGTATTTTGTATATGAAAAGATCATGTCTTTTTCAGGGTCCAGGGGGTGGAATGTGTCAGTTTGGATATATTATGTCCCCCCATAAAAAGCCATGTTTTTTAATGCAATCTTGTGGGGACAGTTGTATTAGTGTTGATTAGGTTGGAACCTTTGGATTAGGTTGTTTCCATGGAGATGTGACCCACCCAACTGTAGGTGATAACTCTGATTAGATGATTTCCATGGTGGTATGGCCCCACCCATTCAGTGTGGGCCTTGATTAGTTTACTGGAGCACTATATAAGAGCTCAGACAGAAGGAGCTTGCTGCTGCAACTGAGACAGACACTTTGAAGGCGGCTGTTGAAAGATGACACTGACATTTTGGAGAACGCCATTTTGAAACACAACCTGGGAGGAAGCAGACGCCAGCCACATGCCTTACAAGCTAACAGAGATTTTCTGGATGCTATTAGCCATCCTTCAGTGAAGGTACCCTATTGTTGATGACTTAGCTTGGACACTATTATGGCCTTAAGACTATAACTTTGTAACCAAATATACCCCCTTTTTAAAAACCAATCTATTTCTGGTGTTTTGCAAAATGACAGCATTAGCAAACCAGAAAAGGCAGTTATTTCCCAAAATAAGGGAAGGATGCATTTGCCAGAAGATGCATTGGTCAGCAATCACGGATATCATCCTATCCTTGCATTGTTTAGTAATCCTCATGCCCCCTAGTGGTTATAAATCCAGGGTTGCGGATTTTTGTGCTAGATATTCTATGGTCTTGATCACATAAGCTGCAGGGGCCTTGCACTCTGCACTTTAGAAAATAAAACTGCCAGAGTTAGCTTATAAGGGGTGACAGTGTGATTGTGAAAACCTTTTGGATCACACTCCCTTTATCCAGTGTATGGATGGATGAGTAGAAAAATGGGGACAAAAACTAAATGAAAAATAGGATGGGGTAGGGGGATGATTTGGGTGTTCTTTTTTACTTTTACTTTTTATTCTTATTTTTATTCTGTCTGGTGTAAGGAAAATGTTCAAAAATAGATTGGGGTGATGAATGCACAGCTATATGATCGTGCTGTGAGCAGTTGATTGTACACCATGGATGATTGTATGGTATGTGAATATATCTCAATTAATGGAATTTTTTTTTAAAATCATTAAAAAAACCCCACAAAACTGCCAGAGTGTTTCCTGGGACCCACACTTGTCTATTTGGCGGGTCTATTCTATTTCTGTCATCGATTTGTCCGAGTTACAGAAGGAAAAGGAAAGGAGAGGCTGACAGATGGTATTTGTGGTAGGTGTAGAAGAAAATATGAGAGGCTCTTAATACACGTGCCCTTCCTGCTCCTCCCTCCTGTCTGCCTGCCAACAGAGGAGCATGTGTGGTCCTCGCAAGTGGACTGCAAGCCACCCAGGAGGCAGGAACAATACCATGTGTGTCTTTAAATCCTGGGATGCTTTAAATACAGTGCTTGTACGAGACAAAAGCATGACAAATATTTGTTGATTTGATGCTAGTTTAGACCAAGTTTAACCTGTATAAACAATAGTTGAAGATGTAACTGGAGCTACATCCTGATTAGTAAAAGTCCTCAAACATGAGCATTTTCATATAATATGCATATTGCTGTTGTCTACAAATGGGCATAACAAGGCAGAGTCCTATTTGTAATTCTATTTGTCAACCACCTAAGTATTTTTTAAGAAGATGTTGTACGTTCATAGCAATTTTAATTATTCATCAATAATGAATGAATCTGGGACCCTGTTTAAGAATTGCAAGATTTGTATGATTCAAGCATATTATCTCTTACAAGCAGACACTGATGAGCCCTATGAAGGTAATAGTCTCTAGAGATAGAACCAGAATCTGAACAAACGTGTTCATTAGTCTTGCTTGTCTATTGATGATAGGTAAGTTGAATCTTGAGCTGGACACAAGTCCAGATTTGAACTTCTTTAAGTGCTCTTAAAAAGCATAGGGATTATATTTTAACAGAAATACTTCACAATAATCTAATCATTTGTTGAACAGAAAAATTTTACTCCTGATGCTTACCATGAAGGTTCTTACAGATACTTTGCATTTTTCCTAAATGGAAATCTTTTTATCTTTTTTTCCCCTGATGTTATAAGTAATACCTTCTCATTGTAAAAACAATCTGAACAATTCAGAAATGAAAATTAAATTTAAACAATTCAAATCCCCCATAATCCTATTCCTCAGAAATAATCCCTGTTAACAATTTGATGTATATTTACTTATTTTATTTAACAATCCCTTGTATGGCAATTTCTATATGCCAAGCACTTGTCTAACCATTTTACAATGGTCCTCGTTTAATTTTCATAACAACCCTATGAGGTAGGTATTATTTCCCTGTTTACAGACAAGGAAATTGAGTTTCAGGGTCTTTAATAATTTGTACAAAGATACATAGCTGTAAGTGGCAGAGCTGGGAAGCAAACACAGGCAGTCTGGCTCCAGAGTCCATGTCTTAATTATAAATCAGGTCTCTATACACCCTTCCAGATTTCTTTATATGCATACAGTAAAAAATATATGTAATTTGTTTCCAAGTTCACTTGCCTCCTGTGGTTGAACTTTCCTTTAATATCCAATTTAAATGGCTCAAACCCCCATTCCACATGAAGTGGGGGGTATAGAGTGCCCCCCCCCCAATTTGTCTGTGATTTTCAGAAAGTGTTTTATGTTTTGAGGCTCTCCTCCTCTGAGTTCTTCACTCTGTTAACATCTTGTCTTTGCATTTTCTATCTTCTCTCGGCACCTCTGGACACCACCCACTTTCTTCTTTTCCTCAAAGTACCACTAACATAAACAAGGCAATTGTGTGTAGTGAACTTTTACTACAGATTTGGGGAGTAAAGGAGAGAATTACAACTTAGAAGAAAACACTAGATGCTTAAAATGACTGTTCTTAGAGTCTAAGGGAAAATTAAAATGTAGTATTTTAAAAATAGTTCGTCTCTGGGCACAGAACAACTCATGATACTACTTTCCTTTCTTGTGAGCTGCCCTCTCTGGCTCTTTCCTTCAGCTATATTTTTCTCTGTTCTATCTCCTCACCCCCTTTTTTACCCAGACTGTCTTCCCTAAATTCCAGATCCTTCTTCTCTTGTAATACAGAGCAATTTAGCTCTACTTCTAAATTAATCTTTCCATTTTGTACGCAATAAGCTTTATCTTTTGGAACAAAAAGCCTTTATGGAAGAAATCTTGTTTTTCCAATGGAAACATTTTTGGTTGTCACATCTCAGGGTAGGGTGCCTCTGGCATCTTAAGTTCACGCGGGTTAGATGCAGTGACAGACTTCGAGTGCCAAAGGGTTTCAGTGTGTTCTCGTTCTTCTTTGCTCCGTGTCCACCTTTCCTCCTGACTGCTTCTCTCCATATCCACAAGGGCAATGGCTTCCCATAGACTTTTCTCCCAGCAACCCCTTTTGGTCTCCTTTTGGTGGCAGGTTGTACCTGGTTTCTCCTGACTGACTGACTGTTGATTCCTCTGAAATGTCAACTCTTTTCAGATTTGTAAAAATCCTCCTACTCTTGCATAAGCTCTAATTCCTATAATAAACCTTATACCATAATTCCAAATGATTATGTTTTCCTGATTAAACCCTGGTTAACACAACTGTATAAACATTAAAAATAATGAGGTAGCTCCAATACTGATATGAATTGATCTCCCATATATGTTAAGTGAAAAGAGCAAGTTGATAAACAGAAGAAAAATATCACAGATAGAGCTAGAATCCCCTTTGACCAATAACCTTAATGCCGATCCCCGTTTCTTTTTCCCCAGAAATGAATACTACTTTAAGCTCTAAATCACTCCTTATGATCTGAGGAAGAGTCCTCAGCAAATTATAACTCTTTTGAGAGTTATTTTGGCAAGATTAGTCTATTGACATTGTTCCAACCCAGCTTAGCCCCAAGATCAAGAAACATGTCAGGCATGGAGTTAGGTATGAGTTTAATAGGATTTACTGACAGGAGATGATTCTTCTCAGTGGCAGCCAGTGGAGGAAAGATGGAAGTTAGTGCCCTGCAAAGAGTGAGGGGTGCTGGGGGTGGTTTATAAGAATTAAGACAAGGACATTCCATAGGGTGTAAGAACAGAATTTCTTTTGTGACACGGGTGTGGAGATTTGTTATCAACAATGATCAGGGGAGGGGAATTTCAATGCTTTGTTTAGGATACATTCATTCCCCCCTTGGGGAGGTTTGATGACTTCTAATGTTTGTTCTGGTCAAGTAGGCAGCTATGTGAAATAACTCTCTTTTACTATGGAGGGGAGGGGGCCCAGACCCTGGGTTCCCACAGACATATAAGAAACATACAATAAAATGCACAGATCTTAAGTGCTCAGTTTAACATGTTTTGATAATTGTATATACTTATGTAACCATCACTCCAAACAGGATATAGAAAATTTTCACCCCCAGCCCCAAATTTCCCTTGTGCCCTTCTTTAGTCAATTACCCTACCCCTTCTGCAGCCACTATCTGATTTCTATCCCTCATAGATTAGTTTTACCTGCATTTGTCTTTTAGTAAATGGAATTATACAATATGTACCCTTTCAAATTTGTCTTTCAGTCAGCATAACATTTTTGAGATTCATCCATGTTGTTTTATGTGCCATAGTTCATTCTTTTTATGGCTGAGTAATACTCCACTGCATGAATATACCACAATCTGCTTATCATATTTCCTGTTGATGGACATTTAGGTTGTTTCCAGTTTAGGGCTGTTGTGAATTTCTGTATAGTTTTGAATGCAATTGGAAAGGGATTGCTGATGCCATTTTTGTTACTATTAAAAAGATTGTGCAAACCTCCAGCTTAATTTTCTTAGAGAACTTCACTTCCTTCTACAAAGTCACAAATTAGTTAAAAACTTATGATTTCAAATTTTCCCCAGAGACTTACATCTGGACAATAAGATGGATGAATCTGTACTTACTTTACAGATTAAAAAAATCATGCCAAGTCTTTGAAGAATTTTCAGTCACGGAGGGAATTATTAGGTGAACCTATGAGCAGAAGCCAGGAGTGTCAACTCTAGAATGTCAGCTAGAAAATCATTGTGCTGGTTTGGATATATTATGTCCCATAGAAAAAGCCATATTCTTTAATGCAATCTTGTGAGGGCAGAGTGGTTAATCTTTCTGATTAGGATGTGACCTCTTGATTGAGTGTTTCCATGGAGAAATGACTTACCCAACTGTAGATGATAACTCTGATTGAATTATTTCCATAGAGATATGGCCCACCCATTCAGCATGGTTCTTGATTTAATCACTGAAGTCTTGTAAAATAGCTCACAAACAGAAGGAGCTCAGAGCAGCCAAAAGAGACATTTTGGAGACAGCCATTGAAAGCAGACTTTTGCTGGTGCTTTGGAGATGCTAGCCCATAGTTTGCTCTGGAGAAGGTAAAAGAGGACAAAATGCCCCAAGAGCGACATTTTGAAGAATGCACAGGAGCTGAGAGAGGAGCTGGAACATAACCCGGGATCAGCAGATACCAGCCTCATGCCTACCCAGCTAACAGAGGTTTTCCAGACACCACTGGCCTTCCTTTGGTGAAGGTATACTCGTGTTGATGCTTTAATATGGACATTTTCATGGCCTTCAGACTGTAAGTTTGTAATCAAATAAACCCCCTTTATACAAGCCAATCCATTTCTGGTATTTTGCATTACAGCTGCATTAGCAAACCGGTACAATCATGATGTGTTTATTTCAGACGTGGTCCCCTGAGGAAACATAGAATTCTGGATCCCTGGCAGAGACCACAAAGACAAGTCTCTAATGCAGTTTTTAAAGTTTGGAAGGAATAATAAGAAATTTCTAAGCCTGGACTAGGATATAATTTAAGTTTTCTATGACATGGTGATGGAAATATTTCCTAGAATTATGAGAGCTGAACTAACATCTCCCACATAATTGAGGCATAATAATAAACCTAGAACCAAAGCTGGCCTCATCTTTTCTGTGGTAGGACTTAAATGGAATTTTTATTTTTAATAGACTAAGTAATTAAAATCATTGGAACTCTGTAACTTCAAATGTTTGGTTTTTATTGGAAATTTGATATAAAAAGATTTTTGTTCTTTTATAGATTGAAAGATAAATGCATCATTTTCTTAGAGCATCTAGTGATAATTAATGAGGCTAACCCAATTAATGATATGAAGAACACACAATTATGTTACTTATAGTGAGGCAATTACATAATTGTTTTAAAAGGTTAAGTGATCTGCCTAATAGATCTTTTTATCTGTTTTTGCAACAGCTTTCTTCTGTTTTATTCTTTGTGCAATAACTTTTAGTACTTTAAAAAATTTGAGATAAACTTTTGCTAAATTAATCTGCTAGGAAAATTGTATATTTTTTCAATAACTGGAGATTTTCATAAAGGTCATCAAAAGATATAATATTAAAATATCTGCTCTTATGATAGTTGTCAATAAATCAAAAGCTGTTGATGAATTTTGAATTTTGATTGTTAAATGTCTGTGCTAATGAGGTGCTTAGAAAACAATAAGAAGCATTTGCTGAAGTCAGTATTACAGAAGTCTCAATTAATATAACTGATTGTTTTAAATCTCTTCCTAAAAGAAACAACTGTTTGAAATATGCTCTTGGCTCAAAGTTTGAGCTCTGCAATAATTCATTATGCTTTTAGAGTCTAGTCTTGAGCAATTTAATGTCATTCTGACTGATGTTTATTTACCATTGAAGTAGGAATCATTATTTGCTAATACTTTATGATTTTTCCTCAAGTAGTCCTATTAGATGTGATAGGAATAAATCAACTTAATTCCATTGCAGTGCTCAAACTTTATTTTCCTCGTAGAAGCAACATAGCAATATTGCCTCATGTTATATGTATGGCTTCCCCCCACCCCCCAGTGGTATATTTTGTTTTTAGTTCATGGCTTATCGGTGAAAATATGTATGAATCCTAAGTTAGAGTATTCTCAATTTTGGACCAGAATATTCTTTAAAGTGGATACATTTGAGTAGGTCAGTGCTCTCAAAGGATTGTTTTCACCGAAATGCAATGTTTGGTACTTTTGTATCATAGAATAATTGATTTAATGTATTTTTGAACATCGTTATTTACCTGTAAGTTCTTTGTCCTTATAATCTGTTCTTTTGCAGGTAAAGTGACCAGCCCAAGGTCAGTGTCAGATTTGGAGCTTTGAATCTAACATCCATGAGGGTGCTTTATTCTCTGAGCCAAGCCAAGCTGCTTCTTCAATAAAGGAATCGGCTAAGGGCTCAGCTTTCCCTCTTCGAGATACCCACTTTTTGAGACAGTAAGTCACTCCTGTTGTTAAAGATTTTAAAAAAATTGTTCATCCTTGTTACTGCTTCCTGACATTCTAAATGTGTGGAGTAGTAGCCTTTCTGTGAGGGAAGTCAACTGAAATCAGGCTGCCATGTAAAGCCATGGGTCTGATTTTTGGTACGTTGCTCTATTAATCATGTAGTTATACAGAGACCAAAAAGAAACCCTGCAAAATATTTGTGGCTTTGCTGAAATGGGAAAGTTCTCTCTCCAGCATCACAATATATATTTTCTGACCATACCTGAATTCTTACAGCACTCAGAGTCTAAATCACCACACAGTTCAGGACTTATGTATAGTACCATCTGATACTGTTCATTTACTATTTGGGTGTTAGTCTTGTCTCCCTCAGCAGACATCATACCGTATATGGGAGCAAGTTGCATTCATTGGGAACCCTCAAGACATCTAAGACACATGGCAGATGCTTAACTAATTTTAATTTTTGAGACTGAAGGTACTTTTCTCAAAAATTTGGTGCATAGTCATCGTATTTATGTCCTTTCTTGCGCAACAATACCTACTTTGTAAATTATGGAGCATTGTAGCATGATTATTAAGAGCTTAGGTACTAGCCTCAGCCTGCACTGGCTCTTCTTCATTAGCTTTGGGACCTGAGACAAATTCCTAAACCTCTTTGGGCCTTATTTTCCTCATCCTCAAAAGGGGGTAATAATGGTTATGATCTCATAGGATTGTTATGAGCTTTAGATGTATTAATATGTGTGAGTAAGAAAGAACAGTGCCTGGCACGTAAAAAGGGCTTGCTAATGCTATTTTAAGAAATATTTAAGCCTCTAAGACCTTGATATTCTGGTTGGTCACTGTTTATGGGCTCAGGAAACCTGAAAATTATACTCACAGCTGGCCTGGGATCTCTGTGTACAATTTTGAGTTATAATGGAGTGATATGACTCTGGGATTTTCCCAATTGTTTAGATGAGTACATGTGAGAAACAGAGTTGAGCTATTAATACAACCATTTGGAAGAATTTTGGCCCAAGGATAAGGTGAGATAAGTTGATTAACTTGCAAATCATGGCTACAGGCTGGTACACTTACTACAAATTATGTTACCTCAACAAAAAATACTTAAAGAATGTTCACCAGAGGATCCCAACACCCCATAAAATCCTGAATTCAAAACAGGTTCCAGTTGGTTGAAATGTAGTAAACCCCAGCTTTGGTTAAATAACTGAACTACATGGAGAAAGGCAAATGATAATGGAGGATGTGATCTCTAGTCTCCAAAGATGACTCCCAATGAAGTATGCTTCCCAGTATTCACATCCTTGTTTAATCTCCTCCCCATGAATCTAGGATGACCCTCTGGCTTGCTTGTGACCAATAGAGTCTGGTGGATGTAACACTGCATGACTTCTGAGGCTAGGTCATAAGAAATCTTGCAGATTTCACCTCTCCTCCTATCATGCTAGCTCTGGGGGAAGTCAGTCACCAGGTAGGAAATCCAGCTATCCAGAGGTAGCCATATTGTGAGGCAGTCCCTGCAAGCCAGTGCTGTGAGGAAGCCCAAGCTACCTATGTGGAAAGGGAGAGATAGCCGACCAGTCCCCAGGTGCTTCAGCCATCCCAGCCCAGACACCAGGCACCTGAGACAAGTAGCCACCTTAGATGTCCAGCCCAGTCTAGCCTTCAGAAGACCCCAGCTTCAGCTGTCATCTGACAGCAATTGCATGGATGACATCAAAGCCATTATCATCCAGCTAAGCCCAGTCAACTTGCAGAACTGTAAGAGATAATATAAGTAGCTATATTAAACCACTAAGTTTTAGAGTGGTTTGTTATACAGCAATTGATAAACAGAGCAGAGAAGAAGCAGGCGAGAGGAAAAAAGCCTCTCCCCACCTCCTTTTTTCTCCTACTAAGGATAAAATAGCAACCCAGCGTCCTTTGCCTTGTAGGGTATCTAGAGATCAGTTTATCTTAATGTTAACAGAAGCCAAAAAATACTTGATTTCACCACTAGAAGGAAATTATATCTTTGTACATGTTGCTAAGCGACAAGAGATCAGAAACCAATGAGGCATGCCCATAGAATGCAAGACATTGGGTCAGCCTACTAAGTTCCAACTGCGCTCTTTTTTTATTAACCTGGTTATAGGAAGATGTAATGTCCATAGTATGTAGGGGGAGGACAGTCTTAGGACTCTTAAAAGGACAGTGAACACTTCATTACTATTTGCCTGCAATGATGAGCAAACTAAAAAGCTAACACATGACCTGAAAAATATCATCATTTGTGATTTAAAAGAATAATAATCTCTAGGAATAAATAATACCAGCACTAGGAACTTTGTTCTCATCCTCACATTCTTGGAAATATCATTTGTAAGTGTTAAAATTCTTTTTCTTGAAGCACCTCATATCTGTAAATATTTATTCAAACATCCAAGTTAATGTGCAACAGTATCTGCCGGAGCTTTACAAGGATATTTTTAGGTGTACAGTGAGATGAAGATATTTTGTGGAAGAGAAAATCAATAGGTCAATGGGGACTAAAAAATTTTCCTTTGGCTCTTGCATCGGGGCAAGTCAGAGAAGCAGGCTGAAAAAGGGGAATCTTACTGAGGGCTTTGTGAGTGGCCCAGTAGCAGGTGCATATAAAAACCCTAATGGTCGGAATAAAGTGTACACTCCTTAACCATTCCTCGCCAGCAGTCATTTCCATTATTTCCTCTGGGTGACCTTTCATCTCTCCATTTTTCTCTGATAATTAGTTTTTTTTTTTTTAATTAAAAAGGGAGAGACAAGGATAATGTCAATCAAAGACAGATGGGAATTAAATATATGTATTTTCAGTATGATTTAGCAAAACCTGTATGTGCCCCCCCAAACACATGTGCATTCACACACATTACTGAAGGACCCCCAAGCGTCCCAAGCTTTCTTGAGATGTGGGGAGATACACAGCATGGTAAATAGCAGAACCTACCCTCAGCCTGCCGGCGTTGCTGTGGTGAGCACCCTCTCTGTCGAGCACTGCTAGAGCAGACCCAGCAAATCCCATGTAAGTGGTCAGAGCACAAATGAGGCTGTCGGTGGGTAGTCCTATCCTATTCAGGAGCTCTTTCAGAACAATTTTCATTACTTTTTTTAAATACTGTTTTTGGCAAACACTCGATACTTGAAATAAAAAATGCATGAGTCACCTACTGGGATAGGCACAGTGTGTGGTTCATTGAATTTAGCTAAATTGTGAGTCATCCATCAATAGTCCTCTTGGTGAACATACTTGTAATAATTTCACATGTTACAAACAAAAATAGGTATGATTTTCAAGATTCTTGAAGCTATTTCCCTTGGGGATTTTTTGGATTATGTTTAGTGTTTTTCATTTTGCTAGATGGGGAGAAAATTGTCAGTCTTGTTTTCTGATGGTTACAAGGCCTGTCTCTGTCGTGTTGGCAAAGAACTTTGATTTGGGAAGCTTGGGGGCAGAACATGGAGCTGGGAGTTACAGGTTGGGGAAACGAGAATTAATGATTAATATTTATCTTTGTCAGATCATTGGCTTCTAAGATTAATTTTGGCATCTGAGAAATGTTAGTTCTACTCTTAGAAGAACAGTTTCAGAGCTGCAAGGTTCTATAAATGTGTCTTTTTTTTTTCCCCTGATAGGGGCGAGTAGAGGGGTTGCGTGTCTGCACACCACTGCCCTCTATTGGAAGGCATTAGCATTTCACCATGCTCGTGCACAAATTGAATACACCTAGGTGGGGTGGCAGATGACCCAGACAAAAATAAGCTAGTATTGGACTAAGACCAGTTTGTTCTATAGTTTGCCTGTATAAACTGGACAAAACCTCTCTCTGGCCAGAGAAGTAAGAGTCAAGGTTTTCGAGCCTGAAAGGCCCTTGCTTTCATCCTGGTGGCTGCGGAGTTGGAGGCTGGAATCTGCCGCTGAATAGCACAACAGATTGTGATTAAACTGTTAGATCTTTGTCCTCTCTGGAAGCAAAAATAATCACAAGAAAGTTCCTCTTATTTTACTCTGTGAACATTTTTTAAACAAGTGCAATAAATTCATAAAAGGGCTTTTGCTTTTGGCTACAACTAGAGGTGAGAGTTTTATATGGGTACAAGATGAGAAGTTATGGTTCTTTGCAAAGTATGCCTAAATGCCCAGGCCAGTAAGATTTATACAGGAGGCCCAGGAAACTTGTTTGGGCAAAAGAAACAATATCTCTGCCCTCCTTCACCATTAGCAGGGTAGCAGGACTAAGTGTCTAGGCTACAGCCTTGGGGTCCTGTCCTGCCACCACAGGCTGACTAACTTGGGCAAGTTGTATGACCATTAGGACCTCATTTTTTTCATGTAAAATGAGACATTTGGAATAGAAGATTTCTTAGGGTCACTTCATTTCTGAGATGCAATAAATTCTTTTTTTTTCCCTAGTTGATAATGCTAGCACAAAGGACAAAACTTTAACTCTCTCATTCTCTCTCTCTCTCATTTCCCCCCTCACCTCTCTCTCTCTCTCTCTCTCTCTCTCTCACACACACACACACACACACACACACACACACACATCATTTTCCTTTGAGAAAGCAATGTGTTCACTATGATAATTTTGCACCAGAGCGTGAAGTGTTAGAAACCGCTTTGGCTAGTTTGTGTTCTATGTCAGTTCATGGACTGAAACCAGCTCTATTGGACAAGTGTCTTGCCTAGCAGCCCACCCAGAGTCTCCAGGGCCAGTAGATGGTGCACTTGCACAGTCCACATATTTTCCAGGCTCTCAAGATAGGTGGTACTGACTAGCATGCAGAAATAACAGCTTCTGAATGTTTGAACAAATTGCAACATTTTCCAAGCATTTGCTACTAAAACCATGGAACCTTGTGAACTGGAATATTTGCTAATTTTTAAATTGGTTAGGAAGATTGCTAGTCTATAATACTTTCTAGCACAAACAGCACCTTTCACCTATGCATCAAAAAATCTTAATAAGTTGGCTTATTTTCCCAGGTGGAGAAATTTGGGCAGAGGGTAAATTGTCTAAGACCAAAGCAGAAGTAGTTCAAAGAATACGGACCATACACCCTGGTTCTCCTTTTTGTTGTCCTTCCTGCCCTTCCTAACTTTCTTTATTGCCCACTTCTCTGGATTGTGGAGGAGAACTTGTGTGTTTTGGCTGGAGGTGTGAGATGAGGAATTGGCACCTTTTGCGCCCTGGTGCCTTGTTGCCTTCTGCAATCACTATAACTCTTGACCTTCCCAACCTGTATTTGGAGGATCCTATGATAATAACAACTAGCATTTATTGATTACATGCTTTGACGCAGGCACTGTTCTAACCATTTTTTCATATACTAATCATTTAATCCTACCAACAACCCCATGAAGGGATTCTAGGGCAGAGAGAGTAAGTAACTTGCCTAGAGTAACAGAGCTTCACACTTTTCTAAGCTCTGAAGTAAAGCAACAAGGACAACAAATTCATTTTTTTTTTTGATGGTAACCATTTTTTGACCCCAACTATTGTCCAGTGAATGGATCATGGACTAATTTTTATCTTAATTTCTAAATTATGGGAAAATTAAGGAAGCTTTCGTTATATCATCTTTAGTTATATCAGCTTGTAAGACTATCATTGGTTTAGAGGAGTTCCTTCAGCAACTTCATGCTTAGAAGAAATGGTTCACCGAAAGTGGAAAGATGTGAATGAAATGAGAAGAATAGGCAATTTAATCACTTAAATAATAACTATTTTCCAGGCACCCACTTAATCCATTAGCTGTTAAGCAGCATTAGGGCATGTGATATGGATTGGGGGTGCTAGAGCTCTCAGGGGCCGGGGGCTAGAGCTTAAACTGCTTTGAAGTTTTGGATTTTCAGGGAGGTTGGGGGAGGTACTTGCTGTTAATTTTTGACACTAGAAAGTCATCTTTTCTTAAAAAAAAAAAAAGAAAAAACCTGTTTCTCTAGGTAGGTTGAGAGTGAAACTGCCACATCTTTGTTGGTTCAGAACAAGAGATCACTTGCAACAACAGTAGATGTCTGGGTTTTGTTTCTGTCTGTCTGTCTGTCTTTTTATTATGAAAAACAATGTTAAGGGGGGAAATGTGGTTAATGGTATAGGAGGGATCCCTAGCCTTGTTTTCCTTCGAAGTCTTGTTTAGTGTTTTATCAGATATCTGTTGTAGCTCTTGTAGATGGAAATGTTTGTGAGAAAAACACCACAGGAAGCCTGTAAATGTTTTTGCAAAACCTGTAAAACATTTTTGGAAGTGGCCAGTAAAAAAGGGTTTACTGGATATGTTGGGGGTTTCACTCTAATAGCATTTATTTATTACAAAAATATGTATGTGGTACTCACTGCATGCCAGGTATAAATGTTAGTTCATTTAATCCTCTAAACAACTACTATTAGCCTCATTTTACAGATGAGGAAATTGAGGTTGGAAAGTGTTAAGTAACATAGCTAATAAGCAGCAGTGCCAGAATTCAAACCAGGCCCTGGCTTCTGATCCATGCTCATATGGTTCCATACTTAGATCCACTAGCTGTGCTACCTCCAGCAGTAGGAATCGGTTTTGCTGGCAGCATGGAGAGCAATTTAACCAGTCAAAGAAACACACGCTTATGTTGTCAATTTCCTCCTGCCTCATAAAAATCCTGGCATGACAAATAATTTGTAAAATAAAAAATTAGAATAAAATGAGCTAAATTAGTCATTAGCATTGTTAAAGGAGAATAAGAACGATAAAGAAGAAACTGCAGAGAGACTTACAAATGTTTTTAAATGAATATTAAAGTTTGTGATATTTAGAGCAATGATTAGTTCATTTTCACTGAAGACTAAGCAAAAGAAAGTTGCATTGTCATAATTGTATTCGAGAGAACATCTCTTGTTTTTACCCTTCCTCTTTTTGTCCCCATTGTAACTTTTCTAGGAGTAAAGCTTCTCTAATATTAATGGGTATGTGAATCACCTGTGGATCTTGTTAAACTCCAGATTCTGATTCACTAGGGTTGAGGTGGGACTTCAGAGTCTGCATTTCTAACCAGCAGCCAAGGCTGCTGCTCTGTGGGCCACTCTGAGTGGCAAAGCTATCCCCTATGCCATGCTATTGGGTGTTGGCGGTTTCGAGTGCCAAAACATAGTACCTTGCACATCACACTCCCTCCACCCTCTGCACAGGAGGGGTCTGGTAGTCTAGGCTCCACTAAGTCAAGTTCACACTTGGAAATTTGTTCTCCTGTCCCCAGCTCACACACCTGGGGGAAGCCTAGCTTCAGGAGGAGGCAATGAAGCCAACTCATTGAGAGATGCCAAGAAGATGAGGAAAGAAAAGGAGAGAGGGAGAATGATACAAGCTGATGATACAGCTTGTGTTCTGAACACTAGCTATATCCTGGGACATCTCAGTCACACAAACCAATAAATTTCTTTCTTTTTTTTGCTTAAGCTAATTTGAGTAGAGTTTTTGACTCTTGCAACCCAAAGGATCCTAACTGATAAATAAGGACAAGGGTCTCATGTTTGATATGAAGGAGAATTCTTTATTATAGTATGGGGGTGTTACAATTCTTACTGAGGATCATTAGAAATAGAACAGACACTGGGGTTATTTTGGTGGGGGGGGGAGGACTTAGCTTCCAGGAGTAATATTAACAATATTTAATGATGGGAATGTCATGGACACTGACCAGTCAAAACAGATATGAGCCACAGTGATGTTCACTAGCTGAACACATGCCCTGGTCACCTGGATACCAGTTGTAGCAGATTCATGATCTGTAATATTTTTTTGTCAGTGCTGAATTCTTTAGGCATAGAGTTTTGTATAAGAAGTTTTTCAATTGTTTGTGAATATACAATATCCTCTTATTGTTTTATAAATTAACAATTTTCCACCAATCATTTCCTCCCAATATTTTTATATAGGGTGCATTCATTGTCATGCTAGACGATCACCTTTATGTTTTTTAGAATAAGTTTCAGGACTTTCTACAATACAATAAATTTCAATATACCTAGCTTTCATTTAAATAAAATTGTCTCTAGTTATTCTAAATGTATTAAGTAGATAATTGTTTAATATTACAGAAGTGGAAGCCTCAAATCTTTAGGATTTTTAGAATGGTAAAGTTGAGTGATATTACAACTTGGTTTTATAAAACATGATAAAAATCCACCAAAAGAAGCCCAAGAGGAGTCCATGTTTCAGGAGTTACAATTATGGTAGAATCTAACTTTAAATGTGCTGTAAGTTTTACCAAGAATACAAGAAATTTTTGTGGATTAAAGATGGTTGGACAAGGGCAACAATGGTGACGGGGAAGTTTTGGAGACTCTTGATGTACTTTCGGACCAGTCACTCTCAATGCTTTCTTTACTTAGTTAGCATTGCATTATAAGTCCAGAGACCTGGTTTTAGTCTAACTCCTCCCCCACCTTCAACTCTGCACCCCACCTCACCTTTCCCAATCCCTACTCCCTGAATCCCAGACTTTTTGTAGACAGCATCTTGTAGAGCATACCAAAGGGAAGACACTGTTCCAAGAAGTACAGATGCTATATACATTGTTCTCAGAGTGAATGCTGAGGAAGTTCATGGGCAGAAGCTAAGATTCTCCAGTAAAGCATTAAAAGAACTTGATAAAAGAAAGCAACAGTCCAGAGCAGCCTGGCATTGTTCCAGATAAGAGGATGGGTTGGTTCCCAAATTGGGGACCGTGGAAATATTGCAAGGGGTCTGTGAATCCAGAACACACATCAAGCCTTGTGGGTAGACTCAATAAATGCCTCCCCCATATTGTACTACTGCCTTCTAATATATGTAAGTGCTGTCTTACTTAACAAATTACAAAGTAATTAAATGGAAAGGAATTCACACTAGCTTTCTGTCACAAGTTTTTAAATATGAATATAAGACGTAAAATATAAGACACTAAAGCTAGATCCTATGACTATCTATGCCTTTTAAATTTTAAGCACATTAAAAAATAGGTCCTTGATTTTTTTTAGGTAACTTGGATTTAAAATAATTGAAACTGAAATTCTTTGAGCAGTAACTGCTATTTATTTATTTATTTATTTATTTTTCCCTAGACTGATTGAAAGGTGCTCTCTATATATCCTTAGCACTGTGAAGAATCACCTAGAGGCAAGACAAGAGCTCATTAATTAAATATTTCCGTACTGGACAGTCATCATGCCTGACAGTTCTCTAATTATATGCCCCTGAGAGGGATACTAGTTGTCAGCAGCTGATGTAAAAATAATTTCCTTGCTGCTATAACTGGATGAGAAAAGGTTTGATAGCAGTTCTTTATGTCTATTAGGTAAATCATTTGAGAAAAATGGTTTTGCACTGAAGGGAAAGTCAAAAGATCTCATGCAAAATCTTAAAATAATTTGTTTTTCATGACAAGAAAAAATTAACTTCCTCCAATGTAAAAATGTCCTTCCTCAGTATGTTTCTCTATTTGTTCATCTAGAGAATATTCTATATGCCCTTATGAACTGTAACAGAAATAGCGATTGTGAAGAATTCAATTGTTTTTAGTGAATATATTGTAAACTGAGAAATTTGGTCATTAAAGACCTACCTCCCAAAAAGCACTGGATCCCAACAGTTTTATAAACAATTCCTTAACACTTTCATGAGACAGAGAGTACTTTAAATATTTCAAAACGTCACAATTCATTTTATAATTGTAACTCTGATGCTTAAAGAAAACCACATAGAAAATTAACTTACATAGTAAGTTAACTAATTTATAAACTCACTTTTATGTATATACAAAACTATCAGATTTTAAAAAAACCTGTATGATAATAGGTTTATTCTGTAATACAGTGTTGTAGACTCCTTGGTGCTCCACCTACATTCTATGGTCCACCTTTTTTTTTTTTTTTTAAATTCAGTTTTATTTAAATATATTCACATACCAAACAATCATCTATGGTATACAATCAATGGTTCACAGTACGATCATATAGTTATGCATTCATCACCACAATCTATTTCTGAACATTTTCCTTACATCAGAAAGAATCATAAGAATAAAAAATAAAAGTAAAAAAAGAACACCCAAACCATCCCCCCCATCCCACCCTATTTTTCCTTTAGTTTTTATCCCCATTTTTCTACTTATCCATCCATATACTAGATAAAGGGAGTGTGATCCACAAGGTTTTCACAATCACACTGTCACCCCTTGTAATCTACATTATTATATAATCATCTTCAGGAGTCCAGATATGGTCCACCTTTGACTTCACCTATGGCTAAGTCTCTTAGCTCTCCTGCCCCAGAGATTCCCCCACCCATGGCAGTTTGCTCAGCCTACATGCAAGTGAGTCCACAATGTTCCCAGAGACATCCGTCAACCCATGGAGATAAAAGTCATGAGGAGGCATTCTGAAGTGCATGGTACATAAATCCTCTGAGGGTCCTCAAGAGGAAGCAAATCCCAGTTGCCCTCAATAGTTATAAGCTCAGTATTGCACCCTTTATCAGCTGTTCTTCTTTCTCTGTTACATTGTCCCCATTCCACCACTCTAATTTCCTGGGATCACCTCTGTGTAGTTTGAAGCTGTATGTACCCCAGAAAAACATGTTCTTAAATTTAATCCATTCCTGTGGGTGTTGAACCCATTGTAAGTAGGACTTTTGATGAGGCTACTTCAATTAAGGTGTGACTCACTTCAGTCAGGATGGGTCTTAATCCTGTATATGGAGTCCTTTATAAGAGAATGAAATTCAGACACACATGGAGAAAGCCACAGAAAGTAACAAATTGAAGGTAAGGCAGAGTCAAGGAGATGCTGCCATTTGCCTTGCCATGTGACAAGCTAAGGACCAAGGGATGCCAGCAGCCAGCCCCAGAATGCCCCAGTCTTGGGAAGAAAGCATTGCCTTAATGATGCTTTGATTCAGCCTCAAAACTGTAAGCTAATAAATTCCCATTGTTTAAGCCAACCCGTTTCATGGTATTTGCTTAAGCAGCCTAGGAAACTAAAACACCTTTCAAGTCGACTACCTGCACCGGAATCCTTGTATTGGGGGAACAGAAACTAAGACAAAGAAATAATTCCAGTACTAGATCTCTTAATATAGTTCATCAATATGTCTGTAGGCAGAAACAATATGATCACCTCAACAGAGTAAAAACAGCACTTTATATATAATTCAGCATTCATCCATTCTGATAAGAACCACCACTAAAATTTAAGTAGAAAAAATTTCTTTAATGTGTCTATCAGTTAAGGTCTTAGCAAGAAAATAGAATATCCTATAAATGTAAAACAGAAGAAATTTAATATCAGAATTGGTTACAAGGGTAATGGAAGGACTGGAGGAAGATACAGTTACTAAAAATTAGTAGTGCAGGAAATGACCAGTACTCTTGGGCTTGAGGGACAATGCTTCCCAGCAATCAGGGGCACTATGCCACAGAGGCTTCTGCTCTTAGATGCACCTGTTATGAAGGAACTCAGGAGCCTATTCTCTCAAACCACTCTTGCTGCTGCTGCTGGATTTTGTGTCTGCCACTTTTAGTTGCCACTGCCCTTGCCACTGCTGCTGCTGCCAGAAATGCCACAAGAAACCAGCAGCAGGAAGAGAGTTGCTTCCTGCATTCTCCCCCAAGTGCCTGCCACTGGCTGAACCTAGTAGAAGCCAGCTGACAACAGTATCTGGGTAATGTAATTTGTGATGTTACAGCCCCCTTACTATACATATCAAAGCACAAAATGTTGTGAATGAGGCCTTAGAGAAAAATGACTGGCTGTATAAAAGCTATAGCCAATATCAAGCATAACAAATACTAGCTTGGACTTTTTTCTTTTAAAGTCAGGGACAGACAAAGATGCAAATTATCATAACTTTTATTTAACATTTTCTTTTAAGTTGTGTCTAATTTAGTATAAAAATAGGCATGAATATTAGGAAATAAAAGACAAAATTATCCTTATTTGCTGATTACATGATTGTATACCTGAAAAAGCAAAAGGATTAAGGAAAAATGATTATAACTAATTAGAGAGCTCTGCATGGTGGCTTTCCTGTATACCAGCCAGTTACCAAATATTGTGGGCAAATATTTCATTTAAAATATAAACAAAAGCTTCTATACTTTAGAACAAAATTAAGATGCAATGTACAGGATACACGCATACACAAATCTTTTCAGAGAAATGTGACTTGAATAACTGAGAAGCCATGATATTCCTGGAGTAAAGACAATGTTATAAATTTAATATAAATTAATTATAGATATATTGCATTTGAATTAAAATCCCAATGGCATTTATTTAGGGACTTTATAAAACAGTTCTTAAGATTATCTGGAAGAATAAATGGGCAGGAATATGTCAGTAAAATTTTGAAAAAGAAAAGTGGTAAAGTGAGATGTGATATGTATTATGAGATATTTAATTTTTATAAACAAAAAATAATTTAAACAGCTTGTTTCTCTACCAGAAATAGAGTAATCAATGAAACATAATACAAAATCTAGAAGCATTATTAACTATGAATAAGAAATTAGTATATTATAAAGGCTTGATCACAATTTCTCATTATTATTCAATGGGACACTTGACCCTGATTCATCAAGGTTCCTTGTTGAAGACAACAAAATCACTTTAATAAGCTCCATTCTGTTTAAATTAGCTAAACTTATTGGGTAGGTTCCAGAATCTCCAGGAAAGCTAAGGTAAAATAACTGCCAACCTAGAATTCTATACCCAGCAAAATTATCTTTAAAAGAGGAGGTAAAATAAAGACATTTCCAGACAAGAACTGAGAAAATTGTTCACAAGTAGACTTGCACTACAAAAGTACTAAAGGAAATTCTATAGGCAATAGCAAAATGACCCCAGACAGAAACATAGAAATGCAGGAAAAAATAAGGAGCCACAGAAAAGGTAAAGAGGTGGATATATCTAAATTAATATCTGCTGTATAAAACAATAGCAATATGTCCTAAGGGATTTCAAATATATATACAATTAAAATGCATGAAAATAATAACAAAAAAGATTGTGAGGTTACTGTTATTAAAGTATTCTGAGGACCTAATTTTGTCTGAGAAGTGATAAAAGAACTAATTTATACTTGACTCTAAGAAATCAAGAATGCATGCTGTAAATTAAGGTAACAACTAAAAGAACACTAACAATAATTAATAATAATTAACAAGTTGATAAAGGGGTGTGATGGATTGAATTGTGCACTCCAGTTTGGACATGTTCTTTGTCTTGGTCCCCATTCTAGTGGGTGATTTACCCATTATAAATAAGAACTCTTCAAGATGTTACTACAGTTAAGGTGTGGCCCAAGTGAATCAGGTTGGGCTTTAATCTGGAGTGTCTTTATAAGCAGAATGAAAGTCAGACAGAAAGCAGCCACAGGGAGCAGCCAGAAGCTGGAAGTCAATGAAACCTGGAAGAGAAGGGGAAGATGCTGCCATGTGCATTGCCATATGACAGTAAAACCAAGGACCAAGGATCACTGGCAGCCAGGCCCAGAATGCCACAGTCTTCTGGGAGAAAGCATTGCCTTGCTGATGCCTTGATTTTTTACTTCTCCTAGTCTCAAAACTGTGAGCCAGTAAATTTCTGTTTAAGGCTATCCTTTGTATGGTATTTATTTTAGCTGCTAGGAAACTAAAACAGGGGGGAAATGGAATGAAAATATATTTAATTCACTAAAGGCAAGAAAAGAGAGAAAGTAACATAAAACAGGCTGAAGAAATGGTAAATAAAACAGGAAAACAAATAAGTTGGTAACTATGAACCCAAATTTATCTGTAATTACATTCAAAATTAATGAACTAACTGCTCAAACTGAAAGACAAAATTATCAAACCATATTAAAAAATGAGGTATCTGGATCGAGGCGAGGCAAGATGGCAGTCTGGTGAGCTGTATGTTTTAGTTACTCCTCCAGGAAAGTAGGTAAAAAGCCAGGAACTGCGTGGACTGGACACCACAGAGCAATCTGTCTTTGGGCATACTTCATACAACACTCATGAAAACGTGGAACTGCTGAGATCAGCGAAATCTGTAAGTTTTTGCGGCCAGGGGACCCGCGCCCCTCCCTGCCAGGCTCAGTCCCGGGGGAGGAGGGGCTGTCAGCTCCAGGAAGGAGAAGGGAGAATTGCAGTGGCTGCTCTCATCGGAAACTCATTCTACTGATTCAAACTCCAACCATAGATAGACTGAGGCCAGACACCAGAGACTCTGAGAGCAGCCAGCCCAGCAGAGAGGAGACGGGCATAGAAGGAAAACAACACGAGAAGCTCCAAAGTAAAAGCAGAGGATTTTTGGAGTTCTGGTGAACACAGAAAGGGGAAGGGCGGACATCAGGCCTTGAGGCGCATATGCAAATCCCGAAGCAAGGCTGATCTCTCTGCCCAGGGCACCTTTCCTTAATGGCCCTGGTTGCTTTGTCTATTAGCATTTCAATAACCCATTAGATCTCTGAAGAGGGCCGTTTTTTTTTTTGTTTTTTTTTTTTTTTTTTTTTTTTTAATCCTTTTTGCTTTTTCTAAAACAATTACTCTAAGAAGCTCAATACAGAAAGCTTCAAAGAATTGAAATTTGGGCACGTCAAGTCAAGAGCAGAACTAAGAGAGCTCTGAGACAAAAGGCAATAATCCAGTGGCTGAGAAAATTCACTAAACAACACAACTTCCCAAGAAAAGGGGGGTGTCCGCTCACAGCCACCATCCTGGTGGACAGGAAACACTCCTGCCCATCGCCAGCCCCATAGCCCAGAGCTGCCCCAGACAACCCAGTGTGACGGAAGTGCTTCAAATAACAGGCACACACCACAAAACTGGGCGTGGACATTAGCCTTCCCTGCAACCTCAGCTGAATGTCCCAGAGCTGGGAAGGGGGAGCAGTGTGAATTAACAGAGCCCCATTCAGCCATCATTTGAGCAGACTGGGAGCCTCCCAACACAGCCCAGCAGCCCAGAACTGCCCTGGGGGGACGGCACTCACCTGTGACATAGCACAGTCATCCCTCAACAGAGGACCCGGGGTGCACAGCCTGGAAGAGGGGCCCACTTGCAAGTCTCAGGAGCCATACGCCAATACCAAAGACTTGTGGGTCAGTGGCAGAGACAAACTGTGGCAGGACTGAACTGAAGGATTAGACTATTGCAGTAGCTTTAAAACTCTAGGATCATCAGGGAGATTTGATTGTTAGGGCCACCCCCCCTCCCCGACTGCCCAGAAACACGCCCCACATACAGGGCAGGCAACACCAACTACACACGCAAGCTTGGGACACCAATTGGGCCCCACAAGACTCACTCCCCCACTCACCAAAAAGGCTAAGCAGGGGAGATCTGGCTTGTGGAGAACAGGTGGCTCGTGGACGCCACCTGCTGGTTAGTTAGAGAAAGTGTACTCCACGAAGCTGTAGATCTGATAAATTAGAGATAAGGACTTCAACTGGTCTACAAACCCTAAAAGAACCCTATCAAGGACAGCAAATGCCACGAGGCCAAAAACAACAGAAAATTATAAAGCATATGAAAAAACCAGACGATATGGATAACCCAAGCCCAAGCACCCAAATCAAAAGACCAGAAGAGACACACCTAGAGCAGCTACTCAAAGAACTAAAGATGAACAATGAGACCCTAGTACGGGATATGAAGGAAATCAAGAAGACCCTAGAAGAGCATAAAGAAGACATTGCAAGACTAAATAAAAAAATGGATGATCTTATGGAAATTAAAGAAACTGTTGACCAAATTAAAAAGATTCTGGACACTCATAGTACAAGACTAGAGGAAGTTGAACAACGAATCAGTGACCTGGAAGATGACAGAATGGAAAATGAAAGCATAAAAGAAAGAATGGGGAAAAAAATTGAAAAACTCGAAATGGACCTCAGGGATATGATAGATAATATGAAGCGTCCGAATATAAGACTCATTGGTGTCCCAGAAGGGGAAGAAAAGGGTAAAGGTCTAGGAAGAGTATTCAAAGAAATTGTTGGGGAAAACTTCCCAAATCTTCTAAACAACATAAATACACAAATCATAAATGCTCAGCGAACTCCAAATAGAATAAATCCAAAAAAACCCACTCCGAGACATATACTGATCACACTGTCAAACATAGAAGAGAAGGAGCAAGTTCTGAAAGCAGCAAGAGAAAAGCAATTCACCACATACAAAGGAAACAGCATAAGACTAAGTAGTGACTACTCAGCAGCCACCATGGAGGCGAGAAGGCAATGGCACGATATATTTAAAATTCTGAGAGAGAGGAATTTCCAGCCAAGAATACTTTATCCAGCAAAGCTCTCCTTCAAATTTGAGGGAGAGCTTAAATTTTTCACAGACAAAGAAATGCTGAGAGAATTTGCTAACAAGAGACCTGCCCTACTGGAGATACTAAAGGGAGCCCTACAGACAGAGAAACAAAGACAGGACAGAGAGACTTGGAGAAAGGTTCAGTACTAAAGAGATTCGGTATGGGTACAATAAAGGATATTAATAGAGAGAGGGAAAAATATGGCAAACATAATCCAAAGGATAAGATGGCCGATTCAAGAAATGCCTTCACGGTTTTAACGTTGAATGTAAATGGATTAAACTCCCCAATTAAAAGATATAGATTCGCAGAATGGATCAAAAAAAATGAACCATCAATATGTTGCATACAAGAGACTCATCTTAGACACAGGGACACAAAGAAATTGAAAGTGAAAGGATGGAAAAAAATATTTCATGCAAGCTACAGCCAAAAGAAAGCAGGTGTAGCAATATTAATCTCAGATAAAATAGACTTCAAATGCAGGGATGTTTTGAGAGACAAAGAAGGCCACTACATACTAATAAAAGGGGCAATTCAGCAAGAAGAAATAACAATCGTAAATGTCTATGCACCCAATCAAGGTGCCACAAAATACATGAGAGAAACATTGGCAAAACTAAAGGAAGCAATTGATGTTTCCACAATAATTGTGGGAGACTTCAACACATCACTCTCTCCTATAGATAGATCAACCAGACAGAAGACCAATAAGGAAATTGAAAACCTAAACAATCTGATAAATGAATTAGATTTAACAGACATCTACAGGACATTACATCCCAAATCAACAGGATACACATACTTTTCTAGTGCTCACGGAACTTTCTCCAGAATAGATCATATGCTGGGACATAAAACAAGCCTCAATAAATTTAAAAAGATTGAAATTATTCAAAGCACATTCTCTGACCACAATGGAATACAATTAGAAGTCAATAACCATCAGAGACTTAGAAAATTCACAAATACCTGGAGGTTAAACAACACACTCCTAAACAATCAGTGGGTTAAAGAAGAAATAGCAAGAGAAATTGCTAAATATATA
Organism: Choloepus didactylus; assembly: GCF_015220235.1. Taxonomy (NCBI): domain Eukaryota; kingdom Metazoa; phylum Chordata; class Mammalia; order Pilosa; family Megalonychidae; genus Choloepus; species Choloepus didactylus. The sequence continues at coordinate 171,450,368 of NC_051310.1, forward strand.
GAGACGAATGAAAATGAGAACACAACATACCAAAACCTATGGGATGCAGCAAAAGCAGTGCTAAGGGGGAAATTTATAGCACTAAACGCATATATTAAAAAGGAAGAAAGAGCCAAAATCAAAGAACTAATGGATCAACTGAAGAAGCTAGAAAATGAACAGCAAACCAATCCTAAACCAAGTAGAAGAAAAGAAATAACAAGGATTAAAGCAGAAATAAATGACATAGAGAACAAAAAAACAATAGAAAGGATAAATATCACCAAAAGTTGGTTCTTTGAGAAGATCAACAAGATTGACAAGCCCCTAGCTAGACTGACAAAATCAAAAAGAGAGAAGACCCATATAAACAAAATAATGAATGAAAAAGGTGACATAACTGCAGATCCTGAAGAAATTAAAAAAATTATAAGAGGATATTATGAACAACTGTATGGCAACAAACTGGATAATGTAGAAGAAATGGACAATTTCCTGGAAACATATGAACAACCAAGACTGACCAGAGAAGAAATAGAAGACCTCAACCAACCCATCACAAGCAAAGAGATCCAATCAGTCATCAAAAATCTTCCCACAAATAAATGCCCAGGGCCAGATGGCTTCACAGGGGAATTCTACCAAACTTTCCAGAAAGAACTGACACCAATCTTACTCAAACTCTTTCAAAACATTGAAAAAAATGGAACACTACCTAACTCATTTTATGAAGCTAACATCAATCTAATACCAAAACCAGGCAAAGATGCTACAAAAAAGGAAAACTACCGGCCAATCTCCCTAATGAATATAGATGCAAAAATCCTCAACAAAATACTTGCAAATCGAATCCAAAGACACATTAAAAAAATCATACACCATGACCAAGTGGGGTTCATTCCAGGCATGCAAGGATGGTTCAACATCAGAAAAACAATCAATGTATTACAACACATTAAAAACTCGAAAGGAAAAAATCAATTGATCATCTCAATAGATGCTGAAAAAGCATTTGACAAAATCCAACATCCCTTTTTGATAAAAACACTTCAAAAGGTAGGAATTGAAGGAAACTTCCTCAACATGATAAAGAGCATATATGAAAAACCCACAGCCAGCATAGTACTCAATGGTGAGAGACTGAAAGCCCTCCCTCTAAGATCAGGAACAAGACAAGGATGCCCGCTGTCACCACTGTTATTCAACATTGTGCTGGAAGTGCTAGCCAGGGCAATCCGGCAAGACAAAGAAATAAAAGGCATCCAAATTGGAAAAGAAGAAGTAAAACTGTCATTGTTTGCAGATGATATGATCTTATATCTAGAAAACCCTGAGAAATCAACGATACACCTACTAGAGCTAATAAACAAATTTAGCAAAGTAGCGGGATACAAGATTAATGCACATAAGTCAGTAATGTTTCTATATGCTAGAAATGAACAAACTGAAGAGACACTCAAGAAAAGATACCATTTTCAATAGCAACTAAAAAAATCAAGTACCTAGGAATCAACTTAACCAAAGATGTAAAAGACCTATACAAAGAAAACTACATAACTCTACTAAAAGAAATAGAAGGGGACCTTAAAAGATGGAAAAATATTCCATGTTCATGGATAGGAAGGCTAAATGTCATTAAGATGTCAATTCTACCCAAACTCATCTACAGATTCAATGCAATCCCAATCAAAATTCCAACAACCTACTTTGCAGACTTGGAAAAGCTAGTTATCAAATTTATTTGGAAAGGGAAGATGCCTCGAATTGCTAAAGACACTCTAAAAAAGAAAAACGAAGTGGGAGGACTTACACTCCCTGACTTTGAAGCTTATTATAAAGCCACAGTTGCCAAGACAGCATGGTACTGGCACAAAGATAGACATATAGATCAATGGAATCGAATTGAGAATTCAGAGATAGACCCTCAGATCTATGGCCGACTGATCTTTGATAAGGCCCCCAAAGTCACCGAACTGAGCCATAATGGTCTTTTCAACAAATGGGGCTGGGAGAGTTGGATATCCATATCCAAAAGAATGAAAGAGGACCCCTACCTCACCCCCTACACAAAAATTAACTCAAAATGGACCAAAGATCTCAATATAAAAGAAAGTACCATAAAACTCCTAGAAGATAATGTAGGAAAACATCTTCAAGACCTTGTATTAGGAGGCCACTTCCTAGACTTTACACCCAAAGCACAAGCAACAAAAGAGAAAATAGATAAATGGGAACTCCTCAAGCTTAGAAGTTTCTGCACCTCAAAGGAATTCCTCAAAAGGTAAAGAGGCAGCCAACTCAATGGGAAAAAATTTTTGGAAACCATGTATCTGACAAAAGACTGATATCTTGCATATACAAAGAAATCCTACAACTCAATGACAATAGTACAGACAGCCCAATTATAAAATGGGCAAAAGATATGAAAAGACAGTTCTCTGAAGAGGAAATACAAATGGCCAAGAAACACATGAAAAAATGTTCAGCTTCACTAGCTATTAGAGAGATGCAAATTAAGACCACAATGAGATACCATCTAACACCGGTTAGAATGGCTGCCATTAAACAAACAGGAAACTACAAATGCTGGAGGGGATGTGGAGAAATTGGAACTCTTATTCATTGTTGGTGGGACTGTATAATGGTTCAGCCACTCTGGAAGTCAGTCTGGCAGTTCCTTAGAAAACTAGATATAGAGCTACCATTCGATCCAGCGATTGCACTCCTCGGTATATACCCGGAAGATCGGAAAGCAGTGACACGAACAGATATCTGCACGCCAATGTTCATAGCAGCATTATTCACAATTGCCAAGAGATGGAAACAACCCAAATGTCCTTCAACAGATGAGTGGATAAATAAAATGTGGTATATACACACGATGGAATACTACGCGGCAGTAAGAAGGAACGATCTGGTGAAACATATGACAACATGGATGAACCTTGAAGACATAATGCTGAGCGAAATAAGCCAGGCACAAAAAGAGAAATATTATATGCTACCACTAATGTGAACTTTGAAAAATGTAAAACAAATGGTTTATAATGTAGAATGTAGGGGAACTAGCAGTAGAGAGCAATTAAGGAAGGGGGAACAATAATCCAGGAAGAACAGATAAGCTATTTAACGTTCTGGGGATGCCCAGAAATGACTATGGTCTGTTAATTTCTGATGGTTGTAGTAGGAACAAGTTCACTGAAATGTTGCTATATTATGTAACTTTCTTGGGGTAAAGTAGGAACATGTTGGAAGTTAAGCAGTTATCTTAGGTTAGTTGTCTTTTTCTTACTCCCTTGCTATGGTCTCTTTGAAATGCTCTTTTATTGTATGTTTGTTTTCTTTTTAACTTTTTTTTTCATACAGGTGATTTGAAAAAAGAAGGGAAAGTTAAAAAAAAAAAAAAAAAAAAAAAAAAAAAATAAAAAAAAAAAAAAAGGGAAAAAAAAAAAAAAAAAAAAAAAGATGTAGTGCCCCCTTGAGGAGCCTGTGGAGAATGCAGGGGTATTCGCCTACCCCACCTCCATGGTTGCTAACATGACCACAGACATAGGGGACTGGTGGTTTGATGGGTTGAGCCCTCTACCATAAGTTTTACCCTTGGGAAGACGGTTGCTGCAAAGGAGAGGCTAGGCCTCCCTGTATTTGTGCCTAAGAGTCTCCTCCTGAATGCCTCTTTGTTGCTCAGATGTGGCCCTCTCTCTCTGGCTAAGCCAACTTGAAAGGTGAAATCACTGCCCTCCCCCCTACGTGGGATCAGACACCCAGGGAAGTGAATTTCCCTGGCAACGTGGAATATGACTCCCAGGGAGGAATGTAGACCTGGCACCGTGGGACGGAGAACATCTTCTTGACCAAAAGGGGGATGTGAAAGGAAATGAAATAAGCTTCAGTGGCAGAGAGATTCCAAAAGGAGCCGAGAGGTCACTCTGGTGGGCACTCTTATGCACACTTTAGACAACCCTTTTTAGGTTCTAAAGAATTGGGGTAGCTGGTGGTGGATACCTGAAACTATCAAACTACAACCCAGAACCCATGAATCTCAAAGACAGTTGTATAAAAATGTAGCTTATGAGGGGTGACAATGGGATTGGGAAAGCCATAAGGACCAAACACCACTTTGTCTAGTTTATGGATGGATGTGTAGAAAAGTAGGGGAAGGAAACAAACAGACAAAGGTACCCAGTGTTCTTTTTTACTTCAATTGCTCTTTTTCACTCTAATTATTATTCTTGTTATTTTTGTGTGTGTGCTAATGAAGGTGTCAGGGATTGATTTAGGTGATGAATGTACAACTATGTAATGGTACTGTAAACAATCGAAAGTACAATTTGTTTTGTATGACTGCGTGGTATGTGAATATATCTCAATAAAATGATGATTAAAAAAAAAAAAAAAAAAAAAAAGTAAAAAAAAAAAAAAAAAAAAAAAAAAAAAAAAAAAAAAAATGACCATAGCCAACTATATAATGTTTATGAGACACATCTTGAAAAATAAGACAAAGTAAGGTTGAAAGTTAAAAGGTTGGACAAAGACATACCATACAAACACTAAGCAAAAGAGAGCATATATAGCTATAAGGATGTTGGCCAAAGTAAACTTGAAGGCAAAAATCACTACTAGAAATAAATAATTAAAAAAAAAACCCTGCAACATTTCAAAATGATAAAAGGCTCAAAGGACCCAGAAGATAAAGCAATTATAAATTAATGTGCATCTATCTAATTATCAAATTTCAAAATATACAAAGAAAAATTTAGTAGAACTAAAATGAGAAATGGAGAGATCCACAATAATAGTGGGAGACTACAATACATCCATGAGCCATATGCATCTATAACTATGTAGAAAATCTTATTAATATGATTAATGAAATTAGCAAAATTTATGTGATCCACAGGTATAGAAAACTATAACCAATAATTACAGAGTACACTTTCTTTTCAAATGCACAAAGAATGTTAGCAAAATTGAATTTATGCTGAACAATAAAACATTTCTTAATGAATTTCAAAAAGCGGAAATGATATAGATTATTTCCCCAGGCCTTAGAGCAATTACGCTAGACAAGAACAGAAAGATAACTAGAAAATGCTCAAATATTTGGAAATATACCACTTAATTACCCAAGAGCTGAAGAAGATATTATGATGGAAACTAGAAAATATTTTGGACTAAATGATAATGAAAAGATGACATATTGTATCTTATTATGGGCTATAGCTAAAGCCATGCAGAGAGGAAAATTTATAGCCTTATGATGCTTATATTATTAAAGATGAAAGGCTGAAAAAGCCATCATCAAAGTGTCAAATTTAAGAAATTAGAAATGCCAGAGAAAATTAAGCCCAAAGAAAGTAGAAAGAAGGAAACAATGAAGAACGGAAATTAAAGAAATAAAACAACAAAAATAATAGAGAGGAAGGCCAAATTTGTTCCTTGAAAAAAATTAATAAAAAAGGCCAAATTTGATTCTTTGAAAGGATTAATAAAATTGATAAACTATAAGATTGATCAGGTAAAAAAAGAGTGAAGGCTAAAATTACTAATACTAGGAAAGAAAAAGGATATCACTTCAGATATTACAAAAATTAATAAGAGGAGGATATAATAAATAGCTTTATGTGAATAATTTTGAAAATGTAAATAAATGAAAAATATCTTGGCAAATAACAGCTTACCAAATAAGATACAGCAAGAAGTGGAAGATCTAACTGGCCCTATAGTTATTAAAAGACACTGAGTATCTTCCCATATTGAAATCTCCAATCCTTGTTTGTTTCCTTCAACCACCATGGGAGAAATGTCATTTTTAAATTCTTCCAGACAATAGAAAAGGAAATAACTCTTCTCAACATGTTTTATAAAGCCAACATAACTGTGATACCCAAACCTGATAAAGACATTTTAAGAAAGAAAACCAATTTTCCTATGAATATAGATGCAAAAATTATAAACACAATATTTGCAAAGTGAATCCAGCGTTTAATAAAAGATAATATAATAAGTTACTTTTATTCTAGGAATGCAAGGTTGCTTTAATATTAAAAATGGCAGTCAATGTAATTTACCACATTATCAGAATGAAGGAGAAAAATAATATGATTATCATAGAAGATGCATAACAATCAAATGCTTGTTTTGATAAAACCCAATACTTATTACTTATTACTTATTATTATCAAGAACTTAAAGAATTAGAGGAAACTTCTTTAATCCGAAAATGTCTTCGAGAAACCTATGGTTAAATCATAATTAATAGTGAAATATTGAAAGCTTTCTCTTTGACCTCAGAAATGAGACAGAGTCCTGCTATCATCACTCCTATTCAACATTTTTTGGAGATCCTAGACAGAGAAATAAGGCAAGTAAAAGTAATAAAATGTATAAGGTACAGGATTGGAAACAAATAAATCTTTCATTATTTGGAAGTGAGAGGACTGTGTGTATAGAAAATCCAAGCAAATCTGGAGAAAAACTGTTAGAATTAATATGTTAATTTAGGAAGACCTAGATATAATGTAAACATACAAATTTCCATTTATATATAAACATTAGCAGCAAACAATTAGAAAATGAAATTTTAAAAATATCATTTACTATATCATCACAAACATCAAATAACTAGGAGAAAATCTAACAAAAGATGTGCAAGACTTCTATATGGAAACTATAAAACATGAAAACTATAAAACCAAATAAGGGAAGAGAGATATAATTTTCATAGATTGAAAAACTCAATATCATAAAGATGCCAATTCTCCCAAATTAATCTACAGATTCAGTGCAATTCAAAATAAAATTGCAGCAGTTTTTTTGGAGGGGAGGGAAGGGTGTTAAAATCTTAGCTGATATAAAATATATGTGGAAATGCAAAGGGCCAAGACTAGCCTAAACAATCTTTAAATAGGACGATGCTGGAGAACTTACATTATCATTATTGACATTTATTTTAAAGCTACAGTAAATAAGACAGTGTAGTACTGGTGCAAGAATGAACAATTAGACTAATGGAACATAGTCTTGAAACAGACCACTTACCAAGGGATGACTGATTTACTACAAAGCTGCCCTACAGTGCAGCAAAGAAAGGTTTGGTCTGTTTAACAAATGATGATAGTTCAGTTGGTTCTCCATCTGGATAAACTAAATCCTGAGAGAATTGGCATTAATTCTGGGGCCTCATGGCACCCTCAAAAGCACTTCAGTTTTCAAGTTCAATCAATATTAGTTACCACATTTCTTTATTGTAGTAATAAAGAGCTAACACATTGTTGGATAGTATTTTAAAATATTAAGTTTTCCTCTCTTTCCTTGCTCCCCATTCCAGCAGGTGGTTAGCTTCATGCTTTATTGCCTCAAGGGATGTATAATGAAGAGCATAAAGCAGACATAATTTATGAGCCTTTTTTGTTCTTATTTACCAAGTGCCTGGGAGAATGTAGTTTTGTGGAAGTGCTAGAAGGGAGATAGAAGAGTGTTGGAGAGTTGAAACAGGAGATTCTGAGACAATGGTGGCAGCAGCAGAGTTTGAATGTCTCTGAATCCCCCTGTAAAAAGCCTACCTACTAGATAGCAAACCCCAAACTAATGATAATATTTACAACAAAACTAGGGGACAAGGTATGGTGGACACCATGTGCCATCCAAGGTAGGACTTTCTGTCTAGCTGCGAGGAGTGCAGTCAGCAATCTCCAGCTCTCAGCTACTTCAGGATCTGCTGCAGCTGCAGAAAACTGCCTTGCCTGGGATCCCACCTTTCCCAGAGTAGCCTATTTTGGATGACTCAAATATGGTGAGGTATAAACTCATGACCATTTTGACCCAATATGGGACAATTCTGAGGCATTGTCAAACCTCCTTCTGCCCAATCTTACTTACCCAATCCCTTTCATCTTGTTGTTCCATAATAAACATTTTGCCCCCTAAACTCTATGTCAGCATATGCTACTATAAATCCCAACCTGAGACAAAAGTTATCGTTACAAACTTCAAAATAAAAGCAAGTAGGAAAAACCAATATCTGCCTGGGAACTTTATCTTCGTGGGGAAAGTAGAAGGAAGCAATGGAGTGTTAGACTGACCCAAGAAGGGGAAATCTCCAAAATAGCCCACAAGTATTTACTGGAAAGGCTGACGGGCCAGTTTGCAGACAGCAGCTGAGTTTGGGTAGGATTTTGCCCACTCTAATAACAAGCGAGTATAAGAAGCCTATGGTAAGGTCTGAAGGAGCAGAAGCAGTCTAATCCTTGCGGATTCTGAAAACTGACCAGCCAAGACTCCCTTCCAGGACAGGGGACCCACAGTGAATGGACAGGGATAATAGATGAACAAAAAGAGCAGGTCTAGATAAAGTAGGATGGAGATCAGAACCAGGAAACATCAGGAAGCAAGCAGCTATATTTTGAACACCCCAAGAAACAACAGGAGAGTGAGCTCTGTAAAATTAGAAAAGCTGCCCTAAATCATGCCTCCATATAAAAGTTCAGAAAAACCAATTTCACATAAAAAAATAAAACACAAAAAATTTTTATGTCAAATCCTATGCAAAGGTATAAGAAAAAATGAAAAAAGGAGCTGAATAACCCCTTTTCAGACAATGAAACCACACCAGAAAGACATGCCAAAAGAACAGATCAAAAGTTCTAATTCGGTGTAAGTTAAAAGATGTCAAGAAAATGATACAAGACATGAAAATAAAAATACAAATCAGAAATAGAAAACCTCAGAAATGAGATGACAGGACCCAGAAGGAATTGGAAATGAAAGAAAAAAAATAATTTTAGACTTAAAGGCTAAACTAGAAGAAACACAGAGAAAATAAGCCCAACAGACAATTCCCTAAGATAAATGAGAGATTTTTTTTTTGATCCAAGAAGAAATGAAAAAGAAAGAGAGATGAGAAACCTTCAATAGTCAGGGTTTGGGAGGGAATTGGGATTGGGAAAGAGTGTGTGGAGGGGGGCTCTGGATGTGGCAGGGAATGTTCTATTTCTTTACCTTGGTGGTGGTCACAGGGATGACTGTTGACTGTCTTATAAAAATTCATTAACCTCTGCATTTGTTTTGTGTGGTTTTCTGCATGTGTGTTTTATTTTACAATAAATACCTCTCATCATACACATATATCAACTTCTGATTGATTGTAGATATAAATATGAAAGTTAAAGCTTCTACAAAAAGTAAAGCTTCTAGAAGGAAACAGAGAAGAACATCTTCATGTCCTCGAGGTAGCAAGGGCTTTTTAAACAAGACCCAAAAAGCACTAACACTAAAGGAAAAGGACAAAGTTGACCAAGATAAAATAAAGGACATTTTTTTTATTCAGCAAAAGACAGTGTTAAGAGAGTGAAAAAGAAAGCCAGAGTGGGGAAAGATATTTACAAAACATACATCCCACAAAGGATTCAATATCCAAAATATATAAAGAACTCATTCAAATTAATTTTAAAAACACCCGATAGAAAAATGGGCAAAAGACTTGAACAGGCACTTCATAAAAGAGGATACCTAAATAGCTACTAAACATATCAAAAGGTGTTCAGTTCCATTAGCATCAGGAAAAGAGAAATTAAAATGACATGAATGTCCATTGCAAAATCATTGTACTTTCAAAAAATTGAATGCAATCAGAATATCCTATTTAGAGGGATATGCTTTTGGTTAACTTCCAAAAAAAAAAAGGAAGTTAAATGTCCATGTCCATAATGACTGTTGGTTTACATATGTAATGAAACACATTCTAGAGAGGCAGTTAAATCTTATTTTTATTTACCGAGCACACATGATTGCATGCTTGTTCATGGAAATTTAGACTTCCATTCTTTAGGAAGATATATATACATGATCAGTAAAAAAATTAGAGATGATGACATCTTGAATTAGAAAAAGAATGAGTTCCTTTACTCCAGAGAGAAGCAAGTTTGCCCACACTACCTTCCCTACACACCAGGAGTACTCCCCCCACTCTGAACTTTCCAAGGTTTTTGTTGCCAAAGTAACCTGGGTTACTTGCTGGGTGATCTTGGACAAGTTATTTAATTTCTCTGGGCTTCATCTTCTTCATCTATAAAAGTAGATTATTATATCATATTATATATGATATATATCATATTATAAATACACACACACACACACACACACACGTGTGTGTGTTAAAATCTCCCAAAAGTTTAAAATGTGTATTAACTAATGTCTGCAAAGGATCTGGTACATAATAGTAGATGCTCAGTAAATGTTTGCATCCTTCGATACCACCCACATGATTTTGACCCTTGATCAGTTTATCATATTTAATATGTACTCTCTTATTGTTCTCTGGTTGTTTCACATAAAATGTATAATTCTTAGTACTTCATTAAGAACCAAGCCTTTAAATGTAGAAACCGTGTGTTTTCCTTTCAAGTGTTTCTTTATGTGTCAGCCCCCACTCTACACCCAGTATCCAGCACATGATAGGCAATAATTTACATTATTCATTTTGTAAATATTTAGTAAATATTTACAAAATGAATAATTGAATGTCAAATGAATGCTATAAGAGGGACTCTTAAAAGAAAAGACTTTTCATTCAATTTAGAAAGTGTTATACATATAAAGTTGACTCAAGTTTTCATTTAATTTCTGTTTTTGATTAAAAAAATCAAAATTGGATCTATCTATCTACATCTGTCTATCATCATATAATCATCTGTTTTTAAGCAAACAGAAGTAAAAAATGGGGAAACCACAGGTACAAGAGAAGAAAACACTACTTGACTGAATTTCCAATTTGAATTAAAAAAGGCTATTAGAAAAGATCAAAGTGATCAGATCACTAACTAAAAGGAATAAAGATGAAGTTTAGAAGTGGCAGATGGGAACCTGGACTGGAAAGCAAACTGAAGCTTTCTGTCACTGAAAAGGCTTGGAGAAAAGGATCAAAACATCATGAAAACTGAAAGCTTTCTACTACAATGAGGAAGAGATAATGCCCAAGAAATGTGAAGCCATCCAAAGAGAGACTGATTGTTTACAAAACAGTACATACCTGAAATGTCCTTTTTACCCTCCTCTGGCCCAAAGTCACCCCCTTGCTTTTACCCACCTGATCTCATAAATCATACCACTCATGCTTGTGGATGGGGGGTTGGGGAGGTGGTGATAACTGTCAAATTGAATACATTTGGTGCATTCTCCGATAGTGGCTTTCTACAGCTCTGGGAAAGGCCACTCTGATTCTAGCAGCTGAGAACTTTTGTAGGAAGAAACAACTGAGGGGGGAAGAGAACTAGCCTTTGTGCCAAGCCCTGATCTAAGCTCTTACGGATGGGATAAAAGTAGGGGCCTTATTTTTCACTTTTGTGAAGCTGCTTTCTTTTCCTTTCTCCTCCCTCCCTGTCTTCCTTCCTTCCAAAAAATAGTTGATGAGCTGATACCATGTTCTCAGCATTGTTTATGGGTGCCAGGGAGGCATCAATGAACATGAGAGAGTTCCTTTACTCATGGAGCATGAATTCTAGTGGGGGAGAAACAGAAAATAAACACATAAAAAATAAAATGATTTCAGATCAGTGCTAGGATAGGGAGAGCTGAAAGGCTCCTGTATCAGGATTGGGCAGGGAAGTCCTGACATTGAAGCTGAGACCCGATGACTAGAAGGAGGCAGCATAGCTAGCTCTAATGGAATATAATTCCAGGCAGAGGGGACAGAGGCAAGAACAAATATGTTTGAGGGACAAAAGAAGAGTAGAGTGTTAGGAGCACATTGGGTAAGGAGAGAGTGGCACGGGATGAGGCTGGAGAGAGAGAAAGAAATCATATCACATAGGGCTTCAGGAGCCAAGGTAAAGAGTGTGGATTTTATCCTAATTGCAGTGGAAAGTCATTAGCAGATTTTAAGCAGGGGAGTGATATGATCTGATTTATGCAGTCCACATGTTGTTGACCCTTTCACTTGAACCCTGGTTAGTAATTTTGAGTCTAGCAGTGCCATTTGAAAGCCTCAAATTACTAGCTATAAAACAAATGGACCAAAAGTGCTGTCATCCTTAGTAAAAAGTTGAAGTCAACATGGCAGGAACCAACCCAATTTAAAAATGAGTAAAAGATTTGAACAGACACTTCATAGAAGATATACAAATGACCAATAAGCACAAGAAAAATGCTCATCATTGTTAATCAGGAAAATGCAAATTAAAGCCACAATGAAGTATCACTACACACACACAAGAATGGCTAAAATTAAAGATTGACAGTGTCCAGTGCTGGTGAGAAGGTACAGTAACTGGAACTCTCATACATTGCTGGTAAGAATGCAAAATGTTACAGCTACTTTGGAAAACTGTTTGGCAGTTTCTTATAAAGTTAAGCATTCACTTACCATAGACTCACCAGTTCCATTCCTAGGTATTTACCCAAGAGAAATGAAAACTTTTGTTCACAGATTTGTACATGAATATTCATAGTACCTTTATTCATAATAACCAACACCTGGAAACAATTCAAATGTCCATCAACAGGTGAATGGATAAGCAAATTGAGGTGTATTCATACAGTGAAACTCTATACTGCAGAACAGAGGAATGAGCTACTGTTACAAACAACATGGATATATGTATATGAACATTGGCTTAAAAAAGGAGCCAGCCCAGAAAAAAAAAGAGTATACAATGTAGGGTTCCATTTATATGAAATTCAAGAACAGACAATAACCTACAGTGACAGACAGCAGATTGGTGGTTGCCAGGGGCTTGGGAGTGGGACTATAGAAGGACTTGAAAAACATTTTGGGATGATGGAAATGTTCTAATATATTGTGGATTGTGGTGATGGTTACATGGGTGTATAAATTTATCTAAACTCATCAAACTGGGTACATTTTACTGTATATGAATTTTTAAAATATTGCAGGTAATTCTTTCCCTATATTCCCACTGGGGACCTTTTATTTCTCCAAAAAGCCTGAAAACAGGCTTAGTCATACCTTGACTGAGTGAGCAGATGGGAACTCTGGCTTAGTCAATACAGAGATATACCTTCTTACTTTTCTCCTCCCCTTTTTCACTTTCAACTCCTTCCCCAGGACTTGTTCTGCTACTATGGCCCTTAAATTTTGGTCACAGAATTTCTTGCTTTGGTTGTACTATGTACTTCATTTGGCTTGATTAGGGTGATCCACAAATCACATCTTCCAGACACTAGGGATTGAATTGGTGTGAACAGCATTCTTTGGGGGAATATTGACTAATTTACCATCTTACACCTACTGGTAGACTTTTTTTCTATCGGGTTATTTTAAGAGACCTCCAGTACTAATCTATTCTTATTCTTGGTTCAGTTCCTATGCTTTTCTGGAACTATTCAACTTATTATAATTCTGTGTATTCACTCTTCCTTCTTTATATTGATAGAAATACATGTGTATACTTTACAGACATATGTATCCTTAATAGAAGAAACGGAACCCCTATAGATGCTAATGGTTATACTTGTTAGTATAGAAAAATGAAGAGAAGACTTCTCTTCTGGCACCCTAACTGTGAGGTGCCTAAAATTGGGTCTACCACTTGAGTAAGTGGCTGAGTTAAATATTTTGACTTGAATTTCAAAACTTGTCACAGTGATCCCATTGGCAGTAGAGTGGTAGGTTGCCAAGAAGGCAATTAATTATCTCTCTGTCTCCCTGTGTATTTAAATTTCTTTCCCTCTCTCTAAAGAGAGGTGATGCTATGGCTTATAACTAATATGCTCTTGCAGAGCTCTCCACACCAATTAGAAGGGTTCTGTGTTATGACACTGTCTGATAGAATATTATGACATTCTTTGATAGAAAGCCGTTGTCCCATTGAAGTGGAAACTTCATCAGAAGCACCGAGAATCAAGGGTGTGCTTTAGACACCCAGAAAGGGAGGGGACAATATGTGCTCACTGGGTTCAGTCAAACAAAGGGCCTCCCAAATAGGTCTTTCCATGCAATCCAGCTGGTCCCCTACATTTATCTTCTAGTCATCCCCACAACCCCCATTTAGTTCAGTTGGAGAGACGCCTGTCATTTAGTATTTCTTAACCCACTAGTTGGAACACTTTTGTGTTTATTTAAAACTCTGGAAGCCCTCTATTTTGAAAGGCAAAATTGTCATTAGAGCATCAGTGGGCAAAGGAGATGGGTCACTTCAGACTAGTCTTGCTTTTCACAGAGAAAGGGTGAGAGTCATTGCCACAAGCCATTTTGCATGGTTTCTTGGAATCATGAATTTTAACATCTCCATCTTCAACTCTAATTTCCTCTTGGAAGGGTTTGTCTGTGTTCTCACATATCACCTTTTCCTGTCTGGAAAATGGGATGTTTAATCTCAGAGACGTCAGACCAAGTTTATTTACTTGGCACCTGGGATTCTCTGATAGAGTTATGTTCCCATTATCAGTGTTAAGAATTGCATAGTTAACTCATTTCATCAATACTTTCAATCTCACTTCTTCCTAACTTTCTCTCTTTAGCTTTAATTAGGGCCAACTTAAATAATAAATAACAACAAACAAACAAAACAACACTGAACTACAGATTCAATTGACTGCGTTTACCTACCCCTTGGACCCCTTCTGATCAAAGTGTCTAAAACTGAGCAAATAGAATATCTCCTTAAGTGGGTGTAAAGGTTTACAGTGATGGTGGGGAGGAGATGTGCAATTAATTCAACCACTTGGGGCACTGTATAGCTGGACATTTCTGACCTTGATACGTCCATTCTCCAACAACATGTTGAATTAGGTGATAGTTTTCAAAAGTGAATAAAAACGTTTCCATTAATAGTGATGCACAGTGGCTCATTAATATATTAGAAAATTTTCCAGTTTTTATCCAGAGAGAAATTGCTCTGATATGTTCTCCCATGGTTGTTCTGATCCTTATATTCTGAGTAGGACTACCCTTTTGGTTTTTTCTTTATTCATCAATACCTTATAGCCAATACCATGCTATAAGTTTTTTTTTGTTTTGTTTTGTTTTTCTTGATGTTTAATATGGAAAAATATATTGGAAAGAACCTTCAGAGCTTTTAGAAAGAGGGCTGTGTTGTGAATTAGGAAGCCTGGATTCTAGTCTAAGCTCTGTCAATTACAAGTTGTATAATCTTGGCTCAGATCACTTAACATATCTATGCCTTAGTTTCCTCATCTTTTAAGTGGAGGTGATGGTGTCAAACTGAAATGGGTAACATTATGTGGAAGTAATTAATATAGAGCCTGGCCTAGAAGAAATGTTTTTTTACTTCTATTCTTAAATGTTTATTACTTCTATGTCTTTAGCTGTAAGTTTTCACAGACTCTGCGATTACTCTGAGTACTAAAAATATGCTTGGAATTCTCAGAACCCAGCAAGTGACAGAAATTGAGGATCTTTGGGATGAAGATGATGGCAATAAATTCTGTAGCAGGCATGAAAAAAATCTTTAGATATTTCAAAGAAACTTACCTACAAATGATAGTTAATGTAGAAAGAAGGAAGAGGATAAAAATAACAAATAAGACATTATTCCTACCTTCTGGGACTTTACAGCCTCAAGTCTGCCATCAACATAATAAGAAATCTTTGCTACCAATGCATCAGTTTTATGATATATGAGCATCTCAATGTCAGTAGAGAATTGTCAATTTATTTGAAATTGTCTTTGTATTTATAATAGTTTAAAAATATTTTTTAGAACTTTCGACTTTGATTTAGCCATTTGTTCTTACTTTAATCTAGAATCATTTGCCATGTTTCCAGATATCTCCCTTTAAAATCCCCCTTAATCATTACCTACACTCTTGTTATCAAGAGCTAATCAATTTCATCATCAATATTTCTTTTTTGCTCCTTATGGTGCTAAGTTGCTGTAACAAAAAGACCTAGAAATGCAATAGCAGTATTCCATGAGGTCTTCTGAGGATCTGGGCTGGTAAGTCAGCTCTCCATTCTAAACATGTGGCTTTCATGTCAGGCATCCAGGGAAGCTGCTTCAACCATTTCTCAGCCAGTTGGGAAGGGTCAGAGGAGGTCTAAGTAGGTATTATCATTAAGAAGGTGACACAGATGCTGCTTGCATCACTTTTGTTCACATCCCATTGGCCTGAACTTAGTCATGTTGCTACTTCTATCTACAAGGGTGACTGGGAAAAATACTGTCTACCTGAGTGGTGTCCATGGCTCAGGCAAAGAACAGGGGGTTCTATTCTTAAAGGAAGAAAGGGAAAACGGACACTGGCTGACAACTAGCAGTATCTGCCAAATTCACTTACTTTTTTCTCTTTTATTCATATTCTAATTGTTAACATAGGGATGTGACTGATAATCCCCAAAAGCTGCAAATCTGCAGTTTGACCATGACAAAAATGTTATTAATATTTGGAATTAGTTCTCTATATCTATCTATCTATCTATCTATCTATCTATCTATCTATCTGTCATTCAGTTATCTGTCCTGTGGGCATATGTTTGTCTGCAATTCTGATGTATGTTGGAACCTTTTGGTTTTGGGTAGCTTCAGTTTTGTCAAGTAATCCATATATTTTTAATTGGGAAAGAAGCTTCATGCAAATGAATGACTAGGAGTTAACTAAGAGTAGAAATGATTATAAAGCACCTGTCAAAAGTAAAGTGCTATAGAAATGCTAAATAATGACTAATAAAAAACTGATTGTCGTGACTTCAAAGGAAGTGTTAAGTTGGAGTGTTTTCACGTGTACGGCATTTCAATGATCTAAATAGGTATTTAGACACTCACATGAGAGACTGTTCTAGCCACTCAGGAGAAATAAGAGTCTGTTCAACCCACTCAGTGTTTAGGTGCTTCCGAAAGAATTTTATCATCTTTAAATATTATTATTTAAAAAGTTAGGATTGTGTTGTCTTGATTAAATTCATCTGAAGGAAGGACACTGCCTAACAAAAATGAGATGTCCTTCTTAAACTGCTTTGCTTTGTATCCTTACATTCCTGGAATCTCTGCATCTTGTATGACCCAAAGTCCTTGAATCCATGTGTTGACCAGATAGACAACAGTTAGGGCTACAGATTGGTAGTGAACTCTTGTTACAATTAGGGCTGCAACTTTCTTGTTTTAAAATGCATCTTTCAACATTTATTAGATAAAGGAGACCTCTCTAAAGGCAACAAACTGTTTATTTGAACACCAAGTGACAGAGAAATATATGGATATTGCCTGTGTGGGTCAGTAGTTTTAAAATAAGAAAAGTCAAGTACTTTGAATAGTAAACATCTGAGGTATTCCAAAACACAACACCTTTAGTACCTATGTATGCCTTGGTTTAAATTGTTTGTTCTGATGATTGTTTGGCAAAGTAGTGAAACCTCTGGCTCTGGACTCAGCCTGAGTAGAGTCAAATGAACCCTGTGAAACTGGGCAACCATGTAATCTTCTTTTCCCCAGCTTCAATTTCTTCATTGGTATATTGGATATTGGGATAATAATAGCACCTACCTAATAAGGTGGGATTAAATGTGATAATGTATGTGAAGAGCTTTCCATAGTGCCTAGCATATAGCAAATTCTCAATAAATGCTAGGGATGGTTTTCTGCTTTTCTCATTTGCTCAGATTTTCTGTGAAGGGCAAAAGTTGAAATCTTTTCTACTGGTGATTTCAAGTCTCAGATTCTTCAGGTTCCATAGAAATTCTTTCATGATAGGCAATATTGCTTAGTGGTTGGATTCAAAACCCTAACTCCACCAATTTCCTTTGGGCAAGTTAGTTTACCTTGCTGTGCCTTGGTTTTCTCATCTGTAAAATGGAGATAATAATTTTAGTTACTTCATAGGATTCTTGTGAAGACTAAATTAGATAAGGTAAGTAAAGTACTTATCCCAGTGTTTGGCACATAATAAATGTTCAACAAATATTACATATAATTGATTTTAAAGGTTAGAATGTGTTAGTTTTTTTCTTTTTCAACACTTCATTTCCCCATTTTAAAAAACGGTTCTTTCAGTGTCACCTGGTCTTCAAAGTGGTTTTCAATTACGCATGCCAGTTCAGGGTGCACTCTCATGAATAGATGAAGAAAAAAAAATCCCACACTGATAATCCAACTTTCTGGCAAGTGCTTAGTTCTAACACCCACCCTCAAATTTGTTACAATAGATGCAAGTGAATAAATCTGAGTGTTTTCTTTTCTCTTTTTGCCTTTTCAATTTTGTTTTGGAGAAAGCAAATTTGGAGTAGGCAATTGGAATCAGAGGTGAAGAGAACTGGCGCTGCAATGATTAATTTCCTCTCTCAGAGGACATTTGGACATTTTCTTATTGTTCCAACTATCTTCAGCCTGTGGGCTGAAGAAGAGGGTGCAGGGCTGGGAATAGTTTGAGTCTGGCTGCTGGAGTACACCCCCAAAACCACTTGTAGTGACCTAATGCAGGTGATGTGGCAATTCCAAGAAGCATCCTCTTAGCACCCGCGTCTAGTGTCCTGTGATGCAGGAACTCAGCATAGCCTTTGAACTTTTCAAGGGAGAAAGCATATCTTACTAGGTTTGGTTTCCCTTGTGTCTAACACTGGCATGTAGTAGGTGCTTACTAGTAGTCTACTACTAATCAAATACCTGAAAATAAAAAACTACCTCTTTTTAATTTTGGGTTATATATGATTTTATTTAAATGTTGCTAGGGCTGGGAGATTAGACTCCCTTTGTCTACTTTATACTAAATCATTTTATAAACTGAACCAAGGTTTACATTTACTAAAGAAACTTTCTACTTAAAGAAACCTGTGAAAAATTCTTTTGTGAGAATTGATTTATCTTCAGCTACTGTAGACTCTGTAAATTTCTTTCTCCCTAATGTAATAAGGAAGCATGAATCTAAAGTAAAATGCTACAGAATAAGCCGAACAGTCAGGGGAATCTGAAGTTACCCCTTCTGCAATTTAAAATGTAGATGTGTCTACTTACCACTTTCTCCTCGCAGAGGATGCCGGCCACCTTATGTTAAATTAAAACATCCCTATGGGCAATTGAAAAAATAGATACGAAAGCACTATAGACTCTTCAGAATGAAAGTGTTATGTTTTACTCTACTATTATTATTTAAAGGTATAATGCTTGATTTCTGCAGAGCTTCTTCTCAGAGGCTTTGCCTTATGGGCAGAGGTGAAAGGGTTGGGGGAATGGAGTAAAATTTGGGATTTCTTTAAGAAGTGAAGAATCTGGGGTTCTCAGAGCAACTGTTCCCAGGCTCTGCTCCCCTCGGCTGTGACGACTGGCGGAGGGGTAGACTTTTTCTGCAGTTATGCTGAACTGGGGCATGGACTCTTGAAAGAACCAGACACAACCTGCCGGATGTGGGTCGTTCTGTTGAGTTCTTGAGGGGAGCCCTCTGGCTTACCCTTTGACCCTCCTTTATCTTTCAACAAAAGGAGGAAAGTGAGTTCCTTCCAGAGCTTGTTGAGGTGCTCCTTGGTGCTGGGCTCAGGCAAGATACAGCCGCTGAAGTGTAGTGCATTTTAAAAAACTCTTTCTGGGAAATGAAAACATGATTTTGAAGTAGTCTGTAGTATTGAAATGCAGCACTTTGCTTCTTTTCGAAGCAAGACTTGCTTTAGGCTCACTGGTGCAGAAGGGTCCTCAAGGCGAAGAGGCTCAGAAACAGCAGGAATGGGATCTTGAGAAAGGTATCACTCATCCTATGAAACAAATTGCTCTAATTAAAAAAAAAAAAAAACATCTGCTGCTTAGCAGGAAAAGCTCAATTGGTAATGTGTCCGTGGGAGCAAGTTGTAAAAAACCTCCATAGAAATATCTGCTATACCGACTTCATAATCTCTGCTGCTTTGTGAGGGCTGTGATGAAGGGATGGAAATTGATGGCCAGAGGCCTCCAACACTTCTGATCATTCCCCTGCTCCTCCCACTCTACTCTCCCAGGAACACAGAGATCTTGGAAAATTTTCTTTCGTTTTCCTTTTCATCCTCCTGTCTGAGTACCTGACTGCAAAGGAAGAGATGCTTCAAGACATTTAAAGGCTATTTTAGCCATCACCCACAAATGCCTATGCAACTTTGAACATTTAAGATTTACCAGTTTGTGCCTTTAATAATGGAAAAGGACCGTCAAAAGAAAAAAAAATAACTTTTTATGAAATATGATACACACAATTATTTGAGCTCACAAACCTCTGTGACTACCTAGAAGCACTAACCCCCATTTTCATTAGTTTATATTCTTACTTTTGTTTGGTTCCATTTACATGAATGAAAATATTCTGTTTTGTCATTTGTTTTTAGGAATGCTAAAATTTGGCCAACTTTAATCGAATCATACTGCCTGTTGGTATAAGAAATTCTCATTTATTTTGTAATCAAGGGGAAACAAAAGCAAAATGCTTTATTGAAACACAAATAATACATGTTTTGGATTATAAATCACTGTCAGTTCTTGGAAATATTATCCCAAATTTCTATAGAAACAGGTATTTTTTATACTAGTGTATAAAATGCATAAGTGTATGTATAAAATGCACATTAAACTAGTGTGTAGCTTCTTTGTTTCCAGTTGTATGATTCTTTTGGTTGGTGGAATTCAAAGTTAACTTTACATAGCAGGATTTAAATTATAATAAAATTTGCAAAGAGTTGGAAGTGATCAAGCTCCTGTTTCTTAAAGGAAGAAAAGCTGAGATTCACAGAATAACTCTGAGCTCGCACTTGTCCCTGGGCCCTCAGATCCCTCTGTGTTAGTGTGACGAGGCTCTAAAGGTTCTCTTTTGTTCTCTGTCATGAAGAGTTAAAGTTTCCGTTCTAGGTATCAATTAGAGATGTGTTTGTTTTTAAAATCTATTCCAGTTTCAAAACAGTTCCTCCTCACTGAGCTTTTACACAAGATCAATGAAGAATATTAAATAATTTGGGGGCCTAGAATATGAGAGCCCCTTCTCATACTTTTGGCAGATTATAATTCATAAATAAAAATCTCAGTTAAATAATGATAAAATAATCAAAATTTCTTATACTTATTTGTTTAAATGTTTGATCCTCCCAATAGATTATGAATTATTTGAGGGCAGGGTCTTTGTCAGTTTTTTATAACTGTAGTTGCCAGTGGACATGATTGGCACACCATAAATAGTGGTTGAATGAAATTCAAAAATTAAGTTGTCATGAAGATTATAATATAAAAAGGTCTATAAAAAAGATAATGGCACAAACCACTTTATTCCATGTTTCAATTTCAAAATAAAAGGAAACTTTATATTGGAAAAAAAAAGAGATAATGATTGTTTTGGGGGAAGCCTGGGGTTCTCTTTTTTTCTTAGGGCTTGGGGTTCCTCCGATATTTCTAGGTCTGCTATTGAGCCCTGTTGCTCTCTGAATTTTAATTTTTCCACTTTTAAAATGGTGATAAAACTACAAGGAAAGTGTTCAAAAAATAGATTGGGGTGATGAATGCACAACTATATGATAGTACTGTGAACAATTGATTGTACACTTTGGATGACTGTATGGTATGTGAATATATCTCAATAAAATTGAGTTTAAAAAATGGTGATAAAACATCCTGACATTAGCCAGGAATGGTAATCATTAAACTGTAGGTTTGAATGTTTAGTGAGTCTAGCAGTCTGCTTTGCTGGAAATGAAGGACTCAGAGCATATATAAAATATCTTGAGTAAGAGCAAGACTTCCTCACTCCCCTGGCAGAGACAATACTACGTTCATTATACTGATTATTTTTTTTTCAACACCGAGAAAGATTACATTTTTTTAGCCTCCCTTGCAGGTAGATTTGGGCCATATGGATAATTTTTGGAAAATGGAAAGTAGGACAAAATGATGTGTGCTATTTTCAGACTTGATCCTTAAAAAACATCTTGTATTAACCTCCAGTCTTTTCTTATTCTTTGGTGGCTTTGGAAACCACAGGTTCCCGATAGGGTAGCTATAAGATGAAAGCAGCCTGAATCCCTGAGCTTTGAGGATAGTGTCCCAGGAGAGTCACATGACCCACACTGGACTGTGCTGTGAACGATAAGTATAAACCTGGGTTGTATTAAGCCACGGATATTTGGGGATTTGTATGTTACAGCAACCAGCATTAATTGTTCTGATTAATATACTTCTAGAGATTATAAAAGATTTTCCAGTCTGGGCAAGGGATGAGGGAGAAGAAGGCATAAAATGAAAGAGAAAGGTTAGAGGGGTCTGGGAAAAGGGGACTGGTCATGAGGGCTTCATGTGAAGACGAGGAGAGGTAGTGTCCAGGGTCAGCCAACTTCTTACAAAGAACTTCACCTCACCATCACCAGGAACTTCCAAATGATGGAAGATTGGATGAGGGCAGGAGAGTAGGTGAAATACATTGCTATTTGAAAAGAACTTTGAGAATCATATCACTCACTGGTATTCATAGTTGTATTATGTTGATAAAGATTTTATTTTCTTGTTGTATTCTTTTCACAATGTATTTTCTTAATCAGCAGATACTAAAAGTCCTTTCACTATAATAGTTTTAAACATAGTTAGTATTAAAAAAAGATCCTCATACTTAAATGGAGAAAACTATTAGAATAAAGAGTGCTAAACCTCCAAGCTCTATTATCAACCTATATTTTAAATGTTGTTAAAACAGCAATGATCATTAGGTATTATTGCTCCAGTTTTATATAGTCTTTTTTTACATTCCTCAGGGAAATGGTTTCTTAAATCAAGGCCATCTCTAAAATTGCATTTAAATCTTGTTTTTGTGAGATATTTCTTTGGTTGTTTGCTTTGTTCTTTCCCTCCTTAACTTTCTTGGAGTACAGACAGTAGTCATGGACCAATTACTTTAAAATGTCTCAAGGTAAGAATTGAGGCTATGGATTAATTTTGACTTCTTACAATATTAGGAAAATATTGTCATGCTTTGAAAATTTGCATTTATTCATAATTATCAATTTGATTAGTAGTAATTAAGAAAAATGAAAAAAGTGTCTTTCCAATAAAAACATTTTTTACATTATATCTTAAATCCATTCTATGTATGTCTCCAAAATAATTTTCCTAAATTCCTTATTATAACATTTTTGTTTCTGCTAAAAAAAAAAAAAAATCTGCTTGACTTCCAGTTCCCTATAGATTAAATTCCAAATATTTCAGCTGAGTATGTCAGGCTCTTCCTGATCTGACTCCAGCTTTCGTTTCTATTCTTATTTGCAATATACCCTATAAACTTGCTATAGTGTGCAGGTTAAGTATTTGATCAAGAGCCAGAAAATTTGATGTCAATCCTGGGTAACTAGAGCCCAAAGTTTCTGGCTAGAGGACTACAAAGGAGAGGGCTAGGAAACTGGGAAGTACTGGGAGGATTATGCAGAGGGAGGAGTTTGAGGAATCAACCCCTTAAAGTTGTTTATGAACTCCAGAGCTCATCCATAAGCTGCATAAAAGATTTTGAGAACTGAACTGATAATAAACCACTGCCCAGGTCCTAGACTGACCACTAAGTGGTGCACATTCAGGAAAGCTCTTTGAGAGCTTTGAAAACTGAATTGACCTGGGAACCATAGTCTTTTCAAGGTGGTCTGAAAGTTGCAGTCTGAACCTCACCAGGTCAACTGCCTACAAAAACAAAAATATTAACATTTCCTGTAAAATGTAAACAAGACCCAGATTCTACTAACAAAATATTCAAAACATCTGGGATATGATCCAAAATTGTGTGGCATACAAAAAACCACAAAACTTTCAACCTACATGGAAAAGGCAATCAATAGATGCTGACACTCAGACAACACAGATGTTGGAATTGTCTGATAAAGGCTTAAATTAGCTATTATTAAAATTCTTGAACAAACACTCACACTCTTGGGACAAAAATTAAAATAGAAAGTCTCAGCAAAGCAATTGAAGGCATAATTAAAAACCAAATGGAAATTTTAGAACTGAAAAAATGCAATAAGCACAATTTAAAAAACCCTCACTGGATGGATGATACAGTAGCAGAATGGAGATGACAGAGGAAAGAGTCAGTAAACTTGAAAATAGGTCAATAGAGATTATGCAATATGAATAAAATAAATAAAAAATATCAACAAAGACTGTACAGAGACTCAGGAGCCTGTAGGACAATAACAAAATCTAACATTCTTGAATGTCAGCAAAGTCTCAGAGAGGAGAAAGAAAGCAAGGCTGAAAAAATATATGAAGAAATAATGGGTGAAAACTTACATGTTTGGTGAAATACATCAACATTCATATTCAAGAAGCTGAGCAAACACCAAACAGGATAAACCCAAAAAATATAGACTGAGAAACATCATAGTCAAATTGCTAAAATCCCAAAGAAAAAAATCTTGATGCTGCCTGTATACAACAATTCATTACATGTAGGGGCATGATGATTTGAGTGACTGAAGATTTCTTTTCAGAACCCATGGAGGCAAGATGAAAATAGCACAACATTTTTTAAAAGCTGAAAGAAAATAATTGTCAACTCAGAATTCTATATCCAGCTAAAATATTCCTCAAGATTAAAGGTTAAATGAGGAATTCCCAATTGAAGGAAGACAAAAAGAATTTATAGACAGAAGACCTGCTGTAAAAGAATTGCTAAAGATAGCTCAGGGAAATGATACCAAAAAGAAACTTGAACCATCAAGAATGAAGGAAAAGCAATGGAAATGACAAATATATGGTTAAATATAATGGGCTATACTTATCTTCTTTCGTTTTTAAAATCTTTAACTGTTGAAAGCAAAATTTAAACATTGAGGAGGTTCTCAATGAATGTAGATTGTAATGTATAGACAGTTGTAGCATAAAGGGAAGAGGCTAAAGGAATATATAAGGTAGTAGAGTTTCTATATTCCAATTGAGTGGTAATATATTGTGATGACTAAAAGTACTATACTAAATTACAGCAGATTTAGATACATTGAAATGAAATATTAATAACTTGTTTAAATAACCAAGAAGATGACAGGAAAGGGGAAATGGAGAAATGAAAAAAAGAGGAAGCAAATAGAAAACAAGTTAAAAATATGGGAGACATGAATCCAAATATATAGAAACTACATTAAATATAAATAGTCTAAGCACATCATTTAAAAGACAAGTATAGTCAGAATGGATTAAAAAACATGACCTAACTAGATGCTATCTATAAGAAACCCACTTCAAATATAATGATAGAGGTAGGTTTTGAAAGTAAAAGGATGGCAAAAGACATGCCATGAAAATAATCAAAAGAAACCTGGTTTGGCTATGTTAATATCAGACAAAGTAGACTTCAGAGCAAAGGAAATTACCAGGGATAAAGGGGGATATTACATACTATTAAAGGGATCAATTCATCAAAAATATATAACTATGCTAAATGTTTATGCAACTAATAAAAGAGTTTCAAATTACATGAAGCAAAAACTGACAGGAATGAAAGGAGAAACAGACAAATCCAAAATTATAGTTGGAGACTTCAGTACTGCTCTCTCAGTAATAGACAGAACTAACAGAAGAAAATAAGCAAGGGTAGAAGAACTGAAGAATGCCTTCAACTAACTGGATCTAACTGATATTTCATAGAACACTCCACCCAACAGCAGCAGAATGCAGATTCTTTTCAAGTGCATGTGGAACCTTCACCAAGATAGACCATATCCTAGGTCATAAAACAAATCTTAACAAATTGAAAATAACTGAAATGATACAAAGTATATTTTCAGACTATTATAGAATCAAGCTAGAAATTAATAACAGAAAAATAATAGAAAAATCTCTAAATACTTCAAATTTCTGAAAAATTAATGGGTCAGGTAGGAAATCTCAAAGGAAATTAGAAAAATTTTTGAAGAAAATGAAAATACAATCTATGGGATGTAGTTAAAGCAGTGTTTAGAGGGAAATTTACATTAAGTGTATATATTAGAAAAGAAGAAAAGTCTTCAATCAAGAACTTAAACTTCCACCTTCAGATATGAGATAAAGAGGAAATG
The DNA here is from genome assembly GCF_015220235.1 of Choloepus didactylus. Classification (NCBI taxonomy): domain Eukaryota; kingdom Metazoa; phylum Chordata; class Mammalia; order Pilosa; family Megalonychidae; genus Choloepus; species Choloepus didactylus. The sequence continues at coordinate 171,476,286 of NC_051310.1, forward strand.
AAATCCAAATCAATCAGAGGGAAGGAAATTATAAAGACAAGGGCAGAAATCCATGATATTAAAAACAAGAGAAAATAGAGAAAACCAAAGAAATCAAAACCTGGTTCTTTGAAGAGATCAATAAAATTCACAAACCTCCAGAAAGACTGACAGTGAAAAAAAGGGAGAATACACAAATTACTAATATCAGGAATGAAAGAAGGGGCATCACTACAAAAAAAAAAATGGAAACATTAAAAGGTTAAGAGAGAATACCACAAACAACTCTACTCACATAAATTCAACAACTTAGATGTAATGGAACTATCCATGTAAACCACAAATTCCAAAAACTCACCCCAGATGAATAGATAATGGATTCATTCAATAATATTAAGAAAATTGAATTTGTAGATAACAACTTCCTGAAAAAGAAATCTCTAAGCCCAGTTGGTTTCACTGGCAAATTCTATGAACTATTTAAAGAATAATTAACTCTAAGTCTACACAACTTTTTCTGGAAACATAGAAGAAGGAACACTTGCCAACTCATTTTATGAGGACACCATTACCCTGATATCAAGATCAGACATTAAAAGACCAAAACAAAACAAAACAAAACAACAGACCAATATCTCTCAGGAAAGTACCTGGAAAAATCCTTAATGATATACCTTGGCTGAGTGTTTATCCTGAGAATGAAAGTCTCATTCAATATTTGGAAATCAATCAATGCAATTCACCATATTAACAATTCCAAGAAGAAAGTACACATTATCATGTCAATTAAAGAAGTAAAAGCATTTGACACAATACAACATCCATTCATGATAATAACTCTCAGCAAACTAGGGATAGAAGTGAACTTCCTCAAACTGATAAAGGGCTTCCAGAAGAAAAAATGTATATATACTTAATAGGGAAAGATTGAATGCTTTCTGCCTAAGATTGAGAACAAGGTAAAGATGTCTGCTCTCCTCAATCCTATTCAGCATCCTATTGGAAGTCCTAGCCAGTTAAATAAGGCAAGACAAAAGAAATAAAAGGTATACAGATTGGAAAGAGATAAAACTGTCCCTATTCTTGGACACAATTGTTTATGTAGAAAATCCCAAGGAATCCATGAAAAACTTTAAAACTAATAAGTGAATGTATCAAGGCTGCAAGATACAAGGTCAACACACAAAAATCAATTATATTTCTACATACTAGCAATGTAAAACTGAAAACCAAAATTAAAAAGTCAATACTATTTTCAATCTAAAAAAAAATAAATAAGCATAAATTAACAAAAGATGTGTGGGACTTGTATCCTGACAACTACAAAGCATGGATGAAAGAAATAAAAGAAAACCTAAGTAAGTAGAAAGACATACCTGTTCATGGGTTAGAAGTCTCAACATAGTAAAGGTATCAATTCTCCCTAAAAGGATTTATATATTTAATCAAGTACCAGTCAAAATCCCAGCAGGATTTTTTTTGTAGGTACAGTCTAACTGACTCTAAAATATATATGGAAAGGCAAAAACTAGAGTAGCTAAAACAATTTTGGAAATGAAGCATAAAGTTGGAGGAATCACACTACCCAATTTTAATACTTACTACAGAGCAACAATAGTCAAGGCAGTGTGATACTGGTAAAGGGATAGACATATACGTCAATGCAACAGAATAAAGAGTCCAGAGAGAGACCCAAACAGATATGGCCAATTGATTTTTGACAAAGGTGTAAAATCAACTTAGTGGAGGAAAGATCATCTTTCTAACATATGATGTTGGGAAATTGGACATCTGGATTTAAAAAAAAGAAAATTTGATGTAAATCTCACTGCTCATACAAAAATAAACTCAAAATGGATCATAGATCTAAATGAAAATCCAAAACTATAAAAATTTTAGAAGAAAATATAAGAAATAATCTTTGCGACCTTGGATTTTGTGATGAGTTTGTGGACATGGCACTAAAACCAGGAACCATAAAAGAAAAAAATAGATAAATTGGACTTTATAAAAATAAAAAAAAAAACTTTTCTCTATTAAGACATTGCTATGAGAATGAAAAGACAAGCTATATATTGAGAGAAAACATTCGCAAATTGCATGTCTAACAGAGAACTTGTATCCTAAATATATAAAGAACTCTCAAAACTCAGCAAACAATTCAGTTAAAAATGGACAAAAAGCCTTAATAGACACTTCACCAAAGAGGATATAATGATGACAAATAAGCACATGCAAAGATGTTCAACATCACTAGCCATTAGGGAAATGAAAATTAAAACCATGATGAGGTACTACTACATATCTAGTAGAATGACTGAAAAAATACAGACAATATCAAGTACTCACCTGTATGCAGAGCAACTAGAACTTTCATACATTGTTGTGGGGAATGCAAAGTGGTACAGCCACTCTGGGAAACAATTTGGCAGTTTCTTATAAAGTTAAATTTATACTTATCATATGACTGACCAGTTCTACTCCTGGGTATCTTCCCTAGAGAAATCAAAACTTTTGTCCACACAAAAACCTGTACAAAAATATTTACAACAGCTCAATTCATAATTGTCAAAATCTCAAAACAACTCAACTATCTTTCAATGAGTGAATGGATACATAAACTTTGCTTCATCTCTGTAATAGAATACCGCTTAGCAACAAAAAAGAATAAACTTTTGATAATGCAACAACTTTGATGAATCTCAAAGGCATTATTCTGAGTGAAGGAATCCAGTCTCAAAAGGTGACATACTGTATGATTCCGTCTATAGGACATTCATGAGAAGACAAAACTTTAGGGGGGAGAACAGGTCAGTGGTTGCCAGAGGTTAAGGTTTGGATAGAAGGTGACTATAAGGAATAGTATGAGGGAGTTCTTTTGGGTAATGGAATTGTTCTGTATCCTGATTATGTTGGTAGTTACACAAATTTTAACATGTGTAAATTCACAGAACTGTATACATAAGGAAAAGAGTCAATTTTACTATATGGGCATTAAAAAAAAAAACAAACCAAAATAAATTACAGCTTATCTTCCTCTTCTGTAGTGACCTTGAAAGTCGTATGTCCCATATGGCCTAGCCACAAGTTGAAAGCAGTCCAGGTCCTTCAGTTACCACTTGGAGGATAGGTCCTCAGGAGAATCACAAATCTGTATTGGGCTGTGAATGAGCAAAAATAAACATTCACTGTGTTAAATACTGAAAATGGAGGGTTGTTATAGTGGATAGCATAAATTATTCTGGGGTCTAAAATGATTCTCCAGGCGAAGGGAGAGAGGAAGGATGATAGAGGAGATGTGAAGAGAGGGGGGGAGTTGGTGGGTCCTGGGATTGGTGGGCTGGGCCTGGGGGGTATCTTTGAAGAGGAAGGGAGTCAGTGTCCATACAGCAAGGTAGAGATCTGAGTTCATGTGGAGATTCCTCCCTTTCAGGCAAAATAATGCATAGCAGTAATAGATTTTTTAAACTTTAAGGCATATTCAGAAAAAAAAAAAAAAAAAGGGTAAAATGATTTCCATTGACCAGAAACAGAAAATGGTGAGACTAGACCCTCAGGCTACTGAAATCTGGAACCAGAAACAGGCTGTGCTGGTCTAGTCAGCTACTGTGAAGAAGAACTGAATATAGATAGTGAATAAGAGGAGAGCAGAGCCAGTCTTCCTGCATAAAAATAAGGGGCATGGCCATGTCTCCTCACTCATGAACAAAGGCTGAAAAACTGATTACCATCTGTGGGCTAGAGCTGCTGTGGTAACCAGCCCAGCAGCCTGAACTACACAAGAGGAGGTTAGGGGTGACAACCCCTAGACACATAGAGCAGAACATGTTAATAATGCAGATGGTCGGGGAGAGTGGGGATGAAGAGAAAGAAATTAACATCCAAGAAGAACTCACAAACTAAAATTTCAGAGTACACAAGGAAAACTAACATTAGGAAAGATGACATGAGCCAATAACTTCAATACATAGCATCCTTCATTCTGAGGGAAAAGGACATAATAGGGAAATCTGAAAAGGACATTAAAATAATTATATTTTAGATCTTTTTGTTATAAAATTCAAGTTATGGTGATGAAATAAAAACAGGTGTGTGAGGGTCCTGCCCCCTTCTCCATTATTGAGATACACGCAGCCGACTACATGACCAGGCAACAGGCACACACACACCCCCCCCCCCACCCTGGGGAAAGCATTGAAACTTCCCTCCCCTAATCACTGTTAGTAACAAAATCTCTGGAGACCTTGTAGCAAAATCTCATGAGAAACTCTGATGTTGCAAAGAAGTGCCATTCTTTGGCACTCCTCTCTCTCTCCTGCAAAATGGCAGAATGCTGACTTCACCCTCCCAACCTGCTACCATCAGGAAAAATGGTTTCTTAGTAAGTTCCTAATTATATCATGGGAACTCCATGCCAGGAATGTTCTTTTGTCTTGGGGCTAATCTGGGTTGGAACATTTGATGAGCCAGCCAGGAGACAAGGGACTGCGGGCTGTAACGGGCATGATGAGTGATGGAAAAAGAAACAGATCAGGGGAATACCAGGATGGCCTGAATGCGCATGTGGGGAGGGGTGACGGCCCTCACAGATGAGTGGTGGCCACTGACGGAGTGTGGTGATGCCCAGAACTCCCAGCTGGATTGCTGGTTCTCCTGCAACAGGCTGCAGGACAGTTAGGATTTCATAAGAAGAGGGAGAGCCGTTAGGGCGCCACAGCTGTTGCATGGCCTCTATGAGAACCTGTGCGCTCAGCTGCAGAAGAGGCTCTGGCAGTCAAAGCTGAGGTTCACTGCCTAGAAGGGGAACTTAAGTTAGAAAGAGACATGCAGATAGCCCATGAAGATTAGAAGGATACATTAAATGAGAGGCTGAGCCACATAGAAAAAGGTTTAGAGACAGTAGCATGCTAGTATGCTAGAGTGAGAGGGCCCAAGCTGCGAAAAGGGCAAGTAAGGCTTATTGTGACTTCTCCTGACTGGGATCCCAAAGTGTGGGACTGTGGGACACTGTTGATTTTTCTTTGAATGAGGATGAGCCCCCATCTTACTAGGAACCTGAAATTGAGGAAAGTAAGCGTGTTCATCCTCTGGTCCAACAAAAGATCAAAATGAAGCAGATACAACACCCTGATCCCCAGGCTGGGGGTTGGGGGGGGGGGGAGAATGGTGCTGCAGCTGCCACTGCCCTAGCAGCACCTCCTGATTGAAAGGTGCTGGTTGCAATGTGAGATTATGCTGCCACTGAATTATGGGAAATTGGGAATCAAAAAGACAAAAGCTTAAAAGAAATTTTACCAAATTGGCTGCTGTGCCTGTGGGACACTGGCACAGAGGGAATACTTATTTCAGGACATGACACTAGTAAATTGGCCTCTATTACCATTCACCCTTCCCTCCGCCTATGTATATATTCCTTAGCCGCTTGATCTGAGTCCAGCTGACTATTCAATTGGTTAGTGACTCAGTGTAAAAAACTTGGCCCAATGTGGGGGACATGCTCCAGGTTACCCCCCATTGGAGCACGCTTGATGAATTACAAGATATACTAAGGGGGCTAGGAATGAAACATGCAGTTTATGCTGCTAACATTGTGGTACCAGATAACAAAATTTTAACCAGGGGCATAAAAAGTGCAATCTTTCATAGTGTCCTGAATCAATGGTACAGGACACTGGTGGCCATTCTTAGCACATTGGTGGGGCAAACTATCTCCAGTGCTGCCCAAGTAGTAGCAGGTCTCAGAGAATCTGAACACCTAAAGTAAAAAGAGGCTGGAGTCAGGGCTATGGGCTGTGTCCCAAAAAGACATGATGGTCCAAAACATGTGTCATGCAGACAGATGTGGGCTGACCTAAGAGCCACTGGCACTCAAATTGAAGCTATTGGTAGACAGCTGAACCCTGTGCTAGGAAGGTTATGGAGTAAGTTAGCAACAGGGCAGGGACACACCAAATTTAGAACCAGACCACAAGAGGGAGAAAAGATCTCTGGCCAAAAAAGTTGGCTCTTACAGTGTAAACAGCCCTCTGCTCCCTCTGCCAAGGAGGCATGGCAAGCCCCTTTTCCCCTTGCACAGGGAGTGGTCAAGATCCCGAAATAAAAGCTATATATGGGGACACTGGGGATTGGAAGCTGCATATTGAGTTAACTATTTTCTGGTCCCTCACTAATGAACATAAATTTTCAGCACTAGTGAATACTGGAGCAAAATGCACTCCAACATAGGGAAAATGTACATGGCCTAGAAGCCTATGTTAGCCATTGCCTGGTGTAGAGGCCAAAATATTAAAGCAACACAACAACAATTACTAATGCAGATTGGCCAGCTACCACCTCAAAAGTACACGGTATACATATCTCCTATTCAAGAATATATATTAGGAAATTATATTTTGCAGAATACCACTGTGCAAACTACTGTAGGTGAATTCTGTCAAAACCATCCAAAGAGGACATGCTAAGTTGTCACCAGTAAAGCCACCCTCCCCCAGATGCACAGTAGTAATGTGTCAGTGTAAGTTGCCAGGGAGACATCAAGAAATTATTGCCACCATTAAGGAATTAGAGAGAGTATACATTATAATCCCCACTCACAGCCTATTTAATAGTACAGTCTGGCCAGAAAGAAAAACCAGTGGAATCTGGTGAATGAATTTTGATTATAGAGAGCTTAACAAAATAATTCCTCCTTTGTTTGCAGCTATACCAAATATGACTACTTTGTTACAGGATGTAAGTACACAATCACGCCAGTTTCATTTGTGTTAGACCTTGCTAACACTTTTTTAGTATCTCGTTAGGCCTCTCCAGCCATCCTACATTCGTTCTCATATGGGAAAGACAACAATGGACATTTGCCATGCTACTACAAGGATATCTTCATGGTCCTACTATTTGCCATGGTTTGGTAGGTCAAGATTAAAAAATGTGGAAACCTCCAGCAGAGGTCACTCTCTTTCATTATGTTGATGATGTATTCTCTTGCAGAATTGGAAACTGCTGCTAAGACTATTCCCTCAGCTGTTGTTGATAAAGTGCAAACTTACCCCACTCCACATACTCTTAAATAGTTTATGGCTTTCCTTGGTGTGTTGGGTTATTCAAGACCATTTATACAGCATTTAGTGCAGGTTCTAAAACCTTTGTATGTCCTAGTTAGGAAAGGAAAAACATGGGAATGGGATGTTCCACAGCAGGCTGCTTTTGAAAAAACCAAATGAGCTATTGCACAGGCTGAGGCTTTACGGGGGCTGGGACCCAGATGTGCCTTGCAAATTAGATGTGGTCAGTACCCATATTGGCTTTGGGTGGTGCTTTTGGCAAAGGCAACAGGCAAAGGAGTCCCCATTGGCTTTTGGTCTCAGCTCTGGAAAGGAGCCGAACTGTGGTACAGTCTCTTAGGAAAACAACTGTGTGCTGTCTATAATGCCCTGCTGAAAGTTGAAGGACCAACCCCAAAATGCCCTGTGTCGTTGCACACTGCCATCCTCATAAAGGGGATAAAAAACAGCAAATAAACTGCATTCAGGGAGTGCTCAGCTGAGCACTTTGATAAAATGGGAAACCTATCTACCGCAACATAGTATTTTTTAACAACAGCCCATTAAGGGCAGAAATGCATGCTAGTCAAGGACCAGTTTCCTATGTGGAAGAACAATGCTTGCCCCTCCTTGCTGATCCTCCCAAGGTGGCTGTTTCTGTGCCCACCATTGACGGATGTGGCAGTATGGATCAGCCCGCCACCTGGACAGCAGTGGCTGATATGGACACTATATGGTGGGAAACTGGGACTATGCAAAGCAGCCAGGGTGCTGAATTAAGGGCTGTTTGCATAGTCATTGTTCACGAATCAGGAGATGCACTAACTATTTGTATTAACTCTTTACCTGGCAATATGGAAGCAGATGCTTTAGCAAAAGTCCATAGTCTGGAGCCGACATCACACAAGGCTGCTGAATGGCTAGATGGGAAAACAGGACACTGAGGAAATAAGACTCTGTGGAGGGTGGTGCAGCAATTCTAGTTGTTCATCCCAAGGCAACAGCTGAAAGACGTGTGGATGCCGGCCCCTCCTGCTTGCTGCGACAACCAAGAATGCTTCTTCACCAACTCAGTCACATTGACCATGAGCAGATCCCAGTCACCAGATGGCAAGTAGACTACATTGGGCCCCTTCCCTTACCTGAGGGTGCAAAATATGCCTTTACAGCCATAGATGTGGCTACTGGGCTGTTACTGGCATTCCCAGTAGGAAAAGTCCACAGAGGACTGCAATACATAGCCTAGAGGAATTAAGAGCTTTTTGGGGGGTTCCCACACACATGGACAGTGATAGAGGGACCTCTTTTACCAGACAGTTAACCCAAGCCAGGGCTACTGAACATGACATCTTATGGGCATTTCATTTGCCACACAACCCCACAGTAGCAGGGTTAATTGAAAGAATGAATGGGCTTTTAAAAGAGAAGCTAAAAGATGACAAACAATTCCTGAAGCAGTGGACCCATCAGTTATATTCAGTCCTCACTAGCCTCAATTCCTTGACTAGAGCAGCCACTCCCACTCCTGTTGAGTTGGTACCTGCAGCACTCATGCAAATGCTGCAAATTCAGCTAAAAGGATCGGCAATGCTACAACCCCAATGAGGTAATGAAAATAATTTGCTCTTGCCTGTGTCACAAATGCGTTAGAAACTGGGGGAAATAAGGTCAATTGGCTATGGTCCTGACCATTGTAACCACCCATGCTTATTGGGAATCCTAAGCCCATGGGGTATTGGTATTGGGGTCACCTAAGATTTAAGATATATATATATATGTATGTATATATGTATATATATATATATATACACACACACACCAACCAGGGACCCCCTGTACCTCAACCTCAAGGTACTGTATGTATGAATTTGTGGACACTTATTATGCCTAAGCTAACCATAGATTGAACTTGAGAAGACTCCCTGCAGTTGCAGGGGGAAAAAGTGTAATATCTAAAACCCCTCATAGCACCCCTTCCCCAGTAACTCTTCTGCCCACTAATGGTAACTTAGCTTGTATATCAGCAAGAATTAACCCTTATTGTTCCCCATAAATGACTTTCTTTTAGCCCAAACCACCCTAGGGGCCTCAGCAGTAACTCATGCCCACAATTGAACCCAGTGTTGGGTTTGCATGGACTTGCCACCTTTAGGTGTTCCTGGCCTTTCTTGACCTGTAACCCCCATGAATTGGACTGTGTGGAACACCCTGCTGGTCTGGAAGAATTCAATGCATTTGGAAAATAAGCACAGATTTTAGTAATTGTCAGTAGCATCTCTTTGTGGGGTTGTTATTTCTATGGGGGTGGGGGACACTTAGTGTTCTGTTGTCTCTTATCATGCAATGTCTGTTCTGTAGTCAAGGTAGTCTGCTGTGTGTGGATGGATTGTGAGGAACCAGGGCCCAGGGCCCCACCACATCCTCCATTACTGATATATATGCAGCTGCCTAACAGGCCTCCCCCCAGGTGGAAAGCATTAAAACTTCTTTTCCCTAATCACTGTTAGTAACCAAATCTCAGGAGACCTTGTTGTAACCATATCTCATGAGAAACTCCATTGTCACAAACCTTTATAAGCCTCCCCACCTTGGCACTCCTCCCTCTCTCTGCAGAATGGCAGAACCCTGACTTCACTCTCCCAGCCTGCCACCATCAGGATGTCTTCTGTTTTGTGAGTTGCTAATTAAACTCATGGGTAACTCCATGCCAGGCATGTTCTTTGGTCTTGGGGCTAATCTGTGTTGGAACAAGGTGAATATAGATAAAATGAGAATTTTTAAATAAAGATAACAATATAATTACTGAAACAAACAAAATCAATGACAGAAAACTCAATAGATGGTAAAAATTTTGGATTGGACCCTAAGAACAAATTAGTAAATTGGAAAATGATGTTGAGGAACTCACCCCAAACATAAGACAGATAATGAGATGAAAAAAAAAAAGAAGGAAAAATTAAGAGACGTGAGGATAGAATGTGAGGCTCCAATGTATGTCTAATGGGAAGAACACGAATAAAGAATGGAATGAATGGTGGAAAGACAATAGCTGAAGAGACAATTGCTGATAAATCAGAATTAAGGAAAGATACTGTTCAGAATGAAAGTATACACTAAATGCTGAGCAAGATAAATATATTTTGAAGGACAAAAACAAAGAAAAATTACTTCATGTCTTAATTTGCCAATCTACTGTGATAAATACCACACAATGGATTGGCTTAAACAATGGGAATTTATTGTCTCACAGTTTCAGAGGCTAGAAGGCTTGCTTTCTCCCCAAGTGTTGGTAGCATTCTGGTGCTGACTTGCCTCAGTCCTTGGGGTTCCTTGGCCTGGATCTCTGCCTCCCTCCATGTGGTGATGTTCTCTCCTTTTTGGCTACGATGCCTTGAGGGTTCTCTTTATAAGGCCTCCAGTAAAGTAGATTAAGGCTTACCCTGGTTGAATTTGCCACACCTTAACTAAAAATAACATCTTCAAAATGTCCTCTTTACAATGGGTATAAACCACAGGGATATGGATTAAGATTAAGAATATGTGTTTGTCAGAGTCCATAATTCAACCTTCCACACCTTGTAACTAGATAAAAATGTATGTACATGATAATTTATGCCAAACATTCTTAGGCACACCTACATGTTATTGAAGTCTTTTGAGTAAATGAAATGAGAAATTTTCTTTTTATTTTTGTAGCCTCCAAAGTCCCTAGAAAATGACTTTGCTTATTGTAGGTACTCAGTATTTGGTGAATGAATGAAGGAAAACTCTGAGGGGGGAAATAGGCCCCCTACACCTTGCTTTCCCATAACGGTGGTGGTTAAACAGGATGTAACTGCTTAACGCTGACCTTACTGAGTCAGGGTGGGATGGATGGAGTGTGACTGAACTTTATCTTCCTAAATCATACTCCATGTATCTGCTACTGCTGCAGGAGGAATTTTCTAAGGAACGGAGGTTAGGACCCTTTCTCTAGCTTTGTTTTATATTCAGAGCATATCTGATAAGAGCCTAAGTGAGTCTCACCTCCCTGAAATGCCAAGCTTGGATTTAAATGCAAGTGTACTACTATTTTTTTTACCTACCTGCCTCCATCCAGCAACTGAAATCAAACTGCTGGGAGACTTTGGTTTGAGGAGGATTTGAGTGGAAGAAACATTTACATATTTAAGGCTTCTTCAAACAGTGGAAAGCAGTACAGTTTCCTCCTGTGTTGGAAACAGAGAGATGCTTTCAAGTGGGACACTATTTGCCTGCCACAACTGATTTCCCCCTGACGTGCCACCCTCACAATTCCATCGCCAATCTAGTCTCAACTTCTGTCATGGGCAGCAGCAGCCATGGCCTCCCAGAGAATGCTTCTTCCTAGTTCTTCTCTACTCTTTATTTTTGCCTAAAACAAAACTTCTAAATAATGTAGGTGATGATGTGGGTATGGATTTCCTGATACTTTCCTCATCTTTCTTCCTGATAATTCATATATGCACAAAATCTTAATCATCTATTTTTTTAAAATTCTAGTAGAATCATGAGTAAAAAAAACTGAACTGCAGATTTCTGTGAATTCCCACCTCCCACTTCGTTCCCATGAATTCCCTTCCCGAGGATTCCAAGGTCATTGACAGAATATTGAGCTAATCAAAAGCAAACTGTATTTTCAATCTTTAAATATTAGTTTCAAGGTTCTTTGGATTTTGTCTATATTGGTGTTATTTCAGGATTTCCAGTTAAATGTATAGAAAAAATAACTAAATATTAATTTCTAATAAAAATTAATTAGAAAATCATTTCTATCTGAAAAATTCAACAGGGATTGTTATTCAAAAAAATCATTAAAATCGGTGTGTTGCTGCTAAATAGTCTTTGCATTTCTTGTCATCTACACAAAACTTTTGGATTTTCTTCCTTTGGTGTTAACAACTTGTGACTTTATTCCATTAACCATGAAACATTTTCTTAATAGAAAAGTTTCCCTTAATTATGGGAAATTAGTAGTTCCCCTAATATAGTTTTTTTTTTCTCAACAGGAGAAAAAATATGAAAATTAAAAAGCTTTAAATGAAGTGGGAAATAATTTACACAATTTTCTTTATAACTTGCAAACAAATATCACTTTATTTTTGTCTATGCATAGTAGACAAACATCATGATGTCATTGAGCATTTTTTAGGTATAGCCCATGATGAGGCAAGGTGATTTGTATGTTTGTGTGCAAGTTATACTCAGATACAGTATTCAACTAATCCTTGTCTCTGAAGTTGCTAAAGTAAATGATTCAAATTAGAAAAAGATGGTGGTTGGGAAAGGCAAGTGTCTAAATTACTAAATGGTGGAGGAACACACTCCTGTTTAGCTGGCTGCAGTAAAATAGAAATTTCTAAATTGAAGTCAGTGCATTGTTTTCTAAAGTACACATCAGGCTTCTGCAGTTGGTTTGAATAAGATGCATGAAGTGTGAATTTGTGAAGTTGACTGTCATACACCATGATCCCTTGGTGCTCTCCTTGGCTGGGTTCATGTTTCTCTCGTAAGTGTAGCTTGTTGAAGGCTTCTGTGAGAGCTGTTGAGCAGGAGAGTAAATTTCCTAATATTTCTCCTACTTCAAGAAGAGGGTAAAAAAGGGTGGGGAGGGGGCTTAAAAACACTTTTGTTTTGCAAACATATTTTGGAGGTTCAAAGGTGGATGGATAAAAGTTGAATATGTCAAATCTAGAAGTACTTGAGCAGCTACAAATTTCCTACAGCAGAAAAAAATGATGGTTTCATGGTTGATTCAGATGTATACCTCAAGATAATTGAAACTTTTACCAGGGGTTTTGGACTTTCTATAAGGAAGAAAAAAAACAATAATTGGACATTGTTCATTGCAAATACATTAGATTTGTACAGACAAAACATTCATGAAGTGCAATTATAGCCAGTGTTGCTATATTAGTATGAATGTTAATAGCATGTTTGTTTTTGAAATGGGTTATGCATTCTGATAAATGTCTGCTTTAATCTAGTCATCTGTGTATCACTTGTCTAAGTACTCTCATTTAAGATGCCATATCCCTTCTTGTAGCAATAAAGGGGTAAAGCAACATTAATATTAAATAATTAGAAAAACAAAAGGGGAATGATTAAACATATTTACATAATTGAAATAACACTGTGTCTCAGTGGGAAATCGGGACAATGTTGTCTCCTTTCAAAGTAATTCATAATTCAGATTTTTAATTATGGCATATTCATTCATTTAAAGATGATTCTGGATGAGAGGGCCACTAATGAAATACAATCATTAGCATCTAAACAAAGTAATTTACAAAGTCTCCTTTAGGGGAAAAGATTTCTAGAACATCATCAATCACACAAGATATGCAAAAACAAGCAATTAAACCACACACAAGAACTACAACAGCCTTATATATCAGTAATGTACACATGAAAACATAACTGATTACAATGATTAGACTAGGGTAGTGTGGTTAATTTGTATTTTATGTAGTGATTCCATGGAAGAATGCACCCGGACAGACACATTATACATAGGAGGAACTTTGCTTCATTAATACACACATAAAACACATTACAAAACACATACATACACACACATACAACAACAACAGAAAACAGTGAAAATCAAACCTTAAATTTTGAGCTGTTGCCTGGACATCCATGTGGGATCGAAATCATGCATACTTTAATAAAACATCTTCCTTTCTCCTGCATCTCTTCTTGCCTGCTGTTTGCTTTTATAAAGTGGCAAAATGTGGGCTTAGAAAGTATTTTGTGAGAGGCAGGTGCTGCACTGGTTTCTCATTATTTGTACAAATCCTGCTTTAAGCTTCCAGTGACAAAGTGCTTCCAGCCCTCATGGGGTCAGTGATTTACTGGCTCTTCCTCCATATACACAATTACAGATCATTAAGCATGCAGCAGGACTAAATGGATAGTATAATTCTCTGACTTTTAATGCCTGTATACAGTATCTTGCTAAATGGACCCACAAAGAGGCTGGTTTCAAAACACTGCTCTGACAGGCCGTATTATAATCTTGTTGAAAACCTATGCTACTTACTTCTGTGGTTCATTTTTCTTTGTGAAGGTGGAAGGAAGGCTTGGGTATAAAAGGAGAAGGACTTCGGAGAGTGTCTGTCAGGGAGGGGGGAATCGACCGAGCAGGCTGGCACCCCTGGTGTAAGCTGAGCTGCCTTTGATAACAACCAGCTACAGGAGCCAAAATATGCTCTATTGGGTACTCAAAGGATGAAAATACTGGTTAATTTTCAACAGTGCTCCTTCATTTGACTTTACAATTCATAACAGTGAGCATTAATGCAAGAATGGCTTGGTTGAGGAGGAGTTTAAAATTAGAGCCCCTCTTCTCATTAGCCCCAACAGCCTGACCCAGGGTGACTGAGAAGCAATTTGTCGCCAGATTCTCATTTTGCTTCTGTTATGGCTTCTTGTAAATGAAGCACAGCAATTTATTGTAGCACCTCTAGGAGTCAAGAACATAATGTGTAAAACACATACAAAAAAAAAATCTTTCTTCACATTCATTAACACCCAGCACATAGGGGCTGTTCACTTTTCCCTCTAATGAAGGAGGGGGATCTTAAATCTAAAGCTTTCCATCATGTGAAGAAGTCCTCTTCAGGCCATTAGATGGAGGCTGAGTTGGATTGAAGAAAGGTCATTGACAAAAACAGAGAATGGCAATATGAGGAAAAATAGAAAATGGATAAAAGAAGAGACTTTAGAAGCCTCAAAGACTAGAAAGTACATTTTTGGCATCAATGATCAACCCTTCTTGTCTCTCACTGTGTTTTCTGTTGTCAGTAAAGAAAAGAATATCTGGCTTTTTATTTAGCTGGAAATTGCTCTATTCTCATTTCCTCACCCTGATCTGACCTTGCAAGAGACATTTAGTTAGGTTCATTTGAAGAGCACATTGTCTACGATCTTTAAAACGTGTTTGCTTATTCCTTCCTCGCTTCCAAGCCTTTGCAAGAAATTGCAGTGTCTGTGGTTTAATGTATTCTGATGTGTAACAGGCTGCTCTTGCCCGGGGCTGGGCGTGTACTTTCATCTTACTTCTGTGATTAATTTTGATTAATGGTTTGGTTGTGTAGGGTCTCACAAATGGCATCTCCAGATGAACCTAATAGCAAATTATTTTACAGTAAAAATTGCAAGAGGGTCCAGGATTGTCCATTTGGGTTAAATGCTGAATGTTGCTGTGCAGTGTACTTGGATATTATTAACCATTTTATGATGTAGTAATAGGCACTCAATATTAATGGTGATAATAGTAGTCTTTTAAAAATCATTTTAGAAAAAGTGATTTTGCTTTTGTAGAACTGGATGAGAATGTAAATCAAATCTGAAATATTTTCTTTTGAGAGTTTGTTGAGTATTTACTAAGTGCCAGGTGGATGACATGAATTAACAAAGCAACCCCTCACAACACCTTTGTGATATAGCATATTCATATTATTAAGGTAGGAACAGGAGATTAAAGTATCTAGATATTATCATCATCCCTGCTGTGCAGATGAGGAAACTAAAGCACAAAGAGGTTATATTATATGCCCCTACTTTCAGAGTTAGAAAGGGGCAGTGCTGGGATTCCATCCCAGGCTGTGTTGTACCAAGGCCTGCGCACATGTTCTCAGCTGTGCCAACTCTCGCTGCATTCACCTGTTGTTCTAAACTTCCTCTTGTTTCAATTAAGTTTAATAGACATCAATTTTTTTATGTCACATGTTAAAATTTTCCCAGTAAAAAATTGAAATTTGCCATACTAACATACTTAAACTTCTATCTGACTGAATAGATCAAATTTATCATAGGGAATATAACATTACTGTCTCTTTTCTGCCTAATCCAAATAACCAGCTTCCTTTTATATTGCACTGTTCTCTTAGCGTTTGACTTTTTTACTCTCCCTCTTACTCTTTGCGAGACGTGGATTGATACTGCTTTAGCCAGCTGAGTTTTGTTTTCTTTATGTTTCATTTGTTCTCATTCATGAAAAGAATGTCTACTAAGTATGGTTTATGGTTAACATTTGAAGAAAAAAATTGGGCACCTAAAAACAAAAGGTAAAAATTGCAGAAAATTTAAGAGTAAGAATTAAAAATCCTCTTTTGTGCAATTCTTGAGTTCTCTCTACTTTGGAACCTCAGGTCAGCATCTAAGTGCTGCAGAACAAGCTGGCAGTGCTGACTGCTGTCTCTAGCCCATTCATGGGGGGTGTGAGGTGGGTTCTCAGATTACCTCACCTGGGCAACTGCTACCATCTATAAACTGCCTGAACAGTGTAACAATGAAAGAACATTAGCTGCTCAGCCACACAGCTGAATCCCAGTGTTTCTCTGTAATTGTGCTTGTGTGTGTCTTTTGAAGTTCTGCTAGACTGTGAGCTCTAGGTAGAAAGGGACTGTGTTGGTCTTAGTGTATTCCTGAGTGCACAACACGGTGCCTGCCATGTAGCAGGCACACAAGTTGTTATTGAAGGAATGATTCTTCCTTAACTGAAAGAAGCCTGGAGCATCTGCATTCTACAGGCTTCAGAAAAAACTGAGCAAATGTGATATTGACCAGACACCAGAGGTCAAGCAAATTCTAATTATCTATTATTTCACCTAGAGCCATTCCTTTTCTTTGGCTTAGCTGTCATATTCTCCCTCTAATTCTTATTTTCTTAAAATGAAATATGATTCCTTTGGGGACAAGATCTAAGTTTTCCTGCATAATGCTTTTGGTATATAGTAAGCACTAAATTAAAATTGCTGTTGGTTTAAACATTCATTCATTCATTGATCCATTGAAATATATATATGCTTATTATGTGCAGTTAGGCACTGAACTAGGTGCTGAGAATATAAAGATAAAAAATTCCTTCAGGAGCTCACAGAAATAGTAGGAAGAGACAGACACATAAACATGCAAAAAACAGGAGCTTCCTCCCCAATGGACTGTGTCTATACATTTAATTATCCAAGACTGTGTAGTTAATGTATTCAGGTGATTGATTAGGTTTATTTGTTAACCTTCCACAAAGCTACTTTTTTGTGAGGTAGACCCCAGATACAGATTATTAAATTAATCATGCTCATAGATGGACACAAATACATTCAGTGCCTTCTGAGTAATCCCACTCGGTTAAAACTTAATCTACTTCTATTTGACATCTTTTAGATATTTGTGGGCTGTTCTCACTTCCTCAAATAACCTGTAAGATGGTACTTCTCTCTTCTGGTTCTTTCTGCTTCATATCATACTTCCTGTTCTAAAGCATTCTCTATTTGTGACTTGCCTTTGGAGAGTCTGTTAGGATTTTAATGTCTCTGTAAAAGTGTGAAGACCACAAGAGGTAAATTTACAGTCAAGTTAAATTTCAGGGAACTTCACTCATGTAGAGCTGTAGAAATGTGTTTCCACAGGCCTATATCTTTGTAAAACTTGCTAAAATAAGATATTTTAACTGCTTCTGTCAATGCTTCTTTTGACTTCCCATCCAGAACACTTGCCCTCAGGTGGGTGGTATTAAAGTAGGTTTGAGCATTTTCTGGATATGACAAAGGGAAAATTTGTTTGGACACTAAATGTTGTTTGGATTCAGTGGGATCCATTTATGTGGTTTGAAGTCATTTCGGTGCATAGTTAAGTTATTCCAGCTGCTCTGGTCCTGATTTGATATTTGAAATGAAATACTGGTATCGATTAAGGTAAGAAAACATAAACAAGGACTTGACAATAAATTGGTTAATGAGTATTGTCAGTTCAAAGAGAATTTAAAATTAGTCATTGTATTAGAAAGCATAAAATGTCCTCAGGTCTTACACCTAATATGTGAAAGAAAGCTGAGAAGGATTTTCCCAAATTTGACCCCAATCCTAAACAGTTGCATGACTTTATCACCATTATTAATAATCATTTGTGAAGCTGAAAGAAACATTTCTAACTAATCAAAAACAAAAAATAAATTTTTGACACCATGCCAGAGGAAAGACAGAACATTTTTCCTATTCTCTCTGTAGAAAATATTAACAACAACAACAAAAAAGTTGTCATATGAAGAAGCACTTAAGTAGTATGCAGCCAAAAACTACAAAAAGTATTAGAGAGGTGTGCCAAGCAGTTTAGTAATACATATATTAAGTTATTCTTGTGGATTTTGTGATTTTTGTATATTTGTTAACTTTTCTATATTTGTTGTTATTTCTTAGTCTAGATAAATGTTCACTTTCATATCTAATATTGTTTTTATAATGTTATATATTTTTTTCTTAAAGTGTCTCCCCCTCAACTGTAGAAGCTTCAGGCCTCATAAAACCTGGGTTTGCCTCTGGAAACTAGGCAGGGTTTCCACTAGCCCACATAACATGACAAATGGAGTGAGGCTGAATTTCAGCTGCACTTGCTCCCTTGGCTGGGTACCCTGCTATAAGGCACACATTGAAAATTCTGGACAGCAGCCCAAGGATCTGCCATAGAAGGTGCTTCAAGAAGGTTTCAGTCTTCTCAGTGTAATGTAAGACTGTCCCTCCTCTCCTTCCAGACACGATAGTTATAGTACAGTTTTCAAAAGAGTAAGTGACAGTAATTTGTTAGCACTCTCTGTTTGCATTAATTTTAAAAAGTATTTATTGAGCACCTACTCTGCTTGAGGCCTTGCTGGGTGATGTAAGAACCAGAAAGATGAGCGAGGCCAGTTTCTATCCTCAAGTCCCAGTCTAGTAAGGGAGCTAAGACATATCCAAAAGTTAGTCCAATGCAACATAAACAGTGATGAGTCTCATCAACGTTCTGAGAAAGCATTGTGGGTAGAGTGACCATAGAATCTGTTGTTCAGAGTGGGATACTTTTGAGAATAAAAGCAAATGCTGTTAATTATTAGGGTGGGACAAAAGACATAAAGTGGAACAGTCCTGAGCAAACCAGAGCTTATGGTCATGCTGGTTGTAAGGAATTATGGGAAGGGAATATTTTGGTGGAGTGTTTTGATTATGTATTACACTATGGAAAATCAGACTGGAAAGGGGCATCCATATTTCAAGGCACAAAGTGAGAACCAGAAGATCAGTGAATTAGGAAAGGACCCTTGAAGAAAGGGCAACAGATCATCAACTCCTGATCACTGTTTATCTCAATGTTGATTAGACCATGTTGCTCCTGACCCTCAGAGAAATGTTCATTATACATTATATTATGACAGTGAAAAAAAACTTAGAAAGAGAAGCTAATTAGATCACGTATCTCTGAGTAGTCCCCACTCTAAAATCATATGTCCAATAGTATTTTTCAGCAGTGGTCAGAAGCATTGTCTCAGGAGATAATGTTTTATGATCAAATGCTGTTTTGAAATGATAATATTTTACCATGTTTCCAACTATTATCAGGGTGTCTATAACCTGATCAGTTGCTTAGAAGATTGTTATTTCCCTGTGTTCAACCAACATGTCTGCAAGGACAGGGCTGAGAGCAACCAGTCAAAGCCCAGAGAATAGAAATGGTCAACTATCACCCGGAATAATCCACGGACTATTTCTGATACTAAAATTCTGACACCTTGCTCTTGTGACAAAGATGTTAACGAGGAAAGAAAATGGCACTAATTTAATCTATTCTTATGGTTCATTGTAAAATTAGACTAGCATGACACCAAGTTATAATAATAAATACTATAGTAATTTCACAATTCTTCCTACATGCTGTTCACAGTCCTTTCACATGTAAATTTGCCGTCCATTGCTTCATGACAGTGATTCTAAGTGCATTAAAGAGTTCTGAATTTTTTATACTTGATCTCCTAATTACATTGCAGGAACATACACAGAATAGTACCATATGCTGCCATTTGTCTAGTTTTTAGCATCTCTTTATACAGTGGATTCTCTTCTTCTCTGGGCATAGCATCTAATTCTGGAAAATAGGTTTCACCAGGAAGATTCACTATGAGGGGAGTTGTGAAAGTGAGAAGTAAAATTTGCCAAAAATTAATGTTCTTTCATGAATAAATGTACATCACAAGGTATTAATAGAGTGGGATATGGGGAAAAATTACAACTAATGCAAACTATGGACTGTAGTTAGCAGTAATATTGTGATATTCTTTCATAAATTGTAACAAAGGAACCACACCAATGCTGAGTGTCAATAATAAGTGGATATAAGGGGAATGGGATTTTTCTTTTTGGGGTAATCAAAATGTTCTAAAATTGATTGTGGTGATAAATGCATAACTCGGTGATTATACCAGGAGCCACTGATTATACAGTTTGGATAGATTGTATGGTATGTAAATATATGTCAATAAAACTGCCTTAAAAATTGCCAAAAATTAAGTCATTGGGAAACATTTTTATTTTGTAATGCAAATTGGCATTTTTATGAGTTAAAAATCACAGAGAACATTTAAAAGCTATGTCAGATTTTTTTTCTTTAGTTTTTGAGGGCATGTTTGAAAAGACTACATTATAACTATGGAAAAAAGATATTTAAGATCAGCATTCCTAGGTATCCCACTTTCCTTCAGTGCTTTGGGGGCAGTCAGCCAGCTACTGAGCTGGTGCACTGGATACAGATTACAGTGTTGGTGTTATGTGAAATTACAAAGAAAATGGAAGTGTTAGGGTTCTTTAAGGACCTTGAAACCCAGAGCAACTGGTTTTCTTACATGAGTTAGTGAATACTACCAAATGAGACACAGAACACTTAGGTCAGGTATAGTAAATGAATACGGTGTTTTCTGGTGGCCATAAAGAGGATGGAAAGTCCAAACAAAGCACCTTTCCCTGACTAAATCTTCTCATGGCTCACAGAACTGTGCTGTCCAAATCTGATCAAAGTAAGGAAATTCTTCACTTCAATGAAACTAGGAAGAAATGGTGGTCAATTTTATTTTATGCTTTTATTTTTAAATGTTTTGTCATTCTCGGTGAGAGGTTGCATGGGACCAAATGAGTGTCTACTTTCTGAGAGATGACTTTATACTATAGTTTTCCTCACTGGGAGTAGGAAATTGTGACCGGAGGAGAGTTCCAGGTTCATGTCTTTAGCATCTTGCCCACCAGGAAAGTGAAGACAAGGCTGTGACTCTCAAAGTAACTTCTCTGCTTGCTTATTTAATTAATTGAGGGTTGTAGGTGTACTGCAGCCTCTGAATTCCACTTAATAGCCTTAATTATGCAGGAAAACAATACAGTGTGTAAATTATTATACACCAGACATGACATAATTACAAGGCCAGTGTGGACAACATTTTGTTGAAGTGCTGCGTTAAATGAGTCACTGCAATGCTGAAAATATATTTTTGTATTTGAGAGCTAATGTACTGAATTGTTCTTTCAGAAACCTGGTTCCAATTGCTCTAAAATGCTCGGTAGGAGGAAAATAATAAATTCTGTGTCTTCTGAGATAAAAATCACATTTTCTCTTATATTGCTGGGCGGCACAATCACTGTAATTTAGGAAGGTTGCTATTATTGTATGAGCAAACTTTTTTATGTTATTACTGTTTATTTTAATGCAGGGGCATATTCTCTAGTAGATACATAATGAAAATGGCCTTGTATTAAAATTGTTTACCTGCTGTTTGATGGAAGGAGTTGTAGAAATTAGAAATAGAAAAGACCTCCTATGTCACCTGGCCCATCCCAGGCAGGGCAGAGAAAAAGATTATGCCCTAAAGCAGCTTTACTAGGGGTGCCAAAAATAGCCAACACTCTCCACTGAGTAAATTGCAGGAGGCAGGATAAGATCATTTGTGTCAATTCAGGAGGAAAAACAGTATTCCCACAGATGTTGAGGAAAAGGGGTACCAATTTATTGACAAATGTATTGACTTGGGTCATACATTTGAGGACTTTATGGTCAAAATAAATTTTTTAGTTCCCCCAGACTGATCCTACAGAACTGTACAGTAATGTCAAGTTCCCTGTTAAATCATCCATTTATCTGCCTAAGCACATAGGCATTGGAAATGGTGAGGAGAATGTTATTCTTTCACTGTGGAGATGTAATATAATATTGCATTGATTTGAATTTTACTACTTCTCATTTCCCTCCTGAATTTTCCAGAGGAGGTGCTAGGGAGCAATGAAAAGGCAAAAATGCACATAAAAGCAGGAAGAAGCAGATGAGACATAAAAGCCCTAGATAATTTATATCAGAAGTAGCCCATCAGCCATTAAGGTTGATATGATGTTGCAGTGATAAAGCTGAATTAGCTCTTGAAAAAACTGAATCAGCCTTAGTTGTCCCTTCTCTTGGTTTCTTAGACATTTCCTTCCTTTGTACTACCTTTTCTCTCTCCCTTCAGTGCCCTTTTTCCCCCAATTTTCTTCTCCAGATTCCCAAGAACCTTCCCTAGGGAGTAAGAATCTTCACCAGACTAAATCGGACAGGAGCTGATGTTAATCACTTGTATAAGGAATCCCTGTTTCAGGGTCTGCTTCTAGGGAATCGGACCTAAGGTACACTTTGACTGATGATGACCTTTGTTTCTTGAAAAATAGTTTCACTTGGTACACAATTCTAGGTTCAAAGCTATCTAAACTTAAGGTTACTATTTCATTTACTTTTAGCTCCATTGTTGCTGTTGAGAAGTCAGTTAGCTTCTAATTGTCATTGCTTTGTTGCTGTTTGCCTTTTCTTTACAGCTGCTTCAGCAATCTCTTTATTTTCGGTATTCTGCAGTTTCACTATAGCATTTCTAGGTGTTTATTTCTTTATATTTACCCTCCTTGGAATTTGTTGGGCTTCCTGAATCTGAGAATTTTTTGGCTTTCATCATTTGGGAAAATTCTCAACCGTTAATCTTCAAATATTGTTTATTTCTATTACCTCTCTTCAGAACTCCAAGTAGATTTATCACTATAGTCTTCTTGTCTCTAAACCTATCTTTTATATTTCTTTTTCTATCTGTACTATAATCTTTGTAATTTTCCAGACGTATTTTCCAGTTATTAACTTCCTCTTCAGTTGTTTCAAATTTGCTGTTTAAGAATGTTAATTATTATATTTTTAATTTCTAGAAGTTCTATGTATTTTAAAAAATCTATCTAGATGTATTTTTAAATTATTTTTATTATTTTATTTATTCCTATTTTACAGTGTTTTTTCTATTCCTAAAATGATGCTTTATTTACTTTATTAAGATTATTAAATATCCTTTATATTTTCTGTATAATTCTAATATCTACATTTTTTGAGAGTTGATTCTTCTTTCAGTAGTTTCCACTGATTCACACTCATAGTATCTTTTTACTCTTGTATTTTATGATTTTTTTCTGGTGAAGACATGTATTTTGCATGTTTTCTGGGGATGTCATTGTTGCCTGGGATTAAGGTGCATTCCTTAGTAGATTATTTGTACTTGCTTCTGTCAGGAACATGGTGCCACTCCCAATCCAGGATCACTTTAAACTACATTTCTCAGCTTCAGTTTGGGTTGGAAGTGGGGGTTAAAAAGGTAGATGAAATTTTGGCTCTAAATCTTCATGAAGGATGGTTTGTGGTAACAGATTTTCAGAAGAAACTTTTTTCTTCAGTTCAGAGTCAATACCTAGATATGCAAGGTTTTTTCCTATTTCCCTTTGAGAGCGCAAATTTTTTTCTCTAGTTTAACTCTTCACTTGGGGTATTTTTTTTAGGGGATGTATGTACAAAAGAATTAAGAGGGAGCCTCCAATCTTACTTCCACTTTGAATGGACTCTCAGTTTTGTTAAAAAGTTGAAATCAGTGTTGACCAATAGAACTTTCTATGATAATGGGAATGTTTTGAATATAAACTGTCTGATATATAGCCACTAGATGCTTTGTTCAGCACTTGAAACATGGCTACTGAGAAACTGAATTTTTTATTTTACTTAATGTTTTAAAGCTTAAATTAAAATGGCCACTGTGGCAAGTGACTACGGTATTGGACAATGGAGATCTAGGTCTTCAGGGATCAGTAGGTGCCTCGAGAGTAGAAACTGTTTTCAGTGCTCTCTTACCTTTACAGATTAATGTTTCCTCATTAGTTATTTTCTTCATTAGAGAAGTTGTGGTTTTACGGAAAAATCATGCATAAAATATAGAATTTCCATATACTATCTTATTATTAACACCTTGCATTAGTGTGGAACATTTGTTACAATGGATGGTATCACATTTTTATAATTGTACTATTGACATAGTCTATGGTTTAACTTAGGGTTCACTGTTGTGTACATCCATGGATTTTTTTAAAATTTTATTCTGCCACCATATATACAATCTAACATTTCCCTTTAATCACATTTGTGTACGTATTTCAGTGCTGTTAATTACATTAACAATATTGTGCTACCATCACAATCATCCATTACCAAAATGTTTCCATCATTCCAAATAGGAACCCTGTATTTTTAATTTTAAGCCTTAATTTCCCATTCCCTATCCCCACCCCATTCCCTGGTAACCTATATTCTAGATTCTGACTCTATAACTTTGTTTATTCTAATTATTTCAAAACAATGAAAGCACGTAGTATTTGCTTTTTGTGTCTGGCTTATTTCACTTAACATGATGTCATCAGGGTTCATCCATATTGTCATGCGTATCACTGAATAATATTCCATTGTATGTACATACCACATTTTATATATCTATTCATTGGTTGATGGACACTTGGGTTGCTTCCATCTTTTGGCAATTGTGAATACTGCCACTATGAACATTGGTATGCAAATATCTGTTCAAGTCCTGCTTTCAGTTCTTTTGGGTTTGTACTTAGTAGTGGGATTGCCAAGTCACATGGTAGTTCTATATTTAGCTTTCTGAGGAACTGCCAAACTTGTCTTCCACAGCAGCTGCACCATTTTACATTGCCACCATAATGAAGAAGTGTTCTATTTCTCTGCATCCTCTCCAACACTTCTTATTTTCCATTTTTTAAAATAGCAGCCATTCTAATAGGTGTAAAATGGCATCTCATTGTAGTTTTGATTTGCATTTCCTTGAAGGTTAATGATGGTGAGCATCTTTTCATGTATTTTCTGGCCAATTGTGTATCTTCTTTGGAGAGATGTCTGTTCAAGCCTTTTGCTCATTTTTTAATTAGGTTGTTTGTCTTTTTGTTGTTAAGTTGAAGAATTTCTTTATATATTCTGGATATTAAACCTTTTTGGATATGCAATTTCCAAATATTTTCTCCCATTGTGTAGGTTATCATTTTACTTTCGTGACAAAGTCCTTTGAGACACAATAATTTTTAATTTTGATGAGGCACCATTTATCTATTTTTTGCTTTCTTGCTTGTGCTTTGGGTGTAAAGTCTAAGAAACCATTGCCTAACATAAGGTCCTGAAGATGCTTCCTTATGTTTTCTTCTAGTAGTTTGATAGTTCTGGCTTTTTTATTTAGATCTTTTATCCATTTTGAGTTGATTTCTGTATATGGTATGAGGTAGAGGTCCTCCTTTTTTTGCAAATGGAGATCCAGTTTTGCCATCACCATTTCTTAAAATGACTATTCTTTCCCAATTGTGTGGTCTTTGCCACCTTGTCAGAAATAAGTTGGCCATATATGTGTATTGCTGACAGGGCGACGCAGGAATGAGACACGGACACAAAGCTAAGTATCCAGGGAGCAGTGGGCCCACTTGCCTCTTGGGCTAAGTGGACGACAATGCCGAGTTGCTCCAGCTATTTATTAGAGCAGATCACGTGCATATGCTAAAGATCCTCGGGCTCGGGAGAGCCCACCAGATACCTACGTTCACATCAGGTGCATTTACATCAGGTGTTTACAGAAGCGTCATCATAGTCACAAGACTTACATCAGGTATATAGCGTTATCATAGTCACAAGACTTACATCAGGTGTATATCGTTATCATAGTCACAAGGCTTACATCAGGTGTTTACATTCATTATCATAGTCACAAGTTACACATCTTTACAGGGGAGGCCTGCATGGCATTCTATGCAGGCCTGCGGCTCAGCGTTCTAAGCCACCACCCTAGATATGCCTCAGGCAACATGGAAAACTTAGTTTCCCACATATGTGAGGGTTGATTTCTGAGCTCTCGATTCAATTCCACTGATCTATATGTCTGTCCTTATGCCAGTATTGTGCTGTTCTGATTACTGTGGCTTTGTAATTTGATTTAAGATTGGGAAGTGTGAGGCCTCCAACTTCATTCTTTTGCAAGATGGCTTTAGTTATGCACGATCCCTTACCCTTCCATGTAAATTTGATGATTGGCTTCTCCAGTTCTGCAAAGAAGGTTTATGGAATTTTAATTGAGGTTGCATTGAATCTATAAATTGCTTTGGATAGGATTAACATCTTAATGATATTTGGTCTTCCAATTCCTCTCATTAATTTTTGTTTCTGAGATCTTAAAAACTTTCCTGTCCATTAAAATATGCATTAAAATACTTAAAAATATCATGCCTAGCATTTTTAGCTGTTTTATACAGGAAAATATTTTTTCAAGATATGTAGTTTGCTCCATTGCTGGAAATCGAAGTTGGAGATGAAATATAAGCAGATACTTGAATGTAGTAAGGAAGCAATCAATGAAAAAAACTGTTAAGGAAGTGAGTTCCAGGGAAAGAACAAATACAAAGGCTCTGAGGCAAGAATAGGATAGAGTATTCAAGGATCATTGAGATAGTCACTGTAACTGCAGTGAAGTGAACAAGGGGAAAAGTAGTAGGAGGTAATGTCAGAGCTAGGTCATAGTCTTATAGGGCATGGAAGGGATTTTGGATTTTATTTCTCTTTTAATGGGAAACTAGTAGATGAATTTGAATGGGGGAGTGATGTGGATATGATTTATATTTTTCAAAGAGTACTCTGTTCTATGGAATGTAGTTAGTTAGGGAGATCAGTTGGGCTTCAGAGTAATTGAGGTGGGAGATGATGGTGACTATATGGATTTTCATCTCTGTTCCTAAAGCAATAAGGCTCAGAATACCATGGCATATGTACATTATTAGCATGACTGTTATTATCAACATCATCCATGATACAATGCTCTCATCTCTGCACCAGCTGTGAGGAAGGCTTCTTGGAAAATGAAATTATGTAATGGGGGGTTTTAATGCCATAATTTTCTTCTGCAAACTCTGCTTCCATTAAATTATTTTCAACATGGTGTATTTTAGTAAATTCCACAGTCTTCCTGGTTAAGGCAATTTCTCATCCAGTTCCACAAATTACTTGGAATATATTATTGAATTAAATAGAGTATCTGGTAGAAAGGCTGTTTATGGGCAGGGCATCATTTATTGCACATAAGTGCCATTATTCATCATTATGCTCATTTCAGCACAAAGGATTTATCTGCTTTTGACATCTTGCTCTTTAAAGTAACCCAATTTGGGCTGCATGTTGAGGGTTAAGAAGAAGCACAACCATTTCTCTAATGATAGAGCTATAGACACTAATGGCAGCATAAACCGTCCTAGGCAACTAAGAACAACTTGAGTAATACTTTTAAATACTTTAAGGGAAAACCTGAAAACCTATCAAGAAGGAAAAATG
The DNA here is from genome assembly GCF_015220235.1 of Choloepus didactylus. Lineage (NCBI taxonomy): Eukaryota > Metazoa > Chordata > Mammalia > Pilosa > Megalonychidae > Choloepus > Choloepus didactylus. The sequence goes on from NC_051310.1 coordinate 171,503,819, forward strand.
CAGGTTTACTTTATAACGAAAGAGCTTTTACTTCTGGTCATTACTATTGTAGATGGGGAATAAAGGAAGCACATCTTCATATGAATAGGATTTACCTTTGTTAGTGTGTGTGTACTCATGGGCAATTTTTCCTAGAGAGCTCCTAGACAATAGAAAGCATGCCTTATGAGGATTCAGAAGAGCTGAGTTCAAGTTCTGGTTTGGCCATTCAGTGAGTGACCTTAGGCTAGTCAGTTTGTCTCTTGGGCTTCATGCTCTAAAATTCTATAGTTCTGCAGTCTCTCAAGGAGGGTGATCAATTCCCCCTGGAGAAGTGTCTCACTTTGTATAACTGCCTGCAACTATGATCCACAGAGGCATCAACCTCAGTTTTCTGTCTGTTGTGCAGTACTATGTCAAAGACTTTAATAATAATTTTTTGTGGTGAAGATAGGGCTGATAATAATGTTGAAAAGTGCATGAACTTGAATATTTGTCATATTTTAATCTATTTTATTAGATTTAATGTCTCAAGAAATACTGCCATGGGAAGCATAGCATACCCATGATTCCTACCATCTTTTGTCTCCAGTTTTTATTGGTGTTATATTCCCTGTAGAACATTGTCTCCCTTAAATAAATAACAGAATAGAGGATTATTAAATGTTTTACTTCAGTGTTGCTTCAGATTTTCCATTTATTTTTTAGATATAAGTTTCTGAGATTGCTTATCTAGGATTAATAAGAAGAAAAAGTAAAAGTTGTGACTGTAGGAAGGCATGGGTAATGGAGAGGGTAATAATACATTTCAAAGTTAAAGTGAGAGTGGTTGGAAGAAGAGAAAGAGTAGAAGTATGAGGGAGGGAGAGAGGGGAGAATTTATTCTACTTGCCCAATAATTATATTTATAATACAAGCCTTTTGTCAAATCTTTCATTCATTTATTTATCAAGTATTTGTTAAATGACGTTATGCTAGGCTCTGGGAATACAAATAGGATATCTTCAAATAATGAAGAAAGATCCTCATAGGTTCATCAAGAAGTGTAAAGCAAACTTCTTTGGAAGTATATAGAGAGATGAAAGTTCTTTGTTATTCTTGAGGATGTCAGGGAAGTTTAAGGAAAAGAGGTCTCGAAGGATGAGTAGAAAGTCATTCATGCAACAACAAATATTTATTGAACACCAGTTACATGGCAGATTTTATTCCTGCTGCTGGAATACAGAAATAAACAACACAAATCTTTTCTCTCATGGAGCCTTCATTCTGGATGATGGAGACAGAAAATTATCATACAGTCAATTGGCTTTTTCTTTATAAGTATTATAGAAAAAAATAAATCAGAATAACAAGAGTTTAAAATAATGGACAGTGCTATTTTATATGAGGTGGATAGGATGGCTTCATAAAGAAGAGGACATTTGAGTAGGAACACAAATGAAGGAGGAAGTAAGCCATATGGATATCTGGGGTGTGAGCATTGTGGGTAGAGGGGAAACAAGAGCAAAGACTCTGAAATGGGAGCATGCTTGATGGGTTTTAGGTACACCGAGGAAGCCAGTGTGACTGGAGCAGAGCAGGCAAGGGGGTCAGTGATAGAATATGAGATTGTAAAGATATTGTAGGGGCCATGATATAGAGGGCCTTGTAGTCTAGGTAATGGCTTTGGATATTACTATGAAGGAGATGAGAAATCACTGGAATGTTTTGAGTAGAGTAGCATGATCTGATTAGGATGCTGGATGAAGAACAGACTGTGTGCACTGGAGAGGATGGCAAGTAGTGGTGGAAGCAGGGAGACCTGTGAGGCAGCTATTGTAAAAATCCAGCTGAAGGATAATGGTGACTCAGACCAGAGTGTAGCAGCCAGCATGATGAGAAATGGTTGGTTTCTGAATATATCTTAAAAGTGGAGTCTTAAGCATTTGGTTTTGGATTGGGTATAGGGGATAAGAAGAGTCAAGAATGATTCTTAGGTTTCTGACGTGGAAAAGCTCTAACATTTATTGAGACAGTAAGGGCTGCAAAAGGAACAGATGTGGTGTGGGAGGAGTGGGATATTAATACTTTTGTTTTAATATGTTAAATTTTAGATATCTGTTTATTAGACATTCAAGTGGAGATGTTGAGTGGGCTATTGCACAGATGAGCCTGGAGGTCAGGGGAGGGATCAGGGTTGTGAAATGAGTTTGGGGGTCATCTGTGTAGAGATGGCATTTAAGTCCTGGGACTGGATGCAGTCTCCTAGGGAGTGAGCAAAATAGAGAAGAGTCTTTAGGATGATCCTTGGATTGCTCTGACATTTAGAGCCTCAGATGATGAGGAAAAAAAGCAAAGGGACCCAGAGAGAGCAGCCACTGAATGAGAAAAACCAAAAGTGAATAATGTTCCAGAGGCCAAGTGGAAAAAGTATTTCAAGAAGGAGGAATTAGTTATGTCAAATGCTGCAGATGAGTCTAATAGTATGTGTGTGTAGGATTGTTTGCTGGATTGTTGACCTTAACTAAAATAGTTTCAGTGGCATGGTGGAGACAAAAACCAATTTGGAGTATATTCCAGAAAGGAAAGGAAGTCTCTGTAGCCATCATGTTAATGACCGTGGATCTGGGACCAAGAATTTCCTGCATCAGTCATTAGACAAGGTAGTTTCCTGCTGGATAACATCAGAGAATGTAAAACCCTGAAAGAAAAATTTATGAAATGCTTTTAATCCAAATTTTGAAAATACCTTGTGCAGAAATGTATCAAAAAGATGTTTAGAATGCAGAATGTAAAGGCGGTCAATGGCAGAAGAACAGTTTTAAAACCTGAGATTTGGAGACCTAATAGATGAAAAATCAGAAACAAATTTATTTTTAATCAAAAGAAGATAGTTGGACTATGTTTGAGGGATTGAATGTGACAGTGCAATTACACTACGATGTCTGCTTAAACGTGAGAAAATTGATGACCAGTTATGCTCCATTGTGAAATATTACCTAAAACTGGCTACTTCCTTGCCAAATGCCCTTTAAGTATTTGGCAAGAGAATTAGAGAAAGGGCTTTTCTTTTAAACCTCCCAGAATTATTTTTTTAAATTATTCCTTTTAGGTCTTTATTGGCCCCTAAGAGGATGTTTTGTTTTGTTTTTAAATCCATGAGTGAGCATTTTACTTCCAGGGTTAATTCTGCCCTGAGCCAGTCCATAGGGAAGTTTGTGTTATAAGAATGCCATAGTAATGTTTCAATTAGTAAGTGGATACTTTTTATCTCCTATTAAATGATAACTTTATGTTACAGTGCTATGAATATTTCTTATCATTAATATGCATTTAATACAAATTTCAGTATGTTATAAAATAGCTTTCACTTTTCATATTCTTAAACATATAGACTATTTTATTTCCTTCTTTTAAAAAATAAAGTGCAAAATATGAAGTGGGAAATATTCTGACATTTGACCTATATTACTTCTTGAAATATTCAGGTTATGTCTGAACACAAAGCATCTTTCTAATAAGGGGCAATTTTCTGATTTGTATCAGGTAGTATTTATAAAATAAGATATATAAATTCTATTAATTATCTCTTTCATATCTTTCAAAAATAGCAGGCCAATACATTTGCTGTTTGACCCAGAGAGAGAGAGAGAGAGAAAGAGAATAGAAGTGGAGACAGAGTATATAAACAATTCATCAGGTTAATCATCTTGCTTGGGATTTGGAGTTGTGGTCAATTGCAAAAATGGCCACAAATTCTTCCTGTCCCTGTTTACATGCATCACTGTAATGAGATTTTTGCAGATCCTCCAACAAGAGGAGGAGTCTACTCCAAGTTGAGTCACTGGGTTATCCCCATGACTCCATTTGACCAGTTGGACATTGGCAAACGCCACTCAGTTAGAGGCTTCAAAAGTGCTTGAGCTTTGGGAGTTTTCCCTTTGCTGCACTTGGAACTCTGAGAAAACTCATATATATATATATATATATATACCAACTGTAAATGCATCTATATGTACACCAAAAGACATGTACAAGAATGTTCATAACTGTATTATTTGTGATAGCTGTTAACAGAAACTCCAAAAGATTCTAACAAAAGTAGAACAGATAAATGAATTTTGTCATATTTGTACCATGGAATATTGCACAATGAAAATGAACAGAGTACTGCTGTAATATTAAGTGAAAGAAGCCAGAAACAAAAGAAAACATACCATATGATTCTGTTTACATAAAGTTGAAACGTGTAGATAATTAAGGATGTTAGAATACTGGCAACCTTTGGAGAGATAACTAATGGGAGGAAGCACAAGTTGGACTTCTGGTGAGCTGATGATGTTCTATTTCTTGATCTAGGTGGTGGTGACATAGATATGTTCACTTTGTAAGAATTAATCAAGCTGTAAACTTATAACTTACATGTATTATATGCTTCCATATGAAATTTACTTTAAAAGACAAGTTATATAATAATGCATAAAGTTTTCTCCAAAATTTACACACATATAGAGACATACAGACAAAACTAACACACCAAAATCTTAGCAATGAGTATCAATCAGTGGTGAGGTTTTCATTTTTGTTTTGTTTTGTTTTAATTTTTTTATTATTTTGCATTTTACAAATTTATTTCAATGAACACAGCTTTTGTGATCAGAAAATGGCAATAAATATTTACTCAAAATTAAGATCTTTAAGGTTTTGCGTGCAGGATGGTTGGGGCGAGGTAAGACTAGAGAGCAAGGAAACCATTACAGAAGCATTGGTAACAGCCATGCCATGGGCTGAATTGTATCCCTCCAAAAGACATGGGATATGTGACCTTATTTGGAAATAGGGCCTTTGAAGGTGTTATTAGATGAAATGAGGTCATATTGGAGTTGGATGGGATCTTAATCCACTATGACTGGCATCCTTCTAAGAAGAGGAAATCTGGGCACATACAGACACAGGAGGGGAGAATGCCATGTGAAGAGACAGACACAGAGAGGACAATGCCACGTGAAGGCTGAGACAAGAAGAGGGTCATGTGGAGATGGAGGCAGAGCCTGGAGTTGGGCTTCCACAAGCCCAGTAACACCAAGGATTGCTAGCTACTGCCAGAAGCCAGGAGAGAGATAGGGGACAGATTCTTCCCTACAGACTTCAAAGGGAGCATGGCCCTTCTAACAGCTCATTTTTGGACTTCTGGCCTCCAGAACTGTGAGACAACATATTCCTGTTGTTTCAAGCCACCTAGTTTGTGTATTTTTTTATGGCAGCCCTAGGAAATGAAGACAGGCCATATGAGAGGGAATGAGGGCCTGAGCTGAGTTAGTGGCAATGAAATGGAGAAGAAAGGACGAATTCACTAGATCCTAAAGGGTGAGATCCACAGGAAGATGAATTGGCTGAGTGGTTAGAGAGTGAGGTGGTGCATTAAGCTGAAATCAGGAGTTTAAGAGGAGTAGCATGTCTGGCTGACTTTTGCGTGTGTGGCAATGTGGGGCGGGGGGGTGGAGTTCAGCCTGAACATGTTGGGATTGAGTTCCTTTTGGGACATTTGGTAGAGATGCCTCATAAGCAGTTCAAACTATTACTTAGAATGTCTCATTTTAACATTTTCCATGGTTATCAGTTGATAATCTACCCAATCTAACTGAATAAAATGAGTTAGCAAATGAAATCATTTTACCCTTTTGAAATGCCTTCACTGCCTGGCCGCAGGCATCCACAAATGAGTTCCTTGGTAAATGAAAAACAAGTGCCTCAATGAGTATCATGCTCTCTACCACTTAACGTGAATTTTCATGGCACAAATTACTCCTCAGAAAAAAAAGGCACAACTTCTTACAAGATAATGACTGAGCTATAGAGTATGAAGATTAAATGGCTGGGAGCTATAATTGCATCATCATGAAAGATTCTAGAGTTCAAAAACAAAAGAGATTATTTATTGAAGCTTCAAGGTAATTAGATGATTGAGAAATGTTTTCCTTCTTATCTATACAACAAACGTGAATCAGGGAAAAGAAATTGAGATAGAAGAGAAAGGCTTTAAGAACAGGTTTAAGATTACACAGTAAAAACTTTCCTGTATTAGGAAAACCTAATTAGATGATATACAAACTACTTTTGGTACTTAAGTGGTTGGTTACTACCCCAACTTCCTGGGAGAAAAGCAGTGACTCTTTAATGCCTACACTAAAGAAATAGTCATTCAGACTGTCTATTCAAGACCTATAGTCCTTAAGATGACATGGGAATAAAGAACTTAATAATGGAAGAAGTCCAAATTTCAACCCATCTGCACAACTGAATCCACCAAATCTTGCTAGACTTCCTTAATTGAAAAATCTCTTCCTCTCTTTCTCTGCATCCTACACAGTTTCATGAACTAATCCTTAGACTTGAATGCCCAGGGTGAAGGCAGTATCTTTCTCAGTTGTTAAGTTTCACCAAAATGTTGGTGAAAGCGATTTGTATTCCCGAAGAGCCAATGCATAACAAATCACCTTGTACCTTTTTCATAGGATGTTATCACTGTCCCTGCCAGGCAAAAACACTAGTAAAGAAGTTGAGCAATTTTCCAAAGCCATGCAGCAAGCCAATCAGTGATGGAGTTTGGATTGGGACTGGGAACCTCTGGGTATAGTTCAACACTACATGTTATATTATGTTATATTATGTCAGCACTCTTCAATAGAAATGTTCTTAAACTTTCTAAAATTTCAATAAAATAGGAAAGATGGTGGGTTTTTCCTCTTTTGTAAGAAAAATTAAGTTTTTTTTTTGAAAAAACATAAATAGCTGCTTAAGAATTGAAAAATGAAGCAATGCTAGAACGTAAAACAAGAGTGCTTGTCTTAGGCTTTGTTGTACAAATTGAGTGAAACAGAAAATAAAAATAAGCATAAGTGGGAGAAGTTAAAAGGAGACACTAAAAATTATATCTCCGTGCCCCATATCTTCCCTGCTTACCCCCTCAGGTTGCCATTTTTTACTTCTTTTCATCCTCCTCTTTCTGGAAATCAGCCTCAACAATGGAAAATGGAAAAGCAATATTGACATCCAGTGGAAAAGAAAAGGGAGAAGGAAGGAAGGAGGGCAAGAAGGAGGTAGGAGGGAAGGAAGGAGGGGTAAAAGGAAGGGAGGGAGGGAAGAAAAAACCCGGACACAGAATCTAACAAAAGGTCAGGGAAACATGGGCTGAAAATATGTTTGGGCCCTGATTATACAGGAATTCTGCACATACCTAGAGGAGCTTTTTACTAAACACTCTAAAGTGTAATGTTTTATTGTGACTGTTTAATGATACAAGGTAGTTTTAGTAATGTATTCAAGGTCAAGAAATGTTGCTTTTAAAAATTTAAGGATATGAATCCCTCTTTGCCAAGCTCATTAACAGAAAATCATATCTTTATTATTTGTCTGTGGATTTCTAATCAATTACCATCTAATGCAAAAATAATCCCAGGAGCTAAAATGAAGTATTGTTTAAATCATGGAACCAAGACCTATAGTCAGACATGACCTCAATAATGCAAATGTATTTATGAATAGCTAGGAAGACAAATTCATTTATAACAACAGACAGTGTCAGGAGGAGATTAAAATATATATGCACCACATAGATGAAATAATTGTAATCAGGACAGAGGAATTACCACAATTGGAGAATTTCACTGAATAGCTGAATTTCATGTATAACACAATCAAATTTTCTGCCTCATTCAGTCTCACCAGTGTTCATTTCCTGGATGTTCTGATTAGTTTAAACTGTGGTTAATTGAACACTGAAATATTCGGGAAACCATAGGAACAATTTGCTATCGACAATTTCCACCTGTATTCTTAAGACTTACAGGCCATATAGATAGAATGAGATAGTCAAGATGAGTTCTATTTTCACTTAATGTCTGCCACGGAATTAGAGATTTTACTTAAGAGAATGTAAGGGAAGGGGCTATAAAACACTAAGGTTAAATCATTTGTTTGAATAGATGACTATAAATAATTTCAAAGTTTTAATCCTGAATTAGACTAGTATTTCTGTTATATTCTTATAAAAGGAATTTTCCGGTTCAATTACAGTTTTAAAAAGTCATTCTTTTCATCATGCTAAATTAGAACATTCTGCAGGAAAATGTTTTAAATAGATTAAAAATTAAGTGTTTTTACAGAATAACTCTCCATTCTTAGACATCTGTAGATTTATTGATTATCAGTTTTCAGATCTAGATGCATAATTTAAAAGCATGGGTTACCACAATCTATACTTTTTCCACCACACCCCACAATTCCCATCCCTTTAACTAAATTGCTCAGTATTTCTGAACCATTGCCAGTAGGTATCAAACAATATTTCCACAATATAAATACTCTGGAAGGGAGATGTTTTTATATTATTGGTATTTAATGTTGATGGAGTTAATGTCATAGGATCCTTTCTTTCCTCAGACAGTATTAGAGCTTCCTTTGGTCAACATGTGGGAGCCAGGTATCTCAATCTGTTACTGGAGCAATATATTTGTAGCCAGAGAATCACAAAACTTAAAGGTTCATTAATTCAAGTTTTTTGAAAGGTGAATTCTCTCAATTTTGAGCCTACATAGATCTGTTGACTCTGTCACTTACAAGGATTTTCATGTTGATGTAACTAATGTTGACATTTAGCAGTAACTTCAATCCTTATGCATTCCCACATATGTTATCTTTTATCTATTGGGGGCCTGAGGCAGTAGCATATTGTCCTGATTGGATTAAATCATCCTTAGACAATCTAGAGCATGTGAACTGTTGAGACAAGGTTAGGGAGGACAATCTGAGGTTGGCCAATACCTGTTAGAGAGACCATTGGCAGGGAAAGAGATAGGACACTAAAGAGAATATCAAATATTGGACCTGGAACTAAATTCCATCTATTCAGGTGAAGACCCTTATTTTACAGATAAGGAGCTAGAGTGGTTTGTTGACAGCTCTAAGATCAGGCAGTTAGTGAAGGAATATTCTCCAGGATCCCATGTCAGATGCAGCATGTCTGCCAGTGGAGGGGTGAGAAGTAGATGGAGCAGCTCATAAGACTATGTTAAGATTATGATGAAAGGACAATAGAGGAAGCAGTGAAATGGGAAAATGTGACATAGTTAGAGAAAGTCTCCAAAGGGGAGCCTTTTTTATGTGCATGCCTCCACTAAGCCATGACATGGCTGTCCCTCCCCCAGTGGTAGAACCTGGCTCCAAGTTTGTCCCAAGTCCTGTGATCTTTCCATCTGTATGACCTCTTTAGGTATTTAAAGGACATGTCTGTGTGTGTGTGTGTGTCTATGTGTGTGAGATCATTTCCATTTTGACCATTATCCTCATTTATTTACCCCTAGGAATGGCATTTACAAATGACAACATATTGACAATTAAAAGAAAACCCCTTGCTTCCAAACTCTAGAATAAGGCATTAAAATTTAGGGATAGGTCATTGAGACCATTACCATAAATATTTACAGAAAAGTGAAATGTTGTAGGTGTTTTACTGATTGCCTCTCCTATAACTCATCTGTAGTTTCAGCTGAGGGGTTAATGCAATAGCAAGACAGGTGTATCCTGATCTATTATTTTGCCTTTTTGGTTTTTGTGGGAATTGATGGGGTCTTGGAAATCTGCTGCAGGATGATAATGAAAATAGCGATTTGGGGCAGGGAAAGAACCCAAAGGAGGAAGTTTTGCATTTGGTGAGACAAACAGAATATTTGCAGGGCTTACTACTTTTGAAAACTCTTGAAAATTTGCTTAATGGCTTTGTTACTCATGAAGCACTTCTAATATCAAAAAGCTGTCAGCCAGCTGGATGAGAAATTCTCTTTCACATACAGTTAGAGGCACTGTTAAAAACTAGCAATTCCAATCCTACCACAAAATCAAAATTGCTCAAAAGAGCTGTCATCCCAGAATGTTTATATTTCTCTTATCAGTCGGTCAAAATGAGTGATAAATTTAAAAGGTGTTAGTCTAATTGATTTGTCCATCCATCTGTCCATCTACCCATCTATCCATCCATCTTTCCATCCATCCAGCCAGTCTATTGTGTGTATGATTTAATCTTAGGTGGTGTACTAGATTATCCTAAGCACTGTAGAGCAAGAGCATGCTCACAAATTTCCTCTGATCTCAACACTCCAAGTCCTTGATGCCCTTTCAATAAAATGTGCTGATAGAATGTAATGACTAACATAATTCTGACAAAGCAGAGAAAAGTATGCATGACTTATTAAGGTTAAGCTGTCTGAATTTTTAGTGCTGTTTTTAAATAGTTTTTGTTTCAATGCAAGTAACACATTAATACATTTCCTTTGTTAAAAATTCAAATATTCTATACAAAGCAAATACTCGAAAGAAAACAAAAGTACCCTTTCCAAGCCTGTTGTGTATCCTTCCAGATGGAAATATATACAATTGTGCAGTGTTCATGTTAACAGACTTAGATTGCATTGTTGTTCTGAATCTGGCTTTTGCACTTGATAACATCTGGGAAGTATTTCCTTCATCATGTAGTACTCTAAAAATTCTCTCTGTGGATATTAGAAGATGTAACTTTATCTTAGGTTTAATGGTCATGTTCATGATCCAGGTAGAAGGAGAAGCTATGATAATATTCTTAAAAACAAAAAACAAAAAACAAAAACAGCTTTATTCACACACCATACAATCCATCCAAAATGTAAAATCATTGGCTCTCAGTATAGTCACAGAGCTATGCATTCATCACCACAATCAGTTTTGAGAACATTTTCATTGCTCCAAAAAGAAAAATCCTGTACCTCTTAACCCCCCTATTTTTTACACTTAGCATTGGTATGTTACCATTGTAACAATTGATGAAAGACTATTATTACAATGTTACTGTTACCTATAATCCATAGTTTTCGTTAGTTGTATTTTTTTCCATATACCATCTGTGCTTGTTTGAATCTATTATGTCCCCCACAAAAGCCATGTTCTTTTAATCCAATCTTGTGTGTGCAGACTTATTGTGGGTGGGACATTTTGATTAGATTATTTCCATGGAGATGTGACCCTGCCATTCAAGGGAGGTCTCAATTAGTTTACTGGCATCCTCTATGACAGGATAAAAGGGAGAGACGTTTTGAAGAAAGCAAGAGATGCTCAGAGAGAAAAAGCCCAGAGACATTTTGTAGATAGCCATTGAAACCAGAGCTGACACAGACCCAGACATTTGGATATGCTATGCTAAGAGATGAAGCCCAGAGTTTGCTCTGGAGAAGCTAAGTGAGAACCCATAGACTCTTAAAGAGAAGGCCACCGGAATCAGAGCAACGCAACCCAGGAGCAAAGGATCAGCAGATGCCAGCCACATGACTTCTCAGATAACAGAGGTGTTCTGGATGACATCAGCCTTTCTTCAGGGTAGGTATCCTCTTGTTGATAGTTTGGACACATTTATGGTCTTAGAACTGTAAATTTGTAACCTAATGAATCTCCTTTATAAAAGCCAATCCATTTCTGGTATTTGCATAACAGCAGCTTTAGCAAACTGGAACACCACCCTATTATTAATATCTCATAATAGTGACGTACATTTTTTCTAGTTCAAGGAAGAAATTATTGTATTTGTACTATTAACCACAGTAATAATATACAACAGGGTTCACTGTGTTATACAGTCCCATGTTTTATCCTCTACCTTTCCTTCTACTGACATATACAACTGTAAAATTCCCCTTTCAACCACAACCACACCCATAAACCAGCACTGTTAATTACACTCACAGTAATATGCTACCATCACCTCTATCCATTTCTAAATATTTACAATCAACCTCATTAAAAATTCTTCATGAATTAAGCATCAACTCTCCATTCTCTACCCTCATTCTATCTCCCGGTAACCAATGCTCTAGATTTTTACTCCAAGAGTTTGCTCATTATAATTAGTTCATGTTAGTGAGACCATACAATATTTGTCCTTTTGTGTGTGGCTTATTTCACATAACATAATGTCCTCAGGGTTCACCCATGTTGTCACATGCATCAGAACTTCATTCCCTCTTACAGCTGAATAATATTCCATTGTATGTATATACCACATTTTGTGTATCAGTTCATCAATTGATGGACACTTGGGTTGTTTCCATCTTTTGGCAATTGTGGATGCCACAAGGAACATTGGTTTGGAAATGTCTGTTCACCTCCCTGCTTTCAGTTCTTCTGAGTATATACCCAGAAGCAGGATTTCCAGATCATATGGCAACTCTGTACATAACTTCCTGAGGAACTTCCAAACTGTCTTCCACAGTGGCTGCACCATTCTTCATTCCCATGAGCAGTGAGAACACTTGTAGTTTTCTTTTTATTTAATAGTGACCATTCTAGTAGGTGTGAAATGTTATCTCATTATGGTTTTGATTTTCATTTCCCTAACAGCTAATGATGTTGAGCATCTTTTTCTGTGCTTTTTAGCCATTTGTATTTCCTCTTTGGAGAAGGGTCTATTCAAGTCTTTTGCCAATTTTTTACTTGGGTTGTTTGTTTTTTATTGTTGAGTTGTAGGATTTCTTTAAACATTTTGTATATTAAACCCTTATTGTATATGTGGTTTCAAAATATTTTCTCCCATTGAGTAGGCAGCCTTTTCACTTTCTTGACAAAGTCCCTTGAAATACAAAATTATATAATTTTGAGGATTTCCTATTTATCTATTTTTTTTCCATTGCTGTTCTTTAAGTATAAAGTCTAAGAAACTATTGCCTACCACAAGATCTTGAAGATGCTTCCCTACAATCTAGGAGTTTTATGGTCAGATTCTTATATTTAGATCTTTGATCCATTTTATTTAATTTTTGTTTAAGGTGTGTGTGCTGGTTTGTATATATTATGCCCCCCAGAAAAAGCCATATTCTTTAAGCATTCTTGTAGGGCCAGGCGTATTAGTGTGGATTAGGTTGGAACCTCTTGGTTCAGTATTTCCATGGAGGTGTGGCCACGCCCATTCAGCGTGGGTCTTGATTGGTTTACTAGAGCTTTGTATAAGCTCAGACATAAGGAGCTCACTGCGGTAGCTGAGACAGACATTTTGAAGATGGCCATTGGAAGCTAATGCAGACATTTTGGAGAACGCCATTTTGAAATGCAACCTGGGAGCAAGCAGACACCAGCCATGTGCCTTCCCAGCTAACAGAGGTTTTCTGGATGCCAATGGCCTTTCTCTAGTGAAGGTACCCTATGTTAATGGACACTTTATAGCCTTAAGACTGTAACTGTGTGTATAATTTACGGTTCTCTAGGGAAACAGAATCAATGAGAGATATCTATAAATATAAGATTTATAAAGGTGTCTCACGCAACCGTGTGTATGCATGAGTCCAAATTCCATAGGGCAGACAGCAAACTGGCAACTTCAATGAATATGTTCGATGAACTACTCAGGAAATGAACTGGCAACTTCGATGAACTCCTCAGGAAATGCTTCGCTGGTTAGCCGAAGAAGAAGTTCCTCTATCTGTCTTGCTTACAAGTCTTCAACTGATTGGATTAAATCCAGCTGACTGCATTTTCTCATTGTGGAAGACATGCTCTTCATTGATGTCATCAGTCACAGCTGCAGTCAATTGACTGATGATTTAACAAAACAGCCTTCTGGTTTATCAAGCAGCCAGAAACATCCTCACGGCAATGGTTAGGCCAGTGCTTGCTTGACTAGACACCTGGGTACCATCACCTGGCCAAGTTGACACATGAACCTAACCATCACACTGTGTAACCAAGTAAACCCCCTTTTATAAAAGCCAATCCATTTCTGGTATTTTTCATCCCGGCAGCATTAGCAAACTGGAACAGTGTAGATAGGGGTCCTCTTTCATTCTTTTACATATGGATATCCAGTTCTCCAAGAAACATTTGTTGAAGAAATTGTTCTGTCCCAATTGAGTGGATTTGGTAGCCTGGTCAAAAATCATTTGGCCTTAGATGTGAGGGTCTATTTCAGATCTCTCAATTCTATTCCAGTGATCAGTATGTCTATCTTTATGCCAATAACATGCTGTTTTGACCACTGTGTCTTTGTAATACGCTTTAAAGTCAGGATGTGTGAGTCCTCCAACTTCTTTCTTCTTTTTCAAGGTATTTTTGGCTCTTCAGGGCCCCTTACCCTTCCAAATAAATTTTATAAATTGTTTTCCATTTCAGCAAAGTAGGCTAGGAATTTTATGGGGATTGCATTGAATACACACACACACATATATATGTATGTATGTATAACAGCCATCTTGAAAATATTTAGCCTTCCAATCCATGAACATGGAATGTCCTTCCATTTATTTAGGTCTTCTTTGGTTTATTTTAGCAATGTTTTGTAGTTTTCTGTATACAAGTCATTTACATACTTGGTTTACTTTATTCTTTGATATTTGATTCCTTTAGATGCTATTGTAAATGGAATTTTTATATTTATTTCTTCCACAAATTGCTCATGACTAGTGTAAAGAAACAATACTGATTTTTGCCTGTTGAGCTTGTGTTCTGCCACTTTGTTGAGCATGTTTATTAGCTCTAAAAGCTTTGTTGTAGATTTTTTTGGACTTTATATGTATAGGATCTTGTCATCTGTAAACAGCAAAAATTTTACTTCTTCCTTTCCAATTTGGATACCCTTCATTTCTTTTTCTTACCTAACTTCTTTAGCAAGAACATCTAACACATGGTGAATAACAGCGGTGGATGTGAGCATCTTTGTCTTGTTCCAGATCTAGAGGGAAAGCTTTCAGTTTTTCAACATTGAATACAATGTTAGCTGTGGGTTTTTCATGTTGAGAAAGTTTCCTTCTATTCCTACCTTTTGAATGTTTTTATCAATAAAAGATGCCTTATTTTGTTCAGAAAATGGCTTTTCTGCATCAACCAAGATGATCATGTGGTTTCCCCCCTTTGATTTGTTAATGTTGTGTATTACATTAATTATTTTCTTGTGTTGAGCCACACTTGCATACCTGGGATAAAACTCACTTGGTCATGGTGTATAATTCTTTTAGTGTGCTGCTGGATTCAACTTGCTAGTATTTTGCTGAGGATTTTTGCGTCTATGTTCACTAGAGAACTTGGTCTGTAATTTTCTTTTCTTGTAGTATCTTTATCTGGCTTTGGTATTAGAGTTATGTTGGCTTCATAGAATGAGTTAGGTAGTGTTCCCTCTTCTTCAATTCTTTGGAAGAGTTTGAGCAGGATTAGTATGAATTCTTCTTGGAATGATTGGTAGAATTCACCTGTGAAGCCATCTGGTCCTAGACTTTTCCCTCCTGGGAGTTTTTTGATGACTGCTTCAGTCTCTTCACTATTGATTGGTTTATTGAAGTCTTCTAGAGTCAGTGTAGATTGCCCATGCATATTCTGGTTTCCTAAAGCTGCTGTTATGCAAAAATACCAGAAATGTATTGGCTTTTATAAAGGGGATTTATTAGGTTACAAATTTACAGTTCTAAGGCTGTAAAAGTTTCCAAACTAAAGCATCAATAAGAGGATACTTTCACTGAAGAAAGGCCTATGGCATCCAAAACACCACTGTCAGCTGGGAAGGCATGTGGCTGGCATCTTCTGGTCCTTTGCTCCTGGGTTTTGGTTTCAAAATGGCTTTTTCCAAAATGTCTCTGAGCTTCTGTCTCTCTTAGCTTCTCTCTCACCACTCCTGTGCATCCTTACTTGTTCTCCTATGGTGTTTCTCTCTAAGCCTCTGGGGTCCTCTCTTAGCTTCTCCAGGGCAAACTCTGGGCTTCATCTCTTAGCTTAGCACCTCCAAGCATCTTTCTGTCTGCATCTCCAAGCATCTGGGTCTGTGTCAGCCCCAGAGCTCTCTTAAGGATTCCAGTGAACTAATGAACACCCACCTTGAAAGAGTGGGGTCACACTTCCACTGAACTAATATAATCAAAAGGTCTTACCCACAGTTGGGTGGATCACATCGCCATGGAAACAACCTAATCAAAGGGTCCCACCCATAGTAAGTCTGCACCCACAAGATTTGATTAAAAAACATAGTCTTTCCTGGGGTACATAACAGTCTCAGACCAGCACAGTGTGTTTTTAAGAAATTGTCTGTTTCATCTAAGTTGTCTAATTTGTTGGCATACAATTGTTCATAGTATCCTCTTACGATCTTTTTTATTTCTGTGGGGCCAATCATAATGTCCCGTCTCTCATTTCTATTTATTTGCAGTTTTCTCTTTTTTTTCTTTCTCAGTCTGGCTAAAGGTTTGTTTATTTTATTGATTTTCTCAAAGAACCAACTTTTGGTTTTGTTGATTCTATTGTTTTTTATTCTCAATTTCCTTTATTTCTACTCTAATCTTTGTTATTTCTTTCCTTCTGCTTGTTTTGGGATTTGTTTTCTGTT
Source organism: Choloepus didactylus (assembly GCF_015220235.1). Taxonomy (NCBI): domain Eukaryota; kingdom Metazoa; phylum Chordata; class Mammalia; order Pilosa; family Megalonychidae; genus Choloepus; species Choloepus didactylus. The sequence goes on from NC_051310.1 coordinate 171,520,155, forward strand.
CTTTCTCTAGTTCCTCCAGGTTTGCAGTTAAGATATTGATTTTAACTCTTCCTTCCTTCTTTAAAGCTATAAATTTCACTCTCAGCACTGCCTTCACTACACCCCACAAGTTTTGATTCATTGTGTTCTCATTTTCGTTCATCTCGAGATATTTACTTTCTCTTGCAATTGGTTCTTTGACTCACTGTTTAAGAGTGTGTTGTTTGACCTGCATATATTTGTGAATTTTGCAGTTTTCTGACTCATTGATTTTCAGCTTCATTCCATTATGATCAGAGAAAGTGCTTTGTATAATTTCAAAATTTTAAATTTATTGAGACCTGTTTTGTAACCCATTATGTTGTCTATCCTGGAGAAGGATCCATGAGCACTTGGGAAGAATGTATATCCTGTTCTTTTGGGTACAATGTTCTATACATGTGTGCTAAGTCTAGTTCTTTTATATTGTCATTCAAGTCCTTTGTATCCTTATTGATCCTCTTTCCAGCTGTTCTATCTATTCATGAGAGTGGTATATTGAAGCCTCCAACTATTATTTTAGAGATATCTATTTCTCCCTTCAGTTTTGCCAGTGTTTGCCTCATGTATTTTGGGACACCCTGGTTATGTGCATAAATATTTATGATTGTTATTTCTTCTTGGTGGATTGCCCCTTTTATTAATATATAATGTCCTTCTTTGTCTCTTATAACAGTTTTGCATTTAAAGTCTATTTTGTCTGATAGTAGTATAGCTATCCCAGCTCTTTTCTGGTTGCTCTTTTTGTGGAATATCTTTTCCTAACCTTTCACTTTCAACCTATTTGTTTCTTTTGGTCTAAGGTGAGTCTCCTTTACATGACATGTAGATGGATCTTATTTTTTTAATCCATTCTGCCAACCTGTGTATTTTGATTGGGGAGTTTAACCCATAAACATTCAAATATTATTACTGTAAAAGCAGTAATTGCTTCAACTATTTTATCCTTTGGTTGTTACATGTTGTGCTGATTTGGATATAGTATGTCCCCACAAAAAGCCATATTCTTTAATGTAATCTTGTAGGGGCATATTTATTAGTCTTTTGATTAGGGTGGGAGCTTTTGATTGAATGTTTCCATGGAAATGTGACTCACCCAACTGTGGGTGATAGTTTTGATTAGATTATTTCCATGGAGATTTGTCCCCACCCATTCAGGATGGGTCTTGATTAGTTCACTGGGTATTTAAGAGAGAAGCTAAGAGCCAACACAGACCCAGATGCTTGCTGATGCTTGGAGTTGCAGACAGAAAGATGTTTGGAGATACTAAGTTAAGAGATGAAGCCCAGAGTCTGCCCTGGAGAAGCTAAGAGAGGACCCCCAGATGCTTAGAGAGAAATGTTCTGGGAGAAAGAAGCAAGGATGCACAGGAGCTGAGAAAGAGAAGCAAAGACTGAAGCCCAGATTCATTTTGGAGAAAGCCATTTTGAAACACAACCCAGGAGCAAAGGACCAGCAGACACCAGTCACATGCCTTCCAAGCTGACAGAGGTGTTCTGGACATCATCAGCCGTTCTTCAGTAAAGTATCATCTTTTTGATGCCTTAATTTGCACATTTCCATGGCCTTAGACCTGTAACTTTGTAACTGAATAAATCCCCTTTATAAAAGCTAATCCATTTCTGGTATTTTGCATAATGGTAGCATTAGCAAACTGGACCATACGTCATATCTTATTTTTGTCTTTTTTAGTTTTACCCTTTCACTTACCCCTACTTATAGTATTCATTACTACACTCTTTTCCAAGCCTCTCCTGTCTTTTCCTTTCAGTCTGTAGAACATCCTTTAGAATTTCTTGTAGGGCAGGTCAATTGTTGATGAATCTCTCAGTTTCTGTTTATCTGTTAATATATTAAACTCTCCCTTATTTTTGAAAGACAGTTTTGCCAGAGAAAGAATTCTTGGCCAACAGTTTTTCTTTCATTGTATTAAATATATCATACCATTGCCTTCTCACCTCCATGGTTTCTGATAAGAAATCAGCACTTCGTCTTATCAAGCATCCCTTGTATGTAATGAATCACTTTTCTCTTGCTGCTTTCAGAATTCTTTGTCTTTGGCATTTGACATTCTGATTAGTATGGTTCTTGGAGTAGGTCTGTTAGGATTTTTAAAATTAACTTTATTTATCAAAGAATTTAAAAAACGTTTCAAAACAAAACAAAGGAATAGGAAGAACAAGTATCCTGAAATAACTTCATTGCTTCCAATATGCTCCTACCATACCACAAAAAAAATTAACAAACCATAGTCATTCCTGAGTATTCCCATTTCATTAAGATTACCCTTAGTGTCTTATCTGTTCTTGTTAGATTATCATTCCCCCTTCACTAGCTGCTATCTATCTCTAGGTCCCGAATATTCCACAATATTAGGATTGTAGGATAAATCTATTAGGACTTATTCTATTTGGAGTATGTTGTGCTTCTTGGACATGTACATTTATGTCTTTCATAAGAGTTGGAAATTTTCTGCCATTATTTCCTCATATATTCTTTCTGCCACTTGCACTTTCTCTTTTCCTTCTGGGATACCCATGATGTGTATGTTTGTATGTGTTGTGCTGTCATTCATACCCCTGAGACCTTGCTCAATTTTTCCATTATTTCTCTATCTGTTGTCTGTAAAATTTCAATTTTCTTGCCTTGTAGTTCACTGATTCTTTCTTCTGCATGTTTAAATCTGTTGTTGTATGCCTCTACCGTATTTTTAATCTCTTCTATTACACCTTTCATTCCCATAAGCTCTGTTATGTCTCTTTTTCTACTTTCAAATTCTTCTTTTTGCTTACCCAGTGTCTTCTTAATACCCCTTATCTCTTTAGCTATATTTTCCTTCATCTCCTTGAATTGATTTGGAGATTTGTTTGGACATCATTGATTTGTTGTTTCAAATCCTGTGTCTTGTCTAAAGTTTTGTCACTTTGACTGGGTCATATCTTCCTCTTTCTTAATATGGCTTGAAATTTTGTGCTGGTGTCTAGGCATCTAGTTTTCTTGATGAATTTAATCCAGAGGTCAGTTTCTCTCTTCATTAGGGTTTTCTTGTTTATTGGCTTTGTGCTAAAGCTCTTCTTTGACACTTGGTTTGATTTATTCTATTCCACTCAAATAGCTGGTGTTTAACCAGCAAGATTTTTTTCAGCTTGTATTTCTGTTTCTTTCCCTGGGTATATGGTACAATTTTTGAGATTGTGCTATTTGTGTAATTGTTTCATCTCTAGGAGAAAGCTTCCTTTCACTTGTTCCTCCTCCAGGAATGTTGATCTGTTCTGGCTTTTTTTTTTTTTTTTTTTTTTTAAATTAGCTTCTGTATGCTTTTAACACTCCCCCTCTGTCCCTGGAGAGGACATTCCCAAGTCAGTTTTTCTAGTCAAAAGACGCCCAGGGACCCATGAAGGGAGTGTAGATTGGTTTCAAAGTGCCCTGCTGAGGAGATCCAGAAAGACGCCAATCTTCTCTTTGACCGTTCCTCAAATATGTGCTTTCTTGGCCTGCCCAGCAGATGGCACTCTTCAGCCAACTGCTCCCCACAGTACTAAGGTGGTACTGTGCCTTTAAGTCTCAACTGACTCCAACACTGCCTGGAGCATGGTTGATACAGAGGCTGACAGCTGCTTTTGGCTAGGACAAATTGAAACTGTTGCTCATATCTCAGACCTGTGATCTGAATTTTCTAATCAAAAGCCATGAACTGTGCTGAGTCATGTCCCCTCCTTTTCTTGGGGAAGAGCCACCCTCCAGCAAACTGTCCCCTGCTGCCCCAAGAAGTTATTATGTCTCTAAATCAACCCCACCTCCTCCCCTGTTGGGCTGGGGTTGAAAGAGAGGCTGCTGGCTGCCTTCTGTCCTGTTTGGGTTGAAACTGTATCTGTCCTTGGAGCTGGAAGCCAGCAATCCAAATTCACTAATCAAAAGCTGTGTTGTTACCCAGCTATGCTGCCCACACAGTCCCCTTCTTGGGAAAGAGGACTCCTATTTCCAGCCAGGGAGTGGCTCCCATGGCAGCCTGCCATGCCAGTGGGCGATGGGAACCAGCCTCTGCAGCGTGGATTCACAGATCTTTACAGCAGTTTATCAGTCTCTTCTTTCCACTCTTCCTTGGATGGTATATGGTGTTCTGGTCTCCAGATCCCCCAAACAGTTGTTTCAGAAAGTCCCTGGCTGTTTACTGGTTTCTGAAGGACAAACTTGGTCCTAGAGCTCCCTATTCCACCATCTTTGATTGCTCTTCCTCAATAATATTCTTCATGTCTAATAGTGAGGCAACTGTGGAGGGATTGCCAATTTTCTTTTGGTTTTCTTTCTAAATTTCTGCTCTCTTCTACTGAAGAGTTGAAGAGTCAACAAACACAAAAGTCTAAACATTGTTGGCCCACATTGGAAGTTAAAGTGGCAATTCTCCCGATAGGGTTGCTACAGTCATTAAGGAAAACACCATCTGAACTTTATATGGTGACCAACAAATCAGGTTAGGACAGGCAATTCAGATCCTCTGGCCACGAATTCTAGGGTAAATGATGAGGGATATACCATATACATTTTCTCTGCTGGAGAGAATGTTTTACAGCTGTGTGGCTGAGAGGGTTAACTAACTCCTTCATGTTAGAACAAGTGCCTCAGCAAGAGAGAGACTATTTGAAACACAGCAGTGCCGAGTGCAGTTATTTTAATACTTTTCCTCCTCTTTGTAGGATGATTAATCCTATTACCATTTCATCAATCTATTTTATATTGAAATCTTAATCATTTTCTAATAAATTGCAGGGTATGGGAGATGCTAGCTGGCCCATTTCTTCTCTGTTTTCTCAGTTATTTTGCCTTTTTTGTACACCAGTGAAAAGATGTTGATTCATAGCTTCTTTAGATACCATGAATAATTATATCATTATAAATGAATTATTCTGAGTTTCTAGAACCATAGGGAAAAGAACACAATTTATTCACAAAGGTGACTGACCCAATTTTAACTCCTGCATCAAATTCTCTGAGTAGGTTGAGTTCCAGTTATATTCAACCCTGGGTAGAAAGTGGTTGCATTATGCAACTTCATCACCAAATTCAAGCTTCTCAATGTTATCCAAAGCTTCCTTCTTCCTCAGAGACCTAAGTCCCTTCCCAAAAGCCCAGGGGAGTGTAAACAAATCCCTTTCTTTCAGGATTACATGAAAAGCCAAGTCATCATCCAACACAATAAAATAAGCTGGTGAAGGAAAGAACCATTCAAACCTCTTTGATTCTAAGATGTAGGGAAAACACTTAGGAAACCTCATAGTCTGCCCATCAGAGTGGGAAAAAGGCTCCAATTAAATGGGAAGAGTACTCATTTTAAGCACTTTAAAATGTTAACATTTTAAAAATACAGTGCTTAACGTTCTGTAGAGCTACAACAAAGAATATGCTAACCTTAGTATTTACACACCAAGCTTATGCCAAGCCATTTCATAATGTATCTTTAAAAAGTTAATGCTTTCTCACAAAAAAAGACACTTCCTCCCTCCCCTGCTGATGGCCCATATGTTTCCAGGCATGTGAATTATATAATTTTGAAGTTCTAGTGGGGATGGTGGCTTGCAGGTAATGCTCCTATTACTAATATTATTGCACCTGATGCTCAGAATTGTTGCTACTGAATGGCTTGTTTTGTATCGTGATATTTTCTCTATATGAATTTGGCTGAATATACCACCTTTTCTTCAGGCGAGTTTCATGTGTGTTGTCTATGTTCTGGAAAATGGAATTAACTACCGCTTGCCCTTTCTGTTCCTATTATTCTTACCTATACAGAAGGACTCCCCCTCTTCTTTAATAAGTCATCATCCCTTGCATTCCTTGCATTAAAACTTATTCCTGGTGGTTTGGTTAGGCTATTGACTCTGGTATTTCATTATATTAAATTTTTATTAAATTTGACAATGCTGCAGAAATATTTTGCTATAACTCTGTCTTAGTTTCCCAGCAACTAAAACAAATACCAAACAATGGAGTGGCTTAAACAAAGGAACTTACTGGGTAATAGATTTGAGGCTAAGAGAAGTCCAAAATTGAGGTATCAGCAAGGTAATGCCTTCTCCCTGAAGACTGGCTTTCTGGTATTGGCTTGTGGCAATCCCTGGGTCCTTGGCTTTTCTGTCACATGGCAATTTCCTCTCCTTTTTCTTACAGGTAGTTTCCATTAACTTCCAGATTCTTCTCCTCCACATGGCTTTCTCTTCATAAAGCCTCCAGTAATAGGACAAAAGTCTAACCTCATTCAGTTGAGCTATACCTTCACTAAAAATAACATCTTCAAAAGGTTCTATTTACGTGATAGCAAAACATTGCAAATGTAATTAACAGCATTGAATTATACATTTAAATGTGATTGAAAGGGGAAATTTTAGGTTGTCTTGTGTTCCCAGAATAAAAAAAATAAATCCATGGCACTGCATTGTGGGGATTCAGGGCCTGAGCTCCCCCTGCTTAATGGGGAATGAAGCCCCACAGCACATAGCAGCCTGCGTGACTGGGACAGAAGTTAAAGATCATCAGATCTCATCTAGGAAGAAAGTATGTGCAGATGGTATCATAAACAAAGCATTGAAACTCCACTCCCCTGATCACTGTTGATAACAAACCTCCAGACCCCTGTGTCACAAGACTCTGCTGGAACTCTGTTCTCATACCCTATGGAATGTCTTTGTCCTAAACTCCTATAAGCTGCCCTTTGCACTCCTTACCGTTTTTGCAGAGCACTGACTTCCATTTTCTGGCCAGCTGCCACTGGGAGGAATCTTCTCCTATTCATAAGTCCTAATAAATCCATGTCTGACTCCCTGCCTGGCATGTTCTTTGGTTTTTAGGGCTGTGCCCACCCAAGCCCTTCAAGACCTGGGTTGGAATATGCACAACACAAAGAGTGAACCCTAAGCTAAACCATGGACTATAGTTAATAGTACAATTATAAAAAAATGTGCTTTCATCAGTTGTAACACATGTACCACACCAATGCAAGGTGTTAATAGTAGGGTGGTATATGGGAACTCTGTATTTTTTGCATGATTTTTCTGTAAGTCCACAACTTCTCTAATAAAATAATTTCTCTAATAATTCAACCTGCCACACACCCTAATCGTATAGTGTAGTTAAAATCCTTCCAAAACTTTGTAAATAGCATAACTAGAACACTGTCCACTGGAGTGAAAGAAAGTGAGCAGAAAATCAGAGATTAAAAAAAGAAAGACAAAAAGAAAAGAAGTTTAAGAATAATTTAGAACAGCAATGAAAAATACAATTACCATAATTATATTAGTGTTCTAAAACTTCAGAGGTGAAACAAGGACCTATGAGACTATCTAGATGACATCCCTCCTTTTACCCTTAGATGGAATAGAACCTGTCATTTGGTTCAGTCAAAGCTGTTCCAGTTTTAGATGTTGAATCTGCGATGCAACATTTTGAAACTCAGCTGTGGAGCAGCCATAGTGCATTTTTAAATATTCTTCTGTATTTTTAAATCTTTGGGTATCTTGTCCTAAATATGTAATTGTAATATAAGATTAGAATAGCACTCAAAGGTCTATTTATGTCGGTTGCATAAATGATACATTTAAAAATTTATGAATATGTATTACCATTATTAATGGTGTCTTAGATCACTAATGAGTATTGTTGTGTGTGTGTGTGTGTGTGTGTGTGTGTGTGTGTGTGTGTGTGTGTTTAAGTATACAAATTCCTGTGTGAGTGAATGGAGCTGATTCAGATACAATCAGAATCTCCCAAACTCTTGTCTATTTCTGGCATCAGCTTTGACTAGAATAATTTTTTTGAAGTTTGGAAGTATTTGCTGTCTTTCTTAGTTGGTGATTATATGTTCAATGGCAATTTGATCTTGAAGTAGGAATGTGGGGCAAGTTAATTTGTTTATTTGTTCTATCCAGCTTTCCAACTATATATATATGGTTGAGTTTGAGAAGAACAATTAATAGCACCTTTTTCCCCCTCCTACTTTCTATAAAAAATGAAAAATAAAATAGAAAGGGCAGATGGAAGAGGAAAAGTGGCCAGGAGTATTACAGCTGGTGGACCTCTGTGCCCAAGGAAGGTAACATAAAGAGTGGGGGGAAAATGTTGCCACTTCTGCACTTACGACCTCCTACTATGGTCTGGGCACTATGCAAGACTCTGAGGATACACCAGTAAATAAAGTGAAGTTCTTGCCATTTAAGAACTTATAAGCAAGTGGATGAATTAGATATATAATAAATAATTATGGAATTATGCAGTTGAGTGCTGTAATAGAGATATGCAAAAGATCTTCTAGGACTCTAAGGTCTAGAATGTTTAACTGTGCCTGGAAATGGCAATGTGTATATTGGGGAGTGGGTTGGTCAGCTTTATGTTTGTGTCTTCATAGGTCCAGACATTTTCTGATTCTGGGGGAATGTATTGTCTACGCTTATTTCATTTTGGAAATGTGCATCTATTCTTGATTGCAAATTGAAGATACTTATAATACATATTAAATAACTGATAACTCAAGGTCAATTTCTCAGCAAAAAGGAAAGAATAACTGAAGTTCAGTATCCTGAGTAAGAACTCCAATAGTCTAACAATTGATTCAACTAATTCCTTTTAGATTTTCATTTACTCATTGGGGTTGATGAAAATAAACATTATTTTGATATTCCTTAAACACACCTTTATCCTAATATACCATGTACTGTATTTTTTTCATGAGGTCTTTGCACTTAAATAAAAGCTTGTTAGGGCCAAAAATTAATATTTATTGTATTCTGTTCAGTACTGTGGTGCCTGGCATGGGGTATGCACCCAATTGACTGATTGATTGATTGATTTTTAAAGCAGTTTTATTTAGATATACTCACAGTCCATCCAAACTGTACAATCATTAGCTTTTAGTATAATCACAGAATTGTGGATTCATTACCACAATCAATTTTAGAAAATTTTCATTACTCCAAAAAGAAAACTCCATACCCCTTAGCAGACACCTCTCAATCCCTCTATCCTTCCCCAGCCCTACATAACCACTAATCTAATTGTTTCTATAAATGTATTTATATTTACATTTATGTAAATGGAATCATACAAATATAATACTTTGTGTCTGGTTTTTTTCCTCAGCATAATGTTTTTAAAAAATTATTGTTATTTTCTTTTAAATAGAGAAGTATTAGGTTTGCAGAAAAGTCATCTAAAAAAATACGTTTACATATACCCCCTATTGTTGACACTCTGCATTTAATACAACTGATGAAAGAATATTAAAATATTAGCATTAGAGTCCGTAGTTTACATTAGGTTTATTTTTCCCATATATCACCCTATTAATAACACCCTGTCATAGTGTTGTACATTTGCTATAATTCATGAAAGAGTATTCTTGTAATTGTACTATTAACCACAGTCCATTGTCCACAATAGTATTCACTGTATTATGCAGTCCCATGTTTTATCTTCTTTCTTTCCAGTAATATAAATGATCCAAAACTTCCCCTTTCAACCACATTTACAAACATAATTCAGCACTGTTTATTACACTCACAATAATGTGCTACCATCATCACTATCCATTTCCAAACATTTACAATCAACCTAAATAGAAGTTCTGCACAAATTAAGCATCAGCTCCCCATTCTTTTCTCCCATTCTATCCCCTATAAACTATATTCTAAATATTAACTCCATGAGTTTGCACATTATACTTAGTTCATGTTAGTGAGATCATACAATATTTGTCCTTTTGTGTCTGGCTTATTTCACTCAACATAATGTCCTTACGGTTCATCCATGTTGTTTCATGCATCAGGACTTCATTCCTTCTTATGGCTGAATAATATCCCATCATATGTATATACCATATTTTGTTTATCCATTCGTCAATTGATGGACACTTGGGTTGCTTCCGTCTTATGGAAATTGTGAATGCTGCCTCTATGGACATTGGTTTGCAAATGTCTGTTCCAGTCCCTGCTTTCAGTTCTTCTGGGTCTATACCTAGTAGGAGGATTGCCGGATCATATGGCAACTCTATATGTAGCTTCCTGAGGAAATGCCAAACTGTCTTCCACAGTGGCTGCACCATTCTACATTCCTACCAGCAGTGAATAGATGTTCCTACTTCTCCACATTCTTTCTAACACTTGTAGTTTTATGTTTTTTCAATAGTGGCCATCCTAGTAAGTGTGAAATGATATCTCATTGTGATCTCATTGTGGTTTTGATTTGCATTTCTCTAACAGCAAGTGATGTTCAGCGTATCTTTTCATGTCCTTTTTAGCCATTTGTATTTCCTCATTGGAAGACTGTCCATTAAAGTCTTTTGAAAATTTTAAATTAAGCTGTCTTTTTATTGTTGAGCTATAGGATTTCTTTATATATTCTGGATATATCCTGGATATTAAACCATTTTTGTATATGTGGTTTCCAAATATTTTCTCCCTTTGAGTAGGCTGCCTTTTCACTTTCTTGACAAAATACTTTGAAATACAAAAGTATATAATTTTGAGGATGTCCCATTTATCTATTTTTTCTTTCATTGCTTGTGCTTTTGGTATAAATTCTAAGAAACCACTATCTACCCCAATATCCTGAAGATGCTTCCATACATTTTCTTCTACGATATTTATGGTCAGATTCTTATACTTACGTCTTTGATCCATTTTGAGTTAATTTTTGAATAAGGTGTGAGATAGGGGTCTTTTATCATTCTTTTGCATATGGATATCCCGTTCTCCCAGAACCATTGTTGAAGAGACTATTCAGTCCCAGATGAGTGGACTTGGTAGCCTTATCAAATATAATTTTTCCGTACATGTGAAGGTCTATTTCAAAACTCTCAATTTGATTCCATTGCTCAATATATCTCTCTTTATGCCAGTACCATGCTGTTTTGACCACTGTGGCTTTGTAATATGCTTTAAAGTCAGGAAGTGTGAGTCCTTCAACTTCTTTCTTCTTTTTCAAGGTTTTTTTTTTTTTTTTTGCCCTTCAGGGCCCCTTACCCTTCAAAATAATTTTAATAGTTGGTTTTCCATTTCAGCAAAATAGGAATTTAATGGGGATTGCATTGAATCTGTGTGTGTGTGTGTGTGTGTGTGTGTAATAGACATTATAATGATATTTAGTCTTCTAATCCACGAACATGGAATGTCTTTCCATTTATTTAGGTCTTCTTTGATTTATTTTAGCAATGTTTTGTAGTTTTCTGTATACAAGTCATTTACATACTTGGTTAACTTTATTCCTCAATATTTGATTCTTTTAGTTGCTATTGTAAATGGAATTTTTATATTTATTTCTTCTACAGATTGCTCATGACTAATGTAAAGAAACAATACTAATTTTTGCCTGTTGAGCTTGTGTCCTGCCACTTTGCTGAACTTTCCACTAGTAGCTTTGTTGTAGATTTCTTTGGACTTTCTATATATAGGATCATGTCATCTGTAAACAGTAAAAGTTTTACTTCTTCCTTTCCAATTTGGATACCCTTTATTTCTTTTTCTTGCCTAATTTCTTTAGCAAGAACATCTAGTACAGGGTGAATAACAGTGGTGGTAGTGAGCATCCTTGTCTTGTTCCAGATCTAGAGGGAAAGCTTTCAGTCTTTCAACATTGAGTACAATGTTAGCTGTGGGTTTTTCTTGTGCCCTTTATCATGTTGAGAAAATTTCCTTCTATTCCTATCTTTTGAAATGTTTTTATCAAGAAAGGATGCGGAATTTTGTCAAATGCCTTTTCTGCCTCATTCAAGATGATCATGTAGTTTTTCCCCTTTGATTTGTTAATATGCTCTATTACATTAATTATTTTCTTGTGTTGAACCACCCTTGAGTACTTGGGGTAAAACCCACTTGGTCATGGTGTATAATTCTTTATGTGTGCTGCTGGATTCAACCTGCTAATATTTTACTGAGGATTTTTGCATCTATATTCACTAGAGAACTTGGTCTGTAATTTTCTTTTCTTGTAGTATCTATATCTGGCTTCGGTATTAGAGTGATGTTGACTTCATAGAATGAGTTTAGATAGTGTTCCCTCTTCTTCAGTTCTTTGAAAGAGTTTGAGCAGGATAGGTATGAATTCTTCTTGGAATGATTGGTAGAATTCCCTTTTAAAGCCATCCGGGCTTTTCCTTTTTGGGACGTCTTTGATGGCCATTTGAATCTTTTCACTTGTGATAGGTTTGTTGATGTCTTCTCTTTCTTCTAGAGTCAGTGTAGGTTGTTCATGTTTCTAAGAATTTGTCTATTTCATGTAAGTTTTCTTTATCATATTACTCAAGGTCTCTGTTTCCTTCTTGATTCTCTATCTAGATGTTCTATCTATTGAGAGAATGGTATATTGAAGTCTCCAACAATTATTATACAGGTGTCTATTTTTCCCTTCAATTTTGCCAGCATTTGCCTCATATATTTTTGGGCACCATGGTTAGGCACATGATTATTGTTTCTTCTTGGTGGCTTGCCCCTTTTATTAATATATAGTGTCTTTCTTTTACAGTTATAGTCTCTTTTGTCTGATATTAATATAGCTACTCCAGCTTTTTGTTGTTGTTGTTACTGTTTGTGTGGAATATCTTTTCCTAACTTTTCACTTTCAACCTACTTATTTCTTTGGATATAAGGTGAATTTCTTGTAGACAGCATATAGTTGGATCATACTTTTTATCCATTTTGTCAATCTTTGTCTTTTGATTGGGGAGTTTAATCCATTAACTTTCAATGTTATTACTGTAAAGGCAGCACTTACTTTAACTATTATATCCTTTGGTTTTTATGTCATATCTTATTTTTATCTCTTTTTACCTGAATAGTTACCCTTACTGATAATCTTCAATTCTACACTCTCCTCCAAGCCTCACTCTCCTGTCTTTTCCTTTCAGCCTCTAATACTCCCATTAGAATTTCTTTAGGGCAGACCACTTGTTGATGAATCTCTCAGTTTCTGTTTATCTGTTAATATATTAAACCTTCCCTCATTTTTGAAAGACTGTTTTGCCAGATAAAGAATTACTGGCTGGCAGTTCTTCTCTTTCAGTGTCTTAAATATTTCTCTTTCACTGCCTTCTCATCTCCATGGTTTCTGATAAGAAATCAGCACTTAGTCTTATTGAACATCCCTTTTATGTGATGAATCACTTTTCTCTTGCTGCTTCCAGAATTCTCTTTGTCTTTGGCATTTGACAATCTGGTTAGTATCATTCTTGGAGTAGGTCTATTAGGATTTATTCTATTTGGAGTATGTTGTGCTTCTTGGAAATGTACATTTATGTCTTCCATAAGAGTTGGGAAATTTCCTGCCATTATTTCCTAAAATATTCTTTCTGCTCCTTTTACTTTCTCTTCTCCTTCAGGGACACCTATGATGTATATGTTTGTGTGCATCATGTTTCCATTCAGACCTCTGAGACCTTGCTCAATTTTTCCATTATTTCTCTATCTTTTCTTTTGTGTGTAAGATTTTAATGTTCATATCTTCTGGTTCACTGATTCTTTCTTCTGCATGTTCAAATCTGCTGTTGTATGCCTCTACTGTATTTTCAGTCTCTTCTATTATGCCTTTCATTCCCATAAACTCTGTTGTTTCTTTTTATACCTTCAAATTCTTCTTTATGCTCACCTAGTGTCTTCTTAATATCCTTTATCTCTTTAGCTATACTTTCCTTCATCTCCTTGAATTGATTTAGGAGATTTATTTGAACATCATTGATTACTTGTTTCAAACCTGTGCCTCATCTGAAATTTTAATTTGTTCCTTTGACTGGATCATATCTTCCTCTTTCTTAGTATGGCTTCTAATTTTTTGCTGTTTCTAGTTGTCTGGTTTTCTTGATGAGTTTAATCTGGAGGTCAGTTTCTCTCTCTTGCTTAGGATTTTATTGTTAATTTGCTTTGCACTAAGGCTGTTCTTTGACATTTATTTCAACTTATTCTAGACCTTTAGAGTTGCCCATGTTTAACCGGGTGGATTTTTTTCAGCTCTTCTTCCTCTGGCTCTTGCCCTGGATATTTGATACAATTTTTAAGATTGCACTATTTGTACAATTGTTTCTCTCCCAGGAGAAAGCTCTCTTTCATGTATTCCTTGTCCAGGAATCTTGATCTGTTTGTATGCTTTTGTTTTGCCTCTATAGGTTCTTTTATACTCTTTTCATTGCCTCTAACTACTTTTGCCTGGAAGGCAAATTCTGGGATGAGTGTCACCCCAGAGAAGTTTTCCCAAGTCAGTATTTCCCAGCCAGAACATGGCCAGGGACCACAACAGGGGCACAGACCAACTCCAAAGAGCCCTGGGGAGAGGGTCAGGAAAAATATCAAAAGTCTTTTTGATGACTCCCCAAAGCCACACTTCTCAGCAGATGGTAGCCTCTAGCAAACTGTACCTTGCAGCCCTAAGGAGGCTCTGCATCTTTAAACTTCCACTGCCTCTGCTCCATTGGGGCAGGATTGAAATAATGGCCATGCCATCCCTGTCAGTGCAGGTGATCCAAATTAATTGATCAAAAGCCATGATCAGTGCTTGGTGAAGGCTATCCCTTTCCCCCATTCTTGGGGAAGAGGACTTCCACATCCCTCTCAATCTGCCGCAGCTAGCCAGGGACCAGATCCCAAGGCTATCCACCTTGAGAGTTGGGGATGGGCACTGGCAGCCATCACATAGCAAGCTACTCACAGTTCTTTACCACAGTTTCTCAGTCTCTTCTCTTCTCTAGGTGTTGAAAAGTGCTCCTCTAGCCTCCAGAGCCCCAGAACAGTTGTTTCAGAAAGTTCCTGCCTGTCCACTAGCTGCTTTGGAGGAGGAATAAGTTCTGGACCTCCCTATTCCACCATCTTCCCTGGAAGTTCCCTGTCTGTTTATTTTGATAACAACCCAGAGTCTGATCAACTGGAAAGAACCCATTGGAATCAGCAATGTGTACCAAGTTTAAAGTGAGAAGGAGGAGGGTTTCCTCTGGGATCTTTTACTGTAGAATTTTTTGATGCCAAGTTGTGTTTTCTCCACTTGGCCAATATCTATTGTGGCTTTGGAAAATAAAAGGAGAAATTGCTATTTGATAGGTTGCCAGTAAGTTCCTTCTAAGGGTCTTGTGCTTGTGAATTTCTTGATTCCCAGATCCTGAGTGGTTACCATAGCAGTAGTATCCAGTGCCTGAAGTAATGAGTTAAGAACTATGAAGAGACATTTGGCTACTAGCTTAGTCTATAAAACTTTATTTAACCTACTAGGTTAGTAGTCTATAAAACTTTATTTAACCTTTTTGTAGTTAAAATACCATTTATTTTCCACTGAGTGGATTTCTGCTACTCTAATTTTTGTAGTGCTTGTATTTTCAACTACATAAATAAATAGGCTGCAATGGGCTAGCCTGGGAACCTAACTACCAATTATAATATTGTTTCTACAGTAACATAGACTTTTGGGTTCCAAACCATAGCCTAATAAATGAACTTTTGGAATGCAACCTTTTGTGGATTAAGAATTTTATGCTTGCATTTTTATTATTTGTTTTTCCTTCTTTCCTATTATCTCTCCCCAACTGTTGAGGTCTAATCGTGATTGGTTGTGATTATCAACACACTACCTAGCTGCCCTTCTTTTTAGGTAGTAAAATAACATGATATAAAATAATAGAAAATGAAGATGATAATAGCTACACATTTTCTACTTTTCAGAAATGATAGAAAAATAATTGAGGTGATATTTGTGACTACTAGGAAGAAATGTGCTATATAGAAATCTGAATGTCATTATTCTCCCATATTCTGTATGAGGAAGAAAAATGTAAACATCATTGTTTATCCCATTTCTTTCATCCCAGACTAAGTGTCCTTTATTCTGAACAATCTAATTGGACATTTCTCAAGTATCTATGGATGGTGGCTCCTATAATCCTATTGCTTATACACACAATTTGTGTACAGTATTACTAATCAGCCGGCAATATAATTTTTATTTGTAGATTTAACAGGATGGAAAAAATATGTTTCAAACCCTGGGGGAAATAACTGTCAAAATCAAGTAAAATGCATTTCTGGACAGGAAGCTGGTGAAAGCAGAAAGTTCATTGTTTAAAAAATGTTTCTTCACATGAAGAGGCTGTCTAGGAGGTAGGGAGGGCATAGACAGAGATTTCCTTTTCCCTCACTAAACTCCTGACACACAAGACCATAACCAGGGCATAATAACAAACAGGGTATTTTACATGTTCCATCTGTCTGGTTCTTCCTCTAAAACTAGAAGCAATAGCAAAGCTCTGGCAAAGGCTAGCAAGGAGAAAAATAAAAGCTGAAAGTTCTAATCAAAACTCTAATCAGAAAGATGACAACTGGTGAAAATTATTAAATTTTCTTTGCTCCCTTGATGAATTTAATAAAGAACTAATCAAAGATCATTAGAAGGCTTTTGTGCCTGGCTTGCATTGTAACTGGATTGCAATCTGAATTTGTGTTTTAGTGGGTTTTCAGGGTTGGATTGGACATGTAAATATATTAAAAACTATAGCTGCTTAGGCATTTTTTAGTATTTTTAGTTAACGTACAAACCCATGAAAATGTATAAGCTATTTATTGTGCTCATCTACTCTGCCAACTAAAAACATAGAGGATTTTGATTTTGATCTTTAGTAATTAGAATTAAAAAAAATTTGTATCAGTGTCTAGCTCAAAAATTTTCTAATGATCTTTGATTAGTTCTTTTCTTAAATTAACAGGAAAATAAAAAATGGTGTCATTTAATTTCCAGGGCATAAAAATATGTAAATAACTCTGTAACTACCAGAGCCACTAGAAATTTATAGAAAATTATGGTAATATCTGAAGAGATTTCTCCCCCCTCGTTCTGAAGATTTACTTAGTGTTCCTTGTTTTCAAATGATC
The DNA here is from genome assembly GCF_015220235.1 of Choloepus didactylus. Classification (NCBI taxonomy): domain Eukaryota; kingdom Metazoa; phylum Chordata; class Mammalia; order Pilosa; family Megalonychidae; genus Choloepus; species Choloepus didactylus. The sequence continues at coordinate 171,537,054 of NC_051310.1, forward strand.
TCCCATAGCCTTCCAATGACATTTTAAGTACCACATTTATAGTACTTAAATATATTGCATTTATATCTCCTAAACTATTCATTTTTATTTCCTTATTTATGGCATGTATACTCCATCCACTTCCAATACTTAATTTTGCATGCCTCAGTGTCTGATTGGTCAGTGCAGTTCCCACTGCCCCTCCCACTCATCCACCTGCTCACTACATTAACCAATAAAAGGATTCCTACTAATTCCCATGTTCCATCTCAAACAGCCTCCACCTCTCTGAATCTATGACTTTTGGTTTTGATTTGTATTTAGCTTATCTAAAACCTCTGCAGTTTTCAACACCAACTTCTGTCACCAATTGCAAAGACTGCAATCCAATCCAATTCAGATTCTGACTACCGAGACTTAGGCCAGACTCCACAGGTTAAGAGCAGCCCTCCACAAAATTGACATTCAGGCACCAGTTGCAAGTTTGGGGGCCCAGGCTGCCAGCACTTTTGACCAACTGGCTACAAAGTTGAGAGTCCCCACCAAACCCCCACCCCTACATGGGTTGGGTAATTTGCCAGAATGACTCACAGAACTCATTGAAAGCACTATACTTATGATTATAGTGTTTTTAATTATAGTAAAAGGATACAAATAAGAAGAAGCCAAAAGAAGAGGTGCATAGAGCAAGGTCTGGGAGGATCTCAAACACAAGCTTCTGTGTCCTTTCTGTGTGGAATCAGACACATCACCCTCTGAGCACAGACAGATACATTTTCTCAACCATGGAAGCTCATTAGAGCTTTGGGTGCCTTGAGTTTATAGGGGACTCATTATATAGGCATGATTGATGAATCAATGTCTGCATGGTTGAGCTCAATCTGCAGCTTCTCTCTCCTCCCAGAGGTCCGGAAGGTGGGTTGATATGTGGTTCAAAGCCCTAAACCCCTAATCAGCTGGTTGGTTTTCCTGGTGTGGCCAGTCCCCACTCTAAGATTGCAAGGATGGCTGGCCCTTCCCTGTCATTTGGTTAGCATATGAATAATCTGGTGTAGTCCTGGGCCCACCATGAGGAACAAAAGACACTCCTATCATGGGAAATGTCAAAGATTCATTTAGGTTGCTTCCCCAGAACTGGAGGACAAAGACCAGCCAACTTTTTCATTGCATTGCGATTTGTCTTAGCAAAAAATCCTCCATGTTCATCATGAAATAATTGGTTTTCATTAATATAAAAGAAGCTTAAGATTTGTTTTGAGTTTTCTTTTTGTTTAATATGGTTGTAGCCTTAATAAGGTAGTTCTTAGGCTTCCACCTTTCTCTTTGGCAGAACAGAAAATTTATTCTGGAATTACAAGGATGAATAAGGAAACAAAGGAAATAGTGGGAACTTTAAAAAAGTGAAATAAAAATATTAAGATCTTAAAATGGACCTTTATACCAGATTCTGCAGCTAAATTTTAATTAATTTTGTGCTTTCTATTTAAAGCAAAATTAAGTATCTAAGGGAATCAATCACTCAATTCTGGGTACACATTAGAGGAAAATCTGTTTCTGTATTAGTTCCAGCATTTCTTTTTTATAAGTTAAAATATGACTATTTCAAGCTAATAGAAGAATGTCTAAAAATGTACTGAGATGGGTAGCTTGAAACTCTACACACATTAGTTGAGTCAGACTCTTTTACTAACTATTGATAGAAGCATTCAATGATGTAACTCTTGAATTATAGCCCTGTTTTATTGACCAGAAGAAAACTAGACAGGAATTCTGAAACTGGACTCTTTATATAGCATGTTAAATTTCGAGACAATCTTGGAAAAGAATGTTTTAATTTTAAAAACTTTCCAACTGATTTACAGCACCATTCTGATGATAAAAGCCAGATATTAAGATACTTAACTCTTAGAGTTAACTAGAAATTAAAACTCATTGAGAAGTCAGTTCCATGATGATCTCTATTTTTTAACATAGACCCAAGGAAATTTGTCCAACTCTTCATATGCCAACTGTCCATCCTTTCTTATTTGCTATTTCTCATGCTTGTCTTTCTGTAGATCCAAATCTCCCTTTGGCCTGGAGTTTAGGTTTTTAAAGGGTATTTTTGCTGGATATGAAATTCTGTGTTGATAGAATTATTTTTCCTTTTACCACTTTAAAGAAGTCATTTCACTGTATTCTGGCCCCCATTGTTTCTGATAAAAAGTCATTGATAATTCTTATTCTCATACTCCTGTATACAAAGTATCTTTTTTTTCCTCTGACTGCTTTCCAGATTTTCTCTTTATCTCTGGTTTTCAGCAGATTGACTATGATGTTCCTTGTTGTGGGTCTCTTTATATTTATCCTGTGTGGGTTCACTTAAATTCTTGAATCTGTGTCAGTGTTTATCTTAAAATATGGGAAGTGTTTGGCCATTATTTCTTCAAATTATTCTTGCCCTTGTATTATTCTCTTCTTCTGTGACTCAATTATCCTGCTGTTAGGCTGCTTGATATTGATATTGTCTCACAGGTCCCTCAGACTCTATTAATTTTTCTTCAATCTTTTATCTCTCCATTCTTTAGTTTGGATATTTTCTATTGATCTGTATTTAAGTTTATTAATTCTTTGTTCCATCTGATTTGCTTGTCAATTTTTTATTTTCTGTTCTTTTCAGTTCTAGAATTTTCATTTGGTTTTATTTATAATTTCCATTTCTCTGCTGACATTTCTGATTTGGTCCCTCATTAAGACCATATTTTTAAGATTTTTTGAACATACTTTTCCTGTAATTATTTATGTGTCTAGTGATTTTTAAAAATTAAATATTGGCCATTGTGGGTAATATATTATAGAGATGCTGGGTTCTATAATTTTCCCCTGAAGAGTGTTGATTCTTGTTTTAGCAGGTAGTTCCACTCTGGCTGATCACTTTAACTTGTGTAGCTTTGGTGTTTTGCATTGTTAGCATGGATCTTTGGATCCATGCTCCATTTACTTGGTAGTATCCACTCTCCAAAATGAGGCTTCCATACGAATCTTCTTGAAGTTTGGTTTGAAGCTTTGTTAGAGTGGATCCAGAATAGGCTTTCTTTGAGGCATGTTCTTCATTTCTAAAATGTGGACTTCCTGGTGTCTCAGACAGATATCAGGGGTTTTCATGAAGTGTTAATAAATCTCTCCATTCTTGTAGGGACAGGAAATCCTCTGCCACTGTTCCCGAAGCACCAAGCATTGCTCAGCCTCTAGTATCTCAGTTCCACTTTCAACCATATAGAAACTGCTATCTGGTAGGGCTCAGGTTGTCCCACTCTGATCATGTACAGCCGACTTTCAGCCATGGACTCATGGATTCCTTCATGAACTCCTGGGGTCCCCTCTCTGTGTATCTCCCTCCTCTCTTATGCCCTGCTCCTCTGGTTCCTGAACTCTGATATCTGCTTCCTCAGCACAACAGGACCACCATACTTTCCTCGGGCTCCAGCTCTCTGTACCACAATTGTCTCCAGGTAGAGAGCTGGGGCAATAGTGCTGCTCACCTCATGCATTTCCCTTCTCTCAGGGATCATAGTCTTACTGTGCTTGTTGTCCAATGCCTGAAATCAGCAGCCTCATGTATTTTGTCCAGTTTTAGAGTTTTTTGGGAACTAGCCCAATATCAGTTTCCTCATCATGTTGGAAATAAAGGTTCATGAGTCACTTCTTGATTTTAATCTTTCTGGAGTCATATCCCACAGGCATCATGACATGTTGTATGATATGTCATTACATAGCCCCCACCCCAGTTGTAAAAATTCAAGTAAAGTTTCCTGTTAAATAATTTCAGACTCAAAATAATAAGGCCATGTGTAACAAAGTGGCTAGCACAGAACATGTTTATGAATTATTAAATTTTTTTACTGGATAAAGCAGAAAGAGAGTGGGAAGAAGAACCAACTCCTTGAAGTCTCTGGGTCTTTCATGAATTCTGGATGTTGCATAATCACTCTCTGTTTAACTTTTTCTCCTCCTGTCTTTACTGCTACAGTTTAATGGACCAAACAGTAGGGAATAGCCTTCCCTAGCTTCTGTGCCCATTTCTCTGGCATAGGACATTGAAAATGAATGCTCAAGCTTATTATTTTGTAAACAGTGAAAGATAAAATGTTCCATATAAATGATATTCATACAACCAGAAAGTCCTTCTCTCTTCTGTCCTTCTGAGATCATCCTTTTCTTTAATAACCATCCCACATATTGAGGGGAATTGAATGCATTTCCAATTTCTCTGCAGATTCTGGAATGAGACTTAAGTTTTCCCATCTTTTCTTGCTCCAAACTCTTGCTCTGGGTTTTTCTCAGTTTCTTCTCTCCATCTTCCCATTGTTCCCACAGGCTACTCCAGCCCATTCTAGCCTGATTTGCTTCAATATATGGATTCACCACCCTCTACTTCATCACAATGCTGTTGTAAGTAGCTGTGTCTTATTGTAGTTTATTTCTCTATCTGTGTAATAATGGAGGAATTATATAGCAAAAAACAGGGAATGAATTAAAATTGAATACTGGACAGCACTATTGCTAAAGTTATCTGAAGTTTCCACCTCCAGGGATAGTTTTTGGCAGTCTCCTCACTCTGTTTCTGTGGCCTGCTCATTGCCCTCTAAGAAAGCTTTTGTTTTCCACTCACTCTCTTTTATGGTCTGGCCCTCCTGAGCACAGCAGGGGTGCAAGGAAACCATTCCAAAATTCCCGGAACTTTACGATACAGAGAAAATTGGCTCTCTCTTAGCCCACTTTCTCCTATCTAGACTCCCCTGGGATCTACTTCACTCAAATCAAAAAATCCCATCAGGTGCTTTTCCAAACAAAAAGCAGGTCTCTCTTGAAGAGTAATTCTGCTGCTCTCCTAGAGCAACCAATTAAAACAGCCATCAGCTCTAACAGAAGTTTTCTTTTAAGTTACAGGCATAATTTTCTCTAAAAATAATTTGCATAATGCTTTAAATAAAGTGATTTGACAGAACATTTGATAAAGTGATAGAAAAGGATGGAGGCTCAATTGACAAGGGAGGTGTTTCAAGCTGAGGCAAGAAGTTATAAGTTGAGGAAGAGAAAGAGTTTGTGATTTCTAGCTCTTTCCTCCATGGTCTCAGAAAGAGTTAGCAGTGTGTGGAAGGTACGTAAGATAGGCAGCAAAAATTGTCTAACCTGTGGCTTCCCGAAAATTGGAAAATAAAGCTATCCCAAACAAATGTAACTGAGGGGTGGAACCCAGTGTTTTCAAAGAAACAGTGAAGATTCAATTGAGACCAGAGTAAAAGGAATTTCTGGCTACTTCTCATTTTCCAAGAATGCAGTTGAGCTGAAAGAATGATCTCAGAGACAAGCATGCTCCCAAGTCCTACCTCAGGGCTCCACTCAGGACAGTGATATCCTGGGAGGGGAGAGGGGTGAGTTTTTCAGACTGAGATTACCCAGAAATTTTCAGTGATGATATGTCACCTACATATTCAATGTTATTGTATAACATACTACATTCTGTTTATTTCATTTAAACAATGAAAGTTCATCTCAAAGTAACTTTATGCTAAGTGCTTCCATATATCAGGGAGTCCTGAGAATGTTGTGAAAGGGAAATATGTGACAATATTCCATAAAATAAATTACCTGGAAAAATTCATGGAAGTTTGCAAGGCTGCTTCCAGAAAGCACTATCACAAATGTATAAGGAATATGTGACTACTTTTAGATATAAACTCTTAAGAAATTAAAACATTGCCTAGTGTGATGGTTAGGTTCATGTGTCAACTTGGCCAGGTGATGGTACCCAGCTGTCTGGTCAGGCAAGCACTGGCCTAATCATTGCTGCGAGGATTTTTCTGGCTGGTTAATAAACCAGCGGGCTGGTTTATTAAATCATCAGTCAGTTGGCTGCAGCTCTGCCTGATGACTCAATGAAGGGTCTGTCTTCCACAATGAGAGAATGCAGTTGGCTGGATTTAATACAATCAGTTAGTTGAAGACTTTTAAGCAAGACAGATAGAGGACCTTCACTTCTTCAGCTGCCCAGCGAAGCATTTCCTGAGGAGATCGTCAAGGTTGCCAGTTCATTTCCTTAGGAGTTCATTGAACATGTTCATTGAAGATCCCAGTTCATTTCCTGAGGAGTTCGTTGAAGTTGCCAGTTCGTTTCCTGAGGAGTTCATTGAACATCTTTATTGGAGTTGCCAGTTTGCTGACTGCCCTATTGAATTTGGACTTGTACATACCCACAGTTGCATGAGTCACTTTTATAAATCTTATATTCATAGATATCTCTTCATTGATTCTGTTTCCCTAGAGAGCCCTAACTAATACAACTTGGTACTGGGAGTGGTTCTTGAGAAACAGAATCTTAAAATGGGCTTTTACAATTTGTTTTCTACTCTGATTAGATTCAAAGGCACTAATGACTCCATTTCCAATAATCAAGAGGGCACTGACAGTCCATGGCATGAGCTGGCAAAGGAGATATGCAAAACAGCACCATTTGATTCTCCTCATCATACTCTTGTATGAAGCAAGGCTCTGGGTGACAGTTTTTGACACCTTCACAGAATTTTGCAGAATTAAGAGGTATAATAATGTTGGCTGGCTGCTCTTAGATACATTGGATAAAGTTGTAAGAGAAAGGGATGAGCTAAAGCTTCAAATGTAAAACTTAAATGCCGTATGACAGATGTAAAGTTTCTATGTGTTACACTGAAAGAAAATCTTATTTCCTGTGCCTGCAGACGAGATTTCTGAAAACCAGATGCAGACTCTCATTGTGCAAGTAGCAGATTTACAATGTAAACTAAAACCTCAGCCTCTCAGGGTGTCTGCTGTTAAAGTAAAGGCATTGATTGGAAAAGAATGGGATCCCAAAACTTGGGATGGGGACATATGGATTGATAATAATGGCAGTGAGGACATTGGAACCCTGGATTCTGCTGAGTCATTGTTAGATTTATGTGTAGAGGGCTGTCCTGAGGAAATAGCTTCCCCACCTCCAGTCTGCCCTGAGGAGCTTGCCATCCAAACTTCACCTAAAGAGATTAATGCTTCAGTGCCTGCTAATCTTTTAATCACCTCCCCTGAGGAAGCAGCCCTCACTCCTCTGTCTGGAGAGATTAATCCTGTATTAAGAGATGAAAATGCAACAGAATGTCCTAAGGTAAATGGCTTGAGAGATAATTCTAACTCTTTTCATGACACACCCCCACCACCAGTCTTTGCTTCAAGACCTGTAACTAAAGTCCGAACAGCCCCCAAAGGGTGAGTTACAAAGTGTGACCCATGAGGAAGTATGCTATACTCCAAAATAACTGTATGAGTTTTCTGACTTATACAGACAGAAACCAGGGGAATATGTGTGTGAATGGATATTAAGGGTGTGGGATAATGGTGGAAGGAATATAAGGTTGGTTCAGGCTGAATTTACTGACATGGGCCCACTAAACAGAGATTCTGCATTCAATGTTGTAGCTCAAGGGATTAGAAAGGGTGTTAACAGTTTGTTTGGATGATTGGCTGAAACATGGATCAAAAGGTGGCCAGAATTACTGGAGGTTGAAATGCCAGAACTGCCCTGGTATAATGTGGTGGAGGGGATTCAAAGGCTTAGAGAGATTGGAATGTTAGAGAGGATTTATCATGGAAGACCTGCTCACACAGCCCTGGAATGTCCAGAGGACACACCTTTTACCAGGACTGTGAGGAATAAATTTGTGAGACTAGCTCCATCATCCCTGAAGAGCTCTGTAGTCGCCCTTCTCTGTAGGTCAGATATTATTGTAGGAACTGCTGTCACTGAGCTGAATCCTTAAACACAATGGGGATAATTGGGTTCTGAGCCAGCAGAAGCCAAATGGCTGTAGTTAATCGCCACAGACAAGGTGGGCATGGCTACCATAATGGAAAACAGGCTCAAAGCAGCAATAAAAATATTATGACTCACAGAGGCTTATGGCGTTAGCTAGTAGATCATGTAGTACCAAGTAGTAAAATAGATGGGCAATCGACTAAATTCTTGTTTGAACTATATAGGCAGAAGAATTCTAGGTCAAGTGAACAAAAGTCTCCCTTGAATTACAAAAACAGAGTCACAGCCCTTTAATCAATTCCCAGACTTGAGACAGTTTACAGATCCAGGGCCCGTTAAATGAAGGGAAGGCTGGGTACCCTTGGGGAAGGACCTGTTACACTGCCAAAAATTTATACCGCTAATCTTCCTCCCAGCCTTCCCCAGGGGGACCTATGGCCTTTTACCAGGGTAACTGTGCATTGAGAAAAAGGAAATGATCAGATATTTCATGGATTATTAGACACTGGTTCAGAAGTGACATTAATTCCAGTAGACCCAAAACATCACTCTGGTCCACCAGTCAGAGTTGGGGCTTATGGAGGTCAGGTGATTGATGGAGTTTTAGCTCAGATCCATCTCACAGTGGATCCAGTGGGTCCCTGGACTCATTCTGTGGTTATTTCCCCAGTGCCAGAATGCATAATTGGAATGACATACTCAGCAACTGGAAGAATCCTCACATTGGTTCCCTGAGTCCTGGAGTGAGGGCTATTATGGTGGGAAAGGCCAAGTGGAAGCCACTAGAACTGCCCCTGCCTAGCAAAATAGTAAACCAGAAGCAATACCAGATTCCTGGAGGGATTGCAGAGATTAATGCCACTCTTAAGGACTTGAAGGATGCAGGGGTGGTGATTCCCACCACATCCCCATTGAACTCTCCTATTTGGCCTGTGCAGAAAACAGATGGGTCTTGGAGGATGACAGCGGATTATCGTAAGCTTAACCTGGTTGTGACTCCAATTGCAGCTGCTGTTCCAGATGTGGTATCATTGCATGAGCAAATCAACACATCCCCTGGTACCTGATATGCATCTATTGATTTGGCAAATGCTTTTTTCTCAATTGCTGTCAGTAGGACCACCAGAAACAGTTTGCATTCAGCTGGCAAGGCCAGCAGTTTACATTCACTGTGATACCTCAGGGTTATATCAACTCTCCAGCCCTATGTCATAATATTGTCCACAGGGATCTTGATCATTTCTCCCTCCCACAAGACATCACACTGTTCCATTATATTGATGATATCATGCTGATTGGACCTAGTGAGCAAGAAGTAGCAACTACTCTAGATTTGTTGGTAAGGTATTTGCATGGCAGAGGATGGGAGATAAATCCAACAAAAATACAGGGGTCTTCCACCTCAGTAAAATTTCTAGGTGTCCAGTGGTGTGGGGCCTGTGGAGATATTCCTTCTAAGATGAAGGATAAGCTATTGCATCTGGCCCCTCCTACAACCAGAAAATAGGCACAATGCTTTGTTGGCCTCTTTGGATTTTGGAGACAACATATTCCTCATTTGGGTGTGCTACTCTGGCCCATTTACCGAGTGACCAGAAAAGCTTCTAGTTCTGAGTGGGGACCAGAACAAAATGAGGCTCTGCGACAGGTCCAGGTGCCATGCAGGTAGCTCTGCAACTTGGACCATATGATTCAGCTGACCCAATGGTGCTGGAAGTGTCACTCACAAAGGCTGTTTGGAGCCTTTGGCAGGCTTCTACAGGAGAATCACAATGCAGGCCCTTAGGATTTTGGAGTAAAGCTTCACCATCCTCTGCAGATAAGTACTCTCCATTTGAGAAACAGCTGTTGGCCTGCTACTGGGCCTTAGTAGAGACAGAACACTTAACCATGGGCCACCAAGTTACCATGAGACCTGAGTTACCTATCATGAGCTGGGTGTTGTCTGACATACCAAGCCATAAAGTTGGGCGTGCACAGCAGCAATCCATCATAAAATGGAAATGGTATATATGAGATAGAGCTCGAGTGGGTCCTGAAGGCACAAGTAAGTTACATGAGGAAGTGGCCCAAATGCCCATGGCCCCCACTCCTTCCACCTTAACTTTTCTTTCCGAACCCATAACCATGGCATCTTGGGGAGTTCCTTACAATCAGTTGACTGAGGAAGAGAAAACTCGGGCCTGGTTAACAGATGGTTCTGCACAATATGCAGGCACCACCTGAAAGTGGACGGCTGTAGCACTGCAGCCCCTTTCTGGGATGTCCCTGAAGGACAATGGTGAGGGGAAATCCTCCCAGTGGGCAGAACTTCGAGCAGTGCACCTGGTTGTTCACTTTGCTTGGAAGGAGAACTGGCCAGAGGTGCATTTGTATACTGATTCCTGGGCTGTTGCTAATGGTTTGGCTGGATGGTCAGGGACTTGGAAGGAACATGATTGGAAGATTGGTGACAAAGAAGTCTGGGGAAGGAGTATGTGGATAGATCTTTCTGAGTGGACAAAAAACATGAAGATATTTGTGCCCCATGTGAATGCTCACCAGAGGGTGACTTCAGCAGTAGAAGATTTTAATAACCAAGTGGATAAAATGACCCATTTTGTGGATACCAATCAGCCTCTTTCCCCAGCAACTCCTGGCATTGCCCAATGGGCTCATGAACAAAGTGGTCTTGGTGGTAGGGATGGAGGTTATGCATGGGCTCAGCAACATGGACTTCCACTCACCAAGGCTGACCTGACCACAGCTGCTGCTGAGTGCCCAATCAGCAGCAGAGACCCACACTCAGTCCTTGATATGGCACCATTAAAGGTGATCAGTCTGCTACCTGGTGGCAGGTTGATTACACTGGACCACTTCCATCCTGGAAGGGGCAGCAATTTGTTCTTACTGGAATAGACACATACTCCAGATATGGGTTTGCCTTCTGCATGACATGCTTCTGCCAAAACTACCATCCATGGACTTCCAGAATGCCTTATCCACTGTCATGGTATTCCACACAGCATTGTTTCTGACCAAGGAATCCACTTCATAGCAAATGAAGTGAGGGAATGGGCACATGCTTATGGAATTCTCTGATCTTACCATGTTTCCCATCATCCAGGGGCAGCTGGATTGATAGAATGGTGGAAAGGCCTGTTGAAGACTCAGTTACAGCACCAACTAGGTGGCAATACCTTGCAGGGCCCAGTCAGTGTTCTCCAAGAGGCTGTGTATGCTCTGAATCAGCATCCACTCTATGTGCTATTTCTCCCATAGTCAGGATTCATGGGTCCAGGAATCAAGGGGTGGAAACAGGAGTGGCACCACTCACTATCACTCCTAGTGATTCACTAGGTAACTTTTTGCTTCCTGTTCCTGCAAGCCTAAGCTCTGCTGGTCTACAGGCCTTTGTTCCAAAAGGAGGAGTGCTTCCACCAAGAAACACAACAATAATCCCATTGAACTGGAAGTTAAGACTGCCACCTGGCCACTTTGGTCTTCTTATGCCTCTGAATCAACAGGCAAGGAAGGGGATTACTGTACTGGCTGGGGTGATTGATCCTGACTATCAAGGGGAAATAGCACTGCAACTACACGATGGAAGTAAAGAAGAGTTTTCCTGGAATATAGGAGATCCCCTAGGGCGTCTCTTAGTACTACCATGCCCTGTTATTAAAGTCAATGGACAACTGCAACAACCCAATCCAGGCAGGACTACCAGTGGCCAAGATACTTCAGGAATGAAAGTTTGGATCACCCCACCAGGCAAAGAACCATGGCCAGCTGAAGTGCTTGCTGAGGGTAGAGGGAACATGGAATAGATAGTGGAGGAAGATAGCAGTAAATATGAACTACGGCCATGTGACCAGTTACAGAAATGAGGACTATGATGGCATGAATATTTCTTCCTTGTTTTGTTATGACTATGTTTGTATTTGTCTGTAAAGCAAATATCTTTGCTTTCTTCTCTGTCTTATCCCCTTATCATATGGCATAAGCTCTACTGTAATTTTGCAGTATTTAAGCTAAGGGAAATCAATTTTAAGAGTTAATCTCACCCAAGGACTTGCACCCTATTCTGGAGAAATTTAGTGCATTTCCAGTTGTATGCTGCACAGAGGAGTATTTTTAGGTGAAATATATGTCTGTTATTGTTCTCTGCTTAGAGATAAAGTATGGTTTTAGGTGATGTGTATAACTGCCAAGTTGACAAGAGGTGGACTGTGATGGTTAGGTTCATGTGTCAACTTGACCCAGTGATGGTACCCAGCTGTCTGGTCAGGCAAGCACTGGCCTAACCATTGCTGTGAGGATGTTTGTGGCTGGTTAATAAACCAACAGGCTGGTTTATTAAATCATCAGTCAGTTGGCTGCAGCTGTGACTGATGACTCAGTGAAGAGTGTGTCTTCCACAGTGAGAGAATGCAGTTGGCTGGATTTAATCCAATCAGTTAGTTGAAGACTTTTAAGCAAGACAGACAGAGAACCTTCACTTCTTTGGCTGCCCAGCGAAGCATTTCCTAAGGAGTTTGTCAAAGTTGCCAGTTCATTTCCTGAGGAGTTCATGAAACACCTTCATTGGAGTTGCCAGTTTGCTGACTGCCCTACGGACTTTGGACTTGTGCATACCCACAGTTCCATGAGTCACATTTTTTTTAAATTTTTATTTTGAAATAAATTCAAACTTACAGTAACAGTTGCAAAAATAATACAAACCCCATAAGCATACCCTGACCCTCCTCCACTGATACCCCAATCTACCAACTTTAATATTTTGTCACTTTACCACTTCTTTCTTTCCCTCCCTCCCTGTCTATCATCCATCATCTATTGCTCTGTCTTCTGAAGAAATGAGAGCAAGTTGCACACATCCTTGAATAAATAATATAATTCACATATACATTTCCTATGAACAAGAATATTCATTTATGTAATCACATTAAGTGTAGTTAAGAAGTTCAAGAAATTTAACATTGATGTAAAGCTTACATTCTATATTTCACTTTTTTCTTATGTCTCAATTGTGTCCTTTTGAGCCTTTTCTCCTCTATTCTTAGATCTCATCCAGGATCATCTATGGCATTTAATTGTCATTATCTATTTAGACTTTTTTTTTCAATTGTGGTAACACATATACAGCATAAATCTTCCCATTCCAGCCCCTCCCAAGCATTCCATTTAGTGGGATTAACCACATTCACAATGTTACAATGCCATCGCCTTCCCACCATCCATTACTAGAAATTTCCCTTCACCCCAAACAGAAACCCTACACTCATTTCTGATTAACTCCCCATTGCCCCTTCCCCCACTTCTCATAACTCATACTCTACTTTTCATCTCTATGATCATATTCTCTCATACTTTGTGTTTATCATGGGGCTTAAATTTAACATCTTAAGTCTATAACAATCTTGTTTTCTTTGATACCAACTTAACTTCAATAGGACACATAAACTATGTTCCTATACTCCTCCATTCCCCCACCTTTATGTAGTTCTTATCAAAAAGTACATATTTTACATCGAGTCCAAAACCACTGATTTATCATTACACTTTATGTATTTTAGATCCTGTAGGAAGTAAATAGTGGAGTTACAAATCAAAAATACAGTAGTATTGGTATTTTTATTTACCATGTGATTTTTACTGGAAATATTTATTTCTTCATGTGGTTTCAGTCAATTGTTTAGTGTCCCTTTCTTTCAGCCTGCACAATTCCCTTTAGCATTTCTTATAGAACTGATCTACTGGTGATGAAGTCCCTCAGCTTTTGATTATCTGGTAATGTTTTCATCTCCCCCTCATCTTTACTTTCCAGTTGTTTGTGAATTTTCTAAGTCTCTGATGGTTATTGACTTCTATTTGTATTCCATTGTGGTCAGAGAATGTGCTTTGAATAATGTCAATTTTTTTAAATTTATTGAGGCTTGTTTTATGTCCCAGCCCATGGTTTGTTCTGGAGAAAGTTCCGTGATCACTAGAGAAGAATGTGTATCCTGGTGAATTGGGATGTAATGTTCTATATATGTCCGTTAAATTTCTCTATATCTCTCTGTCCTTTCTTTGTTTCTCTGTTGGTAGGGCTCCCTTTAGTATCTGAAGTAGGGCATGTCTTTTATTAGCAAAATCTCTCAGCATTTGTTTGCAAAAAATTTAAGCTCTCCCTCAGATTTGAAGGAGAGGTTTGCTGGATAAAGTACTCTTGGTTGGAAATTTTTTTCTCTCAGAATTTTAACTATGTCATGCCACTGCCTTCTCACCCCCATGATGGCCACTGAGTAGTCACTACTTAGTCTTATGTTGTTTCCTTTGTATGTGGTGAATTGCTTTTCTCTTGCTGCTTTCAGAACTTGCTTCTTCTCTTCAATATTTGACAGTCTGATCAGAATATATCTTGGAGTGGGTTTATTTGGATTTATTCTATTTGGAGTTCACTGGGTATTTGTGCTTTGTGTATTTATATTGTGTAAAGGTTTGGGAAGTTTTCCCCAACAATTTATTTGAATACTCTTTCTAGAACTTTACCCTTCTCTTCCCCTTCTGAGATACCAATGAATCTTACATTTGGGCATTTTATTTTATCTATCATATCCCTGAGAACCTTTTTGATTTTTTTAATTTTTTCCCCATTCTTTCTTTTGTTCTTTCATTTTCCATTCTGTGGTTCTCAAGGTCACTGAGTCATTGTTCAGTTTCCTCTAGTTTTGTACTATGAGTATCCAGAATCTTTTTAATTTGGTCAGCAGTTTCTTTTATTTCCATAAGATCATCTATTTTTTTAATTTACTCTTGCAATTTCTTTTTTATGCTCTTCTAGGATCTTCTTCTTGTCATTTATATCCTGTGCCATGCTCATTGTTTGTCTTTAGTTCTTTGATTAATTGCTCCAGGTACTGTGTTTCCTCTGATTTTTTGATTTGGGTGTTTGGGTTTGGGTTCCCCATATCGTCTGTTTTTTCATATGCTTTAAATTTTTCTGTTGTTTTTGGCCTCTTGGCATTTGCTTTACTTGATAGGGTTCTTTTATGATGTGAAGGATTATTCAGATACCAATCTCTAATTTGTCAGATCTACAGCTTGGTGGTGTACACTTTCTCTAACCAGCAGATGGCATCCACAAGTCACCTATTCCCCTCAAGTCAGTTCTCCCCAACTTTGTCTTTGTGGTGTGTGGGTGTCTGGTTCTTGTGGGATCCAATTGGTGCACCAAGTTTGGGTGTGTTGTTGGTGCTGTCTTCCCTGAATGTGGGGCATGTGTCTGAGCAGTTAAGGAGGCAGGGCAGCTTTAATAATGAAACCTCCCAGGTGTTCCTGGAGATTTAAGGCTGTTGCAAGAGTCTAAACCTTCATTTCAGTCCGGCCACAGATTGTCTCTGCTGCTGACCCACAAGTCCTTGGTATTGGCACAGGGACCCTGGGATTTCTGGGTGGGTCCTTCTTCCCAGCCATGCCCTTCTAGGGCCTCTGTTCAGGGAAGGCTGTGCTACGTGACAAGTGTGCACTGTCCCTCAAGGGAAGCCCTGGGCCACTAGGCCATGCAGGGGTGTTCCCAGCCTGCTGTAAAGTTGGCTGAATGAGGTGTGTTAATTTCTCCCTTTTCACACAGCTCCACCTTCCCAGCTCTGGGACAATTAGCTGTGGGCGCGTGAAAGCTATTGTCCACTCCTGTTATTGTGGCGTGTGCGCGGTGTTGCCAGAAACACTTCCCATCACACTGGGTCCCTTGGCATGGCTCTGGGCTGTGGCTTCAGCACCAGGCAGGAGCATTACCAGCCCGCTGGGAAGATGGCTGCAAGAAGCATGGTTTTTTCCCCTTTTGGCTCACCTCTGCCCTCCTTGCTCCAAGAGAACTAGCAGTGGGTGTGTGAAAGGCTATCTTCCATGCCAGATATTGAGGCGAACTCACAGCCCTTTCCTGCCATACTTCACTGTGTGTTTCTCACTGCTGTATCTGCAGCTGCTTTGGGTTTTTTAAAAAAAAACAACTAGTCCTCCTCCAAACATGAACTCACAGTTTCCCCAAACTGCAGTATGGCTGCTGGTCAGCAGGCTCACTCACTCATTTCAGAACGCAGACTCCCGGTTTCACCAAGTGCATGGTCCCTGAGGATTTAGCAGACCTTGTCCAGTTGGTGCATCACTGGAACTGGTGTTCTGGGTCACTTTCTGGACTCTATCTAGTATTTTTCACGGAGGTGTTTTTTCGCCCTGTCTCTCCTAGCCACCATTTTAGGTTCTTGAGTCACTTTTATAAATCTTATGTTCATAGATATCTCTCATTGATTCTGTTTCCCTAGAGAACCCTAACTAATACATCTAGTAAATATTTCTTTATGTATTTTACATAAATTGCTTCATTTAAAAATGGATATGATGCAGAGCTTAATAATAAAAGGAGTGTAAAAATAATAAGTTTGTAATAAGGTTCATAGAATTAGAATAGAAAATCTGTTGCCCTAATGAGGAATAAGCTGTTCAATAGTTGTGGAGTCATATGCAAATTTATTTTTTAAATTAACTTCTCCCCCACTTTCATACATATCATCAGCTGAATTATTTTCCTGTATATTTCTATAATGTATAAATATTTTTCAGGTTTTAAGAAAGCCAATCAAAGCTCTATTCATAGCATATACTTAGTCTGTTGCCCTAAAACTTTTTCTGGAACCTTTCACAATGTAAATTTGTGTATGGATATTGTCTCTTGGTCTGGGTGGTCTTACATAGTGGTTAAAAATAAGCAAACAAGTAAATACCAAATGTTTACAGTGCTTAATTTTGCATGGTGGTATTACCAGTGATTTTTCTTTTTTCCATTTTTCTTTCTATTGTTCTCCAAGTTTTGTACATTGACTACTGATAAAGTTCAAGTGTAGAAAATAAAGCCATAAAAGTACTAGAAGAAAATATTAGTGAATATTTTTATAGTCTGGTTTGGGTAGGTCTTTCTGTTTTGGTTTGCTAAAGCTTCTAGAATGCAATATACTAAAAATGAGTTGACTTTTACAATGGGGATCTATTAGCTTATAAGTTTACAATTCTAAGGCTGTGAAAATGTCCAACTGAAGGTATCAACCTGTACTCTGAAGACAGGCTGCTGGCATCTAGGGCACCTCTGTCACATGGGAAGGCACATGTCCAGTGTCTGCTGGTCCTTTGCTCCTGGGTTTCATTACTTTCAACTTCTGGTTCCAGTGGCTTCCTCTTTGAGCATCTGTGGATCCTCTCTTAGATTCTCTGGGCCTTTTCTCTATGAGCTTCTCTTAATTTCATCTCTTAAAGGACTCCAGTAAAAGGATTAAGACCCACCTTGGGGTAAATCCTCAATTGTAATAAGCTAATCACAAGATCCCACCTACAGAAATCACTGCCCTCCCCCCATGTGGGATCTGACACCCAGGGGAGTGAATCTCCCTGGCAACTTGGAATATGACTCTCGGGGAGGACTCTAGACCTGGCATCATGGGATGGAGAACATCTTCTTGACCAAAAGCATGGTGTGAAAGGAAATGAAATAAGCTTCAGTGGCAGAGAGATTCCAAAAGGAGCCAAGAGGTTACTCTGGTGGGCACTCTCATGCACAATATAGACAACCCTTTTTAGGTTCTAATGAATTGGAACAGCTAGCAGTAAATACCTGAAACTATCAAACTACAACCCAGAACCCATGAATCTTGAAGACAATTGTATAAAAATGTAGCTTCTGAGGGGTGACAATGTGATTGGGAAAGCCATGTAGACCACACTCCTTGTCCACTGTATGGATGGATGAGTAGAAAAATGGGGGAAGAAAAAAAAAAGGGCACCCAGTGTTCTTTTTTGCTTTAATTGTTCTTTTTCACTTTAATTTTTATTCTTATTGTTCTTGTGTGTGTGGTGGTGAAAATGTCAAAGATTAATTTTGGTGATGAATGCACAACTATATAATGGTACTGTAAACAACTGAATGTACACTTTGTTTTGTATGACTGCATGGTATGTGAATATATCTCAATAAAATGAATTTAAAAAAAAAGATCCCACCTACAATAGGTCTGCACCCACAAGAATGTATTAAAAGAACATGGCCTTTTCTGAGGTACATGACAGCTTCAAACCACCATACTTAACCATGACAGCAAAGTCAGAAACGATAGATGGAAAAACTCTCATACTAGACTACATATGCAATATTAAAACTCAGTATGGTGAATAATTCCATAAACATAAAATGACAATTGCTGTGGAAATATTTACAACATATATGACAAAAAGTATAATTAACAAATAACTACTATGATTCAGCAAATAAGATGAATGACCCAAAGAAAAACGTCAAAGGACAGGAACTGGCATTTAGCAAAGGAAATCCAAATAACCTAGAACATGAAAAAAATATACATCCTCACTGGTAAATAAATAAATGCAAAATAAAAAACCCCAAGGTAGTACATTTCATCTTTCAACTTGACAAATATTTAAAACAGTGAAAACATTCAGTGTTGACAAAGATGTGAAATAAGAGATACTTTAATATATTGTTGTTGGGAGTATAAATTAGTTCAATTTTTTAGAGAATAATTTGACATTACCTATCAAAATTAAAGTGTTCATAAATTATTCCATGTTTATGAATTTATCCTATGGGGGAAAGTTTAATAAACATGTCATAGTAAAGCAGCTAGTGCTGTCCAATGCCTATTTTCTTCTTTTCTTTCTGGCACACACTTGGATTTGCACATACACAGAGCCATATAACTAGTTATTTCCAGTAGAATGTAAATGGAAGTGATGTGGGTCACCTCCAGACTGAGGTGATTGTGAGTGGGCATATGGGCCTTTTCCACATACTCTTGGATTTCCTGATCCATGGGCAGAATGCAGAGGAGGGAAAAGACCAAAAGAAGAGTGGAACCAAACAACTGAAGGAGTCTGAATTCCTGTGGAGCAGAACTCATCACCACCATTGCTTGCCAAACTATATTGGACTGTGGTGTGACCAATAAATAAGCTTTTTTGTCTTAAGCCACTGAGATGTTGTTACAGCAGATCACCTACTCAGACTGATAAATGTACACTAAATTTGTTGAACGTTAGTCATTGCAGCATAATTTGTAATAGGCAAGAATTAAAAACAAGTAACCTAACTTCCATTAATAAGCTAATTATAGAACAATATATATAGTGTAGTCTATTTTTAAAAAAATTACATATGCCTATCTTCATAAGCAGAGGGAAATGGTTGAAAAGATATATGCCAATCTGTTAAAGGTGATATCACTGTAGGGTGGGACCGTAAGAGACATGGTTTCCATGCCAAATATATTCTTCAACTCTTTGAATATTTCACAGTTTTCTATTACTTTTTATAACCAATAAAAAATAATATTCAATAAAAATTCATAGCATGTAGTCAGTTTGTGGGCTTAAGTAGTTTAAATACTTCCTGGAACAAGAAATAATAATAGCTAACAGTTAATAATGCTTATGTCTAGAAGTAGGTAGCACATAGCAATAAGCAAAATGAAAGAAACAAATAAAAAAGGCAAAGCAACATATACCAAAAGGAAAATAGTGCTTATCTTGAGTGGTGGAATGATAGGTGAATTTTACTATTTGTGCTTTGTGCTTTTCCTTGTTTCCCAAATGCTCTGCATTGAGCATGTAATACTATTGTAATTAGGTGGAAAGTTACAGTATAAACGTTGCAGATGTAAGCAGAAAATAAGACTTTCAAATAAGACTAGTCTGCTCTCTAGGCTAACCTCTCTTAAACCAGAGCTACACTCTCCAAAGATATAAAAGCATTAACTTGACCTCAGCAGCCCTTACTATGTAGTTACACTTTTTCTAGCCCTCACTTGCTAAAATAATCTTTTAGCCTAAAGTGATAGATCAGAACCTCAAGTAAACACAGACCTAGCTGGGTTTTGATTCAGGAAGAAGTAAGTGATTCTTTTAAGAATCCAGGAACCTTCCTTGTTTAACAAATAACCATGGTCTGGCTATTACAAATAGAAGAAAGGGGACTGTACTATAATTGCCAGTACTTTGCTGGCAATTGCCAACTAATTATACTTGATCTGAAAGAAAGAAACCAAAGAAGACAATTCACAAACAGAACTTTAAAAATGAACTCTCAATCCCTGGGTTCATCAAAGTGTGGCTAGTACAGAGAGTCTTTCACCAAAGCAATTCCCTGAGTGATTATCTGAGAGAACTTATGGAGTCACCTCCACAACTGTGGTTCTACTTGAGAACCCAGTGGTTAGAGTCACGGGAGCCAAAAGCTGCAGTGTATACTGTTTGTTTTTTCTCCTGAAAGCAGACGTAATACCTATGTATGTTAAGGCAAGCTGGTCCCCCTCCAAAAGATGAAGGCTTAAGTGTTTCAGGAACACCTCTCTACATTGTGACTCACACAAGTGAATGAAGAGTTCCTCGGTAGAAAACAAAAGGAAATGTAGGGAATTCAAGGGAAGAAGGAAAAGGAGAGTCAAAGTTAATGTTCAGAAGAGGATGAGGGAAGGACTTTGACAGAAGTTCTTTCCATAGAAGGTGAGTCTGAGCTTTCCTGCTCTGTGTGGGTGCTTTGAGGTGCTGGAGATGATTAGAATGACTATTCCAAAGAGCTAATGAGTGGTATTGATGAGAGTTACTTAAATATAGATCTAGAAGAACCCTCATCAAAATCAATGTTCTCCAGTTAGAAAATTCTGGTTCCTCTAGGTCAGTAGTTTTGGCCCCAACATTTAATTTTGAAAAATTTCAAACATACAGAAAGTGAAAGAATTTGACAGTGTACATCTGTATACCCACCACCTAGGTCCTACCACTGATATTTTTAAAGGCAATTTTATTGCGATATATTCACACACCATATAATCTATCCAAAATATACAATCAGTGGCTCACAGTATCATCATATAGTTGTGGATTCATCACCACAATCAGTTTTAGAACATTTTCATTACTGCCAAAAAATTAAAAAATAAAAATATAAAAGAGCACCCGAAGATGGCAGACTGGTGAGCTGTATGTTTTAGTTACTCCTCCAGGAAAGGAGGTAGAAAGCCAGGAACTGCGTGGACTGGACACCACAGAGCAATCTGACTTTGGGCATACTTCATACAACACTCATGAAAACGTGGAACTGCTGAGATCAGTGAAATCTGTAAGTTTTTGCGGCCAGGGGACCTGCGCCCCTCCCTGCCAGGCTCAGTCCCATGGGAGGAGGGGCTGTCAGCTCCGGGAAGGAGAAGGGAGAACTGCAGTGGCAGCCCTTATCGGAAACTCATTCTACTGATCCAAACTCCAACCATAGACAGACTGAGACCACACACCAGAGAATCTGAGAGCAGCCAGCCCAGCAGAGAGGAGACAGGCATAGAGAAAAAAACAACATGAAAAACTCCAAAATAAAAGCGGAGGATTTTTGGAGTTCTGGTGAACATAGAAAGGGGAAGGGCAGAGCTCACGCCCGAGCTCAGGCCCTGAGGCGCATATGCAAATCGCGAAGAAAAGCTGATCTCTCTGCCCTGTGGACCTTTCCTTAATGGCCCTGGTTGCCTTGTCTCTTAGCATTTCAATAACACATTAGATCTCTGAGGAGGGCCCTTTTTTTTTTTTTTTTTTTTTTTTAATCCTTTTTTCTTTTTCTAAAACAATTACTCTAAGAAGCCCAATACAGAAAGCTTCAAAGACTTGCAATTTGGGCAGGTCAAGTCAAGAGCAGAACTAAGAGAGCTCTGAGACAAAAGGCAATAATCAAGTGGCTGAGAAAATTCACTAAACACCACAACTTCCCAAGAAAAGGGGGATGTCCGCTCACAGCCATCATCCTGGTGGACAGGAAACACTCCTGCCCATCGCCAGCCCCATAGCCCAGAGCTGCCCCAGAAAACCCAGTGTGACGGAAATGCTTCAAATAACAGGCACACACCACAAAACTGGGTGTGGACATTAGCCTTCCCTGCAACCTCAGCTGATTGTCCCAGAGTTGGGAAGGTAGAGCAGTGTGAATTAACAAAGCCCCATTCAGCCATCATTTCAGCAGACTGGGAGCCTCCCTACACAGCCCAGCTGCCCAGAAATGCCCTGGGGGGATGGCACTCACCTGTGACATAGCACAGTCATCCCTCAACAGAGGACCCGGGGTGCACGGCCTGGAAGAGGGGCCCACTTGCAAGTCTCAGGAGCCATACGTCAATACCAAGGACTTGTGGGTCAGTGGCAGAGACAAACTGTGGCAGGACTGAACTGAAGGATTAGACTATTGCAGCAGCTTTAAAACTCTAGGATCACCAGGGAGATTTGATTGTTAGATCCACCCCCCTCCCTGACTGCCCAGAAACACGCCCCATATACAGGGCAGGCAACACCAACTACACACGCAAGCTTGGTACACCAATTGGACCCCACAAGACTCACTCCCCTACTCACCAAAAAGGCTAAACAGGGGAGAACTGGCTTGTGGAGAACAGGTGGCTCGTGGACGCCACCTGCTGGTTAGTTAGAGAAAGTGTACTCCACGAAGCTGTAGATCTGATAAACTAGAGATAAGGACTTCAATTGGTCTACACATCCTAAAAGAACCCTATCAAGTTCAGCAAATGCCAAGAGGCCAAAAACAACAGAAAATTATAAAGCATATGAAAAAACCAGATGATATGGATAACCCAAGCCCAAGCACCCAAATCAAAAGACCAGAAGAGACACAGCACCTAGAGCAGCTACTCAAAAAACTAAAGATGAACAATGAGACCATAGTACGGGATACAAAGGAAATCAAGAAGACCCTAGAAGAGCATAAAGAAGACATTGCAAGACTAAATAAAAAAATGGATGATCTTATGGAAATTAAAGAAACTGTTGACCAAATTAAAAACATTCTGGACACTCATAGTACAAGACTAGAGGAAGTTGAACAACGAATCAGTGACCTGGAAGATGACAGAATGGAAAATGAAAGCAAAAAAGAAAGAATGGGGAAAAAAATTGAAAAAATCGAAATGGACCTCAGGGATATGATAGATAATATGAAACGTCCGAATATAAGACTCATTGGTGTCCCAGAAGGGGAAGAAAAGGGTAAAGGTCTAGGAAGAGTATTCAAAGAAATTGTTGGGGAAAACTTCCCAAATTGTCTAAACAACATGAATACACAAATCATAAATGCTCAGTGAACTCCAAATAGAATAAATCCAAATAAACCCACTCCGAGACATGTACTGATCACACTGTCAAACACAGAAGAGAAGGAGCAAGTTCTGAAAGCAGCAAGAGAAAAGCAATTCACCACATACAAAGGAAACAGCATAAGACTAAGTAGTGACTACTCAGCAGCCACCATGGAGGCGAGAAGGCAGTGGCACGATATATTTAAAATTCTGAGAGAAAAATTTCCAACCAAGAATACTTTATCCAGCAAAGCTCTCCTTCAAATTTGAGGGAGAGCTTAAATTTTTCACAGACAAAGAAATGCTGAGAGAATTTGCTAACAAGAGACCTGCCCTACTGGAGATACTAAAGGGAGCCCTACAGACAGAGAAACAAAGAAAGGACAGAGAGACTTGGAGAAAGGTTCAGTACTAAAGAGATTCGGTATGGGTACAATAAAGGATATTAATAGACAGAAGGGAAAAATATGACAAACATAAACCAAAGGATAAGATGGCTGATTCAAGAAATGCCTTCACAGTTATAACGTTGAATGTAAATGGATTAAACTCCCCAATTAAAAGATATAGATTCGCAGAATGGATAAAAAAAAATGAACCATCAATATGTTGCATACAAGAGACTCATCTTAGACACAGGGACACAAAGAAACTGAAAGTGAAAGGATGGAAAAAAATATTTCATGCAAGCTACAGCCGAAAGAAAGCAGGTGTAGCAGTATTAATCTCAGATAAAATAGACTTCAAATGCAGGGATGTTTTGAGAGACAAAGAAGGCCACTACATACTAATAAAAGGGGCCATTCAGCAAGAAGAAATAACAATCGTAAATGTCTATGCACCCAATCAAGGTGCCACAAAATACATGAGAGAAACACTGGCAAAACTAAAGGAAGCAGTTGATGTTTCCACAATAATTGTGGGAGACTTCAACACATCACTCTCTCCTATAGATAGATCAACCAGACAGAAGACCAATAAGGAAATTGAAAACCTAAACAATCTGATAAATGAATTAGATTTAACAGACATATACAGGACATTACATCCTAAATCACCAGGATACACATACTTTTCTAGTGCTCGTGGAACTTTCTCCAGAATAGATCATATGCTGGGACATAAAACAAGCCTCAATAAATTTAAAAAGATTGAAATTATTCAAAGCACATTCTCTGACCACAATGGAATACAATTAGAAGTCAATAACCATCAGAGACTTAGAAAATTCACAAATACCTGGAGGTTAAACAACACACTCCTAAACAATCAGTGGGTTAAAGAAGAAATAGCAAGAGAAATTGCTAAATATATAGAGACTAATGAAAATGAAAACACAACATTCCAAAACCTATGGGATGCAGCAAAAGCAGTGCTAAGGGGGAAATTTATAGCACTAAACGCATATATTAAAAAGGAAGAAAGAGCCAAAATCAAAGAACTAATGGATCAACTGAAGAAGCTAGAAAATGAACAGCAAACCATTCCTAAACCAAGTAGAAGAAAAGAAATAACAAGGATTAAAGCAGAAATAAATGACATAGAGAACAAAAAAACAATAGAGAGGATAAATATCACCAAAAGTTGGTTCTTTGAGAAGATCAACAAGATTGACAAGCCCCTAGCTAGACTGACAAAATCAAAAAGAGAGAAGACCCATATAAACAAAATAATGAATGAAAAAGGTGACATAACTGCAGATCCTGAAGAAATTAAAAAAATTATAAGAGGATACTATGAACAACTGTATGGCAACAAACTGGATAATGTAGAGGAAATGGACAATTTACTGGAAACATATGAACAACCTAGACTGACCAGAGAAGAAACAGAAGACCTCAACCAACCCATCACAAGCAAAGAGATCCAATCAGTCATCAAAAATCTTCCCACAAATAAATGCCCAGGGCCAGATGGCTTCACAGGGGAATTCTACCAAACTTTCCAGAAAGAACTGACACCAATCTTACTCAAACTCTTTCAAAACATTGAAGAAAATGGAACACTACCTAACTCATTTTATGAAGCTAACATCAATCTAATACCAAAACCAGGCAAAGATGCTACAAAAAAGGAAAACTACCAGCCAATCTCCCTAATGAATATAGATGCAAAAATCCTCAACAAAATACTTGCAAATCGAATCCAAAGACACATTAAAAAAATCATACACCATGACCAAGTGGGGTTTATTCCAGGCATGCAGGGATGGTTCAACATAAGAAAATCAATCAATGTATTACAACACATTAAAAACTCGAAAGGGAAAAATCAATTGATCATCTCAATAGATGCTGAAAAAGCATTTGACAAAATCCAACATCCGTTTTTGATAAAAACACTTCAAAAGGTAGGAATTGAAGGAAACTTCCTCAACATGATAAAGAGCATATATGAAAAACCCACAGCCAGCATAGTACTCAATGGTGAGAGACTGAAAGCCTTCCCTCTAAGATCAGGAACAAGACAAGGATGCCCGCTGTCACCACTGTTATTCAACATTGTGCTGGAAGTGCTAGCCAGGGCAATCTGGCAAGACAAAGAAATAAAAGGCATCCAAATTGGAAAAGAAGAAGTAAAACTGTCATTGTTTGCAGATGATATGATCTTATATCTAGAAAACCCTGAGAAATCGACGATACAGCTACTAGAGCTAATAAACAAATTTAGCAAAGTAGCGGGATACAAGATTAATGCACATAAGTCAGTAATGTTTCTATATGCTAGAAATGAACAAACTGAAGAGACACTCAAGAAAAAGATACCATTTTCAATAGCAACTAAAAAAATCAAGTACCTAGGAATAAACTTAACCAAAGATGTAAAAGACCTATACAAAGAAAACTACATAACTCTACTAAAAGAAATAGAAGGGGACCTTAAAAGATGGAAAAATATTCCATGTTCATGGATAGGAAGACTAAATGTCATTAAGATGTCAATTCTACCCAAACTCATCTACAGATTCAATGCAATCCCAATCAAAATTCCAACAACCTACTTTGCAGACTTGGAAAAGCTAGTTATCAAATTTATTTGGAAAGGGAAGATACCTCGAATTGCTAAAGACACTCTAAAAAAGAAAAACAAAGTGGGAGGACTTACACTCCCTGACTTTGAAGCTTATTATAAAGCCACAGTTGCCAAAACACAACTGGCACAAAGATAGACATATAGATCAATGGAATCGAATTGAGAATTCGGAGATAGACCCTCAGATCTATGGCCGACTGATCTTTGATAAGGCCCCCAAAGTCACTGAACTGAGTCATAATGGTCTTTTCAACCAATGGGGCTGGGAGAGTTGGATATCCATATCCAAAAGAATGAAAGAGGACCCCTACCTCACCCCCTACACAAAAATTAACTCAAAATGGACCAAAGATCTCAATATAAAAGAAAGTACCATAAAACTCCTAGAAGATAATGTAGGAAAACATCTTCAAGACCTTGTATTAGGCGGCCACTTCCTAGACTTTACACCCAAAGCACAAGCAACAAAAGAGAAAATAGATAAATGGGAACTCCTCAAGCTTAGAAGTTTCTGCACCTCAAAGGAATTTCTCAAAAAGGTAAAGAGGCAGCCAACTCAATGGGAAAAAAGTTTTGGAAACCATGTATCTGACAAAAGACTGATATCTTGCATATATAAAGAAATCCTACAACTCAATGACAATAGTACAGACAGCCTAATTATAAAATGGGCAAAAGATATGAAAAGACAGTTCTCTGAAGAGGAAATACAAATGGCCAAGAAACACATGAAAAAATGTTCAGCTTCACTAGCTATTAGAAAGATGCAAATTAAGACCACAATGAGATACCATCTAACACCGGTTAGAATGGCTGCCATTAAACAAACAGGAAACTACAAATGCTGGAGGGAATGTGGAGAAATTGGAACTCTTATTCATTGTTGGTGGGACTGTATAATGGTTCAGCCACTCTGGAAGTCAGTCTGGCAGTTCCTTAGAAAACTAGATATAGAGTTACCATTCGATCCAGCGATTGCACTTCTTGGTATATACCCGGAAGATCGGAAAGCAGTGACACGAACAGATATCTGCACGCCAATGTTCATAGCAGCATTATTCACAATTGCCAAGAGATGGAAACAACCCAAATGTCCTTCAACAGATGAGTGGATAAATAAAATGTGGTATATACACACGATGGAATACTATGCGGCAGTAAGAAGGAACGACCTCGTGAAACATATGATAACATGGATGAACCTTGAAGACATAATGCTGAGCGAAATAAGCCAGGCACAAAAAGAGAAATATTATATGCTACCACTAATGTGAACTTTGAAAAATGTAAAACAAATTGTTTATAATGTAGAATGTAGGGGAACTAGCAATAGAGAGCAATTAAGGAAGGGGGAACAATAATCCAAGAACAGATAAGCTATTTAACGTTCTGGAGATGCCCAGGAATGACTATGGTCTGTTAATTTCTGATGGATATAGTAGGAGCAAGTTCACAGAAATGTTGCTATATTAGGTAACTTTTTTGGGGTAAAGTAGGAACATGTTGGAAGTTAAGCAGTTCTCTTAGGTTAGTTGTCTTTTTCTTACTCCCTTGTTATGGTCTCTTTGAAATGTTCTTTTATTGTATGTTTGTTTTCTTTTTAACTTTTTTTTCATACAGTTGATTTAAAAAAGAAGGGAAAGTTAAAAGAAAAAAAAGAAAAACAAGGAAAAAAAAGATGTAGTGCCCCCTTGAGGAGCCTGTGGAGAATGCAGGGGTATTTGCCTACCCCACCCCAATTGTTGCTAACATGACCACAGACATAGGGGACTGGTGGTTTGATGGGTTGAGCCCTCTACCATAAGTTTTACCCTTGGGAAGACGGTTGCTGCAAAGGAGAGGCTAGGCCTCCCTATGGTTGTGCCTAAGAACCTCCTCCCGAATGCCTCTTTGTTGCTCAGATGTGGCCCTCTCTCTCTGGCTAAGCCAACTTGAAAGGTGAAATCACTGCCCTCCCCCCTACGTGGGATCAGACACCCAGGGGAGTGAATCTCCCTGGCAACGTGGAATATGACTCCCGGGGAGGAATATAGACCCGGCATCGTGGGACGGAGAACATCTTCTTGACCAAAAGGGGGATGTGAAAGGAAATGAAATAAGCTTCAGTGGCAGAGAGATTCCAAAAGGAGCCGAGAGGTCACTCTGGTGGGCACTCTTACGTACACTTTAGACAACCCTTTTTAGGTTCTAAAGAATTGGGGTAGCTGGTGGTGGATACCTGAAACTATTAAACTACAACCCAGAACCCATGAATCTCGAAGACAGTTGTATAAAAATGTAGCTTATGAGGGGTGACAATGGGATTGGGAAAGCCATAAGGACCACACTCCACTTTGTCTAGTTTATGGATGGATGAGTAGAAAAATAGGGGAAGGAAACAAACAGACAAAGGTACCCAGTGTTCTTTTTTACTTCAATTGCTCTTTTTCACTCTAATTATTATTCTTGTTATTTTTGTGTGTGTGCTAATGAAGGTGTCAGGGATTGATTTAGGTGATGAATGTACAACTATGTAATGGTACTGTAAACAATCGAAAGTACAATTTGTTTTGTATGACTGCGTGGTATGTGAATATATCTCAATAAAATGAAGATAAAAAAAAAAAAAAAGAGCACCCAAAACATCTCAAATCTCTTGTTCCCACCCACCCGCCCCTATTATTTATATATTTTTTGTCTTTATTTTATTACTCCTCTGCCCATACGCTGGATCCAGGGAGTGTCAGTCACAAGGTTTTCACAATCACAATGTCACACAATAAAAGCTATCTAGTTATACAATCATGATCGAGAATCAGGCGTACTGCATTACAATTCAACAGTTTCAGGTATTTCCTTCTTGCTATTCCAATACACTAAAAACTAGACCGGAATTGCTCTGTAAAAGAGTAGGCATATATTTAATTTTAGAAGAAACTGCCAGACCTTGTCACAAAGTGCTTGTACCATTTTATAGCACCAATATATGAGAGTTCCAGTTTCTCCACATGCTCATTTATTGACCACATCCAACATTTTTTGTGGCCAGTCCTTTTTAATTTTAGCCATTCTGTAAGGTGTATACTGGAAGATGTGTAGTGATATCTCATGATTTTAATTTGCATTTCCTAGGCTAGTGGTTTTCAAACTTTGGTGTGCTTAAGACATACCTGGAGTGCTTTTTAAACAGATTCCTGGGCCCCAACTCGAGCATTCTGTATTTTTGTCGTTGTTGTTGTTAAATCTGGAAACCCTAGCCCCAACAGAGTTGCAATTTATTACATTTGTGGTAGGACCCAGGTATCTGACTCTAGAGTTCCATTGGAGTTTCTGATGAAACTGGCCCTCTGGTAGTTGCAAAACTGGTGTCTGATACCTGATATCAGCATGCATTTGCTTCTTCCTGGCAACTAGAATTGGTTTAACTAGTTCAAATGGAAGTTTTTGGGCTCTTTTCATGCATAATAATGAAAAAATTTATTTGTTTGTTTTGTTTTGCTTATTGCTATGTGCTACCTACTTCTAGACATAAGCATTATTAACTGTTAGCTATTATTATTTCTTGTTCCAGGAAGTATTTAAACTACTTAAGCCCACAAACTGACTACATGCTATGAATTTTTATTGAATATTATTTTTTATTGGTTATAAAAAGTAATAGAAAACTGTGAAATATTCAAAGAGTTGAAGAATATACTTGGCATGGAAACCATGTCTCTTATGGTCCCACCCTACAGTGATATCACCTTTAACAGATTGGCATATATCTTTTCAACCATTTCCCTCTGCTTATGAAGATAGGCATATGTAATTTTTTTAAAAAGAGACTACACTATATATATTGTTCTATAATTAGCTTATTAATGGAAGTTAGGTTAGTTGTTTTTAATTCTTGCTTAGAGAGAGAGGTCACATCTGAGCAACAAAAGAGGTTCTCTGGGGGTGACTGTTAGGCACAGTTATAAGTAGCCTTAGCCTCTTCTTTGCAGTAACAAGCTTCATAAGGGCAAGCCCCAAGATTGAGGGCTTGGCCTTCTAAATTGGTAG
Organism: Choloepus didactylus; assembly: GCF_015220235.1. Classification (NCBI taxonomy): domain Eukaryota; kingdom Metazoa; phylum Chordata; class Mammalia; order Pilosa; family Megalonychidae; genus Choloepus; species Choloepus didactylus. Next base: position 171,567,045 of record NC_051310.1, read on the forward strand.
TCACCAGTGCTTGTGAGAATATGTAATTCCCCAGGTGGGGAAGTTTAATGTTTCTGCATTTTCCCCCAGTTCCTCAGGGGGGGCTTTGCAAATACATTTTTGTTCTCTGCCCACATTACTTTGGGATGTATTGGGGTTTCACACTAACCTGTACAAACCAACAAGATCTCATTCCCTATTCAAAGTTCCATGTAATTATGGTATTTGAGTAAACTGACCATACATGTTAAATTATCTGGTGCGCTACAGGAAATACAGATTTTTGGTTGCTAAAGTTTTAATCTTAAAAAATTGGGGCATTGGTGATGAACACATTGTCTCATATAGAATAAAATAATCTGGATTATTTGAACAAAATTCCAGAAGAAATATTCCAACATTTCCATATTTTCTGATATCTAATATTATCACATCATCCTCAAAAATTATGTGATGTAGCAGAGATGAAGGAAAGGATTACCATGATTTTATGTTTTCTCATGGTTAACATTTTTTTTAATTAGAGAAGTTATAGGTTTACAGAAAAATCATGCAGAAGATACAGAGTTCCCATATATCTGCCTCACATGCACAATTTTTCATAATATTAACACGCTGCTTTAGTGTGGTACCATTGTTATAATTGATGAAACAGTATTATTGTAATTATACTACTAACTGTAGGATTCACTGTTTGTGTTATACATTCCTATGGTTTTTTTTTTTTTTGAATTTTTATACCAGTAACAGATATACAAGCTAAGGTTTCCCCTTTTAACTACAGACAAATATATATAATGCAGTGGTGTTAATTACATTCACAATGTTGTACTACCATCAATACCATCCATTACCAAGACTTGCCATCACCCCAAACAGAAACTCTGTACCAATTAAGCATTAACTCTCCATTCCCTACCCCTGGTAACCTACATTCTACTTTCTGACACTATAAATTTGCTTATTCTAATGATTTCATATCAGTGGATCATACAATATTTGCCCTTTTTTGTCTGACTTATTTCACTTAACATGGATCTTCGAGGTTCATCCATGTTATTGCAAATATCAGAACTTCATTTTTTATAGCTGAATAATATTCCATTTTGTTTATCCTTTCATCTGTTGACAAACACTTCGGTTGCTTCCATCTTTTGGCAATCATGAATAATGCCACTGTGAATATTGATGTGCAAATATCTGCTTGAGTCCTACTTTCAATTCTTTTGTGTATATACCTAGAAGTAGGATTGCCAGGTCATATGGCAATTCTATATTTAACTTTCTGAGGAATGACCAAACTTTTCCACCACAACTGTACTATTTTTACATTCCCACCAGCAATGAACTAGTGTTTCTATTTCTCTGTATCCTCTCCAACACTTGTTTTCTGTTGTTTTTTTTTTTAATAGTGTTCATTCTAGTCAGTATGAAATTATACCTCATTGGGATTTTGATTTATATTTCCCTAATGGCTAATGATGTTGAGCATCTATTCATGTGCTTATTGGCCATTTGTATGTCTTCTTTGGAGAAATGTCTATTCAACACTTTTGCTCATTTTTAAATTGTGTTGTTTGTCTTTTTGTTGTTGAGTTGTCAAAGATTCCTTTATATTTTCTGCATATTAAACCTTAATGGATATGTGGTTTCCAAATATTTTCTCCTATTCTGTAGGTTGTCTTTTTGCTTTCATGATGAAGTCCTTTGATGCACAAAAGCTTTTAATTTGGGGGGACGTCTCATTTATCTTTTTTCCTTAGTTGCTCATGCTTTTGATGTAAAGTCTAAGAAACCATTGCCCAACACATGGCCCTGAAGATGCTTCCCTATGTTTAGTTGGTTCTTATGTTTGGGTCTTAGATACATTTTGAGTTAATTTTGTATATGGTGTGAGGTAGGGGTCTATCTTCATTCTTTTGCATATGGATATTCAGTTTTCCATCACCATTTGTTGAAGAGACTCTCCTTTCCCCATTGAGTGTATTGGAACCCTTGTCAAAAATCAGTTGGCAGTAGATATAAAGGTTTATATTTGAACTTTCAATTGAATTGTATTGGTCTATATGTCTCTCCTTGTGTCAGTGCCATGCAGTTTTGATCACTGTGGCTTTGTTGTGAGTTTTAAGATTGGGGAGTGTGAATCCTTCAACTTTATTCTGTTTCAGGATGGCTTTAGTTATTCTGGGCTCCTTACTCTTCCATATAAATTTGATAGTTGGCTTTTCCATTTCTGCAAAGAAAGCTGTTGGAATTTTGACTGGAATTGCATTGAGTCTGTAAATTGCTTTGGGTAGAATTATCATCTTAACAATATTTTGCCTTCCAATCCGTGAATAAGAATGTCCTTCCATTTATTTAGGTCTACTTTGTTTTCTGTTATCAAGGTTTTGTAGTCTTCATGTAGAAACCCTTTATATCCTTGGTTAAATTTATTCCTAGATATTTGATTCTTTTAGTTGCTATTGCAAATGGAATTTTTCTTGATTTCCTTTTGTCATTACTAGTGTATAAAAACACTACTGATTTTTGCATGTTGATCTTTTATCTCACCCTTTGCTGAATTCATTTATTACCTCTACTGGCTTTGTTGTGGATTTTGTCAGGATTTTCTATATATAGGATAATGCCATCTGCAAATAGAGAAAATTTTACTTCTTCATATCCAATCTGAATGCCTTTTATTTCTTTTTCTTGTCTAATTGCTCTGGCTAGAACTTCCAGTACAATATTGAAGTGATGACAGTTGACTTGTTCTTGATCCTAGAGGGAAAGCTTTCAGTCCCTCACCATTGATTAATTTGTTAGATGTGGATTTTTCATATAGGTCCTTTATCATGTTGAGGAAGTTTCCTTATAATCCTAGTTATCTAGTGTTTTTATCAAGAAGGGGTGCTGTATTTTTTCAAATGCATTTTCTGCATCAATTGAAATGATAATATGTTTTTTCTCTTCATTCTATTAATGTAGTGTTGTTTCATTAATTGTTTTTTATTTATTTGACCACCCTTGCATATATGAAACAAATCTCACTTGATCTTGGTGCCTGATTCTTTTCTTGTGCTGTTGGATTCATTTTGCTAGTTTATTATTCAGGAGTTTTGTATTTATATTCACAAAGGATATTGATCTGTAATTTTTTTTCTTGTGGTAGCTTTACCTGGCTTTTGTATTAGGATGATGTTGGCTTCATAGAATGAGTTAGGAATTATTCTTTCCTCTTGAATTTTTTGGAAGAGTTTGAGCAAGATTGGTGTCAATTCTTCATGGAATATTTGATGAAATTCACTATTGAAACCATCTGGTCATGGACTTTTCTTTGTTCAGAGGTTTTGATTACTGATTGAATCTCTTTGCTTGCTATTGGTCTATTGAGATCTTCTATTTCTTCCTGAGTCTGTTTAATTTAGTGGGTGTCTTCTTAGGAATTTGTCCATTTCATCTAGTTTTCTAATTTGTTGACATATAGTTATTTAAGAAATTCTCTTATAATCCATTTGTTGCTGTGGGTAGTAATGTCCCCCTTTTCATTTCTGATTGTAGTTATTTGTGTCCTCTCTCTCAGTCTAGCTAAAACTTTGTTGACTTTATTAATCTGTTTTTTTAAATGCCAATTTTCTCAGATTTTAAAAAATTCTCTATTTCATTTATCTCTGCTGTAATCTTTGTTATTTCCTACTTTTTGCTCACTTTTGGTTTAGTTTGCTTTTCTTTTCCTAGATCCTCCAGTTGTGAGTTTAGGTCTCTGATTTGAGATCTTTATTCTTTTTTAATGTAAACATTTAGAGTTACAAATTTCCCTCTCAAAAGTGCCTTTGCATGCCATAATTTTGGTGTTGTGTGTTTTCTTTTCCATTTGCCTCAAGAAGTTTCCTTATTTCCCCTGTGATTTCTTCTTTGACCCATTGGTTGTTTTCGTATATTGTTTAAATTTCCATATTTATTTCTCACTTCATTCCACTGTGGCTGGAGAAGATGCATTGTAAAATATGATATGCATATTTTAAAATTCATTGAGACTTGTTTTGTGACCTACCTTATAGCCTATCCTGGAGAATGATCTGTGTGCACTAGAGAAGAGTGCATATTCTGCTGCTAATGGTGAAGTGTTTTATATACATGCTATGTCTAGTTGATTTAGACTATCATCATTCAGGTCTTCTATTTCTTTATTTATATTCTGTCTAGATGTTCTATTCATTATTAAAAGTGGTGTTTTGAAATCTCCTACTATTAATGTAAAACCAATCTAGTTCTCCCTTCAAAATTGTCAATATTTGCTTCATATGTTTGGGGGCTCTTCTTTTCAGTGCATATATATTTTTAAATGTTATGTTTCCTTGTTGAATTTACCCCTTTGTTGGTCCATCATGTCCTTCTTTGTCCCTTGTAACAGTTTTTGACTCACAGTCTATTTTATCTGTGATTAGTATAGCTACCCCAGATCTCTTTTGGTTACTATTTGAATGTTAGATTTTCCCCATTCTTTTACTTTTAACCTACTTTTGTCTTTGAATTTAAGATGAGTCTCTTGTAAACAGTATATAGTTGAGTCATGCTTTTTTATCCATTCTGCTAATCTCTGCCTTTTGACTGGAGAGTTTAATCCATTTTCAATTAAGGTAACTACTGATAATGTGGGACTGCCTTCTTCCATTTTGCTATTTGGTCTTTGTAAGTCTTATACCTGTTTTGTTCCTCAATTCTTCCGTAAATGCCTACTTCCACATTTTTATTTTTTTTGCAGTGTATCATTTTGAATCCCTTCACATTTCTTTCTTTGCATATTTTTCATATATTTTCTTTGTGGTTACCATGGGTCTAAATTTAACATTCTAAATCTATAACAATCAAATTTAGTTTAATATAAACTTAACTTCAATAGCATACACATACACTATTCTATATCTTTCTGTCCTCCCACTTTTTTCTTGTACTTGTCACAGATTATATCTTTATAGATTGTATGTCCAAAACCATAGATTTATCATTACTCTTTTGCACTAACATTTTAAAACCTGTAAGAAGTAAAAACTGGAGTTACATACCAAAAAATTACAATATAACCATACAATACCAAAAAGTTCAATATAATAATACTGGCATTTATAATTACCCATATGGTTACCTATACTAGAGGTCTTTATTTCTTTATGTTGCGTCAATCCACTGTAGTGTTCCTTCCTTTCAGTCTGAAAAACTCCCTTTAGCATTGCTTGTAGGGCAGGTCTAATAGTGATGAACTCCCTCAGCTTTTGTTTTATCTGGGAATGTCTTAACTTCTCTCATTTTTGAAAGATAGTCTTACTGGATATGAAATCGTTGGTTGGCAGTTTGGTTTTAGCACTTTAACTATTTGTTCCCAGTTTCCCCATGATTTCTGATGATAAAGCATCACTTCTTATTGGGATGCCCTTGTATATAGCATGTTGTTTTTCTCTTGCAGTTTTCAGAACTATTTCCTTGTCCTTAGCATTTGGCAGTTTGACTACTATATGTCTTGGATTGGTTCCCTTAGACTTTATCCTGTATGGGGTTTATTGGTCTTCTTGTATGTGCATATTCATGCCTTTGTTAAATTTAGAAAGTTTTTTGTGATTATGTCTTTGAATATTCCTTCTGCTCCTTTCTCTCTTTTTTCCCCTCTATATACTTTCATAATGAGTATATTGGTACACTTGATGGTGCCCACAGTATCCTAGACTCTGAATTTTTAAAATCCTCAGTCTGAATCATTTCAGTTGTCTTGTCTTCAAGTTCACTGATTATTTCTTCTGCAAGCTTCAATGTGCCTTTGAAACCCTCTAGGGAATTTTTCCTTTCAGTTATTGTGGTCTTTAACTCCAGGATTTTTGTTTGTTTACTTTGTAAAATTTCTATGTCTTTATTAAGAGTTCAATGAATGAACAATTGTTTTCCTGATATCCTTTAGCTCTTTCTCTGTGTTTGCCTTTATCTCCTTGAATGTATTGAGGATCATTTTTTAAAAGTCTTTTTCTGGTTTATTCCATAGTCTGTTCTTCTTTGTTGGTGGTTTCTGGATTTATATCTCATTCCTTTTGATGGGCCATCATTTTCTGTTTGTCTGTCTTGTAATATTTTGTTGCACAATGTACGTTTCAATATTTAAAATGTTGTTTCTGGGATTTAGCCCCTCAGCTGTCTGTTTCTTGAGTTTGTCTCCAGCCAGTGAAATGACAGAGATTTCCTTGAGTGCCTAGAGCTAACAAAACCAAACCAACCAAAGTAAAAAACACCTTTCAGATTCTTTTCAAATTGGCCCTACAATGGCTGGTGCTCTCCTTGAGGTTAGCCCTCCTTCTAGAAGATCAGCCTAAGGCAAATTTGAAGTGCAGGGTTCTCTCTGTCTTTCATGAGCCTGAGTCTCATCTTGGGCTTGCGTTTGCTCATGGTCTTAGGAATTCCCTCATTTACAGTAACTCAAATGCCCCTTCCTACCCTCCTGAAATAGACTTTTCCCCACTTGGTGTGCTGTGTTGTATTTCTTAAAGCAAGCAGCTTTGACTTAATTGTTTCTTACACTGCTTTAGCTATCTGCAAGGCAAGTTCTGGGAGGGTGAACCAGAGATGATTTTCCTGGTTCAGTCTTTCAGATGGACACCCTATGAATTGGCACTGACATACAGGCACTGCAGTATGCACATGGTGGTTTCTCTGTTCCCTCCAGAATAGGGCCAGGGACCTGCCATGGGGGTGCAGGCTGGCTCCACATTGCACCAAGGAGGGGGTGGAGTAGGGTTCAGCAAGGGCACCATAAGCTTTTCCTACCTTTTTTTAAAGTAGCATTTTCTGAATTCAGCACTCACCTTGTTATTACAACCCTTCAACTGTTTTCTGGAGTTTGAAAGAATATGGCTTTAGCAGTTTTTGCTAGCTGTCCAAAGATTCTGTTGGGTAATGGCTCCCTGGAGCATCTTATGCTGACATCTTGGTCTACCAGAACTACCACAATTTTATTTTTATGAGTAGATTCATGTATTTACTAGTTCTGTGTTACACTAATACTGCTGTATGTAAATGAAATATAGGACTGAAATAGCTTAATGGCAATTGGTAAGAAAAATATTGGAAGTAAATAAATATGTTATTATTATTGCATAGGTTGTTAAGAGTGAAAGAAAAAAAAATAGCTGCCATTAACCTAGAGGGACAATAATGATGTTATACATGGGCCATGGCTAAAGGGAAAACTTAAATTAATAATGAAAATAATAATAACAGTAATATTAAATTTATTAGTGCCTTTTATCAAGAACTCAAAGGCATTTATGAATGATGGCTCATTACACCTTTCAGCATTCCTATAAGTGAGGCAGGGGACAGAATTATACCACATTTTTCCAGTGCAAAAGTAAGGGACAGAACCTTTAATGAAAGGATAGATTTAAAGAATGGAACCAAAGACATACGATAGATCTAAACATGGCCCAGAGCTCCTAACTTCCTTTTGTGTGTTCCAGTTCCCAAGCCCTGCTTGGTAAGTGCAGTCATTCCCAAAACACATCTTGGGTTGAAATATCTTTGCTGCATTGAACATGCAGTTGGGTTCTTAGATTCAGCTGCACACCGGTGCACAGTAGTACTTGTTAGCATTTGAAGAATGTTGACAGGCAGAATTTTTTTCTTTAATTAAATAGCTTATATTTCTTTCTTTATATACTCTCTGTCTAAGAGTACAGAGTACTCTTTAAGGAGAGCAAAGCAAAAGCAATTGCATTTCAGTTCTCAGAGCTTTAAGATAAATATCTTAATTAAACACGGAGCCTAAATTTCCCATTTCTGCCCTGAGTGATTTCCTCCCCTTCCTCCCACACCAAACATGTGTGCATCTCTGAAAGAATTTGTCTAGCCTGGTGGGTAACCCAACCCGCTGAAGCCTGCCTATCACCACAGCTGGATTTGCTAAGGCACTTGGCCTGCTTCTTGGAGCCTCTTCAGTTCTCTGATACCTGCAGCTCTGGACTGGTTAATTCTAGAAATTCTACCAAGAAGAATTATCTATAGATTTCTGAAAAGAGGAAACACTTTAGGTGTTTGGTTTGGACAAGGTGTCACCTTTCAGATCTGCTGTGTCTGAAACCATCTGTGGAAATGTTTGCCATGATTCTGTAAATTCCATTTGGCAGGTGGGAAGTATATGCAGTTTAAAGGTGAATATATTCTTTCATTTGAAAACCTTGGCAGTTTCTCTTCTTACAGTGGGAATCTCTCACTCTCCTTTTTAACTTGACAACTCTTTCCTTTTCTTGTATCAAATTGATACTACTTTATTCTTTTAATATAACCTGTTCTTCCCATCAAGTTCAGGAATTATCATTTTAGAGTTGGGCCATGATGTTTCTTCCCCCAAGTAGAAATAAGAACATTGGATCTCCATCTTCATTAGAATTGCCTATTTGGGCTCTTCCTTTTTTCTCCATCTTTTAATCATCTTTGTTGCTCAGCATTGAATGTGTCCCAATTCCCCATAACCCCCTTAAGATAAAGAGACTAGAAAGAGATTATGCCTCCCATGTCAGATTCTGATCTTCAACATCATATATTTGCATTGATTTCGGTTCCAAGAGTCCCCAGATGTACAGTCAATTAATACACCCCCACCCCCGTCCCCCACGAAAAAAAAATGGAAAATGTTTCTAAGTTACAGCCCAACACCTCCTCCTTCTCGTCTCCCCTACTTTAATTTCAACTTGCTGCCTATTGGTCATTAACCCTTTAAGAAGGAATACCAAGTCAGTGCTTTTGTATTCAATTTTCTTTGACCTTCAGTCTAAAATAGACCATTTATTGAAGAAACAGGGAGGGAAACATTAAAAGCAAAAGCTATTAAAGAATTATAGACTTAAGAAACCTCACAGTACCTGTGCATTTTGCTCTGTAGTCAAGGAACCTATAAAATTGTACACACTTAAGGAGAAAACTTTTCAACCAGCATGCATTGATTTAGCAGAATAACTCCCAGTAATGTAAAGTACGGACCTTGATTCTTAGAGTACCTTTTTTTTGTTATCCTCTTTCTTAATAAGACAAGGTTTAAAAATATGCTACTACATACACAATAGCTGCCTTCCACTTATGTTTTTATCTGTGCAGAAATTATTCTCTCAGACAACAGATTATAATAAATGCATAATAACTTTTCAAAAATTGTAATCCAAGCAAACTTCTCTCAGAAAATTCAGCCTTTGAAAAAGTCATCTCAAACCTGTACATAAACAATAAACACCAATAAAATTTATGTCTTTCTACAATTGACAATGATGAAAATGAGATAGATATATGATTTTTCCTTAAGAAGTCAAATTGGTGCTGAGAAAAAGGAAACAGTTTATACAAGTTTGCTTTATACAGTACCAATAAGGTTGAATTTATGCATTTTGTTTTTAAACCAAGTCACTTTTTTTGTGGGGGAGGTTGGAAAGCACAGGAGGGGGATACTTTGTGCCAGAAGCAGTGCTAGAAACGTCACTTGCATTATCTTATTTTGACCTTTACTTCCATTTTTTTTTAAAGGAAGAGACACAGACTCAGGGAACTTGTGAATTTCATTGAATCTCTTAGAAGAAAGCCATTTCTGTGCTAGGACTGAAATAGTCAACGCCTGACTTTTTTGTGTTTTTTTTACTTCACTTAGTTAATGTTGTTTGTCTCCTGCCCACTCTGTCTTCCTTCCTGTTGGTGTCCTCCAGGCTCTGTCCAACAGAATTTCCAACCAGGTTTATTCACTGCTTAGTTGAAGCTCTAGCTATAAAGCCTAGACTGGGATTCCTTGTGTCAGCAATTTCTGTTTTCTCCTTTCTCTGCCCCCAGCCCAACCTTCCTAGCAAGTCAGCTTTCCTTTTCTGATACCTCCTTGTCCAGCTTTCTTTTAGGATCCTTTCTGATAGTATGGTTCACTTAAAAGGCATCCTTAACTTTTTAGAACCCATACCCTGATGCCCATTTGGAGGGCTCCATCCTTTTAAAAATCACAAAGACTTGAAGGCTAATGGAAACCATCGAGGTAATTTTAAGTCCATGTCAAAGGGTCACATAGGGTGATAAAGCAATTCTAGAACCAAATGTGATCTTGGAGAAGATGTAGTTAACACTTATTTAACAGATGAAGAAACTGTGGTCCTCATTTTCCCAAGATCATAAAATAACAAACAGAAGAGCTACAACTAGAATCCAGTTCCTTGACTCCCAGTCTGGGCTCTTTCTACCACGTCAGACAGTAGTTCAGAAATTAGATAGCTCTGATCTTGCCTTGAAAAATTCCACTGTCATCTCCTTTTACAAATCTAAAATGGGACTTCACATTAACACTTTATCTTGAATTCTGTTCCTCCTGTTGTACTGATACTGGTGTTGGCTCTTGAATGTCATTTTTTTTTTTTTTTTTTTTTTTGGCAAGAAAAATGTGTTGACCAGAAGTACGTGGAGTTAATATGACTTACTTCATGTTGTTCTTTTCTTGTAAAATGACTTTGCCAGGGTCCACTCCCTTGAACATATAGTCCACACCAAATTTTTTACCTGGTATACCGTACTGTATGCATCTGTCATAGTGCCACCCACATCTATCTTTTAGCCAAGTGGTTCTCAAACTTTAACCTGCATAAGAATCATCTGAATGGTTTGTTAAAATACAAATTGTTGGGCCCTGTTCTAGTTTGATAATGCTGCCAGAATGCAAAACACCAGAGATGGATTGGCTTCTATAAAAGGGGGTTTATTTGGTTACACAGTTACAGACTTAAGGCCATAAAGTGTCCATCAACAAAGGGTACTTCACTGCAGAATGGCACAGTCCCCATTCCCAGAGCTGCTGATTCAGTAGGTCTGTGGTGGAGCCGGAAAACCTCTGTTAGCTGGGAAGGCACTTGGCTGGCATCTGCTCCAAAGTTTTGGTTTCAAAATGGCTTTCTCCCAGGACATTCCTCTCTAGGCTGCAGTTCCTCAAAAATGTCACTCTTAGTTGCACTTGGGATATTTGTCCTCTCAGCTTCTCTGGAGTAAGAGTCTACTTTCAACTGTCATCTTCAAACTGTCTCTCATCTGCAGCTCCTGTGCTTTCTTCAAAGTGTCCCTCTTGGCTGTAGCTCCTCTTCAAAATGTAAGTCTCGGCTGCACTGAGTTCCTTCTGTTTGCCAGCTCATTTATATGGCTCCGCTAATCAAGACCCACCCTGAATGGGTGGGACCATGACTCCAAGGAAATTATCTCATCAGAGTTATCACCTACAGTTGGTTGGGGCACATTTCCATGCAAACACTCAAAGAATTCCAATCTAATCAGCACTAAAATGTCTGCCCCACAAAATTGCAGCAAAGAATATGGCTTTTTCTGGGGGACATAATACATTCAAACCAACACAGGCCCCATCCCCAGAGTTTCTGATTCAGTAGGTCTGTGGTGGAGCCTGAGAATTTGCTTTTCTAGCAAGTTCCCAGTGATGCTGATTCTTCTGGTCCAGAGCCACACTTTGAGAACCACTGTTGTAGCCTAGACAGCCTCCCCATAAGCCATTCGAGAAAGAGTAGCCACTAATTGGTTCAAAGGAATCCAATAAAAGCAGAAGGGCAGAGGGAGAAAGATTGAGAATGAGAAACACATGAGCTCCCAACAGAGGGATGATGACTGACAGGTACATTACTGCCCCTAGAGCAGACTTAAGAGATGGTCTTTATGAATTTTCTTTCCATTAAGGTTGCCTGAGGGGCCTTCTTGGAATGGAATGAACCCAACTTACACAGAAATGAGGATTATGGTCATTTTTCAGGGCAGTGTTACTGCTATGAGCTGCATATAGCTGGAGCTATTGGAACCCATCCAGGGTTGGAAATGAGGGTTTTTTCAGGGAATTGTTTGAACTTCTAGTCATATTCTGAAAGGAGTAGAAGTGGTAACATGGGTTCCAAGCAATGGCAACTCCAGAATTTGTAGATAGGAAGGGGTTAGGGACTACAATCTGAACAGGAGGCAACCAGGTGGCCTTGCCTTGAAGTTGCATTCCTGGCAAGAGACTTTTAATTTAGATTGTATGCCTTGTAGGTGTGGCTTAGAGGTACTGGGGCAAATTATATGAGTAGATGGAAAAGAAGCCCTATTCGCAGCTTGATACTGGCATTGGATTGTAGCAGAGAAAACAGTTTCATACATATATATATATGTATGCCACCCCTTGCATTTGCCTTAACAATTGCTTGTTAGTGCAGAGCCTCTACCTCCATAGCCCACCAGTGTCCTTACGCTTCTGAGGCCTTGTGCAGGCTGTCTGTGAAGTGCCTCTTCTGAAGGCAAACAATATGATTAACTAGGTTGTTGTTGACGACTTCATTTATAGTGGGTCTTTAGGGACATACATAATCTAATAAGTCCCTTGGATATCCTGGAGAGAGTCTTGGTTTTCTTACTAATACAGGGATAACCTGACTGCTTATTTTCAGATTTCCACCATTGATTCTGGAGACCTTCATTGAAGAATTGATATAATTTCATTTTGAATAAACATATTCAGAAATATTGATTTACCTTACAACATTGTTGGAGAGATACTGATTTAAGAAAATGAATGTCAATAAGATTTTTAAAAGAGACTCAGTAGTCAGCACTGGCAAGGGTATGATGCAATGGGTACTTTCAAATCTTGCTTACTATATATAATGTGTATAGTGATAAAACATTTCTGGAAAGCAACTTGACTTGCAATATATATATATATATATATATATATATATATATATATATATTCAACTTCTAGGAATCTACCCTAAGAAAGTAAACAGTGAGGTAGGCAAAGATACATGTCAAAGACATTCCTTGCAGACTTGTTGACAACAGTTGTGGTGAACATGGTAGATCAGAGGTTTCAGCATCCTTCCAACTTTGTCTTGCTGGCCCCTTTGTTCTGCAGAGGCCAAAAAGCTAAAACCTACTCAACCCAGTCTTCCTTACATATAGGATTATATGCAAATTAGATTTCCCCTAAGAAGATGCACTCGTGTGATATTTGGAGGGTGAAAGAGAAGCAGAAACATCTTCCCATTGTCCCAGCTTTTTTTTCTTCTGTTGGCAAAGATAGTAGTGGAGAACAGTGGGTTTTCCTGAAGAATCATTCCAGTGCCTGCTCACTCATTTAGGGAGTACTGGGAGAGACTGTGGTCCTGCTCTTTGGATCACAGTTGTGGCAGTATGTTCTTCAAGTCAGCAGGCCCAACAGGGCTCCCTGATCCCTTACATGGATCCGTTCTGTAGTGGTGTTCTAGGAACCATTCCTGGGGACCTCCCCAGAGTTGACTCTTTCAAACATTCCAGAATTTCTCAAACTCCTAATTCCCCATATTAAATGACTTTCTGCTTAAAATAGCTAGGGAGGATTCTGTTTCTGAACTCCTAATTGGTATTGACCTCAATCTCCCAGAATTGGAAGGCTAAGTACCCTGCAGTGCTTCCCTATGATGGAACATCTTGCAAATATAAAAAATAATGTCTTTGAAGGAAATGTAATAATATGGATCTTATGGGGGGAAAAGAAGGGTGGGAGATTTAACAAAGAAAAAAAACTGCTGATAAAACATGTTAACAGTTATTACCTCTGGGTAGTGGGAATATGAATGCTTTTTATTTTATTTGGAATAGTTTCTTCTGTAAAAGTTTTACAATGAACATGTATTACTTATATAACCAGAAAGAATAAAAATAATAAATGTCAGGGACTTTTTAGACAAAGTATTTGCTAACTCATAATGGCATACATTTTTAAAATATTGAATTCAATTGTTGACCAAGCTTACTCAAAAGACATTAACTGGAACTTTTTGTATGCTAGTCTGTAGGAAGCATCATTTCTTTTCTATACCAATATATTCCTTGAATTTCACAATATGTGCTTACTAAGACCATGCTATAATACATTTCATTGTTATATGAAAATTGGTATTTGATTGATATCCAAAAGGATTTCACATCAGTATATTCAGAAGTATTGTCCTTTGTTTTCTATCTTGTATAAAGAATAAAACACACAGTTACTAGGTAATAGATAATTCAAGATCCTAGGGTTCAACTTGATAAAGATAGAATCAGTTGACATTTCCAGTTAGGTAAAAGTTACAGTCTTGATACAGACTAACTCAATTTGGGAGAGAAGTAATTATGACCATTATGCTTTTATTCCCGATCTCAGTTTTAGAAATAGTGTTGTGGTCATGATGCACTGAACTAGATATTAAAGCTCTGTCCTCAAGTAATCATTGGTTTTAATCTTAAAATGTTCTCTTGCCCCTTAGTATTTCCAGTAGATTGAAACCTCCCCTGTTGAACACCAACAGTGAAGAAAGTTCTATCATAGTTCATTTGTTTCTATTCCAGCCATGAAAATTATTTCTTATATCTAATTTATTTCTTATTCCTCTATTTCGGCTTATTTCTTTTTTGACATAATTGTAATATGAATGGGTAACAGTGACCTAAATGTACTTTTTTATATTTAAAGTTTATTATCAAATTACCTTTTGATCTTCCATATCCTAGGCTAGGAAATCTTACTTTCTATTATTAGTCTTTTCACATCCCTACCAACCACCCCTCTCCACCATTCCTTTTACAGTCCATGGGATATGCTTCTCTTATATCCAGTCCCCAAAAAAGAAATATGTGACAGTATAGTATCAAAGACTGAGTTCCTTCTGTCTGTCAGTGCTCCATGAGTACATGACAAAATATCCTTGAACTCTCAATGGATGAGAAGAGGAAGATTGGGGAAATGAAGGTGATAGTAGCCCCTTCATTATCTTCCCCCCCAGAGAGGAAATGAGGGAAGGACATGATAAAGGGGAAAGTAAGAAGATTTCCTAATAGACCAGAAAGAGAAATCACTTAAATAGGATAGAGGAAAGGAAAAGAAACTAAGGAAGCTATGCAGATCAAAAGATCCACAGCTAAATTATAGTTATCTTAGATTAAGAAATCTGTGCCCTTTAAGGATGTCCCTCACCACAGTTTTCTGTTCTCTCTAGTGGAGACTTTACTCCTAGGACTAAAAATGATGGCATATTTTGAGGTAGTTTTGATGAGAGTAGGGACTCTTATTATAGCTATCTTTCTTCCTAGCATTATATCACACAAGTGTTTCAACGTTGGTCTCCTATAGGTATCTCCCAATTATGTGAGCCCTTTACAAACAAGTGTCAGTGTAACTGAATGCAAAGGAGGGAGAAGTCATGGTGTTTGGTATAATCAAGGAAAGTTTCATGGAGAAGAGGATCTGAGTTGGGCTCCAAGTGAATGGGTATGATTGATGGGTGAATACTGGGGATAATAGGAACTTCCTTAGGCAATTCAACTATATTCCCCGCTCTGCCAATGATCAGCTAATAACCAGTCTCTAATTAATGTCCTCCCAGTTATAAGTGCACCTGTCAAAAAGTTTGTTGTTGAAGGGTCTCAAGCATATCTTTGCATTTGATTAATTGAATAGTCAACTTCTTTTATTTTTCAAATACACTTTTTAGAAAATCTTGTTTTGTTAATATAAAGAGAAAAATACTTTTAAAATATGAAACACAATTCCACAATATTATTGGCTCACCTAACAAAATCCTATTTTTCTCTTACACTCTTCTGTCAAAATCAGATAATCTGTTGACTGTGTACATATGAAAATCCCACTAAATACCTTAGAGTCATTAATAAAGAAAGAAGCAGACTGAGATAGTATGGAGGTGAATATATCCCCTGGAGAAAAATAATGAAACAAGAGGAACAAATACCGCTGAAGCTGCTGTATGTTGAGAAATAATCTTTAATACACCATGTGGTGATGAGGATAAGCACTGGCTTCTGATTTTGCAGAGGGAAGCATGAAATTGATGTCAAATAAAAATTGATCTATGATTTTGGAAGGAGTAAAAAATAATGGGCTTAATTCTAGCCCGTGGATGGTCTGCATTACAAATGTCACCCAGCAGAATGGCTTTTCTCATATAGTCTCTAACCCTCTTATTTCCGACAATAATTACTGCAGAATTTTGTTATTTATTCCAGAACAAATTTGTCTGAAGAGTTCAGAAATTGAGATAGGAGGTATGGGACAACCTCTTCAGTATGTTTTCTGAAAGTCATGGAACCTTAAGTTATCAGGGCTGTGGTTTTTGTTTTCTATTGCAAGACATGGCCATTCTTTTTGGTAACACTGGTGATTTGCAATGGCAGCTAAAAATATAGCTAAAAAAGTAAATAGGAAAAGTACTTAATGTTTATGGTAAATGGAATCTAAACCATCCACAAAATTTCATGGTTTTGAAGGAACAAACACAATGCACTCTAAACTCAGACAAATGAATTTATCTAGGGAAAATCACAAGCAAATGGCCAAAGCCCGACATTGTTTATTTCTTGTAGACTGAGCAAACTATTCTCTAAAAACAAGTTAAACTTGCCCTTCACAAGAACTTAGTTAGGGCACTTGGGGTCTAGTCCTCATCTTTGAGGTCAACATCAGGTATCCCTCCAAACGTCCCTGGGTGCCACCGTCAAGAGTCAGAATTCTGGTATGGATAGGCTATTGTTTCTTAATAATAACCAAGGTCTTGTGAGTTTGTGTTTTTTGGAGTGAGAGAAATCCAACAGGAGAATACAGTACCTGTATCCCAAATTTGGAAAGGACAGGCAGATTTGCATCTCTTCCTTGGAGTTTGCTCCTCGTCATCCCTGCCCCAGAATGCTATCAGCAGAGTTCTACCACAGCCTCTAAAGTTGCTGGTAGATGCCCTCCTCCATACAGCACCAGTTACCTCTGTTCTCTTTCTTTTTAGATTAGGGAGAAAGGATGAGAATCTACCAGAGGGTACATATTATTAAAACCGATGTTCATGTCCATTTATTTCAGCTCTGCAAATAACTTCTTTTTAAATATATCTGCTTTACCACAGTACTACTCACCTCCCCCAGATCCTGCATACTTCTCATAATGAACCGAAGATGGATTTACAGACATGGTGGCATGAGCAACAGATTCAGGGCATCCACCACTGGAATGTAAGTTCCATAAGACTAGTGCCTGGCATTTGAGTGACACTCAATAAATGCTTATTGAATGAATGAATGAACCCTATTTGGAGGATACATGAAAAGTGTCCCAGAGGAGGCAGAGAGAGGACTTCTGGGTTTCTGTAGTTCACATCATTCTGTCAGTTACCTGTGGGGAATGACAGCCTCACATTTCTTATTCAGACTAACTTTGCTCCTGTGTTGGCAGCATGCAAATTATTTGAGGTACTATGTCATTTTTGGCATTAAACATCCATTATTAATATAGTCCATGTATGACTTCTCAGAAATCTAGGGAACACATTTAAATGTGTTCTTTTTACTTAATCTACCACCCACATGTTTGACAGCTGGGCACTGGTTTTAGGCTTGGGGTATGTGACACATATTCCTTGACAAGAATAGTTCATTTACATTTTGTCTTCTGATCTTTATGCATTGTGGTTTGTGAGGCAAACCACAAATTCAAATTAGAAATGAGCAAAATAAGTGAAGTGTGTATAAATGAATAAAATTATTGTTCTCAGACTCCTGGGTAATGTGTTAAAATGCAGTGACCAGGGCCCTACTCCCCCGGATTCTGTTTCAGTAAGTGTGGGGTAGGTCCAGGAATCTTCATTTTAACAAATCCAAAAGCCTAATGCAGAAGATCTGTGGATTTTACTTTAAGAAATGCTGGTATGTATGAAAGGATCTTGGAAATATATGCAGAGAAATTTTAAGTTGTTAGTAAACTTTGCATAGTAAGAGCTGACATTCATTCATCATCAGCTTCTGTGTTCCAGACTCATGATCTAGGACATCTCTTTTAGAGATGAGGAAGCTGAGACATAGAGAGACTAATAAGTGGCAGGGTCGGGACCCAACTCAAGGTAGTCTGACCTGCTGTCCACTCTCTGGACCACATGTTTCCTGCCTCTTGGGCTACTACCCTGGTTCCCAGTAGATACCCCCAGAGTGATAGCCTGAAGCTTCAGGGAATGCCATGCAGCTCTATCATCTCTGTTTCTATTCAGGTTTAAATACATCTGTAGGTGAAAGTCCTCAGTTGAATATGAAGCAAAGTTGTGCTCTGTCCAGTCTGAAACCTCGGCCCAGTACAGTCTAATACTTTTACATGCTTTGATTCATATATTGATTAATGTATGAGCCAATTCAAGGAGAGAATTACTTTGGGATGGGTGGGTGGTTATCTTTTAAATTGTTTGGTATTAGGTAACATTCCAATGTTAGTGCTTGTACTGCTGAAGCAAATACAGATGAAACATTTGGTTGATTCACAGAATTTGGACTAAATTAATTGGGCATTTGAGCATTATGGAAAATAGTCATTTTCCTTTAACACTCAATTATTGCCTTTTAAAATAGATGAAGGAAAATGAAAGGAACAAGTGAGACCTCACTAGAAGCTGTGTAAGTAACATTAATACATATATTATGCTACAGACAAAAAGAATGGCTGATTTGCAGGCAAAATGCCTTTTATTAATTTATTTATAATTCACTTTAATTGGTAAATTTTACAAAAGTTAAACTATGTGAATTACTCAAAGGGACTCTTATTTCTTGGTGTGTGTGTGTGTGTGTGTTTTTTTTCTTTCCCTCCTGTTTCTTTTCTTCCCCTGTAACTCTGGCACTTTAATGTAGAAAATAGGCTCATTCATCTTCTCTTCTAATGAGCTTTGATTGTACAGTGTAAGAAAAAAATATAGTCTGGAGAGGGGTGTTAATGTTGGGTTCTAAGAGCCCCAGCATTTGTGCTTTTGACTCTATCATCTTTTATCATGTAACAAAAGACATAAAAACCAACAAAATGTACTGTCTATAGAAAATACCTGTAACTGTTTTGTTAACCCAAGAGGTGACCCCTTTACTTGTAATTTCAGGTTTAAAATAAGATCAAAGGCCAAAGTTTGGGGTAGGTATGCACTGTGACCTCCCCCTCTGTCTGTGAGTTCCCTAAAGGAAAGGGCTAGGACTTTTTGCTATTGGCTGCACATCTGCAAGCTGCTGGCACAGCAGGTTTGAGGATGAATGGTCTGTGCAAACCACTGTCCAGAACCTGAGAGATTTGAGCAGAAGTATCTTAGCTAGTGAAATGGCGCCTTGGCATCTGTGATGTGCCATCTTTTTATAAAGTCAGTGTGGTTTGGTGGGAAGGATACCTAATAGGGAGTCCAGAGATATGAAGTCTTTTGCTGTTTTTGTGACCTGAGAAGTTCTTGTCATCACTTTAGCCCATAGTTTCTTCATATACAAAGTAAAATGCTTGAGTTAAATGGTTTCCAGCTTTAAAATTTGTTATTAAAATTGAAAAAAAAGTATCTATCATTTCTTTTTTATATTTTTATTTTGAAATCATATCAAATTTACAGAAAAGTTGCAAGAATAGTACAACTACTCCTATGCCTGTTTTCCCTTCACTAAGATTTACCAATTGTTAACATTTTGCCTCATTCACTTTATCATTCTCCCTCTCTCTCTCTCTTTCGGTATATATTTATCCTGAAAGATTTGAGTTAGTTACAGACATTGTACTCCTTTACTCCATACACTTCAGAATGTATTTCCCAAGTACAATGACCTTTTTTTATATAACCATGATACAATTAATCATCAAATTCAAGAAAGTTAACAATGATTCAATGCTTGCTAATAAATGGTCCATATTCAAATCTTAACACTTGTTCTATAATGTTTTCTATGTCAATTTTTCCCTTGCTCCAGGATTCAATTCAGGATAATACATTGCATTTAGTTGTCTTATCTCTTTAATCTCCTTAAATCTGGAACAGTCCTCATTCTTTCTTCATCTTGCATGACTTTGATGTTTTTGAAAATTACAGCCTGTTTTTTGTAGAAAGTCTCTTAATTTGGGTTTTTCTGATGTTTCCCAGTGATTTGATTCAGCTTATACAGTTTTAGCAGAATGTCATGTTAAGTGATTTTGTGTTCTTCTCAGTGCATTATTTCAGGAGGTACATGATACTATGAAGTTAAAAATTATTAAGATGTGAATTTCATGGGGGAAAATTTTTCCATTATCATTGGGTTTGGGTTTTGTCTATAAGACTGTAAGCAAATGGAAAAAATTTATGAATTACCCAGATATTAGAATTCTCTAGATAAAATATCCAGCTGATTGCCTATATGTTTTAGTTGACATCCAGATAATTTTATTTGCATCTTATAGAACCTTAAAAATATATGTGCCTGTAATCAATTCAAGAAATCTCAGTAAGTTTGAAAAGCATGTGAAAAGTCATTTAAGGGGATTCAAATGCCTCATTCTGGGGCCCACATGATGATATGATGTTTTGTTTTGTTTTGTTTTGTTTTGTCCTGGAAGAAAGCAATCCTAAAGATTACCTCACTAACAGTTTTCCAGGCAAGATTGTAAAGGATAGCCAGAAAATGAGGCCAAACAATGGTAGAACAAGATTAAGAGTAAGAACTCAGCTCTCCTGACATTTAGCCCAATAGTCCAAATAGTCACCTTTGCTCACATGAATCACCATTTGGAAAGAAATATGGCTAGTTGTTTATTTTTATAAAGAAAGCAGTTGGTCAATGACTATATGCATTTAATATATTTCCTAGTGCCCTTAGAATAGCACTGTGGAGGAGTTCCAATGATGATTCCCCTAAAGAAATAAAAATAACTACCTTGGATTCATTGGGCCATTTGGGGGCACTGTAGTGTTACTGCTAAGCAGTAGATGGCACTGTTAATGTACATTGATTTTATTATAAAATCTGGAAAAGGGAAGTAGTATTCCAGAGATTTACTATGTGGTTGTTCCCACTAGAGTCAGTGACACTTCATTTATTTGTTAAAGTCCTATCAACTCTGTAATGTTCATTTCCACCTCCCTAATGTGATCTGCTTTTAATGTGTTTTGTTGTTTTTACATACAAATAATGCAACATCTAAACTTTGCTCCAATGGTTTGGTCTTTGGCACTAAGAAGGCGTTTATTATTTACCTCACACTTGATACTGGAAACTTGGGAGGCTATAGATTTCTCTCTGATAATCTTTATAAATGTCTTTGCTAAAGAACTGTATTCAAAGCATTTCATACCTTTGACCTGTTTACATGATGCCTATATAGAAAAAAAGTTAATGCACTTAATTTTCTGCTATTTGATTTAGTCGTTTAAAACTACTAGATGGTTGATTATTTTACTCTTCATTTAGATGCAAAATGTCATAAAGAAATAAATGTTTCATATTTCATGACATCATTTTGTTTTTGTTTTTTTTTTGGAATGAGTAGGCAAGCTATTTTATAAATCAACACACATAAGAAACCTCAAAAATCTGGAAATAGCAGCATCTCCATAATCCTTAATGAATTCAGGTCTTGATTATTTGCATTAAATGCAAACCTTTACTGGCTCATCACATCACCTTTTAAACACCTCACTTAAATTATGCAGATAAAAATTATATTCTGTCCCTTTATTCAAAAAAACCTGAAGAAATAATTAAAACTATGTTTAACCAAATGCTTCAGATGAGAAAAATCATAAATAATGAAATGGTATTCATCTTTGCTTCTTTTAAAACATTAAATTATTTAGTTTTCCATTTCAGAGGGAAAAGTTACACCTTCTAGAACCATGACATCATATGAAATGTTGACATCTATTATCAACCTAATTAACTATTTACTGTTCAAATTGTGGTGAAAGTACATCGAGACTTCTTTTGTACTCTTATCACTTGTTTAATACCAAATTGCCTGGCATCTGTGTATCAAGGCTTTGATCTAATGCTCTATCAGTTGTTGGCTCAGGCGCAAGAGACTGCAGAGTACACAAAGCTGTCACTGCAGACTCCAGGGGGAAAAAGAGGCTGTTGATAATACAGCCCCTGATTAGCTCAGTCAGTCAATATTTGCATGTTGCAATGATAATGCCTCCTTTATGTTGGACTGTTATTTCACTGAAGCAAGTAGGAAACTTCCTTTTCAAGAGCTTGGTGTATTTTTTAGAAATTCTTTTCCCCCCTCAGGTACATATATGGCATATTTTCTTTCATCTTTCTCTGTTTCCCTTCCTGCATTCATCATTTGACCAGACACAAATGCAACATAATGAAACATTCTTGAGGAGTTCATATTATTTTTTAAGATCAAAATGTAAAGGAATTTGATAAAGTTATGATCCTCCCCGCAGTAGGTCAAAATCTTAGCATCAAATTGGCTGTTTCATTTTTATGTGCCTTAAATATAAAAGCTGCCTATTTTTTATTCTCTAATCTTCAGCTGGTTGATCTGTCAACTGAAAGCACTGATGTCTCATTACTACTTTCTAGTATAGTCCTTGGGCTAATGCATCTTTTAACATAACTCAAAAACATAACTCATTTCTCATAACTTCATAACTCAGTTGGTGATGAGAAATGAATCTTAGAAATATTTGAGTGGAGCCTATCAGCTAAAGCTATGTTGAGTTCCCAGCCAAAGTTGGAACTTGCACTATCATCTTTCTTCATTTCACAATATTTTTGAATTCTTGGCCTTTTCTATCAGGATTTGATATTCATAAGATTCTGTTTGTATCCAGCAAATATTTCCAATCACATTCTATTATCTGTGATGTCCTTCCTCTCTCCATGCATCTTTCTACTTCTTTTCTTTTTACCATGTGAAATGGAGTTGAAGGTGATAAAAAAACAACAGACTGATATCCCCTTTAAAGTCATTTACTCAACATTTATGATGTTTCCTTATGGTCTGAGCACCGTATTATTTGTTGCAGGGGACAAAAACAAACAAACAAGATGTGATCCCTTCCCTGAGAGAGTGAGTAGTTCAGTTCATGACCCAACCCGTAAACGAGTAAGTACTGTGGAGGAATATGGGCATTATGATCAAGCTCTGTACAATGCATGCTCTGGGCATAGAGGAAGAAGTGGTCATCTCTACCTGCTCTGGGTGGTCTGGTGGGCTTGGAGGCAAAAGAAACACTGAAAAGACATCAGAAAGAAGAGCATTCAGGCAAATAAAGCAATGTGAGCAAAGGTAAATAAGTACAGAATAACCAGGAGGGTAGGGGCAATCTAAGTATTAAAAATGCATCATGGGGTGGAATTGAGATATAAGAAGAAAAGAAAACTGAGGCAGAAACAGCTACAGAAGTTGGCTGGAGCCAGA
Organism: Choloepus didactylus; assembly: GCF_015220235.1. Lineage (NCBI taxonomy): Eukaryota > Metazoa > Chordata > Mammalia > Pilosa > Megalonychidae > Choloepus > Choloepus didactylus. The sequence goes on from NC_051310.1 coordinate 171,590,242, forward strand.
TTACATAGAACCTTACAAATAAGTTTGGATTTTATCTGTAAATGGTAAGATATTAGATTCTAGGGTTTTTACATAGATGGTTCATTAGCAGATTTATATTTTGGAAAGATATTTTGGCAGCAGGATGGAGGACAGGTCAGAAGAATGAGACAAGAAACAGGAAGAATAATTAGGAGACAACAGCAGACTAAGTTGATTGTTCTTAACCTCCTTTTAGGGGCCCCAGATCACTTTTTAGAGTCATATATGCATATACACACATACTTTACATATAATATCAGGTGGTTCATAGAACTCCTGAAGTCCATCCATGGATCCATGAAAGTCAGAATTCCAGGTTAAGAACCTCTTGAATAGATATTGGGGGCATAAATTAATGCAGTTTCAGTGGGAAAAGAGAGGAACAGCTGAGTATATAAGGTATAACTAAGACTCTGTGGGACTTGTTGGCAGATTGAATATAGGAGATGAAGGATGGCAAAGAATTGAGATGACTCCCAGTATTGTAGCTATGATGCCTGAGTGGGTAGTAGAGCGTTCATCAAGACAGGTTAGAGAGGGGAAAGTATTATTGAGATTGTTGGACTACCTGTGGAATGTCCTGGTAGAGATGTCAGAAGGGAGGTATAAATAAGGATCTAGAGTTCAGTTGAGGGGTTCTTGGCTGAAGATATTTGTATTATTTTAGAATTTTGAGACTCATAAGTAGAAATTATAGCCATTGCTTGTGCTTGCCTGAGGAGATGATACAGAGTAAGAAAGAAGGCCAGGCAAAAAACCTTGAGAAAAACAAACATTGAAGGTTCACTCAGAGAAAGAGGAGAGAGCAAAGGAGACTGAGAGAAAGGAAAACAAGAGTGAAGAGTCTTGGAAGCCAAAGAAAGAAATAATTTCAAAAAAAAGGAATGGTCCACAGAATCAAATATTTCCAGGACAAATAGGACAAATACCTAAGAGAATCCATTGCTTATGACAATTAGGTAGTTATTGATGACTCCCACCAGAAGAGCTTCAATGGAATTGGAGGCAAAGAGTGAATGGGAGATGAGAAAGTGGTTGTAGAATATCCCTTCAAGGATATTGCCTGCGAAGGTAAGATGGATGATAAGGCTAGAAGAGAATTTATGGTATTGCTGGGTCAGAATGCATGTTCATTCTCAACATGGATAGACATATCTGATTGCCTCCCCAAAAAAGGTTATATCCATTCACTTCTATTAATCGTGTATGAGAGTATCGCTTTCACTACCCCTTGCTAACTGTATATTAACATGCTTTTCAACTTTGCTAGTCCAATGACAAAAATGAGCCATTTAAATTTGCAATTGCTTGTTTATTAATGAGATTGAACATCTCTTCATATAAAGTTTTTAGCAAGAACAAGCAATGGCTATTCTCTTCTTTTGCCTCATTGCCTTATCATCAAAAGATGCCCAATGCAGCTGTAGCCTCATATTAGCATTCCAACAGGAAGGAGAAGGGAAAGGGAAAGTTATAATGCCTGTATCAGAAACACAAAAGTATCCACTGGAGACTTGGCCCACTTCCCACTACCCAAAGCTGTGTCTCGTGGCCCCTCCAAATAGAAGATGGCAAGGAAGAAGTGGGATGAGAAGAGATGCTGGGTCAGCCAGAGAACAGCATCTCCCTCACCTGGGTTATAGGAAAGCCATTGATTGGTGTTTATTGAGCTGTATCAGCTGCCTTACTAAACACTTTTATTAATTTCAGTAATGTTTCAGTTGACTCCCTCGTATTGTCTCAGTAGATGATCGTATGTCTACAAATAATGGCAGTTCTGTCATCCATCCACAGTTCCCTAGAGGGGTACTTATAAAATCATTTACATCTGGCCAGTTGGTTGTCATTCACAAAGCAAACAAAATACAGCTGTGTGGTGATTAATGGATAAGTCACCATTTTGTACTCTGGAAATTTTTCAGTAATAAAGACACTGTCCATCTGATGTATAACACTGCATTTTGTAGGCCTTATTTTGAAGAAATGAACTGTGATACCCTAAAGTATGGATTCAGTATCTCCCAAAGTGTTGTTCCTCATAATTTAATGTCTGCACTTCGTGTGCCTTTCTCACTTTGGAGGCAATTTCTTTTAAAAAAATTTACTTAGGAGTTTTCTAATAATGCAAAATTTCCTAATGTGATGTTCAAATAACATTGGTGCCTAGAAATTATAAACAGAAGCTCAATTCACTGTATTTTTTTGTTATTGTTCTTTTCTTTTCATTTGGATGAGGGAAGAAGGTTTTCTGGTTTCTTTGGAAATGAAATTTTTCCTTAAACTAAGCTATTATAATATCATATCGATAATTTTTATTTTATATCCAATAAGAGCTAACTTACCCCTCAGAGTGACTGCCTTTGTCCAACAGGAAAGCCCTGAAAGCACATCTATTCACTAGACAGATATGTTTCACTGCAAAATTAAGACTAACTTCCTTACTTACTGTGGAATAAAAAATCTAAGTCATCATCACTGCAAACTGACGGCAGAATCTGTAGTGTTATCTTTGAAAATGAAAGAGGAAACTATATAAGACATGTTTCGATAGTGGGCTCTGGTGTCTCATTCTCAAAAGCTTGATGCTCATCTTATTAAAATGCTACAAAAATTATGCCACATGAAATGGCATCACAAGGTTCTAAACAAACAAACAAACAAACCAAACACCATGTCCTGAAATTAGTAGAGTTAAATGGCACCTATAATTCAAAGACATTCTAATAGGGTTTTATGGGACTAGCAATGATTCCACAAATAGAAACACCTCAAGTCTTTCTATATCTACTTATTTTATTGGAAAGGACAGTAGTATTACAACCTATGTGGAGATAAAATTGGGTAAACAAACAGGCTAGAAATCATTGAATAGTTCTGTAAAAAATATACTTAAAAATAACAAGTGTCCCTTAGTTTTTACTTCCAGAAACTATTACTTTACTCTTAATAACTTAGAAACTTGCTATCTTATTTTTAAATTTTTATTCCTAATTGTTCCTCCTGATTTTTTTGGTCATTATGATGCTTCCTAAGCTACCTCAGAAGAAGGGTAGTTATTAAATAAATGGATAAAACTCAGTCCAGTTTAGCCTACTTTGTAAGCAAAAACATTTGGAGGGAGAATGCATTGGGCCATCTGCTAAAATAAGGTTTTAGAATTTTCAAGAGGAAATAATAATTTCATGTATAATTTTTTACTCTGGTTAGTATTTGATTATAGGTCCTACATCATTATTGAGAGGTTAATCTACTTTCAATGGGCATCCCAATGGCCAAAGGACAATGTAAGAGTCTCTGGACAAACACTCCTGCAGGGCCAGAAATGTTTTCAGAATTTCCTCAAAATGATCACAGTGTTTGTCTTTATTCTAATTTAAATCACACAGTGATTTGCTAAGGCTTTAAAATGCAATTTAATCCTGCTCAGTTTCCAAAGAGGGGTGAACATACAATGAAATGAATTAACTAGGCCAATCATAATCAAACACTACAGAAAGCCAGGAAGATCCACCATATGCCAACGGTGTTGCAAACAGATCTCATTCATTCTGCCTGGGAACACTTGACATTGTGTGTGTCTGTGTGTGTGTCTCTGTATGTGTGTGTGTGTATGCGTGTGTGAGAGGCACACGCGCACATGGTAACTAGGGACGTCGGATGGTCCAGCAAGGAAGGAGCATCACTCCTCTCAGGTGATCTCTTCACATAACTTTCAACAAAGCACTAGCCAAAAGTTGTCACTATATATTGTGAACAATTAAATTCCTCCACAAGCTGATGACAAAATTTAAAACCACTGTGAAGGCTGCCTTTTCTCATCCCATACCTGGCTAAAGGTGGCATCTTTATTCTCCCTGAGGATAATTTGTTCACCTAATAATATGGCATGGAATCTAGAACAATCACTGAGTGTTTTGTAAACTAAAGCTAAGAAATGCTGCTTTGGAGGGAAGGAGTGTGGTTGTGGTTAAGGACACAGCATCTGGAGTGAGACAGGTTGGCTCGGTAACCTATGTGACCTTGGGCAAGTGCCTTAACTTCTTCAGTTTTTGTTGTCTGTAAAACGGGGCTAATGTACCTACCTCATGATGTCAAGGTGAGGTTAAGTGAGGTAGTGTAAGTACAGTGCTTAGCACACTGCAGAGCACATTATAAATACTCAATAAACATTAACGATTATTAACATTACCACTACTATCATTAGAGTAGTCATAAACACCAAAACTTTTCTTCATTCCCTAAATATGTATGAGCATTTACTATGTGCCAAACCTTGTTAAGTGCTGAAAATGGAAAATACCCTATTGACTGACCAAGAGAAGAATCTGCCTCTCTGTTGGCTAAAGTTGGCGATTTTACCTTCCAGATCTAACTTGTTTAAGGACGAAATTTCAGGTACATCGCTCACTTACATCAACCCATTGCCACATTTCTTAATTTTGTAAGGCTAATGTAGTTTAGGGATGCTTAATGAACACCAAAGGAAGTCAAGTTCACTCCAACTGACTTCTGTCTTAAATAACATATGGGTAGTGGGGTTGCAATTAGGATCGTAGAAGAAAGAAAGGGGCCAATATTACACATCACTGTGATTGTTTTGCATGGGTTATTTTTAGTTTTGCTCCCCTCCCCCTTTAAGTCTGGTACATGCTAAGGTTCTCATGTATATAGCTACCAACCCCCTGATATGTAGTTTGGCCTCTGGGCAAGCATGGATCCCCTTTGCAGTTATATTTGCTTGTGTAGCTGCAGCATCTGGAGGAGGAATCATGTCAGGCTGTGGGATGTGAGCCAGCCGTGCCCTACTCTGCATCCCCTGAGTGAGTGTGCTTCCAGGTCCACCTTCCTAGGAAATGCACTTTGAAGCAGCATGGACTGTGGCCAGGGAATTGTCTGGACTTCCCATTAATCTCTATAGATGGGAGGGTAATCCCTTCACAAATATGGGAATGAGGGCTGCTCTGAGGCTCGCAAAAAATAAACAATGAGGGTTTTGTTTTTGTTTTTGTTTTTGTTTTGTTTTAATCCTGGATTCCTCCAGCCCTCTTCTCTCTAGTCCTGGGCAATAACTTAGCCCTTGCCTTCCTCTCTGAAGGATTTAAAAGGAATGACCTTAATTCTTTTTTTTTTGTTTGTTTGCACTCGATCTTTTAAGGAGCTAAAATGAAGACCAAGACAAACAGTAGATTAACAGTGGTACCTTTTATAAGGCTGTTTAGTTCCTAAAATATGCTGAAAGGACACAAAACCAAAAAAGGGAAGGGAGACAGTGGAATGGGAGCTGAGAGGAAGCCTTTGTTGGTGAGTTTGAAACAGCTTCATTTCTTTCAGTAGTTGCAGATATTGACCTTCCAGTGAAATATTTCCTTTGTGTGAGAAGGCTTTGCTAGGATAGCATTTATAGTATTAAGCAGGTACCTGGTAAGTGTTTCTAAACAAATATTACTTTACTGCTTAATTTTGGTTTAAGGGGAGAGGTGTGCTGGGGATGAATTCAGAAAACATTTGATTATGGTTCATCTGCTGCTCATCGTAGCAGGGGCTATCAAGTGGCTGACAGTGTCAAAATCAGAATTCCAAAGACTCTGTTCCGTGTGGAGTCACTAAGAGGAGCACAGCCTCCTAGAATCTCCTTCAGCTCCTCCGGATTTGAAGGAATTTACAGAAAAACTTCCAAGACACCTCAGCTATATCCAAACGAAAGCCACGCATTATAGTTTGGCAGACATGAAAGTGCATTTCTGGAAAGAAAAAAATATACATAAAGCAGCACAGAAAATATTTCTGGGCATTGGCTTCTGTTTCCTTTAAGAGATTGGAGAATGGTTACTGAAATTGTTCAATTTGATTTAAAGTTAAATAAAAATGTGAAAGTCTAGGGTGCATTAATAAGATGATCCACCTGCTTTTAATAATAGGATAATTCACATCCTCATTGTCAGAGCAGAAAGCCTCCCGATAAGGTCAATCATTAAACTCAATATGTTTCATTCTTTGGTGCCATCTCACTTAGATTCTCAGTGCCACTTGTCTGCCCTTCTTTTCCACTATGCACCTATATTGCAAATTTAGTTCCATTAGGTAGATGCCTGCACCATTATGGAGAATGATTTCATCATTTTCAAAGTGCCAAGTCATTTAAATACAGTACAGTCCTTGGTCATATTTAATCCAAACATTTACACACATCCAGCGCCTTTTTATCTTTTTAAATAGAATGCATGGCTTATTTTTAAATTACATCCTCATTCATTCTCTACAAAAGCATCAAGAAAATCCATCCATGGGATTTAAATTCTGGTCCACAGGTGCTGCTTCCAATTCCTGGCATGGCCATTAAATCCTAGCCTCAGTGTAATTCTCGGCATGATACTCTTGTGTCAAGGCAGGAAAAGATAAAATAGAAACATTTTTTTTTCCTCTCCCAGAAATTATCTACACTGAAGTGTGCTGTAGCTTTTGCTTTCTCCTTTATTTATACCAAATTTAAAGAGCATTTTAAATAAGGATCCCCTTGTCAATGGGATATCAATGGGAAGTAAGATGCTTGAAATGACACAAGTGCTTACAAAAAAAAAAAAATTATGAGGTGTGCATGATTTCAATCACCACGTGGGGTCGATTAGATGTGCATCTATTTGGGGGAGGTTTCTTTTGGTATAATGGGGCTCCCCAGGACTTGGGTGCTCTGATTAATACCAGCACACTGCAACAGTCCTGAGAACTTGCTGGCTCCTGCAAATCCTTGAAACTATCTTTTCACAAATTCTCTCTCCTTTTGCCCATATTTGCCCTCTTATCAGTTTCTACTATCAACTATTAATTGATCATATAACAAATGCACAGATGCCCTGAAGATATAGGTGCTGTAGCTTGCTTTCTCCCATTGCTGTGTAGATACTGGCTCCATAAGAAATCTCTCTTGTCAGTTTGGGAAAGCAGTTAGACCTTTTGCTTAAAACACACAAACACACACACACACAACTTGGTCTCAGTCTACCTTGTCTCATTGTACACTTCCAAAAAAATTCCTAACAGTGCAGTGGGAACTTCAGGGAGAGTCTGAATGAGAGTCCCAAATAATCACAACTGTGCAGTTGTCCTGGGCACCTCTTTGATGGGCTGCCATTTGCTCCCACTCACCTAGAGAGTTTGTGGATTGCCTGATGTGTGTGTGTGTGTGTGTCTGTATGTGTACACATTTTAACAAATTTTCAAAAGTTGCCATGGGGAGAGAATAAAAAGAAAGCTCTTCAAAAAGAAAATTATTTTCACAGCAGCATCATGAGAAAAACACCCTGCAATGGATATCTTTGAAGGTCGACTGCAATCTGAACTAATTGGGGAGGGAGGGAGAGAGCTTTCAGTTTTGCTCACCTTTTATGATGGTCTCAGAGAAGTGATCGGTAGCCAAATGCTTCCTACAATGAGTGGTTTGGGCACTTTCTAAGCAAAAGGAAAGGCTCTTCTAGCTGCTTCTTGTTCATGTCACTGAGAGAGGTCACCACCTGTCCTCTTTTGCTTGCCACTTCTGATTATTGGGTAGGTTCTGCTCCAAAAGTCATCTTCTGTTGTGAGGACATTAATCTCCTCCCCAGCATGGAAATGACTTGATAAGAAGGAGGGGTGGGAACAGGAAAGCTGATCTCAAAGACCTCAAGATCACAGCCGAAGAGCATTATTTATAGGCCTTTTCTAGAAATCAACTTCAATCTGTGTGAATGTACTACGTTTAACCTATAACAGACAACAAGCTGGTGAATATTTGGCACAATTATGAAATTGGCCGCAGCCCTGGGAGGGAGCAAAGCACAATCTGGGAAGTGCTGGTACTTCTTAGAGTGTGTCTGTTGTGATTGCTAGCTGGTTTCCACAGATTCTTGCTGAATATTATGCCATTAAGCAGTGTGAAAGAAAACCAAAATATATGTTTACTGGGTACTAAATAGTAAGTGCACTTTCAAATGCTCTTTAATGGCTAGGCTTTAAAGTCATCGTGGAGCACCCTCAGAAAGCGAAAGCAGCATCTTTCACGGATTTCTGTTATTGTAACGACTATGAGATGCTGAACAACTGTGCACTGAGTTTTGTGAACACCCCACAACTTTGCACCCTTAAAGGCATATTCAGAAAGAGAAAACAGCCCTCTGCCAATATAAATTCTTGAACTCATAGTTTTACTTGAAAGATTGGTGATGTCTCAGCTGTATTTTCCCAGAACTTGAGTGACGCTCCATGTGTCTGGTTCAACATAATAGTGGCTACACCTCCCGGGGGATTCAGAGGGAGAATATATGTTTAGATGGCGAGTTATAGTGAGCAGAGGCTGTAAATACGGCAAAATACTTGTGGTGTGAAAATACAGATATGTTAAGAGGATTTATAAACAAAGTAGTTTTTGAAGTTTCCTGTTCATTGTATTGTTATTTTTTATGTTAAATGTACTTGTACTCCATGGCTGAACAGACAGGCAGGCCAAGGGAACAAAATAGAAAGTCCAGAAATAGGCCAAAAACAGACTAGACTTTCTTTATCTGGTAAAGGGAACATTTCAAATCAGTGGGAGAAAAGAGGACTATTCAATAACTGGTGATAGGATAACTGGGAAAAATCTGAAGTTGGATCCGTATTTCATAGCTTGCTCAAGGATAAAGTTTAAATAGATAAAATATTTAACTGTAATAAAAGGAGAACTAAAGAAAAAAGAAAAAGAAAGCATACAAGTACTACAAAAATGCATGGAATGGTTTCTTTATAACCTTAAAGTGGGGAAGAGAGAGAAAAGTCAGAAAAGATTAGTATATTCAACTACATGAAAATGAGAACTTCTGCATGAAAAAAAGTTGTAACTGAAGTCAATAGACAAATGACAAATTGGGAAAAAATATTTGCAACTTATGCCACAACCTAAGGGAAAAGTTCCCCAATCATAAAGAGCTCCTAGAAATTATAAGAAAGATACCAACTCCCCAAAAGAAACACGGGCAAAGTATCTGAAGAGATGCTTAACCTGAAAAGAAATACAAATGGCTCTAAAACAAAAAGATATGTGACCTCACTAATAATAGCACAAATTTCAATTAAACTATGGAGTTGTACTATTTTTCACCTATCAGATTGGCAGAATTTCAGAAGTTTGACATTATGCTTTGTTGGCAAGGTATGGGGAAACAGGTACTTTTGTCCACCATTGATAGAAGTGTAAATTGGAACAACCCTTATAGAGGGCAATTCAACAATTTTCATCAAGATTATAGATGCAGTTCTCTTTGGTCTAGCAATTTCACTTCTGGGAATTTATCAGACTTCAGATATATTTGCATACATGAGGAACAACAAATGCGCAAGGTTATTCATTATAAAAGCAAAATATTGAGAACAATCCAAATGTCCATCAGTGTGGATTAATTAAATATAGTACATCTATACAATGAAATACTATGCTGTTATAAAAGGAAGAAAAGAAGGAGGAGGAAGATCTCTGTGTTCTGATGCGGCTACAGTATTAAATGAATAGTGCAGAACAGTGTGAGTAGAATGCCATCATTTGTGTAAGCAAGAGGTAAACTAAGAATCTCTATTAGTATTTTTTAATATTTGCATAAAGAAACTCTGATAAAACTACACGAGAAACTAACAACATGATTTTATGTGCAGCATTGAGAGAACTGGACAGATGGATTTCAGGGATGGAGGGAAATTTTACTTAGTAAACCTCTTAATCTTTTTTTTAAATTTTTAAGCCAAATTTTCCAAATGTTACCCACTTAAAATTTTGTTTCATTAAAATAATTAAATGAAACAGTTACATTTAAAATGAAATCATTTTAAAAATCAAATAAAACAAAAAGTTTATGGTGGAAAAAATTATACCATTACTAATGAAATTAATTGCTTTGCTAATTAGGGCAGATATATGTCTATCGATGCAATGCAATGATGGAAGAAGATTTAGGGCAGCTTTTATAGAAAATATTAATTTAGTAGTCCTTCACTATGATATATCCCTCCATTTATAATATATCTATGATTTTTCCCTTCACTTTCTGGTTAAAATATCAGGAAAATTGAAAAATAAATTAAGGAGGGATTATCTCCATTTGGTTAGCTTCAAAAACATTTTTTACCATTTGAAATAAAAATTGGACTCAAGACCTCCTTTGTAGTCAGCTCTAATCTTTAAAAAAAAAAAATCATTTCTGCATTCCCAAAGTAGAAATTAACCCTAATATTATCTTACAACCAAACGAAAATTTGCCCAATTATTAATTCTGCTTCAATCTTAACTTCAACATGATACCTTTAGGTGAAACAGAACATAAGGTTAAAGAAGCACAGCCTCGAGAATCAGAGTTGATGCTACAACTGTATAGTTTAAAACTATATTTATTCTAAATTGCAAAATATTAGGTATTGTATGTGATGTTTAAGTTGCAGCTGTTGTTCTAGTAATAAATGTAATATTCAGCAGCATTTCTCATACATTACTCAGTTCATCATTAGTGCCATTTTGCCTCTTTATAATAATGTGCACTTTCCTTTAGAAAGAGCTTGGTTATTTCTTTGGTTGGGCCTATTTGCTCCTTTTTTATGTGAGATTTTTCAATACTACGAAATGATGCAGAGCAAAAAAGGTCCATCCACTTCATTTGTGTTGCCTCCTGCGTTACCTAAACCACAACAGCACAATGACAGACAACAGAGCCTTTCTCCTCTCTAACAATTCAGTCACCATGACAACCAGCAGAAGAACGTTGGGCCAGAAAAAAGCATTGAGCTTGAGGGACTAGACTAATCAAAAAATGGAATAACATGGCAACAATTACACTGATGAGTGAGAGGGAAGCTACAGATGCATTCAGACACCTATGGCACTGCAGACTCAACGCATTCAGCATTTTGTGTTTAGTGTCTTGTGTTTTTGAGAGCAGGTAAATAGACAAGATCGAATTGTGTAACAGAATGTCAGCGCTCTAGTTAAATAGAAAATTCCTTTCCTTTGCCTGTGCTACTTCAAGCGCATTGAAGAGGGTTTAGGGGAGATGAGGTTTTGAAGTGAAATGTGTAATAGATACAATATGAGTGCCACAAGGCAATGTTATTTAGTTTTAAAAAAGTAAACTTGGGTATGGATACCCCTCCCCTTTTTTTTCTCAAATATATAGGTACAAATAAAGTGAGGATGCTGCTGGGTTGGTGGCTGACACTATCTTAAATCCAGCGTCATGTCAGCAACATACCTGATTCAACTCCTTTAATGACTCTCTAGGGTATATTGGTTCCTATTGACAGAATCAGGCACCACAATTTTAGCAGCATCAGTTCTAGTGACTAGAGAAAGTTAAGATGAAAGGGGTATGATGGTTCTGAGGGTCAGATAACATTATAAGTAGATACCCTGCTCATCTCCCACTTCTACAACTGCCTCATTTACCTCCTTCAGAATTCCCTTCCCATCCTGCAACAATTTAGTATAATGTATATGTATATTCCTTTTAAATGGCATTTGTGTTTGCATTACCTCTTGATTGCAGATGTAGAGTTGCTAGATTGTAAATAGGTTTTGTATATCCTGACCTCTGTCTCAATTTCTCTGAATTTTTCTCATAGTTTTTGTACTTATGTATGTGTTGTGTTTAATTAATGGTGGACATTTTTAGTGAATCATGTTAGCTGGTTTTGAACAATAGACTTTTCAAAAGCAAATTTTTCTCCCCATTCCTTAAACAGAAAAATTCTAATTAGGATTATTTTCTTAAATTGTGAACAGGAACCCAACACGCATGTACACGCACACACACACACACACACACACACACACACACCAGAAGGTATGAAATAGAGAAATTTGAGGTAGGGAGGAATGATTCCTAAATTTTTATGTTGCCCAGTTTAAGTTATTTGTAATGGGGTGGGATTATAAGTCTCCAGTCTGCAGACTTCGAATTGATGCTATCCCCACAGATCTCTGGTTGTTACCTGTTCTGTAAGTTAGCATATTCTCTTAGGCTAGTTATTTTGACTTTCTGTGACTAAGGTTAGCTATCTATAAAATAGACTGCTTTTTGACCCTATGTTATTGAAAAGAAAAAAGCGTGGAGGAGGGACGAGCAGGAGGCATAATGAGTTTATTTTGAGCCTATAGATAAATGTTTATTGATGATAAGACAGGTTTTATAAGAATAAATGAGTTATTTTCTTTATTTTGATCTTGGTGTGAGGGCAAAAGCGTCTAACTAGAAATCACTCATTAGGAAGATGATTCTAAATCATTTTCCTGGGTTAATTTTCCTTTTGCTCAGGTGAGAGGGAAGTATGGTTAGGATAATGACCACCATTTAAAAATGTTTATTTTTTCATAGCTCATCTACTTCTCAGAAAAGAACCTGAGACAAGACACATAAGAAATGGGACTTCTAATAACACAGAAACTCATTAACAGAAGCTAAAAGACATCAGACAAATGTAGAGAGATAGTTGAAGGAAAATTCTTATAAATACAGCCTGGAAAGGGGTGCGATGTCTAGCTCTGAGCTTTCCAGCAGCCACGCAGAGAGGAGCCCTGTGAATTACAGAGAGTAAACATCTTGTTGGTTCTTTAAGAGAGACATTTTTCTGGCACTGAGCTCCTCCAGGTGGAATTTCCCTGGGTTGTGGTCTGGGGGAGGTGGCCAATGAATTGCCACAAGAAGTCTGGTTTCGGCAGATGTGGGGGACAGCCCTCTGTGGGAGATAGGGGGGAGATTTGTCTTTCTGACTGGCTGATGCGCATTCTGAGCCAGGAGCAAAGGAGGGTCGCTCTTTTCCTCCTTGGAACAAAGCATGAGTAGGAAAAGAGGAAAAGGGAAAAAGGGCATAAAGAAGAAATCCATAGCCCCTGGCAGCAAGTTCCGACAGCTTATTTGGAAACCACCATGTAGAGGACGGCTTCAATTGGGCCAAAACATTTGTTTTTACTAAAGACCTTCTTGCTTTAAAGGTAAAGAGGCTGATGACTGGATATTAAGAAAGGGCTTGTCAGATATAGTGGGCCTCCTCCCCAAAGAAAGCCGGTTGAGCTGCTGCCAGGCGATTTCATGCCAAATACGAATGGAAAGTGAGGGTTTCTATGAGATTATTGTGAAAAGATGAGTAAACAGCTGAATCAGCTTTGTGGGAGATAAACAGTGATAACTTGAGTAGACTACACTTTACAAAAGCCAGATCTTATTTTAGACAACATAAGCGTGATCATTCTTTCCATACAGTCGCTGATATTTTACTTTACTGTGAAGAAATCTGCTTATCAGTTTTAACACCCTTCTCTGAGTTGCCAGATAAAAGGCCACAGCAATCTGATGAAATTTATCTTTAAAATGTTTCTATTATGCTTGGTGACAATGCATGCTTCCACCAAGGACTTCTCTAGTATTTTTTTTTTTTCATCATGGATGAAGCAGGAATCAAAAAGGACTTTTCACTTTGTCTCTGGAGAACAGTACAGGCATGCAAACACAGAGCCTGGCATTGTGTTAAGCTTTGCAATGCTGTAGGGAACTGGTGGTGCCGTGCACATGCATCAAGGCAGGATTCTTTATATTCTAGCAAATTTATCTCAGCTCCCAAACTAGTTCATTCTTATCTAGTTTTATCTTTTCTTTCCCTTGAGTAGACTCACACATTCTGGAATGTGTCTGAAGGGGAGTGTTCTAGTTTCCTAGCTGCTAAAACAAATACAAGACAATGGGCTGGCTTAACAATAGGAATTTACTGGCTCACTGTTTCAGGGGCTAGAAGGCTTGATCCTCCCAGGGTCAGTATCTTCTGGTTTGCCAGCAATCTTTGGGGTTCTTTGCCTTTTCCATCACATGGCAATGCACAGGGCGGTGTCTTCTCCTTTTTCTTCCGGGTTTTGTTGACTTCTAGCTTTTGGCTAGACCCCATGGCTTCTCTCCTCCATCTGACTTTCACTCTGCTTATAAAAGACTTCAGTAATTTGGATTAACGCCCATCCTGATTCGGTTGGGTCACACCCTAACTGAAGTATCTTCTTGAAGAGATATTATTTACGATGGGTCCAGATCCACCAGAATGCAGATCAAGACCAAGAACGTGCCAAATTGGAGTATGCAATTCAATCCACGTCAGGGAGAAATCCACTAAGAGTTCAGATGAAGGGAAGAAGCAGTACACGGGTTTGGTTCAGCTTCTCTCATGCCAGGCCTTCATTGTAGGGTCATGAAGCCTGCCCCTTGCAGGGTATCTGCCCTCTGCAGACACTGGTGAATCACTTCATACCATTATTGCTAACCCTCTCTGCAGCCCTATAAAACTAAGTGTTTTTATCTTGCCAGGATATGCATGTAAGAATTCATGAATTAATTCATGTATTAATCTGGCATACATTCAACACGTTAGTGGAGGCCTACACTACAATCAGCAGATACTGTTGTAAATATTGAAGACCCAGTGATAAACCAGATATGGCTCCCTGCACAGAAATGGGAAAACTAACGCACAGAAAAGGAAGGGGTAGAACCAGAATGTGAAGTCATTTGTATACTTCTGAAGCTCATGCCATTTCCTCCACACCATGCTGTTCTCTGACCAGTACCTGTCTTCTGATGTGTAAGCTTCCTAAGGTTAAGAGCACTGATCTGGGAGCTCCAGGTCCAGCATTGCCACATTTTAACTGGGTGATTCTTGAGAAAATCATTCAAACCTCTCTAGCTTCTACTATTTTACCTATATACAGAGAATTTTAATACCAAATCCATAATTATATAGTAAGGCTTAAATGAGATTGTGTGTACAAAGTCCTTAGCACTGTGCTCAGCACAAATTACAGGTCCAATAAATATAACATGTAATTGTCATCTTCTTCATTATAGCTCTCTCTTACTCTGAGGACCTCTGGGGCTGTTTGCTTTTGCCCAGAATTAGTCTCTCCCCTTACTTCCCTAGCTGGCTTTGCTGCAGTGCTCATCAGAGTTTTTGCTCTCACCCAAGCTGGCACTTGTCATGATTTTGCTGTAAACACTGAGAGTCTGCAAGGACAGTGACGGAGAAATGCACTTGTGCTCAGGAACACTTACGTGACCTTACTTGGTACTAAACTATAGAAAGGGACACCATTTCTGTAATGAACATATAGACAATATAAATTATTCAAGGAGAGTTGTGTTTCTTAGCCTTTCTCCTATAGCCATTGCTCCCAAGGCTCTTCCCTGCACCTGCTGTAACAGAGAGCAAGAGGCATGGATGAACTGGGCAGAGCAGTCCCAAGAGAAGGACTCTGAAGTCTTGAGTTTTAGATCTCTGATCCTGAGACTCACAGAGGAGCGAATTACTTGTGCTCTTAATCCCCGTCTTTGAAGTTGAATGTGAGAAATGGTGGGACAGTCAGGAAGAGGAGCAAACCAATGACTCACATAGACAGGCCAAGATTGCAAGACTGGGGTGAGGCCCATGGGTAACTGTGGGACTGCCAGTCATTGATGTGGCCCAGACCACTGAGTTAGATAAAGGAGGGGGGTTGCAGCATATGTGGTAGGGTCTTGGGAGTTTGTCAGATGTTTCCTGTCTCCCAGCTAAATTTAGACTGGATCCTGTCATGGTCCAACAGTGACTTTTAACAGCCTCCTTATCTGTGCTTTGGGGAGGAACTCATCCCATCTGCAGTCACCCTAGGCCAGTAATTTCCAAACTTTTCACCAAATGGCACCCTCTAGCAGTTCTGGTCCTACAGGAGGCAGAGGCCAAGATGGAATGCAAAGTAGAAGAGATTTATTTGGAGGAAACACCTGTGAGGGATAAAGGGGAGAGGGAGCAAGAGGAGCCAAGGGAAACTGCACATGGTGATTCAGATCTGATGCCTGGGAAAGAGAGGAGCAAGGAAAGAGGATTGGGTAGAAAGAAATTCAGGACAATGATGCAGCTCTGAGAAAGTCTCCGCTAGGCCAATGGGCAGCCTAAGGGAGGGGGAGGCCTGCACTGGGGAGGACTGGCCCCTGCCAAGTGTGGTCTTAGGTTGGGAGCAGCCCTACCCCCATCCCCCACCCCCCGGAAGACAGCCTCAGCGTGGAGCCTGCAGTGAATCCCAAAGGTGCGTCAGTGGAGGCTTTCTGCACACCTCACTCCTTGCACTAGGTTCTCTTGAAGGGAGGTCTGATTGGCACACTTCCACAGCTGCCTTGCACACACTTGTTATTATTTTTTCTCTAATAAACCCCATATTTTGAAGATTTTTCCTATTAAAATTGCTTATATTGAACATATATATATAAAGGCATATGTAATAGCCCACAAGAGCTTTCTGATTAGAGGAGATAGTGATAACAATAGCTTCTGGGTCTAGGCACTGGCCTTTGTGCTTTACATATGTTACTTTAATCCTGTCAGCATCCCTGTAGGCAGGTACTATAATTATTCCCACTTTACAGGTTAGGAAACTAAGGTACTCTTCCAAATGAATAGAAGAGCCAAGATAAGAACTCAGGGGGCAATCCAGGTGATCAAATGCCAGCCAAAAGCCTCATAGAAGACTAATGAACAGTGTTGAGATATTGAAAAGAATTTTCAGTCCCTATTGCTGTTTTTGAGAAATACTACCCTGCGTTATTACCACAGCTAGGAAAAAGTACATATTCTTTCAAGTTCCACAATGTCTTTCTTTCAACACAACTGAGGTGAATATGAACTTCTTAGCAATAACGTCTTGTATCCAGTGCCAAATAGTCTTACATTTTAAGAGAACCCAAATTTGTTCCTTTATAAGGAGAGACAGAAAGCACATAATAAATTTATGTAGCATTTACTATGTCACATCAAGGAGATACAGGGATAAATAAGTGATGGCGACTCCAGAATTTCTATGTGGAAAGGGCTGGGGGACAGATATCTGAGGACAAGTGTGAAGGGATTAGGGACTTGTCTTGACACTGGGTTTAGCATGCTGTAGACTGTGTGTATATATAAATATATATATATAATTTTTATTGTAGACTATAACATAAAAATGATAACTTTCCAAGTACAATTTAGCGTGTAGTTAGAGAGCAAATTTCAAAGAATGTTATGGATTATAGTTCCACAGTCTCAATTATTTCCTTATTGTGAAATATAACAGATATGCAAAAAATTAATATCTTTTAAAGTATGCTTTAACAAGTAGTTATATAGGAAATTTCGTTTTGCAGAGTAAAGAGGAGCTGATGGAGATAAAGTGGTGTAAGCCCGCCACCTTCAAGCTCCTCCTTCACGTTGCCGTATGTTAGTTAATAAGGCATGGTTCTGTGGGCTCACAGAACTTACAGCTCATTTGAGGCATAAGGTGAGATTTATGAAAGATTTAAAGGAACAGCACAAGGCAGTCTTCTTTATCTAATAAGTAATATTACAACCTCAACTCCCAGTTCTTTTCCCAGGCCCCTGTTCTATTCTCAGTTCCACCCAACTGCTCCAGACTTACAGAGCTGTCCCTCCTCCATGCATAAAAAACATTCTTTCTTCATTCCCTCATTAATTCATTAAACAAAATCCTAGGGAGTGCCTAATAGGTGCCAGGCACTGGTATATTTCTCTGGTTCTTTCCCCGCAATTCTGAGCACATGGGAAGTACTTAATACAGTGAATCTGTCCTTGCTGTTTTTGTTTCTAGTTGATGGTCTCTGAAGGACCCAGGTCAGACTTCAGCTCCTGGGCAAAGCTTTCTGCACCAGCCTCCAACACATCATAGGCATTATGAACAGATTATGCCACCACCCTCTGTCTATGTCTGTCTCTTTCTTGTGAACACATCAAGGACATGACATGGTCCTACTCATCTTTGTCATCTTTGGACCTTGTCATGGGGCCTATCATAGAGTGGATGCTCACAAACTATTGTGTAATGAAGGAGGGAATGAAAAGTGAGCCAAAAAGTTCCACTGAATTGTTTGTTGCTTTAAAATGTATACATTTCTGCATTTCAGAAGGACTAGAAAGACACGTGCCGAAATGTAATGTGAAACAATGATTATCTGTAGGGGCTGGGATTTGGAAATGGTATTTTTTTCCTTAGTGCTTTTAGAGTTTTGTGGATTATTAACATGAGCAGCAATTCATGTTATCAAGAAAAGATATTTGGACTTTAACTTGTGGGGAGGAAGACATCAGCATTTCTAGGCAAGAGGAGAGATGTGACAAGAGCTAGAGCTGTGGGAAATTCGATGGGATGGTGGTTTGCAACATGGTCCTTGTCCTCCTCGCTCCAGGCGCTGAACAGACCATGTTTACTGTGCCTTTGTAGTTCAAATTATATCACTCTTTCATTGAACTCTCAGCACTCTGAAGCTATTATTGCATTCAGCCTTCCAATTAGGGGCAGGCATGACTAACCCCATTGGACAGGGGATCAGAGAGATTATGCCTTTGACCCAAGTTTAAGGACCCACACTATGCTCTCCTATAATCTAACCCTCTATTCCTTAGCTCAGAGTGTCTTATTCCTCTCCCGCCTAGTGCTAAATGCTTACTGACGTGAGCAATCAGCATGAGCCAGGAAGCCTAATTATGCTTAGTTTACAAGCAATGTCATTATTAATGGCTTCAGAAAGTTTCATTCCTTCTCCTTTCCTCCACTGTCCCTGACTCTCTCTTAACTGTTTTTTGTTTGTGGTTTTGTTTGTTTTTTTATTCAGCAATGATCCTTATATTTTTATTTCTTCTCCACAGTTAGAGGGGACATAAATGTGTATTTTGTACTCTTGAGCTCTGTTGCTTCCAAACTGGTATGTGAAGTTGCTATAAATGTTATGAGTCACTAAAGAGAAAGTTCAAGCCAATCCTTCCCCTCTGTGATGCAAGAAGTTATTTTGAAAAATGCAAAATATATCATGGTGCAGTCATTTGTGTCTACAGGGGTCAGCTGGGCCTCGCGGAGCAGATTCAATGGCAGGCTGTCTGGTGATCTGGCTTCTTGGGCATCGTGGGCACAGGCATACCCCCTCAGGCCACCACAAGACTCTCTAGTCAGAACTAATTCATGGGAAGATGACATCCTAGATTAGGAGGAAGTGAGTGGGCCTCACACATGCAAGGAATTTATAAACTTGAGTTATTCTTGACTAGATTTTAAAACTCTTCTAAAAAACTTATTAGTGATAGCATGGGCTAGATTCTCCCCTACATATAGTTTATTATTTCATAGTAAGTTGGGTGATTTGGAGAGATAAATCGAATACATTAATCTCCACTAACATGTTAGCCATGAGTCCTCATGTATCATCTTTCCCAGGCACCTTATGCTTTTGCTCAGTTAGCTTGTTATCTGTTTCTAAGAGGCCCTTGGTGAGTGAAGTCAATGGTGGGCTTTTAGGTCCCTGAAGAAGATATCTGTGGAAGCCCCCAAATCCCATCCAGAAGTAATTCCCTAATATAGCTCTATACCCGGCATCAGGAAAATTATCATATCATCTTTTCAGCCAAGACTTTTGGAAAATCCAGAGACAAACTCCTAATTACTTTAGACAAATCATTAATATGTTCTGGGAAGTCTGTTTTTTGTTTTTTTATTTCCTCCAAGGTGGAAATAATTGAGGTTGCTTACTGCATTAGTTGGTAGGCGGTTTTAGCAGGTTCTTTGAGGTTTGTGGCAGAGTGCTTCGGAGGTGTGAGTGTATTACCTGGCTTTGTTTCTGAGGGGTCTGGATTTGGTTGATTTTGGGGGATAGTATCATCTTCTCTTGGTAACTGACAAGACATCCAGGATGTTTGAACTCACCCCTGAGACAAATCCAAAGTCCAGTAGACAGCTGGTGGTATTTGGTAAAGGGTTGGTTGTGAATGCAGTAGGTTCTTTATGCATTTTTTGAATGAATAAACAAGTAGTTAGTCCCTAACACCTTTTCCACTGGGAGTTCACCTTCTTTAAGAGCCTGATACAAGGGGCACCAAAGACATAAGCAATGATTAACTCAAGATTCCAGTGCAGGGCCAAAAAGGCCTGTTTTGTTATCAGTTCTCTGAATCTCTGGGAGATCAAACATTTGATTAAACATATTTCAGCAACACAAACTACTGAAATGGCTTTTGAACTATTTTAGTCACATAGCTGTATGTTTACCTTCTACCCAAGGAAACGATATCCTGTCCTCTGCTCATTTGTTTATGTGCTTGAAGGAGCTGGGCCTCCACATCTATTCATTCCACCCTTTCTTGAATATCAGGGAAATGATTCAATTCAAGAAATATTTGGCCAGTGCCTACTATGTGCCCTGTACTCTATTAGAGCTGGATGGGTTACCACAGGAGTAAAAGGCAAAGATTCCAAGTGCTTCCAGGTTAATTAAGAAGGCAGAATGTATAAGTAATTCTTGTGTCAAAGACACATGCACCACTCAAGAGAGGCACCTAGAAAGTCACCCAGGCAAGTGTCACTAGGCACTGCTGGTTTTCCCCTTTTTCTCTAGCACATCCTTCTTGGTTTATTTTTCTAGCCTGTCCTCCTTTACCAAAGTCATTAAATGAATATGTCCCAGGAGGACACTGCTGCTTTAGTTACCAACAAGATCCCCAAATATATATCTTCAGCCCAGAGCTTTTTCTCTCAGCTCTAAACTGTACATCCAACTCCTTGACATCTCTTAGATGTCTTAAAGGCACATCACATTCAGTATGTCCAAACAAAACTCATGATCTCTGATCCTCACCTCAGATGTAAACATCATTCATTGCACCCTCTGCCCAAAAATGACCAAGGCAGAATAAATGTCCATTTGTTGAAAAAATGGACAGAAGCACCATGGAAACTGTTTATAATCAGTTATATTGAGCCGTCATCTAGAAATCATAGGAAATCTCACTCTGGTCTGCTTACTTAGTGGGTTGCCTCCCACCCCTACTGCAGGAATGCTGGCCACCATAGCCCAATGGAAGTTTTATTGCAAAAAGAGAAGCTAAGCCCCCTTTTTTAAATTCAGCATTATGCATACAGACAAATCATGGTTTCTCAAAGTCCTAACCACAATAACATCCAAAACTGACAATAAATGTTAGAAGAAAACAGGGAAAGAGTAGTAAACCAGGACCCACCAATAAAAGTTTCAGAAACATTTATTTTTATCTTTTTTTCTGGGACTGCAGATTAATTTGTGATCAGGGAAACTATGCTAAACCATTAACAAAAATAAGGGAGCAAAACAGAAGCTGATATGGCTGTGTCTCATATGGAAATGATGAACAGATTCTTGCTGTACAATTTTAGAAAAATAATCAGATATTTACTTGGTAACCTGTGTGGTACCTGGTTGAGTTTTACTTTTCTGAGACTAGCATGTTAACCTTGTATCACAGGATCTTCCTAAACATTATGCAGGTGGTCATCACCATCCCTCCATCACTATCCTTGGCAATTATCGAGCAATAATCTGTTCCAGGCCTGCACTGAACACTTCATGTATTATTGTTCCAGTTTGCTAAAGCTGCTGGAATGCAAAATACCAGAAATAGATAGGCTTTTATAAAGGGGCTTTATTAGCTTACAAATTTACAGTTCTAAGGCCATAAAAGTGTCCAAACTAAGGCATCCACAAGAGGATACCTTCACTAAAGAAAGGCCAATGGCATCTTGGGTTCCTCTGTCACATGGAAAGGCACATGGCAACATCTGTTGGGCCTTTTCTCCCAGGCTCTAGTTTCAAAATGGTTTTCTCCAAAATATCTCTGGGCATTTTCTCTCTAAGTGTCTCTCTCATCTCTCTTCAAAATGTCTCTGCCTTTTATGCTCTTATAGAGGACACCAGTAAACTAATTAAGACCCACCTCAAATGGGCAGGTTCACATCTCCATGGAAATAATCTAATCAAAAGGTCCCATCCACAATTGGGTGGGTCACATCTCCATGGAAACAACCCAGTCAAAAGATTCCACCCACAATAAGTCTGTGCCCACTGCCCACCAGAGTGGATCAAAAGAACATAGTCTTTCCTGGGGTCCACGACAGTCTCAAACCGGCACAGTTATCTTGTTTATTTTATTACAATACCTATAAGCATGTGATGCTCACCCTATAAACAGTGTTTCCCAAATTTTAACAAGCATCAGAATCATCTGGAGGGCTGGTTAAAGCACAAATTGCTAGTTAAAACATAGTTTGGGGGGTCCCATCTGCAGAGTTTCTGAATTAGTAAGTCTAGGGTGAGTCCTGAGAATTTGCGTATCTAACAGTTTCCCAGGTAACAGATCTGATGCTGCTGGTCCAAGGACCACACTTTCGGAACTACTACTCTATGAGGTAAATATTATTATTTTCCCCATTTTCCTGATGAATAAACTAAGCCTTTGAGAGGTTAATTAACTTGCCCAAGATCAGATGGCTAGTAAGAAGTGCAGCCAGGATTCAAATCCAAGTTGGCTGAGCTCAAACCATTAGGGAACACTGCCAGAAATAAACATTCTTCCGATCCCATAATCAAGGCCCAGAAATATGACCATTAAGATAAATCAGTCTTCAGGTAACTCAAAATATTCTCAAACACCTTGTTTTGTTTTAAGTAACCACTCATATAGCCATGTTTTAAATGGTCACTTCATTAAGTTTCAGTATATTAAAATCTGAAATAATTTAAGAAAAGTGTTCATTAAAATGACAGTTTGAAAATTTTGGTCAAGAAACATTGAGGAATCCAAAAAGAATTTGAACAGACTGACACCAGAAGAAAAACTCACATTCACTTTTCATAGAAGATGAAAGTAGATTAGTTAAAATCAGACACAAGTCTGAGCAAATCCTTTCCTTGGTGGAGAAGAGAAAAATCTAGCAAGCAGAGAGGAAAGCTTCTTGTGTTCATTCTCCAGGCAGTCATACCTGGAACCTCAACATTTTGAGGTGATAGGAAATGGTGGTCAGAGTCATTTTCAAGACTGTGCTCAATGGCTTGAAGTGGAATCTCTTTACCATTTATCTCCTTTGCTTTCCTCTGGACCTCACTCCCAATGCTAAGATTATCCCAATGCTTTCCAGTTTTTTTTCATTCCCAGGCTCGCCATACAAATGATAACCAACTGAGTAGCAACTTTATCCTTTATCCTTCTTCAGACAATTTTCATAGAATTCTCCCCATTTGTGAAACTTACAGGGGTACATTCAAGATATACTAAGAAATTTCCCTTTCCCTTCTGTCACTTTTCTCACCAAACTCATTTTTTTTTTATTCCTTAATGAAACTTCTGCTCCAATAAGCAAATCTCCTTTCTCAGCTTTTAAACATTTTACTTCTGCTTCCTTCTTTTTTTCTTTCTGTACGCCAATTACTATAATTCACTACCTTTAGGCCTGCTTTAGCTTCCTAGGCTGCTTAAAGCAAATACCATGAAAAGGTTTGGTCGGACAACAGCAATTTATTAGCTTACAGTTTTGAGGCTGAAAAATGTCCAAATCAAGGCATCATCAAGGTGATGCTTTCTTCCTGAAGACCAGCTGCCAGTGATCCTTGGCTCCTCTGCCAAATGGCCATGTCATGGTATCTTCTTGTCTCTCCCTTCTCTTCCTGGTTTTGTTGATTTCAGCTTCTTGCTTCCCTGGTTTTCTCCTCTGTATTCATTCCATTTATAAAGGACTCCAATAAAAGGATTAAGACCCATCCTGAATGAGGTGGGTCACACCTTAACTTAAGTAACCTCCTCAAAAGGTCCTACTTACAATGGGCCCACACACACAGGAACGGATTAGATTTAAGAACATGTTTTCCTAGGGTAATACAGCTTCAAGCTACACAAAGCCCAACTCAAAACTCCATTCTTTACAAGAACTGGTTTATTCTAGGAGGCGGCTGCTACAGTCTCTTTTTATATGGCTATGTACATGTCCTACTCTATAAGAACGGTTCAAGATAAAAATGAACTTATATCCTACTGCTAATTTACCTGTCAAATCTGGTGTTTCATCCTATGAAAAGCAATAAATCACTTGATAATCTTTTTTTTTTTTTTACTACAAGAAAAATTGTTTTGTTTTTTTTTTTAGCAATAAGAAAAAATGATAAAAAGAAAAATAACATGTCATACAATACAATATACTACTAAGGACAGCAAATAACACCACTACCAAGAATCACATATTACTTCCCTATATCCCCCTCTCATATACATTTAGCATTGGCATATTGCCTTTGTTACATTTAATGGAGGTATATTACAATGTTACTGTTGACCATAGACTCCAGTTTGCTTTGATTATGTTTTTTCCTGAATACCATCCCTTTTTCAAATTTCTACATGGTTGACATTCATTTGCTTTCCCACATGCAAAAACATTTTTATATTTGTATATTTAGTAACAGTCATTGGCCACTCCAGTTTTTGCCACGTTACACAGTCCCAGTCTTTATCATCTATCTTTACCTCTGGTGTCATACATTCTCCTATCCCACCTCTTTCAGCTTTACTCACAGACATCTTTGTTCAGTGTACTTACAATACCGTGCTACCATCACACAGTATTATGCTATCTATTTCTGGATCTATGCAATCAATCCTAAACATTCTGTAGTCCTTCAGCATCAAATGGCTGATCTCTGCCCTCTTTCTATCTCCTGGTCGCCTGTGTTGTCAGCTTTTAACTCCCAAAGTTTGTTCATTAATGTCTGTTCATATTAGTGAGACCATACAGAATCTGTCCTTTTGTTTCTGGCTAACTTCACTCAACATAATGTCCTCAAGGTTCATCCACATTATTACATGATCCATGTCTTTGTTCTGTCTTACAGCTGCATAATATTCCATCATGTGTATATACCACAGTTTGTTTATCCACTCATCCTTTGATGGACATTTGGGCTGTTTCCATCTCTTGGCAATTGTGAATAATGCTGCAATAAACATTGGTTTACAAATGTCTGTTTGTGTCTTAAGTTTCAGTTCCTCTGACTATATACCCAGGAATGGAATAGCTGGGTCATATGGCAAATCTATATTTAGCTTCCTGAGGAACCTCCATACTGTCTTCCAGAGTGGTTGCACCATTCTACATTCCCACCAACAATGAATAAGTGTGCCTCTTTCTCCACATCCTCTCCAGCACTTGTCATTTTCTGTTTTTTGGATAATGGCCATTCTGGTGGGTGTGAGATGATATCTCATTGTGGTTTTGATTTGCATTTCCTTAATAGCCAGTGAAGTTGAGCATTTTTTCATATGCTTTTGTAACTCAATAATCTTAAAAAAAAAGAAAGGCAGTCTTTTGTTATTGACTTCATCTAACTCTTGGCCTTTCTGGGCCAAGTTGGTAATAAATTAGTTTATAAGGGTTGAAAAGTTGTTCTGTTTAAGTTTTCTTCAGCAGTTCAACTAGTGTTTTCTATCTCTCCAAGAACCATAAACCCTTAGAGAGCAGATATTTTCTTTTGTTAAGTACCCACTGGACCTCATTCATTCATTCATTCACTGATATTTGCATGAAGCACTTTCTATGCACCAGGCAGTGAGGGCCCATCCTGTTGCTTTCAGTAGAAGCTTATTTGCTCTCATGAGCTCTGTACTGAACAGGGGCCTTCTCATCCAGAGCTTTGGGCATAGACTTGGGTAGTTGTGAGTCCCTTTAATTTAATTGTTGGGGAAGCTGGAAATACAGGGACAGGTAAAGAGGTAGGAGTTGTCTTGCTGGGAAGCCAGAGTGTTCTTGTAGTTGGGGAGCAGGGTTGGACCGGGTGAGATAAGGGGAGGCTTGTTGAGGAAGTGGAGTTGAGCTCTGTGTAACATTTTCTTTCAGGGATCCTTCCAGCAAATATGAAATGAAAGAAAGAGCTCATTTCCAACAGTTTTGCCTAAGCCAGGGGAAGAACTGTCATATTTTCAATAAGCAGAGATTATAAGTATCAAAACCAAAGAGAGTGGCTTTTTGAATTCACCCAACTTGGGAGTTTGATGTCTTTGGTTAACATCTTTGTACCTGAGTCTCCTTCCTCTATAAAATTAGAATTGGCATACTAATTAGCATGTTGATCCATAAATTAAAAGTAAGTTCCTTGAATAATGATATGCTGTACAGAATGGTTACAAACAATTCAAAGCTCAGTTAGAAATGGGTTATCTTTATTAGAACTGGTAAATGTATTAATGCTAAGATATAGAAAATGGGAGTATAACAGAATTCTATGTTTTTGCTCATTCTAAGCAATTTTTCCTGCAACCAAAAGGTAAACCATCCCAAGATCATAGTGACAAGCACTGCTAGGCAGTTTCAGCTCCTTTGCTTACTAGTTCTCCTTGGCTGGAAATTTCAAGTGACCCCATACTGCTGAGAGCCACAAAAGGGGCCAGAGTTCCTGGGCTGCAGTGAGTTTGTGCATGAAGGGATGAGATGCAGAGATCACTGGGGGACATCTTAGGAGTCAGAACCAAGTAATCCTTGGCCCTCGGGGAGAACTAGGAAATTTCTCTCAGATATTTTATGTGTTCATCTTTTCTTTCCTTCTTCCTTTCTGCTCCTTTCTCCACTGTCTGGTTAACTTCCTCATCTTTGTTTCACTGATCTAAAACCATGCCAGAATACCCACTTGCACTCACTCATGTCTGCTTCCCTCATGCCGTTTAAGATGGAGGAGTTCTCTCAACATTACCACACCCCTTCCCTAGGATCCTTCCTGTAACCCAACTGAAAGGCATTTATCCTTAGGTTTTTCTTACCTTCCCTTCCAAGACTGAGGGAAGGAAAAAAACCTGGTGGTAGCAGAGGTGATAATGGAGCACCCCAGAGAGGGATGGGCTGAGGAGTGTGGACAGCCTTACTTTCCCCTCATAGTTCCCAAGCAATGGGGAAGGGAAGTGGTTTGGAGCTGTTTGCACCACAGGAAAAAAATGTTCTTAAACTTAATCCATTCCTGTGGGTGTGAATCCATTGTTACTAGGACATTTTAATGAGGTTTCTTCAGTTAAGGTTTGGCTCACCTCAGTCAGGATGGGTCTTAATCCTATTACTGGAGTCCTTTATAAAATAAATGAAATTCAGACACAGAGAGAGAAAACCACAGGAGTGAGCTTTCAGAAGCTGAACATCAATGGAACCTGGAAGAAAAAGGAGAGACCAGGAGACGCTCTGCCATGCACCTTGCCGTGTGACGACCTAGAATGCCATGGTTGGGAGAAAACATCGCTTTGTTGTTGCCTGGATTTGGACTTTCTCTTAGCTTCAAAACCATGAGCAAATAAATACCCGTTGTTTAAGCTGAGCCATTGCATGGTATTTGCTTGAGCAACCCAGAAAACTAAAACAGGAAGGTGATGATGAAAAATAGCTTACACCTCAAAGACCCATGGTAAATTATTTTTACAAGTAAGATACATAGGCATGATATAGTATAGGGACAGCATATTTTACCTGGTAATCTTGCAAAGAAAATCTCTAACTACTAAGCTGACCTTGCTTCTCCTTGACACACTTTACCAACAAATATAAAACAAGTCTTAGTCTCTTATTTTAATAGATTTCAGGCATGCCACACCATATTTTTTTGCCAGGTAGTTTAGATACTTTATTATTAAAAGGAGAGAAATATATTGTTATAAAAATTACATTGAATTTTTTAAAAATTATTGTTGAAAACTAATCTCTGGGCCTGGGAGCAGACATTAACTAGGAAAGAACATGAGGGAACTTCCAGGGGCAAGAGTAATAGTAATTTTCTACATCTTCATGGGATTTAGGTTACAGAGGTGTATGCATTTGTCAAAACTCAGAGCATGTACATTTAAGATTTGTGCATTCCATCATGCACAAAAGAAAAAATCTATAAACAAATATTGAATTCCAGCTAACGAGATGCATGACAGAGAAGCATCTGCTGATGCCTGCAGTTCACTTTGAAATGCTTCAAAAAGATAAGATAGATTTATGATGGAGAAAGAAATGGATAATAAATTGATATGTGATAAAGACAGTATAGGAATATGTTAATGGTAAAATCTATATGGTGGCTAAATGAGAGTTCATTCTAAAATGTTTTTAAACTTTGCATTAAAAAATTTTAATATAAAATTTGGAGAAATCATAGTTGAGATAATTTTACACCATTCATCAGCCAACTGCTGTCATTTTGGAACATTCTGGTTATTCTGGCTCAATGAACAAAACCAACATTATTATACAGCTCATTGGAGTTTCTATGTTGTATTTAAGAAATATCACCTAGTCCTGTATAGCCTCTGGATAAAATAATTCTTAATGGAAATGATGCTTTTCTTCCATTGTATATACATTTGTGGAAAACACTAGTTTTGTGGTGAGAGAAACATTTTTCTTCATCCACAGGACTAACATACATTTTGCTGTAATAACTGCTACATTAACCATACATTGTTTTGATCTAAGATATTTCTGTGATTTTCTCCTACATAATATTAAAAATTCCAAAGGAGATGACATTTGAACTTGGTCATGAAGTATGAATAGGAGTTTATTAAACATCAAAAGAGGGAAAGAGAATGACCAGTTTCATTTATGTATCTCCCATAGTTCCTAGCCAACTAAATTCTAGATGAATATTTAGTCCAAGTTGCAAAAGGGCAAAAGTGCAGTTCTTAAACAAACTGGAAATAAAACAACTTGTTTAGAAATAAACTGTACTTTTACTTGGTGATCAAATTTCACTGTCAGGAATTCCGAGACTAGGAGAAACATTGGAAGTTGTGCCAAGATTTGTGAACCTCCTGGGAGAAATGAGACAGAAATGTACCAAGAGACCAAATACTGTAGTTTGCTTGACTTTCTTAAGGTAAATATTACTGACTTAATCCATCCAAATAAATAAAAATGGTCCCCCAAGGAGACCTACATGCTGCAATCCTCAGCAAACTTTTGGAACACCCCTTCTTGAAACGGTGTTCAAAGCCCCCAGCAATTTCTTTTGAATATCTTCAGAGATGGTGGATTCAATTTCTATAATAAGAAATTCATGCCGAGGAGACCTTAGTTGGGTAACACTGGTTTTGGAAAAAGTGCAGTGATTTTCTTGATGATCTAAATTTGTTCTCAACATTCTAAAAGCAGAGTTTCATAAATATCATTAAGCATTATCAGAATACATATTCAGGCTCCTGAGATGACTGCCTTGAAGGACAAAGTTTAGATGAGAATATATATACAGTCACACCTCAAAGCATAAAAGGGCTACTCTGATAGCCCAAGGTGGGCTCAGGCAGCTGTGTTAACTGCTCCTAGTTAACCCCTGAAAGCCCTGGTGTCTTAGGCAGTTTGCAACGGATTCCATGCCTTCCCCAGTGCCTGTTTCTACAAAAGCAGATCCTGAAATGTGATTTACCTTGTGGAAAAGCACTGTGGGGAGGCAAGATATGCCCTGTTGGGAACCATAGAAATGCTCCAGGATTGAGCAAGAAAAAGAAAGCGGTCACTCACCCTGTGACCCTGGTATTCATCCAGATACAACAGCTGCAGGAGAGAAGGGCAGGCAATAGTCCTCAGGTGGCAAAAGATAGAAGTGGAAAATGGAAACAGCCTGAATCATGCATGCTAAACAGAACCCTGAAGTAGTGGCTGGCAAGAGGGTATTGTGCAGGGAGGCTTGGAAGCAAAATGAGGTGTGGGATGATCATGGCCAGCACTTTGAAAATACAAGAGGGGTGAGGGATAATGTGGGTGGGAAGAGTCGTGACCCTCGTGTTCTATGGGTTACAAAAGAGTAGGATGAAATCAGGGGCCTTGAGTCTTTGTGAATTCTCTCCTGCTATCTAAGACACTCCCTTATTAGGAAACATTTTTCAGGATCTAATTGCTTTGTTTTCTGGCACCTATTTATTTATTCTGACTTTTAGTTTATCTGGGGTTATTGTTCTCCTTTAATGACTCTTTCCCTTCTGATTCCTCAGATATAGCAACTTACCTGAAGCCTTGCATTTAAGTGACATCTTATCACCTTCTATTTGCCAGACAAATAACATGGAGTCCCAGTGGCTAGGTAGCACCACTGCCTCCCATTCACCACTACCTGCTCTTGTAACCAAAAATTTGCAAAAGTCATTCTCATGCTCAGTTTTTTTCTTTGAAGGGTCAGCATGTAAAAGGTCATTGCATTTAAAACACCAGAGTTTTAGTGGATAAAGTTCAAAGTTGCACTATCCCTGTTCCCCTTTCCTAGGGAATTCTCTTCCTCATTCCTTTCCCCACCTTTTTTTTGAGAGCATCGCTCCTAACACAGAGGCTGATATACAGTAGGTGCACAATAAATATGTCATGAATGAATAAATGAATGGTCACTTGATAACACAAATCTTTCTAAGATCCTTTCATCACCATGCTTTCTAGAAACATGGAGAGAGATGACTTTCTGAAGTTCCTTTAGTTGCTAGGCCTTGAACATTTAAAGATATGCATTCCGAGAACTTTCAAAGCAGTAGAACTGTGATCCATTGTCAGCATCATGGGAAGTGAGTTGGGGGGAGATGTGTGTGTGTATGTGTGTGTGTGTGTGTGTGTGTGTATAACCCCCCCCCGCACACATAAACACACAAAAATCTCTTTGACCATTTCTCACATACAATGATAATTGACATAAATCTTTTATAATTGATACAAGATACAAAGCTCTAAAGCATCCACATTTCAAGAAGAATTGAATACTTTATCATTCGTAAGTTTATCATTCGTAAGTGTAATTGTAACTCACAGACAAGATAGACTTTTTGATTGTTTAGCGCTAGAAGTAAAATTATCTTGATCAGGTCCTCAAGTTATGCATAAGCAAACTGAGTCCCAGAAAAGGTAAATGAGCTCCCAAATCCACACAAGAAGCTGATGGCAAAGGAGAAACTGGACTCCCAGCCTGCCTCCCAGTCCAGTGATCTTTCAGCAGCTCTTCCATTGTGGCTGATTGTCAGAGTGCTGCGGGCAGTCAGTCTTGGGGAAGAGAACAGAGAAGCAAAAACTTTGTGGACTGTTTTATTATGACAGAGGGTTTAGTGACTTAAAGGGTTAGAAAGAAAAACCATTAAAAAGACAATTTCCAGAAATATTCTTTCTTTTAAATTGTAAGTGAAGAACATTTGCCATGAGCAGTATCTGTGAAGACTACACAGATATAAACAGAGTTTGATGGTGTTTATATTTTGCCTTTTAGATTAATTTGTTTGGAGGCAATTAAAAGTTCCTTTGTAATATTAAATACCCTTGGAAAAGTCTCATCTTAATCTATCTCAGTCACTAGCTCAGACAAGGAACAAGGAAATGGATTTACTAAACATATGGGAATTTGGAACATAACATGAAAAGGAAAATAAGTTTTAAAAGAATATATCTATCAGCATGAGGCAAAAAAAAAGCAATTGATTTCAGAAATATAGGTTTCAAAAAATAGTTTATTAAAAAAACTTGATCCTGCATGTATGTATAATTTCTTTTTAATAAATTTTCCCAGAGGTAAACAATATTGCTTTTATTTCTATTGCTACAATAAAATATTACAGCTGACCAGTTGGTGGAGCAATTACATTTCCGTAACTCTTAATGGCTATTTTGCTTGGGTACTAGTAATTTAATTAGAATCATGAAAGAAGCTATTAATAATCTAAGGAATAACCAGATTGATCACAAACTTTCAGGAGAAATGAGAGAAACAAAATCACTTTAACAACATCCAACTTATTGAAGACAATCTTTAATTAAATTAAAGAGGTGATTCCACTCTTGACAGCTTGAGAGTCCCCTCAACTCACCTTGAAGAGGTAGGCTCTGTCCCTGCAAAGCCACAGTTATACTCAGGTGTGAGAAAGGCATGGGAAAGTGTTCCAACTCCTGGAAGCACAGGTTAATGCAATTATAATTTTTAATGGCAAACAAGATACCCTTTTACAAAACCATACACTACAGGTTTCAATGAAATGATTAGCCTCTTTGGCTTAAGCAGCTATCCTAGAGAGATGGCCTCTGGGAAAGCAATTTGCTCACTCCAGATTTTCTCTAAAAGAATGATTGGCTGAGAGTTTGCCAGTCCAGGTGTTTAAGTGTCTCCAAATTGTCATGGCTTCTTACAGAGAGTTAGAAAATCTAACTTTCACCATGATATATTTAAGTGAAAAATGTAGGGATAGGTGTAAGTATGATTATGTGAAAAAAACCTGTTGAAAAGACAAAAGACTATAGAGAAATATAAAATAATAATGGTTGTATTTGAATAATGACACTCAGTGGTCTTTATTTTTTCTGTTTTCTTGTTTTCTAAAATAAACATTCATTACTTTTATTAAAACTATTTTTAATGTGTTATTTTAAAAGTAGGAAATTAGTGTCAGTGAATCGAAGGGATGAATATGAGTATAGATGTATATAAATATCCATTAAATAGTACTAACTTAAAGCTGTCTAAATACATCCTTGTCTTATAGACCAGGTGGTGCAGAGACTGGGCACCTGCCCTTAGCTGAAATCAAGGACTAACCTGCATGAGTTGATAATGTTACATTCTTTGACAATTTGGAGAGTAAAAGGGGCTGACAGGTTAGGGCAGGGCAGAAGATTTTGTTCTCTAAAAGCCAACTTTTTATTAGACATTTGTTGTTAAGGCCAGCCTTAAAACAAATATTTGTTAAGTATTGTTTTGGTTTGGCAAAGCTGCCAAAATGCAGTATACCAGAAATGGGTTGCTTTTTACAAAGAGGATTTATTAGTTCACAAATTTACAGTTCTAAGGCCATGAAAATGTCCAAATGAAGGCATCAACAGGAGACTACCTTCTCTGAAGAAAGGCTGCTGGCATCTGGTATACCTCTGTCACATGGGAAGGCACATGGCCACCATCTGCTGGTCCTTCTCTCCCAGGTTTCATTGCTTTCAGTTCTTGGCTTCAGTGGCTCTCTCAGCTACTTCAGGGGCTTTTTCTCTAAGTCTCTGAGTGTTTCTCTCTCTTAGCTTCCTCTCTCTCTCTCTCTTTTTTTTTTTTTTCCTATATTTTGTTCTCTTCCTAGAGGACTCCAGTAAAAGGATTGAGACCCACCTTGAATGGGGTGGGTCACTTTTCAGTTGAAATAACCTAACCAAAAGGTCCCACCCACAATAAGTCTGAACCCACAGGAGTGGATTAAAAGATTAATATGGTCTTTTCTGGGGTACATAACATCTTCAAACCAGCAGAAGTACCTAAGATGTGCCAAGCACCATTCTAAACAGCGATGTTAACACAGTAAACAAAATAGATAGAGACCATTGCTCTTTTGGAGTTTACATTTTAGATGGGGAAACTAAGAACAAACACATAAACAAAACTGTAGTATTTTAGATAGAGACAAGAACAGTAAAGAAAAATAAAGGAGGGAAAAAGGGTACAGTGTGTCTGGAATGGGGAGAGGGACGTCACTTTATAAAAGGGCTGTGGTGGCTTGGAGCTGTATACCCCAGGAAAATGCATTCTTAATCTTATCCATTCTCATTTGTGTGAGCCCTTGAAAATGGGACCTTATAGCTTGCTAAGTGTGAATAGCCATTTCCCCAGGGATGTTTCTCAAAAATTATTGGTGGTAATTGTTTAACATGAGAACTGCTTGAGGCTGGGTAAAAGTAGGCACAAAGAAGAAGCATACAAAAAAACTCAAAAGGAAAAGCTAAGGAATGAGATGTCCATGGGGGCTTTGAAAAACTCTGACATAGTCGTAGTAATCTAGAAGGCTATGCACGTACACAGGGCTTTGTGCATGTCAAGAGCTGTGTGCATAGCCAGAAAAGACCCAAGAAAGACCTAAGCCCTCACTTCTGGTTGACCTTGAGGTTCTACTGAAGCAGGAAGTGTGGGCTAAGGAGAGTTGTGAACTGCCTGAGCATCAAAAGCATGCCCCCAGACACACAAAGAGTTCTTCAGCAAAGGGTGGGAGATGTATTGGTTCTGGGTATTTGAGGAAATATCTAATTAATCATTAACTTACCACTAAGTTAACTAAGTAGAGGTTTCAGTGGCCAAATGTGACAAAGGATACAGACCTTACAAAACTAGTTCTGGATAGTCACTAAACAATCAAATGGCAACAACAACAACAAATAGCAACAACAACAAAACCTGGGAGGGGATCTGATTTTCAGAACGCCATGATATAAGCATCTAGTTTTCAATTAAAAATTATGAGACATGCAAAAAACAAAAATGTATGACCCATACCCAGGATCAATAGAAACTGTCCCAGAGCTATTATAATTACTCAACAAAGACTTTAAATCAGCTATTTTAAATATATTCAAAGAATTAAAGGAAATCTGTCTAAAGAACTAAAGGAAAGTAAGAAAATGATATCTCACTGAATAGAGAATATCAATAAAGAGGTGGAAATTATTTTTTTAAAAAAGAACCAAATAAATTTTCTGGAATTGAACAGCACAATAACAGAAATGAAAAATTCATGAAAATGGCTTAACAGCAGATTTGAGCTGGCTACAGAATGAACCAGTGAACATGAGAATAGGTCATTTGAAATCATCCAGTCTGAGAAAGAAAAAAGAATGAAGAAAAATAAACAGAGCCCAAAGACCTGTGATACAACATCCAACCCACCAATATACTCAAAATGTGAGTCCCAGAAGAAGAGGAGAGAGAAAAGGGACAGAAAGAATATTTGAAGAAAAAATGTCCAAAAATTCCCAAGCTTTGATGAAAAATAATATATACATCCAAGAAGCTCAACCAACTCCTAGGATAAAATGAAAGAGATCTGCACCAACACACATCATAACCAAACTGTTGAAAGCAAAAACAGAGAGAACCTTGAAAGAAGCAAGCAACAGGGACTCATCATGCACAAGGAAGCCTCAATAAGATTAACAGCAGAATCCACTGAAGTCATAAAGCAGTGGGGTGACATATTCAAAGTCCCAAATGGAAAAGACTGTCAACAAAGAATTCTATGTCCAGAAATCCTATTCTTAAAAAATGAAGGAGAAATTAAGACATGTCCTGATAAACAAAAAATGAGGGAATTTGTCACTAGCAGACTTGCTCTTCAAAAAATGCTAAATGGAGTCCTTCAGGATGAAATGAAAAGACCCTAGAAAATAACCTTAATCCACATCATGAAATAAAGAGCACCAGTAAAGGTAACTACATCAATAAATATAAAAGTCAGTTTAAATATATTTTGTCATTGTAACTCTTTTTTTCCCTTATCTAATTTAAAAGACAACTGCATAAAGCAATAATTATAAATCTGTGTTTATGGGTGTATAATGCTTGAGGAAGTAAGTTGTTTGACAACAATAGCCCAAAAGAGGGAGAAGGAATGAAGCTGTATAGGAGCAAAGTTTTTTGTATACTACTGAAATTAAAGTGGTATTAATCCAAATTAGAGTGTTATAAAATAAGGTGTTAATTGTTATCCCCAGAACAACCACTAAGGAAAAAAATCCAGAAAATATAGTAAAAGAAATGACAAGGGAATTAAAATAATAAACTATAAAATATCTATTTAACACAAAAGAAGGCAGTAACAGACAAAAATAAGACAAACAACAAAATGGCAGATATAAATTTGACCTTAATAATTACACTAAATGTAAAATGATTAAATACTCCAATCAGAAGGCAGAGATTAGCAGATCAAAAAAAAAATAAACAATAAACATGATCCAACTATATGTTGTATACAAGAGACATACTTTTGATTCAGACACAAGCAGGTTGAAAGTAAAAAGGATGGAAAAAGATGCATGCAAACAGTAACCAAAGAAAAGTTGGAGTGACTTTATTAATATCAGATGAAATTGACTTCAAGTCAAAAATTGTTTTTTGAGACAAATAAGGACATTTTATAATGGTAAAAGGGTCGATATATAAAAAGATATAACAATTATAAATGAATATGCATTTAACAAGAGTCACAAAATACATGAAGCAAAACTGATAGAATTGACAGGAGAAATAGACAATTCAATAATAATAGTTGTAGACTTCAGTACCCACTTCAATACAGGAAAGATTAGGCAGAAGATCTACAAGGAAATAGACAACTTAACAAAACTATAAGATCAACTAGACCTACCAGGTATAGAACACTTACACCCAGTAGCAGCAGAATATATGTCATAAACCAAGACTCAATAAATTTAAAATAATTGAAATAATAAAGTATAATCCATAACTACATGGATGAAATTAGAAATCAATAACAGAAGGAAAGTTGGGAAATTCACAAATATGTGGAAATTAAGTAACACCCTTAAATAATCAATGGAATCAAAGAATAAAATACAATGCCTATTAGAAAATAGTTTATGATGAATGAAAAGAAAAACACAATATACCAAAAATTATGGGATGCAGTAAAAACAGTGCCTAGAGGGAAATGTATAGCTGTAAATGCCTATGTTAAAAAAGAAGTAAAAATAACAACAAACCAAATCCAACAGCACATTAAAAGAATTATGCATCACGATCAAGTGGTATTTATCTCAGGCTCAATATAAGAGAATCAATTAATGTAATACTCCACATTTATTGAACAAAGCAGAAAAAAAAATGAACATTTCAGTTGATGCAGAAAAGGTATTTGACAAAATCTAGCACCCCTTCTTCATAAAGACACTTAGATAACTAGTAATAGAAAGAAATTTCCTCAACATGATAAATAAAAAGGATTATAAAAGAATACTATGAAAAATTATGTCAACTAATTAGATGATCTAGATGAAATGGACTAATCAATATAATACACATTGTAATAGAATAAAGGACCAAAACTACATGGTTGTCTCATTAGATGCAGAAGAAAAAACATTTGACAAAATCCAACAACCTTTCAAGAAGAAAATATTCAGCACTAGTAATAGAAGAGAACTTCATCAACTTGATAAAGGGCATCTATGAAATACCCAGAGTTAACATTATACTTAATGGTGAAAGATTGAAAGATTTTCTCCTAAGAGCAGGAAAAAGACAAGGATGTTCATTCTCACCACCTCTATTCAACATTGTATTGGAGGTTCTAGACAGCAGTTAGGCAAGAAAATGAAATAAAAAGTCATCCTAATTGGAAAGGAAGAAGTAAAAATATATTTTTAGATGACATGATTTGTATATAGAAAATCCTAAGGAATCCACAAACATACTATTAGAAGTAATACATGAGTTCAGCAAGGTTGCAGGATACAAGACCAATATACAAAAAGAATTATGTTTTTATATGCTAGAAATGAACAGTCTGGATATGAAATTAAGAAAAAGATTCCAATTAGAATAGCATTAAAAGAATAAAACATGTAGGAATAAATCACCAAAAAGACCTGTACATTGACAATTACAAAGCAATTAAATTAAATTAAATTAAATTACAAAGTAATTAAACATCTAAATAAAAATGTAAAGACATTGCATATTCATGGACTGGAAAACTTAATATTGTTAAGATAACATTACTCCTCTAATTGATCTACAGATTCAGGCAATTCCTATCAAAATCCTAGTTGGCTTTAGGGTAGAAATAAACTACTCCTAAAATTCATATGGAAGTGCAAGGGACCTAGAATAATCAAAACAATCTTGAAAAAGAACAAAGTTGAAGACTCACTCTTCCCAATTTCAAAACTTACAAAAAAGGCTAAAGTAATCAAAATTGTATGATACCAGCACAGAGACAGACATACAGACCAATGGAATAAAATTGACAGTATAGAAATAAATTCTAACATTTATGTTCAATTGATTTTCACAGGGGTGCCAAGGAAATTCAATCAGGAAAGAATAATCTTTTCAACAAATAGGGCCAGGACAAGTGGGTACTCACTTGGAAAAATACTACCTCATAACATATATAAAAATTAACTCAACGATGGATCAGAGACCTAAATGTAAGAACAAAACTATAAAACTCTTATAGAAGGAAACATAGGGAAGTATTTCCAGGACCTTATGTTAGGTAATAGTGTCTTAGAATTAACCCCCAAAAGCACAAGCAACAAAAGGAAAATAGATAAATTGGACTTCATCAAAATTTAAAACTTTTGTGCTTCAGAGGACACTATAAAGAAAGTGAAAAGACAACCCATAGAGTGGGAGAAGATATTTTGTAAATTATATATCTGATAAGGGGTTTAATATCCAGAATATATAAAGAACATTTTCAACTCAGCAATAAAATACAAACAATCCAATTTTAAAATAGACACAGGATTTGAATAGACAGTTCTTCAAACATGATATACAAATGGCCAATAAACACATGAACATCATTAGTTGGTAGGGAAATGAAATCAAAAGCACAATGAGGTACCACTTCACACCCTACTAGGATGGCTTTAATAAAAAAAGACAGACAATAACATGTGTTGACAAGGATTTGGGAGAATTGGAACCCCCATACATCTTTGGAGAACTGTCTATTAAAAAAACACAATGGAAACTTACAACAACAGATTTGAAGAGGCAGAAGAAATGATTAGTGAACTAGAGGACAGAACATATGAAATCCTACACACAAAAAAACAGGTAGGGAAAAGAATGGAAAAATACAAGCAACATCGCAGGGAACTAAATAACAACATGAAGTGCATGAATATGTGTGTCATGGGTGTCCCAGAAGGAAAAGATAAGGGAAAGGGGGCAGAAAGAATAATAGAAGAAATAATCAATGAAAATTTCTCAATTCTTATGAAAGACATAAAATTACAGATCCGAGAAGCACAACATACCCCAGAAAGAATAGATCTGAGTAGAACTAATCCAAGACATTTACTAATCAGAATGTCAAATGTCAAAGGCAAAGAGACAATTCTGAAAGCAGCAAGAGAAAAGTGATCCATCACATACGACAGAAGCTCCATAAGACTATGTGCAGATTTCTCAGCAGACACCATAGAGGTGAG
This sequence comes from Choloepus didactylus, assembly GCF_015220235.1. NCBI lineage: Eukaryota > Metazoa > Chordata > Mammalia > Pilosa > Megalonychidae > Choloepus > Choloepus didactylus. The sequence continues at coordinate 171,629,060 of NC_051310.1, forward strand.
AAGGCAGTGGTAGGATATATCTAAGATACTGAAAGAGAAAATCCAAGATTTCTATATCTGGCAAAACTGTCCTTCAAAAATAAGGGAGAGTTTGAAATATTTTCAAACAGATACTGAGAGAGTTTGTGAAAAAGAGACCTGCTCTACAAGAAATACTTAAGGGAGCACTATAGTCAGATAGGAAAAGACAGGAAAGAGAGGTTTTGAGAAGAGTGTAGAAATGAAGACAATCATTAAGTGTAAAAAGAGAAAGAGAGAAAAAAAGATATGACATATAAAATCCAAAAGACAACATAGTAGATGGTAGCACAATACTGTAAGTACACTGAACAAAGCTGAGTGTGAGTATGGTTGAAAGAGGAAGGCTAGGGGCATGTATGACACCAGAAGGAAAAATAGAAGATGAGGACTGGGATTGTATAACTTAGCAAACCAAGAGTGGACAATGACGGTGATTCAATGTAAAAATATAAGAATTTTTTACATGAAGGATAACAAATGAATGTCAACATTGCAAGGTGTTGAAAATGGGATGTTATATAGAAAAATACAATCAATGCAAATTAGAGTCTATAGTTAACAGAAACATTGTAATATATTTCCATGAAATGTAACAAAGGCAATATACAAAAGCTAAATGTCACTAAGAGGGGGATATAAGGGAGGGGTACAGGATTCTTGGTGTTATTGTTGTTTCTCCTTTTTATTTTATTTTGTTGTTTATTTTTTATTTTTTTCCTCTTCTTTCTTTGTGGGAGAAATGGAAATGTATAAATAGTGGTTATGAATGCGTAACTATGTGATTATACCAGGAAACATTTTTGTTTACTTAGGATGGATTGTATGGTATGTGAATAAAACTGTTTAAAAAATAAACAGAAAGATACAAGTGCTGGAGAAAATGTGGAGAGAGGGATGTACCTATTCACTTTGGTAGGGAATTAGAATGATGCAGCCCATTTGGAGGGCAGTGTGGTGGTTCCACAGGAGGCTAAGTATAGGGTTGCCATATGATCTTGCAATGCCGTTATTAAGTATATACTTGGAAGAATTGAAAGCAGAGACACAAATGGACATTTGCATACTGGTGTTTCTGGCAACATTATTCACAATTCGCAATGGATGGAGGTGGTCTAATGGTACATTGATGAATGCAAGGACAAACTGTGGTGTCTACATACAATGGAATATTGAGCAACTGGAAGAAGGAATGAAGTTGTGAGGCATGCCACTAGATGAATGAACCTTAAGGACAGTATGTTGAGAGAAAAAAGGCCAGAAACTAATAGGCAAATATTTTAATGTCTCAGTAATATGGACTAACTACAATGTGCAAACTCCGAGAATTGAATTCAAGAGCATAGGTTGTCAGGGGAAGGCTTATTGTAAAGGTTCCTAGATTGTAAACTCTTATAGCAGTCATGTCTATTCCTGAGTTGTTATGATTATTTCTAAATTCTGAGATGCTGAGCTCTTTGTGTATAACTTGGTCTTTCCCTGGAACTTTGGGTGTGTGACACCCAAGACTCAGAACTAGAGTTCCAAAGCTGTGAAAGTTAGCATTACCCCATACAGCAACTGTTAAAGAAAGCTGAAAAAGAGAACAGACTTCAATTAGAGATATTAATGAAGCTGATCTGGTTAGGACTACGGCAAATCAGACTAATGGGTAAAGGACAATACTGACTGTTTTAAAACTTCAACTTTTATGTGAGACCAAAGAAAGAAATGTTTATTTGGCACAAAATTTATATTTTCTGTAGCACATTATCTAATTTAACTCGTATGGTCAGTTTATTTGAACATCATAATTACATGGAACCTTGAATAGGGAGTGAGATCTTTTTGGTTTTTACAGGTGAGTATGATGCCCTGATACATCCCAGAGTAATTTGGGCAGAGAATAAAAAAGTATTTGCAAAACCCCTTTGACAGACTGGGGGAAAATGTGGAAATACTAACCTTACCAACCTGGGAAATACTTGATATTCTCAGAAGAATTTGGGGACTACCAATTTAATAGGCCAAGCCCTCAATCTTGGTGCTTGCCATTATGAAACTTATTCATGCACAGGAGAAGCTAAGCCTTCTTATAATTATGCCCAAGAGTCACCCCCAGAGAACCTCTTTTGTTGCTCAGATGTGGCCTCTCTCTCTCTCTGCATGTAAACTCACTGCCCTCCCTCCTATGTGGGACATGACTCCCAGGGGTGTAAATCTCCCTGGCAACACGGGACATGATTCCTGGGGATGATCCTAGCCCTGGCATCATGGAATGAGAAACCCTTCTTGGACCAAAAAGGGGAAGAGAAATGAAACAAATCAAGTTTCAGTGGCTGAAAGATTTCAAATAGAGTTGAAAGGTCATTCTGAAGGTTATTCTTATGTATTATATAGATATCCTTTTTTAGTTTGTAGTGTGTTAGAACAGCTAGAAAGAAATACCTGAAACTTTTGAACTGTAATCCAGTAGCCTTGATTCTTGAAGATGATTGTAAACCTATATAGCTTTTACAGTGTGACTGTGTAATTGTGAAAGCCTTGTGATTGACACTCCCTTTATCCAGTGTATGGAAAGATGAGTAAGAAAATACAGACAAAAAAAAACTAATTATAGGGGAGATTAGGGGCATAGGATGTTTGAGGCATTCTTTTTTATTTTTATTTTTTTAATTTTCATTCTTATTTTTATATTTTGGAATAATGAAAATGTTCAAATGTGATTGTGGTGATGAATGCATAACTATATAATGATACTGTGAACCACTGATTGTACACTTTGGATGATTATCTGGTGTGTCAATATATCTCAATAAAATTGCATTAAAAAGGGTGTTGGAATTTTGATAGGAGATAGTTAACTATTTAATATGGGAGAAATTATTACATAGTGCTATACTAGTGGGAATGTCCCAACAGAGTGGGAGAAATTGACTAGGCAAGAGAGAAAGGAGAGAATTACTAAATTGATGTTCTTAGTATTGAGAAGGGGGATGGCATTTATTGAACAAAGGAAGGCATTAGGTAGGAGCACAAACCCTATGGCATCAGTGTGAAGTGTAGTTGAGATTGTTTTAAGAGTTAAAGGAGATAAAACTTTTTACCTTGCATTAGGTAAATCTATAATTACCTGTGTCCCTGTTTGCTAATGCTGCCATTATATAAAATACCAGAAATGGATTGGCTTTTATAAAGGAGGTTTATTTGTTTATAAAATTAGAGTCTTAAGGCCACAATAGTGTCCAAGGTAAGGCATCAACAATAGCGTACCTTCACTGGAGAAAGGCCATTGGCATCCGGAAAACCTCTGCTATCTGGGAAGGCACATAGCTGGTGTCTGTTTGCTCCCATGTTGCATTTCAAAATGACGTTCTCCAAAATATCAGAATGAGCTTTCAATGACCGTCTTCAAAATAGCTCTCTAAGCTGCTCTGAGTTCCTTCTGTTTGTCAGCTCTTTTATATGGCTCCAGTGATTTAATTAAGACCCACCCTGAAAGCATGGGGTAACACCTCCATGGAAATTATCCAGAGTGATCACCCACAGTTGATTGAGTCACATCTCCATGGAAACAATCAATAGGTTCCAACCTAATCAATACTAATACATCTGCCCCCACAAGGTTACATTAAAGAACATGGTGTTTGGGGGGACATAATACATCCAAACTGGCACAACCTGGGTGATATTTATCTTTATATCATTTGTAGTCATAAAATATAATTTAAATATTTTTTATGGAGGAAGGAGCCCATAAAGGTGATAGTGCCTTAGGCCCATGAAAGTCGTAACATGACGCTACTTCCCTGCTCCTAGCTGAAGAAATGAACCATAGTCAGTGGGGCAAAAGCTGCAGCTCCCCAGGCTCAGCCTGGTTTGCAACTACAAGCCACCCTTCTCTTCCATTTAACTGGACTCCCTAGAAAGCAAGCTATGGTTTAGTCCCATACCTATTTTGAGGGCCTATCCATCTTCCAGTTCTCAGGCTCTGCTGAGGAGGAACCCAAGGATACAGAAAATTCAGCCCTCAGCTACCCTGTTTAATTCTCCAACTGAAGGCCAAATTATTTCTGGAAGAGATGGCACTGCTATATTTTACAGGTATTGAGGACAGAAATTAGATCTTAGGACTCTGATACTTCACATAGCAAGTATTTGATAAGTATTGGGTAACCAGGCAGCTGGCTGGATGCAAGGATGGAAGCAGGTATGGTTGGAGATGCTGAGGATGCCTGGACCCTTAAAGACATAAGGCAGGGGTCAGCAAACTTTTTCTGGGCCACATAATAAATATTTTAAGCTTTGCTGGCCATAAGTCCTCTGTTGCAACTACTCAAATCTGCCATTGTTGAAGTGAAAGCAGCTACAGACAATATGCAAATGATTGGTCTAGCTGTGGTCTAACAAAATTTTGTGGATAGTGAAATCCAAATTTCATATAATTTTCACGTCATGGACACTATTATTGTGTTTTTTCCCAACCATTTAAAAATGAAAAAACAAAAAATAAAAAACAAACCTTCTTAGCTAATAGGCTACACAAAGACAGGCAGTGGGCCAGATTTGACCCGCAGGCCATAGTTTGCTGACCCTTGACCTGACTAGGAATGAGGCTGACTTTGGAAGACTTGCTCAAAATGTAAAGGTCATGGTTGCTTCTGAGGCAACGGAGTCATTGGAACTACCCTGCCCATCACTCCAGCAGGGCTTTGGCCTGTCATCCAAGCCTCCTCACTACCTTGACCACTGAATCAAACTTAAAATTCCATCATCAAGGTTAAAACTTCTTTTGACCATAATTCTACAGAGATTCCTGCCCTTTCCACAAAGCTTCTAGCCTTGATCATCCCAGGAATCCTGACCTATCCAGGCCAAACAGATTTGATGTTCTGCCATCATTTCAAACTCAACATGTTTAAAATTAAACTCTTCCTTTTCTTTCTTCTATATAGGCCTCCCATACTTTTTAAGCCACCCATGTTGAAATCCTCAGGAATCTTTAAGTCTTCATTCTTCACCACCATATCTGATTTTCCCATCAAGCTACAAATTTGACCTCCTCTATCCCAGGTGTAAGGCAGAGTCTGGCAGACAGAAAACAGTCTTGGGTTCTAGGCCCAACCCTGCCACTTAAGTGGCTAGATGATCTCTGTGGTCTCTGACTTCAGGCTCACTTTAAAGATGCTTTAGGAATTCAGAGAAGGTCTGTGTCCCTGTGAACAAAGAGTGTTCAGGAAACATGACATGCACTTGCATGGACCTTGAAGAAATAGAGTGTAAATTGGTAGCATCTGAATGGCTTATGTATCTGGGATGTTGGCCTTCTAATTCTCTGATTTATTATTCTTCCTCTGCTCAGTGCCTTTTGTTAAGAATTAGTCTCCCTATATTAGCTTTTGACATTATCTATGCATTATAAGCAGGAAGTCACTTAAAAATATAGCCATAGCTTTTAGCACAAATTACTGCTAAATACAAGATTTTAAAAATTTATTCTTTTCATTGAAAAGGAACATACAGTTTTCTTAGGATTGTAGTCTGTCTGAAATGAGGGAGAATGGGCTGGCAGCACAAGGAGGTAATTTAGACAGAATTCCTGTGCTCTGTACTTGAGCTATAAACAGGGTTTTCATAAGGGCCTTGTGCACTTTTAAACTTTAATAACTTGGGTTGGACATGTTAGAGAAACAATCTATAAATGGTACTCAAAAGTAAATGTATTAAAGTTTAAGGCAACTACATTACACAATTGCACACAATATGTACTCATTTTAGATCCTGTGACAAATGAAATATGGCCAGCAGAATTGAAGTTTATGACAGCTCTAAGAAGAAAATTGAATTTGCCTTTAAATTCCATTTACGGTTTACTATCATGTTTCCTCATATGCTTTTTGAAGTTAAAAGTTTAAAAATGGCACATGGACTTTATAAAGACCCTATACTTGGATTCAGTGATAAGTGTAGTCAAAGAGAACACCATACCATCTCTTAACAAAGATAATATACCTGCTTATTTTGGTTGCTTTTAAAACATCTTCGGAAATAGAAAGTATGGTGAGTCTCCACAGTTAGTACAACTCAGTAAACAAGAACAATAAAACAGAACATGTGAAACAGGAGTCTAGTCCAGGCTTTGCCAATAGCTGAGTGATTCAGGAAGATAAGTTCTCTCTCCTATTTGGGATTTTTTTCATCCTGTGCTAAAATTAAAGGCCACCAATTAAAGGACACATGGTTTTTATAAGCTTATGAGGTATGTGTGTGCGTGTGCGAGTGCACAGAGAAAAGAAGGATCCTTTATGTATATTTTCCTATTTAAAAATCTATTACAATGTATCTTGCTTGTAGGAGAAAACACTAGGAAAAAGCTCAAAACAAATGGAATGTTACTATTTTCTGCTTGTTCCCAAAAGAGGAGGTTGCAACATCAAAGCCCACAAGTCTACCAAAAAAAATCTAGGTGTGTGCATTTAAGAGGAGAAGAAGAATGAGGTTTCTCCTGAAGTCCTTGCTGAATACATAGAGTGGAGAACAGGGACAGAGTTGCACAATTTGTAGATTGCTTTGGCTGGTCTCCATGTGCTTTGTACAGTGATTAATTTCCTGTATTTGGTCAGGATAGAGAAAAATTGGGCACACAGAAATTTGATGTGGCTTTTGATTAGAATAATTTATCAGACAAGTAGATAATGTTTCATGATATGATTGGAGAGCATTTTAATGCCTAAGACCAAGGCCAACCAGAAAAAATGGTATAGTCCAAAGGTGTTCTTATTCCCAGCCTCCCCTTTGGGAAACCTTTGCTCCACCTCATTGCTTTCTTGCTTTCCTGGAGGGGCACCAACTGTTCTTCTGCTCAGTCACAATATTCTTCTTAAGGGAATCTGATAAACATCTTCATTCTGAGTTGAAAGTTGCTATTAACTCCCCTAGTGGTTTTGCATTCTAACAGAAGCCAAGTTCAAGAAATAAGCCACTAATTGAATGATTTCAGGCAACCCTAGCATTGGAGAAGTATTTAAGGAAAGTGAATTCAAAGGGGCAGGGAAGTTTCTCAGAGCCCTGAAATTCTGCAGTTGGCAGACCTCTTCCCAGCTAATTCTACACTTAGCAGTCAGGCTCTACCTGAAGTCAGCTAAGGGATGCATACAGGGTTTTGGAGAGAGTCTGGAAATGTAGATTTGGGGGTGACCTGATGGACTTTAACATTTGGAAAAATGGAGATGACATTGCTTCTCTGAAGCGTTTTCTTGGCAGTACTTATTTAAGGCTGTGGCAACTTGAAAAGTTGTAGAACCGTCTAATACTTGAATCATTGTTTACTGAAGAACACGCAGTGGGCTTGGCTCCTTGGTTCAGGGCTGGAACATGAGGGGCCCTCAGTAAGACCAAATTTACTGCACTTAATAGAACTTAGACTTGGAAGTATTCTATATTGGAGTCTGTTTTTTGCAACTTCAAAGGCGTAATATGGAAAATATCATCTATGCTGGTCCTGGCTGTAAAAATTTTTGTTGAGGGTTCTCCAAGTTTTGGTGTAAAGTCTCTTCAAAGTGAAAGATTTTGGATACGGAAGTATATTGTTGTCTCTGTCCCATCCTGGCTTGCCTTAGGAACTTTCCAAAAATGTGTTATTTATTGAATTGTTATTTTGCTTATGGTAATGGTTTTGCACAATATCTCTAAACTCTGTTGGTTGGCCTATTTTAGATGCAATTGCCCTGCCCACCCCCACACCCCCACTTTCTGAACAGCACAGACAGCTAGAGTGTCTCAGCCAAAACAGTCACAGTGTAAATGGAGCATCAATCAAAAGGGCAAAAGCCAGAGCTCTTTCTTCGAACTCTTGACTGTCATTTGGGAGAAAGAGAACACCTAATGCATCGACCCATGTGATCTTGACCTCACAGGAAAAAGCTTTCAGAATGCTCAGGGCAACATTTAAGCATTTAGAATTTTTTAAACCCTTAAATTAAATTCAAAATGCTAATTAGTACTCTTTTGGTTTGTGTCTTCTCTATACTGGCAAATCTAAGGATTTTATAGAATTGATTGGAAACTGATTTGAGCAATACTCCAGAAAATTTTGCCCCCACCTCTGCTTCATCAAGACCACTGGTATTGTGCATTCTAATCCTGGTTCTTCCACCTAATATCTCTGGACTTCAGTTTCCTCATCTACTAAAAATAAGTAAAATTAAATAATAAAATATAAAATAAAATATGAAATACAGGAAAATACAGACAACGGTATCCATGTGCATCATTGAAGGTAAGTTCCTAATTGATAGAAGAAATCCTTCACCCAAACACACACACCTGCTATAATGTAGCCACGGATAATACTTTCACACAGAGCAGGAGTGAAGGCAGACAGGGCATTCAGCTGAGATTGAAACTCCTCCCAGATGGGGTACTGAAAACAAGAAAGAAACCAAATTCTTACTACACCATTAAGCCAGAAAAATGTACTTGAACTAACTCTTTGCTTCTCTTTAAGAAAATGTTTACAAATACCAGGCTCTCTTAGTTCTTGAACCAAATGCAGCACAAGCAAGGACCCTCTGCATATGGAAGAAGAAAGCAGAGCCTGTGCCCAGATGTCCCTGAACAATCTTGACGCCCTCAGCTTTGCAGTTGAAAGTTCATCTCCCCAGATACTGCCTCAGAGTTGTCATAGAATTAGATGAGATCATGTACACCAAGTGCCCTGCTTGCTCTAATGCACTTTGCAAATATGAGATATTGTTATTACTCCAGCATACCTACTGCACAGTTAAGATGCTAAGGCAACTCTGGGTGTCTAGGATGAGTTTCCTGGTACATATTGTACCAGCTCATGTGTATGCTCATACTTGACACCGTGGATGAGTGTTTTCTTTTTCACGGAGTGGTTTTGTGTTTGGAATAGGTAAGGAAAGCTCAAGAGAACTTTTCATTTCCTTAGCACTTCCTGTTTTACATATAGAGTCTCAGAATTGGAGGATACCCTAAAATCCCCCAGGCCTTGTTTAAATCCTCTCTAAAATACTCTTCCCTGTGATCTCCAGCCTGAACAGGGCTCCTCAGAGGACAGGAAACCTTCCCACCGTCCCAGAGGTCTATTCCCTCTCTCTATAGTTCTGTCAGAAAGTCTTCCTCTGTGCTCCAAGTTCAAATTTACCTCCTCAAAACTATTTTAAAATGTAGGTGATGCAATATCTTTTTCTAATAATAATAACAATTCATGCTTATTGTAGAAAGGCCAGAAAATGTAATGAAAGTATTAAAAAAAAAAAAAAACCCTAAAAATCACACACTGCTAACTACACCACCACTGGCTTTTCTCTATTTCAGTGCTTTCTTGCCTTCTCTAAACCACATCATGTTGCATATCCAATATTCTATTCTGTTTTTTTTTAAATAACAAGGTATCTGAAGTAATTTGCCATGTCATTAAATATTCTTTGAAAACATGATCTTTCCCAGCATTTTATTTTGCATATTTTCAAATCCAGCAAAGTTGAAAGAATTTTACAGTGATCTGCTATATACCTGCCACTTAGTTTCTACCACTATTATTTTACTGTACTTTCTTTATCACATATCTTTTTATATATTCATCCTTCTATTCATCCACCAATCCATCTCATCTTTTTGATGCATTTCATGGTAAATTGCAGACATCACTACACTTCCTCCTAAATACTTCTAACATTCATATTTTTAACTCAATTCAACATTTGTTAATAGTTTCTTTTCTTTTAAGGTAAAGTTTACATACAATGAAATGCAAACATCTTAAGTGTCCATGCACTGAGTTTGGACAAATGCATACACCTGTGTAACCAAAACCCCTAATATAGAACATTACCATCAACCCTAGAAAGTTCCCTTATGTTCCTTTCCAATCCATCCCTGCACCAAGCCCCCAACCATAGATTACCTTTGCCTGATCTTTTGCTTCATACCAATGGGATCATACAGTATGTACTCCTCTGTGTAAGGCTTCTTTCTTTCAGCATAATGTTTTTGAGATTTATCCATTTTGCTCTGTGTATCAGTTGTTGTAGTTACTATTTCATGGTATGAATATACATTTTATCCTTTTTTCTATTGAAGACTTTTGGGCTGAGTGCAGTTTGGAGCTATTATGGATAGAGTTGCTATGAACATTCTTATGCAAGTCTTTTTGTGACTGTTATTATTTCTCTTGAGTAAATACCTAGGAGTGGCGTTGCTGTGTCATAGGGCTATATGTTTAGTTTTTAAAAAAGCTGCCAACAGGTGATCTCACTGCCCTCTCCCCTATGCGGGACCTGACTCCCAGGGGTGTAAATCTCCCTGGCAACGCAGGATATGACTCCTGGGGATGAATCTAGACCCGGCATCATGGGATTGAGAACATCTTCTTGACCAAAAGGGGAATACAAATTGAAATGAAATAAAGCTTCAGTGGCTGAGAGATTTCAAATGGAGTTGAGAGGTCACTCTGGTGGACATTCTTACGCACTACATAGAAAACACTTTTTAGGTTTTAATGTATGGGAATAGCTAGAAGTAAATACCTGAAATTACCAAACTCCAACCCAGTAGCCTTGACTCTTGAGGACAATTGTATAACAATGTAGCTTACAAGGGGTGCCAGTGTGATTGTGAAAACCTTGTGGATCATACTCCCTTTATCCAGTGTATGGATGGATAAGTAGAAAAATGGGGACAAAAACTAAATGAAAAATAGGGTGGGATGGGGGGGATGATTTGGGTGTTCTTTTTTATTTTTATTTTTTATTCTTATTCTGATTCTTTGTGGTATAAGGAAAATGTTCAAAAATAGATTGGGGTGATGAATGCACAACTATATGATGGTACTGTGAACAGTTGATTGTACACCATGGATGATTGCGCGGTATGTGAATATATCTCAATAAAACTGAATTTTAAAAATAAATAAATAAATAAATAAATAAAAATTTAAAAATTGAATTGTCAAAAAAAAAGCTGCCGAACTTTCATCCAAATTTTTTTTTACCATTTTACACTTCCACCAGCAAAGTATGAGAGTTCCAATTGTTATACATCCTCAGCAATATTTAGTGCTGTAGTCATTTTAATGATAGACATTCTGGTGAGTATATAGTGGTATCTCCTCATGATTTTAATTTTAGTTTGCATTTCCCTGATCATTAATGGTGTTGAACATTTTTCCAGGTGCTTATTGGCTATTCATATATTTCATGTTTGTGAAGCATCTTTTAAAATCGTTTGCCCATTTTTTATTGGGTTGTTTGTTTTTTTGTTTTTGTTTTTTTTTTTTTTTTGCTGAGTTCAGGAGTTCTTTATAGCCCAGTTACCATTCCTTTGTTGAACAAATGTTTCGTGAATATTTTTCTCCCAGTCTGTTGTTTGCCTATTCATTTTCTTAATGGAGGGGTTGAAAACATATTTGTTTAATAGTTACACAGTAGTATGAATCTGTATAATTCAGTTCACCTTATCTGTATTGTTGGGTACTTAGATTATTTCAGTTTTCTTAATTTATAAATAATATTGTGCTGAAAATTTTTGTACATCCTTATGTTTTTAAAACATGAACACTTTGCCATATCTGTTGAACCTATTTCCCCCTAGTTTGCCAACCATACTTCAAATCTTTTAGAGTTCTTAAACTCTAAAAATACTGAAGAACAGCGGCTTTGCATTTAGGCAGGACCAAACCTAAAAATCAGGTATGGAACTTGGACCAGAGTAATCTGTCTGAATCTCAGTTTCCTCATCCTAATGGGTTTGTTTGTGAAGATTAACTAAGTTATGGAATTATAGTGCTTGACATAAGGACCCAGGGTCTCTCTTGAGGTTGCAGTCAGGTGGGAGCTGCAGTCAATGAAGGTGTGACTGGATGGAGAATCTCCTTCCACATGGCTACCTACCCTCTCACGTGGCTGTAGGCTGGAGAGCTCAGTTCCTCTCCATATGGGCCTCTCCACGGGAGGCTTAGGCATCCTCATGACATGGCAGCTAACTTCCCCCACAGCGTACTGTCCCCAAAGAGAGTGAGAAATAGGAAGTCATGGTGAAATGTATGACCTAGTTTCCAAAGTCATACACTCACTTCTGCTTTATTCTAATTTGTTAGAAGCAATTGACTAAGTCAAACCCACATACCAGTGGAGGAGACTTAGGCTCAACCTCTTGGAGGAAAGAGTTTCAAATTATATGTGGACATATTTAAAACCATTAAAAATGTTGAATAATAGCGGTACTAGTATATACTCTTTCTGATCCCCATCTTTAATAAAAAGTACCTCTAGAATTTTTTCATGACTCTTGGTTTGAGAGAGACATTCTTTATCATATTAAGCACAAAATCTTTGATCCCTGGATTTCTAAGCATTTCCTTTTTTCAATGGGTAGTTAATTTTGTCAAGTTCCTTTTGACATAATCATATTACTTTCCTCCTTTAACCTTCTCATGTGGCAAATAGCATTCATCAGTTTCCTAATGTTAAACCATTCTTATTATTCCCAAAATAAAGAACACTTGGTTAAATATACTGGTGGCTTTGATTTGCTGATATTTTAGACAGAATTTATGTTTTAGTATTTACATATGAATCCATCCTCTTATGCCTCACCTAATTTGTTTTATATATATGTCTTTTAAGCAACATATAATTAGATCTTAATATCTCTGATGCACAGTAAATGCAACATATGCTGTAGCTATTAATATTTTCTGTGGCCTTTGGGCCCAGATTTATGTTTAAAATTATTTTTGAAATGTTTTTCTTTCAAAAAATATTTTATATGTTTCTATTCATTCAGGGATCACATTTCCATTGATCATTTAGACTTAACTCTGTTTAAAGGGCTCAAATGTTTACTGTTAGTCCTTTTATGCCACAATTTCTCCTTTTGTAATCTATTTTTGATTCACATTTTGTTAGCTGTAGTATATTTTCAAGTAAACTTTTCAAAAGGGATCATATATTTTTTTAACCTTTGCATATCTGAGACTCTCCTTCTAATAGCTTCATGTATGAAAACCAGCATGATTCTGCACTGACTAACCTATTTGTACTATTTGTACCATAATCTCTGTATAATTTTGGTATTTACTTTGAAGCGAAGAAATTTGAGTTCTCTCTTATTTCTCCTTCTTTGTAAAAAAATACTTTCTTTCTTCTCTCTTTTTTTTTCAGGGTGCTATGTTTTTTGTATCACCCTTCATTCAAAGTAGTGGCCCTGTTTGACTATGATACTCTTAGATGGGAGTTTGTGTGAAACACACAAACTTCTACACTCTGCAGCAAGTTCTGTTACCCCCCTATGCTTCCTGCTCTGCCTCCAATCTGACTACTCATTGGTAGGAATCACATTTGCCAAGACCCTGTGTGCCACTACTAATCCTTTCCAACACTCCTTTGTTTCTTAATGGTTCCTTAGAAAAGCACTGTCAACATGTGAACAGTTGAGAAAAGGGGGGTAAATACAAGATAATAATCCGGTTTCCTCCAAATGCATACCAGCTTCAGGGAAATGGATACTCTCATACACTGTTGGCAGGAGTACAAATTATTACAATATTTTCAGAAGACCATTTAGAAATACACATTAAAAGTCCTCAAAATGTAAATGCTGCTTTTGAACCCAGTGATTCCATTTCTAGGAATGTATCTTACAAAAATAATCTTAGACATATGCAAAGCATTTTGCTCAGGGTTGGTGATTGTTTATAACAGTGAAAATTAGGAAATAGTAGAATACCGATCTAATAAATGCTAATGCGTGCGTCTAATGAGATACCCCATAAACATTAAAATATTGTGGTAGGCAAAGATGTAAATATGAAGGAAATATTAATTATATATTGAAAAGTAGAAAAATATAGCAAAGCAGCATGTACAGCACTATACCAAGTTTGTTGAAAAATTTAAAAAGAAAAATTTTAAAAGAATATATGTGTATTTATGCATAGAAAGGAGATATATAACAAAATATTAATGGTTGCTATCTTATGGGTGATTTCATTTTTCCTTTATATTATATTTCATTTTTCTTTTATATCTTTCTAAACATTACACATTTTCTACAATGTGCATTAATTACTTTTGTTATCAGAAATGTCAAAGTGATGTCTTTTAAAATGCAGCAACTGCACAGTAGTGGAAAGCTTCCTACCTGTGTCTCTGCCCTGAGTCAGAAGAGGAGATAGGGTGAGACCACATACCTTCCCACCGTTTTCTGTGTGGCATTTCAGTTAGGAATGCTTTCAGCTTCAAGTAACAAAAAACCTAACAGTTCATTAGGCTGTACCGATATTTATGATTTGCCTAACATGTCTGGAGGTAATTTCAGGATTGGCCTGAAATTAATTTCAGTGTGTTGACATTTCATCCACATGTGCGTCCCCACATAGTCTCAAGATGGCTGTTCTCTCACTTTCACTTTCAAGGCAGGAGACAGGGAAGGGGGCTGTACTGGCATGACTGGAAAGTAAATCTTCCTGGAGCAAAGGAGAAGGGGCTTGGGAGCAGCTGGTGCTGAAGTCATCAGAAGTGTTGGCCACAGGTGAGAAGGAGCTGTGCTCTTTGTTGAGACATATCATAGGCTGATTGTTATTTTTCTCATTCCAGCTTCCTCAATCTTAAAGCTAGTTAAAAAAAAAAAAAAATCCTTCAAGATGCTGGCAGTGAGTTGTGAGTTTCTGTCAGTGTGTTTTTCTTTCTCTGACTTCAGTGGTACTGGAAGTGGGGATATAGAAGACATCTTGAACCAGAGTTACTTGAGTTTTCAAACATATTTACATCCTTTATCTCTGTGAGCTTACCTCATGTGAGGTAAGTAAGCAGGTGTGTGTGGTTAATAAGTAAGTATGAAAACATTCTGCAAATTTTACATATGAGGAAACTGAGAGCCAGAGAGACTAAATGATAAAAAAAGACAGATGGTCATAAGCCAGGAAGTATTTATGATGTCCAAGGATAACAAGCAAGGAGGTAGGCACAGCACAGCAGGTTCTTAGTACCTGTTCCAAGTCAGACACAGTTCATTTCTATTGAGCTTTATTACACTATTTAGTCTAGTGGGAAAGAGCATTTCAGAAATAAAAGATACACTGTCCACAATACATTTTGGGAATCCAAGAATTTTTTCATTTCCCTGTGGCTATAACCAACCCTCACCTTCTTCTAGGATAAATACTGTCTTGAGTTAAGAAATTTTGCCTTATTATCCTATCTGTAAAATGGGAATTATTTACTTGCTGAGTGTTATTTGAATTAATTTGTTAAGGTGTATAAAAGGCTTTTTAAAAGGAAAAGTGCTAGACATTATTATTAGTTCTTCTAATGGTACATTTAGTGTACAATGGTTAACCCTCCAAAAAAAACCTGATGCAAGCTTGAAATTTTCTTTAATAGGTAGCACTTAGCTGATGATGTTGCTAGCTAAATGGTTATGAAGCTCTTTTAGTATTCTCACAAGTGAAATGAATCCAGAAAACAAAAATTAAATGAGTTTCACTTACAAGTGAACTGGATTTAGTAGTGGAGTTTAATTGAACTGCAAGCTTTGAATATTCAAGCAGAAAGATTTTGCTTTATGGTTCCATTATGTCAGTTTCACTTTTGCTGTATTATTTCATTCGTTCTAGCTTAATAATCCTTCTTACTGTTTTCTCATTATTTCCTATAAATAGCCATTGTTGAATGAATGAATTATTCTTCATCATCTGCATTGCTTGATTTTTCAATTAAAATGCTTCCTCAGCCTTTATGAGCTGCTTCTTTGCACAATATAAATCCCTTTATCATGCCCATCTTTATATTCTGTATTGGAATTTTTCCCAGTGGTTTCACATGCTTATATGTTTTCTCCCTAACTACAAAATACAGAAGCTACCTCCTTTACTTTCTTTGGAAACCCTAACGAAAGTATTATTAGTATAACAAACATAGTATAACCCTTTATGTTTACATAATACTTAATTTAATTTTTCAAGCATTTCACATCTATTTGTTCATTTGATCTCCATGGGAGGAGGGGGGTTGTTTTCCCTATATATGCAGACACCTCATATATCTTTATATCATTTTCTCCTTGTCAAATGAAAATAAAACTACAATCAATTCATGATTTATGAAGTCCTTAGAGAAACATGATATCAGTATTTTCATAATATTGCCTTCATTTTTGTCCATGCTCAGAACTCTGAGATAGGAAAGATTAGGAGAATGCAGGCCAGAGGGATTAAAGAATACGCCTAAAGTTATGTGCTCTTTGGTGACCAGTGTGAGACCAGAACTTAGGGAAAGCCTTAGACATTGGTGAAATAATCTGAGGTGGACATGCCTCTTGGTGGCAAAGAATCCTGGGAGGGACAGATGGACTTTGAAAAAAAAAGTTTTTTTCAAGCATAGGAAATCATCCTACAAGCAACAATTGAGCACCTCCCAAGCCAAGCACTCTCCCTTTATAAAGGTATCTAAGGCCTATACCCTACCCTCAAGGTGCTTTGTGACTTGTAGGTGAGACATACACTTACATAAGCCCTGCACATCAATGGAGTCTATACTTGGGGAAAAAAGATAAGGCCACATTTAACTGTGTTGGGTTCAGCATGTAAGATGAGGGAGGCTGGGGGAAAGGCAAGAAGTAGGAAGGAGTAAGGAAAACTTTACAGAAGAGGAGTAGATTGTATCAATGAGTGGAAATTTTTAAAAAAGATGTCAATAACTTTACATAAAACTGAATAGCCCTCATATCACTATATCATAATTATTGATTCGCGCATCTATCATTGCCACTGATCTCTGAGCTCCTCATCTCCAAAAACCATTTTGTGCAGATACTGCTAGTTGGACCCTAAAATTCTTCCCCCCCTTCTCCTTAGCATCAGAATGCTGACTTTTTGACTGGACCAGTGACACCCAGAATAAAATGTACCTTTCTCAGCCTCTCTTGCAGCTAGGTATGTAACTAAGTTCTGGCAAATAAGATATGAGCAGAATAGTTATGTGGGAGTTCTGGAAAGCCTCCTTAAAGGGAAGGGGATATATGCTTTTTCTGCCTTTACTTCCATCTCTCATCCTGCTGCCTGGGATACAGATGTAGAGGCTGATGTTTTAGCAATCATATTGGACCATGAGATGACCTTGATGGTGAAAACCAAAATAAGAGAGAAAGAAGGACCCTGGATCCCTGACGACTTTGTGGCGCTCGCATCCTTTGTGTTTGTACTTCCAGCCTTCTTTTACACAAGAGAATAATCCTGAGAGTATTTAAGCCATTGTAGTTAAATTTCTGTTAATAGTTGTTGAAACAAATCCTAACCAATACACTTTGGATCTCCATATAAGATAGTAGGTGCTTGGATTGGTAGGTGGCTCAAGATAATGCAGTTTAAATTTTATTTAATTATTTCCACTTCTCTTGTTCCAAAAAGAATTAAAGACAGAGTGCTAAATAAATGGTGGCAAATATTGAACTTATACCAGCTTATCAAGAAAGAACATAAAGGTCAAATCAGGAAAACAAATGCAGGAATGGATAAGCAGTCCTCAAGATAAAAAATCATAGAAATGATACAAGATAAATGCAAAGGCAAATATCATTCCTTTGTTAGGGAAGAAAATCTGGCAACATGGTTGTAAAAACAAATATTATTTTAAAACATGGATAATGAAATACAAAATTGGAAGTAGGTATTTGGCTCTAAGTATGAGTTGTTACTATACTAAAGGACAAAAATAAAATACAATGTGGTAGTCAAGAATTGATCCATATCAAGTTTGAGAAAGGTTGAGCTGCATGACTGGTGGGTAATATTTAAGGTAATAAAATGAACAAGCAAAATTATGACAGACATAAGCTATATCTGAGGACCACATGCTGAATAAATGCTAACTATGGCTTATTTAACAAACACTGATTTAACAATTCTGTGTCAGGTACTTTTCTAAACACTTTACACATGTTAACTTATTGAATCCACATAAACCTTTTGAGATAGTTACTGTTTTTATCCCCATTTTTTCATATGGGGGAACTAAAACCCAGAGAGATGATGTCACCTGCCCAAGATCACACTGTACGTAGAAGAGCAGGATTTCAAACCAGACAGTGTTTTTTTTTTACTCATATTTTAAAACCACTACACCCTACTGTCTTCTGACAGGAGAATGACACCCAGAGATCAACAATGTTCCTACTTACCAGCATAAGCAGGCCAGCATCTTGGCTCCTTTAGATCTAGTTCACATTTTGAAAGTATGGAAAAAGGAAAGGAATCAAAAAGGGCTCAGGACCTCTATTGTGGGACTTGCCCTTCTGAAGCTTGTTACTGCAAAGGAGAGGCTGAACTTGCATATAATTGTGCCTAAGAGTCTCTCCCTGAGTACCTCTTTGTTGCTCAGATGTCGCCCTCTCTAACTGAGCCGCCTCAGCAGGTGAACTCACTGCCCTCACCCCTACGTGGGACTCGACTCCCAGGGGTACAAATCTCCCTGGCAATGCAGGATATGACTCCCGGGGATGAATCTGGACCCGGCATCGTGGGATTGAGAGTATCTTCTTGACCAAAAGGGGGATGCAAAATGAGACGAAATAGTTTCAGTGGCTGAGAGATTTCAAATGGACTCGAGAGGTCACTCTGGTGGACATTCTTATGCACTATATAGATAACATCTCTTAGGTTTTAATGTATTGGAATAGCTAGAAATAAATACCTGAAATTACCAAATTCCAACCCAGTAGTCTGGACTCCTGAAGACAATTGTATAATAATTTAGATTACAAGGGGTGACAGTGTGATTGTGAAAACCTTGTGGATCACACTCCCTTTATCTAGTGTATGGATGGATGAGTAGAAAAATGGGGACAAAAACTAAATGATAAATAGGGTGGGATAGGGGGGATGGTTTGGGTGTTTTTTTTTTTAACTTTTATTTTTTATTCTTATTCTGATTCTTTCTGATGTAAGGAAAATGTTCTGAAATAGATTGTGGTGATGAATGCATAACTATTTGATCATACTGTGAACAGTTGATTGTATACCATGGATGATTGTATGGTATGATATGTGAATATATTTCAATAAAACTGAATTAAAAAAAAAAAAAAGGCTCAGGAAAAGTTAAAAAAAAAAAGCCGTAACATAGGAAACTTGACTCCTGAGAAAAAGCCAAAGATATTGAATGTGTTCAATTTAGAAAAAGGAAGATACCAATGAATTTTCCAACCTTCAATGAGTGTGGTCAGAAGAAAGAATGAACTACTTCACTGTGATAGCTATAAAGGAAGGCTTTGAAATCTCTGATCCTGATAGTTCTTAAAAGGAGAATAGACAATGTAAAATACAAAGATTAATTCTGAAGATTTTAGAAAACATTTGTACCACTCCCCCCATATAAATTCTTTGGAACTAATCCTTATGATTCACATAAGTACCCCTAAATTCTGATTGTCTTCTCTGCCTTTCCTTCCCTTGTCTGCCTGGGAACCCTTCCTCATCCTCCCAGATTCTGCCCCAATGTCAGCCCCCCCTCCCACCCCCAAAGCTCCCTCTTACCCCTCACTCTGCCCCTCTCTAGTGCAGTTGAATGAAGAGAGCTTCAAAATTTGAAACCCTTCTACATACTTCTATTTGAGCTGTTTTCCACAGTGTTTGCAATTATTTGTCCACATGCATGCATCCTTCTAACAGGTTATGAACTTCCTAGGGCAGAAACCATCTCTTATTTGTCCTCATAACCTTGGCAGCCAGCACAGCGATGGGCACATGCTTAGCACTGAAGAAAAACATATTGAATGAAAAAGGTAATAAATGACCACTTGTCTAATCATATATGCTATTCTTGTGTAACCCAAAGAGAGCAATATTTTTTTGCAAACGCTTCTTGGAATTTGACAATGATAACATGAAGAAGCAGATTCCACTGTCTGTGAACAGTATCAGAATAGAAGCCAAAGCAAGGTGCCAGGAAAATAGTCAGTGTTATCAACTGTTTTTTCTTTGAAAAAGTCACTCTGACCTTGCCCCCTGTAGCCAGGAGACACAATCATGATTGTTTGCCCTTTGTTCCCAAAAAGGTAAAGAAAATATCCCAAGTACAATAATCAAACAACAGGAAGACAAAAAAGGGGTGTGGGGTGGATTTGACCTTGCTGTTCAGTTTCCCTGAGAATTTTTAGTCGTCTTATTGTGCAGCCTCAGTACTTTGGCTATGCTCTCTGTATACCCCAAGGTCAGGTCAGCTTTGCTTATAGCTTAGGGATTAAACCCTCCAACCATTTTAGAGCCTGAGCTTTAACTGATCTCAAGAACATGCACCCAAACCTGCATATTCTTTTCTCTTGCTTCTTTTTCTGCTTTCCAGGGGATGGGGGCTCCGTTTTAAACCTGAGTTTCAAAAGATAGTGGCTAGAATTTATGCTGAAGTGGAGAAACAGGCTTTGGAGCTGAGCGGTGTCCTAATGCAGGTGAAAAGCATGTATTGATTACTTAAAGAAAGTTAAAATAAAAGCAATTTTTCTCCCCATTTCGGTGCATTGCAGCTTTTGGCCTATCCACTCGTAGCTAAAAAAGCATTCTTTCCTGATAATCAAGCTTCAGCTGTCTGAATTTCAGGCCGAGCCTCTCCTCCTGAGCTCTGCTGAAGAGCTGCTTTAATTAACCATTATACCACAGATGTTATTGATTTTTTTTTTCAAATCTGGTTGAAACATCATTGTGCTGGATCATGGCCAAAACTAAGGCCTGAATTTGTGTGTGTGCGCTGCTTTTACTCCTTCTGCATACCTTATTAGTCTCCATGTCTGTTAAGTGCAATCCTTAGTATTAACTCAGAAAATATAGAATTGATTTTTAGCCTAGCAGCCGTGATCTAAGGGCTCCTAATTTGAAATCTGAAAACCTTAGTTGCTGAGGAAGTCTTTCTGCTGTTACTCTACACTTCCTTGAAGTAAGCTTTTTATTCTTTAATTTAAAAAAAGAAATCGCCATCTTTTATTTCTCTTTCGCTCACATGCACAGGAACATGGCCCATTCTTTGCATTTTAAACAGGTTTGTTGTGAAAGTCCCCAGAACCTTATTCTTGCCTGTCCAAATTTTTGACCTGCAATGTTGGATGTATGAAATTTTGAAATGGAATCATCTCAACATTTACCATATTTTGAAGGAAATTTGGAAGAACTGGAGCAAAGTTCACTTGGAGCGAATTGCAGGATATCAGAAACAACAGGGCACCTGCATTCCTTTTACAATCCATCTTCCAGCGATGATAAACTCAAGGACCAAACAGTCACAGTAGGTTCCTAAATTCTGATAAGGTTTCTGTGAGTTTAGTGATACGTTCTTTAAACATAATTTGAAGCTTTTAAAATACTGTAATGGCAGCTCTTGACCTTTAAAAATCACATGGAGCAAGAGGTGGTGAAAAATGTTTATTTACTTTGCATTAGTGGCTAAACTCCTGTTCTTTCCTAGAACCGGTAGTTCCTTTATACTCAGGAACTCACGCATGTCACCCCCGTTCTTCCAGCACGAACCAGACAGGCCCACTTGAGCTGGAGAAACAATGACCTGCAGTCGGTCCCATGCCTCGGTGAGAAACAACAATGCAGGCCTCCTGACAAATTCTGGCGTCACGAGTGGAATCTTGCAGTTCAACGTGTCTGCTGAACAGAAGTTGGAAAAAGAAAAGATCATCTTGTAAACAATTAATTAATGTTTGTCATGAATTATCATTTTTACTTCCTTTTCAAGAGGCTCAAAGGGAATAAAAAGGCATTTTTGCAGGTGGTGGCATTCAAACTAAGGGCAATCAAAGGTTTGAGAGCTGAGGCACAGCACTTTGAGTCTCTAAGGGTGAATGGTGCTAGGATTAGAGCACAGCAGGGGGTTGAGGGCTTCAGGTGTGAAGCTTAATGTTTGTGATCAGCAAAAAAAAAAAAGTCTTGAATTTATCTAAACTGCTCTTCTGCTAACAGTACTTCTAGCACATAAATGTTCTGAAACTGACAAGTGTTCTCATTGCTCTTCTAATGCAAACATGATCTGCATTTGAAAGATGCATCCCTTTTGCCTAATTTAGAATGTGCATCACAAAGAGTGTTAGATGATGACCCCACAAAGACACACACACACACACACACACACACACACACACTCCAAACGTGCGTGCTGCATGTGAATACACACAAGCAAAGTGTCTCTTTCTTGCCTGGTTCTTCTCTGAATCTCCCACCAAGGACCCTGAAAGATTTTCTTTCCACATTCTTAAGCCAGAAGTTGAGAACTAGGAGACTCAATAGCCATCTGACCAGTGGGTTCCTCTGAATACTATACATGAATAGTTCCTTTTCATTAGGTTTAAAAATCACCTACAGTATATCATTCTGTATTTTAATTTGCAGCCCCTCCCCCCGCCCCCATATCAAGCTTCTGTCAGTAGCAGGATATTGCAGGGTATCTGATATATATTTATCAGATATCTGTACATACACAAAACCAACGATACTCCATTTCCCTAAAGAATTAGAAGTAATTTTGCAACCCCTAGCACCAAAAACCTAGGTAGGTGTTGTTGATGGTTACAAGGTTGCTAAAGTCCATATAAATACATCTGACCACTTAATGAATCCTCTCCATAATCTACTGCTGAACTCTAATTAAGTACTCATTTTCTCTATTTATATCACAGATAGATGTCACCTACTGGGAGAGCTCTAAAAGGAAAGACTATTAAAGGTTGATGAGTCTTCACTTAGTGAAAAATCACTCATAGGCAAAACTTGGGAGGACCAAGGTGAATCTGAGAGTCTTAATTTTGAGTCTAACCTTCCAAAATTCTTCCCCATCTGGTGGTACCCATCCATTTTCCTTTCTACTTTCATATTTCCTATCCCTTTTGGTATGCACTTTCCATTGTGTAATAAGCACAGGTTCATGGGGCATCAACCCTCCTTTTCCCCATCGGAGACTCTGATGGGTCTAAGACAACAAAGGTATACGTCGGCTCACACTTGCCTCTTCTTGTCTTGTCTCCTCTGAAGCCAACAAAGCCGAGAGTCACTCTGAGCTTTGGGGTCACTGTCCTGGACCTGGCATGGGGTTTTCCTTTGCAGCTAAGCATGTAATACAAACCTGTGGACTTAAACTTAGGAAAGACCCTAAGGAAAAAAAAAAAAAAGAAAGCATAAAAGAATTTGTGTACAAAGGGCCAAACTAGAATGCCAGCAGGTAAAAGACATGAAAGGCGTTTTAGAAGTTTTAGAAGATAAAGGGACCTAGAAGGAAAGAAAACCAGCACCACCTCTGAGACAGAATAAAGAGACCTTATAGAGGTCAAGGAACACCTTTCCTGAGATTTCTGGAAACTTTGGTTTAAGTTAACTTCTGAAAGTAAATAAAATGATTTTCCAGAAAAAGTAATTTCTCAAGATTATCGAAGTTCTCCAAACCAAGCATTTAGTTTGGTTCCCCAGTTTTCGTAAAGATGCTAAAATCCCATTAAAGGCCTAATACCAGTGCTTTAGAATCACATAAAAACAGTGAAAATAAAATAGAAATGTTTGCCATAAAACTGAAGAGAGTTTATGACCTCCAGGATCCAAAAGGAGCACTTCTGACCTGGGACAGGGACATTGGGGTCATTTCTGGATCCTGGAACTTCATCAGGGTCTACAGCTCTGTCTGGTGGCCCACACCATGCCCATCCTGGCTCTGAATCTACTTCCCATCCAATCCCCCACCCCTGCCCCACTTTGCTGAATAAACGCATGGCACCGTCTCCTGGACAGAAAACTTGCTTTATTCCATGCCGGTTCATGCCGGCTCCTGACCACATGCTACCATTCGTCCATATCATTTTGGATGACTGAGCTAGCACTCACTGGAGGGGACAGAGGGTTGCTGAAAAAGTCATAAAAGAGTGAAAAACTGAAATTATGTGTGGCTTTTATTAGTATTGGCTCAGTTAGTCTGGCTCTAACTGGAAAATATTTTACTGTAGGATGAATTTTTACAAAATTAAGAGACTTTAGCTTTAAAGTAAATGGCATTGATTAATGCAACCATAAAAATAAGTGTAAAAAAGTTTCAGCCATGCCATCCCCCCACCAGGAATTACATGGATTGAAAAAATAGGTAGCAATGGTTTTCTTTTTCGAATGAAAACAATTAGATTCCCCCAACAAGTGTTTAGCTGCAAGTTGGATTAACCCAAAACAGCAAAGAGCAGTTTTAAGGAATATAACTAGAAATGCATCTGTTTTTTCCTATAGCCGAAAAACTAGATTTTTGGAATAAACTCTCCCTATAAATTGCTAATAAATGCCTACCCCGACCCCAAACCACCCAAGAACGAGCTGGTAATGAAAGAATTAAAAATTGTTACCACGTGAACGGCTCTCCTGATTGGATCTGGCTTTTCCAAAGGGATTGACCTTTCTAGGACTTTTGTCTGCATAAGAGGCCCCACCTAACCCGTTACTATTTTAAGGAGATCTCTGAACTGGCTCCTTATTCCCAGCCCCCCACTCCCCATATTATGCCACCACTGTGTGCTAGTGCTTGAAATTAATCAAGGGCCCTATCTGGGAAAGGGATGCCACTCTGAGAGAAACGGAACTGGACACTTCTCCGCCTTCCCACGTCCCCTCACCCTGCCAGCCCCTGCTCCCCAAAGCTCCCCAGACAAAGCCCCAGGACTCCCAGGGAAGCTGCCGGGAGCCTCAGACCTGCCCTTGCCAGGCAGCTGCTGTTTGAACCCAGCTCTGACCGTAAAATCAAAAGTGGGTCCGAGGGAAGCGGTAAACACTGCGCAATGAGCCTTTTGAAGGCAGCTGATGCCTCATTTGGGGTGACATGTTGTGGCTGATGAGTGTGGATGATGTGGGGTTTTCGATAAGTGCCTCATCAGTATCCTCATCATGCTCGTGTTGCTCCGCCGCGGCGTGTGCCCTGACTTGATTGTAATTGCCCGAATCTGCTCCCGCTGCTCAGGCGCGCACAGTAATATGCAATAAAACAGCAAGAAGTGAATGTTAACCATCTGAGTTCTGACACGGCGGCTCTGCAGTTCAAGATCTCCATTAAGGACCAAAAAAAAAAAAAAACTGTAAGAAAAGAAGGAATCAGAAAATTCCCAGGGTCTGCGTCTGTGATCAAAGGGAAAGTACAGAAATTATGGAGTTGTTCAGCCTTTATAAGTTCTCATAGGTAGAGACTAACAGGTAGTTTGCTGGTATTTATTTATTAATTTTTAACAACCCAGGTGTCCCTGCTTTTATTCATTAGCTCTAGTAGCACGCACTGCTGGTGCATTTTACCAGGTGTGGATGGTGGTCAACTTTTTTCCAGGTAGGGGTAGGGGAGTCCTCCCAATCTGTCAGTGCCCTGAATATACAGGAGGGTTGTTTGGGGTACTGAATTTATAAGGTCCAATTTTTCATCACACCTAAAGCAGTAAATCGCTCTGGGTTTTTGACTTCACTAACACACAAGAATAGCATAAATTCTCTTCTGTCATTCCCACTGTCGCCACACATCTACTGAGGCCTTGTTTCAATAGTTCAAAATTAAACCTGATAATGTCAGGGGCACTGGGGAGCCAATTCCTGGGGAGTGAGGGGGTCTCCTGGACTGTGCAAGAAAGGAGGGCTTCCGTCTGGGAAAGGAGAGCTTAGTCAAGTGTGAGTGGAGTCATCACCTATCCTTTCTCAAATGGAGATATTTTAAACTGGAGTTTATTTTTAAAGAAATAAGGTGATTTTCTTAGGTAAGTAAAGTCAGACTTTGTACACATGTATCATTTTCAGTCTGAATTTCAGTATAGGTCCAGTGATAAATATGCACACTTGAAAATGTCACTTCCTTATATACCTACCTTTCTTATCCTTTCTTCCATACTGGATGAACCATAATTGCTTATCCTTTTAAGGTAAAAGCTACTATCCATGCTATTCAACCCATTGGCTACTTAGGAGCATATCTTAAAGCATTTCAAAGAAAATACCATATTCTTTGCAGTTTCCTGCTAATTGAGTCCTTTCAGAGCCAGGGGCAATGGTAACTTCAGAATATTTTAAATACTTATGGAAACCTTTGTCATTGTTTTTCATTTTTAAGAAAACAGGGTTTGCTCAAAAGCATTAATTCCCTTTTCTTTCCTTTTCCTTTCCAGTAGCAGTCTTTTCAGAACTTTACAAATGCTATTTGTCTGGACTGTGGGTTTTCTCCTTGCATGAAAAAAAAAGCCTCACATCTGAAACTAATGAATTCAGCCTGCACTTGCACTTGGAAGCCCCTATCCAGATGGAGTTTCATTAGCTGTTTGACTATCTGTATCAGAAACTGCTCAGGAGAAACAATTCCTGCCCACATGGATAATTAATAGAACACTTCACAGGAAAAGACTATCTCTTACAGTAACTACCTGGCCCTTGCTTGGCAAACCTGTCAAGTTTAACTTCCTCCTGCCTGCCTGTCCAGTCCTTCCTGCAAGCAGCCTAAAATCTCCCCTTTGGAAGGAGTGACCAGCTGTCCTCCTTATCAACAACCAGTCCTACAACTGCAGCCCACCAGGTCTCACCTCAGTTTCTGATAGGTTTGGCTTAGGACAGCCTAAGAAAAAAACAAAATTACCCTGTGGCTGGTGCCCTCGGTGATGCTGTAGGAGGCAGCCTTGCCCTCCATCCCAAGGCCGTGCCCTAGCCTGGTGTTCTGGGGGACCCTCTCTTCAATGATAAAGGCCTATCCATCTTTTATTGTAAAGCAAGATTTTACCCTGAGTTTTTGGATCAAATTCCATTTCAGCTTTTAAAATCCCGTCCCCCTACCCCCCACCCCACAAATTCAGGTAAAGAATGTCTTTCCGTTTACTGCCTTCCTGCTTTAACCAGGTGTGCAGTGTCAGCAGAACTGTGCTTTCACACAGCTGTTGCTTTCTAGCCAAGAAGTGGCTGCATTTCAGAGGTGGGTGATTCCAGCATCGAGTGCTGGCTCTTCTAATTAACTTGGCATTCTATTGCAGTTTATTAAAGAGGTTCCTTTAACGGTGACATACAAATGAAGGAGTATTAGGATGTTTAATCTCTGTAAGACAGACATATTAAATGAATACAATTTAAAAAAAAATTTTTTTTTTTTAGCTAAAAGAATGGTGATTGTGTCAGAGAAGCAAAAATGGACAAACTGGGAAAATACTCAATTTCCAGCAAAAGTGTGCGTACTTTAAATCAGGGTGCTTTGGGAGTGTACTCCGGGAGAAAAGAAGTTAAGTTGGGAAATGTTATCAAATGTCACCTGAACCACTAGCAAATTTCTTCTCAGAAACTGAAGGTTTGTCATTTCTTTTCACAAACTAATTATGAATTATGTCATTTCTTTTCACAAACTGATTATTGTACAAATGAACAAATAAGTGACCTATAAAATATATTGTTGCATAGGGCATTTTAAGTTTCTATTCTTAACTTTATTACTAAATTTAATAAGATAACCCAGAGGTATAGTAAATTGAAAAGATGTTCCATAAAATTGTCTAGATATAGATCTAGAATATCTATAAACTTTTGAATGCATATTCCTTCAAGTATTTTGTGTATATTCACACACACACCCTCACTTATATGTGTATATTCATGCATATCTAAAGTATAGGATAGCAAGAGTTTGCTTCCAAATCTAGTTTCCTACTGTAGCAATTAAGAGAAAATAGTGAAAGGAGGAAAATAAATGTTTAAATGCAAGAAGCTTTTGTTAAATGGCAGGTTTAATCAGGAAGAATGCATAAGTCAGCTTTTAGATGGTGTGTCTTGGTGAACCTGATTGGATTCAGCTTGTAAGTTCCGGCTCTGAGTTCTGCACAAGTTGAAGGATGTGCAAAAACTGCAGCATCAACAGTTCATTTCAAAAAGATTCCAGAAAAAAAAAAGCCCTCCAGTAACATTTCAGCATTAATGGGGTTGCCATAGGCACCAAAGGGAAGCTCAGTGTAAGGACTGCTGCCTGAGGTTACTTGTGGGGGATGGGCAAACGCAGGACACATGTGGGGCCCAGCATCTTAGCTGAATGGTAGCATCTTCATTCGATGGGGCCTCAACAAATGCTGTGTACTGCTTTGTCAGTAAGCCTGTGATATCCCTGTGAAGTGAGAAATAACTGATACCTTTGAATTTATAGGGAGATAAACTGAAATTCCTTGGCCAGACAATTTGAGCAGGGCTAGAGAGTGAATTGATGACCGTATGCTGGTCGTGCTCCCATGTGTTATATTTTAGGGCAGTGATCGGCCAGCTTTCCAGATAGCAGGTGAGCGCGTGTCAACATTAACCCCAAGCTGCAAGTAGGGACCAGAATCTGGTGAGCTCTCCTGCCCTGGGCCAAAACCCAGCAAGAGAGTCAAAGAAAGACTTAGTTCCTTCCAGAGCCAAACCTGGTATTTGAGTTTATTCAAGGAAATGTTGTAAGGCAGTCTTGATATTCCTCAGTAAATCACTCCTCCTTATGGACGTTCCAAAAGAAATAAAAATGTCCTCAGTTTGGACCTCACTCCTGGGGTTGAAAGGAGCAAATTCAACTTATATTCTATTCTGTGAACTTACAGAGGGTGCTTTATTGATTAATGGTAAATTATTGGTAGAGAATTAATATTAGCATCATGAGAAGAGTGTATTAAAGACAATGAAAATGGCGGCTGTTATGAGTACAGGAGAGAAAAATCATCAAATACCCAAACATTCAGGAATAAGGCATTCCCATCTTTCCTAAACTTGGGACAAAAGAGGACAGAAGAGGCAAGGATCTGATTTTTATTCTTTTCTTTTAACCAGTAAGAAGAACTTCTAAGGAAAAAAGAAATCCATGGAATAAACTAGAAATGTGCCTCAAGACAGACAAAGGGAATGCAAAATTAAATTCTCTATGTGAAAGGGAAGGTACAATGAAGCCTTCTAGATGAGATACCTTTGGAGAAAATTTCAATTTCACTGTTTCTTTTCTTGCTTGCTTGCTTTACTTTTTTCACAGATATGCTCTGTGGAAAGCCTGAAAGCCTTTTTATTATTTCTGATTTTCTTTTTCTTTTTTCTATGTGGTGTACATTCTTTTTTATTCCTTCCAATGTTGAAGCTGTCCCATTTTTCTAGATTTGTTTCTGACACCTAGCTCTGACCAACAATGCCTTCCATTGAATCCTTTCTTTTTTCTATTCAGTTCCTCTTATTTTCTTCATCCCTCCTTTTCCTTCTCCTCCTCCTTACTTCTTATTAACCCTCGTAGTTCCAGATACAGTGTTACTCTCACAAAGATGCATCTCTTTTTTTTCAAGCCTACCCTACTATTCTTCATAAACTCAAGTTTCTATCCATTATTCTACCCAACTAGATTCATGGACTCAGTGTTTTTAGCAACAGGAAATTGATATTAATTCACTATAAATTATGTAATTTTGCCTTTGTTTTGAGGGTGTTTGTAAGATGCTGTTTTTCTTAACAGAATAAAGTATATTTCAATCTCCACAAACCAGCTTTCCATTGCATTGACTTGCTAAGTCACTGATTTCTGAGGGTCATTTAACCAGGTTATGACATGATTTGAACATGACATGATGCCCTTTGTCCTTTGTTCATATGGTTTTTCTTATTGAAGGTGATGAGTATACCACTTATGTAGCATTTATGTCAGGAAAACATATCTTTAGGGAGCTAAATCTCTGACAGAGGAACTAAAATTTAAAGTTGCCAGGTAATTTCACTATCTTTAGCCCTTCTTCTAGACACATAGCCATAATATTTGGGTACATTCATAATATTTCAACATGAAAATTCCAAGTTTGTGAATGAAAGTCATTCATTTATAATGCCCTCCCTAATCATGGATATTTGCTTTTTCTCTTGCTTTGCTTATATTTTGATGCTATATTTCTCTGTAAAAGGCTCTGAAACATAAGTTTAAAAAAAAGTGTTCTTGAAAACCAGGGATTATGTTTGCTTGTGGATGGATATGGAAGATATAAGATTCTCTTTAAGTAATATAAAATAAAGCCAGAGAGTATGTAAATGTAAGTGTGCTTACTTAGCAGAAAAAAGTCTTCCTTTACATCTACCCAGAAAGGGGTTTTTTTTTCAACTCATAATTTGACTCAATTTTCAGAGCTTATACCACGTAAGAGCCTCTGTAGAGATTTTTACGTGAATCAACAATGGAATTTTTTTACAAATTTAATTAACTTGGAATTTTTTTGGTGGTATTTTCTATTTTGGAAATAAGGCTTAAGGAAAGCACTTTTATTTTTTTCTCTTCCAAGGAAACTTTCACTTTTAATATAACAACATAGAAAAAAAATCTTTACTTTAAAAAACCTTTAATAGAAGTAAAGCCTTGAGTGAATGAAACCTTTGAAAAACTTAGGGAAAGGATTTTTGGATGTATCTGAGTGACAATGGAGTATTATTTTTTGTGAGAATACAATCATTCATTCCACTCAATTTACTTTAGTTCATTAAGTAGAGAAATTTTAAATAAATGAAAGAAATCATCTTGAGGAAAAGACTCTAATCTCATTAGAAATCTGACTGAAATGTGAAATATTTAGGGAAACTTGGAAATGATTTAATGTAATATTTTAAAAAATATTTTGAAAGTATTTGTTTCCCAGATTCAGAAAATTCATTAAACTCTATACATAGCTTGTGTACCAGGAAAAGTTGTGGAATACAGAATTTATCTTTACCATGCTATTCTAAAATAGCTACAAAGCTGAAAATAGAGGCATGCATCCAAAGTATTTGTTCATGCACCTCAAATTATTTTTGGATATAGGTATCATACTTAATATCAAAATGCATGGTTTTTAAAAAACTTATCAGAGAGGGCAAATTGTCTTTTTTTGTCTTAGGAGTAGTTCCTCTTTTAATCTTATCATTCTGTTCCTTTATTTTCTTAGTTGTCGTTTGCAGCATAAACTTTCATTATCATCAATTGGACATAAACAATAATGTTTCTGTTTACACTGTGTTCTAGGAGGGATTTTTTAGCATAAATGAATTGTGAGTTTTAGACACTACTTTTCTTTTATTCATGAATTCAGAGGTATTGTACAGTAAAATATGCTTTCAGGATTGCTGAGGATATCATATTCTTTTAATAGACAACAGTAATTTTCTCCAACTACATTATGTCTCTCTGTGTCAGTCCAATAATTACACGCAATTATTTAGTGTCATTTCCTCTGGGATTCCCTGTCTCCTATGCACCACTTTTGACTGTTTCACTTTATTCAACATGCTAATTGCCGTATCAAAGGTTTACTTGAACTCATTTTTAAGTATAATGCATTTGACCATAAAATCATGTTTTTTCAGTTGAGTATGCATTTATATCAAACTTGGAGCTTTAAATTTCACTTAGAAGAAAACCTCATATTTTAATGCAGGTTTTGAATGCAGATTTACTATAAAATAAGTGGATAATAATGCCAGGTTATTTTGGAAAGTGTTCTTTTATGCAATCACTGCATTTAATACCATCACAAAATGGCCGCCCAACAGGTGGTCTTTTCAAAGTGTTAAGCCACAACAATCAGAACAAAAAGGACACCAGAATCTAATGTTCTTCAGAATTTAAAAAGCTGTTCACTTTCTTTTGTTAATTTTCAGATTTAGCCATGTTCATTATTGTTGAGCCCCAAATGCAGGACATTCTTTTTTGACATTTTGCCCTAAATAGACACTGACCGTGGCTGACTCGCCAACTAGCTGTTTTGTCACATGCAAGCGGAAACTAGTTGTGAACAATGAGTATGCATTCTTGGTACTTAAATGGCTAAGGAAAGGACCAGTTTTGACATGCTGCAAATCTGGCAAAGTCTGGGTTAACAAAAGTGTGTTTGACAAAAGATGAAGTTTCTTTTCCTATATTTTCCCCAAAAGTAGGTATTTAATTATGTCCTAACACGTTTTCTTCTTTTTGGCCTGGAGGATTGTATTCCCTAGTGACAAGCTCATTCACTCTCTGAGGTTATGGTCTGGCATTATGGACCATGCCAGTCAAAAATCTCCTTTGGAAGAGACTGTTCTTTAATAGATAATTATTAACAGAAGGGAAAAGTTTCCAAAAATATACATAATTTCATTGTACTATCATACTATGGTGCTAGCATTTCATAAGCCACAGTTGTTTAAGGAACTTATTAGAAAGTTAATGAATGTGGCAATATATTTTTCTAAGCAAAAGATCAGGCTACATTGAATATAAGTGGGAAAACATTTCAGAGGATTCAAATTTATTAACAGAAAAGTGAATAAAAGGAGGAAATAATAACTTTTATACTAAAATGTCAGACTTAAAGTACACCTTAGAATAAGTTGTTGAGTGTCCTATACATCACTGCAAAATCTGTAGCCTTTTAAGTCAAGGTTTTAAACATTAATATGTACAAAGTATGGCATTGTTTATATTTCTGTGAAGCTTAATAGTCCCTCAGGAAAAGAACCAAGTAATAGGTGCTTGTGAGAAGGGCATACCCATAGATTTTAGAATATGAATAAATAGAAGCAATGCATATGTATAATACCCACGTATCTGCAATAAATAGGAAAGTTAAAAAACCTGAAATAATATTGACTGAATGATATCATAGAAAGAGAAAAGCAATAAAAAATCTTGCATTTAAGGGCTTTATTTAAAAGTGCAACCTAGGGAATATCATGGGCTGCTCCAGATTCAGCTGAGTCACCCTTAACTTCTACATCAACAGCACTGTTTAAAGAACATTGATGTTCAGAATTGTAAACTCAAGCCATTTGGAATTCTGATATATCTTCACAATCATCAAAAATAGATTTCATTATATCTGGTTGGGCTTTTAAAACTTCTCAATATTATTATGTCTTTATCTTTGATACTCAGTAATATGTGTATTTTAAGTGGAGCCTTCAGTTTCCAAGACATACAATCTTTTAAAAATACTTTATTTTGATGCTCATAACTTTTATTAGACTGACCTAAAAAACTTGCATTCTTCATGGATTCCAAAGTTTTCTGGATTAGAGGATTTCAGCCTAATCACCTGAAATTCTATCTGATTTTTTAAGTAGATTAAAGTTTCACCATGTAAATGTGGATTTTCCTTAAAGAAAATCTGGGAAGAGACCAGAAGGTTTTCTGGCCAGGCCAGGAAATGGCTTCTATCATTTTCATGGCTTATATCACTTCCACCCACATTCCACTGGCCAGAACTCAGTTACATGGTACCCATCTGACTGCAAGGGAGTCTGGGAAATGTAGTCTTCCCTTTATGATCAGAGAAAGAAAATGGTATTGGTGAGTCTCTAAAGGATCCCAGCCACAGTGATCTTAAGGAAAAGATTAGAGATCATTTGCTTGTCCTTTTATCTACTTAGGCATCCACAGTTCCAAGCTATGCCTTCTTGTACATGCATCTTAAGTGAAAATGTCTTCTTGACATCTCTAGTCCATTATGATTATTTTTTTTTAACTGAGTTGATCATTAGCATTTGGGAAGAAAAATGAAAATACCCATCCAATCATTCCAAAATATTTTTTAACTAATCTGATTTAAGGGAA
The DNA here is from genome assembly GCF_015220235.1 of Choloepus didactylus. Taxonomy (NCBI): domain Eukaryota; kingdom Metazoa; phylum Chordata; class Mammalia; order Pilosa; family Megalonychidae; genus Choloepus; species Choloepus didactylus. The sequence continues at coordinate 171,662,635 of NC_051310.1, forward strand.
ACAGTTTTAATTAGCTTTTAGTGGAGTTCCAACCCAGATTAGCCCAAGACCAAAGAACATCCCTGGCACAGAGTTTCCCATGATTTAATTGGGGACTTACAAAACAGTTGACGATTTTTCCTGATGGTGGCAGGTTGGGAGAGTGAAGTCAGCATTCTGCCATTCTGCAGAGAGACAGAGGGAAGTACCAAGGGGCGTGGGGGGAGGTGTTTATAAAGGTTTGTGACAATGGAGTTTCTTGTGAGATTTGGTTACAACAGGGTTTCCTGAGATTTGATTACTAACAGTGATTAGGGGACGGAAGTCTTAAAACTTCCCTGGGGGGGAGGGGCCTGATGCCTGGTCATGTAGGCAGTTGCATGTATATCAGTAATGGAGGAGGGAGCAGGGCCCCTGGCCCAGGGCCCTCACTAGTGGCATAAAGAAAAAAGCTTACTGCTATTTGCCTAATAAACAATAGCCCTTGAAGTTGTTCAGGTCTATCCAAGTGCTTAAAATCCAAACAAAGAAAAAAAATTGTATAATAAATTTACAGAAAAGAAAACTGAAAGATTCTTAAAGGCATTTGTGCTATTTCAATGTTACTAACTATAATTCAAAGGAAGAATATAACGGTGTGATGTTCAGCATAGTATATTCTAAAGTAAAAAAAAAAAATCTGTTTATTGAAAGAATTAGTGCTTCAATGAATTATTTATGTAGACTATGGCTCTCCGGATTATCAAATGTATATCCATTTACTTATTTTTAATAGATGACTATAATTTTTTATCCTCTGTTTCAAAAGTAAGAGGAGAGGTATAATATGTCTTCATGTGGATTTTAACATCAAGTAGCATTGGAGATGACTCTTCTATTATTATGCTCTTGGAGAGTTTGCAATATATTGTGGAACTAGAAAACTGTGCCATAATTTATTTGGGTAGCTAGTCTAGCCACATGGAGAGAAGCAATTCACCTGCACTTAGGAACCTGAGTGGTAGAGAGAATCCATTTTACTGCTGAGACCAAATAGATTTCTTCGGATGTTGTTTTGCGAAGTTGACTCACACCTTTTATGTTCTCTCCATTTGGCCTTTAATAAACATTAGTACAATAATAATCTAAATGCTTTGCAAGTGGTCATGAGCAGTTGCCCATCTGCTTTGGACAGAATTATACAAATCAATTACATAAATATAAAAGCCCAACAAATGTGGGTGAAATCAACAACAGAAATGAAATGTTTCTCATATGTAACCCCTTCAGTAACCAAAGGTGGGTAAATTATACTCATTAACCTCGAAAAATTAGATGATTTATACATAATAGGTTTTAAACAATACCTTTCTATTCCAGGTTATGAATAGTATTTTGTCCATGACACAGCATAGTTTAATTGAATGTCTACAAAGAGGATTGTTTTCATATGGTTTATTCCTTCCTAGAGAAATTATTCCATGAAATTAGCTTGCATTTGTCTCTCACTCTATAACCCAAAATAAAAATTCCAATTGCACAATTGTGCTTAGGTAAAATTGAATATTGACTGCCCTAGCACTAAAGTGAGCATGCATTTAGTTTTTTGTTTTTTGGGGTTTTTTTACTTCCCTACCAACAGGGAATAGGTACATCCGTCTCTACATTTCCTCTAGAATTTGTATCCCTCTATTTATTTTACAAACAGTTTTATTCACACACAATACAATCCGTCCTAAGTCAACAATCAAGCATTTTGTGTTTTTTTTGTTTTTTTTTTAAATCTTCATTTTATTGAGATATATTCACATACCACGCAGTCATACAAAACAAATCGTACATTCGATTGTTCACAGTACCATTCATCACCAAAATCAATCCCTGACACCTTCATTAGCACACACACAAAAATAATAAGAATAATAATTAAAGTGAAAAAGAGCAATTGAAGTAAAAAAGAACACTGGGTACCTTTGTCTGTTTGTTTGTTTGTTTCCTTCCCCTATTTTTCTACTCATCCATCCATAAACTAGACAAGGTGGAGTGTGGTCCTTATGGCTTTCCCAATCCCATTGTCACCCCTCATAAGCTACATTTTTATACAACTGTCTTCGAGATTCATGGGTTCTGGGTTGTAGTTTGATAGTTTCAGGTATCCACCACCAGCTACCCCAATTCTTTAGAACCTAAAAAGGGTTGTCTAAATTGTGCGTAAGAGTGCCCACCAGAGTGACCTCTCGGCTCCTTTTGGAATCTCTCTGCTACTGAAGCTTATTTCATTTCCTTTCACATCCCCCTTTTGGTCAAGAAGATGTTCTCCGTCCCACGGTGCCAGGTCTACATTCCTCCCCGGGAGTCATATTCCACGTTGCCAGGGAGATTCACTCCCCTGGGTGTCTGATCCCACGTAGGGGGGAGGGCAGTGATTTCACCTTTCAAGTTGGCTTAGCTAGAGAGAGAGGGCCACATCTGAGCAACAAAGAGGCATTCGGGAGGAGGCTGTTAGGCACAATTATAGGGAGGCCTAGCCTCTCCTTTGCAGCAACCATCTTCCCAAGGGTAAAACCTACGGTAGAGGGCTCAACCCATCAAACCACCAGTTCCCTATGTTTGTGGTCATGTTAGCAACCACTGAGGTGAGGTAGGCCAATACCCCTGCATTCTCCACAGGCGCATTTTGTTTTAATAAATTTGTACTGCACCTGTGGGCAAGGACTTCCCTTGAGAGTAAACCAAAGGGAACATTATTTAAGCTTTCTATTGGGCATTTGTCAAGAAAATCTTATCATCAATGAAGAAGCTTTCATGCTGGGGTCAAGTTAAACAAAATCTGAAACATTTAGCTTTTCATACGCTGTTCTTGTTCCATAAAAGTAAGACTTAAAGAGATTACATTTCTAACCATGAGATTGTTGTGGGAGACCATTGCTGGGGATCCTCCAGGGATAGGTTTCTGGTCCTGGTTCTCAGTTTCTACTGAGGTGAGACACTTCAATATCACTGTGTGTTCATTTCCCCCTCCCTGTCAAAGAAGTCTCCAATTTGCAGGATCTTAGCTGAAAATGCCAGTGCCAATCCTCTAAGAATGGTTTTGGAAGAAGCTATTTGCCATAAGTTCTCCAAATTGAAAGAAGCTTATGCATGAGGAAACAGGCTTGTATTAACATAAAAAGAGTATTGTTTTGACATAGAAAATGATTCTATTGCTCAATTAATTAAACTGAAATAGGACATCTCAGTTTACAATCATCCCTCATCAAGTGTTGTGGTAGTTTGAATCACATTCCCCACAAAGACATGTTCAAATCTAATCCCTGGTCCTGAGGGATAAGACGTAAATAAGATCTTTGAAGATCCTGTTTGGATGAGACCAAACTGAATCAGGGTGGGTCTTAATCCAGTATGACTAGAGACCTGATGAGCAAAGGTAATTTGGACAGGGAAACAGAAAGCCACAGGAGACCAAGGAGACAGACCACCATGTTAGAAGCAGAGACTGATTGTTAGCAAGCTACCACCAGAACAATACAGTCATGACTTGCCTTGATTTTGCACTTCTAGCCTCCAGACATTCCAGTGGTTTTAGTCAACCAGTTTGTGGTATTTTGTTATACCAACCCTGGCAAGTGGGCTTTGGAATTAGGTAATGGGCAGAGGCTGGAAGAATTTTGAGGCACTTGATAGGAAAAGCCTAAATTGTCTTGCAGAGACAAGAAGCAAATCTGGTGAGGGCTCAGAAAGAATTGAGGAGAGGTGTAGAGAAAGTTTCTGTTATCTTAGAGAATACTTATGTCATCATGAACAGAATGTTGACAGAAATAATGGATGTTAATGATGCTTCCAGTGAGAACTTAGAAGGAAATGATGAATGTGTTTTTGGAAACTGAAGGAAAGGCAATCCTTGTTATAAGTGGCAGAGAACTTGGTGAAATTGTGTTCTGCTGTCCGATGGAAGGCAGAATTTGTGAGTGATGAACTTGGATATTTAGCCAAGGAGATTTCTAAGCAATTTCTTGGAGGTGCAACCTTGTTTTTCCTTGCTGCTTGTAGTAAAATGTGAGAAGAAAGACAGAAAGTGAGTACTGAACTGTTAAGCAAAAATGTACCAGTACTTGATGATTTGAAAAATTCTCAGCCTATCCAAATACCATGCTCTGAGACGAGGGCCAGAAGTGGCCCTAACAGAGCCCTTCCTGAGCCGCTGAGAGGTGAGTCCCCAGAGAATGGGACTCCGGGAAAGGGTGTGGCTGCATAGCAATTTGCTAAAGAGATCAGTCATATGACTCATGGATCCAATCAACCATTTCAGAGTAAGTCAGGATTGGAGATGCAATTACCCAGGAAGGATCTGTGGAAGATCCTTTTGTCTGATGGCTTGGATCCCCTTGAATTGCATGGAAAACCTACAAGGTTTTTGAGAATTTTGTATAAGCAGAAACATTACTAGCCCCTGGACTGAAATGGACAGATTCAGGGTGAAGTGAAGGAAGAATGATCCCAAAAGTGGAACCGTGGATGCTAAGGTCCAGGCTGAAGGGACCTCCTTGGACCAAGAGAGAGTGGCCACTGCCTCAGGCTTTAGCAAGGGCGGTGCTTGGCAAGGGCAGGGTTGCTACTTCAGCAGGCCCAGAGGACAAAGCATCAAGTCACAGAAGACTCTTCTTTAGACCTTGGCATCTAAAGGAGTTTGCCCTGCTGGGTTTTGCACTTGCTTGGGATCCATGACCCCTCCTTTCCCTCCAATTTTTCCCTTCTGGAATAGAAATGAATATCCTAAGCCCATCCCACCTCTGTATTTTGGAAGCAAATCACTTGTATTCTAGGTTTCACAGATCCACAGTTGGAGAATAATTTTGCTCCAGGACAGACCACACCTATTACTGATTTTGATGAGATTCTGGACTTAGAGTTGTTCTTGGGACATGTAAATGTATTTTGCATGTGGGAAGAGCAGTCTTTTGGGGTTCCAAAGGGCAGGCTTTGGGAGATTGAATCCTGTCCCCCACAAAGACATGTTCAAGTCCAATCCTGGTCCTGTGGGTATGGACTCATTTGTAAATACAATCTTTGAAGATCCTGCTTGGATGAGGCCAAATTGAATCAGGGTGGGCCTTAATCCAGTATGACTGCATTTTTGTCACTAAGTTTTTGCTTGTTTCATGCTAACTTTTATTGAGCACTTACTCTGTTCTAAGCCCTCTGCTAAGGAATTTGCATCTTTCATATTCTTCCTACCACTTCTCCCTCCCATATTTGATATTTCTTCTAAACTGGGACATCATATAAATCTTGCAGATTCTAAGCCTTAAATTTTTGCTTGTCCTGACAGTATGTCTGGGAAATCTTTCTAATTTCCATTTGTCATCTTTCTGCCTATTTTTTTTTGTTTGTTTGTTTGTTTTTTTTTTTTTTTTTTAAATCATCATTTTATTGAGATATATTCACATACCACGCAGTCATACAAAACAAATTGTACTTTCGATTGTTTACAGTACCATTACATAGTTGTACATTCATCACCTAAATCAATCCCTGACACCTTCATTAGCACACACACAAAAATAACAAGAATAATAATTAGAGTGAAAAAGAGCAATTGAAGTAAAAAAGAACACTGGGTACCTTTGTCTGTTTGTTTGCTTCCCCTACTTTTCTACACATCCATCCATAAACTAGACAAAGTGGAGTTTGGTCCTTATGGCATTCCCAATCCCACTGTCACCCCTCATAAGCTACATTTTTATACAACTGTCTTCGAGATTCATGGGTTCTGGGTTGTAGTTTAATAGTTTCAGGTATCCACCACCAGCTACCCCAATTCTTTAGAACCTAAAAAAGGTTGTCTAAAGTGTGCGTAAGAGTGCCCACCAGAGTGATCTCCCGGCTCGTTTTGGAATCTCTCTGCCACTGAAGCTTATTTCATTTCCTTTCACATCCCCCTTTTGGTCAAGAAGATGTTCTCCATCCCACGATGCCGGGTCTACATTCCTCCCCAGGAGTCATATTCCACGTTGCCAGGGAGATTCACTTCCCTGGGTGTCTGATCCCACGTAGGGGGGAGGGCAGTGATTTCACCTTTCAAGTTGTCTTAGCCAGAGAGAGAGGGCCACATCTGAGCAACAAAGAGGCATTCAGGAGGAGACTCTTAGGCACAAATACAGGGAGGCCTAGCCTCTCCTTTGCAGCAACCATCTTCCCAAGGGTAAAACTTATGGTAGAGGGCTCAACCCATCAAACCACCAGTCCCCTATGTCTGTGGTCATGTTAGCAACCATGAAGGTGGGGTATCTGCCTATTTTTTACAAGTACCTGCACATACCTTGATTTCTTAATCACTCAGAGTTTTTGCTTACGATTGTTAAGCTTTCAAAACTCCTCATGCATCAGGATTAATCCAAAAGACTTAAGCTTGGCACTGGGAGAGTTAAAACACTTCAGGGGTAGTGTAAGTTCTTAATTAATCCAGAAGGAAGAATCACTTATAATTTATTTAAAAAAATATCCAGTGCTGATGCAAATAATATTTTCGAGTAAATGGGTATGTAGTGAACAGTCTTCCATGGTTCCTCATTCACTGATTCTTCCTGCTGGTGTGAGGGCTGTTCAAAATGGCACTTCACTTTTTAGTTTATTTATTAAGATCCTGCACTCAACTATAAGAAATTAGCCTCCTAGAGATGAATCCCTTCTTACGCTGCAAAGGAGAAATCTGTTCCTATAGCAAAGAAGCAAATCCTGCATACATCCTGAAACTGACAATAAAGAAGAGATCAAATGAGTTTATTGCAAAACCCATTCCAAGTGTAAAATAGGGCAGCTGGAATGTTTAAGTAATGTGGACTCTAGAGTTTTGAAAGAGTGATCTTGTTACTACCCATTAGACCATGGGTATATCTGAGATGGGAGCATGATGAACTTTTCTGGTGAACTTTTAAACTCAAAGCTCTTTAGTAATTGAAAAATGGAATAGCTCAAAGAAAAGTGGTTTTCCCCATGTAGGATATTCTGAAAGCTAATAGCATAACTGCACTGGAAGAGACATTGCGAGAGCTTTAGTCAAACCCTGTGTCAGGTATGCTAAAATCACCCTGCCATGAGTCAAAGTCTTCGCTTTAATTATCTGCAAAATGTTCTGGGAATGTTTCTCTTTCTTCCTCCTGTTCTCATGCAGTGTAGTGGCTGCTGGTTTATCTAACCGGAACTTTCAAATCTTCCCCCTTCCATTTCCAGGTAACTTATGCCAGCTGGACTTGAAGTCTTTCAGCAAAAATGTATCTCTCAATAAAGTCCACCTTGTGGACAAAGGTGTACCAATTTACAGTTGAACCACCTGCCTAAGTGATGCTGCACACATGCCTCTAAGGGGCTGGACAGGGACTGAAAGAATTACTAAGTTTTGGTCTTGCCTCTCTTCTCTTTCATCTCTTTCTTTGCTGCTTTGTTAATAAGTAGAATGGCACAACAAAATCCACCTATACTTGGAAGAGAAAACTCACACCTGGCTCACACCATGTCCCACGGAGGGTATTTTAAAATAACTTCACTTTGCCACCACTCTACTCAATTAAGCAGTTTCTTGCCTGTTCAGATACAGTCAGTAAAAACTTGTTAAATAAGCATGAATTTGGGGGCTGCCCTCCAATCCATACTTCTCTTAACACTTCAACATTTATTCAAGAAGCTTTTATTGAGCTCTGCGTATCTGGCACTCTGTGTTATGTTGGGTATACAACCCATGACCTCCTTACCTATATAGATTCACCTGTTTCCTGACTGTTCTGCCTTCTTTTTGAGGCAGGTAACCCTGTGCCACCATCCCTCTTCAAACCCTCCCCGTCAAAGCTCACCATTCTGTGTTCCCTTCCCTCTAGGTTTGGTGACTGATTGGCCAGTTAATGAGGTGAATGGGGTAATGACTCAACCATGCATCCGAATCCAAGTCCTCCACCAGGTACTAGGGAGGCTGGTGCAGGAAGGACACATTTCCTGTCCTCCTCAAATCTTAACATGGGATGACCATTGCTGTACAACTAGCTCAGAATTAGACTGTCTTAGAAAGGACATGAAGTCAGAGTGACTGATCTCTCTTCTAACAAAGTCTGTATTCTAGAGTTTTGGGCATAAAGATGAATGAAAGTTCCTTGAGGGGAAGGGAGAACCTATTGTTCCCTGTAGCAAAGAGGACTGCCCTAACTGGCAGCCAAATCTACCTGTCTGAGGATCTGAATGCTGATTAAGCCTCCCTGCCAATGTCATATACCAGGGTATGTGAGAGGGGTTATCTTAAACAAGTTAATAAGTGGACTTCTTCTCTGTAGCATTTCATCTTTAATGTTAATACCTCAGCAAGAAAGCCATGTCTTGAATTCAGTAGTTCAAGAGAAACTATGTTTACAGCTGTACTCGTGGTGTTCAAAGACTAAAATATCTCCACATCTCTTCATTTTAAAAGCAAATTGCCTTTTTTTCTTATCAAAAGAGTAATTCCTCATATTTTTTTTTGCCTATTAATTTTTTCCCTTTGCTCTAGCTGATCATTTCCCCCCTTTGTTACATTTTTATTCAAGGTTATCTCAGCTTTCCCCCTATCCATTTGCTGTTTAACTTAGCTGCACTGTAGATATATTTGCAGCTTATTTTAGAGGCAAGCATATGAGCTTTGGAAAGGGCAGGTTGATCAACCCTGTCCCTTACCGAGGGCAGGGCCACTCACCTCGAATCCCTTACCTGCAAAATAGGGACAGTAATACAATAGCCTCTTTGCCTAATGTGAGAATTAATGAGAATGTGCACATGAGGTCCTTCACACTTCCCTGGTTTATGTTACTCAAATTTGCTAATTCCTGCCACCTCTCTCTTCCTTTTTCTCCATTTTTTCCCCTTATCCATACAGAAATAAATGAAGAACATTCAAATGAGAACAAAGGCTATTTATTCAGAGCTTGCTATAGCAAGGGAGTCAGTCACCATCACTTGTCTTTGGCAGAGACGCAAAGACAGAGGAGTGGGAAAGCTTTATATGGGGGAAAAAAAAAGGAAGACACCAGGTATGTCTTGATGAGAGGCTGATGCATGGGGAAACTGGAGGCGGGCTAACTAGGAGCAGGGCACCCTATGCCATTGGTTAGGGGAGCATATTTAGCTTTCTCCAGTTAGTCCTAAGTTGGAAGCAGGGATAAAAATTCGGGAAGCTGTTAGTTATCCATCAAGTCCTAGCTATTTGGGGAATTGTGCTTTAGCTTCCTGGACTAGTTGCTGCTGGTAGTGGGCCAGAGTTTCCTGGTCTGGTTTCTTCTGTTGGTGTGTCAGAGCTTCTTGATTGTTGTCCATTTGTATATTCTGTCTCTCATCCATTAGCAGAAATTTACAGAATTGAATAAAATTGGACCTATGTTACAGTTGCAGATGTTTGCTATACAGATAACTTTAAAAATTACATTTAAACAGGCCATACTAAAGTATTTAAAAACAGATCTGCAGTAGTTTTTTAAAGGACTCTTTTCTGCAGTTTTTCCTTTGCAGCCCAGAAGTTAAGGTTATGACCCTTTTTATAATAACTTCTTAATCAAATGGAATGCACCTAAGCACAGTAACCTATTCTCCACACTGTAGCCAGAAGCCAGAGTGATTTTTCTCAAGTGCAAATCTGATCAGGCCATCCCCCTGCTCCTCCCACCAGCTCCTCAAGCTGATTTCAAGGTCCTTTGGACCTAGATCCTTCTTCCCTCTCAAGGGTATCTCTCACACTTTCTCCTCCCCAATGCCTGACACAGTGCTCAGCACATAGCAGTGAAATAATGACTGTACACTGAATGAATAAATGAATGAATGAATAAATGAAGAAAGTAAACAAGATGGTAACATATTCCATAGCTCTTATTGAACTGCACAATTCAACTGATGGCCTTCTTGCTGCTGCAGAAAAAAGTCCATTTATTAATTTTTAATAGAATATATATCTTTATTTGGTTGCTATCAAAGAAAGGACATAATTGGGAAATTCATTCACAATGCTTGGAATTTTTTTTAAGGTAATTACCCATCCCCCTCCCCCCAAATGGACTTTCCTGTTTCATCAATTATGTGCAGGGTGTATTTTTTGGGAAGACAAACTTTTCTACAGTTTATTGCAAATGGTTAGCTTTGAGTGAAAATTAATTCTATTAATTTATGTGTATATCTATTACATGTGTTAGAATAATAAGGGGAGAGAGAAGCTTCTACATTTCCCCGAGTGTTTTCATGAAAAAATTCCCAACTCTTCAAAACAGTGGAAAAGAAATATGCTGAAAAATAAAATCCTTCAGCCACAAATTAAATCTTGCTTTTGTGCTGTAACTGTTCATGTGGAGATGATTTTCCAGAGGAAGGAGACAGAAAAACAATAAACATGATGTATAAGTCAATTATGTAGCTTGTTAGAAGAAGCTGAGGGGGAAAAAAAAGCAAATAAAAGCAAGTGAAGGGAATCTGGGATATTGAGGGCTTGGGAATGAGGCAGATTGTACTTGGGTCAGGGTAGAATCTATTATAAGGTTGTCAGATTTAGAAAAAAATCAAAGAAACAGAAAACAAAACAAGAAGCCCTGTTAAATTTGAATTTCAGATAAACAACAAATAATTTTTTTAGTATTTTGGGGGACACACTTATACTAAAACATTATTCATTGTTTATCTGAAATTCAAATTTAACTGGTGCCCTGTATTTTATCTGGGGATCCTACCCCACTGAGAAAGTGAGTTTTGAGCAAAGATATGAAGAGGCTGTGGGACACTGTCCATGGCAGTGGAAACACTCAGCCCAGGCTAAGGGGTGGGAACACAGCTGGTGTGTTCCAGAGGCCAACGGGGCTGGTATGGCTGGGGCAGAGAGCAAAGGGGGAGACTCACAGCAGGAAGGAGGGACATGGAGGGCGGGCAGATCATGTAGGGCCCCGAAGGCCTCTGGAAGGACTTTGTTTTTTCTCTTGAGTGAACTGAGAATCCATTGTAGGGGTTTCAGCAAAGAAGTGACATGAACTGACGTGAACTGACTTACGATTGTAAAGGATTACTCTGGCTGCTGTGTTGAAAGTAGACAGTGGAGGGGCAAGGGCAGAAGCAGGGGACCATGGGAGGCTTTTGCAGTAATCCAAGGTTTTAGTATGATGGTGGCTCAGACTGGGGCAGTAGCAGTGAAGCAACGAGAAATGGTTGGATTCTGAATATATTTTAAAGGTAGAGACACAGAACATTCTGACAAAGTGAATGTGGGGTTTGAGAAAAAGATAGGGGTTTAAGATAGCTCCAGGGTTTTCCTATCTGAGGAACTGGAAGGAAGGGAGTTGTCATTCCCTGAAATGGAGATGTGCTGGAGAAGATCAGGGGAAACGATCAGGATGTGGTCTTTTAAAAAAAAAACAAACAAAAAAACATTTTTAAATATTGTGTTAAACATATAATAAGAAATTTACTATTTTAACCACTTTTAAATGTACAATTCAGTGGTGTTAATTACATTTGCAATGTTGTGTCATCATCAATGCCATCTGTTACCAAAACTTTTTCATGACAGAATAGGATCTTTCAGACATGCTGAGTTTCATATGGCTCAGACATCTAAGCGAAGATCATGAATGGACGTCTGCATATAGGAGTCTGGAGTTTGAGAGAGACATCTGGGCAGGTTATATAAAATTTTCACTCTCTAAAATTTCTACTTATATCAGCTTTACCCAAAAGGAAATGGCTTGTCACAGTCCTTTGAAGGTAATTGTTACCCCTTTCTTCTAGTTTTAGTTGGAAAATAACTTTTTCTTTGAACCGTTTCCTTGCTTAGTTTCATACCTGTCACTTTTGAATGAGTGACTTATTTAAGACATTTCTTCACTTTTAACCGTTGTGAAATCCAGGAAAATGAAGAGTTGTTTTTCCTCATCAAGTCACCTTCTAATGAAATTTTTCTCAAATTTGTCTTTGAGGGTCTCATTCTAGGTATTCTTGTCCTTTTTCACTTTGACTTTTGGCTCTTCCAGAATCAAGATGTAAATGAGATTTAAAGTCACACAAGTTCCCAAGCCCATACATGCTGGATTCTGAATTCATTACATATTTATACAGAATATGTAATGATTCTAATAGGGGAAAGAGGTGAATTTGGAAAAGGAAAATTCGGAACCTAAAATATTTATACAGAATATGCAATGATTCTAATAGGGGAAAGAGGAGAATTTGGAAAAGGAAAATTCAGAACCTAACATATTTTATACAGAATATGTAATGATTCTAATAAGGGAAAGAGGCGAATTTGGAAAAGGAAAATTTGGAATCTAACGTATCTAATGATCGCAAATTAGATATCAAGAATTTAAGATCTGGGGCTAGATTGGAGAAGGTAAGATCTAAAAGGGGATATCTTTGAATTTATTCAGTTATTGTATATTTGTGGCATCAGGAGCTTCTTACATTCCCAGCTAGGTTTTTACAGTGTCAAAATATATATATATTTAATTACATGAAACCCTGTTAAATTGCTCAAAAAAGCATTGGAGTAGGAATAAAAGTAATTTGGTTTTAATTCTAATTCTTCAACTACTTAGCCATGAAACCTTGGGTAAATCATTAAACTTTTGGGATGTCTCAGTTCTCACATCTAAAAAATGAGGAATCAATGCAATTGTATATCCAGTCTCAGAGTAGGAATGAGACATAATTCAGATTAATGAGAAAGCACTTTGAACACATGAAGTACCCTACAAATTCAAGGGATTATTTCTCTTGTCAGCAGAATCATTTAATCCAAGAATTCTTTCTAATCAGCACAAAACAAAAAGTTTGGCTCATTGGCAAAATATGAAACTGTGTCAGGGACTTACCTTTATTTCTTGGGGGAAGGGAGTGTCTTTTCAGTAATGGTGTTTCTTTGATGAAATGAACAAGAGTTTAAATATTGAGTGATGCCTGCTTTCTATTATATTTCCCACTTGAAGTTGCAGATTTGCAATTATTTTGCTGAGAGCAAGAAAATATTAGGAAGACTTGTGATTTATATGGGAATAGGCATTTCCCAACATTGATCTTCTTTCCCTATTGCAGATAATTAGCATATTCAGATGAAAACATTAAAAATGAATTGATCAGTGAATTAACACAGGGATTTTAATTTCCCATTCACACAAATGTCTGTATATTCCTGAGCTTGACACAATGCTTGCCCTTCATAATGGTTTGTTTGTATGGTTTTTTCCCAGCTTTAAATAGAGAACATGTGGGTGTCCAATAAATATTTTTAAATGATTATATTCATCTAGGCCAATCATGGAAATTTAATTCCCTTTGCCAGTGATTGGTTTAGGAAGAACTTGTGATGCATACATGGGAATGTTACATAACAATTTCAGGATGGTGGAAAAGGGGTAGATTTTAGCTGTATCTTTCCTATTTCTTTAAAAATAAAACTTGATGCAAATATGGCAAATGTTAACATCTATTAAATCTGGGGGGTGAGACATGGTTGTCTGATATATTATTTTCTGTATTCTTCTGTATGTTTGAAATAATTCATACTTTTTGGAAAAAACGGCTCTAACTTTGCCATTCTAGAACAGTAAAAATCTATTATTAACTTACCTCCGTGTTTGATAATCTAAAATAATACCCATATTCAAATTTTTAAGATAACTGAAAAAAATTTCTATTTATTACTGATTTATAGCAGTGTAGATAAAGGCCACTGTTCCAGTCCAGATTAGCCCCAAGGCCAAAGAACAAGGCTGACACGGAGTTACCTGTTAATTTAATTAGGGATTTACAAAATAGGAGACAACTTTTCCCAATGGCAGACAGTCAGGAGACAGAAGTCGGCGTTCCGCCCTTCCACAGAGAGAGGGAGAGGAGTGTCAAGGTTTGTGACAACGGAATTTCTCCCAAGATTTGATTGTAACAGGATCTTGTGAGATTTGGTTACAACAAGGTCTCCCAAGATTTGGTTACTAACAGTGATTGGGGACAGAAGTTTTAATGCTTACTCCACCCTGGGGGGAAGGGGCCTGATGTGTGGTCATATAGACGGCTGCGTGTATCTCAGTAATGGAGGAGGGGGCTAGGCCCTGGGCCCTGGGTCCTCACAACAACTTTAGAAAGGCCATCTACAGAAGAGAATATAGTACTTACAATGAATTAAATTCCTCCAATAGTTCTGTGTTTTATCAAGAACTGAAAATTATAAGAACAAGTCAATATTTGAAGCATTTTGTCCTATAAGAAATGGCCTTCTCTGTCAATTATCTTCTACTTGCCATTGTGGGCAAAAATTCAGAATTCTCAATTGTGTTTATTGCAAGCAAAAAAAAAAAAAGACTTCAACGATGGTGTCTTGACTTTTTTATATCTTCTTGATGCAATAATTTGGATGCTGCAATATAAAAACTGAAGGATAATGCAATGCAATAGTGATAATTTATTTTACCATTGCATCATCCTTCTAGGTGATTCCATCATTATTCTGTTCTGTTATTTTAGTCATATTTAACTCTTTAATATAGTTGGGAATAATTAGTGATGATTAATTCCTAGGATGATGAGATAGCAAAAGGTTTCAAAAGACATAGGAAAATTAAATCACTAAGATCCCATAGTATATTGTAGATTTACAAAAGGTAAATATTTTTGTATGGATTTTTTGTATGGATCTTTTTTGTATGGATCAATGGATCCATACAGTAATTGCTAGATATAATGAATTTTATTCTATTTTTTTTAAAAAATAAAACACCTCTTTGTCCTTAGGAGGATATCTAAGAAAGATTAAAAGTCATGAAATATCAGTCCTTACAGATAGTTGGAACTACTCAAAAAAGAAACTCCAAACTAAAATTTTGTCTAATGGACTCTGACGATAGGTATGTCAAGGGTTAAAGGATCATAAAAAATTGTCAGAGTTAATGTCATGGAAAAAAAGCATTTCTTAGAGAACTGCTCTAAGTTCTCTGACTTAGAGGTCAACTGTAAGCTCAACAGGTCCAGGTTTCCAGCCCATGCTTTCTTTGTTTAAAGTGCTCCTCAACCCCCAAAGAACTGGTGCGTGTGGCTGTTTTTGTTCTTGGAGATCCCATCACTCAAACCAGTTAATTGGTCTAGGGGTGAACAGTTGACCCAGGTTTAGAATGAGTTCCTTTTTCCAGATTTTTAATCATAAGAAACAAACACTGGACACTGAAACCAAAGAGCTGGATCATAGCTAGAAGCATCCTCGTGTTCAAAGCCCTGAGTAAGCCTAAATTGTAAGGAGGCAGGAAAGAAGACACCTTCAGAGAAGTCAAGCTGTAATGGGAATGAGGCAGATGTGCAGCAGAATCCAGACAATATGGGCCAATGAGGGAGAGGGTGACAATGTGGCGTGGCTAAACTTCCTGCAGTTTGGATTCCTAATATTCTTTATAACAACACTCCTTTAGTTAAGTTAGAATTAGGTTTCTTTTTCTAGAAAACGACAGATCCCTAAAACAGATTAGTCCCATGAATGGGATAGCAAGTAACAGATCCTGAGTAAAAATTTAAAACTGGCTATGGAGTCAAGGCAAAGATGGATACAGATAAAGGCCAAAGGGGTGGACACAGAGAATTCCCTATTCCATGGAAAACTAGTAGTTGGATGTAAGTGATGGCAAAGTAGCTAAACAATTGCCTAAAATCTCTTGAACCCAAATCATGTGTTTACTAAAGCAAAGCTTTGGAAGATTTAAAAGCCATCAAATGTAAAAATGCAGAAATGTGTTATTCCTTGTGGACATAATTAAAATACAATGGCAAAGAAATACATTTCTGTACTAGGTTGTTTGGTCACAAACAGAGAGGAAAAAGCCAGGAAATTACATAACCCTATTCCATGAAGGGAAACCTTTTTGCGAAGATTGCTGAAGACAACTAGGTCCAGATATTATTTATGAGTTTGAAAAGGTCAGGAGCCTAAGCAAATGAAAGGATATCCAGCAGTAGCTAGAATACTTTGGGAAGCCCATACCTTGTCCACAGGGCAAACATGTTGGTGCCCATTCCCCCACACTCCCACCCCTAAATCCTTGTAAAACAACTTCCTAGATAGGAATGTAACCAGCGGGGGCAGAATGAGGGAGGGTATGCAGTCATAGGGGCAGGTGGGAAGAAGTGCTTCCTGACCCTGCAAGCCTCTTTCCAGTCACTTGTCCTCCTTTATTCTCTTGAGGACAGGGCCATTAAGAATAAAACAATGGGGATAAGAATAGATGAATAAAAATCCTGCAGAAATGGTCACTAGACAGCTTGGTGATGAGAGCAAGCTTACCCCTACAAAAATTCCTGGCATTACCTTTTAGTCAATGGCATACTCAAGAAAGACAATGACTGAAAGTCCATTAAAGTTCTGGGGAGTTAACACCTGAAGAACCTTAGTCTCGAAGAACAAGGACCTCTATCAACTCATGCCAACATGGTGTTGAGTCCTGGCCTCTTCTGTAGGCTCCAGACTCAAGTAGAAAAGGATTATGGCATCAGACAATAATAAGTACTTTGTGAAGACGCCTCTCTCATGTCCTTCAGAAGAGCTCAACTGAAGGATAATGGAAAAAGGAAATCCTCCTAATAGGTAGATCCTTGGACTGTCAAGACATGGCTTAGCAATTTATTCTACTGCTTAGCATGTCAAGAAGCAGACTCATGGCATTTACTGGTCTGGACCAGTGACCAGGATATAATCCTATTTTCCAAGTTCCCTCCCCACCTTAAAACCAACTTCCTTTCTAATGTAATAAAATGTGTTATTAAACTCAAAGGATTCCATTCTGGCAGGATGGTGATCACATCTGGGCAAGATGGAAACTGACTGGTGAAGAGGCATTTTTAGCTGTGCCTATAATACTGGATTAAGTTAGACAAGAATATCTTGAAGGACAAGTTTGCTGGGCAGAGATGAAATGTACTGTAGTGGTAAGACATAGCTCACACCCACTTCTTGGGAATGACTCCAAAGCATCCAGTTTTTACCAAGTGACCCCATTTTCGAGGCTTCCACAAACAGTTGTGCAAGGCTGTGTGTACATGGCATAATTCTATGAAGAGGTCCTGTCCCTTCATCCTGGCCACAACTGAGTCAGATCCCTGATTTCAATGAGTGAGATTCAGTCTCTAAAGAATATGAACTAAGAGACACAAAGACTGAGGTAAGCAATGGTCAAACTTGTGACGTTTTAGAGTTGGGTTCAGAGTGGTACCATGGCAGCTCAAAGGCATGAACAAGCCTCAGTTATGGAGACAAGGCTGATGTGTCATCCCATGTGGGAAAACAGAAATGCAGAGGCTCTCAGAAAAAACATTCCACGGAAAGAGAATAAAGCAGATGCACAGATGACTGCATAAGACAGAAAGAAAGAGACACAGAGGGAGAAAAAGAAAACAAGGAGGGTAGAGGACAAAGACAGAACCAGACACAGAGAGACAGAGAAGCAGAGCCAGAGCCAGTTGGAAAGAAACACAGAGAAAGAGATTAGCTGCTTGGTAACTTTCTAGATCCCACAATGTCCAGTTATACTTCCTACAATTAAGTTTCAGATTTACGATTCTTTAAAAACTCCCCTTTACAAGCTATTTTGGTGGAATTCTGATTCTTGCAACCAAACAATTCTTGACCTAAATAGCTACTCCATGAACAATTTCCTACCTCACTGTAGTTGCATCTTTTAAATGTTTAGTTTGCAACTCTGGCAATATATGTACTTTCTAACAGAAAAAAGACACTGTAAAAAGGTGAGGATTTCAAGACAGGCACTATAATTTGTATCACCTACTGCCCAAAGACAGACCTGGTTTTATACAACAGCTAACATTTATTGAACAGTTCTCTTGAGCCTGACTTTATTTCAAAAGTTGTACATGCATTGACTCACCTATTCTTCATTACAGCCAATGAAGTAGGTGCTATTATCATCATCCCCATTTTACACATAAGGAAGTTAAAGCACCAAGAGAGAATAAGGAACCTGTTCAAGGTCACATACCCAATAAGGAGCTAAAGTTGTAATCTATGTACAAAAGAATTCTATTGCTTATTTATGTTAAAATTGTCTGACACTTGAAAAATAAAAAAACAAGCTTATACATGCATTTAAAATTCATTTCAGTCTAATTTTTGCTGAACGCCTATTATATACAAAGTACTGTAAACTAATAAACTGGTTAACACCAATTTTACAAATATCAAGTCCTTTTAGTATCACTATCCAAAATAAATCTTCCATTCTGTGGTCCACAAAAAAAAAGATTGTACTTTAAAATTAAGTTTTTTGATTTCCAAAATACCTCCTTTATAAAAGAAGGGAATAAGTTCCAATATCTTATTTTTAATGCATCACTATCTCTAAACTCACTATTTGAAGATTACTTGCTACAAACTAGACTCACATGAAAATAAACCTTGACTTCATAAGGAAGTCTGTGTTGATAAATACATATCCATTTAATTAATTAGAGCATATGTTAATGAATGTATACAAAAAAGTAAAATGACAAGGATGAGGGGAGTTTTTCATGGAAGGTGGTGAGTTGCAATAGATTCTGCTTCTCTTGATTTTCTGAGCAGGGCTTGTTTGAGGGCACTAATTTTCTCATCAAGTTCTGCCAGTGAATAGTTCTGCTGTAAACAATAAGAACACAAACTGCTGAATAAGACTCTGAAGTATCTTAATACAGAAAAAGTACTACATGAACTGTAAATATATGACATCCAATGTGGTAAAATGTGGTTTTTCTCCTCATGAGAATAGTTTTTAAGCTGAACAACTATGTGTGCTGACCATATCCTAAATGTAAAGGGAAAAATTAATAAGGCTTAAGTATGTCTTATTTTTCTCTTTCCTAATGACTAAGCTCTCCTAGGCCTTCTGTACTTTGAAAGGATCATAAAAACTTTTTTTACCTGACTATTCTCATAATCAATGGTTTAAAAAAAATTAAATTTTAGGATTAGTTTAAGTGTTTAAAATATCTAGAAATTCTCTTTTAAGGGATCTACTTCAACCATCTATTTCTGAAAAAAAAAGTCTGCTCTCAATTTACTCAAAATTTTACAGTATAAAATATAAATAATGTTACCCTTAAAAAATACACAGACCCCCAATTTTTTTTTCCCCAACTTTAAATTTACATTACCACCATTAAAGACTAGCAAAACCTTTAAAGACTAGCATTAAGATTCAACTAATTAATGAAGTGCAGCACTTTGGACAGGGGTGGGCTGAAGTTAACCTCTGCCAAGCATCCTTTATTGATTTAAATGCTGTTCAATAGTGGTGTCAGCAAAAGGTGAAGGGAATGGAGGAGAGATTTAAGTCTTTTGAGCACTTAATTGTTAAGCATTTTGTAACTGATACATTCTTCTGTCAAAAGTAAGATAGAGATTTTTATATTTATTTGACCCATCTGAGGTCACTCCATTCCCTTAATAAAATTATTTCTCTAATTCTAGTACATTAGTTTATACTGTCTTTTTCCTCAGTCCTAAATTCTAGGATATGAAGTAAAGGCAAACTTAGGAACTTTTATTAATATGAAAGGTATTAAACTAATCCAACTTTCAGAAGCCAAAATGAAAATGCAGTAACTTAACTTACCTGAGGTGGTTGAACTTTTCTTCTTTTTCCAGAAAAATTCTAGATTAGAAATAAAATTTTAAAAAGGAAAAAAAGGAGATGGGGATGGGAGAAGTAATGAATTAATCAATGCTTAGATTTTCATTTAAAGAATACAGTACAAAATATGGAGAGCCTTTGAGAACCCTGACAAAAACAGAGCCCAGAAACAAAGCTCACAAACTCATTAAATACTGTCCATAACCAACATCCACCTTCTTATACTCTGGAAGTTACCCTCCAAAGATGATGATAACAAAAGTACACAGTAGTTACATTGCAGGAACGTGTTTGTTCCTGGCAATACATACTTTCCCATTAATTACTAGATTCTAATGAGGCTGAGTGACTGCAGAAAGAAGTGCTCTAGGGATTTTCTACTTAGTTTCCTTCTTTTTTGTAACATTTCCAACCCAGGATGATAAACAAGTGAAGTAGCAATAGAGGAAAACAGAATTTTGTATAGCAGGCCAAGGGGTGTGAACACACACACACACACACACACAGGCCAAGGGGTGTGAACACACACACACACACACACAGGCCAAGGGGTGTGAAAACACACACACACACACACACACACACACACCCCTGACCGACTATAATGGACACTGGTTCCCAAGGCAAGCAGTTATCTACTGCTCCCATATGAAGCCACGTGACTCAAGGAAATGCTGATCTCAACCCAAGCAAAGCATCTGGTTTTGCCAGTGACTGGAATGGACATAGGCCCAATTCTGGCCAATAAGTAAGGAGAGGTCTGCTGGAGAGGAGAAAGAATGCTTCTGTATAAAGCTTCCTCACTCCTAAGAAAAAAGTCCTCCTTTGGACACTCCTGTATCTGGATAGGCCACCTGGAAGTGCTGTAGATGTCATCTATCTGGGGGAGAAATCAACATCAAGCAGAACTAAGAGGGTAAAGAACCTAAGTCTTTGACAATCATGATTTAGCCAATGAATCAATTAACCCTGAAGATTGCACTAGCATCGGACTTATTTTATAAGACAATTTCCAAACTGTTTAAGCCAGTTTGAGTTCAAATTTCTATTACTTGAAATGGAGAATATTCTCACTGACAGGCTGCCAAACCTTTTAAACCTTATCTAATGAGTTATTTCTAGATTTTGTTCTTAGTTTCACATCATAAGCTTTTGAATAATAAATTAGTAAATTTGATAATGTGTGAACAAAAGTGGTAAAGCTTTCTCATGAGCATTTCTGACCACTTGGATCTGGAAGAAAAGGTTAAAATTCACATTTTCCTTTGTGTCAAAAGCTGATTCAGAGACTATAGAGGTATGCATCTTATCAGTATAATTATAATAAATGGGAAATCATTATGCATTGGAATTATTAAATATGGAAAAAAATACCAGTCAAATATGTTCCTTCCTTTGCCAAATTGCCAGTGGGCAGGTAAGGGCTTAATATTTAATTTGGTCACTTTTCAGTCTCCTACCTTCCCAAGAGGTGGCTTTTTATACACCTGATGAAAATATACTTTCCCTTGTTCTCCTAACAATTTAACCTGTAACAATTGATAAGTTTCCAAATCATTGAATAATAAGATTATTACCGTATCATGAATCTAAAAGTAAGAATGAGGAGAATAAAGACACAAGTGGCTCAATGACTTAAAAATACATTAAAATGTGGTCTTTGGGGTTTATTTTAGGCCTGAGAAAGATATTTTAACAAGTAGAACATTTAGAAACATGACTTCTAGTGTGGGCACCCTGAACTAGTTTTAAAATTTATTTCTTAGGTACAAAGAAATCTCAGTATAAAAAGTGGAAATTTCAATAGGTTTTGGTACCTGAGAAAAAAACATCTGAGAGCACAGCACACTAAAGAAACAGCCAGAGAGAGACAATTCAAGTTTCTCTTCTCTTCCATTCCTTACCTTAGCAGGTAATTTAGAGCTGTAATGCCTGTGTCTGATGAAAAGGTGATTAAATACACTCATACACAGACATGTACACACACACACAAAGATCCAGGGACGCTCTATTCTAAGGCAACTCAGGGGTGAAGAGGTCTCTTCTATGACTATCCCCTTCCTCACTTCTAACCAGCTGTAAAGGACTGCTGATTCTACAGATGCAGTGTCCTAAATGTTTCTTCCCGAATAGTCCCACTGCCTTGATTCAGACCTTCATTCGTCTCTACCATGGACAATGACATGTTTCTAAACTCATTTCCTTGACTCCCAATTTCTCTTCAACTCAGACTTCATAATGCCACCAGACAGGACCTAAATTACAAGTTACCGTTAAGATGCTGCATGGACAGTACTTTGGAACAAACATAGCACACCTGCAAAAGTCCAGTAATTAACCATCAGCCAAGTCCTATCCATTCATTCGCAGTTAGTTGGTGCCTACTACATTCTGTGTGTTCAAAGATGAACAAGACACAGTTTTACCCTTGAGAGGTTCAAAATACAGTGTGAAAAACAGATGTGTGAACATATAAGTAACAAGTGCTATAAAATGAACAAAGCGATGTGGAAATATACTTGTGAAGCAGGTTATACTTACAACTTTCAACTGTCAGAATTTAAAATCAGTAAGTAATTCTTTGGAACTACTCATAATGATCATTTGGTCTGTTAGGCCATGCTTAACATTTTTAAAGTATTACCACATTCAAATTTTTCGTTTCATGTGAATGATAAAGACATTAAGAATTATTACATTAAAAGGTGCAACAAATATTAACCTTTGTTGTAATTCCTGTTTTACGTACATTAACTTTTTTTTTTTTTTTTTTGGATTTCTACATCTTTCATAAAATGAAAAGAACTTCTGACAATCTGGATTTGTTTTTTGAACTGAGTACTATTTACATCTTTTTTTCTGTTAATGTTTGCCTTTTCTTCTCTCCTTCCTTCCTCTTCTTCTCTCCTTCCTTCCTTCTTCTCTCCTTTTTCATCCATCTCCCACCTTAGTATTAGATAAACCTTTCTAAACACTGCTTTCATGAGTCACTCCTGTCAAAAGCTTTCAAGAGAGCCTCCCCGACAAAATACTTTAAACGTTAAACTATTTGGCATAGCATTAAAAGTCCTCTACAGTCTGACTACTTCTAGCTCTTTAACCATATACTCTTATGTACAAAAGGTCCCCCAAAAAAACAAGATTATGGTTTTAAGCGCTTGTTCTTTTGTTAACCAAGTCTAGTAACAGATATATGTTAAGCTTTCATAAATCAGAATCAGAGAGAAGAGATAAATGATGGAGATTTCAGTGGAGGCCTCTGATACTACCACATTCTCTTGCAAGATCAGCTCCATTATTAACAAGAATTATTTTAACAAGGTATGAAATTGAACTAGAAAAAAAAGCTTTCTGGAGATTACTTAATGAAAGCAGCTCAAATGCTATGAAAAACTTAACGGTAGGTTATTGCAGGAAAAGTCATAAAATCTTCACAAAGTTTTCTAGGAAGATACATTCAAACAAATATTAAAATCATAAAAGTGGAAAGAACTTTGTAATTATGTAATACAACCAACAAATTTTCTAAAATTAGATAACTAAAGGCCAGGGGAATTGAGTGACTTATCCATATTTATACAATTAAAATGGTGTCTGAAACTAAATAAATGAAAACAGCTAATATTTTTTGAGGTTTTACCATGTGCTAGGCACTGTGCTAAGTGCTCAATCAGAATCATCTCATTTAATCCTTGCTTCAATCCTTGTACTTTTATAAATCTCATTTTACATTTAGGGGAATTAAATCACTAAAACCCTGCTTCTTGGGTTTTGCCATTTAGGACATGCTGACCTGCCTTCTTGCTCTGGGAATACTGCTTTTCTGTACCTCACTCTAATATCCAATGTATAATTTTGGAAAGATTGCTGCTATATCTAAAATAAACTTTAAATATATTTTTACCAGTTGACATATAATTCCATGCTAATATAAGAGAAAATATTTTCCCTAATTTTTCAGAAACAGAAGTCTTAGTAAAATCTCCCTTTTATGTTATTTTAGTTCTTTCTAATATGGCATTGCTTTAAAAAAAGAAAAACTCAAGAAAGGCAGTTGTTATACATAATCACCTCAAAAGACCAAGGAAAATAACACAATGAACTCAGGTTTGCTTGTCTAAAAGATACTTACCAGCACAACACTGTTTTGTAATGTCCTTGGAAAAGAGGTATGAATGAATGAATGCTAAAGTTGAAATAGACAAATATAGATTAGTCTTTCAAGGTCTGGTGGTTAAGGTAAAGAAAAGGGTAGAGTAGCATCTTGAGGTGTTTGTTCAGTATAGAGAAATGTATCTGTATGAGCTAAGGGAAGGAGTCTGCGGAGAAGGATTAAAGAGACAGAAGGGATAACTGATAGGGCAAAGACTCAAAGGAACTCTCTGTTTTACACAATAGCAAGTTCACAGTGACAGAACTGACCACTATCCAGGATGATTTATTATGCCATGAAATTGGCTTAAGTTTAAGAATTTGGATAATGTATAACAAAAGTATCCCTACATTAAAAATTATGAATCTGTAATACAATATTTAGAAGCAGAATTTTTAAAGAACTAGGTTACCCCCTCCATAGGACTATGCTCATTCATTTTTTGAATTATTAAAATAGTGTTTCATGCATAGCAGATCAATAAATGAACTGTTATACAAAGAATCCTGAAATAAAATAACATTTTTGTTTTTTTTTTTTTTAAAGGCACTTATACTTACTAGTGATTGAAAATATTCAGGAGAGATACCTTCCAATTCAAGGATTTTATCCTCAAGTTTTTTAATTCTCTGATAAATGTCTCTTGGTACTGGACCACCTAAATATATTAAAAAGAAATTCTGAGAAACCATTGACTAGTTGTCTCTTCTTATAATTTTTACTCTTAAAATATCATGCAAAGGAATGGGAAATACTTAAACTTAAGAAAATAAATGAGCAAAAGTAAAACAGAATGAAATCCTTAGTACGCATGTTCATATTGTACCCTATAGGAACCTCCTTTCCCCAAGCCCCAATGATGCTTCCTACATTGCTAGTTTTGTTTTATGCTACATTCATTTTACAAAATGTTGAATGGCTCCTCTACAGAACAATTTGTATTTCTGATAGGCGGTGACAGTTACCTAGGAGGAAGAAAATGCATAGTGACAACTGACAATCAATTCAGTGGTTTTAATATGTGATACCATTATTTTCCCTGATTTATATTTCTCCTCACATGCCATATTTTCTCCTTTACCCTAGAAGAATGTTAAAGAAGGACTTTACCACAATTCTAAACTAATAAACTTTCTGGGGGGGAGGAGAGGATAGTAAATTAAGGTCATTCAAATTTCAAGTTTATGATTATACCAAGAATCCTTTTACTTCTCACCACCTCCCACTGAGAACCATTCTAATTTACACTCCCACCATCTCTCTCTTGGATTATCACAACCTCCAAATTGGTCTCCCTGCTTCTGCCTTGCTCCCAGAGTCAATTCTCCACACAGCAGCCAGTGATCCTTTTAAAATTTAAGTCAGATCATGTCACTTCTCTGCTCAAAACCAATACCTTCCCATCTCACTCAGATTAAAAGCCAAAGCCCTTACAATGCCTTACAAGGCTCTACACAATCTGGATTGGACATTCTCCCAATCCTCATGTCACTCTATTCACTATCACTATCTAGTCACTCTGTTCCTTTTTTCTATTATTCACGTAGGCCAAGCATCCTTGAGGTTCGCTCTACCTCCATATTCCCAGTGCTTGCTCTCAACAACTTCAAATCCTGGCTCAAAAATTACCTTATCAGTAAGGCCTTCTATGACCAACCTTATAAAAATATCAGTGCTACCATCTCACTCTACCCGACACACCCTTTTCTCCTTCCCTTACTTTTCTCCACGGCATTACCACCTCCTGGCATTCTGTGAATTTGGTTTATTTACTATCGGTTTCCCACTCTAATGTAAGATCCTTTTCTTCACTGTGTATGACTGTGAAGCTCATGCACTGCATCAATCTACAAAACATTAGTTGATAGACTACAATGCTTGGCACATAGCAGTTGCTCTGTATTTACTAACTGAATTAATACATGATTAGACAATCATTAAGCAACTAAAGCAACTAAAGAATATCGACATTTCATATCAAAAGTATCAACTTATTAAATATAAAAACTCTAGAACTATGTTTCTTTTTTGAGAATAAAGTTTTTCTCTTAAGACCTTGATTGTAAGGTAAAATGAGTAACTTATTTAACTTTGCTCTTGCTGCTCCCTTTACCTAGAATGTCCTCTGCCTCACCTCTGTACCTTTCAATAGCTAGTTCAAGCTTAACTGGGTCAATGAAGTGCTGCCCGAAACTCTTCATACGGAGGCTCCCTTGTGCCCCCACTGTATCCGTCCTTCATAGCTCCTTTAACATTCCATTTCAATATTAATGTGTCTTTCTCCCTCTACTAGATTATAAAGTATTTGAAGCCAGGGACTATGACTACATTATCTCACTATCCTCAGTGCCTAAAATAGTACTTGGCATATTGTAGGCAGTTAACAAACATCTGCCAAAAGAATTAACTACTTGATCCTACTAAGGACTTAATAAACCAATTAAGCCTTTTATACAGTTGCCTTCTAAATCCATTGACTTCTGGGGGAGGGGATTAATTTTTAATGCTAATCTCTCATTACCTTCAAACACTTATTCATTCTCTTACCCTCTTCTACCGCCAAATATTCCAGGTAAACTGGACTCGGAAATTCCCAGAACCCTATTTTGTGCCCGTGCTCTTCAGAGATACTGTTCCCTCCTTTTGGAATGCTTTGTTCCTGCCTACTAGAAAATTCCTACTAATCCTTAACTCACATGTAATTTCATCATGGATGCCACACCTTCAATTCCCCTGAACAGAGCTGAAAACTAACTTCGTGTCCCCGCTGTACTTTGCACATATCTGAAAAGGTGAAATGAGCAGTCATTGAACAAATATTTGAACACTTACTTTGTGCCACACACTGCACTAGACACAAAGTAATGGCCATGAGAGAGCAAGTTCTGCTCTCACTGACTCTACTACCTAGCAGAGAAGACAGACCTTAAACAAACAGAGCTGTGACAACTGCTATAAAGGAAGGAAGGGAGCACTACAAGCTATGAGACTATATATACAGGGAACACACACTGGTCCAACGTCAGAAAGAAAAAGTTTCCATAAAGGCCCTAAGGCAGCAAAATGCGTGGGAGGTGAGATGTGGCTGGAACTAGAGATGTGGACCATGTTTAGTTTTCTTGGTCAAGTTGCTTTTATCCATAGCACTTCTACATACCACGTAATTTATTTATTATTTATATCATCTGTCTCCCAAACTAGAATTTTTGTTCAGATGTATTCTCAGCACCTAGACTAGTGCCTGGCTTATAATAGGAGCTTAATACCTATTTGTTGAACAAATGAATAAATACTAGGTTTAGTATGCACTTAAGGGCAACAGAAAATCATTAAAGAATTTTTAGCTGGGAAGTAATAAAATCTGATTTGAGCTTTAGAAAAATCACTTTGGCTGCAGGTTAGAGAATGGTCTGGAGGAGAAATTCTAGTGGGAAAGAGATCAGTTAATATCCTTCCATGAGTTCAAAGGAGAGATCAGCTAGAATAGCAGAAGTGGTGGTAGAAAGTGGGAAGACATTAAAGATAGATAGATGACACAATCAACAGAAACTAGTGGCTAAATGGGGTGGGAGATGCAGGCTTCAGGACTAGTTAAGACATGGGTTTGAATTCTAGTTGTCACTTACTACCTTGGGCACATAGTTCAAGCTCTTTGAACTTTTCAGTTTTTTTACTTGTATAATGATACTACATCTCACAAGGATACTGTTAAGTATTAAGTGAGTTGACATACGCTTAACACTTTCAGAATGACTGGCACTTACTATTGTTCAATAAATGTTAGTTCATTTTCCTTCCAGCATTTATTTATTTATATGCTTATCCTCACTGAGAGATCCTTGAGGGAAAGGACTGCATTTATGGACACTTTGTACCTAACACAGTGGATGATAAGAATAAGAGGTGGTTATGGTGAGTTAAGAAAATGGTGGCAGGAAAAATACTGTTAGTTTTCAGTTGTGAATTCAACAAATTGAGAATGTCAGGATATATTTGGAACCTGTTCCCATCCTGCTAGCACTCTCTCAATTTTAAAATGTGGTGAAATACATTACTAGAAAAAAAATTAAAAGATAAACCATAGGACTGTACAACAAAGTGAATCCTATTATAAACCATGGACTATAATTAATAGTACAAGTATAAAGATGTTCTTTCATGAATTATAACAAATGTACCACACTAATCCAAGGTGTTAATAGGGTGATATATGGGGGAAAAAATACACCTCTAATGTGAACTATGGACTATGTTAATAGTACAATTATAGTATTCCTTCATCAAATGTAACAAAGGTACCACACTAATGCAAAGTGTTAATAATTAGGGGCAGGGAGGATGTGGAAATGCTGTATTTTCTACATGATTTTTCTGTAAACCAACAACTTTTCTAATCAACAAAATTAAAAAAAAAAAAACACTTAGGCAAGTTTCAAGAATGTGTATTAGTAAAAAAATGAATAAAGGAATTCAAAGAAAAAAAAGGTGGTGATAAGAGTTAGAGAAGGAACAAGAACCTAAATAACAAGAACTATACATGCCTTGAGATCAGGGGCCATGCTTTATTCATTTTTATATCAATCAGGAAAATGCTTTGTACATGACAGGTACTCAATGAATAATTACTGATTAAATTAACTGGAATTTCTTTAACCATTTACAAAGGCACATTATGAGGCACCATCTAGCACTCTGCTTACCTGTCTGTAATCGCAAGTGAGCCTCAATATTTTGTAGTCGTTCTTCTACGGCCTGATTACCACAATCTCGAAGCATGCTGTTAGGTTTATGACCCAACCCTTGAACTCCTTCAGGTCTAGTCTGTGGTCCATAGGTATTCACAACTCTAGAAACTAAGTTAAGAAACTTTTGAGCTTATAAAAATTTATATTTCAAATATCAAAACTCCTCTCTCCTTAACAGTATTTTATATTCTTCTTATAAAAGACCATCTAATCACAAACCCAAGAATGAAAAAAGGCAAGTTTTGTTTTGTTTCGTTTTGTTTTAAAATAAACAAATTTTGGATGGGAAAATTATTTCTATTCCATAATCTAGAATAAATTTCTATCAGTGATAAAGATATCATGTGGTGGTTACTTACCCTTTACATGACTTTTAAATCCGGGGTAAGGGGTAAAAACGGCATCAGTTCTTGCACAACTATTTTCTAAGGAAAATTTAGATGAGTGTACGTTTAAATATATTACATATTCAAATGTATGAGATTTTGATAAACTTCCAATGTTCAGGTTAACATGTTAGTCATAATAAGAGAATATAATGTTAAATAATCGTTTAAACTCTAGTGACTTTTATTACTCTCTAAAACTTATTATATATCTAACCTTATCTAATTTTCAGATTATAAACAGAAAGAGTCTCAAAATTTAGGGGCATAGTTTAATATAATTTTTAATAGGAAAATCAGATCTCTAAAAACTCAACTGGGCTTTTGGAGAAATGACTGCTAGGTTATAGAGTGTGTTTTAATTCTAAGTCAGAGAGAGTTCACTTTACTTTATCATAGAAATGGAATTCATTGTTTTTACTGAATATCTTTTAAAAAAATTCCATTCCAGCATCTTTGATTTTACTTACGGATCAAATTAGTGAACATCTAATAAAAAGGGTCTAAATTACATTTAACACCACTTTATTTGGAACTCTAACATAAAAAAAAAGAGCTTGAAACTTCAGTTTGATATATCCTTTCCATTTTATCTAGATTTCCAATGCTAATTTAAAAAAAATCCCTAATCACAAAAAATGCCTACCTCTTCCTATCCTACTCCCTTTCAAAAAATGCAACTTTAGGAAAGATATGCTGTGGAAATTTGCTACATTTTTCCCCCATCTGGAAGGTACAGTGAGTTTCTTTAAAATTAAATATCAACAAATAAATTACAATCAAGGGAGAAACTTGGAAAGATGATAACATGATACATAAACATTTCAAATATCAAAAAATAATATTTAAAGTATTAAGTAAAACCTGCAAAATTTCCTATAAAATTCCTTTGAATTACTTTATAAAAATGGATGATAAATTAGACACTGAAATAAAATTATTTTCCCCCCTATAGAATTTGATTTTTTTTTTTCAATCTACTGTTTACATTTAGGTCAAATTGAGAGGTAGTAAAAGGAATACACTAACACATTAAAATACATTCATTTTTTTCAGTCTAAGTTTTCTTAATAAAGTAGTATTACTGATAAATTTAATTGTGAATAAAATTCCAAATTCACTTATCATTTATATCTAGATACAGAAAGTCATGTTCTTTTTTTCTTTCTTTCCTCTTTGAGACACCTCAAAGTGTGTTTAAAGGGCCATCATTTTTCTAGTGTCTTTCTACCATCTCATGGGGCTAAGGTTAAAAAAAGAAGCTATCATCCATTCCAGAGCTATATTCTAAACATATAGATTAACTGACCCATCAGTGAGAAATTCAGTATGGTGTAAGGACAGTGAATGAATGAGTGCTAGTCACTCTCCATAGCAATTCTTGCTAGCACTGTTTTGAGCCAGCAAGGGATTGAATGGGCCAAGGAATCCTGCTGAGCATTTCAATTCTTGTCAATTTCTATCCCCTGGTGGTTTATATAAGAGTTAGCAGGGAGAAACAGAGGAATAACATTAGTGACACATGTGTTTTGCTCCTTCAACAAACCCTTCTCAGGGTTTCTTGCACATGGATTGTAGTATCTGAGATTTTTGCCACTGATGCACTTGTTTCTGAAAGTTAACAGGAAAGTATAAACCAATTCAGAGATACATGTGCATAATGTTACTAGTGGAAAAAGCTGCATTTAGAACCCATCTTGAGTCTGTATTATTTCATTATTCAGAGAATCAGTGTATCAATGTGCTATGAGTCACTTCTAGATTCATCTGACAGTTTTGTGTTTATATTAATTAGCCAAGAGATATTAGAGGAAACAAGAAAAATGTTCATTCCAATTATGAACTCGTCTCCATAATTTTTTCTAAGAACTACTTGTTCTGATTATTACTATGATGCCAGAGTATGATCTATGGCAGTGCTTTGCAATATTCTGTATTCTGCAGCGTATCTTCAGCTCTCTAGCGTTACTATAATAATCAAATGGAGAGGGAAAGGGGAGAACCTGAATGGAAAAACACTAAAAGTATGCATTGTGAAGAGAAAAGGAAAGAAACTGTAAGACACCATGGTCTTCATGACAAATTGGTTGTATCATGTCATAAAACATTTCAAAGAGCTCAGGAGTAGTGAGAAAATTGCTCCCTCTTGAGGAGGATCAACTTCACTAAGTTCATTTTATATATTAGCATCATAATTTCATAAGTACAGTTACAGGCTTGAAATTTATACAGCTCAGTTCCTTCTTACTAGTAAGACCAAGCCACCCTGCAAGCCACAGTTCACCTTCATTTTCTAAAAGGAACTTTAAAATAATCTTTTGTTTCATGGCAAACATTAGCATTTATTTGTTTTTTGTGTAACCAAAATGGAAACTGTTTTTGCGATATAGTTACAGAAGGAAATTACAACTGTCTTGGTTTCCAAATAAACCTGTGAAATAAAACAAATTGTGTTCTTAAATTTATTCATTTTTTTTAAAATGAAAGATCTGAGCAACTGTAAAAATTGTGCTTCAAGTCCTGTGAAAATTAACAACTTCTAGGTAGTTACCTTGATTACAATCAATAACATTGCAGAATTCCCTGACGTTGTTTTCATTTATTTCAGCTTGCTTTCTTTCAATAAATGCAGATATTCGTCTGTCAATCTACAAAGAACAAAATGCATGTTTTAACAATTCAAAAATAAGATTTAAAAAAATATGAACCCACCCCCACCAAAAGAAAACACTCCTTACTTCTGCTTTTCCAGCCTTTATTTGAACTATTTCTGGATCAAAATGGATCTGTATTTTTTTCACATCTCCTAAATCACAATCTTTGTGCTTTTCCTCCTTTTGTAGGTTGCCAAGTGGAAATTTGGCACTCGCTTCATTCTTGTTGCCTGTTTCTGTTTTTCGTATCTCTTCAACAGCAGTTGCAGTCTCCTCTTTAATCAGAGGCTGAAGTTTTGCTAAAAAAGGCTAAGAAGAACACAGTTCCACCTGTTCAGGTTCAAACTGTTCAAAATTAATTACACTTTTAGCGTATTATAGAAATTTCTAAGTAAATGCAATATTTAATATCAATTACTAAATATAAAAAGTTGGCAAATCCAGACATATAAAGCTGATCACATATAAATGCTTGTTATTCTCTGCTATTGTAACCATTATCATTTGCTATAAAAAACCTGAGGAAATTTAAATTTTTCTTTGAGGGAATAATTCTGTCACTCATCTTTTATTTTGTGCCAAATCAAAGCCTTGGGATCTAGCACCAATGCCACTTAATTAACATGTCATTCAAATGCCTCCTCAGAACACTAAGGCTTAGTGTTTTTCCTCCTTAACACAAGAGCCAGTGCTCTCATCAGCAAAGCCCTGCATTACCACTATATCACTGGAGATTCTCCACTTGAAACTGCAGTTGGCCAAAGTGAATGAGAGTGCACAGACATGAAATATATAGGTGTTATGCTGAGTGAACACTCAGGCTTTTCCTGACACAGGGTATCTTCTTGGGTCATGAAATTAAATTTTAAAAAAGAAAATGAACCAGGGAAAAAAAAAACCCTACCAACATCCATAGCTGAAAATAGATAGATGCCTGTCATTATACTAGGAGGGTGAAAAAAGTCCTGCTGGATAATGTAAATCATATTATGCCACACACACACACACACACACACACACCCCACACACATACACAACAACCCAACGATTAAGTCTTGCTTGAGTTCTGTAGTTCACTGCTTCTGTCCTATAAAACTAGGGTTAACTATTACTTCTAATATGAAACAGAGTTAAATTTTCCCACAAAGTCAGTCCATGTAGTAAAGGATGGGCTGAAGTTAATGTCTATTGCATTAATCAAAATGGACTGACCCTTATCAATGTACCAATAATTTTTTTCATACATACAATTTTGCTTCCACTGTCTGCTATATGAAATACTCTTCTGAAACCTTATAATACTTTACTAACAGTTCTTCCACTTATCTTTTTGACACTACACATTTTATACTTTGATTAGAGATACACTGTAAACTTACAATTATAATTGCAGAGATGTCCAAGGTCATAATACTGTTCAGTTATTGAACTTAAATATTAAAAAATATAACAACACTATTGCAAATAATAATTCCATGTTGACTTCTGATATAAAGGATGAGTTATTTCAAACTATTAAGAAAAAGAAAAGATAAAATAGTGACTGGCTACTTACTAAGATGAGACATTAATGTCATAGAAATTACTTTTCTTTTTAAAAACTATACTGAAACTGTTTAATTGCAATAGACACTCCAGGATGTGTCATGCTGGGATAATGCCACTTCTTGAACCACTGAAAGCACTCCATGAGCCTCCAAACTCACCCAAGGCATGGAATCATTAGCATAGCATGACACACACCTGCCGTGTCTTATTGCTTAATTATAACCCACCATAGATGGAACTGTACTGAATTTTCAATGCAAGTCTAGAATTCAACAGAACTGCATTCATTCACTCTTCATACTCATATCCATTTAAGGCTATATTCCCATAACTGTCCTGATCACTATGTAAATTAATAGATCTGGAATCTGAATGTAACCTTTTATTAATAACATTATTAATATAGTGTTAAGATAGAATCGAAAAATACTCCAGTT
Source organism: Choloepus didactylus (assembly GCF_015220235.1). NCBI lineage: Eukaryota > Metazoa > Chordata > Mammalia > Pilosa > Megalonychidae > Choloepus > Choloepus didactylus. The sequence goes on from NC_051310.1 coordinate 171,696,153, forward strand.
TGTAAGTTAATCACAATTAATTTCTATTCTCAATATCGAGTTAACATGTCTAACAACAAATTTACCTGTAAATATAAAACATGTTGCTCAAGCGCACTAAAGAGCAGTGCAGGCTGGAATGTCGAGATACTCTGGAGTTTCTTCCAATCGACTGTAATTTTCACCACGTCATCTCTGAGATTAAGCTTCAAAAGGACAAACCAGCAACATCACAAAAATTACACAATTAAGCTGTACATATAGGGATGTCACCAAAATAAGATTTCTATAGAAGAGTAGTAACACATGCCTATTTTATTCAGTTACCGTTTTTAATCTCACATTAAAATACTCTTCCTAGTTAATACTTTTAAATGCCAAGAAAGAAATAGATTTTCGTAAAAAAACAGAATGACATTTTGTTCTTATTCTTGGAATTGTGTAATAGGGCCATCTTAGAGGTGAAACCATCCGCGAAAGATCTAAAAATCTTTGGATGAGATCCAAGACAAGCTTGCCCTATTCAGAATCCTACTACTTCTAGCTCAGAGCATTAAACAGGAGGCACGAGTGTTTTATTGAAGTTCTAATATGCACATTTTCTTTTGTTAGATAAATAAGACATAGTTACCAAAAACATATCATGACTCTATGACTTCTGAATCATATTTTTGTTGTTTCCAACCAAGATTATCCTTATATATTATAAAGTCTAGAAATAAATGGCAACATGTTTATCTACTCCAAATAAAAATTACACTTATCTGGCTGTGGAAATCTGAAATTGTAAAACAAACACTTTTCCACAATAGTGAAATAAATGGCAGAGCCTGGATGGAATGTCAAGATTTTTTGTTAAATACTATTTTCTAGTAAGGTGTGTGGGTTCATTACGTGAAAATTTCTTGTAAGTTGGCTGTGTGTGATCTATTGGAATAAAATTATATCCCAAGCCTAGGCATAAAATTAATATCAAAATCAATGAAAATTTTAGAGTAAGAGCCTCTATCTATAGTCTTTTGAGTGAATAAATTTGAACCACTATAAACTTTTCTAGGGGCAGGTGTTTATACCATAAACATGTACCATATGGTACACACAACTTAATTATATTAATTTATCACAAATCTTTGATAAAAAATCAGTCATGTTTTCTACAAAATAAAAACAAGTGTTGCATGAGTTCACAAACAGAACTTAAAAGTTGTAATTTTAACAAAAAGATAAATCACGACACAAGGAGCTTAGAGATCCAAAGTTACCAATAAAAAGGCACTAGACTGAATGAATACTACATGACAGAAATTTATTGCACTTTGAACATGAGATCAGAAAAATTTCAAGTCAATATTAGACAAATATAAATATAATGAAGTTTTATGTAGATTGCACTGACAAAAATTAATTCCTTTTAATTTTTAATTCTTTGATGCCTATCAAGGTTTCATTACATAGTAATTTATATTATGTAGGGAAGTAAGCTATTATTATACTTTTACAGTCCTCAAAGAAATCTATCACCTATTATAGCGAATTTCTGCATACAGTTGAGGATAAAACAGGCAAATCCTCAACCAAAGCAAAGCATCAAATTTGCTAGATATAGAAAATAAATCTAAATGTTTGGATCATATTCTCATTTCAATTCAACTGAATTATATCAAACTTCAAGTGCAATTAAGGATACTTGGTCTTTTAGGAAAACCATATAAAGCAGCCACAAATTAACTTTAAAACTATCCCAATATATCAACTACTCATTCAACAAATCCTCTATTAGTAAAATGAATTCTATGCATTTTTACCCCATATAAACCATTCACTAAAAATCTAGATTAGTCTGTTATTAATATAGACCCTATAGATATGCATTTTCTGTGAAAACCTTATTAAAATTAATATGAAAATCCAAGTTATCAATAAATAATTCTTTAGCTTGGTAAAACGGGCCACCAGAGGCAAGAAATAAGGTTAAAATTAGTATGTTTTCCAATCTGTGGGTATAAAATACTGTTTAACATTTAGTTTTATGCTTCCTATTGAGGAAAACCAATAATACAACAATACTATACAGAATGAACTAAAGACATAATGGCATACATTTTTAAAATCCTTTAAGCTTGTTGCAAAAGGAAATAGTTACTCCCTCAAAGTGATTTTTATAAGTATAGTACTCTTAAGTTTTTGTTCTAATCTTAACAATACATCTCAAAATATAAAAGAGAATTATCAAAGTGGTTAGGGTTTAATTGAGCAGACAGTCTTATTTTTTGACACTTGAATAGAAGATCCCTTCACTGTATCAGGCAAATTCACCAAATATTTACTTTAAACATTTTTGATAGGTGAAACTGTACATTTTAATCACATTTCTACCTATGCCTACAGAATACCTAAATGTTTAAATTTTTAAATGTTTGAAAAATTCACTATGCAAAATATTTCAAAAGAAATGTTTAAATCATTTCTCAATGTTAATTTTTAAAACTATTCATTACTGAAACAAAAACATCTTCTGTAATAATAGGATAGCATAAACTTTTTTCATCCTGACATTAGAATGTAAATAAACTTTAAAGTTCCAATATCCACGTCTTAAAAATAAAAGTTTCTCTTAACTTTTAAATCATTTAAAGGACTTGGGTCATAAAACAAAAATGTTAATAATAATTAATCAAAAGTTCCCAAGTCTTTAAAAACATTTTTTTTTGGTGAGTTCCTGGCAAACAAACGACTTTAAAAGTTGCATTATGCCTTTTTGCAGATTCCATTAATAACTGTTCCATTACACCAAACTGAAGGTTTAACTTTGTAAGTCATGACATACACATTAGAATTTTTTTAAATACTGAAATAACGTTTTCAAAAATTGTTTCTCCATACAGCTAAGGCCTTTAAAAATAATTTTCACAAATCACTCCATTTTTGTAAGACTTCACCATTATCCTCGACACAAATGCCTGCTGTGTCTACTTTCACTATATGCACTAGTTCCAGTCCCAGAACAAACTTTTATAGCTAGAAAATATTCTAAGATATAAAAGAATTTCCTTTTAAAAAGCAAGCAAACATTTTCAAGTTGTTTTTCATTTAAAATTTATTTTGAGTTATATATCATGAAATCAAACAGCGAATTGATCCGAATAGTTTAAAGAGCCCAGTTTTTCCAAACCCACTTCATGACATTTATGCAAAAGCTACTTGTCAACCAATTAAACTAAATAATAAAGAACAGTTCTGATGCAAACAGGATCAATCATGGACAACCCATCCAACTTCACGCTAGAAGTGTTTTAGATTAATTCCTTTTATTCCCCTCCTCGTTCGAAAGGGTAAGAAATGCACAAGATGGCCAGAAGGAAAAAGGAAATAAAACCAAATGACTCATAAGAGCAAATCACCCAATAAAGGCAGAGAGAGCGCTTTTCCAGACTCTGAGGCCGCAATGACCAACCAATTTCTATAATGAATTGGAAGAAAAGGGGCCCTGAGCGCCAGGTGCCTCCCAAATACTTGAGAAGCTTTTCCGAATTTTCACTATTCAACCAAGCCAAGCCAGCTCCTCCAGGGAGCAGGATTTTCATTTACACCCTCCTCCCTCGCTCGTGGAGAAAATCTGGTCTACAACCAGCTCTGAACTAAGCCGGTACGGCGTCATCCTCCCTCCGACCAGGCTCAGGTTCCTCCCTAGGCAACCGCTTGTGGGTCAGAGTCCCCCGAGTCGGCAGGCCTCGGAGACCCCCCGCGCTCCGCTAAAGGGAAAAAACCCGGGAAGGGGCCAGATGGTTCCCACACCTCTATAACCCCAGGCCACCACTCACCTGTCCAGCCAAGGTGCACAGGGAGCCAAAGATTTCGCAGAGCACCTCTCGGGAGAGGTTGGGGCTGCAGTTCTGCTGCAAGCTCCTGTCACCGCTGCTTGGGAGACTAAGTTCCGCGGCCGCAGCCATGACACTTTCGCAGGCTGCACCCACCCCCACCACTAGCAAAGTGCCCTTGCTACGGCCCCCTCCCTCACCAGCTTTCGTCGCTCTGAGATGACGTAAACCACCGCGTCTCGTTTAGCTCGGGGTTTTTCGGTCGCCACCCTCTCGATGTGACTGACAAGTACGGGCACCAATCAAGTGATCAATCACTGTAGCATTATGTCTACGACAGGGAGTGGGCGAATGACGATTGACTAGCGTCAGGTTGGATGCTGTGTTTTGGACGGTGATTTGGAGCCGAGGTCTTTTAAGGGTTAGCGTAATACCTACCTTAATCCTTAAAACACTGTTTATAAGTGTTGGTAAAGAGAGAATTCTTAGATGGTAGAATTTGAGCTCCAAAATAAGTTGAAATTTTAACGTGGCTGTGTAGTATGGAGAAATATCTCTGGTCAGGGATGGAGCGGCACCCACGCGTGTTTCTGAACATTGAAAAACGATCTTTCATACAGAATCATCATAACAGGATAGAATGTTTTCATCTTTACAATGTGTTTAAAAGTTACACAAATTCACGCCATAAATTTTCATGCGGGATAGGGGACAGTGAAAAAGAACAATAAAAGTGTCCTGTTATGCTTTTCTTTAACTATCAAGGGAATGACATTAATGACTAAATCTGCGAAATAATTTTTCAGGTTTTAAAACATGCATCAGTTTCTATTATCTGGATAATAAGGTAGAGATGTTTCTATTATCTGGGTAATACGGTAGAGATGTTTCAAAGGAGTGAAACACTGTCAGTGTTATCCCAACAGGAATTTAACGGAAAGAATTTCATGCAATACAATCTTAATACAATCTTTGAAAGTAGAAAGAGGAATTGAAATTTATCAGCCTCTATAAAGAGGTTTGAAGGACTCCATAATCTTATAAGCAAAGTCTAACACTAGAAAATTTTTTTGTTGTCCAATTGAAAAAAAGCTTTAGAAGAATTTTTAGTGTTAGGTTCTATTAAAAAAAAAACACTGAAAAAAATAAACATCAATTTAGAGATAAAAGGGGAAGGATTTAAAACTTCTAATCTAATCCATTTACAGTAGAGGAAACAATGGTGGAAACTTGCACATTGTGTATTCTTCAGTTTTAGAGTAGGCTGAATGAAAGGGGAGAAATAAGGCATCAAGAAGCTGGGATAAGGCTGGCAGGGTTAAAAAAAAAAAAAAAAAAGTCCTTTGGCTTTTCTCTAGGAGCCTCTTAATTAGGCTTTCAGTTCCAAGGACTTGGGAGATCACCAGACATCACAGGATTTTCGGAAATCTTGGCTGTTCCCTTGTTAGCTGATAAAGTATACAACTGATGATACAGCCTATGTCTAGAGACAACTCGAAAAAGACTCAGAATATCTAATCACAAACTGAGCAACTCTGATTCAAGCCACTAATCCCCAAATTAATGATTTTTTATAATGTTAGCATATTTTCTTTTCTCTGGTTCTCCTGTTAATGGAGAATAATTGCAATTGGATAAGAACAAGTTTTTGTTTCTGTAGCAAATTAGAAACCAATATCAGATCATTTGCTGTCATCTAGGTATAAAGTATTTTTTCAAATATGCAAGACACTGGTATGAAAGACATTTGGGAACATGCTTTATGTATTAAAACAATACCATCTTTAATGAGGATCTGCTCATTCTTTTTGCCATAACTGATTTTGAAATTTCAAGTTTCTCTATTACAGAATTAATTGATGGCCATTTGATTTGTACTATCTCATTTCTCAATGCAATTCTGTATTTTGATATCTAGATTTCCATTTGTATCTTAGTATTGTTTACTTACATAGTACTTGAAATTTGTTAATTCTTTCGTGAATTATTTCATCTTTACAGGAATCTTTCCTACTGCTTCCTGAGGCCTGTTATCTGCATTTTGGAAATTTTTCTTTCTTATTTTATTTTCTTATTTTATAATAGGAAATGCCATTTTAAATAGAAGAGTTTGTAGACTGAAAAGTTGTGGATTCCTTTGCCCTACACTTAAATAGAAATTGATAGATATTAATGTGTAACGAAAATAAAATGAAAACTATGATATTTAGGAAGGGAAAAAGGAAATAATTTATACTTTATAGAAGACTACAGATTATGACGTAATTTGCTAAAAAAAATCTGCTGCTTGGCAGAAATGATTCAGATTCAAATTTTGATGTTGGCATTAGCTACAGAGCTAGAAATATGGTTCTGCAAGTTTATGCCAAGAATCAGTTGGGCAGGATAGAAATTATATATGAAAATTAGGCTATCTACCTGTCTTAATCTTAATGCATTCCTGTGGGGTGAACCCATTGTTCATTTGATCAGATTACTTCAGTTAAGATGTGGCCCAGCTGAATCAAGATGGGTCTTAATCCTATTACTACAGGCCTTATAGGGAAGGCCACAGAAGGAAAGCCAGGGCAGAGCACCCAGAATTCATAGAAACTGGAAGAGAAGAAAAACGTCATCATATTCATTTCCATGTGATGGAAAAGCCAAGGACCAAGGATCACCAGAAGCAGTCCCAGAATGTCACATTCTTCAGGGAGAAAGCATCACCTTGCTGTAGCCTCAATTTTGGACTTCTCCTAGCCTCAAAACCATGAGCAATAAATTCCCATTAAGCCAACCCATTGTATGGTATTTGTTTTAGCAGCTATGAAACTAAAACACTACCTTATCAACAAAAATGTCCTTTATGACAAGCTTTGAAGGCACAACTCTATTAAATACTCCAGTGCCTTGTAAAATGCCTGAGGTATTAAATGTGCTTAACAGGAGTTTGTTGAATTAATGATAATACAGATTTTTCCTGATGCAAGAAAGGTAAAACAAATGGTATTTATCTTCTCTGACTCCTCATCACCTGCTGGTTGAGTCCCAGTGCCTTAGGATGGCATCTAAGGCCCTTCTCATGATATAACTTGCCTCATTTCCTGCCACAAACTTTCTGGTACTTAATGCTCCCCAAACTGCTATTACTTCTTAAAATCTCTGCTATTTCTTGCTTCCATGCTTTATTCATGCCCTTTGCTTTTTGTCTGTTTGGAAAACTCCTATTTAAATAGTCTTCAACCTCCAGTTCAGAAATCACCCTCTTTGGGAAGTCTTTCCACATACCCCTCTTAATAAAAGAGTATATCTTCTCCTCTGCTAAACTGTTCCTGCAACTTATTTGTACTTATTATTTTGTACTTATTATCATATTTACCACAGTGATATTGAAATTTATTTGAATACATGACTATCTTCTGATTGTACTATACTATTTCTATGTATCATGTTTCTGTACTTAAGGCTTTCCATAGTTCCTTGCAAAGAGCAATTATTCTAAATTCTTGTTGAAGTGAATTTATTTGCCTACTTAAGGTGAGCAGATTTGTGAAATGGGGGTGGGTGGGAGGTAATTGCTATTTGGGGGAAAATTGTGATAAATAGTAAGAATAATATAAACAATTCTGTGCCAGTTTGACTCTATTACGTCCCCCAAAATGCCATTATCTTTGATGCAATCTTGTGTGGGCAGGTATATTAGTGTTGATTAGATTGTAATTCTTTGATTGAGTGTTTCCATGGAGATGTGACCCACCCAACTGTGGGTGATAACTCTGATTGGATAATTTCCATGAAGGGGTGGCCCTGCCCATCTGGCATGGGCCTTGATTAGTTCACTAGAGCACTATATAAGCTCAGACAGAAGGAGCAAGCTTACTACAGCCAAGAGGGACACTTTGAAAAATGCACAGAAGCTGAGAGTAGCTGCAGATGAGTGACAGTTTGAAGACAGCCGTTGAAAGCAGACTCTTGCTCCAGAGCAGCTAAGAGAGGACAAATGCCCCAAGAGCAATTGATAGTGACATTTTGAAGAGGAGCTGTGGCCTAGAGAGGAATATCCTGGGAGAAAGCCATTTTGAAACTAGAACTTGGAGCAGACACCAGCCATGTGCCTTCCCAGCTAACAGAGGTTTTCCAGATGCCATTGGCCATCTTCCAGTGAAGGTACCCAATTTTTGATGCGTTACCTTGGATATTTTATGGCCTTAAGACTATAACTGTGTAACCAAATAAACCCCCTTTATAAAAACCAATCCATTTCTGGTGTTTTGAAAAAAGGCAGCATTAGCAAACTAGGACAAATTCTTTTCAATTAATGAAGCATATCTGTTTTTCCTCACCTAGGGAAGCAAATTCAAAGTGCTCAAATTTTTCTTGACTGAATAAATATAGCTGTCCTCCATAACCATTCTCATGTACAACGTCCATACAAATGAATTCTATCCTCTATATTCCAGGCTTTCTCATAGGCATTGGGGGTACAAAGATGAATCAGATAAGAGCCTTCCCTCAAAGAGTTCCAATTATAGTGGGATAAGCAGATATGTAAACAAATGACCATGACGTAATGTGACAGTGACCATATTAGGGGTGTACTGATTTGAATGTTTTATGTCCCCCAAAATGCCATGTTCTTTGATGCAATCTTGTGAGGGCAGACGTATTAGTGTTGATTAGATTGGAATCCTTTGATTGAGTGTTTCCATGGAGATATGACCAATCCAACTGTGGGTAGTAATTTTGATTAGATTACTTCCATGGAGGTGTGGCCTCGCCCATTCAGGGTAGGTCTTGATTGATTTACTGGAGTACTTTAAAAAGAGCCATGCAGGTCCAGACACATGCTGCAGCCAAGAGAGACATTTTGAAGAACACACAGGAGCTGAGAGTGGAGCTGGAACACAACCTGGGATTAACAGATGCCTTCCTAGCTAACGGAGGTTTTCTGGATACCATTGGCCTTCCTTCAGTGAAGGTATACTTGTGTTGATGCCTTCATTTGGACATTTTCATGGCCCTCAGACTGTAACTTTGTAACCAAATAAACCCCCTTTATAAAAGCCAATCCATTTCTGGTATTTTGCATTCTGGCAGCATTAGCAAACCGGAACAACGGGTATGTATAAAGTAATTGTCAAAACCCAGCTTAGCCCTAGGACCAAGAACATGCCAGGCACAGAGTTAGACATGAGTTTAATAGGACTTATTTACAGGAGATGATTTGTTCCATGGTGGTGGCAGGCCAGGAAAGATGGAAGTTAGCACTCTGCAAAAGCAGGGGGTGCAGGGGGTGGTATGAGAACAGAGTTTCAGTAGGGTCTTGTTATACAAGGGTGTGGACATTTGTTATCAAGAGTGATGGGGAGGGGAGTTTCAATGCTTTGTTGACAGTATATTTTGTCCTCCCCTGGGGAGGTCTGATGACTTTTAACATCTGTCCCAGTCAAGTAGGCTACGTGAAATCACTATGGAGGGGAGGGGGCCCAGGCCCTGGGTCCCTACAGTAATATAGCCAATTAGTTCCTTTGGGAAAGGGGTTGGGGTTCAATGTCAAGAAAAACTATAAAACATAGATTGAGCCTCAAATGGTGAATAGGAATTCTCAGTTTACAGAAACCATCATAAGCAGGAACTTGAGCATGCTTGATTTGTGTAGGGAGGGCACATTGAAAAGAGTAGTATGGCTAAGCCAGCTCTTCCCACAGTTTGTTCTGCTGAATGTTAGTCCTGCAAGACAATTCTTTTAACAAAAGGTTCCATTATCAAATAAGTTGGAGAAACATCACAGGTAACAGTGGACTAATTGTGATGCCGTCTCATTCAATGGATCACTACCACTCTATTTCCCATTAGCAAAGACCTCAGCATTGTGGTCAAGTCCATGAAAACAACTAAACGAGTCTCAAAATTCCATCTTTGAAGGTTTGCTTACTCGGACTCTGTGCTGGTTAGAAGCGGTTATGTACCCCAGAAAAGGTCATGTACTTTTAATCCATTCCTGTGGGGCAGACCTGTTGTGGGTGGGACCTTTTGATTAGGTTGTTTCAATTGAGATGTGACCCACCCAATTCAAGATGGGTCTTAATCCTTTACTGGAGTTCTTTATGAGAGGATAAAGGACAGAGAGAGTCCAGAGAGTGAGAAAGAAACGGAGAGAGAGAGCTGAGAGATAAAAACACCCAGAGAGAGCTGAAAAGAGAAATACCCAGAAGTCATGGAGAGGAAAGCCCCAGGAGGAGCAAGCAAGGACCCACAGAAACTGAAAGAGCCAGAACCTAAAAGCCACAAAACCTGGGAGAGAAGAATCAGCAAACCCTGGCCATATGCCTTCCCATATGACAGAGGAACCCTGGATGCCATCAGCCCTTTCTTCAGAGAAGGTATTGTCCTGTTGATGCCTTAACTGGAACATTTTCATGGCCTTAGAACTATAAATTTGTAAACTAATAAATCCCCATTGTAAAAGCCAATCCATTTCTGGTATATTGCATTTCGGCAGCTTTAGCAAACCAGAACAGATGCCGTGTACCAATTTCTGTATCATTCAAGGTTCAGTCAGGAAATAGAAACCATGCCTGTTATTTGAACAGAGAAAATTTATTACAAATATTGTTACTTGGGATAAGTTAATTAACCGAAAAGGCAACAAGGAAATAACAAAATAATAAAATATCACAGAGGTAGCAAATTCAGGAAGCAGTTAACCTCTGTAGGGCTTGGGGAACAAAAAGAAGAGTTTGGAATTATTAAAATTGAGGAGCCTGAGGAACAGTCCTATGGAATCCTCAGAGGTGGGAGTACTGCTCAGCTGGTACTGATGTCTCAAGGAAGATATGATGAGGCTGATTTGGCAAATTCACAAAACTGCAAATGGTGCATCAAAATGCTATGGGACAACATCAATCTGCTAACATACTCTAATTGGAATCCCAAAAGGAGAAGAGACAGAGAGTGGGGCAGAAAAAAATATTTGAAGAGATGATGACTAAGAAATTTCCAAAAAGAATGAAGACATCAAACCAAGAAGCTCAAAAAAAAAACAACCCAATATTAGCTATCTACTTCTGTGTAGCAAATTATTCCCAAAATTCAGTGACTTAAAACAAAAAACATTTATCTCACAGTTTCTATGGGTCAGACATTCTGGAGTATCATTGCTTGGTGATTCTCTCACTTACTCTAGAAAAAGCAAGCAAGACAGAAGCCACAATGCCTTTTAGGACCTAGTCTATCAAGAGGAAGGAACTTAGGCTCCAGAAAAACATCTTTCAAAAATGAAGGAGAAATAAAGATTTTTTTTAAGCAAACAAAAGCTAAGATAATTCATTATCAACAGACCTGCACTATAAGAAGCATTAAAAAAAAGTCCTTCAGGCAGAAGTACTATGATGCCAGATAGAAATGTGTCTCTACACAATGAAATAAAAATCTCAAAAGATGGTTGAAATAGAGATATGTAAAAGGCAATGTTTGCAAAATTTTTCTCTAAAGATAATTGTCTAAAGCAAAAACAGTGACACATTATTGTGCTTACAGCATATATAAAAGGATTGTATGGCAACAATAGTCCAAAAATTGGGAGGGAGGAATTATGAGTGGACAGTTGAAAGGTTTTACCCTATACATGAAGGAGTATAATATTATTTGAAGGTAGACAGTGATAAATTAAAGATGTTGGGACTGAATTTTATGTCATAAAGACTTAATCATCTTAATCCCTAATACTGTGGGTATGAATGCAAACCTTTGAAGATATTGTTAACTAAGGTGCAGACTCATTTGTGAATGGGATCTTCAAAGATCATATTTATATGAGGCCAAATTGAATCAGTATGGGCCTCAAACTAATATGCTGAATCTAGAATGCTACAGACTCAGGGAGAAGGCATGGCCTATCAAGACCTTGATATAGCAGTTCCAGTCTCGAAAACCATGAGACAATAAGTTCCTGTTGTTTAAGCAACCTAGACTATGGTATTTGTCATAGCAGCCCTGGAAAACTAAGACAGATGTATATTGTAAGCACTAAGGCAACTACTAAAATATTTTTAAAAGAAATCTAAATAACAAGCTAATAGTGGAGATAAGGAATCATAGAAAATCCTCATTTAATTCAAAAGAATGCATGTGGCAGCCCAGGCCTCATCCTAAATGGTGTGTAACAAACCTGCTTTAGCCAAGGACAAAGGTCAAGAAAGTAAACAATCTTCCTGGAGGGGGAAGAATGTAACCATGGATGTAAAAACATCATTGATTGTATCTTAAACACTAAAGGGGTCTTAGGCCCCTTTAATGATTATACTAGAGACCTGATGTCCTCATACTATATGGAATGTCTTTGTTGTAAAATCATCTATTGCCCCTTGTGCCCCCTGTCCCTCATGGAGTGCTAAACCTCCAGATCGGCCACCACCAGAGAACCTCTCCTGTTCACAAGTCCCAATAATCTATGTCTACTTCTGTGCCTGGTGTGTTTTTCAGTCTCACAGCAGCACCAGCCTGTTCTCTGCACAAACTTGGTCTGGGCCAGAACAGTGCAGAAAAATAAACAGAAAAGGAGATGGAGCAATTAGAAAATAACTAACAAGCTAGTAGATTTTACTCCAACTATATATAATTACATTAGATGTAAGTAGTCTAAACACGTGAACTGATAGAGATTGCCAGACTGCATTAAAAATTAAGATCTAACTATATGCTCACTAAAGAAACCCATTTTAAATAGAAAGAGATAGGTTAAAAGGAAAAAGATGGAAAAAAAGGTAAGCTATGGGAACACCAATAAAAATAAAGCTGAAATGACTATTTTAATATCAGAAAATGTAAATTTTGGAATACTTTATATAACATTAAAAGTGTCAATTCATCAAGAAGATTTAACAATACTAAATATTTATATACCTAACAACAGATCTAAAAAACCTGATAGAACTGAATGGAAGACTATATTAATTCCCGATTATGGTTAGAGACTTCACTAACCCTTTCTTGGAAATTGATATAAAAAGTAGAAAACCAGTAGGTGAGTTAATAGTTTTGGTAGAAGATAGACCAACTTAAATAAAATGGCTCAAATTTATGAGAAAGGAAGCACATATTTTTATTTTTTTATTACATAGTTATTAATTACCTCATTTATTTTCATAAATGCTTAGCTTACATTACAAATATTTTTCTTTGAAAAATCAGCCTTTACTAATTAATCCCGCATTTCCTGTTCTACTTACATTTTAAATTCAGAAGTGGTTAGTCTTTATTTCCAATTCATCTTCAAAAGTTAGTTGTTTCCAATATTGAAAATTTTGTTTTCCCAATAAATTTGCAAAATCTACATGAAGAAAACTGTACAACCCTTCTGAGAAACACAGATTAGACTTGAATGAATTGAAAGAATGCCCACAGTCTTGGCTAGAAACTAAATATCATGAGGATGGCAGTTTTCCCCATATTAATGTATAAATTTAATGCAATGCCAATAAAAACATCAATAATATTTTTCTGGAGCTCAAAAAGTTTATTTTAAAGTTAATATGGAAAAATAAAGAAGAATAGTTAAGAAAATCTAGGTATGTTATATATCCACAATACATCGCACTTATTTTAGCCTTACACAATTACCTTTTATTGAAATCAAAAAGTGAAAAAAATTAATTTATGTAACCCACGTTTCAGTTTGTTAATGCTGCCATTTTGCAAAACACCAGAAATGGATTGGCTTTATAAAGGGGGTTTATTTGGTTACAAAGTTACAGTCTTAAGGCCACAAAGTGTCCAAGGTAAGGCATCAACAATAGGATACCTTCACTGGAGAAAGGCCATTGGCATCCAGAAAACCTCTGTTAACTGGGAAAGCATGTGGCTGGCGTCTGCTTGCTCCCAGGTTGCATTTCAGAAATATCAGCTTTCAATGGCTATCTTCAAAATGTCTCTCAGCTGCTGCTCTGAGCTCCTTCTGACTGAGTTCTTATAGTTCTCAAGTAGACTAATCAAGACTCATTCTGAATGGAAACATTCAATCAAGAGGTCACACCCTAATCAAAGGTGTCACTCACAGTTGGGTGGGTCACATCTCCATGGAAACAACCTAATCCCAATATCCCACAAGATGGGATTAAAAGATCATGACTTTTTCTTGGGGGACATAATATATCCAAACTGGCATACTGCATATTCATCGTATCTGGTGTTCTTCATTTATTTGCATCGATCCAAATTTCCAACTGGTATCACTTCCCCTTTGCTTGAAGAGCTTCCTTTAACTTTTTTTTTTTTTTGTACTACATATCTTCTGCAAATGAATTCTCTTAGTTTTTCAGAAAAATTCTTTAGTTTTCTTTCAATTTTGAAAGGGATATTTGCTGAGCAAAGAAATCTTTTCTGAGAGTCTTCTACTTTCAGTAATTTAAAGAAGTGTCACCATTGTCTTTTGGCTTGCATGGTTTCTTTAGAAGTCTACCATAATTCTCATTTCTGTTCCTCTGTATATAATGACTTCCTCTGGCAGCTTTTAAGGTTTTTCTCTTTATCACTGGCTTTTAGCAATTTTATGATGCTGTGTCTTGACATTATATTCTCTAATGTTATTCTTCTTAGGGTTCATTGAGATTATTGGGTCTATGGGCTCATGATTTTCATCAAATTTAGAAAATTATGACTATTATTTCTTCAATTGTTATCTGCCCCCTCCTCTCTCTTATTCCTTTAGGACTGCAATTATACATATGTTGGACCATTTGATATTGTCACAGATATTGATGATACACTATTCATTTTTTTTCAGCCTTTCTCTTGCTGCTTCATCTTTGATAATTTCTATTGTATGTCCTCTAGCTCACTGATAATTTCTCTGAAATGTTTAATCTACTCAATCTGATCCAGTATATTTGTCATTTCTGATATTGTACTTCTCTCCTCTAGAAACTCCAGTTGAGTCTTTATTATATCTTTCAGTTCTGTGCTTGTCATAGTTATATTTCCACATAGCTTCCTTGAACATATAAACATATTTATATTAGTTATTTTAATACATTTGTCTGTTAGTTACATCATCTTTATGGATCTGTTTTTGGATCTGTTTCTACTGAATGGTTTTTCTTCTGATTGTGGGTCATATTTTTCTGATTTTTTTTAATGCTAGTCATGAATTTTACATTGCTGGACATTATTGGTTTTTGGATTTTGATGTATTCTTTAAATAGGACTTTATTCTTATATTCAGTTGTTACATATAATCAGTCCAATGCTTTTGAAATTGTTTTTATGTTTCATTATGGCATATCCAGAATAACCTTAGGTCAGTGCTAATTTAGCCCCAAAACTGAGTGTGATACCCTTCTAGTCAATGCTGCTTATATTACAAGGTCTTTCCACTCTTGCTGGTGGGAACACAAACTATTTCCAGCCCTTTATAAGTTCTGGGAATTGTTGTCCCCACTATTTTACAGCCTTGGGTAGTTTCCTCCTCACATGTACACAGATCTATACTTAGCTAGAGACTCAAGGGGACTCCTCAGCAGATCTCTAAAGCACTCTTTCTCTGCAGAATTCCCTTTTCTCTGGTACTCTGCACCAAATTCCATAAACATAAATGTGGAACACAAATCATGTATTTGTTTGTACCACTCTTTATCTGAAAGTTAACATTGTCTTCAGTTATGATTAATACCTGTAACTTTGATACCAACAGAATTCACAGATATTTTCTTATCAGATTATAATTGTTATTGCTTATCCTTATTACTATTTTAACATTACTACAGTTACTATATTCATTTCTAGATTTTGCTTTAATGCTAATATGTATATAAATATATATATATTCATTCAATACCATAATATATATATAATACTCATATATTGCTATTTGGTGTATGGGGGAAAGCCTGTGAGAATGTTTCTTGGTGTATATGGGCCTTAAGGTGATCTTTAAAAGGACTGTAATGTTTGGATGGTTGTAATTATTAATCTTTCTAGGTTAGATAAGAAAAGGGATTGTGTAGGTGAAGCATGGTTATGTATTTCCAAAGCAGCAGATGTCTAGATGCATAATCTGAAGGCTGAAGAAGGAATGAAACAATAGAAACTGTTGATCCAGGAATTAATCACAGAGTTCACTGGAGAAAATTTGTTAAATGACGTTCAAACTTCTAGGTAATGACTCTCCTGAGGAAACCTTGCCGGGAATATTATAAGATAGTTTAACATACATGAAAGGAATGTGTTCATGATGGTATGTGGTTAGTGTAACAATTTTAAAGCTCTGGCAGTGGTAGGCTTGCTATGTCAGCAAAATGACTTAGGACACAATGCACCCTCTGAAATCTTGACAATCACAACTTCCTTCTGTGGGCATGCTAGGCCTAGTGGTGAACAAAAGCCATCTGATATATCTTAAAAAGTCTTGCTCCAAATCACTGTGATCATCATGGGAATAGTAACACTAATAATAAAACTAACACTTATTAAGCACTAGCCATGAGCTTAGTTTGTTGAGCCCTATACATGCATTATCTTTTTTAATACATGTAAATGCCCATGTGTAAAAGTTATATTCTCCCCACTCTGTCATTCCCTATCCTGAAACCATTGGCTGAGACTCTGAATATCAGTGAGAACATACAGAAGGCATTTGAGCCACATGAATAGGTTATCCGGAATCCTGTGCTGCCAACATTGTACTTTACCTTTGTCCTGATGTGACCCTTTAATAAGTCACCCCCTTTACTTACACTCAGGAGACAGGCAAAATTTCAAATCTTGTGTTTTCCCTTCCTATTAATGCCCAAATCTCCAGCTAGGCCCTTTCTAGTACAGGGAAGTATCACCTCTAGACAGCCCCTATTCACTACACATCTTATTACAACACAGCACAGCATCTAAATGGGTGTCTTTACTCATACTGCGAACATTTTCTTGTTTTTCTTTTCTTAAACATATGCTAGCAACCCAGCATATTTCATCATCCACCCACTAGAGCCCTGACTGTCACCCCCATTCCCACAGCTCCTCATGTGCTTATCACTGAGGGCAGAACACTGGCACTGAGGAACTGACTAGCAATTCAATTAAGAGACTATAGGTTGATTTTGTCTTAAATGTGTAGGTTATCTTTTATTTCCCTTTGCATACTTGAATTTGAAGATTATTTAAATATATACATTTTAATCTTATGTTTTTATGCACATCCTTTTTGTGGCATGGAGAGAAAAGCATGTTTTAAGTTAGGAAATTAAGAAAATTTTATATTGAAATGATACTGGCTTAACTACTACCTGATTTTCTTGGTCTCAAATTACATTTTGTGCATAAAATATATTAGCTTCGACAGAGAGCTAATACCATTAATGAACCAGGAATGCTGTAGACATTGATTCTCAGTTTAGCCCAGATACACGTAGTCTCTGGCATTTCTGACATCCTAATCTTGCCATTCTAGCCTGATCTCCCAGCACTAATCCTATATATGCATTATCTCAGAATATATATTTTCAAGTACAGTTTGACCAAACTCCTTGTGTTCTCTTTAATTTTTACTGATTTGGGGGCTTTCTTTTAAGGATTATGTAATGGTTGTTGTTGTTGTTATTTCCCGGGTGTCTAGTCCAGTGTTAGATATAAAATACTTGCTCAATAAATAGGTATTGAATTAAGTTGGACTGCTTTCTTGATAAAGTCAAACAATTTCCATGGGTTTATATAGTTTACTCAGTATTTAAATAAGAGAGGTTTATTTCTGATTGCTTTATTATATTTTCAGCACTCCCCTGGTCTTACTTCCCAATAGTTTATTTTTAATCCAAAAATTATTTCCATCTATTTAATCTCACTTTTACCTAATGTGCTGGTTTGAAGCTGTTATGTACCCCTGAAAATGCTATGTTCTTCTAATCCATTCCTGTGGGAGCAGACACTGTGGGTAGGACCTTTTGATTAGGTTGTATCAACTGAGATGTGACCCACCCCATTCAAGGTGGGTCTTAAGCGTTTACTGAAGTCCTTTATAAGAGAATAAATGACACAGAAAAAGCCTGGAGAGACCAGAGAGAACACCTAGATAGAGCTGATGGAGGAAAGCCCTGAAGATGCCAAGAGAGGAAACTGAAGGAGCCACTGAAGCGAGAATCTGAAAGCAAAGAAACCTGGGAACAAAGGACTAGCGGTTGCCAGCCATGTGCCTTGCTATCTGACAGAGAAACTCTGGATGCCAGCAGCCTTTCTTCAGAGGAAGTATTGTCCTCTTGATGCCTTAATTGGGACATTTTCATGGCCTTAGAACTGTAAATTTGTAAACTAATAAATTCCCATTGTAAAAGCCAATCCATTTCTGGTATATTGCATTCTGGCAGCTTTAGCAAACTGAAACACCTACCACTGTTTTCCCTTTTCCAATTCAGATTTCTATATCCTGTCAAACATTTGCTTGTCAGTTTCTCCCCTGGATTGTGGGGTTAATTCTACCTACTTCATAGGGTTGTTGGGAATATAAAATTAGACAACATAAAAAATTTCCCAGTGTGACTTCATCAGCATGGTGACAAAAGATGTCTCCTGAAAAAGTCCCCTCAGAGAATCAGCTAATAAAAGTACAAATCCCACTTGCTTAGAAGTCTGGAGGATGGTAGATACTGGAGAAGGAGTCCACAAATGCTTAATCAAAGAAAAAGAAAAATATCAGGTAGAAAATTTCCATCCTGGCCCTGTGTCCTAGTTTGCTAATGCTGCAGAATGCAAAACACCAGAGATGGATAGGCTTTTATAAAATGGGGGTTTATTTTGCTACACAGTTACACTCTTAAGGCCACAAAACGTCCAAGGTAACACCTCAGCAATCGGGTACCTTCACCGGAGGATGGCCAATGGCGTCCGGAAAACCTCTGCTAGCTAGGAAGGCAGCCGGCGTCCGCTCCAAAGCTGTGGCCTCAAAACGGCTTTCTCCCAGGATGTTCCTCTCTAGCAAGCTTGCTCCTCTTCAAAACATCACTCTCAGCTGCGCTCAGTTCCCTCCCCCGGAGTCAGCTCATTTATATGGCTCCACAGATCAAGGCCCACCCTGAATGGGTGGGGCCACGCCTCCGTGGGAACATCTCATCAGAATCATCTCCCACAGCTGGGTGGGGCACATTCCAAGCAAATCCAACCAGCACCAAAAACTTCAGCCCCACAAAACTACAAAGATAATGGCATTTGGGGCACACAATACATTCAAACCGGCACACCCTGCCACTCTAAAATTCTCCCCCTCACTCGGTTTCTCACAGTTTGGGAGTTGCACAGAGGCAGCTCAAGGAGTGGGTCCCTCCCACAAGGGAGGCAGACTATAGAGCCTCTCACAGGACCAAGTTAGAATCCTTGCATCTCCAGGCACAGGGACTGAAGACTGCTGAGACCCAGGGCAGGACACAAGCCTCTAAGTCATGCAGCATACAAAAGGGCTCCCAGGAGCGTATAAAAAGAGAGACCACAGCAGAACTGTTGGTAAGAGGTGCACTCACTGAGTGCAGTTTCTGTTGGCTGAATTACCTAAACACTAAACAGGCTGTTCTGGGGTGACCCACCTTCCTGGATTGACCCTATCTGGCTCCCCAGGGTGGGATACTCTAACAGGGAAGAAACTGGAGGCAGAAAAGTTTCACAGAAAAAAAAGGGGCTGGGTTAAACTGAACTGCTATAAGACAGGGCAGCTTCCAGAACTGAAAAGTATAAGAAAAAGGGGCACCAAGTAGGGGAGAGAGTATTTAAACAAATCACCAGAGCTGGGGAGAAAATTCTACGCAAAAACGAACAGAACAGATGAATATTCCCAGATAATGAATGAGTGAAAGGAAAATTTCTTCCCAGGGGTGAAACAATTGCTCAAAAAGTACAATCTTAAAAATTATACCACATACCTAGGGCAAGAATAAAATGAAAAAGAGCTGAGAAAATCTGAGCAGGTTAACATGGGTGTGGGAGCCCCAGGCCCAGGGCCTTCCCCAAGTGCCTTGAAGACTGTGCACACAGCAGTTGGCTTGACAGTTAATGTTTGACCTACTCCCTCTGTAAAATCAGGCCTCCAGTGCTAAATGTAATCTGTAACTACTGCCTCCCTGAAACTCCCTGAGATACTGTTATATACAAGGTAGTTTATAATCCTCTCCTCCTTCCTATGTTGCAAGACCCTCACTGCCACCTTATGCTCTCATACCCACTGGAATGTTGAGCCCTTATAACCAACTTATTCAGCCCCCCCAAAATGCAGAGTATCTTCACCTTGAGCTCGGAACCCGCCACCATTCAGAGCAGCTCCTGAGTCCATTCAGAGAAGCTCCTGAATTCAGGGCAATGTGACCCACTTCCCACCCTGTTGGTAAGCCCCAAAATAAAAGCTCATGACTCAGAACATGTGTGGTGCTTTCTTTAGTCCTTTGGCTACAAAAGCCCTCTTGGGCCATGACAATGGGCTACACTAAAGGTCTAGAGTACATTGGACCAAGCATCAAAGAGAACCTTAACAGAAAGCCAATCAACACTAAAACTCAAGACTTGAAGGAACAACTGACCTTCAGAGTTAATGACCAGACATCAGCAACAAAATTACAAGCCATATTAAGAAACAGGAAGATATGGCTCAGTCAAGGGAAAACATTAAATCTTCAAAGGAGACACAGAATTTGGAACAGCTAATCAAAGAAGTTCAAACAAATCTCCTAAATCAATTCAAAGAGATGAAGAAAAATATGGATAAAGAGCTAAAGGATATTGTTTAGGTTTGCTACCTAATCAAAAAGTCCCAGCCACAATCAGTCTGTCCCCACAGGGATGGGTAAAAGAGCATGGCATATTCTGGGGTAAATAACAGCTTCAAACCCGCACTCTCCACCCTGTGGACCCCAAAAAGACATGTTCTTTACATATGCAAAGTACATTCATTCATCACAATATCACAAAAGCTTAAATCATTTCAGTAACAATAAATAAGTACAAATTCTTATCAAAGTCAGTTACAGGCATGATCTATCCTAAGGCAAAATTCTCCTCTGGCTGTGGACCTGTGAAACTTAGAGCAAGTTATCTGCTTCCCTTATACAAAAGAGGTACAGTCATAGGATAAACATTCCCATTTCCATAGGGAGAAATTGGAAAGAAAACAGGGGTCAAAGGTCCCAAACAGTTCCACAAACCTGCAGAAAAAACTTCATTTGATTTCCAGGTCTGAAAGTCATCTATAGAATGATGTTTTATCTTCAAGGCTTAAGAGAGCATCAGTCCCATCCTCTCCAAGGGCTTATGCAATGGCCCTGCTCTCTCCAAACACTGGGGTGAGGATTCCAACATCTCCAAGCATTGAGGAGACCACCATGTTCTCATCTCCACTCTCTTCAAGCATCAGGGTGGCACCCAGCTTTTCCGCCATATCCAGGGCACAGGCTCACCCCTTTCTGAACAGTGGAGTTGTGGCCAAGCTCCCTCTAATCCCCAGAGAATGTGTCCCACCCTCTCTGAGGCCTAGGATGGAAGCATTCTTCCAGAACAGTGGAGTGGCCAACCTCCTCTTAATTCCCCAGGCATCTGAGGGCTCTTCCTGAACCATGGGGCAGAAGGCCCACTCTCTGCAAACTTTGGGGCAAACTCACCTATGGGGCAGAAGGCCCACTCTCTGCAAATTCTGGGGCAAACTCACCCTTTCCATGTGCATGGGTGGGTCTGCTCTCCTGACCCAAGGTTTCTTGACTCCAGTCCTTAGCTTCCATGGTTCTGCCTTTGAAGTCATTTTTCCTTCAGTCTGTCCCTTTTGGTCCAAATTGGCAGTGTTTCTGTTCATACAGATCTCACACCTACAAAAAGAATACTTGTCATTTTCACAGGCATCATACAGGGGTTTCAACTGTCAGACAATAGGACTTTCCACAGATCCTTTCTGGATAACTCCAACTCCAGTCCTGAATTGCACTGAGATGGCTGACTAGTTAAATCCTCACGTGGTGCTCTATTCTCTGGGGACTTGCTTTCCAGAAACTCAGAATTTTCCAAACTATCAGTTTCTGGTTTCCCAAAAGTTCAGTTCTCAGCTTATCCCTTTTCTCTTGCATTTTACTGTAAGCAGCAAGGAGAAGCCAGGATGCACTTTCTGTATTTAATTTGGAAATTTCTTCAGCTAAATATTCCAGCTTGTCTCTTTCAAATTCTGCCTTCCATCTGACTTCAGGTCTCAGTTTTGCTAAATTCCTTGACACTTTAGAACAAGGGTCACATTTCCTCCAGTTTGCAATGACCCATGTATCATTTCTAAAGCCACATCAGAAGTATCTTTAGTGTCTGTGCTGGTTTGAATGTATTATGTCCCCCAAAACTCCATTATCTTTGATGTAATCTTGTGTGGGCAGACGTATCAGTGTTGATTGGATTGTAATTCTTTGAGTGTTTCCATGGAGATGCACCCCACCCAACTGTGGGTGATGACTCTGATTGGATAATTTCCATGGAGGTGTTACCCCACCCATTCAGGGTGGGTCTAAATTAAATCACTGGAGCTATATAAATGAGCTGACAAACAGAAGGAACTCAGTGCAGCTGAGAATGACATTTTGAAGAGGAGCTACAGCCAAGAGGGACACTTTGAAGAATGCACTGGAACTGAGAGAGGAGCTTCCGCTTACAGAGACGTTTTGGAGACAGCCTTTGAAAGCAGACTTTTGCTCCAGAGAAGCTAAGAGAGGACAAATGCCCCAAGAGCAACTAAGAGTGGCATTTTTGAGGAGCTGAAGACTAGACAGGAATGTCCTGGGAGAAAGCCATTTTGAAACCAAAACTCCAGAGCAGACGCTGGCCATGTACCTTCCCAGTTAACAGAGGTTTTCCGGACACCATTGGCCATCCTCCAGTGAAGGCACCCAATTGTTGACGCATTACCTTGGACACTTTATGGCCTTAAGACTGTAGCTGTGTAACCAAATAAACCCCCTTTTATAAGAGCCAATCCATTTCTGGTGTTTTGCATTGTGGCAGCATTAGCAAACTAGAACAGTGTCCATATTTCTACCAACAGTCTCTTCAAAGCAATCTAGGCCTTTTCTATCAAGCATCTCACAATTCTTCCAGAATCTTCCCCTTATCCATTTATAAAGCCATTCCAGTATTTTTGGTATTTTCAAACCACAGCACCCCACTCTTTTGGTACCAAAATCTGTTTTGGTTTGCTAAAGTTGCCAGAATGCAATATACCAGAAATGGGTTGGCTTTTAACAATGGGGATTTATTAAGTTACAGTTAAAATTCTAAGGCTGTGAAAATGTCCAAATTAAGGCATCAACAAGAGGATACTTTCTCTGAAGAAAGGCTGCTGGCATCTAGAGTTCCTCTGTCAGATAGCAAGTCACATGGCTGGCATCTGCTGGTCCTTTGCTCCCATGTTTCATTGCTTTCAGCTTCTGTTCCATTGGCATTCTCTCTGAGTTTCTGTGGATTCTCTCTTAGCATCTCTGGAGTGTTTCTCTCTCTAAGCTCTCTCCAAATGTCTCTACCTTTTGTTTACTCATAAAGGATTCCAGTAAAGAATAAAGACTCACCTTGAATGGCCTTGGCCACATCTCGGTTGAAACAACCTAATCAAAAGGTCCTACCCACAATAGGTCTGCCCCATAAGGCTGGATTAAAAGAACATGGCATTTTCTGGAGTACATAACAGCTTCAACCAGCACAGATTTTAAGAAGACACTGGGCGAACATAAAGAAAAATTTGCAAGAATAAAAACAATGTAACAGAAATAATGGAGTTGAAAGGCAAAAAAGTGGAGATTAAAAATATTCTAGAGGCATAACAATAGTGGATTTTAAGAATCAGCATAGAAGTCAGGACAATGGAAATCATAGAGTCAGAAGAACAGATTGAGAAAAGAATGGAAAAAAATTTGAGACATGCCTCAGGGATTTGAGTAACAGCATGAATGACACGAACTTGTATTATAGATGTCTCAGAAAGAGAAAAGAAGGGATAAGGGCAGAGAGAATATCTGAGGAAATAATGGCTGAAAATTTCCCAACTTATGAAAGATATAAATATACATGTCCAGGAAGCATAAAATACTACAAACAGAATAAATCCTAATAGACCTGATCCAAGACACATACTATTCAGAATGTCAAATGCCAAAGATAAAGGGAGAATTCCAAAAGCAGCAAGAGAAAAACCAAAATTCATCACACACAAAGGATCCTCAATAAGACGAAGTTCCAATTTCTCATCAGAAATCATGGAGGCAAGAAAGCAGTAGTGCAATATATTTAAGATACTGAAAGACAAAAACTACCAGCCACAAATTCTTTATCCAGCTAAAATGTCCTTCAAAAAATGAGGTAGAGTTTAAAATATTCACAGATAAACAGAAATTGAGAGAGTTTGTCAACATAAGATCTGCCTATGAGAATTACTAAAGGAAGTTCTGCTGGTTGAAAGAAAAAGACAGAAAAGAGTGGAGAATGGCTTGGAGTAGTGTGATGAAATGAAGGTCATCAATAAAGGTAGCTAAAAGGGTAAAAGCAAAATCCAGTAATACTGTGTGCTTAATGTACAATTCTACTCTTTAATTCCTATAATTGTCAGAATACAATTGAACAAGAAAATGGCATATTTCCTAATAATGGACATGCAAAATATAAAGTGGTAAAGTGAGACAAAAACAACAAAAAGAGCAGAAACAGAGAGATATGGGAATAGAGTATGTGTAAGCTACTAAAGCTAAGTTGGTATCTTTTCAAATTGGAAGGTTATAGATATAGGTTGTGTAATTTAAACCCAAGGGTAACCACAAAGAAAGTATTTTTTAAATATACATAAAAAGAAATGAGAAAGAGGTCAGTCCATTACAACACAAAATATCAACTATACAGAAAGGAGGTTGCAATAAAGGAAAAGAGGTACCAAAAATATATATGAGATATAAAAATCAAAAGACAAAATGGCTGAAATAAGTATTGTGTTCACAGTAACAACACTGAATGTTAGTGGATTAAGTGCCCCAATCAAAAGTCACAGATTAGCAGAATGGATTAAAAAACATGATCTCTAACTATATTAGCAGAATGGATTAAAAAGCATGATCTGATTATGTGTTGTTTACAAAAGCCTCACCTTAGACCCAAAGACACAAATAGCTTGAAAGTGAAAGGATGGAAAAAGATATTCCAGGCAAATAGTAATCAAAAAAGAGCTAGGGTAGCTATACTACTATAACCAAGATAGACTTTAAGTCAAAAGCTGTTATAAGAGGCAAATAGACACTGTATATTAATAAAAGGGCAATCCATCAAGAAGAAATAATAGTTATAAATGTTTATGCACCTAACCACGGTGCCCATAAATACATGAGGTGAATACTGGCAAAACTGAAGGGAAAAATAGACACCTCTACAGTAACAGTTGGAGACTTCAATACACCACTCTGATCAATAGATAGAACATCTAGACAGGAGACCAATAAGGAAACAGAGAATTTGAATAATAAGATAAATGAACTAGACCTAACAGACATATAAAGAACACTGAACCCCAAAACAGCAGGATATACATTCTTCTCAAGTGCACATGGATCGTTCTCCAGGATAGACCATATGTTGGGTCACAAAACAAGTCTCAATAACTTTAGAAAGATTGAAGTTATACAAGGCATCTTCTCTGGCAATAATGGAATGAAGCTGGAATAACAAGCAGAATACTAGAAAATCTGCAAATATGTGGAAGTTAAATAACACACTCTTAAACAACTGGTGGGTCAAAAAAGAAATTTCAAGGGAAATCAGTAAATGTCTCGAGACAAATGAAAAGGAGAACACAACGTATCAAAATTATGGGATGCAGTGAAGGCAGTGCTGTGAAGAAAATTATAGCCTTAAACTCTTAGATTAAAAAAGTAGAAAAAGCTAGAATCCAAAACCAAACTGCACACCCTGGAAGAACTAGAAAAAGAACAACAAACTTATCCCAAAGAAAGCAGAAGAATTGAAATAACAGCAATCAGAGCAAAAATAAATGAAATAGAGATTTAAAAAAAAATTGAGAGAATTTTTAAAAACTCAAAACTTGGTTCTTCGAAAAAATCAATGAAATTGACAAACCCTTAGCTAGCCTGACAAAGAAAATAAGAGAGAAGATGTAAATAAATAAAATCAGAAATGAGAGTGGGGGCACTACTACTGACCTTAGAGAAATAAAAGGGATTATAAGAGGAAACTATGTACAAATGTATGCCAACACATTAGACAACCTAGATAAAGCGGACAAATTCCTAGAAACACACAAACAACCTATACTGACTCTAGAAGAAACAGAAGATCTCAAGAGACCAATTGCAAGTAAAGAGATTGAATCAATCATCAAAAACCACACAGCAAAGAAAACCCAGGACCAGATGGCTTCACAGGTGAATTCAACCAATCATTCCAAGAAGAATTAATGCCAATTCTGCTCAAACACTTCCAAAAAATTAAAGAGGAGGGAACATTACCAACCTCATTCTATGAGGTCATAACCCTAATACCAAAGCCAAATAAAGACACTGTAAGGAAAGAAAATTACAGACCAATTTCTTCTATGAATATAGCCGGAAAAATCCTCAACAAAATACTTGCAAATCAAATCCAACAGCACATTAAATAATTATACACCATGGTCAAGTGGGTTGTATTCTAGTTATGCAAGTGTGGTTCACCATACAAAATCAATTGTAGTACAACACATTAACAAAAAGAAGGGGAAAAACCACAGAGAATAGAAGGAAACTTCCTCAACATGATAACGGGCATATATGAGAAACCCACAGCTAACATCATACTCAATGGTGAAAGACCAAAATCTTTCCCCCTAGGAGCTGGAACAAGACATGAATGCCCACTGTCACCACTCTTACTCAACATTGTACAGAGAGTTTTGGGTAGAGCATTTAAGAAAGGAAAAAAGAAATAACATGCATCCAAATTGGAAAGGCAGAAGTGAAACTTTTGCTACAACAAAGCTACTAGAATTAATAAATGAATTCAGCAAAGTGGAAGGGTACAAGATCAACATGGAAAAATCAGTAGTTTCTATACACTAGTAATGAACAATCTGAGGAGGCAACTAAGACGAAAATTCCATTGACAATAGAAACTAAAAGAATCAAATATCTAGGAATAAATTTAACCAAGTATGTAAAGGACTTTTACACAGAAAACAACAAAACATTTGCTGTGCTGGTTTGGAAATATTTTGTCCCCCAGAAAAGCCATATCCTTTAATGCAATCTTGTGGGGGCAGACTGATTAGTCTGTTGATTAGGGTGAAACTTCTGATTAAATTATTTTCATGGAGATGTGGACTCCGCCAATTCAAGGTGTGTCTTGATTAGTTCACTGGAGTATTTAAAAGAGCTAAGAGCCCACCCAGAGCTTGCTGATGCTCAGAGACTCTTGGAGATACTGGGAGATGCAGACAGAAGGATGTTTGAAGATGCTAAGCTAAGAGATGAAGCCCAGAGTTTGCCCTGGAGAAAGTAAGTGAGATGCTTAGAGAGAAACATCCTGGAAGAAAGAGAAGAAAGAAGCAAGGACCACAGGAACTGAAAGAGAGGAGTTAAGAGAAACCCAGAGACATTTTGGAGAAAGCCATTTTGAAACGCAACCTGAGAGCAAAGGAACAGCAGACACCAACCACGTGCCTTCCCAGCTGACAGAAGTGCTCCAGACGCCATCAGCCATTCTTCAGTGAAGGTATCCTCTTGTTGATACCTTAGTATGGCCACTTATATGGCCTTAGAACTGTAAATTTGTAACCTAATAAATCCCCTTTATAAAAGCCAATCTATTTCTGGTATTTTGCATAACAGCAATATTAGCAAACTGGAACAATTGCTAAAGAAACCAAAGAAGACCTAAATAAATGGAAGGACATTCTGTGTTCGTGGATTGGAAGACTAAATATTAAGATGTTGGTTATACCCATATTGATTTACAGAATCAACAGAATCTCAGTCAAAATTCCAACAGCCTACTGAAATGGAAAAGCCAATTACCAAATTTATTTGGAAAGATAAGTTGCCAGAATAGCCAAAAACATTTTGAAAAAGAACGAAGTTGGAGGATTCGCACTTCCTGACATTAAAGTTTATTACAAAGCTACAGCGGTCAAAACAGATGGTTCTAGCAAAACAGATGGTTCTCGCTCTCTCTCTCTCTCCAAGACCAATGGAGTTGAATTGAGAGTTCAAAATAGACCTTCCCTATGGCCAATTGATTTTTGATAAGGATGTTATATCCACTCAATTGGGAAAGAAGGGTCTTAGTGCTGGGAGAATTGGCTATCCATATGCAAAAGAATGAAAGAGGACCCCTATCTCACACCATCTATAAAAATTAACTCAAAATGGATCAACGACTAAATATAAGAACCAGGACCATAAAATTCCTAGAAGAACATGTAGGGAATTATCTTCAGGATCTTGTGTTTAGGCAATGGTTTCTTAGACTTTATACCCAAAGCACAAACAACAACAACAACAACAAAAACATAGATAAATGGGACCCCCTCCTCCAAATTAAAAACTTTTGTGCCTCAAAGGACTTTGTCAGAAAGTGAAAAGACAACCTACTCAATGGGAGAAACTATTTGGAAACCACATATCTAATAAGGGTTTGATATCTAGAATATATAAAGAAATCCTAAAACTCAACAATAAAAAGAACAACAACCCAATTAAAAAATCGGTAAAAGACTTGAATAGACATTTCTCCAAAGAGGAACTACAAAGGCTAAAAAGTACATGAAAATATGCTCAACATCTCTGGCTGTTAGGGAAATGCAAATCACAACCACAATGAAGTATTGTTTCACACCCACTAGAATGGCTATCATAAAAAAAAAAAAAACTGAAAATTACAAGTGTTGGAGAGGAAGTGGAAAAATAGGCACACTCATTCATTGCTGGTGGGAATGTAAAATAGGGCAGCTACTGTGGAAGACAGTTTGGGAGTCCCTCAGAAGACTAAATATAGAATTACTATATGAGCTGGATATTCCGCTATTAGGTATTTACTCAAAAGAATTGAAAGCAGGACTCAAAACAGATATTTGCACACTGATGTTCATAGTAGCATTGTTCACAATTCCCAAAAGATGGAAGCTACCTGAGTACCCATCAACTAATGAATGGATAAACAAAATGTGGTATATACATACAATGAATATTATTCAGCCGTAAAAAGGAATGAAGTCCTGATACATGTGACAACATGGTTGAACCTTGAAGACATCATGTTGAGTGAAATAGGCCAGACACAAAAAGACAAACATTATATGATCTCACAGATATGAAATAATTAAAATAAGAAAACTCATAAGAGTTACAATCTAGAATATGGTTTACAAGGGACTGGTTGGGGGTAGAGAATGGGGAGTTAATGCTTAATTTGTACAGAATGTTTATATTTACGTTGATTGTAAAGTTGTAGAAATGGATGGTAGTGATGGTAGCACATTATTGTGAGAGTAAGTAACAACACTGAATTATACATGTGAATGTGGTTAAAATGGGAAATTTCAGGTCCTATGTAAGTTGCTAGAATAAAAATTAAAAGATAAAAAATAGGGCTGTATAAAACAGTGAACCTTATTGTGATTGATGACCTATAGATAATAGTAAAAGTATAAGAATGTTCTGTTATGAATTATAGCAAATGTAGGGCACTAATAGAAGATGTTAATAATAGGGTCATATATGGGGAAAATACATCTAATGTAAACTATGGACTATAATTAATGGTACAAATTTAATATTCTTGCATCAATTGTAACAAAGGTTCCACACTAAAACAAAGTGTCAACAATAGGGGGTGTATGAAAATGCTGGGGTTTTTTTACATGATTTTTTTGTAAACCTACAGCTTCTCTAATTAAAAAAAAAATCTCAGCACAGCAATTTGCACATATATTAAGTCTACTTACTATTTTTGCCACTTTTCCCAAATCATTTGACTGCTTTCATTTCTTTGGCCCTCATCCACATTCCCATCTTTATCCTTTGTATATTCAGTCCTGTTACTTTAGAAAAAAAGAGGAAAAGTGCACATGACACTCTTGCTTCTTCTCCCAATTTTTTTCCCTTGATTTTTTAAATTCAGTTTTATTGAGATACATTCACATACATACATTCATCCACAGTGCACAATCAGTTGTTCACAGTACCATCATGAAGTTGTGCGTTCATCACCACAATCAATTTTTGAACATTTTCATTACTCCAAAAAAAATGCATGTAAGAATAAAAATAAAAGCAAAAAAGAACACCCAAAATATCCCATCCCCCATCCTGCTATTATTCATTAAATTTTTGTCCCCATTTTTCTTCTCCCTTGATTTTTAATAGTCTCTAAGTAGAGATTCCACAACTTCCCTCAAGATTCGAGAGTGTCTTCTGGTATATATCCTGATTGACCAGCAGTTGTTTGTCTCAATATTCTACATTTATCTAAGGGAAGGCTAAACCTACTATCTGTGTTGATAAGTTGGCTTACTACTCCTAGTTGTTGACGTAATTAGTCTTCATCTCTTTACTTTGCCAGGCAGTTCTCTTTGTTGAGTTAATGCATATGAAATGCACACATACTGTGCCAGGCAAGTAGTGAGTTCTCAGTAAAGTTGGATACTGTTTTATTATTATTTTCATCTTTTTCTATGGCTGTAATGTTTAAATTTTACTGTTCATTATTTTTCAGTGTTCAAACTTACTATCTGTAATTTTTATTTTAAAATAATAAAACCATAGTATTTGTCACAGGGAAGTTTAAAGTATTATGTTTTATTATGTCATAAATGATGCAGAAGAGTGAGTGCCAAGGAAAGCCACAAAAACAATGAAAAAAAAACATACAGAGAAAGGTTTAAGAAAATAACATTTTGAAAAGAGAATGATGATTAAAATTGATGCTATTCTTTAAATATCTTATTATACTAAGATAGCAACTAATTGTTTTCTTTCTTCACCAGATATATAATGAGAAGAGAGAATGCAAACTCATTTGAGGGCTTTTGTCTTTAATATTTAAGTGAGATGCAAGGAAAACTTTCTACAGATTTCTAAGGCAGGTAAAAATAAGATCATTCTTAAAGGCAAGAAGATTGAGTACATAAAGTCAGTCCTCTGATCCAGTGGTTGATTCCAGTATTTGGTAAATGTAGCCTTGTAATCTATCCCAAGAAAGTATTCTGAAACACACATACACAAATTTTGAGCATAAAGAGGTCCAAAATATCTTTTTATTTCTACATATGTAAGAACTAGAAGTATCTCATGCAGCTATTCAAATGATATTTAAAGACTCTAACAAAAGGGGAAAATCCTTGTTATAATGTCCAAAGAAAAAGGCTAATAATCTGTTTTTTAGAGTGTTAACTGAAATACTGGAATAATGCGTATAGTAAAAAGACTGAAAGGAAATTGGCCAAAATATTAACTGTGATTGTTTTTCTGCATGTTTTCTGTCTGTTTTCCTGACTTTAACTTTCTGCAATGACTATGAATTGCTTGAAAAATCAAGTAAATGGAAAAAAAATCAGTAAGATGGTATTAGCTGCATGACTTTACTTACAAGTTGTTCAAATCAGTTGAGATAATGTATGAAAGCATGTTGTAAATTATACAATGAAATAATAAGGTAAATCATTGTTATTATCAATAACTAAGGGTAATCTAATTCATCTTTTCAACCTTACATGGAGAGCTCTCTTTTCGGTCAATTTCATCTAATTTATTTCTGTTAGTAGAAATAGGATTCCAAAACACTTGGAAAATAACCCTGAAGATAAAACAAACAAACAAACAAACAAAAAACACTATCATCTTTGTTCCCTTATTGTTTTGAACTATTGCAGTGATCATAATAAAATCCTTTAAGCTGCTTTTGCCTGGTATCCTTACATCCAGGCAGCTTATCATCCTCCTACAAAAACAAACAAACAAACAAACAAAAAACAACTATTGGGATTTAAAATTATATAGTTTTGCAACACCTTTCTCTAAAAGGTGAGTTAGTTTAATCTTGGGCAAAGAGAAGACCAAATTTTACACAAACAAATGTGTGCCTATTAAGCAACACATTAACTGCAAGTGATTTCGTATGTAAATTACCTATAATTTGAATGTAATTTTCTAAATTTTTTTAATGTGAGTAGTTCCGAAAGTTCTTTGGTGTTTAATAACATGTGCTATTATTAAGACAGTTGTGAAAGTGCAGATGTTTTGTTCAGTGCCTGACCCTTTCAAGATATTGCCTAAGAGACTGTTGTTATTTACAATTGAGGCTATTTCTGGGCCTCCTGCCTTCCTTCCTCTTCAACACAAATTATAGGTCTGAGAATTTGGTAGGCAATGGAGATTCAACTGTGAATAGGTCACACACAGAACCACCCTTGGGTTGTTCAGAACTTAGTCACAAAAGCATTTGAGTGTCTGCGTTAGCCTCGCCCTGTCCTGGGAATTTTAGGTTTCCCAAAGAAGAAGATATCCACTTGCTTGAAGAGCTTTTGAGCGCTTATCCTCTTGAATGGTATTTTTTTGGCCACTACATAATAGTTAGGTAGCCAGCTTCTTTCCTTTTAAAACTAGGAATCTGTCTAAAATGAGGAAAATCCAGGTGTTACAAAATTGGTTTAAAATAAAAGATATTAATTCTGCCATAACGAGTTTTAGCATCATGGTATAGTCAATCATATCATTTTTAATAAGCTAATGCTCTTTTGCCATATTTTCTTATAGTCATTTCAAATATGCAGATATATGGAATATGTAAATTCTTACTAGATGATGAACATTATAAATGAAACTGATATTAGCTGAGTCAGGGGAGATGGTTGTTTTATTTGTGTAGACCTCTCTGAAGGGGTCTCCCATTTATTCAAAAATGGAATTTATAGTATGGGATTTCCAAAATTTCACAATAGAAAAAAAATTAATATTGATATCTTCAATATTATTTTTATAACACTTTGCATTTAACCTTTGCATAGTTTTATGAAAGTTTAAGATAGCAGTTTACCACAAGATGTTGTCTATGGACATTCTTATTTAAATAAGAGTTCTAAAACAGGCTTATTAATGATACAACTATTTCAGAAATCATGTCGGAATGCGCTTTTGGAATAGAACAATTCAGAATACAGTAATTCATTTTTATAGGTTAGAATAAAAGGGAAATACCAACTAACAGTGATTTGGGGGAGAGAGGGCTTGCCTTTAGTGAAATGTGAAACTTGACTTTGCAGTTACTGAACCTCTATTTTTCTACCATGCCAGTCCCGACCTTCAATCACCACCCTTTCCCTGTGTGTTGTCCCTGATCCTTTTCCTGTATTATAGAGAATTTTTTAGATAGTATTCTTGGAGAAAGTCATACCACTATGTGTACCCCTGACCTCCTACGAAATTAATCTATCCTGCTCTGACTGGGTTCTCTCTGCTTGACAGTCTTGATATTGATCTCCCATTTATTCCCTAGCACACTTCCCTTAGCAGGTGCTTCACATATCTTCCTGCTCACACATCTAATTCACTACTTTCCCTTTCCATTTTCACCAGATAATAACCATCCTACTTTACTGAGAAAGTCACAGACAACTAGTTTGTACTTTCTCATTTTCCCTTGTCTCTACTTGAAAGCAGTAAACCATTACTGAGTGTCAACCATGTGTCCGTCATGGTGGGCAATCTGTGGTAGGCTACGGGATATAAAAAGTGATGTAACTGATTGATCTTTGTACCCACAGCACCCAGCACAATTCCTGGCACATAGTAGATGCTCAATAAATGTTGAAATGACTGAATGTATTAATGAAAAGATAGGTCTAGAGGTTATGATACATTAGATAGGGGAAAGAGAAAATAAGGAAGCACATAATCGATATTGTGACCTTCTCAGATTGTTTTTCCTAAGTAAAGTAGAATGGTTCCTATTTCATAAAAAAAGAGATATTTTTCATTGCCAAGACTAAATACCACATACCATCCCTTACTGTTTCTTCTGTAAACTTGATTCGTCTTTCTTAAAAGTGGATGTCTTCAGTATATGTAAACACACACACCCACACAAACCCCACCACCAACAACAACAGCAACTCTCTTGGACCCTGCTGACTGTAAATATCCTATTTCCATACTTCCCTTTGCTTTAGTGGTCTGAATTACTACAGTATGCTCATTTCCTTACTACCCATATTGCCCTTATGCATTCTGACCTCTGGTTTATTACTCTAATCTATAGCAGCTGAAGTCTCACCTATCTTTTAAGGCTCAGTTTGAGACTCATCTCTTCCACCAAACCTTCTCTGGTTCCCCAAATTGGAAGCTTCCCTGAGAGAGCCAGCATTGTCTATGCTGCTCCTATGACATATAACCTAACCCGCCTTTTTACTACTATGCAGCGCCATGGGCTTTATTTCCCTACAGCCAGGGTTCAATAAATATTGCTTGAATGACCAGTGATAAATTGAGTACCTTAAATGGGGATGGAAAAAGAAAAAATATATTTAAGTTCCCTTTTTACAAAATAAGCTTTTTTTCTATCATCACTCTAATAAACAATTCATCTTAAATCCCACTTCTATTCTTGTATTGCCACCCGAATGAAGAAAGTTGTTGGAAATTTAGCTAGCCTCAGTCTTTAGCTAGCTAGCAAAGTATTATTAGAAATGGTGGTGATGTAGCTTTAATTCCTACACTCTATTGTAGGAGGAAACTAATATCTTAATATGATATGTGCTACTAAAGACTCATTTTCGCCAATGAAACTTCAAGGGGATTGCCAGGCACCTCTAAAAGACTAGTTTTTGCACTAATTCTAAGGTGGGTTACTTAAGACTACAAATGAGGATTTCTGGTTTGTTTTCAAACGATTCTGACATTCCTCATTTTGTCATGTTTTTCAGCTGGTGCTGACATCATCGTACTCTATCAAATAGCTTCTCCATTTCGACTGAAAATGAAGAGGTTCTTGGATAAAGAACTTGTAAAAATCAGGTACAATAATAAAGTCATAATGGTTCCTGGAATTTGTGAAAATGAAATGCTGCATCTAAGAGCAGTATAAGTAATATAAGTATAACATCTTAGCCATGTAAGATCATTAGCATAAAGTAATCATCATAATTTAAAAAAGAAAAAACTCAAATTGAATCATTATTCTTTCCAAAAGAACGGAATTCTAAGAATGCTTCTCAGAAGCTCTCAGACTTAACGTGGAGCAGAAAATATTGCAATGAGTCCTCAAGAGTGAGAAATAAAAAACAGTAGCCTGTGCCATTCTTTCATTAGGCTTTTAGATCATTTTATTATTCATCACTATATAGCACTTGTATATAGTGAAGAATGTGGTCATAGAAGAATGCATCTATCCGCATATTGGTATACAAAAAAGAATAAAAGTGAAAACAAAGTAAACATACTCAGGTTCTTGTATTTCATACTCGAAACTTGAAATATATGTTCCTTTTTTGAAACAAATCAAGAAAATAATTGTATTTATGCCATAACTAAGTAAAAGCAACTCTTAAGTAGATTAGTAAAGCCAGATCTGTTCTTCTTTTGATTCACTGGAAAATACCAACAGCAAAATAATATCAAAAATATGGCATATAATTTTACAGCTGCTCCTACAAGGACACAAATGATATTTTAATATTCAGTCTGAAATAGTGTATGTAAAACTTATGGAAATCTATCACTAAACTTTGTGCTGGTTAAAATGTTAGTGGAGTCTGTGATCAGTATACAATTTCAAAATTAAATGCATAGTTTGAATTGTCAGTGGGAACCACAGAGGAGGAAGAAAAGGAATTGTGAACAACTCAACAAGACAAGATTTTCAAAGGATCTAGCGAGTATGATTCTTCACCCACCAGTTTGGGAGATGAAATGTAAAATCTTCTATACTTCTGGATAGTATATGAAGATGCTTTAATTTAGCCAGTCTGTCTTTCAGTCTTCTTGTCATGTCTTGACTTTCTGAGTCCCATCATAATGTTAGTAAGCTATTGCATCAGTCAGGATAGACTAGGCTATGCTGCAGTAATAAACCTTAGTGGTTAAATAAGACTAGTGTCTTTCTTGCTCCTGGTACATGCCTATGATGAGTTGGCTGGGGGCTCTGCTCTACCTCCATTCTTCCACAACTATTGCAGCAAGAAAAAAGTAAGATGCATATAGCACATTAGCTATTAAAACTTCTCCTGAGGAGTGATGTTTGCCACTTTTGATCACATTAATTGAGTAAAGAAAATAAAATGACATTGGCATGCTAACCTCAGATGGGGTCAAGAAGGGCAATCCCCTCATGTGCCCAGATGGAGAAAAGCCAGAAATAATTAGTGGAAAGCATTAATAACTTCCACACACACCTAAAAATGATTGGAAATGGCAATTCTAACTCATTCTGTAAGATTTGGGTATGGGTTCCTTTCTTTTCTGGTTGTAGAACTAGAAGGTTATCAAGGGATGATAAATAATTTTCTTCAAGGACTAAATGTGAGGGAATAGCATATGGAGCATTAAGATCTACTGTTTTATTATTCACTCATTTGTTTATGGATTCATGATCTTTCTTTTGCCCCCAAGGAGGCTAAAATTTGGTAGGGAATATAGGTCTTGGCCCTATGAAACAATTAGGATATGAGCCAGGCCATCATATCAATCAAGTGAATGGTGATAGGCCACATTATGAAGTAATAAAGACATACGAAGTTAAGTGAAAAATCAGTGTTGAGTACAGTTAGATAAGAAAACTTTCATGGAAAAAGTATATCATTAGATGGATATGAAATATTAGGTTCCGATTGATAGAAATAAGGAAAGGGAACCATTTATTGTAAGGAAAACAACAACTAATAGACCAGAATTGGGAATGAGCAAGGAAGAAGCAAAGATGAGGTTCGTTCAGCTGGAGTAAAAGGTGAGATTTGAGGATGAAGCAGCACATCAGGATCTATGACCCTGACCACCAGGCTGAAAAGTTTAGATTTAATCTGATGGGCAACAGTGAGAAACTATGGATTCAACCAAGTCTAGAATAAAATAGTGTTTTATGTTGCAGGAGCTTATAGTATACACCAAAAGAAGAAATTCCTAAGAGGTTACGTTTTACCACAAAAGTAATCTTGAGGAAGCTGAAGACAGGCTTCCTCTTAGCACTGAAAGAGCTTTTTAAATTTGGTAGGAGAAATAGACCATGTATTTGAGGCAAAAGTAGTCTTTGAGTAAAAATTTTCATGTATAAATTTGGTCACTGATGGAAACTCTTTCCCTAGAAATAGTTCAGAAAAATAAAACCTTCATTCAACCATCCAAAAAAGTTTTGGTTATTCTATGTGTAGACAAGAGGTTGGTTTAACTTATGTTACAATGATAAAACACAAACATATATCATAGAATATAAATATGTACATATGCCACCTAATAAAAGAACATTTTATTTCCAAATCATGAATAAAGAGGAAAATAAAGTTCACATCAGAAAATGCAGTGTTATATTTCTAAAATGTTCAAAATCTTTGATTGGTTTTTGCTCCATTTAGGCAATGTTTCCTCTCCTGACCCCAAGGGCAGAAATGTTCAAGAGTGATTACTCCCAAAATCTGTTTATGGTGAGCATTGCATCCCATTTTGCAGATTAATTAGTAACACTCAAGAAATTAATTGAAAAAGTAGATACTTTAACTCATGGTACTTGATTTAGATTACTGTATTGATTTTGTTGTTCCCCAATAGTTTTATAGTACCTTGACTTTTAGATTAAAAGTATGGTTATGAATTTGTTGATCTTTACATTGTATCCCAAGGATCATTTTTTTTTTCATTTTTATTGAGATTGTTCAGATACCATACAATTATCCAAAGATCCAAAGTGTACAATCACTTGCCCCTGGGTACCCTCATACAGCTGTGCATCCATCACACTTAATTTTTGTTCAATTTTTAGAAACTTTTCATTACTCCAGGCAAGAAATAAAGTGAAATATGTAAAAAAAAAAAAAAAAAAGAAAAGAAAAGAAAAGGAAACTTTAATCCTCCCCTATCCCTAACCAACCCCCCTCAATAGTTGACTCGTAGTATTGATATAGTACATTTGTTACTGCTTATGAAAAAATGTTGAAATACTACTAACTGTAGTATATAGTTTGTAATAGGTATATAGTTCTTCCCTATATGCCCCTCTATTATTAACTTCTAATTGTATTGTCATACATTTGTTCTGGTTCATGGAAGTGATTTCTAGTATTTGTACAGTTGATCATGGACATTGCCCACCATAGGATTCAGTTTTATACATTCCCATCTTTTGACCTCCAACTTTCCTTCTGGTGACATATATGACTCTGAGCTTCCCCTTTCCACCTCATTCACATACCATTCGGTGCTGTTAGTTATTCTCACATCTTGCTACCAACACCCCTGTTCATTTCCAAACATTTAAGTTCATCCTAATTGAACATTCTGCTCATACTAAGCAACCGCTCCCCATTCTTAAGCCTCATCCTATATCTTGGTACCTTATATTTCATGTCTATGAGTTTACATATTATGATCAGTTCCTATCAGTGAGACCCTGCAATAATTGTCCTAATGTCTCTGGCTTATTCCACTCAGTATATTGCCCTCGAGGTTTTGTCATCAACCCATTTTTTTTTAATATGGTTTTGTTCACTCACCATACATTCCATCCCAAGTAAATAATCGATGGTTTTCTGCATGGTCATACATTTATGTGTTCACCACCTTCACCATTATCTATATAAGAGCATCTACATTTCTTCCACAAGGCAGGAGGGAGAGTCAAAGAAGGTAGAGAGGCAAAAGAAAGAGGAAAAAAAAAGACAGCTAGGAAGCAGCAAAAGGAAAAATAACCTTAAATCAAAGTAGAATAAAGAATCAGACAATACCACCAATGTCAAGTGTCTAACATGCCTCCCCTATCCCCCCCTCTTATCTGCATTCACCTTGGTATATCACCTTTGTTACATTAAAGGAAGCATAATACAATGATTCTATTAGTTACAATCTCTAGTTTATGCTGATTGCATCCCTCCCCCAGTGCCTCCCCATTTTTAATGCCTTGCAAGGTAGACATTTGCTTGTTCTCCCTCATAAAAGAACATATTTGTACATTTTATCACAATTGTTGAATACTCTAGATTTCACCAAGTTACACAGTCCCAGTCTTTATCTTTCCTACTTTCTTGTGGTGTCTCACATGCTCCCCACCTTCCTCTCTCAACCGTATTCATAGTTACCTTTGTTCGGTGTACTTACATTGTTGTGCTACCATCTCCCAAAATTGTGTTCCAAACCACGCACTCCTGTCTTCTATCACCGTGTAGTGCTCCCTTTAGTATTTCCTGTAGGACAGGTGTCTTGTTCACAAAGTCTCTCATTGTCTGTTTGTCAGAAAATATTTTGAGCTCTCCCTCATATTCGAAGGACAGCTTTGCTGGATACAGGATTCTTGGTTGGCGGTTTTTCTCTTTCAGTATCTTAAATATATCACACCACTTCCTTCTTGCCTCCATGGTTTCTGCTGAGAGATCCGCACATAGTCTTATTAAGCTTCCTTTGTATGTAATGGATTGCTTTTCTCTTGCTGCTTTCAGGATTCTCTCTTTGTCTTTGACATTTGATAATCTGATTATTAAGTGTCTTGGCGTAGGTCTATTTATATCTCTTCTGTTTGGAGTACGCTGCGCTTCTTGGATCTGTAATTTTATGTCTTTCATAAGAGATGGGAAATTTTCATTAATTATTTCCTCTATTATTGCTTCTTCCCCCTTTCCCTTCTCTTCTCCTTCTGGGACACCAATGATACATACATTATTGTACTTTGTTTCATCCTTGAGTTTCCGGAGACGTTGCTCATATTTTTTCATTCTTTTCTCCATCTGCTCCTTTGCGTGTAGGCTTTCAGGTGTTTTGTTCTGCAGTTCCTGAGTGTCTTCTTCTGCCTCTTGAGATCTGCTGTTGTATGTTTCCATTGTGTCTTTCATCTCTTGTGTTGTGCCTTTCATTTCCATAGATTCTGCTAGTTGTTTTTTTGAACTTTTGATTTCTGCCGTATACATGCCCAGTGCTTCCTTTACAGCCTCTATCTCTTTTGCAATATCTTCTCTAAACTTTTTGATTTGATTTAGCATTAGTTGTTTAAATTCCTGTATCTCAGTTGAAGGGTACGTTTGTTCCTTTGACTGGGCTATAACTTTGTTTTTCTTAGTGTAGGTTGTAATTTTCTGTTGTCTAGGCACGGTTTCCTTGGTTATCCAAATCAGGTTTTCCCAGACCAGAACAGGCTCAGGTCCCAGAGGGAAGAAATATTCAGTATCTGGTTTCCCTGAGGGTGTGTCTTAGAAAATTGCTCCACCCTTTGATGCCTCGGGTCACTGTGCTTTTCTGCCCAGCAGGTGACGCCTGTTAGCCTATAATTCTTGACTGGTGTGAGGAGGTATGGCCGTGTTCCCCCAGGCTCTGGGGTCTGGTTCTGAATGGAAAGGGCCCCACCCCTTTCCTCCTAGAGAAGACAGACCCCCCAGGTGGAGGTCATTAGCATTTCAATGGTCTCTCTCTCTGCTTGTGCTGTCTCCACCCTTCTCCGCTTCACAGCCCTGGAAACTGAAAATGACTGGCTTTCTCCACTGAGCCAAAAAAGAAACAGATAGTCCCCTTCAGACCCAGTCCAAGGCGACCCTCCGACTCTCCCAGGTCAGTCATCACCCAAAGCCTCTGTCTGTTTTTTGGGGATGCGTACCTGTAGTGAGCAGTTCACACTCGCTACTTAAAACCCCAGTTGGAGCTCAGCTGAGCTATATTCGCTTGCTGGGAGAGAGCTTCTCTCTGGCACCACAAGGCTTTGCAGCTCAGGCTGTGGGGGAGGGGGTCTCACGACTTGGTTCTGCAGGTTTTACTTACAAATTTTATGTTGTGTTCTCGGGCATTCCTCCCAATTCAGGTTGGTGTATGATGAGTGAATGGTCTCGTTTGTCCCCCTGCAGTTATTCTGGATTATTTACTAGTTGTTTCTGGTTTTTTGTAGTTGTTCCAGGGGGACTACTTAGCTTCCACTCTTCTCTATGCCGCCATCTTGCCCCTCTTCCCCAAGGATCATTTTTAACCAATCTAGGATACCTGAGGATTTAATCATTTTCCAAAATTGTGTTACTGGTTCTTTCCTCATATCTGCTCCATACTTTGAATACAGGAGATCTGACAGTATGGTAATGAGTAAAATGAAAATGAAGAAATGAAATTGAAATTCATATTTAACAACCTTAAGGCAGTAGCCATTAAATTTTAATTTGAAAATGTCCTAAGAACAGATACAAACTAGTATGCATATTTTAATGTCTTTATATATAAGTGTGTGTGTGTATATATATATTATGCAATATGTATGTGTGTGTGTGTATATATATATGTGTGCTAATGGGGGCCATTAACTTAATGCAATATTGAGGTCTGATACATCCTCTTTCTGGGTGGATCAACAGAGCATGGAGATAATGTTCTTAGTCTGAGTAATTATGAAGAAACAAATAATGGCAGTTATTCTCCAGAAGTGTTTATTTTGGTGTTTCCTTCAGAGTTTCTACTTTATTAAAGAATCATCCACCCCATCAACAATTTGGCATTATTAGTCACAGATCTTAAAATGGGATGTTTGCGCGTGTGAGTGTGTGGGTGTGTGAAAAAGTCACTTCAGGTGACAAAGTAAATTCTTTGTGACTCAGTTGGACCAGATAAGTGTTTATTTCAGCCTTAGCGTGTGAAGAGGTCTTTGTGTAAATGCATTTGGCATGCCATTGAGGAATATATGACCGTTGTTATTAGACATGAGTGCTGCTATGCTATTCATACAAACAAACCAACAAACAGTCCATCGCTACAAATAAAGAGAAAAGCAAAGGGGAAAAAATCCAAAGCTTAAATCACAGGTTTTGTAAATGTTCTGCTGTTTTATAATTTCTCAGTTGAGACTACAATTTCCTTTTTTTCTTTCTACTTTTATACACACTGCACATAAGATGGACATTTGGCAAGCTATAATAGATTGCTCCTTTCCCAGGTATCTCCTGCTTGTTTCCTTTATCTGTGAATAGGAAATGGCTTAAAGGCACCTGTGTGATGAAGGTCCCAGGGGCAGCTGCCTGACTAGTGAATGCCTGATTATGTGTTAACATGCTTTGTCAGATATTGGCAGAATCTGTTCTCTTCTTTTGCCTTTTCAGCAAGGGTACCATTGACAGCCTGTCTACGCATTTATAGAAATGTTGTCCATCAAACTGTGAGGAAGGACAATAGCGTTTTTCTGTGGCCAGTGACTGTGGGAAACTTTTCTTTGGCTATTCAAGCAATTTTTGTAGCTTGCTCTGAAGAGGAGAGACTGATGAGTGCAAAAAGTACAATTAAGCAAAGCCAGACTTCAATTGAAGGCTGTAGTGTAGTCTGCTGTTCTTGTTTTTTTTTTTTTTTTTTTTTTTTAGAAGGAGGAAAAAAACCCTATGGGTTTTTACATTGCTGTGTGGCATTCAGCAGGGGGCTATTACAATCCTAAATTTTTTTTCTAGGCCACCTAATTCTAAGTTAAAATTAAATGTAATGAGAGCCACTTGGAGTTCTGAATATTTTAAAGTATAATTCCCACAGAAGGGATTCGACCTAAACTGCAGTGAGCATCAGTTGGCTAATTATAGCTGCATTTTATATTACAGCAGGTGTCAGATGCAGTCATCTCAATAAAGTCCACATAATACTCTGGGAAATAACAAAGACTTTTCTTTGAATGTGAGTACTAATTTCTGCTAGGTGTCATATGAGCCCTGATACTTCTTATTGGCATTAACAACAGCACTGCAGCACTCAGAAATGCTTTTTTGCTTGGGATGAATTGATACTGTAAAGCACTTACCAGTCAGACTTGGCAGATGTCAGTAGTTAATGCTAGTGTTGCAGAGGTTGGAATATAATGCAAAGAGTCTTATGTAAATACTCTTAGATGATGGGCTGGTTTTGAGAAGGCGCCTGAGCACTGCACTAACTCACTTAATGAAAGTTAAATAGACAACACTGGAGTATCTGCATTTACTCTGGCTCCTGCTTCATTGAAAGTCCTCCAGAAGTGAAGGGCAGATGGTAAGGCAGTAAACTAGGTGAACAAAATACACTGGACTTGGATAAGGACTTTTATGTTTACTATGCTTTCCTTGAACTTGGTGTGTGAGTCAGATTACTGAAGTGATAGCTAAGGCAAAAGCATGCCTGAAGATAAGGACTCCCATGCATATCCAACAGATTAAAAAAATTTAATTTAGAGAATATGTCTGTGATTGCAACACAGTTGGTCAATGGGCCATAAAATATTGACAATTGTTCTGTATTCCTCCATTCTTCCAGGAGATTTACACATTACCCAATCCATTGTAGTCACATTGGGTCACAACAGATGAAAGGATCAAAAGGAAGACCTTTTAAAAATCTTATTACAAAATATCAACTAAGTTATGACAAATGTGAACTCTTTATACAAATTGCACTCTGGGGTCCTGTTTCTTTATCTAAAAGAGTTAGCAAAGCAGAGGCAGTTTGTCCTTAATTTTTATCCCCAGAAGCAGCAGCTTTGGGTTCTCATTTTGGCACATTGCAGTTCATGTACATCTCATAGCAAACCCTGTAGGATGTTGTCAGTAATTAGCGCCCGTCAAAGGGTTTAACATTCATTCAACATTTATTCAATTGGTATTCATTTGAGCACTAGTAGGAGCAAAGTACTGTTAAATCCAGCTGTGGAATCTAAGATGAGCACACAGTTCCTGGCCCCAAGGTGCTGACCATCTAATCACAAAAAAGAAAAAGTCACTAGAAGCTCTTTTGAAGATTTCTGTTAATTTTTGTTTAGATCATATATGTCCATAGATTTTGATAAAGCCCTAGACAAAATTGTGAGATAGTATGAAAAGTCACAGAGAAATCATCGCAAAGGAGCACAGGTAATCTGCTAATGGCAATCATTTCCTTATAGTACTCACTCTTAATAATGCTGAAGTGTTTTTAATACCTAAAGTCTCAATTATGAATAATTTTGTTTTATTTTT
Organism: Choloepus didactylus; assembly: GCF_015220235.1. NCBI lineage: Eukaryota > Metazoa > Chordata > Mammalia > Pilosa > Megalonychidae > Choloepus > Choloepus didactylus. The sequence continues at coordinate 171,740,052 of NC_051310.1, forward strand.
CTTACATAAATGTAACATTTGTTAATTACAGAAAATTTAAGAAACACATATAAGATCCCCAAAGAAAATAATCCATACTTCTACTTTTGGTGTGTGTCAAGCTTATTATTCTTTATCCTTTCATATATTTATGTATATATACATTTTTAACTGTGGGTTCATACTATTTTGTAATAATCTTTTAATCAAGCCTTATGAAATACTTAGAGTATCTTTCTATATTATCACATTCTGCAACATCATTTTTAGTGATTACATAATATTCTAATGCATGAATGTATCCTATTTCATTAAAAATTTCCACATTTTGGTACATTTTGCTTATTTCCCATTTTTTGCTACTATAAAACACACTGTAATGAACCCCCCTGCGGCTAAGTTTTTCCTAAATCCATGATTATTTGCTTATTCCTGGTAGCAGAAATGCTGGATCAAAGGATATTTGCAATCTTGAAGTTATAATTTTTAAGACAGTTTTCAAAAAGAAGGAAAATACTTTAGTATAACATTCTTTATGGCTTTCTGTCTAGGTGTGAGATTTTAGTTGTTGATAGCCATTAAAGAAAAAGTCAAGAATTTAGTTTAAAATATTGTGAATAAAATAAGTTCTTTCAGTCTTACTAAAAAATTAATCAGCTATTATCTGATTAGTAAACAAGTGACTTCTGCAAGCACTAGATGTTCAGTATAAACTGAATTTATATACTGAACTCTAAATATGAAGGGCTTGGCAGCACAATGGGAATGTCCAAGGTACTGGGGCCAAAGTTAGACCTTTATGTGGAAAGAGTTCTGATATACATTTAAATATTATGTATATGTCCATTAATTAGTATTATACCTTTAACATAATGAATTTATTGAAAGAATTAAAAGACCATTAGACTTGGCTTCTGATTTAAGCTGTCCAATTTCAATTGGCTTTTATTGTGGCTTGGAAATCCTTTGGTACATCAATTCCTACCATCCTCCACACAATAACTATTCCAAGTCTTCTTTGTTCTCCCTCAAGCTAATTCAAAAATACTCATAAGACACAGAGAGCAACTAAAGGTATCAATTACAATGTTTTGCATTGATAGCATTTATTTTGCTTTAATAGAAAATCAGGGATAGTAAGCTATCTTGGAAATATTTTGGGGCTTTAACTCCTTTCCAAGTAGATTATTATAATTGTAGTAATTCAACTTGAAAAAATGAGAGAGGTTAGCTGATTAAATTAATCCTACATTTATCCCTCAGAGATTGCTGGGCCATTCCTACTTTGCAATACACTCAATTAAGAGTCTATATCCTACCCTAGTAATGCATTCCTTAATTTAAAATGGTCTCTCTTCCTAAATCCCTTAAGTTATTCCATATAAGAGACACAAATTGGGATGGTTCCCTGGTGTATAGCATTCCTATAGTGGGCTGTCTGGGCTACCTGCCTACCTGCTTTTGGGGAAAACCTTTCTTCCCCAACTCTAGACATAAACCAAATAGGTGCTCTTGGTGTCTTCCATGATTCTCCTTCCTAGACATGATGATTGATCCAAGAATGGGCAAAATACCTAAGCAGGTTCCACTAGAACCCTCTGGTGTATATTATCATGGGGGGTGTTGGGTAACGTCTGTCTCCTTTCTGAGGAGATCTGAGGATGTGAACCTCAGGCTGCTGGCAGCCATGTCCCTACCCTATACAGAAACTGCCTGAAGTGGGAGAGAACAAAGCTAACATGCAGGGAGAACTGCTGCATGAGGCAAAGAGCAGGAGCAAGAGAGAGAATGCATACTAGAAACTGCTGGATAGACTAACTGACCCTGGTTCTAGATATCCCAAAGGCCGGCTTTAGCCCCTTCCTTCTTGTCTTCTGGCTGTGTAAGTCAATAACATCTCTTTTCTTTCACTGAACTAATTAGAGTTGGGTTCTGTTATTTTCATTCAAAGAGTCCTAGCAAATAAACATTTAAACCTGTTTCTTATTGTCTACCCTCAGTAAAATCTGTAGAGATTACAGTGAAAACTTAGAAGTGGATTTGCCTTCCTAGAGCTCTTAGTCGGCAACCAAAGAGAAATACTTACAAAGAGTTCACACTTGCGAGTCCACATGTGACATTCTAACCTTTTTTTAGTGACTATGGAGTTCTCATTTTTGTTTTAGTTCTCAGATTAATTAATCCTCTCATTCATCTATAATTATTTATTGTTGTTTTTCCTGTGTGCAAGAGAAAGTGGTAAGTACTCTAGAGGAATAAATAAAATAGCTTTTCTACCTTCAAGAGGCTTACAACGTGGTAATAATCATGATAGCAAATGCTTACATATCTTGGCATTATTGTAATCGCTTGACCCATTAGTTCCTTTAATCCCTACCATAGGCCTAGGAAACAGAAGTTGTTATTGTGTCCATTTTATAGATGAGGAGACTGCACTACAGAGGCACTGGGTAGCTTGTCCACTATCCCACAGCTGGTAAGTGATGGATCTGGGGTTTGAACCTAAGCAGTGTGGTCCCAGAGCTCAGGCTCTTAACCTCTACTCTGTTGCCTCATTGATAAGAGAGGAAAGACTAAAATGTTGTAACAAAGTCTTTACATAAGAAAGTAAATTATAGCTATCCATTAATGTTAAGTTCTTTCTGTAGTACCAGATCTTAACTGTACTTGTATAAAATTAATCTGTAAATTGTTAGTGTTTAGCATATGCAGAAACATCTATGATACGAACATAAACAGCTTTATTTATGTGTTTAGCAATTAAAGCTTCTCCTTATGGACACAAGATTCTTTTATGTTTTCTAACATTTAAACACTTTTTTTCTGATTCCAAAAGGGATACCTTTATTTAGAATATATAGAAAATAACAGAAAAGCTTAAAAATCACTCACAATTCCATCATCCATATATATCTACTAATAAATATTTATTATTCAGTTCATGATATAATCCTACAATTCTTATTTTTGTTAGGTAAAACAGTCATACCAGCAAAACCTGTTTCTCTATTTATTCACCAAGTATCAGAATGTCTATTCCAATACATCTTATAATGTTATTATTTCAATTTAGCATTAAAGGGACATTTTCCAGTCTATTGTTGGTTTTTTGAACATTCATATTGAGACTGCTTGATGTAACACCCAGCTGCATTAACATAATTCCTAGCAACCAAAAGTGTGCACTTGTTATATACTTCATAATTATTATACCTCATTTAATTCAGTGCATATTGCTGGACACCTATAAGCAGGGTAAATAGGCCACTGCTTATTTGAGAAGCACCAAATTCCTTTTCTTCAATATTCTGGAATCCTAATAACTCAGGCAATATTCAAGAAAAAAAAACTATTAGTATTAATTGAAATCTTCTCAAAATGTCTTGCTAAACTTATTTTTTATTCCTTCATTCCAAACTTATATTTTTACCATCGTCATTTAATAGTGTCATCAGGCACTTCTCACAAAATGTAATAAACTTGACATATCTAAACGGGTAACATTAGGACTAGTTACTCTGGTGTAGGCTATATAGGCCACAGTTTTTATTATTATTTTTAATGGAATTTTATTAAGATCTATTCACATACCATATAATCCATCCAAAGTATACAATCAGTGTCTCACAGAGTCATCATATCATTGTGTATTGATCACCTCAGTCAATTTTAGAACACTTTCATTAACTCCCCCCAAAAATAATAAAAATACAAAAATAGAAATAAAAATAAAAAAGAAAACCCAAACATCCCCCACCCACACACACCCATTACTTACATATTTTTTGTCTTTATTTTATTTCTTCCTTGTCCATACACTGGATTCAGGGAGTGTCAGTCACAAGGTTTTCACAATCACATGGTCACACATTAAAAGCTTATATAGTTATACAATCATGATCAAGAATCAAGGCTAATGCATTACAGATCAACAGTTTCACATATCTCCTTCTAGCTATTCTAATACACTAGAAACTTAAAAGGAATATCTATATAATGCATAAGAATAGTCTCCAAAATGACCTCTCAACTCTATTTGAAATCTCTTAGCCATTGAAACTTTATTTTGTGTCATTTCTTTTCCCCCTTTTAGACAAGAAGGTGTTCTCAATCCCATGATGCCAGGGCCAGGCTCATCCCCGGGAGTCATGTCCCAAGTTGACAGGGAGACTTATACCCCTGGGAGTCATGTCCCAAGTATGGGGGAGGGCAGTGAGTTAATTTGCAGAGTTGGCTTAGAGATACAGGCAGGACACAGTTTTTAAATGGGAAAGGATCAAGTATTCACACTCGAGGAGAATCATTTAGGTTATTGCCAGATTTATGATCCAATCACAGTTTCTCAGATGGCTCATGGGGATTTAAAACTTCTCAGGTTAAATTCATTTAGTCTAACGAAAGCCTTTGGTGCCCTACATTGCATCCTTCAGCCTACCTCTGATTACACCTGTAGCTGTGGTGGACAGCTGATGCAAGTTCAGACTTAGGCTGACAATGTCTCACTTAAAGCATGTACTGTGTGTCTTTCAGCTTTCTGTCAGAGAGTCTTCCCTAAAGATACAGGAGCTTGCTGAGCACATTTGCAAGGGCAGCACAGAAGTGGAGGAAGTTAATGCTTCCAAGGAGTCTCCTTTGCTGAGCAGCCACCTCGATAATGCGACTTTTATTGACATTTCCTCCTTCTCTGTCCCACGCTCCCCATTCCTTTACTCTTGTGTCCTAGGATCATCTCCCAAGTAAACTACCTGCACCCAAATTCTTGTCTTCTTTGGGGGAAGGGGGAGAATCCAAACTAAGACTTTCCCTGAAACTAAGGAGCAAATACTTCTCCCCAAACCAATGTGAGTTTCAATATGTTGGGATGGGGGCTGGGGGTGGTTAGAAAGGCAAGATGGCATCTCAGTGGGATCCACTTCTGGGCTGCCCTTGCAAATGTGTTCAGAAAGCTTCTGTATCTTTAGGGAAGACTCTCTGACAGAAATAGGGGATACTTGTATCACCTTGCCAGATGTCCAGTTGGCCCCAGAAATCCACCAGTGCTACACGCTGACCTTGAAAAGTGCCTAGACCACATTCCCGGTTCTTGGCATCTACTTACCCTTGTTTTTATTGTAGGGCCGTATTACTATAACTCCCTTTGGCACCAAGGAGGAATGACTTGTACTGCTCAAATCCTCACTCTGTGACTTATTAAATAACTCTGAGCCTGTCACTTGACCTCTCACAGCCTCAGTTTCCACATCTGGAAAGGGAGGATAAAAGAATTCCAACCTCCTTCATTTGTTGTGAAGGATGAAATGAAAATCTTGTAAGTGAAAGTGCTTTATAGAAAGTGCTTTTAAACATTGGAACCAGCATATCATATTCATAAAGAACATAAGGAGTAAAACTACTTGGGTCCAACTTACTATTTGTGTAACTTTGGGCAAGTTATTCTTTGTGCCTTAGTTTCTTCATCTCTCAATGGAGGTAACAGTACCCACTGCAGAGGGTTCTTGAGAAGATTAAATGAGGTAATAAATGTAAAAAACTTAGTGCTTGAAACATGGTGTTTAATAAATGTTGTCATTAAACATTATATGAAATTTAAAAAGTTTTGGGGTGTCCAATATAAGCAAAGCTCTGTGCATCTGTGCAGAAAGCAGTATTATATATGATATAGTAATGCTCCCAAGGCATTGTGGTGAAACAAGACTATGTGTTCATTAAATTCCATTTCATTTTCTTCTCTAGTAGACAAAGAAACTGTATTTGTCACCACCCTCAAAGGTATGCTAGGGCCAAGTAACCGAGTCTGGCCAGTGGAATGTGGATGAAAGTGAGGTATACCACTTCCAGGTCTGGTCACATAATCCCTGCTTGATCATCCAGGCTCTTTCTTCCCCTTCCATGTGTTTAGAGAAGGCTATGTCACAAGATGGAAGGAACCTGGGTCCCTGAGTGACTACTTAGAGGAGATTCACCAAGGAGGATAGCAAACCTGCACTGCATCAGACTGTGTGATTAGAGTGAGAAATAAATTTGGATCATCCTAAGATACTGAGATTTTAGAGTTATTTGCTATTGCAGCTGATGTTACTTATTCTGCTAAATATAGTTATGTGCTCAAATATATACAGTACTTAGTACGTACAGAAAGTTGGTGAAGGATCGAAGTTGAGCTGGGCAGGCATTGAGGGATGGTTACTATTTTGATATGTGAATACGGAGGTTGAGCATTTAGTCAGAGAGAGATCCATGAGCAAAGACACAGCCATGGGAGCCTTGTGGAATGTAAGGCTAGGTAAATATGTTTTCCTGATTGTGGAGTCTGAATTCTCTCTGGAGAGCAGGAGAGAGCCACTGAAGGACTTCTGAACAAAGTGACACGAACAGAGCATAGCTTTGAGGAAATTAATCTATGGTAGTTTGTGTAATATAACAGTGAAGAGAAAGTTTAGACACCAAGAATCAGTTGGAAGAAATGTGCAGTGTTCTAGTAGGGAAATGATAAGGACCTGAACCAAAGTAGTGGCAGTAGGAACAGAAAAGTCAAGACAGATATGAGAGGTGTCATGTTGAACAAATGAAGAGGATGATGTGTTCTTTATTCTTTTCCCATGGAAATGAGCTTACCTTTCTGGTTCACCTCAACACATAGCAACCAATATACAAATAACCAGAGATTCATATGCAGGTACACAGTACATTCATCCTTATGGTACATTTTTTTTTGTGGGGTTCACTATAAGGCTTATACTTTATCACTCTGAAATGCTTTGAAAGGTGACCCTGGCAACATAGAAATGAGTTAATAATAGTGGCGAATGTACAAATTCCTTGAGAAATACCTATTACTTCCAGTCAACTATCCATGAAGTTGCGTTGACCCTCTAAGCATTATTGCAGAGTAGCCAATGAGAGCTATTATTATCCCTATTTTGCAGATAAGATCCTAAAAGTATAGAAGAGAGTTCTATAAACTCTCTTTACCAAATCCTGTTCATCCTCCCAGTCTTAGCTCAAAGGTCACTTCCTCCCTGAGGACGTCCCAGAGCCTAGAAGCAATCTGAACTCCCTGAGCAACTTATAACCTTTCAAGATATTTAGAACTTCTATTACAGTCATTTTTGTGCATGTTTCATCTCATTTATTAGAAAAGTTTCTTTAAGATAGAGGCTATTATTTTCATCTTTTTGTTCCCCCAAAGAGTATGATCCAAAAGTCCCTGACACATAGTAGGGGCCCAATAAATGTTTGTCGAGTTGATTAAAGTGTGAGCACTAATAGGCTCTAGTCTACTGTGGATATATTTATTTGAATGTGTAATTGGTAGTTTCCCCAAGGATTCCCTGAAGAGTGTGTTGATACCTTCGCAGCTCTTTGAAGTTCTGGTGTGTTTAATTAAATGTGTAATCGTTTTACAGTTCTTGTGCCAAGAAGGTAGATTGCATATTATAATGTATTCATTGTTCTTTCAAATAAAGAACTATCCATCTATTTAAATATTCAGTTAACAAAGGCACAAAAGATGGGAAATAGCTGGGGTTCAAAGTATTAACCACTTCCAGTCACCCTAAAATTAGATGTTTTAAGATCTTCTCTGTTCTATTTCATATTTCTACTTACGCTTTTTTCTTTTTTTTCTATCTTTCTATCTTTGCTAGATAATTCCACACAGATCTATTTTTTTCTTATTGTATTTACTTCATGTAAGAAGGTTTAAAAGAATGCTGCGGCCTGGTTTTCTGATCTGTGGTTTACCAACAGGACTTGTTTTAATGTAAGAAGAGATTCCTTACCTGAGATCAGTCAAGGAGGATAAGCATGCCTGGTGGGCACATGGATTGATGCTGCTATGGAAGCTCAAGGCTCCTGGCTCTCTTGAGGGTATTTCCTGCCTTCAATCACACAGCTGAGTATTTTCATATATAGTGGCTCAAAATAATTGACTCTAGTAGTTTTCACATCCTGGCTATATAAATCTTAAGCAAGTTATTTTCCCTTTCTAATTCAGTTTCTTCAACTGAAAAATAGAGATAATTACAGTACCTACCTATTATTAGGATTGTAGAGAGAATTAAAGTAAAATGACAATGCATGTGAAATACTTAGCCTAGTGCCTGGGACATAGTAAGTACTCAGTAAATATCAGCTATGTAGTCAACTCTTCTCCTCTTTTATTATATCAGCAATCTTGCCTTCTAGAGAATGTCATACTTCCTGAGGTCACTATGTCCAGAAAATATTTATTGTTTAACTGGAAGAGATTCTCTGAGATCCCATCCTAACTAAACCTGCAGTGTCTCTCCTGGGAGATCATAATATTTTAGAGTTGAAAGAGACTTAGAGGTCTTATAATCCAACACTGGAATGTCCTTTGCTCATTTTTGGTCTATTCCCAATTTGTTTTCAATTAATTCCTCATTTATTTGCAACTGCAGATTACCCTTCTAGGGCCATCTCCCTCCTACTTTCCGCCTATACTGGGGACTCTGAACGTCTTCCCAGCTGGTTCCAGGATCCCTCCCATGTCCAGAAAATGCACTTGCCTGATGATTGTAGGGTTTGCCTTCTAACTAACATCTTTTCATGACAGTTTGACCTCCCCTGACCAAAAAGGATTTTCTTGATGCTTGTTCTGAATTTTAAAAGCCAACATGTTTCCCTCCCTACTAAAAATCTAAGAACCAATTTTATTAAATGTTGTCATATGTTTGCCTAGTTGTCTGTCTAGTTAGGTGTATCTGAATCAGTGCTATCTCTATTAGAGTCTCCTGAAAGTCAGAGATTTCTACTTCTTTCCATTGCCTTATAGAAAAATTCTGCTCAATGACATAATAAATGCATAAAAATGTGATTCTGATGCTGGTGGTAAATACCCTGGAGTTGACTCAGACTACTATACTGTCTTTGTTTCAGCAAAATTCTTTTGGTCCCGAAGGAGATTTCCCTGATCCTTTTTCACTTTAAAAACAATTTAATGCACAGTTAATTTTTGTCCTCTGCGTTTTTTCAATTTTAAGAACCACTTCTTTGTGTGTGCTAATTTGTCAAGCAAAATTTTAACAAACATCTCCTGGAAATTTAGAATAGAGAATTTTGAGGCATTCATTTGCTTTCCTTGGCATTTACTTCCTTAAAGAAGTAAAAAAAATTATTGAAGCATGACTTTTTCATTCCAGAGACTGCATTGGCTATCCTTAATCAAGCTGTGCTTTTCTCAGTGTTCCCCATTTAATCTCCTAAAATACTTCCTAAGACATTGCCCCCCACAATGGAATCAAAACTAAATGGTCTGTAATTTCCTCAAGTGTTCCCAGATCCTGTTGTAAATAATGACATTGTGCTGGCCACTTTCCAGTCTGAATGAAGTGACCTTGTAAAAATGTCTGCTCACTCTTCTATAATGTCTTTTTCTACTTTCTGTAAGGCTCTTGGATACAGCTTGGCAAATACCTATTTCCAAGAAACACCATTCTTCACCTCAGTGATGTTATTTCCTTCATATAGGTACTACTGTATCCAGAGGCTAAAGGCCTTATGTTAAAAGTTAATTACTATTTTAAAATAAGGAATTATAGGTGCACTGTGGCAGAAAGCCAAGCTGGATGGTCTATGAATATATGAATTAACAGAAAGAAAATCGATTGTGGTTTTCTAAACTCTTAAAGAAAATGTTGAACCTCCATTCAGTCATCAGATAGCTTTTATTATAATTACATTCAATGCCTTTTTTAAAGAAAATAAATCATTTCCTACTTTATAATACAAATCATTTTAGGTTAGTTATTTCAAGTTGGCAGTTAGAAAAGGAATATTTCATCTTGTTGGTAAAGATAGATGTTCTTTCTGAGCAATTATGTTGTATTCAAATGAAGAATATGTGATGTTCTGATTGCACAAATCTCCCCACAAGAAAAGAATCAGGACATCTGGCAAGGCCAAGGGAAAAGCAGCTAAACTCACTGAAGGGACAGGGTACTTCTCACATGGAGACAGACTAAAAACACAAAAACCTATTAGCCTGAAATAACAAGAGCTAAAAGGGGAGAAGGAACTGGGATCTCTGAATCCCAGCTATGTGGCACCACCGGCTAAACAAGCTAATTAGCAACCCCCATTTTTGTTTATGCCCTACAAGTGCATACAAGTTTTATAAATTAGACTCAAGTATTGTGACTAATAGAAGTTAAATAGGTGGAAATATTGGTAGTGTTCAACCAGATGGCGGCGGTCTTATTATAATTTAATTTTTAAAAACACCCAAAAGAGTAATAAATTTCTGAGAGCAGTTTGAACTTCAGAAATCCAAACAGCATTTAAAGACAGTTACAAAGCTAGCAAATAGACCTGCAAAATTTTTCTTCATGAAATAGGAGCGAAATAACAATTATTTAAAATTTGGTTGTTTGGCTCTGATTTTGAATGAAGTGGTTGCTTTTGCTTGCACTTGCATAACTGTAAACATCACAAGCATCTGTGGGGGTCAATGTGTATTCATCTATGTTCCGTCAACATTGTTCAGTTCTTTTACATACCTACACAACACTGGAGACTGGCAGCAAGGTCTTATTTAATTAACTCATTAGATGACTCATCCAACACCTAAATTAACATTATTAAGTCTTTTATAATGATTGCTGGTGCACTGTAAATTAATTTTCTTACTGGCTATGACCATCATCTGCTGCTATCATGGTATTAAAGAGATAATGCCACGCACAGTAGGAAATCTCTGTTGGCAGAAAATGAATGTGGTCATCCTTAGATCACCAATTAGGAAACCTATTGTGTGGCAAAAACATCATTTCTATGCTGTAATATGATCAAATAACCATTAATTACCATCACTAGTGAGAATTGCCTTCTTTGTTATAGAAGTATTGCATTCCATATTATAGTTCAAAAATGTCAGGAGAAACCAGCAACAAAAACATCAATTTCTAAATACGATATATATAATCCAAATCATATTAACCTAACATGCTACATGTCAGGTTAAATTAGCATAAGCTTTGTTACAGGGCCTGAATAATATAGCTTACCTCTTAGCCTTTAGATGTATTGATTAAATAGGTCATCCTCACCTGCCTACAAATACAAATATAATCAAACTGCACTGTTCTCTAGGGAACTGAATAGCAAAAACCCTAAGTATCCAATCCAGATTCATGATAGCTGAAGGCTTGTTTCCTTGCTTAATGCAGACATGACAGAATGAAGATAAGCAAGTTCCCAGAGGCTATCCTTACAGCTGGTGTGTGTTTGTGTGTGTGTTTGCGTCTATGTATGTAAATATGCATGCTCCCTATGGACGTGGTCCAGGAATTTTCATGAGATTCTCTGGGGAACTGTGACAGCCCTAAACCCCCATCAGAGTGTACTGCCTTAGAAGGCTTTTGAGAAAGCAGCCAGTGTGGAGTGGACTGTGCACAATTTCACTGTCCAGCAGCCAGGAATGAACAGGAGTGCAAATGTGAGGTTTCAATCTTGCTCTCAACTTAGTTCTTAAGGCCTCACTGGGCAGAGATATGATGGAATGGTCAGGAGAGGGAACCCTGAATTAAGTTGCCAGGGTTTAATCCTAGCCATGTCATCTTAGGCAAAATGCTCTAACTTCTCTCTGGCTTACATCTCCTCATCTTTAAAATATTACTCACCTCTAAAATTTGTCATGACTATATTCATTTGCAGGGAATTTCTGGTCACCTAAACACCAGAAACCATAAAATAAAAGACTAATAAATTTGATTACACAAAAGTGAAAGTCACTACAGGACTAAAGTTATCGCAGACAAAAACGACATTGAATGACATATTTATTTTTAAATAATCCAGCAGGGCAGAGGGAGCAAAGGTAATAAAGGAAATGTTTTTCTATATATTGGTAATGCTAGTATTGAGTACATAAGAAATAATTAAACTATTCTCTTTACTCTTGAGAATGTTTGAAATTTTCTGAAATAAAACATTTAAAAAAAAAAAATAAAAACACCGTAGATAATATGGAGAATAATGGAATGGGGATAAAAGTATAAAGTAGTATAAACTCTTTGGAGAGCAATTTTTCAATATCTATGAAAAGTTAAAATGCACTTTCCTTTTAACCCATCAATTGCACTTCTAGGAAATAGCCTACAGATATACTCGTGCATGTTTTCAAAGCCAAATGTATAAGGATATTCAATGTGGTTAATTGTAGCATCCAGAGGACTATTTTAGTTTCCTGAAGAAAGATTGAGGGGAGTATAGTCTCCCCACTGGTGAGAGATGTGTCGTGAGTCTAGTAAGCACACCTTGTAATAGCAATCATTCATTTTATTAGACTATCTACATGCCATAAAACTCCACTGATACTCTATTAAAAAAAGAATATTTCTTCTGTTAATGTGGTTTTGGCCTTCACCTTTAGGGTCACCACTACCATCTCCCTCTGCCATAATTCTGCTGAGAAACAGGCTTCCTCTTACAAATTAGGCCTAACTGCTTTAAAAACACAACCACGTAAGCTAGTTAAGAGAGTGGGTGCCAGTTCTCATGGGGCTGTTCCAACAAGATTCTTTTGGCTATAGATACCCTTCAGATGGAGGTATAGAGAAAGATTTGTCAGTTCACACAACCACACATTAAATAATTTTTCTTTCAAGTATTTAGGTTTGGTTTGCCTTTTCTTGGGAAAGGGAAAAACAAAGAACAAAAAAACCTCTAGGCCAGAAATGTACCAGGAACCTCTATGATTCTCCAAAATATCCTGGAGTATGCCCAGGTATCTCTCCATGGTCCCAATAACCATGCCCAGCTGAACCAGTGAGCAAGAGAAGCTTTCATTAGTTTTGATCAAGCAGTCATGAAATGGAGATAGGTCTGGTTCAAAATCATACACAGCCACATAGTGTTCCAGTTCCCAGTATGCCTTCAAAGGGTGAAGCCCGAGACTCTCTGAGCATGTGCAAGGCAACAGATTTTTGCTGCCCTCTGCTGGTGAGGAACTGTACTGCAAAATTTTTACATTGGGGGAATGGGCCTGGGCTGTTGACAGTGCCTTCCCTCCAAGCCCCATTTCTTAGCAGTCTCAAAGAGAAATAACCCTCTAGACTTAGAGGTCCAATTGTGAATGGGGCTGAAGTGAGATCGGAGTGGAGGAGAGTATAGGCCGGGAGAAACAGAAAAATAACAAACCAGAGATATGTCACTGTTAGAATCCAATATAGCTTTCTAGCGAGAAATTTTCATTCAGACTCCTCTGTAACATTTGAGTTCCTAAGTAAAGCATGCGTTCTGTGATGTATTGAGAAAATGCATTTCATTAATGCTCCCCTAATTCATCGGGGCTGCTGTTTTAGCAGTCACCATGATCCTTAATCAGTGAAGTTTTATGGCATGTAGATAGTCTATAAAAGTGCTTAATAAAAATCATTTAATTCTAAACTACAAGAGTGCACTTAACCCTAAAGATATTAAAACTGATTGTTTGATGTATTGCCATGAGTAGGTAGAAATTCAAAAATAAAAGCTTCCTGCACTTAAATCAAAGAACACCAAGCTCATAGCCACTCGGTACAAGCACATGCATCAGTGTCATGAAGCTGGGCTATGATAAACTAACCCATTTTGGGCTTTTAAACTGTAAATATGAAGTACTTGAATTTGATCAGTGATGAGATACGTAAGTGAGTTTTTCTGAGCAAAGTACTGAGTGTGACCTGATAGCCTGTTAAAAGCCTGTGGAGATCACCTGTCACTTATTTGCAGACTGCTGAGAGTGGCAGTGGGGCCAGCCGCTGATGTTTGACAGGGCTAATATGCAATGCTAGTCTCGACTGTAGCCCAGGGGCAGGTCTAGTGTGAGCAAATAGGAAACAGCAGATATTCTCACTGACTGCCTTGTTACCCTTGGGTGTTCATTGTAGCTCCATTCAACTTGCTTAACTCGGATCAACACAGACCTCAGCACGATACCATAGCTCTGAGTCTGACTTGATTATGGGTCAAAATAAATTTGGGGGGATGTGTCTTTAAAATGTTAGGGAATCTCAGTATTTTCCATGGTTTAATAATTGTGGCAATAAAGGTTATAAAATGCATATGTCAACTTTCTCTCTTTGCCCACCTCTCTCTCTCTGTTCCAGATAAGAAACATGCTTACCCCTTCATTCAAGATGGTCTTCTTAGTTATAAGATTGACTCTGTTTTTTTAAGCCTTCCTTTAAGTGTTTAACCTGGCAGAAGAGAAGAGAAAGAGTATCCTCTTCTCTCCATGTTAGTAGTGCTTTATGTTTGATTTTTAAGGCTTCTGTGAAGTGGAGGCTTTTAGAGTCATTCTGGGAAAAATGGAGATTTCCAGAAATATCAGGGACTATGCATGGATCCTTTATGCCTCATGGAGAACCAAACATAGAGCTGGCTAATAAAGTATCTAGATCATTATGAATTATCTGTGTAGTACCTATTGGGTGCAGTATCATGTGGGAAGTAGCATAAGGCATAAATAAGGAAAGAGAATAGAAGATCTTGCATTCTTGGAGCATGCAGTCTAGAAGGCCTAGGTCTAGAAGATAACACCCACCCTGTCTCAAATAATCATCTAAATGCTTTGCGCACTGTCTAAAGCTGGTTTTTTTGGATACAGACTCTGAGGTAGGGAGTGCACGCAGGAGGTTTATTGGGAGTTGTTCTTTGGAAATCATAAGGAAACAAGAGAAGCAAAACTTGGCAGAGGGAGAAGTTGAACTGTGATGCAGTTGCAATAGAGGCTTCGGCTGATCCTATGAGGAACTCTGGAGCTAAGATGGTCTTTTGTATCCCTGCATTCACTAGTCGTTGGATGCAGGCTGACCCCATGGAGGGAGCAAAGCCTTGGTGAGACAGGCTCCCTCTGGCCCAGGGAAATTCTGAGAGAGGGACTTAGCATTGAGCCTTCAGCAGGCAACACTCCCAGCAGCTAAGGGCATGTGTGCCTTGGTCCTGAAGAGAGAATCTGGGTGGTAAAGTATAGCAACCCCTATAGTCCAACTTGTGTACCTCTTGGATCTGCCTTTTTTTTTTTTTAAATCATACCTTTTTATTTTAGAATACAACATGTATACCTAGAAGTGATAACTCCTCCCCCCACCCCAAGCGCAATTCAATAAGTAGCCGGAGAGCAAACCCCAAAGAATACCATAGGTCACAGTCCCAGAGCTCCAGCCACTTCCCCATCATGAAGTACAACATTCAAACAAAAAGGTAATATCCCCCAAAGTATGGTTTAATAAGTAGTTATATAGGAAATTTCCAAAGTTGCCATGAGTTACAGTACCACAGTCTCAGTTGTTTCCTTATTGTGAAATACAACATTCAAACAAAAAGGTGATAGGTTTCAAACCACAATCCAACCGGTAGCCACAGAACAAGCCTCAAAGGATGCCATGCATTACAGTTCCACTACTTCAATCCACTTGCTTCTTATAGTAAGTCCACTCCATCTGGGAGCAGCTTCTCCAGGATGCTGGTTGGTCTTGCTTTGGGGTACACTTTCAAGAGGAAGGTTAGTAGAAAGAACAACAGCCCTGATACTGCAGGTAGTCTCAAGGCTTCATCTGATACTCATTGTCTTCCTCCTCCATTACCCATTCCAGATTCCCCTCACCCTTGGCTAGCCCCTCTGCTGGTCTAGGTAGCTTAACTGGTAGGGTAATCTAGATCCTCAACCTTGAGGGCTATGAGCTACTGGTTGGTATGAACTTCTCAGGCCCTGGTGTTCCACATGCCTTTTGTTGTCAAAACTGGTGGTGATGGAGGGAGGGATCGAGATACAAAAATACACCCCAGTAGATTATCTGAGTAACAAACCCTTGACTCCATTGGATATAGCTGGTCTATCTTTTCCTAATGATTAATGTCAATTACCCCTGTTAGGATGATGACTCCTCTTCTTGCCTGCTGGTCTTTTTGGGCATGAGTTGCCCAAATTGACCACATAGCAGCTATACATTAAATCTTGAAGGGACTTTTATTGCATCCCCTGGTACAAGCATTTCCCCTGTAGAAATCAGGACTTCTAGAATCATAGAACCTAAAGTTAATTCCCCAAGTGGATCACTGGAAGTGTTGGTAAGAAAAGCCACTACTACTTCCACCTCTTCCTCCAGGATCCATGTTTTCTCTCCATTAAGGATACTTAACTATATATTTGTTGTTGATTTAGAGTATACATCATGTCCTGGAGGATGGTGCCCCATAGTTGCAGGGTGTTAAATCTAAGCTAGCATCTCAGCTGACCTTCAAAAGCTGTTCTTTTTATTATTCTGTATCACCCTATAAGTCCAGCATCTGATAGATGGTGTGGTATGTGCTCACCAATACCCACCCACCTTCTCTATAAAGGGGAACCCTTGGTCCAAGGCAATGTTATGCAGTATCCCATGTCGGTGGGCCACTCTGAGCTCTCAGATAGTGGTTTCATAGGCAAGAAAGGCAAATCTGCCTGGAATACATATAATTTCAATCAAGATGAATTTGCTGACCTTTCCAATGTGCAAAGCTGAGGACATCTACTGTGGGTAGAAAGAGAAGTAGCTTCTCTTAGAAGTGGCTTCTCTTAGTGGGTAGAAATAAGAAGCATTTGTGTTGGGATGGCCCTTCTGAATTATCCCAAAGAGAGGCGAGGGACCAGGTTTTTGTATCGCTGCACTGGATATGGACTGGCCTTGGGGAGAGAGTGTAATCCTGGGCAAGACAGCTTCCTGTGGCTGAGTCAGGGTTTTTCCACAGCAGCACTATTGACATTTTGAATCAGATAAGTCTTTGCAGGGGGTTGGGAGAAGGGGGCAGGAGCCTGGTGGAGGCTGTTCTGTGCATTGTAAGTAAGATGTTTGTCAGCATCTCTGACCTCTACCTATTCAATTCCTGCAATTCGTCTCCCCTCCATTCCCCAGTCTTGACAATCAGAATGTCTCCAGACATTACCAAATGTTTCCTGGGGGCAAAATTGCCCCTAGTTGAGAGCCACTGAACTGAGGCATCGCACAAAAAGGAATGCAGCTGTGAGCCATTAGCAGTTAACACCCCTGGAAGCTGAGGGAACAGTGTCTTAGTCCAGAAGGGGGATTCTGGGCAAGGTACTTCAGTATCCACTACATGTACTGTGCTAAATAAATAAGTGAATAAATGTAAGAGGAAAATACATAGTGCAAATAATTGTAGGCTTTAATTCTTTAATTCTTAAATCTTTAATCTATTTGAAATTTATTTTGAGGTGTGATGTGAGATAGGACTCTAATTCCACTTTATCAAAAATGACAACTAATTGTCTACTATTAATTGAATAGACCATCACTCCCTTACTAATTTGAAGGGCCTCTTTTATCATACTGTAATTTCCTATATTCATATGTGTCTGTTTCTGGACATCCCATTCAGTTCTAGATCCATGTGTCCATTTTGGTATTGATACGATGCTTTTTGGAGTTCTGAAGTTAGTTTTTTGTCTCAATGTATTTTTCTTCCTCAGAATTTTTTTTACTATTATCACTCATTTGTATTTCCAGATATAACTTAAAATCAACTGATAAATCCCCTAATCGCCAAAGAAATCTGATTTGGATTTTTATTAAAATTGCATTAAATTTATAGATTAGTTCAGAAAGCATTGATATCTTTACAACATGGGGCTTTTTCATCTGGGAACCTGGTATATCTTTCCACATATTCAGTTTTATCTTTTATGTACTTCACTAAAGTTTTACAGTTTTATTCATTATAGATTATGATATACATCTTTCATTTTTGTTTGTTTTCGTTGCTATTGTGCATGGTTTCCTCTATTCTATATTTTAATTATCACTTCAGTAGAAAACGATTTTTATGTTTTTATCTTTTGTCTGTTACTCTTACTGAATTTTCTTCTTAGTGTAATTGCATTTAGTTGATTCTTTTTAACTGAAGCTAATGCTGTCTCTCCCTTTCCATTATTTGTCTTTTCTTTTTCTTCTGCATTGTCCAGAATTTCCAGAAAAGTGCCAGCCTTATTTTCTTCCAGACTTTAACAGGAAGACCTCTAATTGTTTTTTATCAAGTTTGATGTTCGTGGTTTGTTTCTGAGAAATGTTCTACATAAACATTTATAAAGATTTTCTTCTATTTCTAGTTTATTAGGGTTTTTAATACAAAGAATATTGAATTTCATCAATTGCCATTGAGATATAAATAAATTAATTATTGACCCAAAGGTGACGGGCTCAGGACCACTCATCTGAGGAAGGAAGTATATCTTTCTCTCTTTCTTGAATGCCTATCAGATAGAAAGCCCCATATGTTATGCACATGTACTCCAGTCTGCCCACTAACAGGAACACATTCTTGGGAAGGACAGAGATGATCTACTGTCCGCCACAGCCCTGTTTGAGGGCAAAAGGGCCTCAAGAGATATAGACAGCAATGGCAGCAGCCAATAATGAAGAAAGCAGGCCAGGTATTCATCTCCTGTTGGAAGAACCACTCTGCTGCGAGTACACTGGATGCCTGGGCCTGAAAAATGGCATTGGGGCTAATGGGAGAGAGACCCACGTGTGTTTATCATGGCATTAGATGATGTATCACTTGTTGCAGCTACATATAATTTAACTCCCCAAATAACTGTTAAGCTTCACAACTCCAGTTGTCCTCCCTAGTCTTAAAGCCACATTGCTTGAAGAAAATGAAATATCTTAGAAATTGAGATTCAAGACAGCCCTTTCAGGGTAATAACAAATAAAAACTGGAGTTCCAAATAAATGAAATAAAACATACATGGCTATCACCAAATCCAGTCCTTGGTTGAAATCAATCCAAAACTCAGCCTCTTATTATTTTGCTAATGTTTACTGCTTACTGTTTATACTAGGTGCCAGAATTTAATAAGCTGTCTTATTCTATGACAGGGTTATGCAGCCAGAGTTTCCACCAAAAACAGACAAACAAGCAAACAAACAAACAAAAAAAACCTTAAGAGCTGCTATCTTTGTAGAGTGAGCAAAGATCTTTATTCTTTCTTCTAAAAATGTAAGCCAACCAGGTCTTTTCTTCACTAGTCCCTCTTTATCTCTCTCTTACATACTCTTTAATTATATTTTCAACTAAGGGAGAAGTTACTTTTCACCTAGGTTTGGTTATAGGTTTGGTTAATATATTATGAGGAGCCATTCACATGGCATTCATATGGCCCAAGAGATAAAATAATTAGCGTGTGTATGTGTGTATGTGTGTCTGTGTGTGGTGTAGGGAACATAATTATTCTGTGTGTGTTTTTGTGTGTGTGTAGAAGGTTGGAAAAGAGAGATAACTTTGATCTGAAAGAAATTCTGTACTGAGGGGATGGCGCAGAATTATACAGGAAGCCACAGTTTGAGATGGTTTTATCTCAATTTAAACCTGAATATGGAATCTTCTATTTGCTCTTAAAAATGCTGTATTAGTTAGGGTTCTCTAGGGAAACAGAATCAACAAGAGATATCTATAAATATCGGATTTATAAAAGTGTCTCATGCAACTGCGGGGATGCACAAGTCCAAATTCCATAGGGCAGGCAGCAGACTGGCAACTCCAATGAAGATGTTTGATGAACTCCTCAGGAACAAACTGGTTAGTTCAATGAACTCCTCAGGAAATGCTTTGCTGGTTAGCCAAAGAAGAAGTGAAGGTCCTCTATCTGTCTCACTTAAAAGTCTTCAACTGATTGAATTAAACCCAGCTGATTGCATTCTCTCATTGTGGAAGACACGCCCTTCATTGATGTAATCAGGCACAGCTGCAGCCAGTTGACTGATGACTTAGTCAACCAGCCTTCTGGTTTATTAAACAGCCACAAATGGCCTTTCAGTAATGTTTAGGCCAGTGCTTGCTTGACTAGACACCTGAGTACCATCACTGGGCCAAGTTGACATATGAACCTAACCATCACAAATGCCATGTGTAAATCTGTGAGATGCCAAAGAATAGAGTCTCTTTGGTAAGAGCCAATGCAGTCAGGAAGCTCCAAGATGAAAGGGACACCTCCAATTTGACCCTACCCATTTTGTGTAGCTGTGATCAGGAATACAAGCACAGGGAATTAAATAATGTTCCCCACAAAAGGCATGTTCAGGTCCCAACCCCTGGTGCTTTGAGTGTTGACCCATCATAAATAAGATTTCTTGAAGATGTTATTTCAGTTAAGATGTGGCCCAAATGAATCAGGTTGAGTTTTAATCCAGAGTCCTTACTGGAGTCTTTTATAAACTAAGTGAAAGTCAGACAAAGAGGAAAACCTTGGGGAGCAGCCAGAAACTGGAATTCAACAGAACCCAGAAGAGAAAGGAGAAGACACCACCATATGCATTGCCATGTGACAGAAAAGCCAAAGACCAAAGCCAGCCCCAGAATACTACAGTCTTTGGGGAGAAAGCATCACCTTGCTGACACCTTGATTTTGAACTTCTCCTAACCTCAAAACCATAAGCCAATAAAGTCCCATTGTTTAAGCCAACAGTTAAGAAACTAAAACAAGGGGACTTAGAAATGTTATCAGAGTAAAGTTTGCTTTAGATCTCTTAAAAATGCTTTTGTAATAGGAAGAGCTCTCTCAGAAACTGAACCCTCTTCAACTTTGCTTGGGAAGATCTTTCTAAGACTACTTTTATATTTTAGAGCATTTAGGAAAAACAACCAACCAAACCAGTTCCCAGGTGCGATGCTGGGGCAAGAAACAAGGACCAAGTCAGTCACCAAGGCCTGACAATTTTATTACCTAAAGACATTTGGTAATCTTCTTCCCTCTCCCCATTTGACATTTCATTGTCCTAGTTCAGAACCTCATCATTTTTAACCTTGATAGTTGAAATAGCCTATACTCTTGGCAGCCTAAGGATACCATTCACATCCACCTTCCCTGGGTTCTCAGGGTATCTTCCTAAAATGCAAATAGGATCATGTCACTACTTAACCAAATACTCCTCACCTGAGACAGCAATTTTCTAAAGTGGGGTCTGCATCAGAATTATCTGGGATGCTAATAAAAAGGGCTAATTCCAAGGCCTAAATCAGAGTGGCAGGATCACAGCTTCTGGGTGCGTAGCTTACATTTAAAAAACTCCCTGTGTGCCAGTTTGAATGTATTGTGTCCCCCAAAACGCCATTAACTTTGATGTAATCTTGTGTGGGCAGATGTATCAGTGTTAATTAGATTGTAATTCTTTGAGTGTTTGCATGGAGATGCAACCCAACCAACTGTGGGTGATGAGTCTGAGTGGATGGTTTCCATGGAGATGTGGCCCCGCCCATTCAGCATGGGCCTTGATTAGTTTACTAGAGCACTGTATAAGCTCAGACAGAAGAAGCAAGCTTACTACAGCCAAGAGGGACACTTTGAAGAACGCACATGAGCTGAGAGCGGAGCTGCAGAAGATGGCCACTGAAAGCAGACTTTTGCTTCAGAGAAGCTAAGAGAGGAAAAACACCCCAAGAGCAACTGAAAGTGACATTTTTGAGGAACTGCAGCCTAGAGAGGAACGTCCTGGGAGGAAGCCATTTTGAAACCAGAACTTTGGAGCAGACACTAGCCCCATGCCTTCCCAGCTAACAGAGGTTTTCTGGACACCATTGGCCATTCTCCAGTGAAGGTACCCAATTGCTGATGTGTTACCTTGGACACTTTATGGCCTTAAGATGGTAACTGTGTAACCAAATAAACCCCCTTTTGTAAAAGCCAATCCATCTCTGATGTTTTGCATGCCGGCAGCATAAGCAAACTAGAACACCAAGTGATTCTTCTGCATACTGCAGTTAGACAACTTCTGATCCACATTCTAAGTGTAAGCTCCTTCTCATGGCATGAGAAGCCCTTCAGAACTTAGAACTTCAGACTATCTTCACAGGCTCTTCTCCTCCACTCACTCCATTTGTACTTAAAGCTGCACCAGTTGAACTACTTGGGTTTTGTTGAAACATGCCATACATGTCCCCACATCGGTGCCTCTTCATACATTCTTCCCTTCTTGTCCTGTGATTGCTAAAACCCCTGCTAAAACTCACCTCCTCCTTGAAGCCTTCCCTGATGATGCTCTTTTTCCTTGGTGCTCCCACAGAACTGCGCACATTATTCTGTTATAGCACCTTATCCCTGGCTATTGATCTGTAAATGTCTGCCCACCCACCCCCCACCTCCCACCTAGACTGGGAGCTCTCTGAGTTTTACTTATTCCATCACCTTAGGTGCTCAATAAGCATTGCCTCAAGGAATGATCTGTGTCACGATATTCACTCTGGCACTGTCCAGCATAAATATAATGTGAACCATGGATATAATTTTCAATTTTCTAGTAGCCACATTAAAAAGAGTAAAAAAACAAGTGAAATTAATAATATATTTTTATTTAACCCAAAATATCCAAAATTTTATTTCAACATGTAATCAATATGAAAAGTTGAGATATTTTACTCATTTTTCATACTAAATCTTCAAAATCCAGTGTGTTTTACAATTACAGCACATCTCAAGACAGACTAGCCTTATTTCAAGTGCTCAGTAGCCCAGTGGCTAGTGGTTACAGTATTGTACAGCACAGTTCTACACTTAGAAGATGCTATTGAGGTATATGGGAGAATCTTTTAAGTAGTCTAGAACAGGGTTCATACTTGAGGGTTACTGGCTTCTGCTGCTCATGGCACTTGAATGGTTTTTACTTGAACTCTGTTAATTTGGACTCCTTTGTGAAGGGCACAGAGATGTGAGGTCTCAGGATTGACTGTGAGGGTCCTGCTTGGAGCTGTGCACAGCCAACGAGGCAGCAGGACTGTCAGCAGATAAACTTATTTCTCAACCAGGCATTTGGAGTCAAATGTGCAAATAAGCTACCTCTCTAGGGAACATCAAAGGCATTAAGTGAGAATGCTACATTCTTTGGAAGGCAAAGCCACACCCTCCAACACCATCCTCATATAGGCTGTAGTCACCAGAAGAAAAAAAAAAAAAGCCACAGAAATGTAAATACAGTTCATTTGTAGATGCCTTGGTAGAGGTAAGCTCTGGGCATCCACACCCTCTAGAGACATCATTCCATCTGAGGGAGGAGATTTTTTAAAAAATTCTTAAGCAGGAAATTTAGAACAAGTTCAAGACACGAGCTGTTTGTCTTGCTCAGGCCTGTCTGCTGGCCCCATCTAACTCAGACTGCAGTGAGTGTTTGCTAGGCCCAACCTCTACTCTTTTGGGGTCAGAAATAAAAAAAGAAAATGGTTCCTCCATCTCCCTCCCCTTTCTCTTGTGACCTCAATTAAGAATCCTGGGGTCAACTGGCACCAAGCACAGGGTGGAGCTGGGAATTGACTTGGCACTCCCAGCCTGGCATTCTTGGTGGGTAGTAACCCAAATCAGTCTTTCCCTCTGCTTCCTCTCCTTATAGAGCAGCAAGCCCTATTTTCAATTAAAACAGTCAGGTACACAAATTAGCATGAGAACCCAAATGGTTTCCTGGGAAACTAATGACAAAAATCCCAGTTTTAAAACATTTTCTTTGCAACCTAGAGAGCAAAACCATGCCTTTCAAAGGACAAAAGCCCTGAGCCAAAGAACTGCATTGCATATAAAGAAGTGTCATTGACCAGAGCCTTTGGAATAGATGAAAAGTACTATTTGAGGCTTTCAGGACATGCTTTATGTATTTTCCTATACCTTGCTCCCATATAATCCTTGCTCATTCACTCATGCTTGTTTTTACAGAAGTGAAACATTTCTTATTTCTTTTCACAGCAGTTAGTCCTCCTGACTGCTAGAAGTTGGACTCTCTAGAATGGAAGCAGCTAGGGGATGGTTAGAGATTTTTGCCATTATCATGTAGAGAAGATCAGGATACCATACTTTCACCCATCAAAACCTATTACTTGGAAATAATCTGAAAAAATAATAATAATTTGCATTCTAATAGTAATACTAATAATAATGTTCTTGGAAATTATCTGAGAAAATAATTTGCATTCTAATAATAATAATGTACTTTTGTATAGTGGTTCACAGTTTACAAAATGCCTTCACATTTATTTCCTCAACTCAACTTCATAGTAGTTGAAGTAGAAACAACAGACCTAGTCTTTATGTGATGTCTTTCCTAGGAGCATTTGTTCAGTTAACAAACATGTACTCAGAGCCTTTTATGTGCCTAGTATTCTGGAACACACTGGGAAACAGAACTATCGACACACAGTCCCTTCCCAGGAGGAGCTGAGATGTGGGGAAGATAGAAAACAGATGATTAAAATCCATGTGAATCTTCTGACAGAGATATTCAGCATGCTTAGGAACATAAGGAGGGGCCCTCGATCCAGCATTTTAGTACCAGACAATCCCTTAATCCAAACAAATTAAGCTCTTTGATGGTAAAATATCAGGTAACCTAATAAGCTAGTAAGGAAGCTATTGGCAGGGAGGCCTCCCCAAGACCCCTCAAATCATACAACACTAGTAGTGTCTCACCTGGAAAGCATAACAATAATATTTATGTAATATGTATGTATGTGTATATGTAGTCATAGCATATAACTATAGTGTGTATGGTAGTCATAACTTTAGGCATGACTCTGAACTGACAGGTCTTATTTTTTTTCACAATATACTAGGATCCACACACTCTCCAAATGAGCATTAGACTCCCAAAGCACAATGAATACTATTGAATGTTGCCTTTGCTTAATTCCCTTTCCTGGCATTTTCTTCAGTCTGGAGGTAATATTTTCCTCCCCTTTTTCTCTTGTTTTCTAATTACAAAAGTAATACATATACATATTCTTGGTAAACAATTCAATATTACACAAAGATACAATTAGCAAATGGAAGTCTCTCACAATTTCCCCCAGCCTGCTACTCCCAAAACATACTGTCAAGGTTTGGAGTATATCCTTCCAGAGTTTTTTTAATGTTTACACAGAATTTTAATAGAAATGAGGCTACATTATACATAGTATTCTACAACTTGCTTGAGAAATATGTACCTTGAATATCTGTCTGTGTTAGTATAGACATGGGATTCTTTAAAATGACTGCATAGTCGTTTACTATACAGATGCACAATAATTTATTTAAGCAATCTTCTACTAACACTGGAATATTTTTATAATTTGTCCATCTCAAAAACAATGCTGTGATTAATATCCTTATACATATTCATTTGCAAATTGGTTTGAGTGTTTCTATAAAAAAAGTTCCTAGAAGTTGAATTGCTAGCATGTTTTTTTCAGATCCTCAGTGGGGGCAAATCGTTAACATTTCAGAATAATAAATAAGTTGTTTGAAAATCTTTTTCATAGCTATATAAAACTTAACAATAACTGAGGAGGAGGAGGAAAGTTTATTGAGCGGCTATTATGTACAGTCATTGTGCTAGAAACTTCATCATCTCATTACTCCTGGAAATTCTCAAAAAATTGACATTACTAGACCCATTTTAAAGATGAGGAAATTGAGGCACAGACAGGCTAAGCTTTCCCAAGGTTACACAGCAAGCAATGTCAGAGCCAAGATTGGAACCTAGGTCTTTCCATTTCTTTCCATTATACCATCCTGCCTCACAGCAGGGTAAAATAATATTGCTGGTTTCTTGGTTTGAACTCTATCATAAAAGAAAATATTAAAAAGATTTTGATAGATTTCAGAAATGCTGAAATAAATGTACATTTCCCCAAACCTGTATATCAAAGACACTGCTTATCTGAAATACATAAATTTTGGTGTTAATTATAAAATGTCTCATTAATTTAGTTATCTCATGCCCCTGTTCTTACTGAATAACAATACAGTAGTGTATATAAAATCAGTGTACCCAAGAGACATACATTCTTTGTTCTGAAGTTATTCTTCTCTGGATTATAGAAATTATATTATTTGAAATGCATAGTAAAGAAGCAAGCTCATTATGAAGTCAATTTGGCTACAGGCTGTATTGCACTTGGATAGAACTGTCATGTAAAGAGTCTATTCCCTGCTTGTTAATTAAGCACCTCTTTCCTTTCAAATCCCTTTTGAAAATCCACCAGTTCTGTAGTATTTTGCTGGGTTTCTCTCTGGAGGTAGTTCCTCTGGAAAGAACATACAGACACCATGAGATGAAATGAGGGGAAAAAATGGGGAAACCAAGAGGCCAAAAGAACAATATTCAAATACTTCTACCTCTTCTCTGAAAGGTTGTCCCAGTTGCTTCATCCTGATTCTTAGTCCACAAAGAAATACTTAGGTTCCAATGTCATGTTTTACTCATGTCAGATATGCTGATCACAACACTGGATTTTTCCTTTGTTCTGGGGCTTTTCCTGGCACCTTTCCTACATGCTCCCATAGCCCTCGCTGCATATACCCATCAGATCACTTATCAAACTATTTGCTCATCCTTCTTTCTCATTAGACTGAGAGTTTCTTGATAAAACAGACCATGTCTCTATTATCACTGTGTCCTTGATTCATAGCACAGAACTCAGCACACAGAGGTGCTCAATAAATATCTGTTGCTTGAATGAATGGTCTTGGGAGCATTATTTCTCCTGAATCTTCTACCTAGTGCCCTTTCAGTCAATAAATCAAACTCTCGAGGTAGCCTAATTTAAGGGATGGACCTCAGTCACAGCATAAAGATATTAGGAAATTTGACGTCAGCTCTCCCCAATGCAGACCCTGTTTTTACCTTTCAACAATATTAACACAGAGCTCAGTACCTTTTTACATTCCCCAGAAAGAATTCATGCATACCACAAGCACTAGTAAGCAATGTTGATTTCACTGAAGATTTGGTAGGGATATCATTTTAAAATTCTACAACTCCAGTCCAAGAAGGAACTAGTCATTTCTTGCTAGTGACCTCCATCTAGTGGGACAAGTAAAGTCTTTTGTGCTTGGCCCTCAGGCTGTGCTCACCTCCACCACCTCTTGGTGCTTCAGGGATCCTAATCCCTGGAGAAGGCCTCTTCCTTTGAGGTCCTGAGATCACCACTCCAGTTGAGGCAGAAAGTTTTCTTGCCTTACAGCTGTGGTCCCCCTCTCATTGGCCTCTAGGAAATCTCCCATCTTAATCTTAATAATTATAATGCAACTGCAAATTTATTGATCTGATTCTATGTGCCAGGCACCATACTGAGCAATTTTTATACATTATCTCATTTAATGTCTAGGACAACCCTGTAAGTGGTTTTTATTATTATATCCATCTTCACAGATAAGAAAATTTAGGCTAAGGGAAATTAATTGCCCAAAGATGCTTAACTCACATAGGGTTTGAAAACAGGTCTAACTCCAAAGCCTGTGTGTGCACTTTGACCCCTCTCTCTGTGAATATAGGCCCAGCATTATATCCTCTCTACTAGTGCAACCTGGTCATTTCCTTCCACTTTTTATCATTTGATCTAGGGGTACTCAGAGGCCTGACCTTGATTTTCTTTGCCCTACAGGCCACCCGGGCCCTAGTCAGTGATCTTGCTCTTAATTCAGGTTATTCTGTCTCACCCTTACTGAAATAATAGACTCTGAATCTTTCTTTTTCTTTTTTTCCTTTTTTTTTAATGCAACAGTTTTGGCTGATTTGGTCTCATCTTCTTTTTTTCTTCCTCTTCAATATTTCTACCAGCTACTGAATCCCTTCTGGAAAAGATTCCACATCCAGTCCAGCCCTGAGAAGCTTCCCATTTTCCCCTTATTGTACCATCTTTGAAAGTTGCCATCAATTCCTAAAGGTCCCCTGGTGCATATTCTTATGATTCCTAAAGAAGAATAATTTTTTTATTAAAAATTAAGTAACTAAGAAAAGATGTCTAAGACATATTGTTAAGTGAAAATGCAAAGTGTATATGATATGTTACCAATTATGTAAAAAGGATGAAAAAAACTTCTTATTTTTGGTAGTTTTGGGGATAAGATGAGGAATTTTACTGGGTAGGTAAGGAATGGAGACAAGAGGAGATTTCACTATATACCTTTATATACCTGTGATTTTTTTAAAATATTTTGACCGTATGAATATATTGCCAATTTCTTAAAGGCAAGTAACTTTCTTGATGGACAGGAGAGGGAGTTTTGCTCCAAAAGTTGGTAAAAAATAATAAAAATTAATGAATAAAGTCGTTTTGAGAAGGAACACAAAGACAAAGAGCCTGTTCCAGAAGAATGTTTAGGTGAGATTTCACATAAATCTGGTTTATTATGGGCCATTTGGACAATGATCTGAAAACAATCAATGGGCAACAGAAAGCGCTGATACTTGTGTCCTATTTCTTGCACTGCACACACCTTGGGGTCAGGGGCTTTCCCTCTCATACTGCTAGAACTCAATAAATGTTTAGTAGTAACAGGGAAAGACTGCCACACAGAATCCTTTCAACACTAACAGGAGCAAGATACCATTTCAGTGTGATTTCTTGAGTCCTAAAAAAACAACAGAACCTTTTGGGGCATAGTCAAGTTGCCATCAGCTCAATCTCTACTTAATAGTGTAAAACAGAAGGCAGTCAAGTAAGCAACTGTGTTGTCATTTACCTTCCTATCCCTAGTCTTGGAGAATAGCTAAATCCTACTCTAGCCCATTCCCACACAGTTCACAAAACAAATGACTCAAGGATGGTAAGAGCAGTTCTTAGAGAACATGAGAACTTTGCTAAGCTGTAGTGTATTACCTCCAAAATACTGTTGCGCACATCCCAGGGTAGAATAAATCCCCAAGGGCATCCCCAAAAGTGACTGGCCTTCTCAGTCTTCTTTGGCTTGATGATAACCAAGGACTGACCCCCGCCCCTGAGATCAGAATGGATTGAACGTCGCTTTAGGCCTTCTATATCTCCATTCAGAGCCATCTCCCTGGCATCCAGGGAACAGGATAAATGACAGTCTGGTTTCTGTCATATCATTCTTGTAGTAGATGGGATTTCATCTGTAAATTGTTTTAAGCCTATTTGAGAAATCTTAAAGTGACTAAAAACAAGGGGAGGATTGTAGGTAGTAAAGCTGTTCAACTTTTTCCTGATCTTTAGAGTTGTAGAAAAAGTCTAATGGATTCAACGAGTCCCAAGCCATTCCAGACTAAGATCACATGGGGGGCTGGCAACAGAAATCTGGCTCCTTTCATTCCAGGAGGCTAAATCCGAGATAGCCATTGAAACATCTTATCACTAATCTGGACTTTTTATGTTCTGTTCTGTTTTTTTAACATAGAGGCATTTTAAACATAAAAAATCTTCTGAATCTATCTTAGGATCACATGCAGGTATTTTATTGGGAAATGCTGTTAGTAACTAAACATGTAAGGAAATGAGGGAGGCAGGGTGGGGCAGAAGGTGAAATTGAACTACAATCCACACAATGGAAATCTCAGCTGCTTTCCTGGGGAGCTTTAAAAATTGGATAGCCCTTCAGGGGTGTCTAGAAATAAGAAGTTTGGGCCTTGGTACTGCTTCATGGAACAATCACTGGATATGGCTACCCCAGAAAGGGGGTGTAAACTTGAGCGAGGAGGGTCCCTTGGGCTGAAGGCAATTCCTGGAGAGGGACACAGCTATGGACCTTCAGAAGGTAACACTCCTGGTGGCTGGAATAATAAATACCTTGGTCCTGAAATGGGATCTTGGCAACACACAACAGCATCTACTATATAATCAAACACTAAAACGAGTACAAATCCATCATAACTCTGAAAATAGCAGGTAGTTAGCCAAGAGAATACGATAATAGGAAATTTAGTGGAGCGGTGCTCTGGCTGAATGTGTTAGGAAAGTTCTTGAAGCCATAATTGTCTGTGTATGATTACCTTCTGCCTCTGAAGTTGCCAGTTCAGTAAGCAAAAGGAGGCTGATTAAAAGTCGTATCTATTCTAAAAGCCTCAGAAGCAGGGCCTCTCAAGACCAATTCAAAAGGAGCATTCTTGTTACAGATTCTTCCACATTTTTTCCATCTCTGTGTATTCCATGAGCAGGTGGCCACTACCTGTGGCTGATAATTACAGGCTTTATGTATGCTACGCTATGAAAGGAACTTGTCTGTGATGCCTGGGCTGACATGACATAAGCAGCATATGTTTGACCCTGTAATAGGGGGAAAATATGATGGACCATAGGGTTTTTAAGGCTGCTATCCATGGCAAACATTTACCATGCTCAAAGGCGAGGGGTCAAACATATAACCTTTTAAGAGCTTGTCAGTAGAAAGTCCATTCATTGGAGGCCTTGGTTGTCCCATGCAATCTGCGGGTAATGGAGCCATTTTGTGTGCCTCCTTTAGAAAAAGGCAAAAGTTCTACAGCTCCCACCACTGAAAATATTTAATATTGCACTTTCGTTTTTCAGTAATAATAATAATAATAGAGAAAATACTGCCATGGACTTTGTAGAAAAAAATGGGTGTTCTGATCTTCAGTGAAACATTTTTTTCTTTTAAAACAGAGCAAGGCAGCTGTTTGACAATATCTAAGAAAATGGCACAGCAGTTCTGGGCAGGAATATTGTAAAAGATCCACTGAAACTACTAGAACAATTGAAATGAGGAATTGGGTCCAACCTGGGTAACTATACCTTCCCTTCTCACTCCGGTCCCAATTCACACCAACTGATAGCTGCCAAACAAATATTTATTGATTTGATTATTATGGGTGTTGAACAATATCACATGATTGTATTATTATTAAAATGTTTTATTGAATATTAATAGGCATTTAGATAATTTGTAAGATGCTCATAATCTAAATTAGGTCAGAGAATAATAGTAGAAAAAGCTGGAGTGAGGATTGTCCAAATTACTTAATAGCATTGTGACAGCAATAATTTTTTTTCTTTCTGATTTCTAAAAAATTACTTGAATATATGAAAATATGCTGAAAAATCACACGTTATTTGTTCAATCATATGAATATTTGGGGATAAAAGGCACAATTGTGAAATTTTAGAATTATCTTTTATATTATTGAGTACAAGTCCACTTTTTATAAACAAGGAAAGAGGCCCAGAGAAGTTGAATGAATCATCCAGGATCCTACATTCCAGACAAGGATTGAGGCCGACTGATTCTCTGGCAGTT
This sequence comes from Choloepus didactylus, assembly GCF_015220235.1. Taxonomy (NCBI): domain Eukaryota; kingdom Metazoa; phylum Chordata; class Mammalia; order Pilosa; family Megalonychidae; genus Choloepus; species Choloepus didactylus. Next base: position 171,771,040 of record NC_051310.1, read on the forward strand.
TTCTTTCCCATTAGAAGAAACATGCTCTGGTTACTAACATTATATGTACCTGTTAGTGACATATTTTTATTATTTAAAAGAAAAGAAAGGCCTAGATGCCTTTTGTCTATCCAAGATTAAGGGCTATTTCTTGTACTACAGAGAAAAATGGACAGTATGAAACCCAACTTGATTTGAGCCTCAGACACAGCTGATTATTTCACCTGACTCTGATGGTGCTCATCAACATGTGACTATGCAGACAGGCCAGGAGCTTCAGCATTTCTGGTTTTCATATCCCTGTGCCCAGAATCATCTCAGAATTTAGAGGGCTGTTATGGCCGCAGCACACAGTGAGAATTCTAGAATTCCTAGCATATGCCAATCGACTCATAGATTCCAAAATTCCATATATGTTCAGATTCCCATATAATGGCAGACATTCACAAACTGATGGCTTGGTTACATTCTTCTATCAAGAAAAGTTGAGTTGCTGCACTGCTAAGGTTAACCCTACAGATCTTGTCTACATACTCCAATGTTCTAGAACAGTAAAAAAGGCAACTAGAGAAGTCAGATCATGACAGAGGGCAATTCGCTGATACGAAAAAGTACCAATCTTGAGAGCATATTTCTTTTTTTCCGCAGGGCTTTCCCATGACAGCTAATTCCTGGGGCATAAATACATTTCCAGGTTTTTCAGATGTTTTGAAAAGTCAGGTTTGGGGTAGGGGAGGTGCACATGAGGATCAGTAGTCTCCTATAGAATGATATGCATCCCATCCTAACTAGTACACCAGCTCTGCAATGCAAGATGTTGATAGTGCTGATTTGTAAGCAATGTGTTTATTTATTCAAATGAGGGTTTTGCCAGGGACAGATGGTAGACAAATCTACCAGCTGTTGGCTGGCACCAGCTGAGTTCATGTTAAGTCTGCAAATACTGCCTTAATGTGAATCTATCTTCTGACAAGCTGCAGTTTCCCACAAATTTCCATTCCTTTCCTTTCCCATCTTGCTTGTAGGTCTCCAATACAAGAAAGAACCTATGACTTGTGAGAGTACCACAGACTGTATCATACCTGAGCTAGGCAAGGAGTTGGCATTAGAGGTGCTAATGTGTCTAAGCAAGAGAATGGGGGCCACCAGGCTGGGCAGATACAGCCCTAATCTCCCCATTTCCCCATTGTCAAGTGCTTCCTCATCCTCTGGCCTTGCTCAGCCATTCCCTGGATGGGCTTTCCCAAAAGAAGCCCCCCCATTGGCCTAGAATGGAGTGAAGCTTCTTTCTGTCTACCCTAGCCATGGGCCTAATGCCTAGATTCTAGGCCTGGATTCTGACTTTCCTCATACCCAGCATCTGCCTGAGTTTTTGACCCCTTAGTGGCATACACTAATTGTCTGTGCTCCTGGTCCTTTTCAGCTAAACTTACAGATGAGGCAATATGATATAGGGGTAAAGAACATGGCATCTGAAGCCAGACTTTCAGCTCTGAATCATCCCACCTTGGACACATTACTTAAACTCTCTGTGCCTTGGTTTCCTCATCCGTAAACCCATCACCTCAAAGAATTGTTAAGGTGATAAAGTGAAATAATACATGTAAGGTGGTAAAAGAGTGTCTAGCACATAATAATCACTCAGTCAAGTTATCTTACATTATTACTAACTTGTCTATGACCCAGCAATGGTCCTTAGTGAGACAGATTAGGCAAAAGTGACAGAGGAAGTGGCAGTGGAAAAGAGGGACCCGAGGACCAACAATGGAGGAGATAAGCCTGTAGGGCAAGCCTCTAAGGTGGAGATGAGGAGAAGCCAAGACCCAGCAATGAAGAAGTAGATGAGGTGCTGCAAGGAGTCAGGGACCGGGACCATGCAGGGGAGGGAGAGAGAGAGAGCTAGGCAGCAGGGCCTTAGAAGCAACCAAGCAAAGAATCTGGGGAAGAAGTTCAGGGCATCTTGTGAACAGAATGATCTCAGAGTATAGGCAAGCTTGAGCCTCAGTGGGCACACATGGAGATAAACCAGTAGTACCAGGGAGTGAGTGTGGGTGTGGGTGTGTGTGTGTGTCTATATTCAGAAGTCACCAGGAAGTTCTTTGCCTCATTGCCCTGTTACCAATTGTACTGTCCTGTATTCTGTACTTGCTGTCTGAGAAGACTCTGGGGCCCATCCTCATACTTCAAGCCTTCCCTCCACTCTCTCAGTCTCAAGCCGATGCCTTTCACCAGAACAGCTGCAACCCTGGGCTGCTGCTGCCAGCAGAGGTGCTCTGCTTGCAAAATTCTCTGTTTAATTGTCACTGTTTGGCTATTTCCCCACTGTGAAGGAACAACCCGACAAGTGAGTTTAAACTATTCACTTTTCAAATATTACGTTAAGGCTATCTGAAGTTTGATCAAGATACAGTGGATAAGAAGTAACTGCCCCTCCTAAAAATTTAGGTTATGATCCAAGTGCTCTTTTAAGAAGCATTTCAGAATGTTGACTGTATGCATTATCCCAGTGCCCAGCAACCGTGGCATAGCTACATTTCGACAGTCTTTTGTGATGAGAGATGTATATGGGTGAAGCATTTGGTCATTCAAAAAAACAGGAACCTCCCCCTGACCCTGGTATTCTCTTAAGGTATTACCTTATCTCCAGCTTTCCCTCTACTCCCCAAAATTGTCAAGGGGCTAGTCCGTACTTGCTGTTTCCACAACCTCACCACCCATAATCACACTGGATTGTATAATCTTTAACTCTTGGTACTCTCACCAGCCAGCTAAAATTGTTCTTTGTTATTTGTCACTACCTCTCATAACACCAAATCCAACAGCTGCACAACAATCTTGAACCTTCCTGACTTCTCTGTAGTATTGGACACCCTTAAAAAGGCTCTCTTCCCAGGCTTCTGTGACAGTGGACCACTCTGGGTTTCCTGTATTTGAGAGTTCCTCCTCTAGATCCTTCTTTGGCTCTTCTTCCTTCTTCCCCTTAAATGCAGGGATTTGCAAAGTGTATGTCCTCATTCTTTTCTCCTCCCTCCTGGTCTCCCTCATTACCTCTAGTTTATCAGATAAGGAAGAGCTCTTGGACAGTGGTCTGTTGGGAAGGCAGGATATCCAAGGCCAGGTATGGATGCTGATGGGATTTTGCCGAATCTCCTACCTAGAAATGAGGACAGGCATTAACCCAGGCACAAAACAGGAGGAACAAACAGAGCAATGCAGGACTGGGGCCCTGTGCTTGGAGGCAGCTTAAGACTGGAGGCAGTCACTGAGGTGTTTGACAGTAGGATAAAGGAGGGGTCCAAAGCAGACCATAGGCCAGTGTTGCTTGAACAAGTTTATTTCTGATGGTTGTAAACAGCAGCATCAACAGTATTCTCTGATCTTTCCATGGGGATTAGAAATCCTTCTTGTAATTTCCCACCAAGTCTTTATCACATTGGATTGTAATTGTGTGTTCACTAGACTGTATCTACCTCTAGACTGCAAGATCTGGAGGGAATTTCTTGTATATCTTTTTCACGATTGTGTTTCTGACACCTAGTCCAGGGCTTGTCCTATCTAAGGGGCTAAATAAATATTTGTTGAAAGGGTAAATGAACAGGATTTTAAAATTTGGAAATCAAGTTGTAAGTATGGGAAGGAAATCATATGTAAACCAGGATAGAATCTGTACAAAGTGAATACTAAACAGTCATGTAGCCTTGTTAGAAGTGGGCTGCAAATTTCATTTTGAGCTTCCTAGCAATGCAAAAAGAGAAAAATAATCAGTTATAAAATTTATAATGTCCATAATATTTAAAAAGAAAAGTTATTCAAATGAAGCACAATTATCCCTTGTATTGACTTGAGAGAAATGCTTTCACAGATCCTCACAAAGAGTAATTGGTTAGGGCAGTAGAACAGTGTCTTCCAGGGCATCCTTATATTAGATCTAATAGTGAATGTACACCTATTTTTTTTTTACAATGTTTTTAATGTAGCCTAATCACATACCATAAATTTAAAGTAGTTCTATGACACAAGGGAGACCAGAATAATGGATCCAGGGGCCCAGAACTCTGATGACCTGGCTTGATCTAAGTTTAAAATTTAGAATATCTATAACAGTATATGTTCTGAGGAACACGAGTATTCCTTGTGATGTGACCTAAAACAGAGGTTTGTGGTAAAGTATGCTTGGGAAATTCTGCATGCATATTAAATCCTTCTTGGAGATTTACATGAGCATTAAAAATGTATTAAAATATTAAATGTTCTAAGAAGTCCTTCAGTAAAAAGAAACATTGTCTAACCCAGAGTTTTACCAAACATATTTGCTCCTTTTATCAATTAATACCTGTTTACATTTCAGGGAAATATGTGAAAGAAATTTTAGGAAACAATTATCTAGAGAAATTATGGACTGCAAATCTTCAGGCAACCCTATGTGACTATTGTTTGTCACAACTAAGTTTTTGATGAGAATCTGTTTGCAGAGTGTTCCAAGTTATTCTTTCTGGAAGAACTTGGGAATGCAGATATTCCATGATATCATTTACAAGTGGATCCTCTGCTTTGACAGTCAATTAAATGGCAGGTCGTCTGAGGAAAGTAAAAGCTCCTAATCATTTTCACACCCAAACCTTCCCCAGGGAGGACCCAGTGCCAGGCCAGGTATTGTTTAGGAAACAGTCATGACTCCAGTCTGGTATATGGACAAAAACAGATTATTCTACTTTAAATCTCATGATACAATCTGAATCAACTCCACAGAAAACAGCCTGAAAATCTAAATTAATCTGAACTTCAGTAATGGGATTCTTCCTAAGACCCCAGAAGTGGTGAGAGACACACCTGCTATTGTTATTGGAAGGATTGTCTTAATCCATGTGTCTACTGTCTGTGGGTTAATGTGTCAATAACTCAGGCTGCTCAGTTTTCTCAACTGAAATTTAAGATTTAAATCACCAGATCATAAAAATTCACACAATGCTTTGCCTCTCCTATCAGGGTAGGCATGCTTCACATTAATAACAAGTAGGTAAATATAATTTCTGTGTTATGAAGGATAGAAATTAAGCTTGATGCCTCAGTATATTCCTTACTTCTAACCAGCTGAAGACTTTCTTCTGTAGTATATCAGAAGACCATCAGCTAAATGAGGGACTGGAGACACACAATCCAAATCACCTAGACAAAATGGGAGAGAACTCTTCAAGGAGGAGGAAGATCTAACTTCTGTCTTTTTCTGTCACTAATCTCCTTGTAATCGCTAAAATATTTCCTGCCCTAATGCATTAGGTTGTTGTAAAATGAAGCAAGATAAAGCATCCTGAAAAAGTATCAAAGTGAGCTAAAAACATTTTACATTTCATTCTGGAGTTCATTATATTTTTGGCAGCAAATTTATCTTCCTAATTATGTTTTGCTTAGGTTGAAATTAATTTTAATTGGTATTTCCTGTGAACAGACTGCATAGGAAGCAGGAAAGCCTGCTTGAGGTTAAAAATTGACCTTGGATAATCCAAAATTCACACTTATGGATAATCTCATCCATGCCCTTGACTTTACCTGTGACTGGTTTTCTAAGGATTGCCAAATCCACATCTGTCCTCCACCCTGTCACCTGAGCTATGCAGTACATCCCAACTGACTCTTCACCTGTATGTGGCATGTGTAATGTTATTCATCATCTTTCCTGCAATCTTTCACCTCTGCTTCCCCCTCCCCCAAATCTCAACCTCAATGATCAGAACCACCCCACCCAAATTCCCAAGTCAAAATCTAGAACCATCTAACCCAGTGTTTTTCAGTGAAGGCCCCATTGACAATTAGGACACAGTTCTTCTTTGTGCAGGATTGTTCTTTTCATTCTTAGTCCCCCCTTTTTCCCTATACCCACAAAATGCCAGTAATAACCCCTAGTCACCATGGAAACCAAAAAACAAACAAATAATAAAAAATGTCACATTGTGGGGTAACACTACCCATAGTTGAGAATCACTAGTCTGGCCTTGCCTACCTTTATAGCCTCATCTCCCACCACTGTCCTCCACAGACTTGACATTCCAGCCATACGGAGTGATTTGCTCATCCTGAACATGCTTTCTTTCAAGCCATGTCTCTGTGCCTCTAAGCATGCTGTTTCCTCTGGAAGACTCTCATCTCAGCCCTCTCCTTACTGGGCAAAGCAAAAGTCTATATTTCAAGATCCAACTCAAGTTCCTTTGCTTCCATGAAGTCTCCCAAACCATCCCCAGCCACAATGACCTTTTGTCCCTGTAAACTCAGGCAGTAGTTACTACAAGTATCTCCTCTTTGTACAGCTCTAGACACACCTGTCATTCCCACCTCTCTTTGAGAGAAACTGCCCTTCCCATAGCCCTACCCTGTCTAGATCAGCCCTGTGTAGATCATGTGATCCTCTCATAAGATGGGTGAGGAGCAGCACATGATACAAGGGCAGCCCAGCATGAGCCAGTGATCTATGATGTGTCCTAGCTTAAAAAGATGAATTGGGACTATCAGATTCTTTCTTTCTTTTCCTATGTTTAGAATTTATAGTAAGATATACAGATAGAATGAACCATTCAACAGAAGTTGCTGTTGCCAAAAGGTCATAAGGTAGAGATGTCATGAGGAAAAGGTCATGAGTCAGAGTCTACCTGGGCCATGAGAGAGATGGGAGACCAGCAGAGTTGCAAAGGTGGTGCATGTCCTGGACTCCTCTCCAGCATTGTCCCGGACTCCTCTCCAGCATTGTCCCACGCATCATGGCAGCACTAGCAATGGCATCATGGACCCCCTAAGAGGAAGCAGGGCACCAAGAGAGTTGAGCAACAGAAAGTGACCCCCACGGATGGAACAGGGCTCATCTCTGATCTGCCTCTGAAACACCACCTAAACCCAAAAATGATGGGTCTTTATTGTACTGCCCTGACCCACAGAGGAAAGAGCAGAGTGGAGGGAAAACTTGCTTCCTAGCCTCTGCCACTTACAATCTCTGGGCCTCGGGCAGGTTTTTCTGGAGCTCTTTTCTCCTCTGTAAAATGGAGATTTTAGTATCTGCCCTGCCTGCCTGGTGATTAACTAACTATATGACCTTGGGCAAATCATTTGGCCTCTACAAGGCCAATTTCCTCATTTTTAAAATTCGGTCAGTAAAACCCACTTCACAAAGAAGATACAACAATCAAAATAGATAAGCGTGTAGAAAGCACCTTGTAAACTAATTGCTATATATATATATATAAAGTTATTATTTCCTTTTTCCCAAGCCTCTCAAGGCTCACAGAAGATATTTTATTGATATCTATAGCTATACAAATAGATATAGCATATTTATTAGCATTATTTAATATCTTAATTCTACTGACCTTGGTGTTGGTTAAATCTTAAACCCACTTTTATTCTGTTTTGTAACTGAAGAGCTATCAGTTAAGTTTCGTAATCTTGGTCAAATAAGGGATTTCTATAATTCTGAAAACCATTTATCATTTGCCTTTTATCATGACATTTGAAATCCTTCTGCAGTGCTCTTTTTCTGCTTACTACCCACTGTTTCAGTTTAGCTCTTAATAATAGCTTTAGAACCCTTATATAGCTATAGAACAATTTTTCAGAGACTGTTTTATATGTTTTCTATTAGTAACCATTGACATTTTTTTTTTCAAATTCTTTTGGGCAACTAGAACTCTGAGAGTCCCTGAAACCTGGGCATCACTCTTGACCTTTCTCTTATTTGCCATCCAGTTGATTATTAAGACCTTTCGTGTCTACTTTGTTAATATTTCTGGAATCAGTACACTGCCACTACACTAGTCCAGATCACCTGAGTGCCTGCAGTGGCTCCCTGACTAGTCTTCCTGCTCTCAGTCTCCCAAGCAATCAGCAAGTGACTTGCTAGGTGCTGTGGATACATCAGTGAGTTAGATGGACAAGGTACAAGGTTCTGCCATGGAGCCTTTTTATCCTAGTGGGAAGAGACAAATAGAAAAAAAAAAAATTCCTCAAGAAAACCCCAGTTTGCAAATTATGATGAGTGCTATGTAGGAAATAAGCAAAAAGAGCTGAAATTGAGACTATGGAGACAGGAGGGTTGTAGTTATAAGAAGTGGTCAGGGAGGGCCTCTCTGAGGAGGAGACTTTCAAGCTAAAACCAAAAGGATAAGATTGAATCAACTACAAGGGGAGAAAAAACATTCCAGGCAGATGCAAAGGACTCAAGAGGAAAGGAGTGTCTTTGAGAATCTAAGAGAAGGCCAAATTATTCTCCATGTGTACAGGCAAAGCCAGAAAACCTCCATCCCCGCTCCCCACCCAAGCACATACTGCTAATGTGTAGAAATTAGAAAAAGTCACCTCTTCCAGATGAATGAAGGCCCTTTCTACAATATAACTATGACTAAGTTGGTTCAAGAGCTCATGATTTTCCATGATCCTTAAAGGTTCAAATGTCTTGAGCTGATTTTCCCACCCAGGTCCCTACCTCCCAATCTTTGTTTGATTCTTTGAATGCACCATGCTTTTTGGTGTCCCTCTGGCCTGCTGACTGGAACATCCTTCCCTTGCCCTTCACCTGGTCAATCCTTCACCTTTGAAGTCTCAACTTAAACATTACTTCCTCTGGCAAAGCTTCTTAAACCATGTGTCTGGGAACTGCTGTATCATTCACACTGATCCTTAGCCTCTGTGTGTCTAATTGCAGTCTCTGCATTCACTTTGGTCCTCTAGGAAGGAAGACCATGATGCCTTATTATGACTACTCCTTTTGCATTCTTTGGCTGAGGATCTCAAACTGCTCTACTGTGATAGACTCATTATCCTTTAAAACCCATTCAAATGCATGGATGGAGAACTCTCTGCCTTGCCATTACAATAGTCCGAACATAAGCATTGTCTAGGCTACTGTCCAAAGTATTACAGATGTACCCAAAAAACACTCCTTAAGTAGACCCCAACACAGAGTAATAGTATGGCTAACATTAGCAATGTCTACTTGGAGGTTGCAAGTGGTGGAAGGAAGATAAGTGAATCCAGTTTCCTAAGATCACAGTACCAAGCAAAGAGCAGAAAAAAAAATCTAACATTCGACTTTGACCAAAACCTTCTACAGATAGAATCCAAAGACTAGAAAGATGAATTGAAGATGCTGAAATCCTGTTACAATGAAATAACACTTAATATCAGTTTCCTTTCACTAAAATTCATATGCAACCAGCTCCTTCCTGAAGTAATTGGTTTGCAGAAATATGGCAGCATAGTTGTATGCCTGCATTATTTTTTTGTTGTTTTTCTTTTTTTACCCAAAAGGCTTTAGATTGACTGAAACCAAAAGTTAAAATAGTAAAGAATGTTTATGGTTCTAAGTAGAAATGTCAGAAGTAATGTAAATGTAAATTAATGATTTTTTAGTCAATAAGTGCCTCATGCCTGACACTTTCCTAGAGAGCATATGCAGAAAAGAGAGAAGTGTATGATGTGTAGCTGTATTAAGCTACTACATGATCTGAGAAGCCTGCTTCCCTTTGCCCTGCTGGTAGGAAACCACTTCAGTGTTAAATTCCAGAGATGATTTATTAGAGATTTTCCTACTGAAATGTCAAGCTTGTTACCTTAGTTCTAAACTCATCAGCAGTATGAGCCCTGTTTATTTTATTTATCTATACATCACTTGTTATAAGAAAGAATTTGAGGTGATACATGTGCATGTTTGTAAGAAGATGAAGAGTAAAATAAATAAGGAAGTAGAGGCAACGGCATAATAACAAAAGGTAGAAAAGTAAGATGAAGCTGGGAGTGAGGCATTACATTGTTCTTCATGTTTTCAATTTCACTATTGTTTGGCAGAATGCAGTCTATATATGTATGTTAGAGCAATTTATTATTATTTCCACGTTATGCACATCCTTACTTTTTTTAAAAAAATGCTCTTTATGGTATTTATCCATGTCTTTTACCTGATTGTATTCATAAGCTCTTACAAGTAGAATTTAGCTAATTGTACTTTCAACATTTGGTTTATTAGACTCTTCTATACTTAATAAATATGATGGTCAGTGATTTTAACATGCATAATAACCTGAATGACATTCCCTGGTAAGGGTAAAGGAAATGTGACCCTTTTACTCAAATAGTTTGATTTTCCTGGCAAAACCCCAAAGCTCTCAATTCCCAGCAAGTGGGCATTTGCCCTCTGCAGAACAAACGCTTCCCATGCCACATTTCAGAACAAGCAAAAGCTCAAAACTGTGGCCCAATTTAAAGGCGCCATAATGGCAATTTCCTAGAAAGCCACTAGGTGGAAGGGATTTTTTTTCTTACTTCACAAAGAGCTTTGTTCTCTCAGCTGAAGCCATCCAGTTCCAGCTCCAGTGTACAAGAGCTTTAATTTAAGTATTTGCCCTGGGTTTTTTGTCATTGCATTTTCCAGATAAGATTTTTCCCATTTCAAAGAAACTCATTCTAAGGGCACATCATCACATTCTCACCAGTTACCCTGAAAGAAGTAGCATTATATTTGAAATGAGAAGTGGTAACTATTAAGATCTGTCTGTTTTTCACATGCTAGTGCTGTGTTCAGGATTGTCTGTTGAGTTGAAGACTGGCAGGCAGGCTTCTACTTAGAAAGATGGAGTCCTTTGAGAATAGCCAGGGAACCTAGACACCAAGGGAAAATGCTCGAAGGTATTAAAAGTGTGCTTGTGAACACAGACTGCTGTGAATAATATTGAATAGCAATACGAGGGCAAAACAAGGGACAATGATTAAAGTAGTTATTCTTAAGAACAGGAAAGAAGGAAAGATGTTGCTCCTCTCTCATATCCCCTTCCCTCCAGTGTGTAGAATCGTGAGTTTCTTAGGGTAATTGAAGTTCTTAGGGTGACCTAGGTCTCAGGGTAACCACCTTAGATTGCACATTTGGTTCAATGAGCTAAGGGGGCATCAAGGGGCTCTGCGGACCTCATTTGGAGGTGTTAATCCTGAGCCTTGTCTAACTGACTCAGAATACAGGCATTTTCCCCAAACCTGCTCCACATCCTTACTTTTTACATTAGTAGTGCCAGCCAACAAATTTTTAAAAGGGGATGGTGGGGGGAGGGGTGCAATTAGTGGGGAATTAGTGAAGGAAGAATGCCAAGGTTGAGAATGTACAGATCAAAGAATGTGTAACCTATTGAAAGCTGTTGATGTTTCTGCAATAATCCACAGCCTCCCAGCCTATCTGGATGGGCTGAATCAGAAATAACTGCTCAGTGAACATTTTTTAATTTAAAAAAAATTTAAGTTGCATCATAAAGATAGAACATGTTTCTCTTCGTTTTGATGTTTGATAATTTGAGTGCATCTTGTTGGATATTTGAAGATTGGTTTGAGATTATTTCATAGAATAATTTGGGTTTAAAATTAATACAAGTATGAAGATGGTCTGAGATACAAAAGGCTTATACTTATTCTCCTCTTTGGCCCCCAAAAGCTTCCTTATGGCTACTCATTGCCTCCCTTCCCCACCTGTAAAATAAGGTGAATCATACCATATACCTACTTTACACTACACCATGAAGAATTTATTGAGTTTAGAATACTAGTAAATAGCAGCATGAGCTGTTTCCTTAGAGAAAGGTGATGTTATCATGACCACGGCCCTGAAGTCGTGCAGGATCCACATGAAGGGTTGGAGTGAGAAGTAGTATACTTCTCTCTATATAGAAGAAAATAGAAAGGAATAAAACTTGTAGCTGGTGTGAGCAAGATACCCAAGCCAACCCAGAAAGGTTTGGGGCTGGGACTTATCAGGCAGTTTGATATTGGAGAAAACTGCTGCAAACCCTTGCTGAATCAGAGAAACTTGAATCCTGTCAAATTCAGGGGTGTGAGAAGTCAGCTTGGACACAATGTGTTCCACCTTATAGTATGCCTCTAAGGATAACAAAAAAAAAAATGATAATAATAAAATCTTTCTTTCGCCTTCTAAGTATGGGAGGTAGATTTGGTTGAGCAAAAGGGGGAGGATGCATGGAAGTAGGGAAGGAGAGGGGATAGATGGACACAGACCCTGAAGTGAGGCCCATGTAGGCGAACGGCTAGAGGTGTGCTGCTGGAGCCTCCCACCCTTCTCCCCACCCCCACCCCCCACTGGGACTGGTATGCCCTGTCTTTGACTTTGACTTGCCTCAGAGTAGAGCTCAGGGCTCCCACATTCTCACAGCCCCCAGGATCATCCAACAGCTGACAGCGCCTCATCCCACTCAGAGTGGCAGGTCCCATCCCTCACAAGGGTATCAGCTGTTCTGGCTTATTTTCACCAAACTTGAGAGGAATTTAGAGAATTCGGAAGTAGCAGAAGACAAAATGCTTGCCCTGAAGGGGTGACAATCCAGTTGGTGATGGGGAATATGGCACAGAGAACAATCGAGGGTCCTGAAAAGTTAATAAAAACAGGGCAGGCAGGATAGCCCATACATGCAACGGGAAGGGAAGTGAATCATGGGAATATTTCCTTGAAGGTGTTAATTTTGAGTCATTCCTTGAAGGAGGATTCGATGGGGGCAGGGGACTTCCCAGGGCCAATATGGACATCACCAGGGTCAAACAGAGGGAGGGTATGTGTGGGGCTTCACCCTGCCATGGCACCGAACAGCTGTTTATGGGACAGAGTGCAAAAGGGCTTTGGACGTACAGCTCCAATCCTGCTGATCACGGTCACCCAAGTTCAAGGAACAAGTGGGAAGGGCATTGTGATGGTTAGGTTCATGTGTCAACTTGGCCAGGTGATGGTACCCAGCTGTCTGCTCAAGCAAGCACTGGCCTAACTGTTGCTGCGAGGACATTTGTGGCTGGTTAATAAACCCAACAGGCTGGTTTATTAAATCATCAGTCAATTGGCTGCAGCTGTGACTGACGACATCAATGAAGGGCGTGTCTTCCACAATGAGAGAATGCAATCAGCTGGATTTAATCCAATCAGTTGAAGACTTTTAAGTGAGACAGATAGAGTACCCTCACTTCTTCTTCAGCTGACCAGCAAAGTGTTTCTTGAGGAGTTCATCAAAGTTGCCAGTTCATTTCCTGAGGAGTTCATTGAACATGTTCGTTGAAGTTGCCAGTTGGTTTCCTGAGGAGTTCATCTACCATCTTCACTGGAGTTGCCAGTTTGCTGCCTGCCCTATGGAATTTGGACTCGTGCATACCCACAGTTGCGTGAGACACTTTTATAAATCTTATATTTATAGATATCTCTCATTGATTATGTTTCCCTAGAGAACGCTAACTAATACAGCCATCAAGGTCTGGACAGGATGGGTATCCTCTAGCATTAGCAATGAACAAGAGTTCTGTGGCTCTTCCTGGCCTGGCAAGGGGAGTTGATGTTGAGGAGCAATAAATAAGGCCTTTGCTGGGGTGGTTAGAAGGCCAGCCTGGTTAGATGAGTTTGGATTTAAAATGATTAATACCAGTGAGACCCTGGAAGTTCTTGAGAGAGAAGTGACATTATGTGAAAGGGCTCAAAGAAGCTAATTCTAATAACTGCCCACTGGTTTAACCAGAGAGAAACTTGTGTATAGGAGTGGGTTGGGGCACCAGCTCAGTGGTTGATTCTGTTGCCCAGGAGAACTGTTTTGGGGCCCTAAAGCAAGTGTTTGCTTATTTGGAACTAAGCCACAGGATTAAGCTTCCTGGTCTATTATAGGAGGTATCAACTTTTCAAGTTAAAGAAAAAAAAAGGTTGATGTCGTTTATTGATCTCTTGCCTCAAGAAATAGTTCAGGATAAAAAACACTAAAATTGTTGCTGTTCAGTGTTATCCATTATGTCAAATGAATGTTTTTATAGCACCTGAAGTTTGCTATAGGTGACAGCTGGTACTCTATAGCCTTGCTAAGGCAGGTTATCCCTTCTGGATAAATGACCTCATGAAAAGATCAATTGCATTAATTAAGACAGAGTTCTATCTTTACTGAAGTTAGGAGTATTTTGGTCAAACATAGCATTATTTAGGAATAAGCTCTGAGCGGTGAATTTACAGACCCAGAAAGTGATGGCTATATTCCATATATATGCAATCAACCTGTGTCAGACACTTTGTCACTATAGTGTAGCAAGGGGCTGATTGACACTCAGCAGGGCACGAAACCACAGATGGAGTCGAAAGTATTGTGATGAGGGCCTTCCGTGCCCATGTTTGCTTGGACTAGTGATTCCCAACTCTAGTTGGGCATACTAATCTCCTGGGGAGCTTTTCAAAGTTATGGGATGCAGGCCGCATGCCAGAATCTGAATCTCTAAAGAGGAGCCTAAATTTATCTATTTCTTTACCATCCTTCTAGGTTCCCCAGGTAACTGTGGCACACAGGTAGATTTGTGAGCCTCTGACTTAGACAGTGAAGCTGAAACACTCTCTCTCTCTCTCAGTCTTCCTCTCTCTCTTTCTCTCTTTCCCAGGTGTGTGTGCAGGCAGAAAAGTTCACAGCTATTCTTGGAATATTGGGTTCTAAGAATCTCCGCGTTCTTCAACCCAGAAGATCATTCTTAAGGGTTTTCTTAAACCTGAGTACTACTGCAATATAGTATCTTTCCCAAATATCATGGCATTCTTTTTTTTAATATAATAAAGTTTATGATATTATGCAAATAATTACACCATTGTTTGCCATTGTTTATTTCACCCACAAATAAAATCATCATTTAAAAAAGCAACACAAACTAATCTCCACTATTCTGTAGATGACAGCAAGTTATATCAAACAGGGAACATGGCATTCTTAGAAAGCAGTTTTCCTAAACATAGATGAGCCCTCACTCACTGCCTTGCAGGATGACTGGAAACTCTTCTTGCACTCCTCATTTTAAAGCCAACCCTTCATTTGCATTCCTTCCTCCACCAAACAGTGTTCTCTGGGTTCCATACTCCTTGTTGATCCCTCTTCCAAGAAATAAGTGGGGAGGAGAATAGCTCTGTAGCCCAGGGGGAGAATCAGCCTCCAGGAATAAGTCACAGAGGAACTGCCCAGAACTCCCTGAGGTAATCTCCATTGAATCTCAACAAAATGAGGGAGGCTAATTCAATTATCGAGAGATGCCTTCTCCTAGAATAAACTTCTTGGTCAAGTAAGGGCGGGGGACTCCCAAAGGCTGGTGCTGAAACTGAAAACAGAGTGAAAATATTAGAAATGCTTGGAATTTGCCCCCAAGGGGCAGTGGCTATTTACATAAGTATTATTTATTGAAAAATTAGCAATGTGTTAAGCTCTTAGGGACAAAGAGCTGTGTTCACGAGATTAAGTACACAGATGAGACTTGGAGATACGGAAGGGATAAAAATACTCTTCAGGAAATGGGGGTCTGAAGTACAAGGTGAAGAACTTTAGGGGATCATTTCACATTCTGTCTTTTAAGTGAATTGAAAACACAATTCCAGAAAGAAAGACATTTTTACACTCAATGTAGAGCAGGGAGTTCCCATAGGACAATTTTTTTGGGGGGGGGGCAGGGGGGAGGTTGCTATTCAGCACCCAACATGGTGTCTTGCACGTAATAGAACCAAAGAAAGATTTGTTGAATTGAACATTATTTCTGCATAAATTTGGGTAATACTGTCGCTCTCTATATTTCAAAAAAGATACTGTACTCACAATATTAGAGCTGAAAAGGATCTTGATATTGTCAAACATCTTATCCAGCGTCCCAATACATACTCGGTTTATACAGGAAGAGCATCTTATGAAGAGCCTGTTGTCTGCTGGGCCTTCCCTCTGCAGTGACCCCTGAACAATCGCAAAGAAACCCAAGGGCTTGGGGAAGCATAGTTTGGAAACCTCTAATCCAGTCTCCGTATTTATAGATGAGGAAACTAAAATTCAAAGAGTGCAAAGTTAGAGTCAAGTGCTCTTTCCACTGCATCAAGGTGAAGTTCTATAGAGAGACTAGAGTCCGTTTTTCTCCTGTACCTGTGGACATTTTGCCTTGGGATTTGTGAGGTAGCACGGTACACTGAAAAGAGCATGGCTTTGGGGATGAAACAAACCTAACTCCAAATGCTGGCTCTGCACTTATTTGCCCTGTAATCTTGGGCAAGTTACTTAAAATCACACCAAGCCTCTACTTTATCTATCAAGTGGGGATAAAATTCACATTTGAAGTCTTAGCAAAATATGGGAAGTGCCTGGCATGTGGTTTGGGCTCAGTAAATGTTAGTGCTCTCTTCCAGGCATGCAACAAAATATTTCAACATGGAGATAAGTAAGGTAGGTGTACCAGTTTGTATATATTATGTGCCCCAGTAAAAGCCATATTCTTTAATGCAATCTTGTGGGAGCAGATTTATTAATCTTTCTGACTGGGGTGTGACCTCTTAATTGAATGTTTCCATGGAGATTTGACCCCACCTATTCAGGGTAGGTCTTGATTAGTTTACTGGAGTCCTTTAAAGGGAGCTCTCACAAAGAGCAGAGAGAGGAAAATGCCCTGGGATGTGCTAAGCCATGGCCCAGATGCTTGCTGATGCTTTGAGATGCTAGCCCAGAGTTTGCTCCAGAGAAGCTAAGAGAGGGAAAAACGCCCCAAGAGATGCTCGCAGAGGCTTAGAGATTCTTGGAGATGCAGACCGAAGGACATTTAGAGATATTAAGCTAAGAGAAACCCAGAGACATTTTGGAGAAAGCCACTTTGAAACTGGAACCCCAGAGCAAATTATCAGCAGACGCCAGCTACGTGGCTTCCCAGCTAACAGAGGTTTTCTGGACACCATTGGCCATCCTTTGGTGAAGGTATCCTCATGCTGATGCCTTAGTTTGGACATTTTCATGGCCTTTGGACTGTAAGTTTGTAACCAAATAAAACCCTTTTTTAAAAGCCAATCCATTTCTGGTGTTTTGCATAACGGCAGCATTAGCAAACTGGAACAGTAGGGGATACTGTCCGTGATAGTAGTAATAATGGTACATAGCACTTGCTATGTGCCAGGTTCTGTTCTTGGCACTTGTGAGGACCCAGGGCCCAGGGCCCCACACCCTCCTCCATTACTGAGATATACCCAGCTGCCTACATGACCAGGCAACAGGCCCCTCCCCTCCAGGAGAGAAAACATTAAAACTTACCTCCTCTAATCACTGCTAGTAGCCAAATCTCGGGAAACTTTGTTGTAAACAAATCTCTTGAGAAACTCTGTTGCCACAAACCTTTATAAGCCTCCCCTCCTTGGCATCCCTCTCCCTCCCTCCCTCCCCTCTGTCTCTCTCCAGAATGGAAGAATGCTGACTTCACTCTCCTGACCCGCCACCATCGAGAGAAATCGTTTCCTGTTTTGTAAGTCCCTAATTAGACTTATGGGTAACTCCGTGGCATGCTTGTTCTTTGTTCTTGGGGATAATCTGGGTTGGAACAGCACTTTACATATGTTAACTCATTTAATCTTCAGAACAACCCCATGCAGTAGGTACTTTTTTTTTTTTAAATCCCCATTTTACAGGTAAGGAATCTGAGACACAGAGAGGTAAAATATATTGCTTGAGGCCACACAGCTAACAAGTAAGGAAATTGGCATGGAAATCCCGGTGGTGTGGCTTAGAATCAAGCTCTAAACAGCTACACCATTTCTGCAAGGGTGTGGGATAGGAGGCAAGGGAGGCCAAAGGGCAGGAGCAGCCATTGGATGGTTTGGGTGAGAGGAACCTGTAGATTTGGCATTAAAAGGATATTTTTACGTGGACAGAGACATCAAGAAATTAGGTAGTTCAGTGTTCTAGGACAGAGAAAATTAAGGTCTCTCTCTCTCTCTTTATACATACACACACCAAACTATCAAATACTGAGCATTTACTGTATATAGGCACTTTCACACTATGTTCCTGAATCTCTACAACAGAATCATATGTGATAGAGGCTGTTACCCAGAACCTCAGAAGGTAAAATAATTTGCCGAGTCACATGCGTAATAAATAGTGGGTCTGGTATTTGAAATAGCCAGTGGGCCTTTACTGCTGCATGGATCACCAAGGGGGTTTTCCTATACCGGTTATTAAACTATTGTTCACATCTCTTTTCTGCCTCTAAGTTGTTTTCACCCACCAGGACTAAAGTTGCAATGATGCAATGAAACTATCTACATCGGTTGTGTGATTCTTCGCTTATGGACTCTGTGGCCTCTTTTCTAAGTTCACAAACAGCATCTTAATATTTCCCTTTGCCAGGGAGAGCCTCTCCTAATAGGCCACGGTTACAATCCTCTTTAAACATACGCCTTTGCCCTATCGTCAGTCCTTAGTATAGCACCACATTGGTTCAAATCATCTCCCCTATCCATAAACAACTGCACTTGTGAAGTAGAAATGACTATTAAAAAGAGTGGTAGAGCCCCCTGTGGGGAGCTCTAATAGGCTCAGCCAGGGACCAGGAACATTACTATCACATCCATATGTGTCCTCTTACCAGGGTCAGCCTCATGGAAACAGGCACAATAATGGCTTCAGACAAAAGCCTGGAATGATATTGAACTCACTTTCCCAGGAGAAACCTTTCTCAGAAGGCACCCCATACTTGATTAGGGGCAGTGAGCCCAAGGGGAAGAATGGATTTGAGATTTTTTTTTTTTCATTTTCAAAGCTGGTGAAATGAATTCACATATGCTTCTCCAGGGCTCTGTTGTTGTTTTGTTTTGTGTTTTTTTTTAAACTGGACCTTTAGTTTGCAGACTCAAAGTGAGAGGACATCATTATGCACAGAGCCTGTTTCTTTCACTGCAAAAGGTATAGCAGGAAGTATTGTTGTTGGTGTTGTCTATTGTCTAAATAAGGCAAGCAATAAAAGCCCTGCACATCAGCCATATCACCCACCTTCACTCTCATAATATATTTACAATTGCTTGTTTTTTTATTTGATTGGTCAGAGGCAAGATTTACAAAAGTTTTAAAAGATAAAGCAAGTTATTTGCACACCTGGATTAAAAAGACCATTTGTTTTAAGCCTAAGATTTAATGGTGATGAAAAATAGAAACCTGGTAACATCCCCATTTCTATGGACACATGAAGCAATTCTGCAGGAGCATTTTCTATGTAGATCCAGTTTTCTGTTGCAATGAATGTAATTTTAGTTGTCATGTGTCAAAGTTTCTACCCCTGCTTTAAAGCATCTCTTCAACTTTAACAGGCTAAGTGAAATCACCCAAGTGTATGGCCTCACTAGTAATATGGCTTTTAAAATATTTAAGCCCTTCTCCTTTATACCCCTTGTCATTAACTGGCAAATTACTAATTTATTTCCTATTAGAATTTATATAGTTTGCAGCAATTAAGAAGAAAGGCATAATTGCTGACAAACCCAGGGCACTATTTAAATCACTTCCTTGTTGACAACATATTTCTCTTTCCTCAAACTGAATGTCACTGAAATCTGATTTGTGCAGAACTCTTGTGGACGAGCACGCTGCACCTGTCACCTGGGCGCTAGCATTCTGCTAAGGATCAATTTACATAACCTCATTTAATGGTTCATAAATCATACCCATTAAGCCCAGCTAACAGGAACCAAGGGTTCTAATTTATGCTGCCTTTCATAGCAGAAAATTGGGAGGCTGGAGCCTGTGGATAAAGAACCCAGGTCTTGCCTTTGATTGTTGATTGTGATGGTAAATGTATGGATGATGAGAACAGATTTTCACTTTATTGATTTCCTGCCAAAGCACAGCATGCTTTATTGTGAAAGGGCGCCTTTTGGCAGCAATGCTAAAAGTGGCAGTTGTTTAGGAGCCCTTTGCCAAGATGAGGTCTAAGACAATACAGAGTGGTAAATACTAAAATAATATCAAGCTGAAATGTTATTCTTTAAAAGAAAAAAAAAAAGAACCTCTAACCTTTCGAAAATCAGTGACCTTTTCTCCTAGCAGCATCCCCCTAAAGCATGTGAAGCCAAGAATCAGGACAAAATGATTTTGAGACATGAAAAAACAATGCTTTTCCTTCCCTGCCCTAAGTGACTTGCTGATAGTGGCTCATGCAAAATAATGCAGATGTCTAGAATCCTTCAGATAATGATGTTTCAGCCAGCATGCTCTACTGGGCCAAGTCTGCAGCTCCTACCTCCCTCCCTCACTCTCTCTCTCTCCTGCCATATACTGCTTTTTCGTAGAAAATCCGGAAATACCATTTTTCTCTCCATTTCATTTTTCCCCTTTAGGTCAAGATACTATATCCACTATATATAGTTCTCTGCAAAATACAATGTATAAAAGGTCATCTTCTCACAAGTGCTTGGGCTGGATTTCAAAATAGCAAAAGTGCTCCCAAGATCATTTTCCAGATGAAAAACATCTCTTAAGTATTGCTGAGGCATATTGATTCTCTTCTCTCATCTCAGTCTGCCCTATAATGGACATTGTATATTTTCATTTTAGCTTGTTCTCAAAATCTTTGTTAAACATGGTGATTTTTTCCGATAAAATGTAGTACCTTTTTCTCTGTCTCTTCCCTCAAGGCAGGGTTTTCTGAAACACTTCAACTTTTATTCTAGGTTGTGGGTGTTGCTGTGGAAGATTATTTGACATGGATTACAATCACTGTGGACTCCTCCCCACCCCCAGTTGTAAATTCTAACCTGCCATGTAGAGTATCAGTTGAAGCCAGGAAAGAGAATTGAAGCAAGCATGGCAATCACTTCTTTTCAACATGAAATTTCTCCTGTTTTGTTATGGGCCCTTCTTCCTAAGAGAAAATCAATGATATCTACTTCTTTTCTGTTATCTAAGAGGGTTTATCTACCGCTAGGTGCATAGTGCTATGAGCAGAACATAAGTAGACATCTAGATTTTTAGTCTGTCTAGAATACCTTATCTCGCTTCTGATAATAGAACCCTTCTTTCCCAGGGGAACCCATTGGATATGATGAGGGTGGGGCTGACCCTGCCTCCCCCCACACACTACATCCAAAGGGATATTCCCATAACCCAGTCCTGGCCAGCAAGAAGACAGCCATGCCCCTCACTTGACACAACACTGGCAGTTATCTGGAATTGATGTCAGGAAACACTATCTCTGTTCTCTGGAGTTATTAACCTAGTAGTGGATAGTGTCTGTCCAAGAATTACAGAGAGTGACAGAACTCTGTCATTTGGACCCCTGGATCCAGCCATGTCTGAAGTTAGGTGCATCTCTGGACTCAACAGTTTTCATGAATCTATAAATTCTGTCATCCCCCCCCCCCCCATTTTTATTGTTAAGATAGCTTGGGCTGGGTTTCTGACACTTGCAATTCTATTAGTTCTACTTAATACACAAAGGAGCTATACTGTGATGAAAAACCAGACCTTTTTTGTACTAGGAGTGAGAGGAACCAGTTCCGGTCTTGACACAGTCACTTAATCTCACTGGGTTTCAGTTTTCTCATTCAGAAAAAGAAAGGGCTACATTGAAGGATGTGTAAGACCCTTTCCAAATCTACAATTTACTCTTACATTTATCTATTTATTCAACAAATATTTACTGAGAACCTATTGACCACCACTGTTCCAGGCTCTGGAGAAATAGCAGTGAACATTAAAAAAAAAATTCCTACCCTTATAGAACTTGCATTGTAGTTAGTAGAGACAGATACACAAATCATTAAGGCATATAACATAAAATATATGTTCAATAGCAATAAGCACCAAGGAGATAAATAAAGCTGGGCAGAAAGGAATCTAAGAAGTATCAAGGAAAAGTTGAAATCTTAAGTAGTGCTTCACTTATCTATTACTATATAACAAATCTCCCCAAAACCTTAGTGACTTAAAATAACAAATATTTCTAATTTTTCACAGTTTGTGACTCAATAATTATGGCTGAGCTCAGCTGGGTAGTTCTTCTGCTGATCTTCCCTGGGGCACTCACGTGACTGCAGTCGTCTGGCAGCTTGCCTAATGGCTGGAAAGTCTTAGATGGTCTCGCTCACATATCTGGGGCCTTGATGCTGGCTGTCAGCCAGGCATCTCTCTCCACGTGGCTCTCATTATTCAACAGTCTAATCCAGTTTCCCTTACATGATTCTGGAAGCACCCCAGAAAAGCAAAGCCATAAGCTGCAAGGTCTCTTGAGACCTAGGCTCTGAAACTCAAGCAAAACATCACTTCACTACATTCTGGTAGTCCAGACTAATCAGAAGGCCAACTCCAACTCAGAGGGTGGGAAAATAGATTCCAACTCTTGAGGGGAGTTCCTGCAAAATATTGTTGTCATGTGTTTTCATCTACTTTTGATAGGGCAGCCAAAGAAGGCTTCATTGGAAAGATATTTAAATAAAAACCCAAGGGAGCAAGGGAATAAGTCATGCATATATCTGAGGAAGAACATTCCAAGCACAGGGAATAAGTGTAAAGATCCTGAGGTAGAAACAGGAGAAAATGCAGGAAGCAGTAAGAAGGAAATCAATGTGGCTAAAACAGAACCAGCAAGGTGGAGAGGAAGAATGGAGGAACTCATAGAAATAATAAGGATCTGGGCCTTGCAGAGGATTTAAAGCCTTTGGCTTTTACTATGAGTCAAAGGAAGGGTCACTGAGCAGTTTTGAGCAGAGGGGTGTCATAATTTGACTTAAATTCTAAAAAAGGATCACTCTAACTGCTGTGTTTTGAATAGACTAAAGGGGACAAAAGCAAAAGGGAGATTAGTTAGGAGGCTATTGCAATGAAGGAGGAAAGGGAAAGAGAAGATGGCAGCTGGTACTAGGTGATTATGGTGGAGGTGATGAGAAGTGGTCTGGTTCTGGATATATATTAAACATAGAACCAATCAGATTTGCTGATATGGGGTGTGAAAGAAGAAGTCAAGAATGAGTTTAACATTTGTGCCAGTTTGGATGTATTATGTCCCTCAAAACGCCATGTTCTTTGGTACAATCTTGTGGGGGCAGATGTATTAGTGCTGGTTAGGTTGGACCCTATTGATTGTTTCCATGGAGATGTGACTCAGTCAGCTGTGGGCAAGACCTTTGATTGGATAATTTCCATGGAGGTGTTGCCCCAACCATTCAGGGTGGGTCTGAATTAAATCACTGGAGCTATATAAAAGAGCAGACAAACAGAAGGAACTCAGAGCAGCTTAGAGAGACATTTTGAAGATGGCTGTTGAAAGTTGACACTGACATTTTGGTGAATGCCATGTGAAGTGCAACCTGGGAGCAAGAAGATGCCAGCCACATGCCTTCCCAGCTAACAAAGGTTTTCCGGATGCCAATGGCCTTTCTCCAGTGAAGGTACCCTATTGTTGATGCCTTACCTTGGATGTTTCATGGCCTTCAGACTGTAAATTTGTAACCAAATAAACCCCCTTTATAAAAGCCAATCCATTTCTGGTGTTTTGCAAAATGGCAGCATTAGCAAACCGGAACAGAGCTCTTGGCCTGAACGATTATAATAGAACTGCCATTCATTGCGATGGTGAAGACTGGGAGAGAAAGGTTTGGAAGAGAAAATGGGGAACTGCATTTTGGGCATGTTGCATTTGAGATGTCTGATAGCCATACAAGTAGAGATGTTGACTGGGCAGTACCTATTTCAGAAGTTTATTGTGAGTATCCAGTACGATCTTTGGAATGTATAACATTTTATGCAAATATAGTGTTATTTTTATTACTATATTTATTAGGGGTTGAATCATATCCCCCTAAATCCCAATAGATCCTGGTCCTATGGGTGTGAACCCATTTGTAAATAAGACCTTTAAAGATGTTTTTAATTAAGGTGTGCCCAAACTGACAGTGGACCTTAATCCAATATGGCTGAAGTCCTTATAAACAAAGGAAATTGGACACAGAGAGAGAAGCCATGGGGAGCAGCCAGAAGCTGGAAGTCAATGAAACCCAGAAGTCAATGGAACCAAAAAAAGAAAGGAGAAGACATAGCCATGTGCATTGCCATGTAATGGAAAAGCCAAGGAATCCAAAGATTGCCAGTCAGCCAGAAGATAACAACCTCGGGAGGAAGCAAGCCTTCTGGCATTGGAAACCATGAGCCAAAATCTCTGTTGTGAAGCCAACCCATTGTGCAGTATTTGTTTTAGCAGCCGAGAAACTAAAGTGTTGTTATAAGAAATAGTAGAGTTTATTATTAGCATATTCCTGAGGGGCACATCTAATTGCTATAGGTTTCCAAGTACATTTGCCTATAATTTTCACAAGCTTTCAAAAACTCAACAACCACTCTCACACAATTATCAGATGCAGTTTTATGATTGCCACTCTTTAACACTAATATTTATTTATTTTTTCTTTTATGATCTTTCTTTTCATTATTTTTTTAAATTTTTGCTTTGTTTCTATTTTTTTATTATATGTTTTCTTTTATAATTTTTCTTGGCCAGTATTTTAGACCTAACCTTAATTAGGGAAGAAAAAACAAGTTAAGCCAGTGAAGCATTCTATTACAGAAGACAAACCCTGAGATAGGGATTTAGTAATGTGGACTTTAGTCTTTAAATGCCTATTGTGTGCCAGACACTTGATAAGCATTGGGGATATAGCAGTTAATAAAACAGTACCAAGTCTTAAGAGTTCACATTTTAGTAAGAAAGATAGATGACTGTAGATGATTCTAATATATAAAGTATTTACACCAACTGGTAGATATATACACAGAGAGTACAGGATAGGGACACCTTATAAAGCCTATGAAGGGCTTAATCAAGGAAGCTTTCCCAGAAATATGATGCTTGAACTAAGAAAGGGGGAATGAAAATTGGCCAAGGGAAAAGAACATTCAAGGCAGGGAGGACAACCTAATCAAAGGCCCAATGGCAAGAAACAGTCTGGTGTGTTTAGGAAACTATAGTTCAGTGCAGTTGAATCACAAAGTTTGAGACAGTGGGTAGCAAGAGGAGCAAGTTGAAAGGTAGGTGGGAAGCTTACCATGGAGGGCCTTCTATGCCTTGGGAAGACTTTGGCTTGTTGCATCCTGGAAGTGATGGGGAGACACTGAAGACTGAAAGAAAAGGAATTAATTGGCCAGATTTGCATTTGGGAAAGATCATGGTAGTGCTCTGAGGTGTGTGTATGGTGGTGGTGGTGGTGGTGGTGGTTGGGAGGAGTCAAATAGGAAAGTGAATGGAGGCCGCTGCAGTGGTCTTCATGAAAGAGGATGGTGAGCTGATATAGGGAAAATAAAAAAGAGGGAAGGATCCAAGATATATTAACTGATGAAGAGAATGCAGGAGAAGGAGCTCACTGAGAGAAAAAGTGAGCTCAGGTAGAGACTGAGGTGAGCTGGGACATCCATGTGTTATCTTCATGTAATCCATACAACAATCCTGCCTTTGAGAACTACGATTACCAAGTTAGGCCTTGCTGACTCTAGTCATCACCATCCCATTACTTCAAAGCTGCCTTCTCCCCCAGGAGAAAAATAATTTCCCTCAGCCTACAAATACATGCTGCACTTTGAAGGTGCCTTACTATTTGCAAAGCTATAATAATTAATAACATGATGTTTCATCAAATACTTATTCAGCCTCTAAAAATCTCTAGTTGCTCTGGTAACCCATGATGAGTTAGAGACAGACCCTACTCACCAGAGTTTACAATATATAAAGGGAGCTAGATGCACAAAAATTATTATGAATCAGTTGAAAAGTAGAAAAAAGGTGCCACGGCACTATATCAATTTAGAAGAGGGAGAAATTATTTTTATGCAAAACACTTGTAAAGCACCTAATAATGTACTAAGCCTTATGGTTATCCAAATGAGTTACACTTACAGTGCCAGACTTCAGTGGCTATTTACCACAAAACTTGTGGGAACTGTAGCAGGTCTTAAAAAAACAGGTGGAATTTGAATAGAGATGCAGGGTGCAGATGGGGGTGGGAAAGGCATTCTGGGTGAATGAAGCCCAAAGATAAAAGCATAGAGATGGGAATACTTGGTAGTGTTTGGGACAGGTGATAGATACAAGAACATCAAGCAGTGTGACTTAACTGGCACAGAAAGGGCATCAAAAGGGAAGAGTGAGAAAAGCACTCAGAAGAGAGTTTGGAGCCACTTTGTAGAAGGTCTGGAATGCCAGCCAGTGGGTTCACATAGTCAGTGGATCCTTCCAAATTGGGACCCAGATTTCTTATCACCCACAAAGGAAGTGAAGGAAGGCAGTTCATGAACTATTTTCACTATTTCAGAAAGTTTAACCAAAACATTATGCTTCTTTGTTTTTGGTTAGAATTATGTATCAGTTTTTCTTTAGGAAAACTCTGGTTAGATCATATTGATAAGAAGCTCCGCATCATAGGCTGGGTTGGGATTAGTACACCTGGTTCTTTTATGAGATCCATAGGTCAGGAACACTAGAGCATTTCACAAGGACCTGAGATTGTCCTCAGACACACGTATATTGGCAACCACAATTATGGGATACCTAGTAACACACAGTGCTTAAGTATACTTTAACATCATTGTTTATTCACATTGTAGATTAATGATTTTATAATATTATTGGGGAACCCTGATTACTATTTGTTATTGGTAAAACCTTGATTCAATACTGAAGTGGAAATAATGCTAACAGTTACTAAATGTTATTTGTTTTGTATATAGGCACTTTCAAAACATGATATCCAGGAAAAGACATTTCTCCATAGTAAATATACAAATGGCCAGTAAAAACAAACGATACTCAATATCTTTAGTCATTTGGGAAATGCAAATCAAAACCACAATGGGATGCCACTTCACATCCACTATGTTGGCTATTATTTTTTAAATGGAGAATAACAAGTGCTGGAGAAGATGCAGAGAAATTGGAACTCTAGTCCATTATTGATGGGAATGTAAAATGATGCAGCTACTGTGGAAAGCAATATGGAGTGGTTCCTAAAAAGTTAAATATAATTACCATATGACCTGGCAATCCCACTTCTAGGTATATATACAAAGAGAGTTAAAACAAGAGTGTCAGACAGATACTTGTATCCCAATGTTTATAGCAGCATTGTTCACAAAAGGCAAAAGATGGAAACAACACATTCCATCAACAAATCAATGGATAAACAGAATGTGGTATTTGCACATAATGAAATATTATTCAGCCATAAGAAAGAATGAAGTTGTAATACATACTGCAACATAGAAGCACTTTGAAAACATTATGCTGAGTGAAATAAACAAGGTACATGAGGACAAAAATTATATGATGTCACTATAAGAGAGAACTAGAAATAGCAAATTTACAGAGATAGAAAGCAGCTTAGATGGTATCAGGGGAGTTGGGGAGAGGAGGAGTGTTTGTTAAAATAAAAATAAAATAATAAAATAAAATGCAAAATTCCTTGGAGATCTGGGGGAGATAAAGCATGAGAGTAAGCTTGTTTTTACTCCCCTATTTATGTTCATAATATAAAGATCATGGTAAAAAATATTGACTATGAGTTGATAATCATTGAGGCTTTTTGAGGAGTTCATGGGATTCATTGTATTATTCTCTCCACTTTTGTATATGTTTGACCTTTTCCATAATAAAAAAGGTAAAATGCTGCACATAATAAGAACTGAATTAATGTTAACAAAAACAAATGGTTTGCTCGATAAAGGAATGAGCCCTTCTCTGAACCCTTCCCTGTCCTGGGTCCCATTCTGTCAGCAACTCCCAAGAGGTCTCAGAGCACACACATGATGACTTAGCTGGATGCGGAGTGAAGATGTAGTAAGAACATAGCAGGTTCTTCAAGGGGCCTGATCCAGTAAGGTGAAAGTTTAGAAGAACATAAGTCTTTCACTCAGACCCCTCCAAACGACTGACGTAGCACAGACTGGGGAAGATGGGGCTGGCGGCGACACAAAAGAAAAGACTTGGGGGTCTGAATGAGTTTTTAATCACTGGCTAGCAGGCAATTGCACTCCGTCAATGAGGTTGTGCTGTTCAGAGAGAGGGAATGGAGACAAGTAAAGAAAGAAAGAGGGGAGGAATGGAGGGAGGAACTGAATGAGGAATGGAAGGAAAAGGCAGCAGATGGCAAAACAAACAAACAAACTATAGTTGTATATTTTTTCACCTAGTTAGGCAAGGTGAATGTTGTCCAGGGGAGGCAGTGAAAAAGAGGCCCTTAGTGGAGAAAAGACTGAGAAGAACTTATATATGCCCTGTCACGAAGAGATTGAATAAAGAAATCTTTAAACTGAAAAGTTAACTGGTTTCAGTTTCAAAGTTATAATGGAAGTTACAGGCCTTTTACTGTAATTTTCCTGGACATGGATGGCACACATGTTATAAATAATAGTGTATGATTTATCTGATTTTGATTATTATGTCTTATATATAACTTTTGTTATTCCAGGAAGAAAAGAGGGAAAAAACCATCTTCCTACTTTTAATGCTGAATTTTTTAATTGTTTTCAAGCTCACTGAAACTTTCAAAGGATCATAAATATCCAACAATAGAGGATTGGTTAATATATTGTGGAACACCTGTAACTGAAATATTATATAGCCATTAGAGATGATATTATAAAACATTTATTGAGCGAACAAATTTAGACTGCAAAACCATAGGCATGACAAGATTCCACTTAAAAGAAAATGTGTGGTGCTTTTGTGTGTGGATGTGGGTGTGGGTGTGAATATACGCATATATGCTTAGGAAAAAACTGGAAAAACATAAACAAAAATTTAACAGTAGTTATTTCTAGGAGGTGAAATTATAGTTTTAGTCTTAAAATGTGTCTATATTGTATTTAATGAGCATGAATTGCTTGTATAATTTTTAGTTCTTGACACATGAATTAAAGAAGACAAAATAAATACAGTAAAGTTACTTTTTACAACAGACATTCTAAATTTGGCCCATCAAGCAATAAAGGTTTTAGCACAAGCTAGACCAAGACCCTCCCAAGTGTTTCCTTCAACTACTCTGACAGGGATGCAACGGGTGCCTTTTGGACAACCTGGAACTCAAATTGAACCCTTTTTTCATAAGAACACCCATTAACATTGTCAAGTACTAAGGTTATAAGAAATTCAATTTGTGAAGCCTGATCTAGACATTTTCAAAATTACAAATCTCAGCTACCAAGAGCCTTCTAGAAAGTGCCTTTTTCTGAACAAGACTGATAAAATACATTGGAGTGGGGAAAGAGGGGTGCCAGAGGTGAAGGAGGTGAAGAATTGTTAATGGAAATCATATTTGAGCAATTTGGGAAATAGAAACACTTTTTTTTTCTTGTTCATATCTTGTGTCTTATAAACCAATGCAACAATATGTCAATAAAAGATATTGAGTTGCACCTGCTAAATTGAACTATTAAAAAAAAACTTTAGGAGGATTTGTAAAAATAATTATTAACTTCCTTCTCCCTTTGCAATAGAAGCACATATTTAGATTTAGGTTTACTGATGGCCTCTTTACTCATGATTTTTTTCCCTTGCTATCTGGGGAATCTGGAGAGTTTTTAGTTATGGGATCCACTGCATCAAGAGACAAAAGAAGAACCTCTAGGCCTCAGGAGTTGAATGACATTTCAAGAACAATACAGAAAAAAAGTTTCCTATGCTTCATCCTTACTCTGGTGGCTTTCTCTTAGAGCATTAGCATTATGTTTGATATCATCAAATAAATAACATTCTACATCAGTACAGATATTATTTCATTACTGTTGATCTTCTCTGATTGTGGAAAATGCATTCTTTCCCTTTAGGGGAGGATTTTTGGTCAGCTGATCTGATGAGAATGGAGAGATGTGAGAACATTGAGCTGTCTGTGTTTCTCTTTTTAAATCAAAGTAGCCGTGATATCATTTAGCAATTGGATTACATGAAAAATCCCAACACAGCATAGCTCTTCTATTGAAATTGGACTGATTTCTTTAGAGACCATATGATCTCAGCAGCAGTCTGTGAAAATCCTCTGGAACTTGAAAGAAACTCAAATTAATGGATTTTTTAAAAATCTAAGCCCTCATTTTTTCAAGCATGAAAAGATCCCTCCTCCCAGTAATTTGCAACTAAAAACAAAAGTGAAAGCATGCATGTCTGTACTTATAAAAAATCTAATGCTTCACCCCATCTTGTGCTGAACTTTTTGATTTCTCTGTTTTCTAAAGGGAATTACCATATTTTTGAACATACCAAAATTTCCTTTCAATACCTCACTAGCCCATAACTCAAAGTTCTTAAAATTGCATATACTTTTTTTCTAAAAAAAAAGTGAAGTGCATACTTCTGCTAAGAGTAGTTATAAAGTGCTTCCCACTCTTATGATTTGCAGAAACCCATGAGGTATCCCTCCAACCCCATATGGGTGTTCAAAAACTGGGATACATATGACATCCTCTTGAAGCAATGGAGCCAAAATATTAAATTTTGAGGCATTTACCATGACAAGTGAATATTTATATTATAGTGGTGATTAAGTTTCAAAAAGTTTTATCAACCAGTTTTTCTAATTAATGAAATTCTCTAGAGAGTTTAAAGCAAATTGATTTGCAAAATTTAGGATTTTTAGAAATATACATATTGTGCAGAGCACCATTTCCCAAACTTTGCTTTTTTCATGTCACACTTTTTGCTTTATCTGCCCAGTGATTGTTCTGTTATTTACTTCATGATTGCTTTCAGCAGATTTTAAACCAAATCACCTTTGGCTTTGTTTTTTAACCTAAAGTCATTCTAAGAAATAATATCTGTGAAATTATGAGTTTGTTACATTAATCAATAATTTTTGTTACTAAATAAAATAAAGATATGACCATTAAAATAGATATCTTCATGCATATTCCCTCAAAAATCAGTGGTATACATATCACACTTGAAGAAATTCTAGCATCAAGAAAGCATTCTTGTACCTCCTCACTTTTTTTAAAGATTCACATCAGTCTCCTGTTTGCAGATGACATATGTGGATAAGCCTGGCCCTAAATTTCCACTGTGACATGAAGGGTATAAAGGACCATATTTCCCAGCATATCCAAGAGTGGTCTCTGCATACTACCAGCAACTCTTCCCACCAGTGGTTTCTCACTGCCCAGGATGGGGATTCCTGCTCACTTGGATAAGTGTCTCACTTTCTTGAGGTGATTTTAGGTGGCTGAGGCCTAATACGGAAAACTCCAGGGGCCTCCTTTTCCAGGTTCTGGAACTACCCTGTATTTCTTTTAAATAGACCCAAACCCACTTGACTAAATGCATCAAAAGCCTCAAAAATACAAATATCTTTTGACCTAGCAATTCCATTTCCAGGACTCTATTCTAGGGAATAATTAGAGATTTTGACAAAGATTAATTTACAAAGAAGTTGATTACAATGTGGTTGATAATAATGAACATAAGGAACATGGGAAGCAATCTAAGTATCCTACTCTAAGAGATTGATTAAAGTGTCAAACATACATATGATGGAGCACTGTAGAGGTATGTAAAAAATCAAGTTACAGGATCTGCAGAAATGTTCATGACATATTAAGTAAAAAATAAAGGTCACAAAGCAGTGTGCTTTTTATGATATCTACTTAAAAAACCAAAAGACTGTATCCTAAAATATTGAGTGGTTCTCTCTATTGGTGCTATGAGTGATGTAATTTCCTCCTTCTTCAAACATTTCTTGTTTTCCAAATTTCCAAATGATAAACATGTAGCATTTTTAAAATCAGAAGAAGAAAAGTAAATATCAGAAGAAGAAAAGTATTGTTTAAAAAAATTAGAGGTACAGCGGGTTTGGATAGACTGAAATCCTGAGCAGCTCAGAACTAGTCCAGGCTTTAGGAACCAGATGAAGATAACTCAGGACTGGGAGAGCTCTGTTCCTGAATTTAGTGAAATTTATAGAGACAAAAAAGATCTTTGTAAGGACAGGTTATCATACCTACAGGACTTCTAAGATGTCAGACTACTTTAAAAACCTGTACTCCATTTCAGCTCACCTCATGTCTTCTGCAGTCCCTTAACCTATACATTCTCTCCTGAAGTGACCTTTCAGAAAGGCTTCTGATCTCTAAAAGGAGGTTGTCTTGGGAGGAAGTGCCATCAAGGGCAGTCTGGAGAGCTAGAAGCCCAGAAGCAGGAGATGGCTTCTTAGGGCTTGCTCTGGGTTGAGGGAGAGAGCCAGTTTCTCTGTAGGATGCTCCAACCAGTTTATCAAAGAAGGAAAGAAAGTCAGGATTCCTGGCAGAAATGCTGTTCAGGAATTAAGGTTTCGTTTTTAATGCAAAACTTTCTGTACTGATTTGAAAATATCTCCAGTGTATGCATTGTTAAGAAAGAAAAGCAAGGTTCAGAACAAAACACAGTATGCTACATTTTGATTAAGAAAGTGAAGAAAAAATAAACACATGCACATACACATATATATTTGCTTACTTTATCCTAAAGAAGCATTGGAAGGATATATAATAAACTAATAAAAGTGTTTACCGAAAGGGGAGATGGAAATGGGGTGGCCATGAACCAGTAATCTCAGTGAATATACTTTTATATTATTTTGATTTTGAACTATGTGACTGTATTGTCTATTCAAAATAAATAAATAATTAAAATTCAGCCAAAGTTTGGGGGTTGGTGGAGGGGGGTAGGGTTGTCTCTTTGATTGAGATGGCCATGTGTGTTATCTCTCAGAAATCTAGCATGGAGGACAGGATGCAGGAGGACTTGTAGTGACATGGAGTCAGTCATTCCCATCATAACGTGGGGGAATTTATCAGAGAGTTCTTTTGATGGACAGGATGGGCCAATTTAGGGTCTGGAAGCCAACCTCACAGTTTGCCAAGACTTAGGTGGTATCTTAACAGGTTTTGACCAGCCACACATTTGAGGCCAGAGTTACTTCCTCTATAAGCACAAGAAGGCATCCTGTGCCTGGGATACAGGCTACTGATCTGTGGTTCTGAGAATCAGAGAAACTGGGGTATGTTTAAAGCAAAGCACATGAACAGATCAGTTCTGGATTAAATGGTCATAACCTGCAGCTTCCCCTGCTATTCAACAGCCCCTGTGGGACCTACCACTGCTAGCTTGTTTCCAGGTGTAAAGGGATTGGAAAATGCAGCTCATATACCTATAGGTCTATGCATTATGTTTATGTGGATATGGCCGATTCTTGGTTATACACAAATGTGATTGTCCAGCCTGGAAGGATGGGGTCAATCAGAATAGGGTTTGGGCTGGATGCAGAAAATATGAATATATGCATATAAAGGATAAGAAAGTGAGTATATAGAGGAAGAAGGATTGGGGAAGAGGAATTGACCGAAGGCCAAAAACAATAAAAGAGTTTGTCTCTCTCTTCACCAACCTGAATACGGACAGGTCAGATCAGTGGCCATGGAATTTTAGAATGGGAGGGAGATTAAAAGTAAACTAGTGGAATAGATGATTTTACAAAGAAGGAAACCAAATATAAAGTATCTGTATGGTGGGTGGGAGAGGATTCATACATGCATAAAGAAATAACATGTATGTGTTGTCAACTCACACAAAGATACATCTTGGAATACTTTCTACTTCTCAGGCAACTTAATTTACACTCAGTATCTAAAATATTATTATCAACTCATTCTCATTGCTAAAAATGTGTCTTGAATACTAGGCTTCTATGTCCATTATTTCAAAGCAACTGCCAAACACTGTAAAAATGGTTTCATTTACCTCCAGAATTTGCCAAAAAAAAATCCAATGAGGACTGAAACCAGTAATGACTATTTTCTGTTTTCTTTTCCCTAAGTAATTGACCATTAATTATAATATCAATAGGCAGTGGGTAAGGAAAGCAGACCCATGTTAGGGTTACATTTCATTTGTAACTGTTTTGTATATATCATAAATCTCTAATATTGGGCTATTGTCACCCATGATGAATTATTGTAAGCATGTCAGCACATGGTGGAAGTCAAGTACATTCAAATACTACTCAGTCAGAATTGAATTTGGCATGATAGTCTCATAGAAGGGGGCTCAATTGAGAGTTTCCACTTGCCTGCTCTAAACTTGTCACTTGTAGGTGCTAAAGAGCTTGTTGTGTTGGTTTAATTAGTCAACAAATCGGTCCTTACTTGATTGCGTGGTCGTATCACATATGTTAACACTTCAGTGTTTGATGGAGATATTAACAAGTGACAAGAGTCTCTTGGTCTGTGGACTTTAAAGAAGAGAAGCTCTTCTATATTATTTCATTTGGCCCTGCCAATATTTATTAGATCATGCAGCCCACAGGCTGCCAGTTAAAGAAAGACAGCACAAACATTTTTCAGGGTTATGCTCATCTGTATCCTAAAGAAGGGTCACTGAACAATCAATGGGAGAAGAGCATAAGTAAGATAAGTGTTTTCTTCCACCGCTTACAAATTCATTATTTGATACAGTTTGCTGCAGACCTCCTTTGAGCTTTTTTCACTTAAAGATAATTTATGACAAGAACAGAGAGGTTCTTGAAAATGCTATAGCAACTGAAGCTGAATGATACCACTCGGGTGCAAGACGCAGAATCACCAGGGGCTGGTAAATAGGAAGTTTGCATTTGTATGAAGAACTGTATTAAGTATTCATCAGTGGTGGATAAAATACTCATATTAATTGTCAGTAAGAGATTAAAGGGGAAAAATATAATAATCAAAATTATTATTCCCAGGAGTGGGGAAAAGGGATAAAAAGTTGGTCCCTGAAAGTTTGCAAAAGACTCTATTCACTTTTTCTATAGCAGAACAAACAAAAGGGAGTGCTTACTTCGAAGGACAGGCTTCATTTGTTCTGTCACCACTCTGTTATGGCTTTTATCTGTGCATTAGCAAGAATCAGATTCCACACCATGTGCAGTAATGATGTGAAGTATATGGACCAGAGCCATCAAATAGTTCATTGTGGTAGGCCATTGCTTTGCACAAACATTTAAATGACTGCTAACAATTGAAAAATTGCAAGCAGTGAGTGACTTTACTAGTGAATATGGTGAGGTATAAAATTATGAGTGAAGGGTTTCCTGTTAAGTCTTCCTAGTGGGAATTTTTTTAATCCAATTTATTTTCATCTTTCTTAGGAAACCACCTGGAAACCCAAAGATCCTTGTCTTCTCCTTGCCTCACAAAGGTAGTATTTGCCACTCCTCTCCTTAGAAGAACTCACATTGATTTATTCAATATTTAATTATGTGATGTTCACCATGTTATTGGCTGGAGATCAACCTGCCTTATCTCTTCCTTATCTACCACATGGTGAACCCCCAGGGGGCCTGACCTAAGTGTTCATCTACTGGTTGATGAGAATTGTCTTGAGCTCTTGTAGATATGGCAAGCACTAGGAGGAGGTGCACTTGAATAGTTGAGACATCAGTGTCTTTACACAAACATTCTCTATAATCACAAACTCGGAGAGCATAGCTATAGATTAAGGAGGCTTTTATCTAAATTTAAAGAAGTACTCCTCAAATAGTTATACCATCTTCCAAAGGCCATTCCATTTTTAGCCAAGCCCTGGGATTGGGGCAGCTGCAGTGTGCAACTTAAAGCCTATTTCTAGTCTGAAGTCATCTGAGGGAGAGTTGAAAATGAGGGATGTGCTTTTTCTCATTTACCTTTGCATCAGCTTTTGTCTAACCTAAGCACCAAACTAAATTATTCTTTAGAAGGTGATTAAACTTCGTAACTTCCTCCTCCCAACCCCTTTCATCATAAATGCTTCTCATTAGAGTTACAAACCAACTCTCAGAACCAGCCAATCAGGTTATATACTGTGAAGAAGGCCTTCAGTGAATGCTTGTAGATTGATTGACTAGGGTAAATTATGAGTGTTAGCCTAACCAACAGAAACAAAAAATAATTTGGCTGAGTGACAGGGTTAACAATGAAAGGCTAAGAGGGCAAGATGGGGTGCAGTATGGGGTAGCACAAATTTACATTAAAGCTGTGGAAGCATTGGCAGAATATTGTCTTCTGAGGAGTAGGAGATAGGGAATGGGTTGGTTGGCTTGCAGAAGCTATGGGTACACTCAATGCAAGAATTTTCCTGCACTGAGCTCTAAAGAAAAAAAGAAAGAAAGAAAGGCAAAGGATACAGAGACTGAAAAGCCATTTGATGTGAGGTGAAGAGGAAGGATTAGGGGGAGGGGAGACGGGAGTAAAAGCTGTTGCAAGGGGAGCAAAGGAAGGAAGAAGGGAAGCAGGAACATGTGTGACTTGAGCCAACCTAAGGCTCAAGCTCTTAGCACTTCCAATTTTTTTTGCTATTATCACATTCTTGTACATACAGCTTTGTGTACTTTTGAAAGTTACTGGGGGAAAGCGAAATATAAGGACCTTCCCACATTTTATAATTCTGTAATGTTGGAATTTTGTACATGCAGAATGTATTGCTTTTGCAGTCAGAAAAAATAATTCAGAAAAATTAAAAGAACAAGTTTTGGAGCTGTAACTATCTTCAAATAGAAGAAAGTCAAAATATCAAATTATGGAGTTCAGCAATTTAATAGCAAGTTGGGACTATTGGATTTTTTTTTCAGTTCATTTAGGAATATTTACTTCAGCCTCCAGAAGTGGTTTAATCTCCAAGCACATCTCCTTTCTGAAAAGTTTATAATCTTCTTCTGTAGTTCTTAGAGATTGTTGCTTGACCCCTCAAATAAGAACAAAATGATTTGCCCCGAACTGGTAGAAAAATTTTATTTTAATTATTTTCTAAGTCCCATACCTTTACAGGGTGGAAAACTGCTCTTAAATGTGAAATAGGCTGACAGGAGACAGATCCATGGTTGCAAGAGGCCAGTGATGGAAGGAGGGGACAGACTGCAAAGGGACACACAGGAGCTTATTGGGATGATAGAAATATTTTATATTTTGATTGAGGTAGTGGTTACATGACTGATTACATTTGCCAAAATTCACCAAATGTGCACTTAAAATGGATGAATTTTACACTATGTAACTGATACCTCGACAAAGCTATTCTTAAATAGCTTTAAAAATAAAGTAAACTAGTACTCTTTGGGATGATCATTTATAAGAATATTCCAAATTCTACAAAAAAAAAAAAAAGGAGGGTTATCTTTTCAAAATCCTAAAGCTAGTACAATGATGTGTGTGAGATTTGAAGCGCTAAAAGGACTTTACATACTTAAATGCCATTTTTAGCTCTTTGAAGCTAGCATAGAAAGAAGAAAAGAAGTGCATTTTTTAAATTACAGATTTTTATTAAATAAATTTTGCAATTGCTTTTTCTTTTAATTTACCTTGGGGGAAAAATCCTCACTCTGGTATCGATATTTTGATTAAAACAAATATCCACCCATTCATTAAAAGTTTCTCTCATATAAAGGAATCCCCCCACCCACTTTTCTCCTTTTTATTTTTTTTATTTTATCTTTTTTGATTGGTGGTAGACTCACAGACAGACAGAAATAAGCTGCCATTCTTCCATTTGATAGCCAGACGCTGCCAGTTGTAGCCAGGGCAGTCATGCTGTTAAATTAGGTCTAATGAAGGAGTAATTGCTTTAGATATAGTGAACCATTTCAAAGAAAACAAGGATTCTAATTGATTTGCAATTTGTTTGGCACATTGCATTGTCTGTGGCTATTGATTAGTCTTCTGGATTTCACACTGCATGTGTTTCCCTTTATTAAGGGAATAACAGGTTACTGATTACTTTCTTTCTGGGTTTAATGTAGCGGTTAATGTCTACTTTGTTCTTGTGTCATGTCACAGGCAAGGAAGGAATAATAGGCAAGTGGGTGGCCCTTTGCTAAGCAACTTCCCTGCTGCTCTGAGCTGTGTGCTCAGAGACAGGCTGAAAAGCAGATCAAGAGAAAGGGTTAGAATAGCAGGACTCACAAGTTACGGCCTGAGTCAGGCTAGACCCGGCTCGAAACTTGGCTTTCCCCTCCCAGCCAAAGCATAGCATGGGACAAAGCAGCTGGTGGTAGATTTGTTCTTGTATCATTCCATTATTTACAGACAGGATATGAATATGTGCCCATTGTTTTGTTTAATAGGGATGCATACTAAATAGGCTTGGAAGAAGAATATTTGAGGTTGAGAACTTTGGTTCATTTAACCCTTTGGAAAGTGACATTTTTTTGGCACCTGGGAAATACTTGTTGCTGAGGTGTCGATATGATCATCAAAATGGCTCTTATGTTTATACCAACTGCAGGGGAGGGAGAAAAAGTTCTCAGGGTTGCAGTCATTTCATTGCCCTCAAAGCACAGCAGGAATTATTAGCTTACCCTGGCGTGCCCCTTTGTTTTCCTAGGGCTTTGCTCCTCCAGCAGATACTCATTTAAGGCGAATCCACTGCTTTCTGAAATGTGTTTTGCAATGGTGCACAGAACAGGCACTCACTTAGCGGATCTAATCCTTTCACAGCTCAGCTTGTTAATGTAGCAAACTGCTGAAAATGGGAAATGGATTCTTTAATGAGACCGGTCCCTTCGTGGCTTTATTCTCCCAGTCCAACCCCTAGGCATTCATTCAAGTCCCCCTCCAAGCCAGGATCAGGCACCCCCACTTCCCACCCAGCAAGCTACCCCTTTTCCAGGACAGAATCCCATCTCTAGGCCCCTTGCCTCCCCGAGACCTTCCCAGAGCCCCTGAAGCTCACAAATAACAAAAGGATGTGAAGAGTAAAAGATTCCCTTTTCTCTGCATCAGTTACCTCTTTCCTAAGCATGAGTGCGCCTTTTCCTGGGCTCCCTACCTCACCAGGAAGGTTGCAGAGAGGAGCTTTTCACCTGTTAAGTTGCATTCAAAGTAGCAAATGCCCAGGAAATGCAACTAAATTTATCAAAGAAACACAATTTTTCTATACTATCTAACATATTCTAATATATTTTTTTGCTATATTGGGTATTATAGAAATGCCAATTGCAAAGCATTTGAAATGGAGCAAAGCAGGGAAGGTAAATTTGGACTCTGTTCTTAATTCTTTTTCTTTTACCATTTTTTTTTTTTTTTCACTTCCCTGGGACTTCCAAAAGCCAGTATGCTTCTCCTCCAGAAATCCCACTCCCTTGTAAGCAGATAAAATTCAGATTAAGAGGAATATTAAAGGCAACTTGGAAGTCATGACAGGGCAGCCTGCAGTTTGAAGTATGCATTTAGAAGAGAAAATGGGGATAGTTCTCCACATTTAGTTTTGGAGATACTTGGTTTGAGAGAGTATATCTGCCTCAGCTCAAGTTTTCTTTTAGTCTGGATTATTAAGCATTTTTTGTGTAGGGAGTCCTTCGGCAATCTGAGGAAGTCTGTGGACCTCTTCTCAGAATAATGTTTTTAAATGTATGATATAAAATACCCAGGATTGCAAAGAAAACCAATTATATTGAAATAGAGTTACCAAAATGTTTAAAATGTATTTATAGCCATTTCTTTATTACTATGTATTATTAATGAATTTCTTTATCGAAATAGTTATCAAAATATTAAACATGTATAATAACAATTTATTATTATTTATTATTAACGATTTTCTTGCTTTCAAGAACAAGATCTATTGATGGGCCTAGCCTCTCCTGTAATTTTGAAGTAATACTGAGTGTAAATTAAATTTTGAATATCTGCAATAACTTTAATGTGTTTAAAACAAAATCTTGATTTCTCTTGGTGACAAAGTCACAGGTTCGGCTAATAATACTGTTTATTGTCTGTATCCATAATTGAAAGGGGTAAGTGAAAATAAAGATGTCATTTCTCCTACCCTAAATTCTATCCACAAACCCTAAGGACTCCTGTCCCATGCAGTCATAGCCCCTTCCAATGCCCCATCAGTTGTTCAGCCCCTTGTCATTGTAGCTCTGGGGAAGAGAAAGAGAAATGAGCTTGTGAGGTGGCCCTTGGTGGTGCCCAGGGTCTGGTCCCACCACGCATTTGACTAGGGGGGATTTCATGGAGCTTTGCTTCCCAGTATCCCCATGCGGGTAAAACCATGTCTATGTAGGTTAAGCACCACACACCATGGGCACATAGAGAGAGGAGAGCCTAGCATAAAGTAAAGTGGAACGAGCACATACATTGTGCTTATATGCATTCTGTGAGGCTGCTTACAAGAGTCACACAAGTTTACAAGAAGACTTATGATTCGTGAATAAAATGAATCATACAAGACGTTAAAATAAAGGGACCTAAGTTCCTGACAGATAGCTAAGAAGGTTTGCCAGATTTAGCAAATAAAAATACAAATTTTGCATGGGACATACTTATACTACAAAAATATTCATTGTTTATCTGAAATTCAGATTTAACAGGGTATTCTATATTTTATGTAGAAATCCTAAATTAACATATATACAAAAGGCAAATAAATCCAGGAGTAGGTTACAATTAAGTGACATGAAAGATCATGTGTTTAACTGGTCAAATCATTTGAACTAGGCAAGTTTTTGGTGACTTTTTTTTAAAACCAAGGAGCACCTTAAGGATTGAAAGGGGAGTAAAAAGGCCAGAGGGGAAAAGGAGTCAAGGAGAAGGAATTATATGAGTCAAAGGGTAGGAGAGTCAAAGGGCAGGAGATAACAAAAAGTTGTCCTGCCTAGAACTTATCCTATCTGAAAATCCAGGGCAAGTCAACTTCCTGTGAGACTTTTCTCAGTTACTTCTTCCTCTCCCTTGGCTACCACTCTGCCCTGATTCTTTCAAAATGGACAAAACCAACATTGCTTGAGCTTCTACTTAATTCTCACGAGAAATACGGAATCAAGGCTGAGGGAGGTTAAAGAACTTACCTGGCGTTGCCCAGCCAGGAAGTTGTAGAAGTAGGATTCAAACCCCGGTAGATACACTCCAAAGAATTGGTTCATCCCACCATACTTCCCCACCACTCTAGCAATTACTGCCCCAGTATTTTATTCTCCTCGCTCCATTGCCACCGCTCCTGGTTTACCATAGAGAATTGAAACTGCCAGGGCCAGCAGGTTTGTGTTGTATGTCAAAATACTATGAAAGTCCCACCATGGGGTGGGTTGGGGTGACAGTTTTCTGTTGTCCAAGGTAGAGCAATTCAATTAATTGGATGGAAAACTCACTTCCTTAGAGTAGATAAACCTAATCTACTTTCCTATTAACAACAGTAGTAACCGCAACAGTAACAATAAAGAAAAGCCACATGATTCCAGCACATCCATGCCACCTGGGTCAGGTGAATTTAGACACGGAGATTTGAAATTGGGGAGGACAGGTTCAGATCTCAATAGCTGGCTCTGGACACGTGTGCTCTGAAATCGCTCATCCCTTCTATGCTTGCATTGTATCACAGAGACGTCTGGAGTACCACGTTCTAGAGTCCCTGAGATGAAAAGCTATTTACAATAAGGAAAAGCGTTATTTTATTATGCCTTTTTATGCCCCAGAGCACAAGGGCAAAGGCAACCACAAACAAGCTTCAGATTCTATCTTTGGAAAGTCCATACTTTCTATTAAACACCTGAGATAATGATGTCTTAACCCAGCCAGAGCCCTGCCATCTCTGAGAAATCAGGCATGTTTTTAAAGCTTTTCCAAGGAAAAGCTTCCCTGACTGAACTCTCAACCATCAGACTTCATCTGCACCCTGGATCCCATCATCCCATCTTGATATTCAGATATTTTCACCTTTTGTAGAGGCATTATCTCTTGCTTTGTCGTAAGTGGTATCAATAGGTTATTTATATTTTTAACTCTATTGAAAAGAGGATTATACCAGGGCATTTAATTTTAGTTAAGAAAATATAGAAATTACTCCCATGTATGAAAAGCAGTGCTTTAAAATGAAAGAAAATAGTTCACTTCTCACTGTCACAGCAGTAGCACTAGTAAGTACTTCTAAATTGCTCCACTTTGCTATTGTCTGAGGTCCTTGATAAGCATTCTGCGTTTTAAGCTTTATCTATTTCTCATCATTAAAAAGCTCATTAGTTAGAGTACTGGTACTTTCTTTACAGTTCATGAATTCAGATTATAACCTTGTGTCCTATAAATGGTGCCACTCATTCAATCATCCAAAACACTAGTGTAGAGACATTTAATGGTAAGATTTAAAATTAGATTTCTACATTTAGAAGTCTTAATAAAATATCCTGACTGCCTAAAGTTTTAAAAGGGGTACCTAAAGTCAATGGAAATGCCATATGCGGCAGGACGCTTTGCTTCTCACTGAGCTATTGCAAAGATTAGATTAGATAGTCCATGACCAAATTGCAGGCATAGTAACTGAATGGGGACATATGCAGTCACTGCACCCAAGCCTAGATTTCTAATGACAAGACCGTCTTTTCCTGAGCTAATGTAAGTAGCTTTCACAGTGGTCAGAATTTGCAGTGATGTCCCTTTCAATATGGCTTCACCATGAAGCTAATGTGTCCTCACTCGAACCCAGGATTTGTGAACAGTATTTGTATAATCTATTACTTGAAGAAGCCCCTAGGTCACAGATTGAGTCATCATGGGTCCATTAGGAACCAAGGACCTCATTGACCCTGATTCCACAACCAGTCAATCTCAAGATGCTGAGAACCTTCCTAAGGATTTGGCAAAAGGCTAGATTTCTTGTCCCAATGATAGTAATTAGAGGTAAAAGGGGAAAGTGGCAAAGAGCACCTTGGAAAGGTGGAAACAATAGACAAGACCTTTTTCTATCAGCCTGACTTAAACCAAGGAGCAAATGCAGCCTTACCAATCTGTGTACTCAATGGAAGCAGAGGCAGAGGAAACTGAGCTCCCATAAAAACTGAAACTGACACTACATGAAGAAGAATCAGAAGATCGACCATTTCGGAGAGTCCCCAAAATACACACACCTCCTCCACATTTGTATTCTTCCTATTATTTTTGTTAGAGAAGTTGTAGGTTTAGAGAAAAAATCAAGCAGAAAATAGAGTTTCCATATACCTGCCCCATGATTAAAATTTTGCATTAGTGTACTGCCTTTGTTACAGGTGGTGAGAGAATATAGTTTTAATTGTACTATTAACTATAGTCCATTAGGATCACCGTTTGTGTTGTGCAGCCCTATGGTTGTTTGTTTATTCTTTTTATTTGATATTTTGCCCCAAACTGATTACTGTTGACCTGAAATAGATTCATAATACATTCACCTTTCCCTCGAGTGGCCTACCCAACTTCCTATTCCACTCTGTGTGTTCCAATTGTGAACTATCTCCTTGTATATAGGGGTGAGAAAATGGCTAAAGGACGATGGCAGAGCAGCTTGCAGGTGCGGACAAATTTAGGGGTCGTTCTGGGTGCATACCCATGAGGTATGGCTTTCCCCAACAGACTGCTCTAGGCTGAGTACAAAGTTTCTTATGCTTGAGGAGTTTAGGAATTATGCCTTCTGCCTTTTGCTGCACTTTACACATAGGCAAGTTAAGTAATTTGAGTATGGTATTTGACTTACGGTGTTGCACCCACTTACCTAAACTCATGGTATTGCACCCACCATGGTATTGCACCCACTTACCTAAACCATCTAGAATGAGGAGCACAGTCCCTTCCCTAGCTACTATCCCTCTGTCCTTCCATTTCCTTTATAGTGACTTTTAAGTTTCTCTTTCCTCAGACATCCTTGCCTGCAAGGTAGCATTTAATGGATGGTTTATTAATTTTTGTCCATAGAAGCCTGTCTTTGAGAATTTTCCATGGTGCCCAAGAACTGGGGATGCATGGCCTCTTGCTCCTTAAGAAGCTTATATGGTTCACTGTTTCCTAATATCAGCCTCTCCCTCTTCCCTGTCAC
The DNA here is from genome assembly GCF_015220235.1 of Choloepus didactylus. Taxonomy (NCBI): domain Eukaryota; kingdom Metazoa; phylum Chordata; class Mammalia; order Pilosa; family Megalonychidae; genus Choloepus; species Choloepus didactylus. Next base: position 171,814,615 of record NC_051310.1, read on the forward strand.
TCCCCCACTGCACACTCCACCACCTTCCATGCCAACATCCATGCCAACTTCCTCACCTTACCCCCACCCCTGTATTACGAACAGGCAATCCAAAGAGATCAACATCAGAGTACAATTCAGGAGTTGTAGGTTCTATTCCCAACTCTCCCAGATCTGTTTCTGGGAACCCACACTATTGTCTAACCCACTATATCTTGGCATCTCCATCTGTAAATCAAAAACAGAATGACTGGTGAAAAGCCACTAGTGAAGAAATACTGGCAGGTCTAAGAGAATGAAAAATGTTACATGTGCTTATTAAGCCAATGCAGTCCCTCTGTGTAAGCCACAGTTGTTCTTATGTGAGAGACTGAAGATCCTCTGGCAAAATGTTTCCATATTGGGATACATTTTTTGTCAGACATATTGCCTACCTTCAGTGCTACCATTCTCATGACCTTGCCTCACCCTTGGAGAGCTCTAGCCTTTTCCAAACTTCATCATCATATCTTGGCCAGCCTCTTGAGCTGAGGCACATATCTTGAGATTTTAGCAAATCAATTTTAGCCTTTGTCTCCATCCTTTCCAAAATTTCTCTTGGTCCGCTGTTTCTCAAGAGCCTCAGCTTGGGTGGATAGCCCACGTTATAAAACAGATGTGTTATTGGATGTGAAAACATTTTTGGATAGAATTCTATTCTAAATGTATGACAGGAACTTGCTATAACAATAATCTGTTCAATGAATTAAGTTGTAAAGGAAAGAATCTTACATATTTCTATTCCAAAAAATAGGTTTTCATAAAAACAAGGCACACCTGGATACCCCATCTCTTTTTGCCACCTGGCAAGGAACATCTGAGACCCTGTGATGTCACCTTATTTAAACTCAGTAGTGATTAGCCCTCAGGATGTCTGACTCCTGCCTACCTAATTCTCTGGACAGATTCTGCTCATTCCAGTTTTCCCTCAAACTTCAACAAACAGAATATGTTGCTGTGTTTTACCACTGCAAGCCTGGCCCCAACCTCTGCCCAAACTCACTTACCTGACCTCTCCTGCTAAGCCAGGTCCTCCTCAGTCTCTGCAGCCTGCAGTGGGTTCCGAGGCCCAGATCCCCTGAGCTTATGCTAATGTCTGCAGAAGCCCTTCTGAGCTCTGACATTCAGCTCACACCGACACATGGACAAGGTCGCAGCACTTCTCCTCAGGAATCCAGGGTTTTGCCTCCCGTCCCTGCATTTTAGAAGTCAAGGCTGTAGTGGGCGGTATTTCTTCATGTAGTTCAGGGTTTTCTGTGGACAGCAATCCATGTCACTCATTCACACAGCAAGCCAGCATGCCGCAGCCCAACACTGTAATAAAGCACAGTACACATGGTGATAGCTCTTAGCCAGGCCAAGCCTGCACTCTAAAAGGCAGTACTCTCAGCAAGAGGGTGAAAAGGGCCTCTAAACTCAGGAGCCAAGGAGAGACAGGACAAAGCATGGCCCACACAGGCTCTGTGTGTCAGTTAAGAGACCTAGCAAAGGGTCATTATCTATGAAAGCCATAGAAACCCATGCCCCTACCTGCACCACTCCTAAATAACTCAATTTCCTAACATTAAATGTGCAAGAATTCACAACTGTAGAGAAGCACAAACTTGTATATAAGAAATTATTTTTTAATGGTTTATTTAGTAGGCAGAGTAATAAATAACCCCACCCCTACTTCCCCAAAGATGTTCCTGTCCTAATCCTTGGAACCTGTGAATATGTTACCTTACCTTACATGCAAAAGGACTTTGCAGATGTGATTAAGCTAAAGACTTTGAGATGGGGAGAGTGTGTGTGCTGGATTACCCAGGTGAATACAATGTAATTACATAGGCCCTTAAAATCAGAGAACTTCTCCCAGCTTTGATCAGAGGGATATTTGACTACAAAAGAATGGTCAGAGAGATGCAATGTTGTGTGGCTTTGAAAGGGCCATGAGCCAAGGAATGTGGGCAACCTCTAGAGCTGGAAAGGACAAGGAAACTGGTTCTCCCTGAGAGACTCCAGAAAGGAACACAGTCTACTGATACTTTGATTTTAGCCCAGTGAGACCCATTTCAGTCTTCTGACTTCCAGAACTGTGAGATAATAATTTTTCTCATTTATTTAGTGGCTTGAGCTCCTAAGTCTATGGTAATCTGTGACTACAGCCATAGAAAATTAATACAGTTTATACTAGCATTTTGCTAAATTCGTTGCCTCAATTTATCTTACTTGAATGCTTTGAGAGTTTTCATCACATTTCTCTCTCCTAGAGGCTTTCTGGAAACAAATTACTCCCTTGTTTTTGTTTTTTTCCTTTCAGATGTAAGCTGAGCTCTTATTCTATCCACTGAAAGGCTCTAGCAATATTAGCTCAGCATATAACCTCTGACAAGAACAATCTGCACAGGATGTTATATTTGCTGCCTCAGTAAGGGGGTGTAGGGGTGTGGTGCAGGGGCAGAGAGCCCATTAGCCAAAGACATACCCCAGGGAAGATGATGTGGAGATATTTTTGACCAGCTTGACTGTGGCACTTCATCCCTGGAGTTGTTCCCTGGAGTCTACATTGCAGCTGACTGGGCAGTTTTTCTCCTAAAAGCTTCAGATGACTGAGCGTGCTGCCCTGGGGGAAGGCCCTAGGGTGGAAGACAATAACTCTGAAAGAATCCTATTTCTCTCCCTTACCACTCCCTCCCCAACAATGAAAAGTTAGGAAAACAACCAAATGTGTGCCTCAGAAAAAATGCCTAGTCAAGCAGTTGTTTCACCCCTGCCTGTTGAACATTTGGGTCACCCGATTCAAATGTTAAAGCTGTGTTCAAACCAGAAAAAATAAAAATAATAAGCTGTCAGAATAATTACTAAGAACATGCAAGGATTATACAAAGTAAACTGCAGCCTGCAAAAAAGAGAATTGCATGTTAGCTAATTGTTAATTTTAGCAATCGCAGTGGCTAATTACCACGGCACACATTGACTATTAGCTTGATGCCCCGGCACCTGCTTTCTCCAATGAACAGATTTCTTCATCGCTAGCACAGGAGCAAAATGTGTAATTATTGGCCATCATTGGGGCGATTTTTCAGTGATTCTTTTGTGCGATGTGAATAAAGCGTAATGACATATTTTATTAGAGGGCAAATAGCTGTTTGTTAATGGAAATGATTTGAAATCCAAAAAAACTAGAAGCTAGGAGCATGTTTTCAGTATCAGCGTGAATTCAAATGTATTTTCTTTTAACTCTTTATAAAAGGAGCATAGAAATCAAATCTAAACTGAGTATAATATATTTAATGATATGTACAAACACAGCATTGATTAATTACCTCAAATGCTTTCAACGGTACACCGTTTATTTTGTTTCAGTCATGTGTTAAATTTTTGTATTTCATATTTAAATTCTTATTTCTTGGTCCGAGAGTCTTGGTGAAGCTGGCCTGCGTCACACTTCATTCCCTGAAGAACTCTTTTTTTATTGGTATGCGTGGCACTTGCAGAGAGTGTTTTTTTAAATCTAGGCTTCACTGCTTTCAGAGCAGGGCACATTGGTGTCTCTCGGAAGAGATGAGCCTGAATTAGGTTATCAACACCCAACTGGCAGCCACTGAGTAGCTTCTACATTGTAAATAAGGTGCCCTGACGACAAGACTGACAGTCTTGCAGGCTTGGAAATGTCATTCTTTTCCTCTTCATGACAAAATTAACAGATTACTACCAGAACCTATCAAAGAATAAGAGCAACGTCTGTCTTCACCTAAGGCATATAAATGATCATATATGTGCATATGTGAGTGTGTGTGTGTGTGTGTGTGTGTGTATACATTTAACAGGAAAACAGTACTTCCACTGACCATGATGCAACATAGGAAATAGGATCTTTTCGTTCAACTCTCTCCCATATCAGGTTCTCAAGCCTATCTCTGCTTCCATTATCTTTTATTCCCACCCCTACCCCTAATCTTTGTATTTTTATAATGAAATAAAAGTTCTAAATATGGTGCTATGGAACTTAAGTCTAAAGTCCTCTATAACTGTGAAATGAAAAAAAAAAAAACATTTGAGAGTGGATTAATTAAGAAATAAAATTAACATGTTTAAGATCAACATATTCCTGTTGTTTTTCTAGGGGGAGGGGAAGCTAGTTTGAAAAGAGGGTTTAATTCCACCACATATTTATGTCTTATTTGTATTTCTAACTCTGAACACTCTGTGCTGAATTCTTCCTAAACCATGACATGAAAAGTACCTCTTGTTCTTGACAGGAACGATTAAAGGCTACGCTTGAGATGTGTGTTTGCTGAGCTTTCATCACTCCGTTCCACTCTCAGGTTCGGTTATGAAAGTTGTGTATTTTTGAAGGTCATTGAAAGGCAACCCACCTCTGTTTTCTGAGTGTGGAGAACTTGCTCCTAATCACCAGGCTTATTGTTTTATTGCCACTGTTTACAAACAGAGAGAAACTCCCTTGAATGGGCGCTTCCCTTTCTTACCACAGGCTTCCCCACTATTTTAAGATGTAGAGAAGTTCAGTATTCAGGTTCACTGTTTGACCCATTAAACTGGTATTGAGGTATAATTTGTGTGTTTTCCCAGTACCGTTGCACATAGAATGGGGTTCATTTCCACACGTTTGAATACATTTATCCAGTTCAGTGAACCTGTTGTGAAGCTCAGCAAAACTCAGTAGGTGGCTTTAAAGTCCTGTAATTAGCCCATTACAGAAAATCTGTACTTTAGATTTTTGCACATTGGTTAATAAGCATAACGTGCTTCATATATAAATAACATTACATTAAATGATGCAATATAAAGGAATTAAAGGCCAATGGAGTTAAACAAAATACTTGAAAGAGACCTCAAATTAGCATGTTTAATTCCAATTCACTGCACAGGAAAAGCCTCCTGCTCTTACTGTACCAGTTGCACACCAGCTCACAATAACGTGGGCCGTGCGTAAGGTACTGGTTCTTTATTTTCCACATCCTACCTGTTGTCTGTCTACTCTGTGACGCTTGAAATGGATTTAGCCTTTACCTCATTTTCCTTCATTTCTAATCATTGTCAAGGTGGTGAGTCGAGGGGAGAGGAAAAAAGAAAAGACAAGACTTCGGCCCAGCTGTGGCTTCCTGGGCTGATCCTTACTTGAGCACTTCCTCTCTGACTCACTGGGGTAGAGCCTGCCACACCTGCTCTTCCTCTCTGCTTGTGTCTCTCACTCGAATCCATCTGACAATTACTTCAGAACGAAGTGCCGTGTGCGTGCCACATACACAAGAACTTATTCTTACAGTTCAATCATTTTACTAGAAATTTTGCTGTCAAACAAGCTTGTGTGATATTGTTCCGCTCTGGCCTATTTGAAAAAGCTTTTCACCTTTCTATGGAATGAAATTATATTTCCATTTAAATGGTCCCCAAATGGTGAGGCTGTTCTGTGACTCCAAGAACAAGTACAACATGAAGATGAAGTTGCATTATAGTTACATAACCAGTGATAGAAAATAGTTGCACTACAACTCACTCTACACTAGAGTGTAAGCTCCACGAAGCCAGGAACCCTGATGGTCTTGTGTCCTTTTGTATTCCCCTTACCCAACACAGTTCATTGATTTGTTTATTCATCAACTATGTATTGATTATCTACTGCATTCCAGGCACTGCAACAGGCTTTGAGATACAGTGGTAAATTGAACCTTCTTCCCCAATAAAAGAAACTGGCCCATGGCCAAAACTCCACCCACAAAATCAATTCATCAAATGTTAAATTTACAGAATGACTAATTTGTCAAATTTACCAAATGTAATGATTTACCAAAAATGTGTTTAACTAGCTGCAATTTGTGAAGGGTAGTTTTAGTTCACCAGTTTTCATTTGCTCTTTACAGCAACATTTCAAGGAATGGTTAATAAGCAAAAGCTAACAGTAGTTTATTCTTTTTATGCATAAATTTTATATTCAGAAAAATTTCATATTTTTACCCAAAATTTTAGTCATTTTCCTTAGGAATAGTCCATCCTATACAGATTTATTTTTTATGTCATTTATGGTTTTGTCAACAACTTAGCACTTTTAAGACAGTATTTGCCAATTTTCTAAGAGGAATTTTGGCCTTAAATTGTTTTCCAGCAACTGATTGACAAAATCTAGTATATGATGCTGTCGCTTCATCATCTTCTTGTTCGTTTTTATTTTACCCATCTTTGAGAAGTTTTTAGGACATTTAACCAATCTTTTAAATTGTTTTTTGCAAATTTTATTTGAATGTAAATATATAAATCAATTTGTGGGTTTTATCATTCATTTCATTATGGCAATCCCTTCTGAGCCTCCTTACTTCCTTTATGCATCTTTGAACTCTTTTGCCCTTTCATTTCAAATGATTTAGTGCACTACAACCTGGTAAAAATATCTCAATTTCTCCTTGTTAGAAAATAAAAATTCAGCATTACATCTTCCGCTACTTCCAGTTTCTTTCAGATATTCTTGAAATAATTTTGTACTTTTTCAAAATTATTACCATGGTCAACACTCTTTTTTACAATTGCTCTATGGCATGGTGGACTTAATTTTTGTTTCTAGCAATTAAACTTTTAAATTTCAGCATTACACATGGGATATTATTTCAATTGACTTTGAGTGTTTCCCCAGCTTTCTGAATGTCATTTAGAATTTTTCTTATCTTTAAGCACTTTTACATTCTTTCACCAATGCCTCAACTAGCATACAGGCTTTGATTTCACATGACTGCATTCCATGTTCATTTGGTTATAACTCCACAGAATATCAGCTCTCCAACTGCTTACTAAACATCATGTTGTTTTCTCAGAATTAATTTCTCTGAGGAGAGACCTGAGAATCTCTTTGATATTGTCTCAAATAGGCTCCAGGACCAATCCCAAACCCAGTGAATCAGAATTTTAGGGAATGGGTCTGGGCGTACAGATTTAACAAGCTCCCCAGGTTATTTTGCACCCTGAATTTTTGGAACCACAAGTATAAATCCTAAATAAATAAAACTCAAAGAGAATATTGTGTCAGGGTTTAAACCAGCAGGGGTTTCACCTGCTTCTTTGAGTAAATCCTTTAGCTTTACTTTCTCCCTTATACTGGAAAATTGCTGTAGGGCCGGAATGCATCATTATTCCTTCCCTTCTTTTCCCTCTCACTCTCTCCTAACGCCAAGGAGAAGCCTTCTCCAGGAGTGTGTTCTAGGTTCCATGTGTTGGCAGCAGCTACTCACCCCACACACACTGGGTTTCTGGGGTTTCTGGGTTCCCTGGGCCTCAGGCCTGGAGCCCCAGCTTCCCAGGTGGGCGAGATCATCTCTTTGACAACTGTGCCCACCTTCCTGGTTTAAATCCCATGCCTGCACTCTTCTGAGTGAACGTGCCTGCCCTCAGGAGTGAACAGAAACCTCGGCACCTTCAGTCCTCAGGGGCTATTGAACCACCACCACCCTCCAGCCTCCTTTTATTCCCTAACTGCCCCCTACACACAATCCTCACTATATGGAATTAGGTGGAAATAGGATTTCCAATCAATTAATTTTGGTTGGAAATGGTGGGTTTTTTGCTGGACACCCTGTGCATGGTTCCTTAATGGATTCCAACAGAAATCTATTGTTTCATAAACATTTTTCAGTACTTTATTATACACATGTGTAACCCATCCAGCAGAAGATTGTGATTTCTGTCAATGACACCATCTCTCAGTAATCCACAGTTAAAATTTTCCTTTGACGTTTACATGTGTGGGTATGATTTGTTTACTGATATCACCACTCAATTGTCTCCTCTTGAGTGTGGTCAGCTACACATACTTGGCTCTTTGTTCATTTAACCAGTTTTTTAGTGGGTGCTTAATATGTAAGTACTAAGGTCTCATTAGACACTGGGAATACAGAGATAAATAGGATCCTGTTTCCTGCCCTCATATTACACACAGTCTAGTAATAGAGGTGGATGTGTTTTCTCATCTAATTATAATACAAGAATGAGATATGTGCTAATGCAGCCTTATTTCTCAGAACTTAATTCAGGTAGCAGGAATAGTGCCAGAACTTTCTCAGATACCCAGAGATAAGAAGGATCCAGCACTATCATATCATCATCATTATCATCAAGATACTGGGCCATCATTCAGAGACATAGAGTACATAAAGGTACCACGTTGTAATGGAGGATCATTTGCCTCATAGACACCAGAGGTTTGTACATATATTAGGATAATTTTATGACAGATAGGAAAGGGGTAACCTTATGTAATAAGCACAAAGCCACTTATGCTGCTGAAAGTCCTGGCATTAGGCACTATCTCATTTAATCCTTAAAATAAGCATGTGAAGCAGGCATTATTGTCCCCAATTTATAGATGGAGAAACAGGCTTAGCAAAATTAAATAGCTTGTTCAAGGTCACACAAGTCCATCCACATGATGTTCAAGATTGAGGACTGGTTGAAAAGAGTTACTAATTTACATTCTGAATTGCTTTGCACAACAGCCTAGGGGTAGCAAAGATGACAGCTGAGTTGCTAACTAGTTTGTCTTTGATCCAGACAAATTCAAAGCTCTAGGATTTGCCTGCTACCTGAGAACTTATGAGAATATTAGAAATGCTCAATGCTGTTGTCTAGAGAGTAGATAAAGTCATTACTGGAATACTTATGTTTCCTTGGTTGTTTGCAACTCTTCACCATACAAAATAGATTACTTACCAGCATCTTGCTGGTAAAATTTATTCATCCATAAAGTATGTGTATATGTCCACAATATGTAAGGCACTGGAATTGGTTTAGACACGGATACTACTACCGTATGATGAAATGTGCCTAAATGACCAAGAGGGAGAGGTAAAAGGAATCTCAGGTAAATTGCTTTCCTGTTTCAGAAAAGAGAGCAATTCCTTCCAACTAGAACAGCAGGGAGGGCTTCATGGACGAGGGAATGTTTGACCAGGCCCTTGAAAGAGGACAAGAATTTGGATGTCCAGAGGCAGGAGTGAGGAGAACACTCCCAGTGAGGAAGTCCATCCCAAGTAAAGGCAGGAGGTGGAAAGCAAGGAACAGATACTGGAAATTGGGTCATTCCATTTAAACTACAATGAAATGCTCTCCCAGTGTTCCCTTAAGACAGGAAAAGAAATGTTATTTCTTGATGTGACACTCAAAACAGAAAACATCCCCACACAGATATTCTACTCCGGTTCTGAAAGAGAAAGATTGCACCTGGTAAATGCTCCAGGTGAAAATTTGTCACCAGATTTTATGGCAACAACATCATAAAACAAACTTCTGATAATGCTAAGAATTCTAGCTCAATGTACAGCAGATTTTTGCTATTTATGTCATTCCGTTTTGTGCGTGAGCATGTGTGTGTGTATGTGTGTATGAACTCTCCTTAATGCCACGTGCTTACCTCTTAGGATGTGGTGAAGATTCATTAAATGATCACAGTGACCTGAAATATCTTATGAAAAGAATTATCCAGGAGATCACCATGACTAGGGTATTATTCTTTAATAACAGCAATATCAAGACTTCAATTTTAAACCATCCCAGTATCTTTACCCACACAGTTATTTATGTGGCACTTGCATATACCCCTTAAAGAAGTAGGTGAAAATTTACCCTTATTCTTCCACATTCTTCTCTTTTGGAAAGTTTCAAGAGGAACATTCCAGAGAGGAATAATCAGGGGGAAAAAATCTTATAAATCACCTTCTTTCCTCTCATAGATGTAATTTTACAAATTAAATTATTCTTGCCGTTTACTGCTTGGGTCTGATATAAATCATTTCAGTTGTTAAAACTGCAATTGTCACTTGCCATTTGCCCCAGTGGAAAAAAATTATGAGGTAGCTAGTTAAAATGGGACAAAAATTGTGTGCAGTGCTTTCTGGCCAGTGACTATACAATTTGCTGACGATCATGAACTTGCCCACCAGGCAAAGGCAGTCACGTAATGACCCAGCACCCTCCCTGGTGACAAGCTGACAAGTTAGTTTGCAGAGCAATGAAAGACTGGTGTCTGCTGGTTATGTGAGAACATCATTTTACCCAGGTTAGATTAACAATAACTAATTGAGGGTATTTCCAATATTGTAGTAACACTGGTTAGATTTAATAGATGAGCTATGTCATTTGATAATAGGTTGCCTTTATTACAGAAGTTAGAGGAATTTTGGACCTCATAATATTAGAAAGAAAATTTGAGTGAAAAGTTGTATATACTTATGTCTTAGGTAAAATGAAAATTAGGGTAGACTGTCTTTTCATTTAGCTAAAAAATAATCCTAAAACATAATTTTAAAGACGAAAAATATTCTCGAGCTAAAAAAGTTGCCTAGGGAAAAAGACAACAAAATTTTTGAAACATATAATGTAAAATATTTATAATTAGAATATGCAAGTAAAATGGGTGAAAGACTGGGATAAGAAGAAAGGACTTAAAATGCAGAAAGAGAACATACAAGAAACTGGCTAAAGTGATTACACCTCAAAGAAGAATTGGGAACTGGTGGTCAAGGGTAAGAGGAACACATGTTTTGCATTTGAATATTTAACCTTTAAATAACTGTGTTTTCTTTAAGTTTTTTAATTAAAAATAACTTTTAGTGAATTGGTCAACTGTTTTTCAGTATTTATATTGTTGGCTTTTAAAAAAATTCACTATGTGCTTGCTTTAAATCAGTTTTTGGAAGTCAGTGGATTACAAGTGATAAGCGAATAAATAAATACATTAAGCCCTGTGAGGAAGCAGTTAGGATGGTGGGGTGGGAGATTAAAGCAAAGTATTCCATTGCTCTGACTTTTACTCATCCCTTTTTTATATTCCATGTTCTAAACCTCATAGAAACTCTCTGCAGATTTCATAATTTCAGTTTTACCCAACTCATCCACCTTATAATTATGAATATATGGACATAATTAACTGAAATCACTTTGACAGAGAGGAAAAAATACCCTACTTAAAGCTAATTAGATGAATCATGAATGCCTGGAAGAACCTGTTTCAATAAGGTGAAAAACTTTGGATAAAAATTTAATGAAGTTTCCAATTGATTTGACCGCAGAGAATATTGATAAGCACTCACTCCATGCAGATTATTAAATTGTATTGATTTAGGATCCAAAACTCCAAACACCGCTGTTGCTTCCAGAGGAGACCTGATTGCACTTACATGTCACATTCATAAAAAACATAGTGCACTAATTGGGAGTCTCCCGCCATCTGCACACTTGCTTCCAGGCGCACATGAAATGATCAATGGGAAAGCAGGGTCAATCCAGGCAGACTGTGAGTGAAATTAAAATAATAAAATGTCTAAACATTTAACTGCAAATAGGAAATCTTTATACCCACCCACACCCTATTCTGTAGCATAAAGCTAAGGCACAATTATTCATATACCTCAAGTAATTTGCAGGCTCCATACAAAATCTCATTTAAAGTAAGAAATTGCTATTTCTGCACATTTATTCTACCAAATGCCAGCTAATTGCTGCAATGGCCATTATAAAGAATAATTTTCGCTTAGTGAAAAAAAAAAAGGAATGAAGAGAACATTTTCTGGTTTTGTTCCACTGCGAAGGCTCTATTCAGTGAATGCTGAATGCACAGCGTTTCACTGCTACATTTATTATGCTGAGAGGTCAAGTATTACACAGCATCTTGTATTACGCTTTGCATGCTAAGTATTTCACTTCACAAATTGACCCTCCGGTGTACTTACTACATAATGCTTTAAAAACCCAGCTAAAACGCAGGACAATTAGCAATACTTTCACTCCCAGTTAACAATGGGGACACCAATGTAGGTGATTGCATTTACAGTGTAGCTTTCTTCACAAAACATTTTTGACACATTAAGGTACTTTGGAATTGTGCAGTACCAGTCCTCTCTTGTGAATGGTTTTCCAGCATTTGCAGAGAGAAACAGTTACTGTATGTTAGAGCTTAATTGAAAAGAATTCAGCCACAGCCTATGAAGCACCAATTAGGGTGATATTATATCATAAAAAGCTGTAATATCCATTTTCAGACTTGTGCATCAGCCAATACAAAGTAGGACACAATTAAAAAGGTATACAGTTTAAACCCTTGAAACTGTTCAGTTTAATTAGGAGTTCAGTATGGGGGGAGGGGGAGGGGGGAGGGGCAGAAGAAGAGGAAGTTCTCTATAGGCTAGAAGACCTGCAGGCGCTACTTGCCCAGGAAGACCACCTAAGTTGGTTCTTCCCCTTTAAACCACCCTTAGTTAATGTAAGTGTGGAGTGCTTGCTTTGTCCCCAGCAACTAGTTTCTAAGATCAGATGAACAATCATGCTAGCCAGGAAGTGCTGTTTTCCAGTAATTCTGGTATCTGCTGACGTCTAGAGGGAGAGGTGGCAGAACCTTCTCTAGGCCAGGGAAGAGGGAGCATGGTATTGATGTTCTCTTGCCAACACAAATCAAGCATAATTAAAAGGGAGTTAATTGCATTGCCTTTAATGAAGAAAGACACAGATCACTGTGAAATAAAATGGACATGGCCAGGTTAGTGCAAGTGTTTTTGCAGGCTTGGCTCAGAGCATAATATTTAAATACTGGAACCTGCATGAAATCCTACTTTGAGGTGATAGCCTGCAGGTAATTAACAGTAAAACAACATTATCAAAGTTCTTGTGCATAGCATGTTTGACTGACTGGAGTGCTTCTCCTTACAAATCCTACTAATATCCATTTCAATCTGCTTTAATATGTTCACAAGTTGGGACTTATTTTGAATTCCACTGGGTAAATGAGGATAGAACACTTTGAATTTGCATACTATGCACATGCCTTTCATGTATAAAGGGTTTCAAGAATATTTTTAAAAGAAACTACTTACATCCACGATCGAAAAAAAGCTTCACTATAACAAGAATGAAAGTAGAAAGGATTTCATTTATCTATCGTATTTATCCCATTTGAAGTTATACAACAGATACATGAAAACAATCTTTATTAGGTTTGAAGAAGAAAAAGTTATTTAATAATTTGTTATCAGTGATACTGCAATTTTCTAATGGGATCTGTAAAAGTCTGTGTTTGAAAAATGTTGGTGGACAAGTGTTCACTTCTGATTTGAGAAGGCCTCTCTTCAGTCCACGAGGTTATGGCAGGCTTTTTTTAAAAATTTCCTCCTCTTTCCTGTCCAGCAAAGAGATAGAACTGAAGTGAAGTATTATTGATGAGATAAATTTGAGTTTGAGACCACCTAAAACCCAGTATTCTTCCTTACTTTCTTTCTCAACCAATTCTTCATGACCTTTAAAAAATCAGCAAACAGCTGTATCTCAAAGAAGATCCTAGGATACCCACTCTCAAATCCACTATCTGTCCCAAATAATTCATAACACACAGTGATTACTTTGGAGAAATTTCTGATATTCATCCTTGGTTTCAAATGCCTTGAATTAAATCAGGATGTTAGTAAAATAGTGATAGGTGCATGGAAATCTGCAATAAGGTTATATTACACCATTAAGACTGTTATTGTTTTACTGATTGGATGTATAACAAGAGACATATTTGTACTGGGAGATTTCACCTTTGAAAACTAGGCCAGTTAGCAGACTTTAAGGTGGTGGTGGCATGAAGATGTTTTCTCTTTTAATGGAAATGGAGCCAAAATGATGAATGTGATTAGCATAAGAAGGATTCCAAGGGATTTGAAAGTGAAGGGTTTTAGATACTGTTCAAGCAACTGCATAAGAATTATACACTGAGCAATCTAGATTCTTGGTCTTTCTATCCAGTCCCTTTCCTGTGTTAGATTCCTCTTCAAAAATGAACAAGATGAGGAGGTTCAATTTGCAGGCTTTAATAACAATCCAGTAACTTGTTGCATTAAGATTCTTCCAAGGTGACAAGAGATTTTGCAAATGTTTTTCTAAGTTCATTTTCTGGTATTTCTGGTATTTCTGGTATTCTCACCATATGAGGGAGTCCAGAGAATTAATTAGCACATGTGATCTGGAACTGATTTGATGACGAAAATTGCTGCTGAGGTATTAAAGATCTATTTTTATCCTTTCTGCAGGAAGAGAAGTGTCTCTTCCTCCACTAACTGGTTCTGTCAAGAAGATATCAAATGACTCAGGTATAGTACCTCACTTTTCCTTCTACTGTTTAATCTGCTTTGTATCCAGAGCTTACCATACCCTACTGCTCAAGAAATAATCAGATTTTCATTCACTGAAATACCCAAGGATCACATATTCATAAGCAACCCTGGACTAGCAGGAAATGTAAATGGGCAAAGTGCACCAGGTATAAGACAATAAGGAATAGTGAGGGCACTGGTGAACCAGACAATGCATTACTCAGCTCTGGAGATTTGGATCATGCAGAAATGTGATCTCAGAGTTGCGGGGTCTCGTAATTTTTTCAAGAGAAGCCAGAAGTGTTTGTTCATTGTGAGTGTGTGTGTGTGTGTTTCCCTGAGTTTTAAAACACCATGATCAAAGTGAAGTATATCTGTGGCCCAGATTTGGCCCATGAGATAATCATTTGCAATCCCTGGTATAAATCTTCCTCTGATATGTTTTAAATGTCCTTCTTTGGGATGTTAATGAGCTATAATCTTGCCAATGTGAGATGGTCTGCATGTTTACAGGCATTAAATTTTAAACTACAGTATGGAGCAAAGATGAGCATGCCGGGCAGATATTTCTCCTGGTACATGTATTTTCATAACAATCTGAAATTAAACTATATGACCAGAAAGATCTGTCTCCAGACACAAGAGCAGTTTCATTATAGTTGCTATTTATGAATAATTTCAGTGATATTGGTTAATATTTATTGATCTGTAACTTGGTTCATGACTTTGTGATGTGTGTTTTTATATATATTATTCCACTTACGCCTCATAACAATATCCCATTATTCAAAATGAGCTAGGTGATACTGTGGTAACAAATCACCCCACAATCTCTAAGACTTAACAGAACCAAAGTTTACTTCTCGCTCATTCTGCATGTCCAAATGGGTCATCAGGGTGGTCTGCTCATGATTGTCTCTCAGGGATTCAGGCAGAAAAAAGTTTCATCTCAACATTTGCTTCCACCTTCACCAAGGTAGGTGAAGAGGGCAAAACAAATCTGGCTTCTAAGTTTCCGCTCAGGAGTGACATATATAACTTCTGCTTAAAGTCATTGATCCTAAAAATTTAATTAGAGGAATAAATGCTTGAAAATAGTTGGAGGGAGACATGCTTTATCAAATATCAGAACATATCATAAGGGCACTACAGATAAATCAGGTATTTGCATAAAAGTAAACAAACAAATCTGTGAAACAGGGCAAAGAATCCAGAAATAGATCTCAATATGTATGAGTATTTGATATATGACAAAGATGATAGTCCAATTCAGTGAGAATAAAGTGCCATTATTTTAAAACAGTACTAGAAAAACTTAAGTTGAGCTTACATGCAAAAATAATTTCAAATGGGTTAAAAACTTAAACATAAAAATGAAAGAATAAAAATCCCACAAGAAAATTTAAGGGACTACATGTATGGGGAAATCTTCATAACTGCGACAATAAACTTAGAAGCTGTATGAGAAAAGATTTATATATATTTAGCTACATTAAAGAAGTAGAAAATGAAGTAGAGTTCTATCAGTTGACTTGGAGGAATTCTCCTAAGGAATTTCCTATTGAGAAAAGAAAAATACAGGAAAATATGTATAACATGATACGTAATATCATATTATATATAATATGATCCTGTTTTCCTAAAACGTGGCTCAAAAAGCCTTATGCATGGTAATGCATATATACTGTTATACACATTTCTATGCTTATATGTGCATGGATAAAAAGATGGAAAGACATGTTAGTTGGAAAACATGGGTTTTGATGGGGGAAGAAGCATTAGGGAAGGAGATGAGAAGGGAGGAAGCCTTGACAAAAGGAAATAAAAATAATCTTCACAAGAAAATATAACATGTTTGCTGGAACCCTGTTTATTCATTAATGCACAGATTTAAATGTGTAGTGTTTGTATACAAATAATTTTCAAATATAACCAAATGTAAATAGGTCACGTGAAAACAAAATGTACAAACTAATATCACTAATATCGCTTGACTACACTTTAAGCTGTAGATTGAGGCAGGTCAATTACTTATCCCATCAATCATGAGGAGGGATTTTTAAGGTTTCTTAAGAAAAATCCAGGCTTTGATGGCAGGTGCTTCTCACAGGAAGATGCTATCATGTAGGCAGGTGAAGTGTCTCAGTGTTCATGAAAGAATACCAATCTGGCTATATTTATTAGATCTAACGTATTTGGATCTGCCATCAATGATTCCCACGCTATCCTTGTCTTCGGGTTCTTGCCAAAGACAACAACCTTAAACTCCCTGCTATCCACATTACCTAAAAACTATGCCCAGTCTCCAAACAGGAGGATGGCTTTATTATAGTTGCTGTTAGCTAATAATTTAGTAATGATTACTAAACTTTGGTTTTCTTCTAATTGATAGATCTGGTAAACCTATCTGATCAAAGGTTTGCAATGGAAACTTATGTTCATTTTTGGTTGAACCTTCTGTAGGAACAAAACCATTTGTTTCACAACACTGAAGACTCTAGGAAGCTGTTGAACCTGGTTGAAGCCTAGAAGTTTCAATAAACAGTAATCTTGCTATAGCTACTAAGCTACTGCTTCTCTTAAATCATGGAGTTTGTTACCCCAGCAAACTATTTTTAGCCTCTAGTCAACCACATTGCAAGCACAGAGACCTTAATCAAAGCAAAAAACAATTTTCAAACTTTGAAGCTTCCATAAGGATTGTGGGAAGATGATGGATGAGGAATCTCCAGGAATCAGTCCCTCCACCAAAACAAATATTGGACTGGCAGAAATGTTCTGAATAAACAATTTTTTTAACTCTGGAGTCTAGTGAAACACTCTGCAAGATCCAGAGAAGAGCTGGATGAAGAGGACAGTAAATTGCAGAAAAAAATCAATGAATTTCAACCTCCATGCATCAGCTACCATCCCCTGTCCCCTAACTGGGTGGCGGGCAGAAGTGGTACTACAAACCAGGCTCCTGGTACAACTTGATGGTATCAGGGTAGGATATAAGGACATAGTCTTCCAAAATCCAGGGGTGTGTGGTCTGATCTCAAATCAATGATTTTGGTCAGCTACTTCAGATTACTAGGGGACTGGCTGTGAGGCAGCTATTGTTCCAACCACCCCTCCCCCTCAGACAAAAGTGGCAGAGGAGTCTTTAAAAAGCAGTACTTTTTCTCTCTTTTCTCTTTCCATTCCCCATTTGGGAGCAAAAATTGTTCAGAAAAGTAACAAGTTGTTGGCTCCAGCCCACAACAAAAATAAGCAAACAAACAAACAACTAGCAATTCCAGAGGAGTAGAAGAACTTAATTTCCAGAGTTTTAACAACATAATGTCCAGTCCTTTAAAAATTATGAAATACACAAAGAAACAAGAAAGTATGGCCCATTCACAAGAAAAAAGGAATTTTCCAGAAACCATCCTGAGGAAGCTCATACATTGGAACTATTAGTCAAAGATTTTAAGTCAACTGTCTTAAATATGTTCAATGAGCTAAAGGAATCCATATACAAAGAACTAAAGGAAATTAGGAAAATGCCATCTGAACAAAATAAAGAGATAAAAATTATAAAAAGGAATAACATAGAAATTTTGGAGATGCAAAGTACAGTAATTGAAATGAAAAAAAACTCATTAGACAGAATCAAAAGCAGATTTGAACAGGCAGAAGAGAAGATCAGCAAACTTGAAGAGAATACAATTGACATTATCTAGTGTGAGGAGCAGAAAGAAAAATAATGAAAAATAAAAGATGAACAGAGACTGAGGGACCTGTGGTACACCATCAAGAGACAGAGAAAGGGGCAGGAAAAGTATTTGAAGACATAATGGTCAAAAACTTCCTTAATCTAATGAAAGACATGAATATACACATCCAGGAAGCTTAATGAACTCCTATCTGGACAGACTCTTAAATGTCTACACCAAGACATATTATAGTGAAATTGTCAAAATCCAAAGACAAAGAGGGGATTTTGAAAGCAGCAAGAGAGAAGTGACCTGTCACATATAACGGATGCCCAATAAGATTAACAGCAGGTTTCTCATCAGAAACCATGGAAGCCAGAAGACCACAGGATGGCATATTTAAAGCTCTTAAAGAAAAACACTGTCAAACAAGAACTCTATATCCAGTTGTGCCAGTTTGAAACTGTTAATGGGCCCCAGAAGAGCCATGATCACTTAATCCAATTTTGTTGGGTGGAACCCTTTGATTAAATTATCTCCATAGAAATGTGATCCAACCATTCCGGGTAAGTCTTAATTGGAGTCCTTTAAGAGAGCTCACAGAAACAAGGAGCTCAGAGAAGCTGAGAGAGACATTTTGGAGAGAAGCTAAGATCCATAATCCAGAGTTTGCCCTCAGAAGAAGCTAAGAGCTGACACAGACCCAGATGCTTGGAGATGCTTGGAGATGCAGACAGAAAGATGCTTGGACACGCTAAGCTAAGAGATGACGCCAAGAGTTTGCCCCAGAGAAACTAAGAGAGGACTCCCAGATGCTTAAAGAAAAATGCCCCAGGGGAACCAAACAGAGAGCTGAGAGAAGTTAAGAAAGACAGAAGCCCAGAGACATTTTGGAAAAAGCCATTTTGAAATGCAACCTGGGAGCAAAGGACCAGCAGACACCAGCCATGTGCCTTCCCAGCTGACAGACTCCATTGGTCTTCCTTCAGTGAAGGTATCCTCTTGTTGATGCCTTAGTTTGGACACATTTATGGTGTTAGAACTGTAAATTTGTAACCTAATAACCCCCCTTAATAAAAGACAATCCATTTCTGGTGTTTCACATAATGGCAGCTTTAGCAAACTGGAACACCAGCAAAATTATCTTTCAAAAATTAAGGAGAAATTAAAACATTTACAGACAAACAAAAGCCAAAAGAGTTCACTACCAGGAGACTTCTCCTACAAAATATGCTAAAGGAAGTCCTTAAGGCTGAAATAAAAGGAAATGAGACAGTAACTCAAAACCACATTATGAAATGAAGAAGATCAGTAGTGGTCACTGCATAGGTAAATACATAATCCTGTATTATTGTACTTTTGGCTTGTAGCTGCTTGTTTTCCTCCTTAAATGGTTTAACAAGCGAATGTGTAAAATAACATCAAACTCTGTGCTAATATATGCACATGTATAAAGATACAATCTGAAATGGCAATATAAAGGGGGAGGGACAGAGAGATTTAAGAATAGAGAGTTTATATTAGGTTGTTATTAGTTAAATATGTTCATTGTAATTACAAAGGTAATCACTTAGAAAATATCTAAAATATATAGAGAAAAAGAAAGAAGGGAATTAAAATGTTATACTCCCAAAAAGCATCTAAATACAAAAAAAGAGGCAGTGATTGCATAATTGAGGAACAAAAAACATACATGACATACAGAAAACAAACTGCTAAATGGCAGAAGTAAATTCTTCCTTCTCAGTTATTACTTTAAATGTCAATGGATTAAACTCCCTAATTAAAAGACAGAGATTGGCAGTTTGGATGAAAAAAACATGATCCATCTATATGTTGTCTACAAGAGACTCATTTAGGTACAAAGACACAAAGAGGTTGAACATAATAGGGTAGAAAAAGATATTCCATGCAAACAGTAATCAAAAGAGAGCTGGGGTGGCTATATTATTGTCAGACAAAACAGACTTTGTCAAAAAAGATTGCAAGAGGCAAAGAAGGATATTATTTGTTGATAAACAATTCAATCCAGCAAGAAAATATAAGAATTATAAACATATATGCATCTCGTAAAAAAGCCCTAAAATGCATGAAGAAAGAAATTGACAGAATTGAAGGGAGAAATAAATAGTTCTACAATAATAGTTGGAGACTTCAATAAACTACTTTCAATGATTGATAGAACATCTAAACAGAAGATCAATAAGGAAACAGAGGATTTGAGCAACACCATTAAACCATTAGACCTAACGGACATAACATAGAACACTCACCCAACATTGGTAGAATACACATTTTTCTCACATGCACATACAACATTTTACAGGATAGACCACTTGTTAGGCCACAATTAAAATCTTAATAAATTTTTAAATATTGAAATCATACAAAATATCTTCATTGACCACACAGAATAAAGCTAAAAATCAATAACAGAAAGGAAAACTGGAAATTTTACAAATATGTGGAAATTAAATAACCAATAGGTCAAAAAATAAATCACAAGGGAAATTAGGAAATATCTTGTGATAAATGAAAACAAAAATACAACCTACCAAAATGTATGAGATACAGTGAAGGAAGTGCTTAGGGGGAAATTTCTAGCTCTAAATGCCTACATTTAAAAAGAAGAGAAATCACAAATTAATAACCTAACTTCAAATCTAAAGAAACAAGAACAAGAAGAGTGAACTCAATCCAAAGTTAGTAGAAGGAAGGATATAGTAAAGATTAAAGCAGAGTGAAATGAAATAGAGGATAGAAAGACAATAGAGAGCATCAACAAAACCAAAAGTTGATTTTTTGAGATAAATAAAATCAAGAAACCTCTAGTCAGACTATCAAGGAAAAAGAGAGAGAGGATTCAAACAGCTAAAATTAAATGTGGGAACATTACTACCAACCTTACAGAAATAAGGATTATAGGAGGTTATATGAACAACTATATGCCAACAAATTAGGAAACCTAGATTTAATAGACAAATTCCTAGAAACATATCAGTCATCTAATCTGATGTAAGAAGAAATAGAAAACTTCTTCAGACTTACACAGATATTGAATCAGTAATTAAAAACCTCTCAACAAATAAATGTCCAGGACTGAATGGTTTCACTGCTAAATTCTACCAAATATTTAAAGAAGATTTAACACCCAATCCTTTTCAAACTCTTCCAAGAAGTAGAAGAGGAGGGATTGCTTCCTAACTCATTCTATGAGGCTGGCATCACCCTGCAAACAAAGCCAGATAAAAACAGCACAAGAAAATAAAACTGCAGAACAATATCCCTTATGAATATCGATGCAAAAATCCTCAACAAAATACTAAATGGACTATAACTCAGCCATATAAGGAGTTAAGTGTTGGTATATGCTTACAACATGGATAAACTTTGAAGACATTATGTTCAGTGAAATAAGCTAGACACAAAAGGAAAAATATCATATGATTTCTCTTACATGAAATACATAGAATAAACAAATACATAGAGACAGAAATCAGAATAGTGGTCATGAGGGTTGGGGCAGAGGGAAATGGGGAATTATTGCTAAATGAGTTTTGGTTTGGGATGATGAAAATAGTCTGGAAATAGTAGTGAAAGTTACACTGTTTTTTCAATGTACTTAATGTCAAAGAATTGTTCACTTAAAATGGTTAAAATGAGTTTTGTATTATGTATATTGTACCACAATTAAAAATTTATTGTTTTAAGTTTGAAGCTTCCATTCTTAGCGCAGATATTTGGATGTCTCTCAAGACTGTGTTTTGCCCAACATCTCAAAGCAGTGGTGAAGCCAGAAAAGGAGCTCATAGATTTCTGATTCCCATCACTTAGCCCTTACAACAGGCCTCACCTTCTGCAGCCAAGGTGGTAAAACAGCTTACGTGCTGGAGTCTAGTGCCAGGCTGCAGTGCACAGCTCGATGACTTGAAGCAGGTCACTTTAGCTATCTACAGCCAAGTGATCTCATGTATTCTCTAACATACGATCTCAGGGAAACCTTTTGTTTAATAGCCCTTATAAAGCTTGCAATTATATACTTATTTGTGTGGTTCTTTGTTTAATTGCCTGTCTCCTACACTAAATCATAATCTCTATATGGATAGGGACAATATACTGAAACCCCAATGTCTAGCATTGTACCTGTTACATACTAACAGTCAATAAAAATTTATTGATTTAATGAATGAGTAAATATATAAACTGAGGAAAATGATCTCAAAGTATCTCATCAGCTCTGATAGTCTATGATTCTCTAAATGCAAAAAACTTTGATTTTTAAGGCCCAAACATCATCAAATAGATTAAGTACCTAAGTGAGCGTGGTTCTGTTCTACATAGTAACTTTGAAAAAACTAGACCTATTAATCATAGTCCCATATATCTGAAGGGGTGTGCAAGATTCCGTTTCACCCATGGCTTTGCCTCTAAGCAGAACTAGTATTCATGCAAGATTAGATATTGTTACGTATTGTATTGTATTGTACTATTTTGTTCCTGAGTATTGGAGTCTTAACAGTAGTTGATTCATAAAAGGAAGAGGACTTAGATTTGCCTAGTCCAGTGGTTTTCAAACTTTATTTTAGCAGTGGAACTCTTATTTTTCAAAAGAAATCTTATATAGAGGTTCAATATTTTTATATCTAAATTTCAATCTATAAATAGAATAGATATAATTTTTTTAAAAGATAGAGAAGCTCTACCCTGGATGAAGTGAGAAGGGGAAACGTCAGAACATTTCACCTCAGATTTCACCTCAACCTTCAGGTTGGCCCCTGCTCCCTCCACCTGCCCTGCCCTGTAGAGCCCCCAATGTACACCTGAGACCAGCAGTCCACAGTCTGAAAGCAGCCAGTTTGAATGAATATCTCCTTTTAACAGATAAGAAAACAGACTTGATGATAATCATGTTCTTTATTATTCCAAATCCTTCCTGCAGAGAGTAAACCCCATCTTTTTTTTTTGTTTCTTGTTAGTAGGATACTTTGTACGGTCTTCCCTTAAATATTTTTATATAAATCCAGAAGATCATTCTCACCATTTTCTTCTTATAGTAAATCACTTTAATTTAATTTTACTCATATAATTTTATTTTCAAAAAAAAGTCACCAAAAAAACAATTTTTGAAAATATAAAGAATTTAATAAGCACTGTTTTCCTGTTACCAAAAAATAAATCCATAAAACAATAAAAAATATTGACCTTTATAATCGCAAGCCTAAATTTTGTTCATGTTTATTATAGACACACAATGAATTAAAAGAGCATACGTTACACATTTTCAAATGAAACAAAGATCTCCTATCCAATTGTAGAGGTTGTAGATGTGACTGACTTATTATAAAGTAAAAGCTACATCTACCAAAGAGCATACATGTAGTATTGATCTGGAATTGGCATGATGACAAACTACTCTGCAAATCTTCCTCTTCCCAATTAAGGTGTCGCTCTTGAACTGATTGAAAGCTGTTTGATAAGTACACTTTTTTCAAGATGGTATGCTCAGTTGGGGGTCTTTTTATTAAACTGAAATTCCATCATTAGCTTTGACTAGCACCAGCTGCTGTATAAATTCTGCGTTGATGTAGATCTCCACTGGTATTACAAATATTGCAGGTGAATCTGACTCCAAAATCCTCAATCACGCAGTATGAATAATTAACACCTGATAAATGCAAAATAAAAAGGACTCTCATTAGAAGGCATGTTACTGAGGTCACAATCCTACCTCAGCTCCTCAGAACACTGAATCAAATACGACTTTAGTTGTGAAAGAAATGTTTCTCAATCTCTCCACTTCCTGATTTTTCTCATACCTGATCAGAACTGGTAAACTTAAGACATAAAAGGAAATGTTTTAGTCATATGACAAAGTTAAAGACAGAATCCAAGCTCCAGCACATTCTAACTAATGTTTACGTGAACAATTCCAGATGTGTACACTGGAAGAGAAAGTTAATTCCCAGGCTTTTGGGGCTCATACCTGCCATGCTTGTTCTCTCCTGTATATAGTTCACAATCCTTCACTACTTGAACTCAAAAGAGAAAATTTCCTATTCATGAATTTAATATTATTTCTATGAGATATTTTGTAAAAAAAAAAAAAAAAAAAAAAAAAAAAACAGCATAAAAGAGTTACAGAAATGTTCTTTATAATTTTGAATTTATAAAAACCTACTTTGTGCACCAGGTGTGTCAGGTGGAATTTCTCTAAAAGTGGTTGGTATGTTTTGAACCATGATAAACTTGAATCCTTGAAATAATGAAACACATTAACATGAAACATCCCATAACAATATGGTGATTACAAGCAGAATGATTTGGATTCAGTTCCTGAGACTCCATTTCTTCATCTGCAAATTGGGCATAAAGGTTATTTCAAGCTCTGAGTGAGATACTGTATATAGTATTTAGTGTTACATAGTGCACTAGTTTTCTATTTCTGCATAACAAACTACCACATGCTTAATGGCTTAAAACCATACCTATTTATTATCTCAGTTTCCACAGGAGTCTAGGCACAGTTTAACGGGGTTTTCTGCTTAGGGTGTCCCAAGGATGCAGTCAAGGTATCAGCTGGGCCATGTTGTCATCTGGAGATTCCACAGGGAGGAATCCACATCTAAGCTCCCTCAGGTCCTTCGCAGAATTCATTTCCTTTCAGTCTAGGTCTGAGGGTCCTGCCTTTTTGCCTGCTGTCTGCGGGAAGTCACCTGCAGTTCCTTACCATGTGAGCTTCTCCAATATGGCCGTTTTCTTTGTTGAGTCAGCAAGGAGAGTCTCTGGAGTGAGTCTGCTAGCAAGACAGTATTGTATTTTGTAACATCATCACAGGAATGATATCCCATCACTTTTGCCATATTCTATTGATTAGGAGCAAGTCACAGGTCCCACCCCACACTCAAGGGTGAACACCAAGAAGCAGGGGTCATTGGGGGCCACCCTAGAGTGTCTGCCACAAGTAAAAGAATAAATAAATGACAGTGAGGTGAATGAATTCAGGAATGACTGAGTGAATGAATGAACCTTGTTACCAACTGGGGTGTAGGTAGAGTAAGCCATAGGCCCCTGGGACTGCAGAAAACATGGGAAATTATTCTAAATACCAAATAACCAGGGGGGCAACAGACTCTGAAGGTAACTGCTCAGTTGAAGTCATTAAACAAGAATTCATTCTGTGTTGAAATATTGTATTGAAGGGTTTTGGGGCCTGGGCTTTGAGGCCCAGAGAATGTCAGTGTAAGAACTCAAGGATGGATGGACAATGGTACCCTAAGGATGGAATAGGGTTTTTATTCACCCTTTAAAGTGATAATTTTCTTACAGTTGAATCAAAAGAAGAAATTACAAATGAAATAAAATGGTCAAATATAGTTATGTAAACTAACTTCTAAGCAATAAAAATAGCTAGCGATAAAAACAAAAGAAAAATACTCACTACCAATACAAAATAGCTATCTCCAAGCATATAAATATGTATTCAATCATACATATGAACACTACCAATGCCCCAAAGGATAGATGGGCAAAGAACAGAAATAGTAAAATAAAACTGAAAAAAATTAAAACTAATTTGGACAGGACAGAAGCCTCACAATAAAAAATATTTAAAGTACCAATCCATAATTTTTGTTTTACATCCGATGAGATGAGAGAGTAAAAGAGTGTAATGATCTGTAATGACCTGTATTAGTATTATTCACTACGCAGCTGGCATAACTTGTAACTCGTCCTTGGTGGATGGATATCTGATGACAATTAATTCTCAGTCAGTGGTAAGAGAGTGGGTGTAGATGATTGTGGTACCTAGAAAACTAAAAGTCTTCTTTTCTGAGCATAGGTTCATGTTAGCATGAAGCTAACATAGAAAGAAAGAAACTATTTAAAATTCTTTCTAATTGACTTTGAATACCCCAATAACTGGAAGACAGTAAAACAGATATAGATTAGACATGGAAAGAATAAGAAAACTAAACAAAAGGACTGGATACTCCATGGGAAGTGAATCTGCCCAAGAATGAAGTCAGTGCCTTCATTTTAATGAACACTCTTTTGACAATGCCTTGGCTTCTTTGTGACTGGATTGCTGGAGAAAGCAGGATGAGCACATTCCTGGACTCAGCACAGAAGTGATAAGACAGGTAGGTTTTCAGCTTTTCCCTCACCTTCAGGCCTGTTTTGGATAGACAAGAGATGTTAGTTCCGAGGGCAGTGATAAAAGTTTCCAATGAGTTTCTTCATGAGTAAGTTATGGTATAGCCCTTGTCATGGCCAGGAATGAAAGGGCCAACAATTAAAGGAGTTAATAGTAAATATCATTGTTATTAATGATATTTTTATCTTGAAGGGGAATGAGGCAGACAAGGTCAGGCTTGTTCCTGGACCCTAGATGGGCTATCTTGTGGGGTAGGAGAAGGCAGACCCTCATGGGACAGCTGCAGCAGGGGGCAGTAGGTGGAGGCTCTGCCAGATGAGCACAGCACCTGAAGATGATGATGACAGACAGGCAGCAGATGGTGTCTGGAACATCTAACAGCCACGGGCATGGCCTGTGGTTTCCAAACACAACTCCAGGCTGACTAGCTACAAGAGATCATGTAGGCTCTTGCTGCCAGCACCATCCATCACCCCCACTGATTAGGGGCAGGATTGGTCTGGGACCTGATGCAGGACTGCAGGACAGGAAGGTGTTGTTGGCATGACATGGCAAAGGTGAGTCAAGAGGGATGGGATGGGGAGGAAGTTAACCAAGCAGATGGCGGTTACAGTACCTTTTTGAGAGCAGCCACTTGTTATTATGCACTGGAAGAGAGGAGGAAATGGGCTAGAACAGAGACCGTCACAGGGAATGAGCAGATTGCACATGTTCTTTACATTTACATATTTATATGTAGTAAATATACCTTGATCCTGTCCCTTTAAATATGATTACCCTAGACCCATTTGGAGGTCCATGCATGTGGCAGTTTTCATAGTTTTTGTCTGCATTTGGTGAATCATAAGCATACCTGCCTGCATCGGTACGTCTTTCTTGACTGTAAATTTTTAGAGTGCAGGCATCAGATCTATGTAGTTTTCTTTGAAAAGTGCATAACACGTAAACATTGAGATGATTAATACATTTAAGAGGAAGAAGATGATGACACTTGTAAAAATGAATGGGATTAA
Source organism: Choloepus didactylus (assembly GCF_015220235.1). Lineage (NCBI taxonomy): Eukaryota > Metazoa > Chordata > Mammalia > Pilosa > Megalonychidae > Choloepus > Choloepus didactylus. Next base: position 171,841,586 of record NC_051310.1, read on the forward strand.
TAAAGCCATTCTTTTTTGTAATATCAATGGGATTTGAAAAGTGAGTACTCTGCTGGTGAGAAAGCATCAGTACCATTTCCAATGCTTAATATCGGACTAGCTTTCTTATTCCTCTTAAAGGATTTACTATATGAATCTACTTCTAGGAGTCTAGTGTAGGGAAATAATCAGCAATGTGAACAAAGATTTGTGTATCAAGACATAGCACCTAGATGCCTAACTGTGGGAGAATGGCCAAGTGAAGTGTGAAATATTTGTAAGATGGGATATCAAGTGGTCATCGAAAGTCATATTTAATCATTTTAACAGCACAAGAAAATGGTTACATGAAAATAGCAGCGTAAAAAGTATATACAGCATGTTTTCAACCATATTTTTTCTAAAGTATAGAAAACACTGGAAAGAAATACACCAAAATGCTAAAAATAAATAAATAAATTGAGTTCTAAATGATGGCAGAGAAATGACTTAGAGATGTGAACAACGAGGAAACAGAATGTGCCCAAAGGAATGATGTACAGGGAAACTAACATTTTTCGAACACCTACTTTGTACAGCAATAAGCTGAGTATTTAATCCTTTTAATTTTTTTTTTTTAAAGATGAAAGCTAAGCATTGGGATAAGGCCACAGGGAGGAGAGGGCCTCTTTCCTCAATGAACAGAAGCCTCCCTTCTTAGCTTAGTGAAAGAAATGGAAGGCTCAGAAACTTTGAGTGAAGTCTGAGTGAGTCCGCGAGATGACTTGGACATGGTTAGGAGCCCATCCCCTCTGCGGAGCAGCTGAACATGACAGTGAAGATGAGAGAAGGAATCTGACAAACAAGGGTTGAGTGTAAGCACAGTGGACAGATATGGAAAGGGGATAGGCGAGATATTAGGCCTATTCTCCACTAGTTCCTAAACCTTGTTGCCCATTTAGAATTACCTAGAGAGCTTTCTAAAAGACATGCAGCCAAGAAAGTACAGGCCCAAGTAACCACATCAGGTTGTAGAGAAGGACAAAATGAGACAAAATAAGGAATAGACAGCACATAGAGAATGAAAGGAACTAAGAAAGCATATGCAGGCTTTGTGCTTGGTGCTTTATATGGGTTTGCATATTTACCTCCTCGCAACAGCATTCCTTAACAAGTATGGGTTTCCCCTCATTCCCCCTCTTGCTTGCATTTGCAACATGTTCCTTCCTACAAACTTCACCTCAGTGACATTTAAGCATGTTCTTCATCCCCTACTCCCCTTCCAGCTGCTGTACTACCTCTGTCCTCTCCTTCAAAGCCCCAATTCTCAAACTGGTTAACTACATATAGTCACTTCCTCATTCCTACATGTTTCTTAATCCACTACCATCTGGCATCTGAGCCCACTATCTTTCTAAGACTGCTTTCACCAGGTCACCACTGGCCTCCTGGTTGATACAATTAATTGAATACTTTTCATTCCTTACATGAGTTTTGGCCACATTTAACATCTAAGAAATAGTTAGGGACACCTTTTCACCTAATGGATATCCCACAACTTCTTTAAGCCTCAGTTTCAATATATTCCAAATTGAATTCATCTTTCCCCCAAACCTAATCTTCTGCAATGTTCTGTATTTTAGTAAATGGCACCATTACCAGATCTCTTCTCACTGTGGTCACTGTTCATTCTACCCCTTAACTGCCTCTCAAAGGAGACAGTCACACGGCTCCATCCCCACGGCCCTCCACTAGTTCAGATCACCACCATCACTCACTTGGTCCAGACTTTCTTAATCCCCATCCCTCCACCGTCCCACCATCATCTCTAAACTATCCCCATAATTCAGTCAGAGTGATCTTTCTAGTTGCAAGTCTGATTCTGTCAGTCTCTACTTAAAAAATCTCCATGACCTTATATTGTCCCTGAAATAAAGTTATAACTTCTAAAGTGGCTTACAAGATTCCTTTAAGCTTCATCTTCAACACTTCCCCTTCTACACACCACACTACTGCAATACTTTTAGTTCCTCCATTGTAGGCGCACGCTTCTCTCTCTAGCTGTTTCCAATGCCTGAAAGACTATTTCCTGACTTTTCTTCTGCTTAGGTCCTTCCAAACTCTTAGGTCTCAGCTTATAACCACTTCCGCTGGAAATGCTTCTCTGATCCCCAAGTCTGGGTTAAATATCCTTCCTATGGACATTCATTGTATTGTAAATGCTCTCAAAACCGATCTCCACTTAACCAACTCACTTGATACACATCATTTCCTTTGTAAAACATACTGACAAAGCCCTGGGCTCACCAATGCTCAAAGCTGGTAAGCTGCTCTCTAGTGCACCCATTTACTTCTGCTCCCACTAGTTGAATTGAATTGTATGCCACCAAGAGACAAATGTTTGTTACAATCTTATTTTATGTCAGTCTCACTTGTTACTATAACTGCCATTCAATTAAATAGTACATAAATTCAAAAATCTGAGTATAGAAAGGAAGTAGTTCTTTCTATGAAAATTACTGCAGAAAGACATGAATGTGAGCTGCTAAAAACTGCTGTCACATTAGGTATAGATGTGACAACTATAAATGGGAAAAAAAATTGTTAAAAATCTAACAGATTCCACCCTCAGATTGATTTCGAGTATCTAAGTTCTTGCTCCCATTTAAAGAAATTAAAACTGGAAATTTAAAAAATGTATTATGCATGTGGTTTATGTCAGAAAGATGACCTGGGACTGCAGTTGTTGGACATATACCTAAAGAAAAGCCCTTGTCCCTACATCAAAAATTGGCAAGTTAATGTATATTTATGTTTTAAGCTGAAATGAACCTTCAAGGCACATAATCATTTTTTTAATGATTCTCCATTTTTACTGAAGTCTATCAACCACTAGTCCAACTCAGGTTGGATACATGAGCTTCTACTGTCCTTACAGCTCTGTGTTATAGTTGCTTATTTGGTTGCCTGTCCCCATCCCCAGAGAGTGGGTGCTTTGCAGTCAGGAACCATGTTTGAGCTGTTTATCACAATGCCTGGCACACAGTGCACTCTGTATTTTGGGGGATTAATTCAAATTACCAAGAGGCAAAGTATTTTGCCCAAGGACATATAGCAGTAAATGGTGAGTCACAATTTAAATCTAAGTCGATGTCGTAGAAAGGGCAGCCCATTTGGGAGGTAGATTTCCACAGCAATCATATTAGAGCTAGTACTTGGGAGGGCTTACTACGTGTCCAGCACTGTTTTATGTCCTTAACAAGCATTAAATCCCTAGATCTTCCTAACAACCTTACAAGATAAATATTATTATTAACTCATAAATTCCAGATGCCTGAATCCAATCCAAATATAAAGAAAACCAGAGGAAGGCTTTGTGGCTTGGGCGTGGCTTGACCAAATGCCTGAGAAGAAACATCACTTTATTCCTTTAGTAACAACTTTTACGATTGGCGTTAGGGAAGAGGAAGAGAGGTGAGAAGTCTGAAATGGAGCACTCTCTAGAGTTTGCTCTCCTCCTCACACACGTAAAAGTCTTGGGGTGTGTCTCACATGTGCTAGGTTATAATTCCTGTGAAAGATGCCATTTTTATGCTTTTTTCTCTGTTGGGTATCACTGTATCCTGCAGGTTCACCCATACCTACTGTAAACCAGAATGCTGCTGTCTCCTGCTAGGCCCAGTTGCACTTTGGGCTCCTCCATTCCTGTGTCTCTCTTGAGGAAACTGCTTGAGCTCCAGGCCATCTCCCTCTTACTGGGTACCACCGTGACATGTTATGCTGAGTGCCGCCACTGAAACTGGGAGCCCAGACAGCAAATGGGCCAGTGCTGCTCAGAGGTCTGTGGCACAGTGGAGGAGAATGCTGTTCCGTCTGCTCTCAGCATCCGCTATTACCAGAGCAATACTGGTTGGCTCTCTGAAATCTCACAGAGGCTTCGGTGAAGATGGGTCTTCTGGTTTTCATTCACAGTCCTTTCTCTTTCCCAGGACCCAGAAGTGAGTCCATGGACAACTAGGCCTGGGGCAAATGCAACCGACCCTGAGGTACTTGGAATAGCTACTCTGCTCCAACAACCAAAGCCTGATAACTGGGCCAGGCTTGTCCCACATGATCCCCATGTACTCCCCCTCTCAGCCCCTCAGACAAGGTCAGATGATTCTGAATTCTAAAGGTGAGCTCTTTTCAGCTAAGCTGGGATGCCACCTCACTTGCATTCAAGACCAAGCGTGGGAAACAGAAGTGAAAGAAAAGCAATTTGAGATCCTGTAAGGGATGAAGCTCATGATTTGGGGAACCCTTGATGGCAAAGACTTTTAGCACTAACTTATGTTCTGCATTTCTCTGGAAAAGTCTGGTGCTTTCCACAGAACTTTAGGGCATTGTGTGCAAGGAGATGAAGAAAATATGTGATGTACAATTTTTAAATCCAGAGGTTTAATTTCTGTCCTTGTCCTATCATTACAGGAATTATATTAGTGGAATTTAATCCAACAGCCACTTTAAAGCTTTGGTTGATGTGCATTTTTTTTTTGAGTAATGCCTCAGTGCAGAAGACCATAAAAGGCCTCTTTGGGGGGGGGGATGCAGACAAAGTGAGTTTGAACTCTTCCTCCTACACAGAACTCATCGCTCAGCACATGCAGGGATACGGAGCAATACAGCCCAACGCCTCGTGAGCATTGAAACGGATGGAGGGTAGTTAGTGATGATTGTTATATTCTCTTTTTTGCTTACCTATATGCTCCAGTTTTCTATAATACACATAAAACAAGGATAAATACTCTTCAATCAGAGTCGGCGCCTGACACTCTGATGACTCTGTCCTCCCCGCAGCCTTCCCCAGAGCTGGCTGGTGAGCTTCCTCCATCTCATCTCTGAACATAGGATGGGAGGGCTGAAAGCAAACCAGAGGACACCGGTCCCACCTCTTCCCTTGCTCCCTCTGCTTTATCACTGCAGAGATAGATACACTGCACACTCAAGAGAGCCTTCATTATGCACCGTAAACTACAAGATGCTATGATGATGATGATGATGATGATGATAATAATAATAATGTGCCTGAGAGGCCTTGCTAATGTTTTAAAAAATAAATAGGCTAGGCGTTGAATGAGTGTTGACCCAAAAATTTTAAAAAAACTAAAGAACTTTAAACGATATGTTGCTCAGTGCTCCTCTCTGATGTCTGTTTTTCAATATGATCCAAAATAAATAAAAATTTCTATTCCAAACATCCCCCTTGTAGGCATGAGATCTTTTAGTAAGCTGTGTCCTAAACACATATGGAGTTAGCTTCATTTTTGGTGTGTGTTTTTTTTCCCAACCCATGCAGGAACAATACTCTTATCTAGATAGTTCTTGTGGAATGAGTAGATAGGAAAAATTTTAGAGTTTGAATTTAAATATTTCTTTCATAGCTGATGTCCTCTAATGTTTCTTTATCTCTTGACCATCATCTCCATCATCATCATCATCACCACCACAAACATCTGGCTAGTATTTGAAATTTACAAATCATTTCCACACACATTATTTCTCTTTGTAGTTCTATGAGGGAGCTATTGCTATCTACATTTTATTGAGGAGGAAACTGAGGCTCATGGACGCTAAATGAGTTGCGTAAAATCTCACAACTAATTCAGGTACAGAGTCAGTACTCAACCCCAAATCTTCCAACTCTACTTTTTTTTTATTCTTTATTCTACCACATTGCTGTTCCATTTCTTGGTGCATTTTAGTAGCAGTGACATTTGGCTTGACTTAGAAAATCTTGAACTAAACCTTTCAGTAGCTACCTTTACCACACTCCCAAGAGAACAATCCAGGGGTACAAACAGGCTGAAAGGAGCCTCTTATGTCATTCCACATCTGTCCACCCATTAAAATCAAAGCACCAAACCTTAAGGACATCTTTGGAAAGTTACAACTGGAATTTAAGTTCAGGTAGTGAGCAGGGAGAGGGGAGGAGAGAGAGTTTTGCCGTAGTGGCAGTGCAGCTATTTTCTCTCTCCAACCACTAATGTTTAAAAAAAAAAAAAAAAAAAACTCCGAAATATGCAGCATGAACCAAATGCTATGTTAGGAGGAAGCAAGTCTAAGCAGTTGTGGCAGACTAGTACACAGGATCCAGACTAGGGGGCTGGACTGCAATTCCAGATTTGAGGATTTCCAACCTATGAAACACCCTGCCTCAAAGAGTAAGCACAGAAGAGATAGGGCGCATGTCTGTCTGCATGATTCAGAGTCCCAAGTTCAGCCATGGAGGGCAGAGAAGGGGGTTGTGTGGGTGTTCTTCAACACCCCTGGGGTAGGGTTGCCAGATTTAGGGAAAAATAAAAATATAGGACACCCAGTTACATTTGAATTTCTGATAAACAACAAACACTTTTTTTAAAAAAATGCAAGTATGCCCTATGCAATATCTGGGACATATTTATACTAAAAAATTATGTACTGTTGATCTGAAATTAAATGTAACTAGGAATCCTGTATTTTATCTTACAATCTTACCCTAGGGGCTAATCTGGAGGGCACCCCTGGGCCAGGTACAGAGAAGGCTTGCTCGAGGCCATCCCTGACAAGCCAAGAGCTAGAACTGAGCTGATAGGAGCAAGTCTGAATTAAATCTTTGGTTGTATATATACATCTTTTCTCGTGTTTCATCATCTGCTTGGGCCTTTTGTCTTTGATTGAGAGTCTTAATAAACTGTGCCTGAATACCACAGCGTTAATCACAAGCCTCCTGAAGTATTTTCAATTGTGTGTAATAAATGCCCATATACTTGGGATTTAGAGTGAGAACTACTCACCACAATATTTAGTTAAAATTACAAAGGGAGTACAAATTAAGCCATCATTTTTTAAGGTGTATATTGTAAGTCTTATTTAATTTCCCCATGTTCTTATATGTATGTTTGTATAACTGTTGTGTCAAGACTTTCACTGATAAAGTATTTCAATTAGCTGCTAAAAGAAATACATCTAAGGAGTTATAACTGATGCACATTTGAGCTAAATACCTATAATCAGAGTTGTTTCTCACCTGAGTCCCTCTTACTGATGTTATGTAATAAGTGGCCCTGATTGCTGGCAGTACCTTGCTTAATGGGTTCACATTTGTGTGGTAATCACATAAAAATAAAATAATGACTCCCTAGTCCTTCAAAAAAGAAACTGACACTAGGTTTGGGATAGATAAGTTATATATGGTCAGTTTATCATGTCTGGGAGTCTTGTTGCTAAACCACCAGGATTTTTCAGACTCTTTTCCACAGGACTGACAGGGGATAAAAATAAGCCATGAAAGAAACTGGTGAGTGGAAGGCGTGAGTCGACCACACTGGTGCTCAGCCCCCTCCGTGCTTCCGGCCACCTGCCACTAGCTTCCCGGGCAAACAGAGCTTTTTGCCTGGGTGTGGTCATATGGCAAAAAAAAAAAAAATGGCTGAAATGAAGTGAAAAGGGGCAAAGCTGAGTGAGGAGATTTGGTGTAGACATGTTCAGGGAAGTAAAATACTCTCTTATCCATGACCAGCCTTTTATCCTCCTTGTGGAACATGCATGATGATTATATCACTCTTCAGCAATATTCTAACACTGCCTTTTATAATCATGAAATCATCACCAAGAGTTTTTCTCATAATTTCTTTATTCTCTGCCACCTTCTCTCATAACCTCTTAATTTTAGTTCATGGAAGTAACCGGATAATTCACAAAATCTGGCTCAATTCCACTACCTTGCCCCAAATGACCTTAATCTGGGAAATTTACAGAGCTTTGTCAAAGAAAAGTAGTATTTTTGTGGCATGGCAGCTACTTTTTCTTATTTGTTTCTCAGCATAAGATCTTTGTTTAAAGCTTAAAGGAGAAATTTTTCACATTGCTCAGCTTCATGGCTAAGTGGGACAATCAAAAGTATGGGCAAATCAAGCCTCTCCAACCAAGTTATCATAAGAAACCTGAAGTGGCCACTCAAAACAGGCTTGTCCATAGTAAGTTAGAGAATGAAGTCAACTCCTAAAATTGTTCCAATGTCTTACATATGTCCTGTTATAAGAAAGTCCATCTCTGAGAACTTTGTTGAGAACAATATTCCTCCTCCTAGCTCTGGTCTAAAATCATTTCCATGAGATAATGGGTCTAAGAATGTGGTAAGAAAAATCCAGTGGTTTCTAAGAAGGTTTCTATCTCTTATTCAGAGTCTCCTTGCCCAGTCCATGTAATGTTCTTTATACCAAATGAATGTCGCCAAGTACCTCCAAACACCTCAAAATGCATCTTCTGCTTCCAGAACTTGGGTAGGGGGAAATTTATTTTATAATTTAATTTTTTAATTTTATGTTTTTGAACAGACAAAAAAACCAAAATGACATAAAATGGTATACACTGAGAAGCTGTGCTTCACCCCCTTTCCCTATCCACCCTACTAACCCCATTGGCCTCCAGAGATTTGCACTTCCTTTGGTTTCTTATGAGGTTTTCCAATGTGTTTATGCACATTCAAGCAAGTGTTAACACATATTCTTATTTTTACTTTCCTACATTCCTTATTCAAAAGAAATACTCTATACCTGTTCTGTACCTTGCTTTTTCATATAAATATATATCCTGGACATTATTCCATATCAGTACATAGAGAGTTTATTAAATGCTATAGAGTGCCTTTACAGATGGATATCAGGCTGTTTCCTAACTCTTATCATTACAATGTTACAGTGAAAATTTTGTGCATTTGTCCTTTTTTACATGCACAGATACATCTGTAGGATAAATTTCCAGAAGCAGGACTTGACAGAATTTGGTTAAATACCTCTATTCATCACTTATCTAAGAGTGGCCTGTATTTTAGTTAGTGCTGTCTGATTGTCTCCTCACTATTTTATGAGCTTCTGGAAAGCATGGACTGTTTCATCCATCTTTGCATCTGCAGCCCCTAGAATAGTACCTAGCATTTAAGCACTGAAAACAAGCTAAACTTACTAGTGTAACTATAACCTTGAGAACATTAAAGCAACCCCTCAACTTAAAATGCTGAGATCTAGGGTGTAGCTTAAGAGGCACTCCAAGTTTTTAAAGAAGAAAATGGGGCTCATAAAAATATTAAAGAGTAGAAGTTTCAGGGATTAGGTTATCTCTTCAAATCCAGGAACTGAGTCAATGTCAGATAAATTTTCTGGGTTAATCACACACAGAGAGGCTGAATGGTAAAATGGAGAGGAAGCCCAGAGAATGCTGCTTGGTGAAGATCAGCCACAAGTGGCTGAGAACAGCACTTCTTCGGAAGCTCAGCCCAAGTAAAGGTAAATGCACCCCTGTATTAGAACATGAGCAGAAAGAGAGAGAGAGAGAGATTATGTGAGTGTGTGTGCCTGTGTATTTGTGTGTGTATGTGGAACACGGTTCTAATTCAACTTCATCTCCATTCTCATGACAGCCTATATGAAGGGACACTGGCTTTGCTCTGCAGCCCACCCACCCCCACCTCCACTTGCAGAAAGCAGCTAGCAAGGAGACTTGGTGAAAACTCAGAGTGCCATTCCCCACCCCATCCCCAGCCATTGCTGCTATCCTAGCACATAGGCTTATTCCCTCTTTCCACTAGGCCATCACTAACTATTCCAGCTGCTGCTGAACTATGTTTAGCCACATTTGCAGAGCTGGAATGGCAGGCGGTCACATCACAAACAGAACCCATACCAGATCTTATCAAAAATCCCTCCCTCTCAAAAACTGTCAGTGAAAGGCAAACTGATACAATCTAATCTCTTTGGTCATATCAGTAATATGGCAATGTAATTCAAATTTTTAAATGTGTTTTTATCTAGCAATTCCACTTCAAGGAATTAATTCTACAAATACGTTTATAAAAGAACAAAAGAATATGCATACATTCCCCAATGTATTCTTTGGAAAAGCAAAAAATATATATAAAAAAACAAAAAAATAACCTAATATCTATCAATACAGGGATAGTTATACATACAACAACATATATAATATCCTGTGCACTGTTAGAAGAATGAGGTAGGTCCCTTTGTGAGGGCATGGAACATTAGCCAAAATACATTAAGTGAAAAAAAGCAAGTTACAGAGTAGCACATATATTATATGATCTTATTTGTGATTTAAAATAAGAAATGCTTGCATGTGAGTGAAAAATGTCTACAAAAATATACAAGAAACTATTACTAACGGTTACCACCGGGGAATGGGTTTCAGGAAGCTGGTGTAAAATAATTTTTTTTTTTTTTACTTTATGTCTTTTTTATATTGTTTTTATAATTTAAAACTCCACTTTCACTGAGTCTCTTATTTCTTAGGTTCCTGTGGTATATGGATTATATGGAATTTAGTGATCATTTTTGACTCAGAATAGCCATCACTTAAAATATTCTCCAAAAGGTTTTTTAAGACTCAATAAAGAGCTATGGTTGACCTTAATTGAGGTTTACAGAACTGACTTCTGCATCATGGGCATATACTCAAAACCCAAGTCATATAGGAAACTTGGTAAAATGTCCAGTGATTGCCAAATTCAATGTGTTGGGACTTCAGGCCATTGATGAGGTTGTCAATAATTTTAGCAGCACTCTTAAACCACCCACAAACATTGACTTGTCACTTACCTGGACACATCTTCTAAGGAATGCTTTTAAGTTCTTGTATTGTAATACCTGCAAGGTTTCCCATGCAATGGACTTTAAAATCATTAAAAAAAAAAAAAAAAAAAAAAAAAGTATATCACAATTTACAAAGTAAAGGAGAAGAGAAGAAAAGATGATCCTATATTGTGCAAGTATCCTGCTGCTATGACAGAGACTGCTCAGGGCAGACTTACACGAGTTGGTAGATTCTGACATTAGGTTTTGAAACCTTGATCATTGGAATCAGTCAGTCAGTTTCTGTGCCTGATCCTGAAGAAAGCACACCTGAGACAAGAAGCGAGAAGATGAGAAATCGTCAAGGCCAGGGGAAAGCATTTGGTAGATACAATTGGCAACAGACTCAACCTTACGTCCGCCAGAGGTAAGGCCTTAATCAAGAAGCTCAACTGTAGCAAAATTTTATTTGGAACATTAATTTCCAGGTCACCTACCTTTTTGAAGATTTCCTGTTGCTAAGATGAAGATTAGTCCTTGGTTACTAATCTAACAAAGTTTTCCAGTGTAAAAAACTTGGAGCAATTTGCCATTCTCTCTGCAACACAGGGGAGAAGAGTCCCGGTGTGTACAACATTGATTTCAATGTCCCGTGGTATCCTCGCTCTGCTCTCTGCAAATACAGTATTTTATGTTTACAAATGTAGAGAAACCTACATTTTTTTTTTGATTGTAGGATGGTAGGTCTATACTAGAAACTAACAGACATATGTGTCATGCAAATAGATAATCTATCTTGCTGTGATTATAACCAGGTTTAGTTTATGGAAGTAATCCAAGCCTGAAATCCATAAACAACCATAAGAGACCTTCAGAAACAGAGCGTACTTTTGAGATAAGTCCCAAAACCTCTAAGAGCTCCCACTTTACAACTAAATGCTAAAACAAAATAAGTATTAGAATAAGAAAGAAACGGATTAAAAAACAGCAAATGAGGAAGAAACAACAGAAATTAAAAGAAAAAGAGCAGTCATTTAGCAATTGTTATAGCCTTGTCCACTTAATTCACTTACTACCAAACAATTTATCTTCCACAGTTAGAAAAATGAATGTAACCTTTTAAGAAAATTTTGCTTCTACAGAATGAAGAGTTGTAAGCCTGTTTGATAATTTAATTTTGAATATATGTGTGGGTGTAATTTGAGGTTTTAAGGCACTAATCCCCAATATTTAGATCTGGGTATACAAAAATAAATTATCATAACAACTAAGGGGAAGTCAAAATGCACATTGGCCCCAATAATTGAAATAGTATAGGTGAAAGAATATTTCTTTACTCAATTCTCCAGGTAACTGTAGACCCAGCCAAAATCCACAGGGTTGGGCTACCTCTTCAAATTCATTTTGGTGTAGAATGTTTTCTCCTTTGAACCACTAATCAACCTCATTATGCACAGTTTCTACAAATACAAGCCTATTTGCCCCAATGTCTTAACATCATGGTATCCTCTCATCAGAACATTGGTTAGGTTCCCCAGTGTGAATCACTTATCCAGTTGCTCGCCTGATTATTCTCATGTTTTTGAGATTTGTGAAATGTGGCAGATAAACAAGTTTATGCTGTGTGCAGCTTGGAGGGCAGCCAATGTCTGTCTGCCTATACAGTATATTTACCCTCCTTCCTCAAATCTCTCTCCCATACAGAGAAGCTGTATTTTTTAAGACTAAAATCAGTGTAGAATGCAATCCAGTAATGTCACTGCAGAAAACAGCAGGTGCTCATCCACTCATTTGCAATGATTCTGGCAGAGAAGAAAGTGAATCAATGATTCATCCAATGGACAAAGAAACGTCAAAGAGACTATTCGGAAAACTCAAGTGTGAGGAAGGAACATTCCCATCTGAAGGTGTACTCTGATTTTAGAAAGCAAAACCTTCCACAAGAAAATCAGGAATTTTGTTGTGCTCTGATGGTACCTGCAGTAAGCAACGGCATGTTCCCTCTCTCCTTGATTCCTCTGTTTTATTGCTTTTGTGTTGTACTTCTAAAATAAATATCAATAAATCATTGCAGTTAGATACTCTAATATAGACAGAAATGTACTTGACTCCCTACAGTCATTACAATTGGAGGGGACTCTGATTAGGATGCTTTACTTAATTAAGTGATATCGTCTAAAGAGAGTTCTTCCCTCCGTTTTCTGTTTAACAGTCTTATAAAACACCAACAGAGGAGATTCATTCTGTTGTTTGCTTTCCTTATTGTAAATGGTTTCTTCTCATTCATATTTTGCAGAAGAAGATGCCATGCTAATGAAATGGCTAATAAGCCAAAGACTGTGGTTCAGCTACACACAGAGCCTTATTCAAATCAGCCCAAGTTATACTAGCCTGAGAATGTTTTCTCCCCCCAGTCCCAGAAATGTAGTTTAAAATGTATTTTTACATTTGTAACCTAAAAGTAAAGGTGATTCAAAAATTTTTTTTTCTGAGAAATTGTACTTCATCTGCTTTATGTATATTTCAGGAGAGACCTTAAAAATCTGTTTATTGGAGAAAATAGAAAATACAGGTAAAGAATAAGCAATCCTTATGCATCAGACGTTATTTGTGAGGCACATTGATTTTACTGAAAGAAGTCATTAAATTTGGATTGCCGATACAAATATGATTATATATGTTTTCTAAATAAAATGTTATTATGTTGCAATTGAACTCATCCATTTATTGTTTGTTTACCTAATGCTCAAATGCATGTTTTATTCATAGATGTCTGGGAGAAAAAAATTTTGCTTGATAATCACACCAAGCATATTTAACAAAAGCGATTCTCCTTTTATTAGTGAAGAAGTTTAAGCAGAATGATTTCATTTTTTTCCCCATTTAGTTAATTCAGACTTGCAGGATCCTCAGCATACAGCTTTTGTTTCTCCCCCTGCTGCCTTTTATGCCTTTAATGTATGCATGCCTATCCACTGATGGGAAAATATCATTTCCTCAAACTCTTCCCTTTTCCTTCTTGACTATATGCTCAGTTTGATTTCTGGTTTTGGTTAGTTTTCACTAGTTAGTTCTGTCAAATTACTTAATGTATGAGACAGACAAATTGATGCCAAATAAATAGTTCACAATCCTGTTAAGGATTTTAAACTCTCTTTCTTTAGAGAGAATTTGAATTCTAAATATATTTATTCGTTCCTTTTGAAATGAATGCTATAGGAGTATATTTATATTTTTATAGAAATTTAAAATTGTATAGGATAGAAAGTAGTCAAAAAAGTGGAGATTTATTAATATCTATGAAATTGTTTTTATTACTAAATAAAACATTTTTAACAAAATGTTTGCAACTTTAGCAAAAAAGCAAAGATCTTGTATTGGATTTAGCAACTTTGTCTGTATTAAAAAAACAGTATTACATGTAAACACTCTTAAATGAACTCAACCAGCTTACAATAGATCTTTTTTACCTTGATATGACAGCCATCTAAAAGCATCTAATGATCTGTAAAATTTAAATGCATATAAGTCTCAAGATATAAAAATGAATATTAATGAATCACATGCAAGAGATTTTAAATTCATTCCTAAACTATTAAATGAAGACTTTCTAACATTGCTAAGAATCTGAATTGTTTTAATTCCTGACCTGTATAGCTTTGGCCATTTATCAAGCAAAATAATAATAATAATAATAATAATAATAAACCAGAATTGCTAAATGAGTTAATTAATGTTGCATGACTCTAAGGTTTTGTTTTGTTTTTAACTTCAAAAAATCACTACCTGGAAATATTCTGAAGTTACATAATTTTTCTTAATTCCCAAGTGCTTCCATGAGCTCTACCACAGAAAAATAGTAAAACAATGTGCTTCCTGGTCATGTTATCCAAAGTGAATTCCAGGAATTGTTTGTAATTGCTTTTATTTTTAAAAGATGCTCTTCATTAAAGACTAGCCTTACATTAGTTCTAAAGTTCGTTAAATTTTAATCATTTTCTAATTTTGTAACCTAGTTAATTTTTACAACCAAAAGCTTGGTTAGCCTACTTTCTATTAAACAAACTTCTTTATACATTTTCTTTAAGCTCTTCATTTAAAAAGGTGCCTTTGTCCCGGAACCAAACATATGACATTCCTGCCCCCTAAGAAAATTTTTGAGGAATTGAATAACAGCAAGTAAATTCTGATAGAGGTTTTATTCCATTCTCGTATATTTGTTTGCTTCTTTAAAAAATAAAGTAATTTTTAAAAATTAAGATTGTGGCGTTTTTTCTTAAGACTCTTAGGACGAATAAGAATTGCATCCAATAGAATAACTCTGAAGTTAGAGTTGCCACTGAATCATTATCTGGCAAAAGAATGTGAGTCCTTTTTTTCCCAAACCAATTATTTTTATCAAATGACTTTTCTACCTAAATAGATTGCTTTAAGAAATAATGATTTTAGAAATAAGCAGAGTTATTGTAACAAGCATTTTTAGACCATTACTATTTCATTTCCTATAAATCAAATTAGAGGTAACAGAGCCAATTCCAGTCTGTTATTTACTGGAACTTCTTTTCACCGGGGCAGTGAATATTTGCAGCTAGTGCTCCAATCCTGACAGGAAAATACATCAGATTTTTAAAACGTAAACTCAAATATTTCTATGCCTTTAACAGGCTCTTTAGTAAGGGAAAAAAAAAATTCCATCCTAATCTGGTCCTTTTTTTATAAGATGAGTGTTCTAAAGTATTTGTCATCAAAGCCGTTTGTCCCTGTGAAGCAGTAGAAAGAGTAAATTATCGAAAGAGAACCTAGCTAAGAGAGATACTCCTGCAATGAAGTAGGTCAAATCTGTGCAAAAAAAGAGGACAAAGAAAAAAGTTTAGTGCTAAAGCAAAGGTAGTTCCTTGAAACAATTATTATTTCCTTTCTTCAGAAACATACAATGAATGCTCAAGAAGGAAAATAATTAGCCATAAGCCTTGTTTTTAGGGGATGGGGAGAAAAAAAACATCCGTGTGATATCAGAGGAGTAAACATACAGACCAAAATTTAAAAAAAAAAAAATAAAAAAAACAGACAACCCAAACCAGATTGTATTTGTTTTCTGCTAAAGCATGTTTTCTTTTGGCTCAAGATGACGACAGAGTCTGATAAGAAAATTACTCCTGTCAGCCAGTTGTAGTTTATAAATATAGGAGAATGGATCACCGCCTCATTTGAAGACAGTTCACTTATTTATAATAGCACCAGTTTCACAGCTATTTTTAACTTTCAAAAGCATACCTACTAGAAATTCACAAATCAGCTCTTATGAGGTGGAAAAACTTACAAATCACGGTCAAGACGTATATTTCTGATTCAAGTTAGATATAGTTTTAACAAACCATCTTATGAAGCTCTTTTGAAATACCTCAGTGGCCCAGACTAAGCTCTACCTTAATGTGAAAACACAAGGTAACAAAGAATCTGTCCAAAAAAAACAGAATAGTCTGCAGAAAAAGAAATGCTGTTTATAATGGACAGATTATGAACCTCATGAGAATATGACAAAAGCAATATTTTGCCCTAGTACAATTCCTGATGCAGAATTGACAAATATAAAGCAAAACTTTTCTGGGTAGAATCAGACACTGAAGGACTTGTAGAAATAGAATAGTGTTAAGTAGTGCATATTCTTTAAAAATATATATGATATAGAAGTTAATGTAGTTAACTTAGTTAAGCATTCTGTAAACATGAAAATAGCTATGATGTAAGTTCTTCATTATTTGTAATATATTAGTTAATCATTCATAATATAATGGCTCAACAGTCCAGGAAAAGCCCAGTTATCTTTCACAAGTACCATAACCATATATAAATCATATAACTAAGATATACGCTCTAAGTTTTATTTTTTAAAATTTCATGTTCAAACACGTAAAATTAAAACAAAAAATGTAATTAAGATTATCTCCCTAGAACACAAATAGAACATTTGGGGATTTTCAAAATCTTATTTTCATAATAACAACTATTGGAAAGGGCAATAAAAATACATCAGATATTTTAATGACTGAAATATTTATTTCCAGTTCTTTTTGCATCAAGACTGTGGGAAATTTGTATTATGAAGATCAGATGGTGTGCTGATGTGAGAAATGTTGCAAAGCATCCTGTTGATTAGTTCTAATTAACTGCAATGCTCTTGTGTTCTCAGTTTTAGCCGGCACACACTACACAATGCCTTTTATTTTGCTTTGAATGGATTTTTACTTAAAAACAGCTGACCTCAAAATCCACAGCATTTTGGCTTTTTTTTTTTCTCTTTTAAAATTTTCCTGCAGTATCTTCTTTTCTATTGTAAAAGTTAAATTTGAAAATATTTTTAAAGCATAAAGTATAATCAGTTAAATTAACAGCACTCATGTGGTCTTTCACATGTATTTTGCATGTTCTATAGTATGTGGTTACATTCTTAAACCACATTTCAATTCCTCTTTAAAAGTTATACATCTGAGAGATGGTTTAAGCAGGAAATTCTGAAAAGAAATTTTGACCATGCTGCTAATTTTTTATTTTTGTAATCAGACTGCTAAATAGAATTGCACACCATGGAGCTAAAACATGGTATCACAAGCAAGAGATAGGAAGAATTCCAGAAATAAAAATATTAAATAAAATTCTTTGCACTCACCTTTCTCTGGTGATTTAAGCTCAAGCAGCCCTGACAGAGAGAAGTCATGAATTTTCATCAGCTTCACACATGTCATATATTTAAAAACATTTTGATTTGCCCTGGGACCCCTGCATGTCTCTGAAGCACAGTAACAGTGCTGTGATGTTTTGTAGGCACAAACCCTATGAACTCCCAGAGCTCTCAAAGATATATTACTAATGTAAACAGGTCCTTAAGGAAAAAAAAAAAAGAAAAAGAAAAAGAAAAACAGACCATTAAATAACAGGAATTCTCCAAGGAAATGTGGAACTTAAAATCAGGAGGGTACCATTAGAAGCTGCATACTTTCTATAATTTTAAGGGCCACAATTTTACCCCTGAATTACCTTTCTGGGAACACACAATTATTTGATCTCAAAAACAGAATCGTTTTGGACAGGAAAATCTAAAACCTAAAAATTAGAGCTAAATCATTAATTTAGTATAATAGACCTTGACAGTGATTAAATAGTCCTCTTAAGATTAATATAAGGAAAAAAATGTGACCAACATTTTACTAACTGATCTAGAAGGGAGGCTAAGTGTACTAAGCACAGAGCAATAAAAACAGAATTTTATCCTTAAATGACACATGTAAGGGTTATCTTCCAAAGATTTCTGTTCCTTTTACAATTGTGGAATGTCATTAAAATGAGGTAAGAAATAAGTATTAGGAGAGAATAAATGCAAAGTTACAAATTATAGAATGATATAAAGTGGCATTACCAATAATTTACCCTGCGCCTTTCACTTTACAACTGAGGAAACTGAGACCCAAATAGGTAAAGTGACTTCTCCAAGATTTTACAAAGACTAAGTCATAAAACTAAACTAGAGGCAAGTGTCTGGACTCCTGGTAGCACTTCTCAGTCTTTTAACACAGTAACTGAAATGACAGCGCAGGTGGATGTTATCAGACAATTAAGTAAAACAATGAGCAATAAGCCCTCAACCCTGGAAGGTGAATGCAGAGCACACAAAATTAATCAACCTTCCTCACCCAGTATGAACATTTTCCTTAAAAAGATGCATCTTTGGAAAATATCTTTGTGCCTTCACTCTTGCTAGGCTTTGAGGATTGGTATCTATTTAATGAAAGGTGGTTCTCTTTAACACACATACACCATGAAAGCAGGTAAAAACAATCTCCACATAGTTTCTGTCTCTAGTTTGCCCTCACTTCCAATCCATTCTCCACTCTGCTGACTCCTTGGTGTTTCTAAAATGCACACCTGGATTATGTTCAAAAATATTCAATGACTTTCCATCTCATACAAGATAAAATCTACCTGTCTTGGTCTGGCATTCAAAGGACTTCAAAATGTTTAGCCACACCACCACTCCAGTTTTACTCCCAGCACTCTCCTCACCCTTTATGCTCCTGCAATCAAACTAGGTATCATTATCTCGATATGATATGCTTTCTCATCA
Source organism: Choloepus didactylus (assembly GCF_015220235.1). Lineage (NCBI taxonomy): Eukaryota > Metazoa > Chordata > Mammalia > Pilosa > Megalonychidae > Choloepus > Choloepus didactylus. The sequence goes on from NC_051310.1 coordinate 171,860,264, forward strand.
CCTCTGGGCCTTTGCCCATGCTGTTTCCTCCACCTAGAATGACTAATAAAACCCTGCTCCTGTTTCTCATTCAAGAGTGAGCTCAACTATCCCCTTTTCTTCCCCTGCCAGACATAGCAACTTCTTCCCCTGAGATCCCACTGCATCTTGCACAAACCTTACACTACTGCACTCATCGCATTGAACTGTAATTGTCTATTTACATTCCTGCCTCCCCATACCCATTGTCTTTGAGGTCACAGACATATATTTTTCTCCACACCTAGCACTTTGCCTGATGTAAGCACTCAGTGAATGTTTACTGATTGAATAAATGAATGAAAATAAACTACCCTATTTTTTTAATCACAAAATCTTTAAGTCTTTGGGTGATATCTCCTAGTTCTTCTGTATAATGTTTCACCTGGGTGCACATTGATAACAGTATTTGTTACCAACCTCTGTTTGGTTTCTATAGACCATTTTCTCTAAGTACAATTTTTTAAGCACCCTCTCGGTAGAGTGAGTTGACTTTGGCATGAGGTTGGTGGTGAAATACCAACTCCTATCTACATGTTAATGAAGAGGAGAATTCTTGGGTAAACAGTGGGTTGCATTGTTCCAGACTTGGTAAAGAGTTTATATTTGGATATAAAGAAGAAATAGTATCAGCATCTCCATGCCAAGTGAGTGTTTGTAAAAAGAACTTTCAGCTTTAAACAAATGGAATTTAGATTTGAGACTGCCGGTTATTTGAGGTTCCAATTGTCTCTCTCCAGCCTTCCCCATCTCACTGAGTAAATAATGCCTAGGTGCAAAATTCTAGGTGGCTTGTTCACCCTGAAACCAAACTTGGTACATAAACACACATTTTCCACTTGAAGCAATAACCTCATACTCATTGATGAAAGGTTTCACATTCAAAATTGAAAACAATTTATCTGCATTGTCTTCCCTTAACATGTGGATAACCTTGAGCCAGGCCCCCAAATCAGTGAAGAGAGGCTACAGTAGCTGTTGGGCCAACATATGACACAGGCCATCTCAACTCTGAAGTTGAGCATCATAGACATTGGTCCTGTGGAACAGATTCCCCCTTGGTCATCAGATCAACTTCCACAGAGAAGCTTTTTGTGGCATTGTCATTAATAATAGCCCCTGATTTTGTTTTTGTTTTTTCTAATTCTTTTCTGGTATATGAGGCCACACTAGCCAGTTCCCATCCCACCCTATCCCACACCTCCCAACAGAAATTTGTGATCTTGTGCTCCCTCACCACTTCAGAAGACAGCTTCCCTTTAGAATCGTAAAGGCCTTGAATGGTGGGTATGCTATAGAAAGTTTAAGTCTGGAATGTAGAAAGAAATTAAGGATTTCCCAAGTTATTGATTCTTAGGATCCATTTTGAGCTTTGGGTTTTTTGTTTGTTTGTTTGTTTTAAACATTAAGGAATCATCTCAGACAGTTTTTATTCACAATAGGCAGGGGAATTTCAGTAAAAGACTCCTCTGTTGTTTTCAGTCATTTTAAGTCATACCCACCAGAATTTTAATAATTTGTTTGGTCACATAAAAAGAAGAGAAGTACTAACAATAGTCATTATCTTTACATTTTGCACATCAGAGAAAGGATTATAACAAGGGAAATAGTGAAAGTGTTTTACAAATTCATTCATTCAGAAAATAATTATTTAGAAGGTACCATGCAAGGTACTAATTAACATCAGAAACAGAGGGGGTGGGGTGCAGAGTGGAGATTATGGTTGTTTACAACTCAAAATTAAAGAATGTAAAGTATGACTACCTATGAATTTATAAAAGCTTGGAATTTCTTTCTGTCCACTCCCTATCCATTCTCTTGAAAGAAAAGTTACCTGGTAGGAAGAGTTAGTCACGATGGGAAATGTACTTCAGCATAAATTTCAACTTTATACTTATTAAGCAAGAAGGAAATAGAAATGTCTCCAAGTTGGGTGGGGCCATTTGAATGTTCTCCATAAACTTATAAAAAGACATAGGCTTCAGTTTTCTTAAGGGTTTGGAAATGAATCCATTATATTAAAATGACTCTTAGTAGCGAAAGCAAGTAATGATTTGCATTATTAGCTAATAAAATGGGAGGTTAGGCATATTTGTACAATAAGGTCTTTTTTTATTCACTTTTATAGAGATTCTCTTCCATCCCTGCTTAAATGAACTTGGAAGATTGTTCGCCATTCAGTATTGTTTAAATTACAAGGCAAAAATCTGTCATCTGGTTTTTAAATAGTTTTTCCCCTTGGTAATATAGATGACTAATGTCCATCTCCATTCTTTAAGAATACACTAATGTAATGATAGTATAATTTGGAGGAAAAATTTAAATTAGTTTTTTTTATACCTCACATCTCTCCTGGCATATTAGAAATACAATATTCTTCTAAAAAATACTTTGCTAATCTTCCTGAACACCCATATTTCAGTGAATTGTACTTTTCTGTTCAAAAAAGGGCTCTGAGGCCTCTCACACAATCAAATTCCCTGAAGAAGACTTCATTGAGGAAGTCAGTCTACTTCTTATGGCACCTACTGCTAAAAGTTACAGCTTTGCCTTCAGCGATGATAGTTTATTCTAGAGCTAAAAACCACTTCCAAGGTAAGAGTATGAGAAAATTATCAACAAAGGGAACCCAGGATGTCTTCTTTTCACCCTGATGATTCTTGTATATTACATTCCTAGATTTTTACATCGTTAAGAAAAGAACACTAATATTTGAGAGAGAGATAGTTTTCTTTTTCAGTGTTCCTATATGCTAAATACCTGTTTGTTTCAATTTGAGGTAGGAGAAAAATACTTTTATGTAATTTCAATTTCATAGATCTCAAAAGTTACATGCCTAAAATCTTACTGACTTAGCAATGGTTTCTCTATTAAAGCAAGGGTTAAAACCAGAAGATTTCATTAAAAGCTCTCGGTTACTTTTCCAACTACTATCTGATAAAGGACACTCTTCTTGATTTTGCTCCCTATTAGTAATGAGAATTACTTGTATTACTTCTATTAGTGGCTGTTTTCAAAACAGGGACTATCAAGTAATATATCTGCAACTTAATTCCCAAGGAAACTACTTGAAAGCTTCTGTATCTAAGTCACTTCTTGTTATTCCCCTTCCTGCCCTTCGAATTGTATATGCTTAACTATCTCCAGGAGGAATTCCTCCAGAGAGATTTACACCACATCTGAGGTGGCGGGGTTTAGAAATGGAGACAATGATGGATCCACCTACGACCACTAAAGTTTTTCTGGCACCTTCTAGATGCTACTGCAAGATTACATGAGGGCTTCACTCCCCTCCTTGTCTGCTGGCAGCTAAATGGGAATATTGGACAGCTGCCAGAAAGGTAGGTAGCCAACCTGTTCGCCCTTGATTATGCCTGCCAGCTTTTTATGAACAGCAGTATGGGTCAAGTAAGTGAAATCACAAACTGAGGAGAGTATTCTGAGAATGCAAAGGCAGTTAATGTCCTTCCAAGCCTCAGATGGCTGGCAACCCTTGGCAGAATAATCTATGATTTGTGACACCTGACCCTTCCACTGTGGCTGTTATCTATGTATTCACTAGAAACATATTTACAGGATCTATCAGCAAAGATGCCTTGTTTGTAATTACCCAATTGTCATAGTCACACCAGGATTTTGATACAGCGCCTTTTCACAACTGAAAACCTGCGCTAAACTACACACAGGATTGGCTCAAAGCAGGGATCCTCAATCAAAAGATCAAGATTTCTCCTGGTAGGTCTGAGAGAGATTACCACAGCCATGCCCCACCCCTATCCAATCACAAGAAAGAAGCTCTCTCATTTATTCCCTTGAACCTTTAAGAATTCTTAATAAAGAATAATCAGCTATAAGAAATATGGAAAGTGGGCCTGTTTAAAATAGAGTCCATCTGGTAAAATACCGGAAGAGCTCACCACTTGTGAGTATTGCTCTACATTTACCTAGTACTTAGAATCAGCAAAGTACTTTCTCCTCACTTAAAAGTTTTTGGTTACAAAGGCAGACGGTTTCGTGACAACTTTCCTTCATTCTTATGGAATCAAAAATAAGAAGTTTTTTAAAATCCTCCCTGAGACAAGTGAAAAATGAGAGCGCTACCGTTAAAAAGTTATTTGGGTAATTGTAAATGTATCGTCGCCTCTCTCCAAAAAAAAAAATGATATTGAACTCCTCCGCGTGAGAAAATTCCTCTTGTTTACATCCTACGTTGACTTTCACGTTATTATTAACTGCTAAAGGTGAAGCCGTAATTTAGGGAACCGAATCAAACCCACCACGAGCAAAAAATTCATCATGATTCAAAATGAAACAAACGATAGTCCAAAGTCATTGTCATGCCTCCCAAATGAGACTTTCCGAGGAAATGAGAGTGACCAAGTCGCACCAGATAAATAAATGAAGGTGATAAAATCGCCACAGATCAAGAAACACTACTAGGGAAAGCCGAGGTGACAGCAACGGCAGGCGACCCTGCGGAACGGCTTCGGCGCAACGTGCCCTGAGCACTGCTGAGATCCTGACCACCTGGCAGAAAGCGCGGCCAGAGGCCTGAGCTTTAGGCCGCTGGGTCCTGGCAATTAGAGACTAGGGGCCAGCCCCGGGGCCTGGAAGATTTGGGGACCAGGCTCCTAAGGTTGAACGCCCTCCGCGAGGCACTGGTGGAGAGGGAGGAAAAACCCGCGGACTCTGCGCGCTCAGTACAGCCCACGTCGAGGCCGCAATAGGGCTCTGAGGGTAGTTCCGCTAGCGCGGGGCTGGAGGGGCACCTTCCCGGGACCCACGCGGCGGTCCCGCCGACCACGCACGGAGGGACACGCGCGCCTCGGAGCCCAAGGGCGGGGGCGCTCAGCGGATGGGGGCCCGTGACCCGAGAAGTTAGAAGCTTCTACTCCGCGGCAGGAAGAAAGACGCCAGACGGACGCCACTGCCATGAGCCCACGAAGGAACCGGCCCACGGCACTGGAGGAGGGGGGAAGCTCCGTGATGGAAGGGGACGTAGACTCTCTGGCGGGATCTTTGGGGGACACCCGGAGGTTGGACTCCCCTTGCAGCTGGGAGCCATCTCCATGCAGTTCTTCCCCAGCGACCCGAAGTCAACCCTGCGAAGATGTTCCGGATATTAGAGAGCAAAGGGGGGAGAAAGACGAGTTATTTAAATGGGAGAGGGGAGAGGAGAGAAGACCACAAGAAAAGAAATTCCCATCACCACAAAAAAAAAGGTTGCTAACAATTCCTGAGGTTTTATGCCTGGAGATTTCACTTTAAAAGCTGGAAAAAAAATTATTCCACGCTTTTAATTGAAGTAAACAAAGTGCAACAAATCCTAACTCAAATATGATTGCGGTGAGATTAGGGTCTAATTGCTTAGGGTTCAGGTAGAATCTGCGGGCTAAATCCTACAGGGCCAATCTAAATTTCACAATCATTCTGTCAAAAGGAGAGCGATGAGAGCCCACACGCTTCCTAACAAGTCATTTTTAACAGTTACAAGCTTTGCACAAAGACCACACAGGGCGTCTAAGAGATGCAAATCTAATCCCTGGTCATTCTGCAGGCCTTCAACAAAGATGTGCTAAACCCTAATAGAAAAGAAATCAGTTCTCTGTCACCAGCCCCTGGTAAAATCTATTAGAGAATGGACAGAGCCGCATCTACAGCAGTTGCTGCAAAGGTTAAGGACAAGTACAAATAAGAGAGACCCAGTTTTGTTTTCCGTGTGAAATATCGGGAGAAGCTAACCCCAAATGAGTGACGGGATTCGATTCGTGGCTTTGCATTCATTTGAATGCTAGAAAAAAGTAAACGCACACACTAAGACTTTTGAAGACTCCGTTTCTGAATTTAGGAGAGATGAGACAAATTCTCCCCAAAGATGGAAACCTGTGCCTCCGAAAACATCGAAGAATATTAACCGGGAAGGGAGGGCGAGAGTTCGGGTCGCCGAGGGAGGACTCTGACGCGGCCTCCCGCTTCGGGTTCCCGACACCGGCCTCGAGTCCCGCAGCCCCGGCCGGCGTCGGGAAGCTGCCCCACTGACTTCGCGCCGCGGCGCCTCGTCCTTCCTTGGAAAAGCCCCGACGACCGAGCCGCCGCCGAGCGGGGACTGGGGTGCGAGCCGCCTCCCGTCCCTGGTGCCCAGCGGAGGGCGCCGACGGCAGGAAAGTATCGGCGGCCGCCCTCACGCCCAGAGGAGCCAGCAAGCGCTCGGGCACCGGGTCTCTCTCCCGGACCTCACCAGCCAGGCCCGGTCTGCGGCGGGAACCCGACTGTGCCTCACCCGCCCGGGGCGTCTCAATTGTGCACCTCTGCGGTCACCAACCAAATGAGATCCTCACTAACACAGTGTCATGCTTGGGTATTAAAAGGGTTAATGTGCTGCAGCTAAAATATATCAGTGTGGAGGACCCTTATAGGAAGGGGCCCAGTCTCCAGGCCCCTAGGAGAAGCTCCCAAGAGGGGTCGGTGAGGTTTTTGCAGGGTCATAGATAGCTGGGGGGCGAAGACGGGGCAGGGAGAGGCTCCGGTCTCCTCCACGCGGGGCAGAGTCCCCCGCGGCGGGGCGAGTCTGGGCCTCCCCTGGTACTGCAGGGTGACTGTGAGCGCCCAGCGGAACTGGGCCGGCCCCGACTGGGGACTGGAAGTGAGGGTGGCGGGGAGGGGGAGAAGCGACCGGATCCCGAAGGGAGCGGGAGGGGCAGCCGCCACCTAGCCCACGGCGCGCTTGGGGGACACTGCCCGACCCGGGCGCAGGAAAGGACTCGCCCCTTCGGGACCGGCTTTCCATCCTGCGAAACGGTTCAGTACCCAAAGGTGAAGGCCGCGGGGCGGGCTAGGCTCCGAATCGCTGCGAAATTACGCGGTCATTTTCCTAGGTTGCTAGGGTACCCTCCAGGTCGCGCTTGTAGGGACGAAAGGGGGCGCTGCTCAACGGACAGGATAGGAAGACTGAGAAGCTCTCCTTTTCCTAAAGGGTTTCTCCCAACTGCAGAGAAAAAGGGAGGGTCACGTGTGCAAATGAAGTTTGGTCTGTTTCCCCGGAAGTTTCCAGAAATCACTGTTTCCTCTCCCCGTTGCTGCGCCCCTCCCCCCAGGTACTCAAGCATTTGTTCCTCCTCTGGGTATAGAGCGGGGAGTTGGCCGGCCTAGGGGTATAGGCTGGGGTTTGGGAGGCGAATTTCAGTCCTTGGCCCCTCTTTTCCGTGGCTCTTTAGTTTAGTCCTGCTAACCGGTCCCCATTCTTAAAGCCTGGAGGGAGGGAAGACCGTGGTTGCTAGATCTGCCCCTCAGCTCAGGGACAGACCACCGTACATACTTATGTTTCCTCCTCATTCCACTCTATGGTTGCCCATGCCACGTGTGGTGGGGCTGTACTCCTTCCTTCCCATCTTCGGATATTAATTGGATTTCTCCAGACTGCTGCTTCTCTTTGCTGCTATCATATTTTCTTGGTAGTTCTCTGTAATGCTGACCTTGGCTATTCCCTGGTAGTCTTACTTCGCCCTCCTCCTCCCCAACTGGCCTCCCATTCGGGCCTTTAAGAGCTTTCATTCTTTAGGCCTTATCCCGTCCATTTTATCTGTTTTTCCTTTCAGTTCTGACATTAGGGAAATGATAGTGAATTGCCTATAAAGTAAGACTGCAGCTATGAAGCTGGAATTGGAGAAAAAGCAAGTACAACATAGGCATTGAAATGAATAAAAGGGTAACAGGGAAGGGTGAGGAAAACAAATGAAAAGTAGATACTGAAGTCACAGCAGGCTGTAAATACAACAGTAAGATGCTCCTGCAAGTGATCTTAGGGTTCTAATGAAGGCTTTGCATGTCTGCCTTGGGAGGTGGGGGGTGGGGGCAGGTTCGCTGAGGATAGTGGGTTGAGGTTTCTTCTCCCTGACCCATGTTGCACCTAAACACCTGGACCTGCAATCCTGAACATGTGTGTCCTGGGTCCCCAGGTTGGTTCAGGAAGATGTGAAAGGATTAGCACAGATCAACCACCGCTCCCCAAAATGCCCACCACTCTGTTCTGACTGTATGGCCACTATATCTCTGGGGCTGCCAGGTGGCAGAAACTTCCAACCCTGGGAGCCTGCTCTGGTTCTCTGCTGCTCCGGAGGCAAATTCCTGTGCATCTCCCTCTGTCCATCCAGCCAAGCATAGGCTGGGGCATTAATCCTCAGTAGAGCTCACTCTCCTTACTCACAGGAGATTTTGTTCTATTGGTCTCAACTGTGAGTGGTGACACCCCCACACCCTTTGGTGGAATTAGTGCCACTGGACCACTCTTGCTGATCCACAGAATGGGTTCTAGAGAGGAAAATGTTCAGAATTTAGAGCTTGGGATGGAAGGAGTAGGCGTAGGGAGGAAGGATGTCTTTAAATCCCTATGGTCCCTATAATTTGGCTCCTGTTAATTTTAGGATGAGGTTTGCAGAAAAGTGAACAAGCAGGGTCAGGAGCTGTGCAGAACCCGCACCCCCCCCCCCAACACACACACATGCACTCCATCTATTGGTTCTCCTTTCTTCCCAAAGGCGAAAATACTTTGCAAGAAGTCTAAAAACAGGTCGCCTACCTAAGAGGTACCAATAGGATAACTTAATAAACTATCCCTTTTTGAAATAAAAAGGAATCCACATTAAGCATAAACTTTTATTAGATTTACTTTGAGCCTACTAAAAAGTTCATTAGATGTTAGTATCTGGGCAGAGGAAGAAACTCGCCTTTTCCTTAGGGAAACTCATCAGGGAAACAGCAGCAGTTCACTTTGTTTGATTTTGTTGTTCAAAGAAAGATCATCCTTTACCGTCTTTGAAAAAAAAAAAAAACACAAAACTTCAAGTTAACGTTTGAATCATCATTGTGACCCAGTGAAATCTTTATTCCGCACTCCAGGGTTCTTGGTGTGAGCTCCAGAAGAAATTGGGGCCCCAGCCAGCAAATAGCGCAGAGCCGAGGTTGTTCTCGGCGCGGGCGGGGAACTGATTGGAGCGTCACCCGCTGGGGTTGGGGAGGTGAGAGCCGGAGCCGTGAGAGTGGCGGAGAAGGAGCGTAAGGCTGCTGGCGGGGGCGCAGTGATGGGGTGCGGGGAAGCCGCGGGCTGCGGAGGGGCGGTAGCGAGGCGGTGGGCTGAGGCCGAGGGCAGCTGCTTCTCTTGGCTCTGGAAACCAAAACTTTCCAAGATGAGAGACCATAAAATCTGTCGAGATTTCAAGTGCCTTTACTTCTAGCAGAGATCCCCTACAACCAATTCGGAGCTGCGGGCCCGCAAGGCCCCCAGATTCTTGGCGCCGCAGCGCGGCCACAGAGCCGCCCCGGAGCTTTCGTTGCGTCGCGTCTCGGCGCGCCTCCCTCTTCTCCCCCTCCCCCGAGCCCCGCGGCACCGGGTCAGGGCTTCGCGGTACCAGCTCTCTAATTTTAGCCCTGGGCATCCTCTTCTAGTGGCCCTTCCTTGAAAAACAAGTTCACATTTGCCATCAAATCCTTTACCTAGTGTTCTCTTTATTAAATGACTGTTAACCGCCCCGCAGAGAAGCACAATCTACATGGTTTCTCTGTCACCTTTCTCGCCGTTTTTTTGTTTTGTTTTGTTTTTGTTGTTTTTTTTTTTTAACCAGCCATAGAGTCTCACTGTGGATCCAAAGCTCTTCTTTTCTAAGCAGTTAGGTTATATATTCAATAGGAATATTCGATTAAAAACACATCGGAATTAAAGACTGATGCACACGATCTGAGACTGGAAGAAAATATTTAGTGCTTGCCTACAGATTCTGTCACCCATCATCTGCTCGGAATGCGCTGGGTGTCTTTCAGCGTGTCCGGCTCTTATGATTGCAAATGGCCCTGTTTTCAAATGGAAATAAGACTTGCAAACTGATTATGTGTATTGAATCGGAATCACTCACTAGATCCTCTTGTTTAAAATGTATTGAAAAAAGGTTGATGGCTGCAGACCTCTGTAACCAGCTCCCCCTCTTCTCAGGGAGGTCGATCTATTTTGCAACTTTTTGCCATTTGAGCACGTTTCGGCTAGATAATTACGTTTCCATTGTGTTACCAGCCCAACGCTCAGACATGGTACACATACCACCTCCCAGCCGTCTCCCCAGGCCTCCCCACTAGCATCAGCCCTCAAACACTACACACATCACACGTTGCACCCACCCTTCCCCAATTACTTTGAGCCAAAGACTTACTCCAAGCAACACAACTGAGCTGCACACAAACGCCAGCAGAACCCAACTCGCTTTCACCAGATGCAGTTCTTCCTTTTCCTTCCCCCTCCCCCCTTCTTTTCGTCCTTTCTCTTCCCTTTTCTTCTCCTTTCTTTCCAGCGAACAGGATCACATACACACAAACTCCCAGCTTCCGCATATATACATTACAGAATTAAGGATTTAGCCATGTTCAGAATTTCCAAGAATTAATTCTGTGTCTGTGCCATTGTAATGATTAGAAAACAGTTCATACAGAAAGGTTAATATCAACTCTTGGGAATGCATGAAGGAGCTTGTTTTCTTCAATAATTCTCAAACGTTTTCTCTTTACTCCTATCCAGAGCTAGATTATGACTGTGGGTGGGTTGGCTGTTTGTTAAATGATATTTCCAGAAGTTCCCGGGTTTGATTTCAGTATGAAGCCAAAGCACTTGGACATGTAGGGAGATATTTGAGTTGTAGGTTTGATACATTGCAGCACTTCCAAGGTTTACTGCACCTCAGGAGTCCTGCAAGGGAGCGGGAATCGACATTTCAGCTAATACTGCAGGTTGGTGGGTAGTAATGAATTAGCTACAACTTCAGTCTGTCCTGATTGGAGGCGGAGTTGTATGCTTTGTGTGCGCCTGTGGCGCGAGAGCTGCAATTTTTTCCTTAAGCGGACTCAGAAGGGAAGGAAGAAGCCTAATTGCCCACCTCCACCCCCACCCCTCCTTCCCACCGAAGACTCGCAGACCTCTAGGCACCGTCGAGTGGCCAAGCGGGGAAGAGAGATTTAATCCTCTAGGACTTCAGTCTCCTCTGAAAAAGCAAGCCTACACTGAAAGTCTGTTTAGAAAACTGGTGCTCTGGGGGTGGGAGTGAGGGTCTGCGAGGACCCTAACTGCGGGGCCAGCTCTAACACAGACGTAGCCAGACTCGTTAAACCATCGATCCGATCTCCTGGGTTAGGGCAAAGCGAGCAGCTCAGAGGAACCAACTCTCGGTCCTCTTCGCGTCATTACGGTAATTCCCAGGTTTACATCTGCGCGCGCGCGCGCACTCTGCAGTGTATGTGCGAGAGAGATCAGGTAAATCAGTAGCGCACAGGCCAAATAAGCCCTTGTTTTCCTAGAGTTTTAGACATCTTGAAGCAGCAGCATTGGGAGGGAGGATGCGAGGCAAGGTGGAACCAGTACCCTTCTGGGTGATTTTCCGTAGAATGGCTCCGGGGCACTGCGACTGGGGGAAGGGTATCCAAGAACACTTTTCATGGTCTGACATCTCTGATTTTGTAGAAATGACATTACCAACACTCTTCGAAAACGCTAGAAATGCAATTTTTAACATTTTGTCAAGGGTTTGTTGTTATCGACAGTGTTTTCCAACAAGACAGATTTCCCAAATGTATGAAATGGGAGGAGAGTAAGAAAAGTTTGCTCTTGTCTTGTCGTGCTACACTGAAACCTGCCGTCTTATTTCCACTACCCCGTGAAGGCCGAGATAGCAGGAATGTTTGCTACAAATGAGGAGCAGAAACATTTCCATGTGGCTTTGTTGTTGTTGTTGTTGTTTGCTTGGCAGCAGTGTTTATACTAACAATTTCTATTGCTGGATGATGTTGGTATGGCAAATGACAATTTTTGTTATAGATTGCCTCAAGAAATCACATCCACAGCTATGTGTCTCAGGCACTAAGCTCAATTTGTTTAAGAATAATTTTAATATTTCCCAAACATAATTTCTTTTCCAAAATTCCACATGGCAAAAAATCAAATATTCCAATTTAAAGTAAGCCAAACAAAATTTTGTTTATTTGATTTTTAAGGGAAACTCAGTTTGATGTAACATCTTAGTTGAGGTAATAAATGCATTCAACTTTCTTACATCTAACAGGTTCTGTAAGTTCCCCTACTTATGAAAACTTTTCTTTTTAAATATTTTATAAAAATAGATTTTCAAGATAGCTAAGCTAAATACATACTGTGTATGAGATACTTATATGAATATACTTCTATGCATATACAAGAATATGTTTTCAACCAGTTATACCTACATACAGAGTAAACAGAATCAGATGTGAATTTTATGTTGGTGAAAAGAATCCTCTTTAACAAGTCCTGTTGCCTGCAATATTTTTGTTTATGTTTAGGCAGAACACTAATCATACCAATTTAGATTGCAGTATCCTGCAAACAACTACAAAAGAAAAGCCAAAAGATGTATTGAAATCTCAGGCTTTCCTACAACTCTTAGTAACAAAGGTAATAAATGTTTAGGAAGCACAGAACAAATGAAAACATTGTCAAGCAAGGAGAAGGACAGTGCCTAGGTGCCCTCCAAATTGGGCATTAGGTCACTATCAGAGAGAAATGCAACCAGCCACTTCAGCTGTGGCTTCAGATGAGGCAGAAGCTGTGCTGCCAAGTTGCTGAAATTGCTCCTCCTACTTGCCTCTGAGAATCAGCAAGGGAAGTTCAGAAACTCAACTATATGGGTTGGGAGTTAGTTCGTACAGACCCTGGACCTTACCTTCAATAAGATACATACTTTCCTCTACCCCCACCCATACACAATTCCCCCTGCTTCTTGGGTGGAAAAACTCTCCGGAGAAAGTGGCTGAATATAGGACACTTTCCGCTGGTGAAAGAGGCTCCAGAAAACTTTCTGTGCTCCAAGTTGAGATAGGAGCTAATATTGGACCTACAGAGGGTAGCCTGTAGCTGCAGAAACACGACTGCACAAATGCACAACCACAAACACACCAGCCAGGAAGGCAGGGGGTGGACCAGTAGAAGGAGGTGTCCAGAATCTTGTAACAGCAATCTGGTTGAATAAAGAAATCTCCATCCTTTCTCATAACCATGCCTGTCACTTTTCGTTCCATTCGAAAAGAATGAAACAAACAAACAAACAAGCAAACCATGCCTAAGAGCTATGTCTTACCGGATTCACCTTTCCCCACAGGCTTTCTAGTTCTCCAGAAATAAAAATCACCTGTTCATTCTGCTCAGTTGTTCTAATAATTGGCAGTGGAGGAGTCATATCTGAAGAAACGGGAGACATCCGATCAGAACTTCGCACAACTCTCCTGTTTATAGAAAATGAATTTCTGCCTGGCTTGCTTTTAGATCAGGAAAGGGGTCAGTCTTTACCAGCATAGTTCACACAGATCCTGGATTTTTTTCCCCCCTTTATCTTAAATTGACCCTCTTTTAAGATAAAGATATAATAGAGAAAGCATTGACCTTACCTGGTCCCTAATGAGTTGGAAGTCAGAAGACCCCGTTCTCATTTCCTCTTATCTCGGATCGCTTGAGAAGAAATTCGTACTACCCTTTGTGCACTCGCGCCTGGACATAGCCCGTTACAGTCACCCATAACGCGAGTGAGCACGCTCGAACGGTGTAGGGCCTCTAAAGTCTGAGAATTCTTCACCGGGGCCTCAAAATCGAAGATCCTGATGCCAGACCTAGGCAAGGTCACTGGAGCTCCCTAAAACCTGCCTCAGGAGGATTTTAAATCCTTCGGAGGCTCCCGGAACAAGTCTTCACCCTAAGCAGTGGGAAGAAGAGCCGCCTCCTGCGGGGCCCCTCGACTTGGTCGCCGAGGCCTTCTCCCCCGACTCCAGGAGTCTATGTCCTAAAGCGTTTCTCGCGGAGTTGGCCCCCGCCTGACTCGTATTTCACGCGCGGGTCGCGTGCTACTTCCCACCCGGCCAACTCCTACCCCGGAGCCGCTGTACCCGTTGTGAGGCATTCCTTGCCCCCACCCGCCTCCTGGCCTTAAGGACCCCAGAAGAATTCGCTTGTGCCCCTGTTGGGGGTGGCAGCCGACCAGGCTCCCTTCTCTCCTACCCCGAGCATCTCTTCCGGGCTCTTCTCGCCTCCCCTGAGCCCTGCCCAGCCCCCGCCCGACCAGCTGAGAGGGCTGCTTCCCAGGCTGGGTTCCCAGACTGGGGCAGGGGTGGGAGCGCTTTCGGATGCTAAACATCCAACAAGCCAAGACTGGGGTTTCAGGCCCCGAGCCACTAGAGCCGCTCTCCAGGGCTCTCGAGAAAGTCCTCGTGTTTACATGGAGGGTGGGGGTGGGGGGAAGGGGGAAGGAGGCACGCAGTTTGCAAAATCTCCCCCTCTCCCCACGGCCGTCGGGGCCTAGGGATGGGGTGGGGGTTCTCTGGCGAGGGCGCTCGGCATCGCGGGGATCTCGGAGCGAACTGCTCTGCCCCCACGCTTGGGGAATCCTCAGGCTCTTCCCGGCACAGCAGCGTCAGGGGCATCCCCAGAGGCTGATTTCTTTCCGCGGGAAGCCAAACCCTACCTGGGCGGAGAGGCTGGAAGATTCCGAGACGACGCTGGACTTCCCAGAGGCTGACAGGGATGAAGGGGGCAAGGAGCGCAGGCTGCAGAACCCTTCTGGGCTGCACCCAGGGCGTACCTGTTTCTCCATCAAGACGCTTCAGATTGCTTTCCAGGGCCGCTTCCTGCCGCCGCGACAAGCGCTCCCAGCCGGCAGCAGGAGCAAGCAAACCCGGCGTGATTGATGATGAGACGCGGCACTATTTGTCTGGGTCCCATCCACAGACTCTAATGAATTCACCTTTCCCCGGGACAAGTAAACAGACTTTAAACTAAGCCGACTGCAGAGAGCAGGGAAAAGAATGTAGTTGATGGAAAACCCATCCAGTGCAAGGATGATAAGACCAAGGGTAGCACAGCCCACAAAAATTGACTGTCGAGGGTCCGCTCCAAATTCGGGAGCGGAGGGGAGAGGCAGCCGCAGTGGCCACAGTGAACACAGCCAGCAGCGTGTTTTGGTCTTGGATGGGGATGGGGGTACAGGTTGAACGAAGCTCCCAACTCCACAGAATCGGCATCTTAGGATCTAGCAGCCGCTGCGGTATCTAACTCTTCTTGCCCAGTTCAGGCGTGAGCTAGGTGCCTTGGCCATTTACACTCCCCGTCCCGGGACCAAAGCTGCCCATTCCAAGTCAAGTCTTCGAACTTTCCAGTTTTTTGTGTGCTTCCCAAAATGTGAGGCCTGCTGAGATTTCCCCCAACAAGCACACTCTGTCAACCCAACCAACCATTCTCAGAATCTCCAAGCCCTCCGTCCATATTGGAAGGCTTATCTCAGAGCCAGACCCAGGGTTCTGGGGCAGAAAATCCACCTAGCCCCCAGTCCTAACTGGAGAGAATTCCCCAGGAAACCAACAAAGAGGGCTGCTGGGTGGGGAACAAGGTCCTAGGCCAGTCCACTTCTTACAAGCTCCTAGGTGGGGGCGAGGGGAGGGGAAAGAAAGAGAACTAAATGAAGAAAGTAAGGAAAGGTGGAAAGTGTGAGGCAAGGAATGAAAAGTTGAAATTGTAGGAGAGAAGTGAATACATGCCAAATATGAATGAATCCCCCACAACCTGACACTTCCAAGTCCTTAAAGAAAAAGTGCTTGGAAAGGCATCAATCCACAACCGATTTGACCGCCTTTCCTCGGGGCAGTTTATCACCGGTGCCTTAGGAGTGAGAACGAAAGGGCAACAGCCCATCCAGGAATTTTGATTTCTTTCTGTCCACAACCACTCCATGCATCACCTCTGCCCCGCCCCGCCCCGCAACTCTAAGAGTTCTCTAACCTTTCTTCACTCCACCCCACCCCCAGAAATTTGGGCGACGAGGAGATGAGGAAATAAGGGGTCAGAAGAAAGGGATCGAAGATGATATTTTGCCAGGGGGAGGAGTGTTGTGGAGCAGGGAGGTGGAGGATTGAGGACAGGAGAAAGATTCGTTACTAAAAGATATAGAAGCCTAGAGATGGAAACCGCCGGAATAGAAAGAAAAACCTCAGCCCCCCCCCAAAACTGCGGGGGCTTTCCCAGGCCGGCGGCCCAGACACCACGGAGGCTTGAGCGGCCTCGAAAAGCTAGGGGTCCTCGGCCTGTGCCTGCCAGGAGATCGCTCTTTTTGAGCAGAAACAAAATCCAGTAATGACTTTCCCATCAGCTTTGGAAAACAGCTTCCCACCAAATTTTAACTGCGAAGGGGCTCCACCGCAGTTAGAAATATAGGGCCAATCCGTTCAATAAAAATGGGAGCTCATTCAGGCTTATTTAGAACGGGATGTCCCCATCGACTGTTTTAAAACGTTGGCTCAGCTATATAAGATCACAGTAGATACTTTTGAGTTTTCTAAAAACAGAAGCTTGTCTATGAAGCCAGTTATTGCCGTCTTCCTCTGTCTCTTCCTTTTTCACTTACCCTCCTGGTGGAAGTAGTTAGATTTCTCTTCCCTACTGCCGAGTCCCAGAACTGGTCAAGGCTAGCTCCTCTCAATTACCAGGCAGAGTAAAACCCCCTATTCCCGCAGAGCAAGGACCCTGGGCCCAGACTTCTTGGATGGTTCGAGATCCCTTGCACCCCTAAATAATTCGGATCCCATCATGCCAGTGATGAGGGCCCCCAACCAAACCAAACAAAAACAAAACCAAAAGCCAATTAAAACCAACGCAAAAACAAAGAGGAGGGTTTTTAATCAGAAAAAGAATCTTTTAAATTTGTATAATTTATTAGAAGCTTCATAGGAACTATATTTAAGCCAAATATCTACATAAGTTACAACAACAACAACAAAAGACTGACGCGGCAAATACCAAACTGCCAAATAATATACACAGATTTGTCAATGCCCATAGAAAATGTGAGGGGCTAGGATCAGGAACTGGGTTTCTTCCTTTCTTTTTCTTTTCTTTTTCTTTTTACAATAAAATGTACAGATTTCTAAAAACTAGGCCTTTAGTCCAACTTTTGACAGTGTTTTACAGCTACAAGTTCACATGAAACAAGACAATTCTCGCTGGGGCCATGGAGACCCGGCCGCGCTGGGCGGCCAGAGGGCGCCGGGGAACGGGCGCTTCCTTTGTGCCAGTGACAAGTGGGTTCTATCCAAGAGTCTTTCCTCTCCCCCAGTCCCCGCCCTCCCTTCGAAAGAAATCCTGGTATTTACAAGCGAGTCCACTTTGCTGGCAGAGTGCACCAAGAGTGAAGTTGGCGATCTTTAGAGTCCAGAGCCATGTTAGAGTAGAGCCCTCTCCAAACTGCGCCCCGCCCGGGCGTGGAAAACCCGTTAGAATCACCTAAGAGACACCCCCAAAGCTGTTCTCTTTATGTCCTTCTTTGTTTAAAGACTCCTTAAAGAATTGGATTCGCTTGGCTGTCTATTATTTTCTTTAGGGAAAAAAAAAAAAAAAAAACCCACAAAATTTAGTAAAGAAAAAAAAAGAAATATGCCCAGCAGTTTGGCTTTTGTGTTTTTCCTTGTTCTAAAAGGAGATAGGTTCTTAAGAAAAGTTGAAGCGCGTGGAGCAGCGGGCGGATGGTGGTCTGTGGTGGGCAGGATGGGGAGCGGTGAGGCCGCACTCTGGGCTAGGACGGGCCCGGCGTCCTCTCACCAGGTCCGACCATATAGCAAGGTGGAGCAGGACATGGTGCCGTAGTCCGAGCCCGAGGAGTTCAGGTGGGACAGGCTGGAGACCTGACCCTGCAGCGCCGCGGGGCTGGCGGCGTGGTGAGCCAGGTCCGGAGACTGGCCGGCGCTGCCCGGCTGGTGGCCGGGGTGTGTACCCAGACCCTGGCCACCGCTTCCCACCGAGATAGCCGCCGCCGCCGCCTGCGCCGCCTGAGCCTGCTGCTGTGCCTGCTGCTGCGCGTGGCCCTGCAGGCCCGCTGCGCCCGGCGCAGGAGCGCCTGCCTGGCACGGTTTGCCGTCTTTCACCAGGACGGGCACAGCCACGCGACGCGGTGACTGCTGCTGGGCTTGCTGCTGCTGCGGGCACCCGGCGCCCCCGCCGCCGCCGCCGCCGCCGCTGTCCTGCTGCAGTTGCTGCTGTGCCGCCTTGTCCTTGGCCTGGCGCTTCATCTTGTAGCGGTGGTTCTGAAACCAGATCTTGACTTGCGTAGGTGTCAGGTGGATCATGCTGGCCAGGTGTTCACGCTCAGGCGCAGAAAGGTACTTCTGTTGCTTGAAGCGTCGCTCCAGCTCGTACACCTGCGCCTGGGAGAAGAGCACCCGGCGCTTCCGGCGCGGCGCGCTCGGCAGCGGGGCCATATTCTTGCTCACATCCCCCAGCGAACCCAGGCCGCCCATGCCGCTCATGTTCATGCCGCTCGCCGGGCCCATGAAGCGGGAGACTGTAAGCGACAAACGCATAGCGTCGGCCGGGGCCGGGCCGGGCTAGGGCACCTCGGCCTTTCGCACCCTTGAGCCTCCTGGCCCGCCCAGACGGCTCCTTCCTCACCCAGGCGGCCTCGCGTTCCACCCAGAATGGTCCAACCGCCGGGGATCGCCAGCGCCTGTCCGAGGTCGTGCCATCGAGGGACTTAAGGGAGAGCCTCCCCCGCCCCCAACCCCGGCCTGGGTTACTCTCCTTTAGTCTTGGTGCTAGACCCTCAAAAAAGCGCTGTGAGAGAAGGACGCTCCCTACCCTTTGGTTCCTATCCCGGGCAGGAGTTGCGGGGTTAGTTGGCCAGAGGCAGCGAACTGGCTCCAGGCCGGGGACTGGGGGCCGAGGATAGACCACAAATTAGGGAGCTTAGAAGAGGGGAGTATTAACTCCCGAAAGCTCGAACCCCTAGACGTTTTGTCTCGTGGCCACACTCTCCTGTCGGCCCCAGTGTGGGCACCTGCTCGGCTCATTTCGAGCCCCCTCCCTCCCAGTAGGGTGACCTCCTGCCCGGTCAGGCCGCGCCTCTTGGTGCGGGTCTCGCAGCCTCTCCCTTCACTCGCAGGGCACCTCCCTGAGCAATCCGAGGTCTCCCGCGCGGAGCGGAGCTGCCAGCGGGTCGCTTCTGGGAGATGCCGAGTAGAAACACCTGCCCGCAGGACCGCAGGGCTACCAAGTGCCTCTTCCTGGACCCCCAGCCCGGATAAGGGGAAGAATCCTCTTGCCGCGCGGGACTCCCTGGCGCGACTGCCCTGCCGCCCACCCTGCTGTCCAGCGCGCAGCCGGCTTGCGCCGCGCCTTCCCAGCCACTCTCCCCATGCCCTGCGCGCTCAGCCCGCGGCCCCACAGTGGGGCGGCCTCACTTACTGGCGGGGAAGCGGGGGTCTGGATTCGCGCCGTACCATCCGGGGCCGGAGGCGCTGTTCCGCATGGTGTCCTGGTACGGCGGCAGCTCGCTCATGTTGCCCAAGTTGCCGTTGCAGTAGCCCCCCACGGCGGAGTGCGAGAGCTGGGGCACCCCCGCCGCCGTCATGTGGTAGGCGGCGGTGACGGCGCCGTGGTGCCCCACGGCGTGCTGTTGCATGGCCGTGGCCGGCGGCGCAGCCTGGCCCTGCCTGTACGCCGCCAGCGGAGCCCCGAGGCCGCCGCCCTCCATGCCCACTTTCTTGTAGCTTTCCTCCAGGGGACTCAAGATGTCAGACACTGAGAACGGAGTCGTGTGCTTTGGACTCATCGACATGATTCGGCGGCGGCTGGAGGAGGAAGGAAGAGGAGGAAAAAAAAGGGAGAGGGGGAAGGCGAAGCCTCGCTGCTTTTTTTTTCTCCCTTTGCCAAATATTCTGGTGTTACCTTAACGCCGATCTTGTTGGATGTACACGTAACCGAGTGGACCGAGTCCGCCTTAATTGGCTTGAGTGGAGGCTCGGGGGCTGCCTAGCGTTTGTTTTAGCCAGGCGCCAGGTTTTAGGCAGCCACCAGAGGCGGGGCGTAAGCGCTAAAGCAACAAGACAATAGAAGCCTACATCTTGCCCGAGATAATTAGCTTACATGCTGATGACAAGGTAAACACCTTTAAGTTTCACTTGTCAGGATTTTAGGTCTCAAAGAGGGAGACAGAGGCAGAGTCGCGACCCAAAGCATTGCTTTCCTCCTTCCCTGGGGACCCCCACCCCATTTTTTGTGGGGTGCCGGCTGCGCTCTGGGGGTGGTGGGGGAGGGGAAGGAGGAGGGAACCGAGAGCGGGAAGGGCGGGAGGTGGAGTGGGGAGTAGCCGAGGAGAGGGTTGGTGGGGAGGAAGGAAGGTGAATGCTGCTTTGCAACCAACTTGCGGAGTTACAAAGTGGAACCATTTTCCAATTCGGTCGGGGTTCCCCGGGCGGGCGGGAACAGGTATATTAGTGGGAGGGGGCCGAGGGACCGGGTGGGGGTTTCACCTGAGCCTGCCGGGACTGCTCCTCCCTCCCGCCGCGGCCTCCCAGCCCCGCGCCTTCCCATTGCCTCCGGACCACATCAGGATTCACGGCGCGGAGCCCCAGTCGCCACCAAATGAGGCGAGCAAGTCGGGAGACGAACCCTGGGGCCGCACCGTTGGTCTGCGTGTCTGTCAGTCTGTCTGCCTCTTCTGCCGCCGTCAGAGGGACACCCTCTGCTCCCCGCCTACCCAAGAGAATCCCCGCGGGTGGAGGGGGCGCTGAGCAGGGGAGCTGCTGAGGCTGGGAGGCTGTCCCGAATCCCCGCGCCCACCCACCCCCACCCCAGCTCAGGGGCTTCTCAGCAGACCAGGTCCCCTGCATTACGCCACCCCCCCCCACCCCCACCAACAAACACCACGCGGCGCACTCTCCCCACCCCCACAAGCATATCACTGGCCGCCTGGGCTGGCGAGGTTGGAAAATACTAATACGAGAGGCTATCACTGAAGTTGCCCCACCTCGAACAAACCTGGTGTCCCCGACCCTCGCCCATCGCGTGGACTCGCGGGGTTCTGGGGCTTGAGCTGACTTTCCGAGCACATCACAGCCCCAGCACCCAAGCCCAGGGCCACGGTGCTTTCCCCTCTGATGCTTCAGGGAGGTCGCGGGTAGAGAGCGGCGCGAATCCTAGCCCGCCTGTTGCGGCGCGGGACTGAGCCTAAACCCCGGCGGGACCCGCTGGCGGGGAGGGGGCGAATCCCCAGGCGCCGGCAACCCAATGGGCGGGAGGCTGGGCTGGGGCTCGCCTCCGCCCGGAGCTCAGCCATGCAAAAGTGCACTTGCTTCCCCGGGAATAACCAAATATCTTTGTTTAAAGTGGCGGCGTAAATGGCCAGTCGCTTTGTGGCCACGCTGGATATTAGTAGATGAGGATCATTCTGCTTCAATTGGGCGCCTCTCATCTGGCGAGCAAGAAACTGCTTAGGAGGAAGTGGGTTTCCTTTCTGAGCGTTCCCAGGCTTCAAGTGTGAGCCCCGCGCCTTGAGGGTCCTTGGGCTCCTGGCAAGGGGGAGTTGTGGGCTCTTCTCGCGCAGGACCGGGGGCATCCGCCGCTCGGCTCCGACCAGGCCCTGACCTTCAAAGAGTGGACCACCAAGAGGGGCGCTGCGCGGCCCAGATCCTGAGACCGACTCTGGCTTTTCCTCCCCTTGGATTTAAAATTTTTATTGATTTTTCTTTGGCTGAATTAGCTTTTCTCCGCACTGGGGACTGGGAGGGTGGCTCTCTCCATGGCCCGGGAGGGACCTCCAAAACCCTACCAGGACTGGTCAAAGAGGCTACTCGAATTTGGTTTTTGTTTTCACATTTTCTTTCCCTTCCTTATGGAGGGGGAGCTCCCAATGACGAACAGGCAGTTATGGACGACTTAATTCAGCAGATTAGACGCCTTTTTTCTTAATAGCAATTACGGTAGAAAAAGTTGTTTTATTTGCTTTCTATTTTAAGATTTCAATACTCTCCTTGAGGAGTGCTTCACAATCTCCCAACGTAAAGCCAATTTCTATCCTAAAATTTCATTTCCTCACTATCTGAGCCCCTTACAAAAGGAGATAAAACTCGGGGAACCTCCTGGCTTCCGAGGCTTGCGCGTTAGCCGGCGTTTCCATGCGGCTCCAAGGCGCCCCTGCCTACCCGGCAGGCAAACTTCTGTTTCCGCACCTCTACGCGCTCACGGCTGAGCCGCGGAGGACACCTGGCTGGCTCTTTGCCCTTCTTTCCGAGGGGCTTCTCTGGGGGGCGCTCTCACGAAGGACTTAGACCGCATCAACTGCGTTTTGGTCAATGTGGTCTCTGATCCCAGTGCTCTCTGGAATGCGACATCATGCTAACCGGAACAACCAGAGAGAGCTGGCAGAGCTGAATACAGACCTTGTCTGCATGCGCAACCCAGACCCCCGGCCTGCGCCCTGAATGGGTTTTATTGGAAAGGCTGGGTGGCTTTCCCAGGAACTGTCTCCTCCATTATTTCATACTGTTGATAAGTGTAAGGAACACCAAGGATAGAACGTCGTACATCTCTCCCAGTCTCAATGACATTTAGAAATGGAGATAAAGGGTTTTTGTGAGATGCAAATAAGATCGAATACATAAAAGTGCTTTGCAATTTTTTAACCTCAATGCCAGCAATCGAGATTTTTGTAGTTATTATCATTAGCAGAAGGCTCATACAGCAGGCTAATAGTTTAGGGCTAATCTTCCATTGCCCCTAAGCGATGCCGCTTTGGTCTTCGTCCCTCTGCCACTTTCCAGCCCGGCAACAGGCCCAGGGACACGTGGCTGGCAGCTATCTGGTCCTAGGCTCCCGGAGCCAACGAGCAGAAGGGCCCGCAGCTCCCTAACCCCGGGACGTGGACGCGGAGCCACTCAGCAAGAGGCGGGTCCAGGTGCTGTGAGGGAGCTGGAGTGCACTCCAGGGTGGCGGGCAACTGTTCCTGATCCACCCTCTTCCAGCCACAAGGGCCGTGCTCTTTGCAACCTCTGCTTGGCAGGAGCTCTAGCAACAGTTCCCACCTGGACCTCTCCTGGACTCTTGCAGCGCCTTGCGGGCCCCGGCTTCCCGTACGTCTCTCACCCATGCACTTTCACATACACATCGCCCAGCAGTCTTTCCCAGGCTCACTGCACTGCCAAGAATAAGCCCAAAGACCAGGCATTTTGTAGGAAAAAGACGGGTATATAGATTTCCGAACTTGTCCAGGCAAAAGCCTTGAGGGACCCTCTCCTGGCCCCAACACCTCTTCCTGACCGATGAGTGTCCTTTCTTCCCGCCTCCTCCCGCACTCATCTTCAATAACATGGACGCGGGTTAAACTAGTGGTTTCTCCAGAGGAACATGAAAACCCTGCGCCCATCCGGGGCTTGCTTGCAGCATCTTTCTTTATTCCGCAATTAACTCGTTTCCGGGCAGGGTAGCGGTGGGGCAGTGGGCAGAGCAGGGCCTAGCGCCAGCCTCTCCCGGCGGAGTTTGCCCTGGCGCTGCGGCACATGCCCGCCTCAGACGGTCGCCACACTCTTGCTTCACTGGCTGCGGAGCCGTGGAGGTGCAGGACCAGGCCCTACCGGGGAGGAGCAGAGTTGTCACCAGCTTATGCTCCCTACCTGCGTGGCCGAAAGGAAACTCCCTTCTCTCCCTCCAGTGTCACTTCTTTGAGAGTTTAGAACAGAAGGCTCATACGGCAGGCTAATACGGGGTCCGCAGCCCGCACTGGGTAGGGGACGAAAGGACAAAGCCTGTTTTCTCCCCTTTTGGTTCATTTTCTAATTCCTTTCATGACCCTTCACACCTCTCCTAGGGCGCTGAGAGACCACGTTTCCTGGAGGTATGTTGCTCCAAGTTTTATCGCAAGTCCTGATTCATTCAACAAATATTTATGGAATGCCAGCTTTGTGCCAGGCACTGTGCTAGGCCTGGAAATTCAGCCTAAACAAGTTAGAAACGGTTCCTACCCAGGAGGAGCTTACATGCGAACAATAAATCACCTAAGTCATAGGTAGTTGCTTCGTGACAAACGTCACTGCGGGATCCGACTGCGATAGAGAAGATCATAATGGAGATTTGGGTGTGGGTTTCTGCACCATTTCCTGATTTTTAAGAGCTCTGGGGTCTTGAGAAAAGTACTTGAGAAGGTCAGAAGTCCTAGGGTTTGAACCCTGGCTTTACCACTTTCCAGCCATGTGGCACAGCTCTGTAGGCGCCTACCGCACTCTGGAGCCACACCATCACAGCCAGATGGTATATTGTTTACCATCTTCCCCTTCTCGAGGGCGGGGCCCTGTTTTATTTATCCTTGAAACTCTTAGTGTCTCAAGAGATGTTGAATGAAGAGCGTCTATTTCCTGAACTGTAAAAGTGTGTTCATAACCTGCTTTGTGTATCTTCCAGCATTGTTTTGCTAGGGATCCAAATATTTAAGGATAGGATAATGTGCGAGCTTGTAAGAATGCAAATGGAAGGTGTTACTACTTTTGATATCCGAATCCAGGCCTCTGACCTCTGAGAAGCTCTCTGGCCCCTCGATTACTCCGGCGTCCAGACCAGAGACCCGGGAGAGGCAACCCCGCCCAGCGGGAGGAACGCTAGTACGCAGGCAGGTGCTGGGGGTAGCTGCTCTCCAGCTCTGAGATCCAAGAAACCAAGACAGGACTCGGAGCCCCCTCTGGAAGGCATCTTCCCGGTGCCTTCTCCCTGAAGGGCCTCACAGGAGTCCCTCCTCCCCTCTTTCCCAGACACGAGACCCAAGAGCCTTGGTAGGGTCTGCACAGCCCGGCGGCTTTCTCCAGGAGGCTTTCTTAGACGGTGAGCGAGGAAGAGCTCTGGAGATGTCTTCTGCTCGACCATTTAGGGCCTTTGAGGTCGACCTTCCTTTGGGGGTTGCTCTTCTCAAGTTGTGGCCGCTGGGCAGGCCGGGAGGGACGCCGGGACATCGAGCGCAGTTCCTTTGCCACCCTCTCCCTGCACCAACAAGCTTTTGGTGTTGGTATGTGGAGGCGGGGGCGTGCGTGTGAAGGCCAGAGACCTTCTGGAGAAGAGGAGAGAGTCGTCAAGTCTCCCTAGAGGTTGACACCTGTGGTCTTGGAACTCGCCTTCTTTTCGCGTAGCTCAGTTCAAAGCCTGAATTCAACTCGTTCCAAGTTATATCCGGAGTCCGTACCCTGTCCACCAACTCCAGGATCGCCCCCTGGCGGGAGGGGGTAGGAGCGAATTTGGGGACCATGTCAGAAAGCAGACAAGGGGAACTCGGCTCTAGCAGCACCCTTTTAAATGCGAAGAAACTAACACCGGCGTAAGGAATGGGGGACGCCCGCCTGAATCCACTTGGAAATCCAGCGATGCCAGGCGCCTCAGGAGAGAGGCGAGCAGTTCTAGGCGGGGACTCCACAGAGAATCTGCTTCTTCCATTTCCTCCTAGTTCTTGGTTACTGTTTAAATAACGATACTCGGAGAGAGAGTGGGTGGTGGCGATTTCTAGAGTCTCTGGATGGATGGCAAGCCCTTGTCCTAACGGGCTGGTATGCCGGCCAAGGCGCTATCGGGCGCGTGCAATTCCAATGAAAGTTTTGCGGCAGTTGCTGAGACCGAAGTGACAGATTCCGGAAGGATCCTGGTGGCGGCGCGGCTGCTTCGCCCCAGGACCCGTGCAGCCTCAATCAGCT
The DNA here is from genome assembly GCF_015220235.1 of Choloepus didactylus. NCBI lineage: Eukaryota > Metazoa > Chordata > Mammalia > Pilosa > Megalonychidae > Choloepus > Choloepus didactylus. The sequence continues at coordinate 171,885,818 of NC_051310.1, forward strand.
TTAGATGGCCGCAGCCTGCAGCTCTTTCTGCCCTCCATCCTCCATCAAACCGCAGCCCCAGCAGTGTACACCCTGGGGCTCCAGTCTCCCCAGAATCCCAGCTACACCTTTGGGGCCACCGAGGAGCCGGAGGCTCAGGTCCCGTGGGCCCTGAGTGTTCGTTTCTGCACAGCGCTGGGGTTCCCTCGTTCATTCCTTGCCTTCTCTCCAACTTCCTGCCCTTGCCATTCTCCCCGCGCCACCCCCCTCCACCCCCCACCTCCCCACCCCTGCCCAACATTCGGGCCTGGCAAAGTTTCGGGTGGTAGCAGTACAGACCCCAGGCCTGCTCCGGGGAATCTCCAAGGCTCTGGGTTTTCAGGGACAGGACTATGACTGGATTGCCCCAGCTACCCAGGATTTCCGGTGTCTCTCTGAAGGTTGCAGACCGAGGCGAGCCGCAGTGCTCTCTTCCGGCTGTCTAGAGAACTGCAGTCTCAGGAAGTCCTGGGGAAGCTATGCTGTTAGGTCTGCCAGGCAAGACTAATAGAGGTCAGAGCTCTGTTCGTCTGCCGCTCACTTGCGCCCCGCTTCTCCCACTCCCCTCCCCCCGCCCCCCACCGAACAATTCACGGTATCATCCACGTCCGTAAACCCAGCGGTCCTTAGGTCCACCCAAAGCCACTGCAATATTTATCATTGACTCTTGAGATCACCAGCCCTCCCGCACCTGCTATTTGAATACGCGCATGTGTTGATCAGGGCCATGGAAGCTGATGTGGCACCTACAGCCCTGCTTTAATTATGCTTTATCTCATTACGGGAATCTACGACAATTGTACATGCATTTGGTGGCCAGCGAAGTGGTGGCCAGCGAAGTAGTTTGCGCTTTCTGCATGTCCAAAGCGTCGAGAAAGCAGCAGCCTGACGCAAGGGGGCTCTGCCTTGCTGTTTAAGCAGTAGGGTCATAGAAAATATCAGAGCAAGTAAACTTCTGGGACTAGTGACACTAGGGCAGGTGCCTTCCAGCCCTACAGATTCTGGCACCAACTTACCCAGCTAGGCTTTCCCCTCACTTTCCCTACTTCTCAGACTCTTGTCAAGACAGGCTCCTCACCACCCCCCTCCCATATGCCTAAATTACTCTGCTTTTTTTATTTCCACTTAGCCTTCCTAATTTCCACTTCTTCCTTCCCCCATAGCTAAGTCATACCCTTCTTTTAGAAAACTCAATTGCCTTTCCAATTACTAAATACCTGACATATAGTAGAAGCTCAATATATTATTTGCAGAATAAATGAATGAATCTCTATTCTACTCTGTTATATAATTATTTCATATATGTTTGGGTTCTCTCCTCAGCTAGGCTGTAGGCTCACTGACTTCAAGGGTCACTTTGATATGTCCTCAGAAACGTGCCCAGTGCTCTGCAACATTTGATACTGTTAATCATCCCTTCTAAAAATTCTCTCTTTGGTTTCAAAGTCACTGCTCTGTTATGGTTCTCCTCCTTTCCCCTCTTTGGCCATTTCTTCTCAGAATCCCTTGCTTACATCTCCTACCCATCCCAATTGCTTCAGCCACCACCTTGTGCTAACGATCCTCCAAATCTGCACCTCTCTGTCTGGTTTTGGTGTCAGGGTGATGCTGGCTTCCTGGAAGGAGTTGGGAAGTATTCCCACTTCTTCAAGTTTCTGGAAGTTTGTGAAGAATTTGCATTAATTCTTTCTAAAATGTTTGACAGAATTAACCAGTGAAGCCATCTGGCTTGGTGTTTCCATTATGGAAAGATTTTTAACTACAAAATCAATTATATATGTTCAGGTTATATATTTCTTCCTGAATATGCTTTGGTAGTTTACATCTTTCAAGGAATTTGTCCATCTCATCTAATTGTTGAAATTATTGACATAAAATTATTCCTATGAGTTATTTCCTTATTATCCTTTTAATATTTGTGGAGTCTATAGTTATATTCCCATTTTACTACTGATATTGGTAACGTCTTTTCTTCGTCTCTCTTTTTTTGATAAGTCTAGGAAGAGGTTTGTTCCTGTTTGCTAAAGCTGCCAGAATGCCAAATACCATAAGTGGATTGGCTTTTACAATGGGGATTTATTAGGTTACAAACTTACAGTTCTAAGGCCATAAAAGTGTCCAAACCAAGGCATCAACAAGAGGATACCATCACTGGGGAAAGGCTGATGGCATCTAGAACACCTTTGTTAGCTGGGAAGAAACATGGCTGGTGTCTGCTGGTGCTTTGCTTCCTGGCTGCATTGCTTTCAGCTTCTGATGCCAGTGGCTTTCTCCTTAAGTGCCTGTGGGTTCTCACTTAGCTTCTCTGGGACAAATTATGGGCTTCAACTTTTTTTTGTTAAATCATATTTGTTATTGTAGAATATAACATATATACATAGAAGTGATAACTTTCCAAGTGCAATTTAACAAGTAGTTAAGAGAGCAAATTTCAAAGAATGTTATGGGTTACAGTTCCACAGTTTCAGTTATTCCCTTATTGTGAGATACAACATATATGCAAAAAAGTAATAACTTTCGAAGTACTATTTAACAAGTAGTTATATAGGAAATTTCCAAAAATGTTACGAGTTACAGTACCAGAGTTTCAGTTATTTCCTTAGTGTCAAATATCACATATAATAAAATGGCGATAATTTTCAAATTACAATTTAATAAGTAGCTATAGAGCAAATTTCAAAGGATACTATGGGTTACAGTTCCACCATTTCAATTCTTTCCTTCTAGCTATTCTAATATCCTAGCAAATAAGAAAAAGAAAATTATATAGAGATTCAGTATTCATAATCCTTTGTCAAATTCCATCTTGTCTGTTGCTACCCCTTCTTCTATTTTAATCACTTACCTGACCTTCAGGGATGTCTAGGCAGTGACCACCATAACTTGTTCATGTTGAAAAAGGGGTGTTGACCTTATGGGAAAAGGGGATACATCTGGTTGATATTCTTGAAGAGGCTATTGCATCTGGGTTTTGGGACTTAGTTGGCATAGGAGCTTTCTGAAGTATTTAAGTTTCTAAGTGTCTCTCTGGGCTTTCTTCAGAATGTCTCTGCCTTTTATCCTCTCATAGAGGTTGCCATAGACTAAGATCCACCTTGAATAGGTGCTTTCACATCTCCATGGTAACAACCTAATCAAAATGCCCAACCAAAATAAGTCCATACCTACAAGAGTCAATTAAAAGGAAATAGCCTTTCATGGGTGTGGAAAGCCGCCTCCCGAATCGGGCCTAGCGTATGCGCTGCAGCCTGCTCTAGAGTTACCCCCGCCCATCGAGTGAGCCAAGATGGCGCCTGCATCCTGTTTCCGCATAGTGACGCATGTATCCGCCACCCGCTCCTACCAATCGAAATCCTGTATACGCGATACTAGCCTAGAAGCTTATTGGTTGTTAATTGTGTATAAAAGGTCTTACCCGGACGGGGTAGGGTGAGACAGCCCACAAGGAGCCGTGCCTGACGGCCACATCGAGGCTGCTCTCCCACGAGGCGCCGTGCCCCGTGTGGGAACCAGTAACACAGAATGTTCATCTAGCTGTAGTAAAGGGCTTGCTTTCACAACTGCCGTGTGGTTCGAGTCGTGATTCATGACCAGGTTAGTTCGCGCAGTCTGCATCTCTCTCTCTCCTTCCCTGTTTCCCCTCGCCGGCCGGGAACCGGGGACCGAGCGGGGCAGCGCCGGACAAGTGGTGGCCCGTACGGGGAAGCTCCTCCTCCTGCCTCGCTCTCGACGGTCCCTCTGTGAGGAGAGCAGCGCTGCGCGTCGAGCTTACGGCGGACTTCCCGCGCCTGATCAACGCGAGAAGGTGAGTGCGTCTTATTACATGATAGTTAGGGCCCGTGGGTTTTCAGGTGACCCCGGGGGACTCGGAAGAGCTCTCCGAGTGACTGAAGTATAGTGCCGACTGCAATCATGGGGCAGTCCGGAAGTTCACCTCTCTTAGCTCCCTTAAAGAACCTTTTGAAACAACGGGGTATCTCGGTCAGGAAAAGCTCCCTTCAGCGTTTTCTTGATGATGTTGATACTTTAGCCCTTGGTTTGCCTGCACCGGCAGCCTTAGCCTACCCTCTTGGATGAAGCTCGGTCGCGACATAGACCGAGCGCGCCAGACGGGCGTGTGTATGGACCCGATTCTAGTACCCATATGGGAGACCGTCCGTGCGGTCCTTGAACTAGAATCGGCTACCGGCCTAAGCCCGTCCTCTGTCTTGCAAGAAGCACGGTGCGCGCTCCAAGAAACCCAGTCAGTTTCGTCAGCGGACGGCTCCTGTAAGGGCAAACCGCCGGAGTCCAGTGACTCTGACTCAGAGTCAGATAGCGATACTGACGAGAAGGCGGAAGCATCCCCGCTAATTGAGTGGGAGGAGCCTCCCGCCACACCCGTGCGGCCTTCCGCCCCGCCAATGTCTACCGCTGCACCCCCAGGGACACCCCAGCTCCCAACTGACGCCTTGGGCGGTCCCACCAAAGGACCTTGCCGAGAGCTCCCTCTAGTGGCCATGCCCAGTAAATGTAATTATCCTTTGCTGCCAGACCCGGAAACCCCGATGGGTCGGTCAGGGGAGGGGCAACCTTTGCCGTACCCCCCGCCCGAGTATACAGGCCCTCAGGACCCTTTGCCATTAGGTAGTGGTGGGAGACATTTCTGGAGATGGAACCCTTTCACAACATTTAGACCTTTTGGCATGCTGGGTGGCTACCAGCCACTTGAGCCGCAGCCAGTCTCAGAAATGTACCCGGTTATTATCAATCCCCAAGGTGGCAATCGGCACGAATCATATGATTACAAACTATTGAGGGAATTGAGGCAGGCCGTCCATCAGTATGGCCCCAATGCCCCTTATACCTTGAACATGATCGAGAACCTCTCTGCTCTAAATCATACACCCGCAGATATTTTTCAGCTAGCCCGTGCTTGCTTGCCGTCAGGCCGATTCATAGATTGGAAAGCATGGTTTGAGGAGTTAGCTGAAGAGCAGGCCGCAAGGAATGCGGCGGGGAGACGTGGCGGGTGGAATGCTGACATGCTGTTGGGGAGAGGCGCCCATGCCCAGAACCAAACGGGTTTCCCACAAGAGGTCTATGCCCAGATCTTCCGCTGTTTTGTGGGTGCCTGGAAAAAGCTAACAGGTGAGGGAGAGGCTCAGGCCTCACTCAGCAATATACACCAAGGCCCCACAGAACCATTTGCGGATTTTGTAGCCAGGATGCAAACCGCAGCTGAGAGAATCTTCTCAGATCCAGGAGTAGCAGAGACTGTGGTTAAGCAAATGATTTTTGAGCAGTGCAACAAGGAGTGCAAAGTTATCCTGGCACAAAACAGAGCAAAAAATTTGACAGAGTGGGTCAGGCTCTGTAGAGATGCTGGCAGCCCTTTAACTAATGCAGGTCTAGCTGCCATGCTAGCCAGCTCCCTACAGGTGGCTACAAAAAGCCCGAGAACCTTAGGGGCAAAGTCTAACGGGTGCTATGGCTGTGGCCAATCAGGGCACTTTAAGAGAGATTGTCCCAATAGACGTCAACCCCCTGCCACTCAACGGTTTGGCGAACCAGGTGCAGCAACCAGGCCGTGTGGCCGTTGCCACAAAGGCCCCCACCGCGCAGAAGACTGTAAATCGGTTTTCGATGCGCAGGGTAGACGCCTCTCTGGCCGCCCCGAGCAGATTCCAAAAAACGGGAAGAGGGGGTCCGCCCTTTCGACGGACCCCCTTGCATGCCATTCGACAACACAGGATCCGATCAAATTCGTGCGTCCCCCGGCTCAGCAGGACTGGACCTCTGTGCCACCTCCAGACTCGTACTAACCCCCTCCATGGGTGTCCAGTTAGTAGGGACCTCCTTCAAGGGGCCCTTACCGGCTGGTACTGTAGGGCTCATATTGGGAAGAGCATCCACGGCCCTGAAAGGATTAACAGTTATACCAGGACTTGTAGATTCAGATTTCACAGGCCGTGCCCAAGTTATGGTTCAATCTCAGCGGGGCACCTTAGTCATTGCAGAAGGTGATAAGCTGGCGCAGCTCCTGCTCTTACCCAGCTTACATGCAGTCTTTCCAAGCAGAATCAGACAGAGAGGGGAAAAAGGGTTCGGATCCAGTGAAGCGATTTTTGAGGGACTCCATATGTCCCTGGAGTCTCGACCTATGCTAACCATTAAGGTGCAAGGCAGATCTTTCTTGGGCCTGCTCGATACAGGGGCCGATCGGTCTATCATAAGACAACAAGAATGGCCCCCCACCTGGCCAACGAGCAGGGCGGAAGAGCCCATTAGAGGAATAGGCCAAATTTCAGCGCCCATGCTCAGTGCAGCTGCCCTTCATTGGGCCGATGAAGAAGGACACCAAGGCAGTTTCCAGCCTTATGTATTAGCCCTGCCTGTGTCTTTGTGGGGAAGAGACATTCTGACCCAAATGGACGTTACTTTAATTAGCGGCTACTCCCCAACCTCTAAGCGACTGCTAAAAGAAATGGGGTATACCCCCGGCAAGGGTTTAGGAGCTTCACTGCACGGACGTGCGGAGCCTATACAAGCTGCCCCCAAGTCTGACAGACGAGGCTTGGGTTTTTCATAGGGGCCACTGAGGAGAGATTCCCACCCACACCTATAAAACTAAAATGGAAAACCGAGGCTCCGGTGTGGGTGCCTCAGTGGCCCTTGCCACAGGAAAAACTTGCAGCGTTGCACGCCCCTAGTATCAGAACAACTAGAAAAGGGCCATATCGCCCCTTCCACGTCACCGTGGAACACCCCTATATTCGTAATAAAAAAGAAATCTGGTAAATGGAGACTGCTACATGATCTAAGAGCTATTAACGATTGCATGGAGCCTTTAGGGCCCGTTCAGATGGGACTGCCCCTCCTCTCGGCATTACCGGAGCACTGGTCGATTTTCATCATAGATCTGAAAGATTGCTTCTTTTCTATTCCGCTCCACCCTGAAGACACCCCTAAGTTTGCCTTTACTGTGCCCTCTAGTAATCAAGAGGAGCCCTGTCAACGCTTTGAATGGACAGTCCTGCCCCAAGGCATGGCTAATAGTCCTACCATGTGCCAGCTGTATGTCGCTGCGAAGCTAGCTAGCACTCGGCAGCAGTTCCCTCAAGTGAAAATCATCCATTATATGGATGACATTCTCTTAGCCCATAGAGACACAGATCTTCTTAAAACAGTTTTGTCACATTTAGTCCTTAGTCTTAGAGAAGCTAACCTAGAGATTGCCCCTGAAAAAATCCAAATGACTGACATTACCACTTTCCTGGGGGCGAAAGTCGCACCCACTCATGTTTCCCCCCAAAAGGTGTCTCTCAGGCTAGACAATATACACACTCTCAATGATCTACAAAAACTCATGGGGGATATCAATTGGATCCGTCCATACCTAAAAATACCCAATGTCAAACTAACACCTTTGTTCGACCTGTTGAAGGGGGATTCTAATATAAACTCACCTCGAAGCTTCACTCCAGAGGCAAGGCGAGCACTATGCCAGGTGGAACAGGCGCTCAGTGGCGCTGCATTGAAGAGAATAGACCCTGATGAGCCTTTTGAAGCCTGCGTGCTGCCGACAGAATTACAGCCCACTGCGGTACTGTGGCAGCGGGGGCCGCTGCTCTGGGTCCACCCTGGAGTTTCCCCCAAAAAAGTCCTAGAGCACTATCCTACAGCGGTTGCAGACTTGGCCCTAGAATGCATTAAAAGGGCTGTGCAGCATTTCGGTCAGCAGCCCAAAAATCTCAGGGTGCCTTATTCTTCCCAGCAGCTTGAGATACTCACCGGATGCATAGATCAATGGGCCATTCTCCGGTGTACATTTCTTGGTCCCATTAACAATCAGTTCCCTAAGGCTCCTCTCTTGCAGTTTGTCACCCGGCACCCAGTGATTTTTCCCAAAGTAACCTCTCCTAGGCCACTAGCAGGCGCCCCCACCGTATACACGGACGGCTCCAGCTCCGGAACAGGGGCGTATTGTGTGGAGGGGGACACTCCTAAAACAGTGCTCTTCCAACCACAAAAGCCTCAATGGGTAGAACTGCAGGTTATCATTGCAGTCCTGGAAAGCCTTTCCGAGCCCTTAAATGTCGTCTCGGATTCTGCTTATGTTGTGAACTCTGTACAAATTTTAGAAACGGTGGGCATTGTTAAACATTCCTCTACAGTAAGGACGTTCTTTGCCAAACTACAGGAGGTTATATGGACCAGGCAACACCCTTTTTACATAACCCATATTAGAGCCCACACAGGTTTGCCTGGCCCTATGGCCCAGGGGAACCATAGCGCAGATGTAGCCACTCGACAGCTGCACATCTTTCCGACGCTGGTACCGTATCAACAAGCCCGAGAATTCCATGCCAAGTTTCACATCAATGCAGGTACCCTAGCTAAGCGGTTCAGCATACCACGTGCAGCTGCTCGAGATATTGTCCGAGCCTGCAACAATTGTGCAGAGCAGAGAGCAGTCCCCTCGGTTGGGGTCAACCCTAGGGGTCTCACCCCAGGGGATACTTGGCAGATGGATGTCACTCATCATTCAGAGTATGGTAAGATCAAGTACTTACATGTGTCGGTGGACACATGCTCCCAAGTTTTATTTGCCTCTGCTGAACCAGGAGAAAGAGTCTCCCACGTCATTGCACACTGCCTTGCTGCATGGGCAGCTTGGGGTAAGCCAAAGACGTTAAAGACGGATAACGGGCCTGCCTACACTAGTAAATCCTTCCAAAAATTTTGTGACAACATGGATGTCCAATTAAAACATGGCATCCCCTATAACCCTCAGGGGCAAGGAATCATTGAAAGAGCGCACAGATCTCTCAAAGACTTGCTTAAAAAACAGAAAGAGGGTATAGGCCACGGCCTGTCCCCAAAAGCTCGACTGTCTGTAGCCTTGCTCACATATAATTTTTTAAACGAAAATTCACAAGGAATGACACCTGCCCTGCAACACACCACCCCGAGTCCTCCGCATAGAGGTCTAGTCCGTTGGAAGGATGTCCTGTCGGGGCAGTGGAAAGGCCCTGACCCGGTGCTCAGCTGGGCCAGAGGCTCTGTTTGTGTTTTTCCCCAGGAACCAGGACGTCAACCAGTGTGGGTTCCGGAAAGACTGGTGAGAACCGTGACATCACCTGAAGAAGCCAAGGAACAGCTGTCAGAAACGCCAACGAATATACAACCTGAACCATTAGACCAAGCCTCCGACCCTGCTGATGATGGCGACGACCGACAAGACGATAATAGTAGGACTGACCACCCCGCGGTTGCCCAAAAGAGGATCGGTAACTCTGTTCTTTGCTCTCCTATAGCAATCCTTCTAATCTGCCTTTTTCTTTTTAGTGGAACTATATTTCCTCCACAAGCTTCAATGAGTCCTTCCCCCTCACCAATGACACACTGATCCTCTCTTTTGCTAACCTCTCTGTCAAGGTTGTCAACACCACAGTTGCGGCGAATGCTACTTGTGAAACTGGTAATGGCGAGTTAAGTAAGGGAGTCTTGCTTGAATTTCTTAACGTTACAGGGAAGAGCCGCCAGTCTTGTGAAGGGATCTTGAGTAAAAAGGAGACTCAAAGGTGCCTTTTCCTTCCGGGGTTTGCTCCTACAGTCTGCAACCGTTCCAAAGACCCGGATGCCTCGCCGCCCCGCTATCCTAGTGTATCGCCCAAGTTATGTCTGGCTCCCCGTCAAGGCAACCGACTGGGTTGGCCCTGTTTCTCAAGTTGTTTCACTTAACAATATCCCCTTCTCTAAGTCTAGGCGTCCAAGAGGCATAAAAGAATGGCTATCGAATGCTGCCAGTGTAGTTTCCTCTTTGTTTGTCCCAACGATCGGGCAGGCTGTGCTACAAGCATGGACAGATCGGCAGCTCGCCATAACGATGGAAACGGTAAATGGCTTGGTCAACCTTACCCGAGACGTGCTACGCCGCCACAATCAGATGCTGAACTTAAATTTCCAGGCCATTCAGAAACTCCAAGCGGAGATAGATGAACTTGGACTGGAAATAGATGGACTCTGGAGAGTGCTTCAGCAAACATGTGACACCCGGTGGCTTACGGTTAAACTCTGTGTCACTCCTGTCAGGGCCAACGTGACCGGAAGCATTTCCAGAGTCTCTGATTGGCTGAAAAGGTCATATTTTCCTGAATTTGTTAATCTCTCCCAACAGGTGGAATCTAGTTTAGACACAATTGGGGGGATCAAGTTAAAACCCGTTAAAGTCGATCTCTCCGGGTTAGGCGAGGTTCTACAGAAATTATTGCACAGTGTTTCTTCCTGGTTCTCTTGGCCCAATTTAACTAATTGGATCCTCATTGCAGTGGGATTATTGGTGGGATTAGTCGTTGTTAAATATTTGCTAGAACGCCTGTTTCAAGCGCAGCAGCAATTGCGTGTTACCACTATGATGGCTATGACTCCCACCTCTGTTACCCCCGATAGTGACCGATTTATTAACCATACCCCTTCCTGGTCGCCTCAGGTGGGGCGCTTTGGAGCAAAATTTGTAGCGAATCGCATGGCTGTTTCTCGGGTGTAAAAGGCGACACCAGTAGTCATAATTTTGTCTCAGGTGGGTCTCTAGGGCAGAGTCCTAGTTGTGGCCAGACTGGACCCTAGCCATTGCACAGAGACACCTAGTGACACCCCCGACTCTGGTTACTGCTGTTCCTGCCCCCGTCGTTGTTCCCCAGTTGCCAGGCAAAGCACTGCAGGGAGAGTCACGTTGCTTCCAGCTTACGGACTCTCCGGTCTCCATATGACGTGAGCATTCTGGTTGGTGCTAGAGGCTCCGCCGCTGGATGGCTGAGGCCTAGTCCAGACTCCCCAAAGCACCAAAGAGGTTGTGAACCATTTGGGTTCACGGGAGCACGCTCATCACTGGAGACACTGGGTCAAAAATAAATAAGAAAGGGGGAGATGTGGAAAGCCGCCTCCCGAATCGGGCCTAGCGTATGCGCTGCAGCCTGCTCTAGAGTTACCCCCGCCCATCGAGTGAGCCAAGATGGCGCCTGCATCCTGTTTCCGCATAGTGACGCATGTATCCGCCACCCGCTCCTACCAATCGAAATCCTGTATATGCGATACTAGCCTAGAAGCTTATTGGTTGTTAATTGTGTATAAAAGGTCTTACCCGGACGGGGTAGGGTGAGACAGCCCACAAGGAGCCGTGCCTGACGGCCACATCGAGGCTGCTCTCCCACGAGGCGCCGTGCCCCGTGTGGGAACCAGTAACACAGAATGTTCATCTAGCTGTAGTAAAGGGCTTGCTTTCACAACTGCCGTGTGGTTCGAGTCGTGATTCATGACCAGGTTAGTTCGCGCAGTCTGCATCTGTCTCTCTCCTTCCCTGTTTCCCCTCGCCGGCCGGGAACCGGGGACCGAGCGGGGCAGCGCCGGACACATGGGGGTACATAATAGTTTCAAACTGGCACAAGATTTATCAATTTTAGTGATCTTCTCAAAGAATGACCTTTGGTTTCATTGGTTTTCTCTATTATTTTTATGTTTTCCATTCCATCAACTTCTGCTCCCATCTTTATTATTTCTTTTATTCTGCTTACAATCTGTATAATTTGCTTTTCTTTTTCTAGTTTCTTTACATGGAAGCTGAAGTTATTTATTTGAGACTGCATCAGTTTCCTGTGGTTGCTGTAACAAATTATCATGAATTTGGTGGCCTAAAAGAACAGAAGTTTATTTTCTGAAAGTTCTGGGGGCGAGAGGTCTGAATTCAAGGTGTCAGCAGGGCTGCACACCCTCCTTAGACTCTGGGGATATTGCGTCTCTTGCCTCTTCCAGCTTCTGGTGGCTACCAGCATTCCTTCGCTTCTGGTTTCATCACTCTGTCTGCATCATCACATGACCCTCTCCTCTGTGTGTGTCCGTCTTTACTTCTGTCATGTAAGGCCAATGGTGGTGGCATTTAGAGCCCACCATGGTGAGCTCATCTCAGGATCCTTAAATTAATTACATCTGCAAATATCCTTTTTCCAAATGAGGTAACATTCGCAGGTTTGGGGGATTAGGATACTGACATATCTTTTGCAGGGTCACCATTCAGCCCACTGAAAATAAACAAGAGCAGAGACTGATGACCTCTGGGGCAATATCAAGTGATCAAAAAACTTAAAGCAAAGATTCATTTTCATGCTTTACTCGATCATGAAACCCACAAAGGTTTATAATTTATAATATAATATACTCTATAGTTATAATTTATAATTATAATGTAATATAATAAAATTTATAAAGGTATATAATTTAGAAACTATTTCTATCATTCAACAGTGAAGATTATTATTGTTGGCATGACCATCAGAAGTTTTTCCCTTGAGTAAAAGTATTTCTTACCATTAGATTGTCTATGGCATACTAAAGGTTCAATAATGCCACCAGTGGTGTAGCAAACAACTCGCCAGCATGATCAGTCCATACATTTACGTTTGCCTTCATTAAACTTCAGTAAACAAACTTAACATACTTATAGACAATGTTTCTCAAAAGAGTCTGTTCTACCTTCTTAACTAGCTAACCAAACATAGGTCATCATTGCTTGGCTTGACCTCTCCTTCCAGGAGAAAATTCACAACTTTGCAAATAGCTGCGTGTTCCTTTTTTCCAGGATGGGAAGTGTTCTAAAAGTGTTCTAAAAAGAAGTCATGTCACCATCTTTTTCAACTTCCTTTAGCTACCTCTCATCTTTTTTTTAAATTCATGAAGTGCTTCTTTCACCAGATTGTTTGGATCTGCTTTGTCTTGAAAGTCCAGCTGAGGGTTTCTTTCCAGTATGAATGATACAACTGTTATAACTCAACAACGATTTGTCTATACTTTGGCTGTTTGATAGTTTCTAACATGTCTTAAGCAAGGACAGATAAATTCATCTCATTCATAGCCATATCTCACAGGGGTGGTTGCTATGGCAAATACATCCCAGGTACAGTGATACCATTGGGTGTTTGCTCCAGGATCTCATACATTTGGTCATAGAAGCTTGTAGGAGTTTTATTCAAAGACTCATCGATTTGATGTCTGTTCAGCCAACATCTTTTATTCTATTAAGGCTGGAGAATTTCCAAGAGAATTTGCTGAGTATATCATTTGTTGGGTGTGAGTTCTGGTTAAACTGCTGAAACTTATTGGCCTGATGCATATAGCAGTAGAGAATACCTCTCATACATTTTATACACTTTATAGCCAAGTGCTCTATGGCCCCTCCCTTATCATCATCAATGTGCCTACATGCAAGGGCTAAAGTCTAGACATGGGTAGCACAGTACAGGCTATTCTGGATCTTGGCATTCTGGTCATTATTACATGCTTTAGTGGGAAAGAGACCTGTGATTGGATTTTGCTACAGAGCAATGTTGACTCAACAATTCTGTAACAATGATCCCTAAGGCTAGGGTTTCACTATCAGGTCTTAGAAGATTAATGCTTTTAAGTGGTTCATAAACTAAACCAGTCCTTAAGAAATTGGGTGAAAGGAGATGACTGTATCAGATGAGCTGGCATTTCAAATTGTTGACTTTAACCATAAATGTCTCAAGCTGATGTGAACATTTGGGCCTTGCAACTCCTTTTGGCCATATGCTCCACAAATCCTACAATTGTGCTTGGGCTGCTGTCTTGCTATTTGATTTCTATGTGTTCATTTATTACAAGCCAGTCTCCCTTTAGGTCCTTGAGCATAGCCATAGTTGCTGCTTTAAAATCTTTGTCTGCTCATTTAAACATCTCTGTCATCTTGGGGTTGACATCCATTGATTGTCTTTCTCTTGTGAATAGGACTTGCTCCCCTTTTTCTTCATATTTCTAGTGATGGTATTCTAGATATTGGGAATGATTAATTTTGGGGGGCTCTGGCTTCTGTTATTTTCCTCCAAAGAGTGTTTTGTTTTGTTTTCTATGTTTTATTAGGAATTAGCTTGTCTGGACCCAGATTCGAAACTCTATATCTACCATGGTGAATATCAGAGATCATTGTTTAATTCTTTTATGCTTAACTGAGTCACTTGGAGTCTATCTTGCTCTTGTGTTTTATAGGAGTCAGCTACAGAGTTGGATAGAAGTAATATGCAGAATTTGTGTCTCCCCTTTGTGGTTCTCTTCTTTCTGAATTTCCCCCTCTCATTCAAGCTGTAGCTGTCATCCTACAATCTGTTCTATAGTTCTTAAAATCCACCGGTATGACTATGGGTTTATAACTAGTTTTAGTTGCCACAGTGGCAACAGGTTGCTTTTTTTTTTCATCACTTTAAAGATTTTGTTCCATTGTCATCTTTTTTGTATTTTTTTTATGAGAAGTCTATAATTCTTATCTTTGGTTTTCTGGCTGCTTTTAATATTTCTTTTCTTTGTCACTGTTTTCAGGAATTTGATTATTGTGTACCTTTGTGTGATTTTTTATTGTGATTATCATGATTGAAATTTGTTGAATTTATTGGATCTGTGGGTTTATAGTTTTCATCAAAAGTGGAAAAGTTTTGGCCATATTTCTTCAAGTAATTTTTTTTTGGTTCCCCCTTCTTGGACTACAATTACAACAAACTAGACTTCTTGAAATTTTACTCTGTATCATTGTTCTGGTTTGCTAATGCTGCTGGGATGCAAAGTGCCAGAAATGGATTGGCTTTTATAAAGGAGGGTTATTTGGTTACACAGTTACAGTCTTAAGGCCATTAAGTGTCCAAGGTAATGCATCAACAGTCGGGTACCTTCATTGGAGGATGGCCAATTGCATCCGGAAAACCTCTGTCAGCTGGGAATGCACGTGGCTGGCGTCTGCTCCAAGTTCTGGTTTCAAAATGGCTTTCTCCCAGGACATTCCTCTATAGGCTGTATCTCCTCTTCAAAATGTCACTCTCAGTTGCTCTTGGGGTGTTTGTCCTCTCTTGGCTTCTCCAGAGCAAGAGTCTGCTTTCAATGACCATCTTCAAACTGTCTCTCATCTGCAGCTCCTCTCTTAGGTTCTGTGCGTTCTTCAAAGTGTCCCTCTTGGCTGTACCAAGCCCGCTCCTTCTGTCTGAGCTTATATAGTGCTCTAGTAAACTAATCAAGGCCCATGCTGAATGGGCGGGGCCATGCCTCCATGGAAATTATCTAATCAGAGTTATCACATACAGTTGGGTGGGTCGCATCTCCATGGAAACACTCGAAGAATTACAATATAATCAACACTAATATGTCTGCCCACACAAGATTGCATCAAAGAATATGGCTTTTTCTGGGGGAAATAATAAATACAAACTGGCACAATCATTGAGGATTTCTACAATTTTTTCTTCTTTGTGCTCTGGTTTAGATAGATTCTATTGCTGTGTCTTCAAGTTCAATAATAGTTCTTCTGTACTGTCTACTCTGCTTTTTTTATGGTTACACTTCATTTATTTTTTAATGCAATTTTATTAAGATATATTCATATACCATACAATCATCCAAAGTGTACAGTCAATTGTTCACAGTATCATCACATAATTGTTCATTCATCACCACAATTTTTTGAACATTTTCATTCCTCCAAAAACTAAGAATAAAAATAAAAGTAAAAAAAATCACCCAAAACATCTCATACTCCTTTTATTCATTTACTTTTTGTCCCCCTTTACTCATTTGTCCATACACTGGATAAAGGGAATGTGAGTCACAAGGTTTTCACAATCACACAGTCACACCATATAAGCTATATAGTTATAAGATCGTCTTCAAGAATCAAGGATACTGGATTGCAATTCAATGGTTTCAAGTATTTCCTTTAGCTATTCTAATACACTGAAAACTAAAAAGGGATGTCTATATAAATACATAAGAATAACCTCCAGAATGACCTCTTGATTCCATTTGAGATCTCTCAGCCAATGAAACTTTATTTTGTTTAATTTCCCTTCCCTCTTTTGGTCAGGAAGGCTTTCTCAACACCACTATGCCAGGTCAAGGCTCATTCCTGGGAGTCATGTCCCATGTAGCAGGGAGGGAAGTGAGTATACCTACTGAGTGGGCTTAGATCTCTCTGCATCTGATCAACAAGAGTTTCTCTGTGGGGTGACTGTTAGGCACCATTATAAGTAGGCTTAACCTCTGCTTTGCAGTAACAAGCTTCATAAGGGCAAGCCCCAAGATTGAGGACTGGCCTACTACAATGGTATTCCCCAATGGTTGCGAAAGTATCAGGAATTCCCCAGGTGGGGAAATTTAATGTTTCCACATTTTTCCCCAGGGCCTCATGTAGGTTTTGCAAATACTTTTTATTCTATGCCCAATTACTCTGGGATGTATTGGGGTTTCACTCTACCCTGTACAAACCAACCAGATCTCACCCCCTATTCAAGGTTCCATGTAATTAAGGTGTTTGAATAAACTGATCATACAAGTTAAATTATATAGCATGCTACAGAAAGTATAGATTTTGTACCAAATAAGCATCTCTTCCTTTGGCCTCACACAGAAGTTGAAGTTTTAAAACATAGTCAATATCATCCTTTTCCCTTTGGTCTGGTTTACCTTAGTTTTAATCAAGTCCATTTTGTTTGTATCTCTAATTGAAGTCTCATCTTTTTCAGCTTTTTTAACATTTGCTGTATGGGGTAATGCTGACATTCATAGCTGCTGAATTCTGGCTCTGAGTCTCAGGTGTCACACAGACACCCAAAGTTACAGGGACTGACCAGCTTATACACAAACAGTTCAGCATCTCAGAATTTAGAGATAACTATTACAACTCATGAAAAGATGTGATTGCTGTAAGAGCTTACAATCGAGGAACCTTTACCATAAGCCTTCCCCTGATAACCTATGTTCTCAGATTCAATTCTCAGAGTTTGTACATTATAGTTAGTCCATATTAGTGAGGTGTTATAATATTTGTCTTTTCAATTTTGGCTTATTTCACTTAAAATACTGTCCTCAAGTTCCATTCACCTAGGTGCATACCTCACAACTTCATTTCTTCTTACTGCCCCTCAATATTCAATTGTATATATACACCACAGTTCACCATTCTGTTTATCAGTCAATGTACCTTTAGGCCACCTCCATCCATTGGAAATCATGAATATGGCTGCCATAAACATCAGTATGCAATGTCCACTTGTGTCCCTGCTCTCAGTTCTTCCAAGTATATATCCAATAATGAGGCTGCAGGACAATATGGAAACCCCATAGTTAGCTTCCTGTGGAACCACCACATTGCCCTCCAGCTGGGCTGCACCATTCTACTTCCTTACCAACAGTGAACAGGTACATCCCTCTCTCCACATTTTCTCCAGCGCTTGTATCCCTTTGTTTATTTTTAACAGTTTTATTCATACACCATACAATCCACCTTAAGTAAACAATCAATGATTCCCAGTATAATCACATAATTATGCAATCACTACTACAATCGATGTGAGGATATTTCCGTCTCTTCCCCCAAAGAAAGAGGAAAAGGAGGGAAAAAATGAAGAATAAAAATACAAAAGATAGAAGAAAAATAAAAATAAAATAAAAAGAAAAGATCAGGCAATACCACCACCAACAAGAACCCATAACACTCCCTTATATCCTCCTCTTATAAACATTTAGCTTTGGTATATTGCCTTTGTTACAATTAATGGAAGTATCATTCAATGTTACCACTAACTATAGACTCTAATTTGTATTGATTGTATTTTTTCCCTTATACCATCCAATTTTCAACACCTTGCAATGTTTACATTCATTTGTTCTCCCTCATTTAAAAACATTCTTATATTTGTAAATTTAATCATCACCATTGAGAACTCTAGGTTTCGCTAATTTACACAATCACAGTCTTTATCTTCTATCTTTCCTTCTGGTGTCATACATGCCTCTAGCCTTCCTTTTTCAACTGTACTCACACTCATCTTTGTTCCTAGTACTTACAATATTGTGCTACCATCACAAAGTATTGTGCTATCCATTTCTGGATATATGCAATAAATCCTGTTGAACCTTCTGTACTCCTTCAGCATCAAATGATCAATTTCTAACCTCTTTCTATCTCCCAAAAACCTGTGTTAACAACTCTCAAATGTCACTCATCACTATTCATCCAAATTAGTGAGACCATACAGTATCTATCCATTTGTTTCTGGGTAATTTCAAACAATGTAATGTCAACTGTCTTTGGGGTTTTATATGTCATAACTTAATTTTTATTATTTTCCCTCTCTGTCTCTTTTTACCCTTACTGATAGTCTTCATTTCTACACTTTTTTCCAAACCTCTCTCTCCTGTTCTTTCCTATTTAACTATAGTGCTCCCTTTAGTATTTCTTGTAGAGCAGGTATCTTGTTCACAAACTCTCTCAGTGTCTGTTTGTCTGAAAATATTTTAAACTCATCCTCATTTTTTTAAATAATTAAAATCTGTTTTATTGAGATATATTCACATACCATACAATCATCCATGGTCTACAACCAACTGTTCATAGTATCATCATATATTTGTGCATTCATCACTCCAATCTATTTTTGAACATTTTCCTTACACCAGAAAGAATAGGAATAAGAATAAAGAATAAAGGTAAAAATGAACACCCATCCCACCCTATTTTTCATTTAGTTTTTGTCCCCACTTTTCTACTCATCCATCCATACACTGGATAAAGGGAGTGTGATCCACAAGGTTTTCACAATCACACTGTCACCCCTTATAAGCTACATTGTCATACAATCGTCTTCAAGAGTCAGGACTACTGGGTTGGAGTTTGATAGTTTCAGGTATTTACTTCTAGCTATTTCAATACATTAAAACCTAAAAAGGGTTATGTACATAGTACGTAAGATTGTTCACTGGAGTGACCTCTCAACTCCATTTGAAATCTCTCAGCCAGTGAAGCTTTATTTCTTTTCATTTCGCATCCCCCTTTTAGTCAAGAAGATGTTCTCAATCCAATTATGCCAGGTCCAGATTCATCCCTAGGAGTCATATCCTGCATTGCCAGGGAGATTTACACCACTGGGAGTCAGATCCCATGTAGGGGGGAGGGCAGTGAGTTCACCTGCCAAGTTGGCTTAGCTAGAGGGAGAGGGCCACATCTGAGCAACAAAGAGGTACTCAGGATCTCCCTCATTTTTGAAAGACAGTTTTGCCAGATAAAGAATTACTGTTTGGCAGTTTTTCTCTTTCAGTATCTTAAATATGTCATACAATTGCCTTCTTGCTGCCATGGTTTCTATTGAGATATCTGCACATAGTCTTATCGAGCTTCCTTTGTACAAGATGGATCACTTTTCTCTTGCTGCTTTCAGAATTCTTGCTTTGTCTTTCACATTTGACAATCTGATTATTAAGTGTCTTGGAGTTGGTCTACTCATATCTATTCTGTTTGGGGTACACAGTACTTCTGTAATTTTGTGTCTTCATAACAGATGTGAAATTTTCAGTGATTATTTCCTCCATTATTCTTTCTGTCCTTTTTCCCTTCTCTTCTCCTTCTGCGACACCCATGACATGTATATTCATATGCTTCATGTTGTCATTCAGTTCCCTGAGACCCGGTTCATATTTTTCCATTCTTTTCCCTGTCTGTTCTTTTGTGTGTAGGATTTCAGGTGTCCTGTCCTCCAGTTCATGAATCCTTTCTTCTGCCTCTTAAAATCTGCTGTTGTATGTCTCCATTGTGTTTTTTATATCTTCTATTGTGCCTTTCATTCCCATAAGTTCTGCCAATTGTTTTTTCAAACTTTCAGGTTCTTCCTTATATTCAATGACTTCTTTATATCCTTCACCTCTTTTGCCATATCTTCCTTCAACTCATTGATTTGATTTTTTGAATTGATTTAGGAGATTTGTTTGATTTATAATTAATGTTCAATTCCTGTATCTCATTTGAAGTGTAAGTTTGTTCCTTTGACTGGGCCATATCTTCATTTTTTCCTAGCATGATTTGTAATTTTTTGTTGTCTAGGCATCTGGTTTCCTTGATTACCACAATCAGAAATCTCAGACCAGACAGGCCCAGGTCTCAAGAGGAGACTATATTCAGGATCAGGTTTCCCTGAGGGTGAGACCCACAGATTGTGAGTCTGTGCTGTGAGGCCCCTAGACTCTGTGCTTTTCCTATCCTACTCAGCAGGTGGTGCTTGTCAGCCCACAGCTCCCCACCAGTATAAAGCTGTGTGGTGTATTTAATTCTCAGTTGGCCCTGTCCTGGCCAGGGACCAAGGGTGTCAGAAGCCAAGCTTGAGCTGTTTCTGTTCCCCTGCCCCAGCCCTGGGGTCTGAGTTCTCTGAGGGAAGGCTTCCACTTGAGCTGGGCCCTGCCCCCCTTTTCTTAGGGAAGATAAGCCCTTTAGGGAATTGTCTCCTATAGTTGAGTTTTTCCTTTGACTCTCTGACTATCTTAACTTCATCTTTGCCTCAGTCAGCGCTGGCAATTGAAAATACCTGAGACTTTCTCTAATGAGCTACCTAGAATGAGAGAAAAAAAGGGAAAAAAGCAAGAAGTCCCTTTTTCAGAGCCCTTCCCCAGCCCTCCATTTCACCAGGCAAGAACCAGAATTGGTACCTGGTTTTATGTGCCCCTTTTCTTGGGGCACAGCCCTTTTCCAGTATTCTGATCTCAGTGGACTCCAAAAGCCTCTGTTTTTATTTATTTATGTATTTTATTCCATCAGCCCTGCCTTTTTTTCTGCCAGGATGAACCTCTGGGTTCCTTTCCTGCTTGCTCTAGGTTTATCTGTGCTTGTAGTCTGCACTCAGTTGTCAAAATTTGTTAATTGAAACCACAATTGGAGCTTGGTTGAGCTACATTCTGTTGCTCCTGGAAGGGACTGCTTCTTTTTCCCACAGCAAAATTTTGCAACTCAGCCTGCCATGCTGCTGGGGGAGGGACACCAGCTCTGCAGTTTGGGGTGCTTTACTTACAGTTATTTGCTGCAATCTCAGCTGTTTCACCCATTCCTGTGTGGTGTATGATGTTGTCCGGTCATGGATGCCCCCCCCCACTAGTTGTTCCAGGCTATTTTCTAGTTTTTCATGGCTATTTACAAGTTGCTCTAGGGGACTAATTAAATTCCACACCTCCCTGTGCTGCCATGTTGCCCTGCCTCATGTCTAATCTGCTTTTAAGCCATTCAGTGAATTTATTAGTTCAGATATTACATTTTTCATCTCTAGAAGTTTCATTTGATGTTTGCTTATGCATTCCATTTCCATCCTCATTGTGTATGTTTTCCTTTAAATCTTTGAACATATTTGTAATAGTTGCTTTATTTAAGTCCTGTCTACTAATTTCTTCATATTGTCCATTTCCAGGCTTCTCTCTATTGAGTGATTTTTTCTTCTGGTTATGGGATAAATTTTCCAGATTCTTTACATATCTAGTCATTTTTATTGGGTGTTAGATACTATAAATGTTACATTGTCAAGTGTCTGGTTTTATTTTTTTCTTTAATGAGAGTTGGATTTTATTTTGTCAGATAGATAAGTCACTTGTTGATTGGCTTGAACATTTTCAGGGCTTGCTTTTAAGCTGTTAGGGCAGGCCTAGAGTATCCTTCCTCTCTGGTTAACTTAGCTCTACTACTAAGGTGTGACTCCTCTGGGATCTCTACTGAATGCCCCACTGTCATCAAGTTCTCTTTACTCTGGCTTAATAGAATTTAAGAGTCTCACAGCCTTCTGTAAACTATAGGAACTTTTCAACTTAGAATTTCTCAGTTGTTCTTTCCCAGCCTGAGAAATTTTATCCTATCTATGCGCACTTAAGATTCATCCAAAAACTCAAGGGGACATTACGCATATTTCTGGAGCTCATTCTTGACATATCCCTCCCTCTTCTCTAGTAATCTGTTTGACATACTCCAGCCAACTCAACCTCATCAAACTTTGATATCTGTCTCCTCAACTTAGCAAGACTACTATATGCTGTTCAGAGAACACTTTCCTGTGTGATATTCAAGACTATTCTTGCAGGCAGGAGGCTGAGTGACGGTAGGACCCTCCTTGTTTGTTTCCCTTTCTCAGGGATCACAGTCCTTAGCCATTTGTTATCCAATGTCTGCAAAGCTGTTTCATATGTTTCATCTAGTTTTCTATTTACATAAAATGAGAGGGCATTCTTGGTACTTAGTTACTCTGTCATGGACAGGAGTAAAAGCAGTGACTTGATTTGATTCCAAGCAATCTTCTTCAAGCCAAGAGACAGAATTAATGGAGTCACACTTGTATGGGCATGCAACAGAATTAGATTTGGGCTAACAATTTTCTTCCCAGAAGGCAGCTGCACAAGATGGTTACATAAGTCCTAGCATCTAAATCCTTCATAGTCTTATCATTACCTCTAGTTTACTAGGCAAGGATAATATGATGTACCATAAAAGTAAAGGAATTTGTTAAATAAAGTGCACATTTAACTAGACTGAAGGAAGTCACTGAGGGTTGATGTGAACATTCCCTCCCAAGAAACAACAAAATAACCACAGAAGTAAATTGAAGATACCTTAGGAGAAACTAACAAATGTTCCCAAATTTTGAGATGATATAGCTGGAGATAAATTGGGTCATGGGTCAGGTGGGGAGCTTTATCAGTCAGAGTTCAACACAAGAAGAAAAATCACTAAGGGGTATACACAGATGATAGATGGATAAATAGAAAGATATAGATAGCCACACTGATATATATTTGTATATACATATACACACATATAGACACACATATACACATACAGAGAAAGAAAGAAGGGGTTTGTTATAGGGAATTGACCTCAACAGTGAGAGATGATCTAGACATCTCTGTAAAGTTGTTGCTTTCACATCTAATGCTAGAGTTTAAAGTTCATAGTGCAGGCACTCAGGAAGGGAAGATGAATGTAAAGTGCAGGAGAGAAAGAACAAGCTGGAACCAATAGCACAACCTAAAACCAACAAGGCTGAACTGAAATCTGGGCCAATTTTTGCTGCCTATGATTTTGATCGCATAGGTACCCTGCAGGAGAAAATGACACCTTCAGTCAATGAGCTAAACACACCTGGACTAAGAATTGGAGAAGTGAAGGAGGATCCAAGAGAAGATGAAACAGCTGTAGACCAATGAGGTCAGCCAGAGGTAAGTGACAATGTGAATGAATTATAAAAAGTAGCTGTTGCTTCATTTTCACCATCTAAATCACATATAAGAATTTCTCTTGTGGTCCACCTTAACTAGAAATGTATGGAAAAGAAAATTTCTGAAAAATGAAGTTCAGTCTAGCCATGTTGACATACTACAAAACAGCCACAGGAGCACACCGTTTGGATTCCATTTCCCCAGTGCAAATCAGCAGTTTTTAAAAGATTAGAGCTGATCAAGAGGCAGGGCCCTGCCTCAAGTAGCTGTTAGCAGCATCAAGGAGACTTTGAAAAACACTTGTATTTGACATGAAGAACTACGCAAGTTGAAACAGCATATTAACTTTCTGGATACAGAAGTTTAGCTTCCAATATAGTAGCTTCACTAAACACAGTGGAGAAATATGATAGAGACAAAGTTCCTTTGCTTGGATATTTCAATGTTTCAATGTCCTTCTCACATGCCCTAGGATTCTGGTTCACCATTTATATAAACTAGTCTTTCAGCTTAGAGTAAAAGTCTAGTGACAACCTGGGGGACAGTGAAGGAATCAAGGAGAAAGCATCTACCCTATTTATGGGGAAAACGAGGTCTGAAAACATCTTTCCCTTTCAAGGATAAGAAATAAAAAGAAAGTAAACTAAACATGGAAGTATGTAAAGATTCTGCAAAATATAAAACAGAGAAAGTAGCTTCAAAGTGGACGAGAAGAACATGCTTTTGAAAAAGACTTTTTGGAAGATGGGAATATATGTTTAGTGTTTTCCAAAAATACTTTGAACTTATTCTATGAAATAAGACATAAATGATGAGATAATAAAACCATAGAGTGAGATGGAAAGGAAGGTAATTAAGAGATGGCAGAAATAAAAAAGGAGTGAAGTGATATAAGGAAAGACATATTGAAATAGAATATATTAAATCTGCTTTAAAACCAGTAAAATGCAGAGTTTTTACACTTTTTATATTATGGGGAGTTTTTAAAAATATACATAAGTAGAGAGATTAATATAGAGAATCCTCATTTATTCATCACCCAACTTAGACAATTTTCAATATTTTGCCAAACATTCAAAAATCTGTCTCTCACCAACTTTTTTTTTAAATATCTGAATTTAATTAAAATTGATTAAGTATGTTACAATAAGAGAGTCTTTTTGCAAAGATAAATGTTTTCTTTTTATTATAACAAGTTAACTTCATGGTAAACAAATGTGGTTCTGAAAACATTCCTTCTTAACTACATCTTTGACGTTGTTCTGCTGTAGTGCTGATTCCCTACTGCCTCCCATAAAAGGTACAGGTTATGGATTCATAGTTTAAAGTCCCTTGAATACAGTTATTCTTAAATCTTCTCAACAACTTTTTTTGAACTAAAATGTTTCAATGTAAATTCCAAACATAATATAACTTCACCTGTAGATATGTCAGTAAGTACCTCTAACACATAAAATCTTTCCTTATCTTTTTTCTTTTTTAAAAAAACATACTGTAAGGGATCTAATAAATCATCACACCTAAGAAGACTGATCACACTTCCTTAGTATCACCAAAACCCAGAACGTATTGGATTACCTCAGTTTTCTCAAAAATTACTTCTTTAGGTAGTTTGCTTGTCATCCAAACCAGGTCCACACATTTCTCTTAAGTGATGTGTCTAAAAAGAGTTGAAATGGCACCAGAGGAAACAAAATAAGTAATATATAAGAAATACTTGAGAATCACACTGAAATTATGGAAAAAAAGGATATAGAGATGAAAATTATAAGTGAGACATTATTGGTCATGGAGGATAGAGCATAGGGATTTTTGGTGTTTTTAAAGATAAATCATGAGAACATGGAGCAGTAGCAATAATCAAAGATAGAACAGGGAAAATAATTGTAATAAGTTAAATGAAGAACTGTGTCTGCAAATGGAAAGGGTTAATAAAAATTTAATGAAAATAAACAAATACCAAAACCAGGGATTTTAAACTTCAGGTCCTCTATAGATGAGTTTCAGGATATCAATGACATTTAAAAATCAGAGAAACAATGTATACACTATTAGGAACCAGGGCCTAGGGTCCTGCCACCTACTCCATTACTGAGATAACCAGCTGCCTAAATGACCAGACAATAGGCCCCTCCACCCGAGGGCAGAAAGCATTAAAACTTCCCTTCCCTAATCACTGTTAGTAACCAAATCTCAGAAGACTTTGTTGTAACCAAATCTCACAAGACACTCCATTGTCACAAACCTTTTGTAAGAACACACACACACCTTGCATGCCTCACAGTCACTCTGAAGAATGGTAGAATGCTGACTACAGTCTGAGAAAAATTATCTCCTGTTTTGTAAGTCCCTAATTAAACTCCTGGGTAACTCCATGCCAGGCATGTTCTTTGGTCTTCAGGCTAATCTGGGTTGGAACAGCTGGCTTGCCAGCCAGGAGACCAAGTAACCACCAGCTGTAATGGGCATCATGAGTCCTAGAGAAAGAGACAGTCCGGGGGGAATTCCAGGATGGCCTGATCCATCCATTTGGGGAGGACTGACAGCCCTCCTGGACCAGTGGGGGCCATTGAAGGAATATAGCAATGCCCAGAACACCCCAGCTGGATTGATGGTTCTCCTGAAACAGGCTGCAGGACAGTTAGGATTTCATAAGAAAATGGAGAGCCATCAGGCTGCTGTGGCTGTTGCAGAGCCTTTATTAGGAGCTGTGCACTCTGCTGTGGAAGAGGCTCTGGCAGTCAAAGCTGAGGTTTGCCGCCTAGAAGGGGAACTTAAGTTAGAAAGAGACATGCAGATAGCCTGAGCAGATCTGAAGGATTCATTAAATAAGAGGCTGCACCATATAGATAAAAAGTTAAGAGACAGTAGCATGCCCGTATGCTAGAGTGAGAGGGTGCAAGCTGCCATAAGGGCAAGTCAGGCATTTTGTGACTTCTCCTGATTGGGATCCCAAAGTGTGTGATGCTGTTAATTTTTCTCCAGATGAGGATGAGCCCCCATCTGACTGGGACCTGAAGTTGAGGAAAGTAAGCATTCTCATCCTCTGGTCCAAAAAAGACCAAAATGAAGCAAATACAACACCCTGATCCCCAGGCTTGGACTGGGGGAGATGTTGCTGCAGGTGCCAGTGCCCTAGCAGCACCTCCTGATAAAAAGGTCTGGTTACAATGCAGGATTATACTGCTAATGAGTTATGGGAAACTGGGCATTAATGCAGACAAAAACCTAAAGAAATTTTACCAAATTGGCTGCTGTGCCTGTGGGACACTAGCACAGAGGAAATACTCCTTTCAGGACATGAAATAAGCAGACTGGCCTCTGTTACCATTCACCCTTCATTCTGCCAATGTATATATTCCTTAGCCACCCAACCTGGATCCAGCTCACTATTAAATTGGTTAGTGACTCAGTGTAAAGAAACTTGGCCCAATGTGGGGACATGGCCCAGGTCACCCACCATTGGAGCACACTTGATGAATTATAGGATATACTAAGGAACGAAACATGTAGATTATACTGCCAACATGTGGGACCAGATAATGAAACTCACCAGGGGCATGAAAAAATCAATCTTACAAAGTGCTCTGAATCAATGGTATGGGGCACTGGTGCCCAGTCTTAGCACATTGGTGGGGCACCACATCTCCAGTGCTGCCCAAATAGAAGCAGATCTAGGAGAATCTGAATGCCTGAGGTGAAAATTGGCTGGAGTCAGGGTCATGGGCTATGCCCCCAAAAAACATGATGGTCCAAACCACGTATCATGCAGAGAGATGTGGGCTGACCTAATAGCCACCAGCACTAAAATTGAAGATATTGATAGACAACCAAACCCTGTGCTAGTAAAGTTATAGAGTAAGTTACCAAAAGGGCAGAGATACACCAAATTTTGAATTAGATCACTGGAGGGAGAAACAATCTCTGGCTGAAAAACAGCCCTTTCAATATAAAGAGTCCCCTGCACCCCCTGCCAAGGAAGTATGGCAGGTACCTCTTCTCCTTGGACAGAGGATGGGTCAAGATCCAAAATAAAAGCTACGTATGGGGACACTGGGGATAGGAGGCTGCACATTGAGTTAAATATATTCTGGTCCCCCAGTAATGAACATAAAGTTTCAGCATTATTGAATAGTGGAGCAAAATACACCCCAATATATGGAAAACAGCCACGGCCTGGAGGGCCTACATTAGCCATCACTGGGTATAGAGACCAAAGTATTAAAGCAACACAACAACAATTACTAATGCAGATTGGCCAGCTACCACCTCAAAAGTACAGTGTGTGTATCTCCTATCCCAGGATATATATTAGGAATTTATACTTTGCAGAATATCACTGTGCAAACTACTGTAGGTGAATTCATCTCCAGTGCCAAGTGGTCAAAACCATCCAAAGAGGACATGCTAAGTGGTCACCAGTAAAGGTGCCCTCCCCACAATGCACAGTAGCAGTGTGTCAATATAAATTACTAGGGGACATCAAAAATTATTGCTACCATCAAGGAATTAGAGAGAGTGGGCATTATAATCCCTACTTACAGCCAATTTAATAGTCTAGTCTGGCCAGTAAGAAAAACTGATGAAACTGATGGAACCTGGCAGATGACTATTGATTATAGAGAGCTTAACAAAGTAACTTCTTTGTTTGCAGTTATACCAAATATAACTACTTTGTACAGGACTTAAGTATGCAATTAGGCAAGTTTCATTTTATGTTAGACCTTGCTAACACTTTTTAAAGTATCTCCTTAGACCCGTCCAGCCAGCCTGCATTTGCCTTCATCTGGGAAGCACGGCAGTGGGCATTTGTCATACTACCACAAGGATATCTTCATGGTCCCACTATTTGCCATGCTTGGTAGCTCAAGATTTTAAAATGTGGAAACCTCCAGCAGAGGTCACTCTCTTTCATTATATTCATGATGTTAGATTGACAGGTAAATTTCTTCCAGAATTGGAAACTGCCATTAAGACTAGTCCCATTTCTGTTGTTGATAAGTGCAAAATTACCCCACTCTACATACTGCTAAACAGCTCAAGGCTTTCCTTGGTGTCACAACTCAGCTTAGCCCCAGGATTAAGAAAACACCAGGCAGAGTTAGATATGAGTTTAATAGTACTTACTTACAGGAGTTATGGTTCCATGGCAGTAGCGGCCTGGGAAAGATGAAAGTTAGAGCTCAACAAATGCAGAGGGTGTCAGAGGATCATTTGTAAGTGTTAGGACAAGGAGAGTGTGAGATCAGAGTTTCAGCAGGGTCTTGTGACACGAGGTTGTGGAGATTTTATCAACCATGATCAGGGGAGGGGAGTTTCAATGTTTTCTTAACAATACATTTTTTTCCTCCCCTGGGGAGGTCTGATGACTTTTAATGTCTGTCCCAGTCAAGTGGGCAGCTACATGAAGTCACTGTGGAGGGGAGGGGCCTGACCTTGGGACCCCACACTTGGTTTGTTGGGTTATAGGAGACTGTTTATACCCCATTTATTACAGATTCTAAAACCTTTGTATGTCTTAGGAAAAGAAAAACATGGGAATGGGAAGTTCCACAGCAGGCTGCTTTTGAAAAAGCCAAATGACTATTGCACAGGCTCAGGTTTTATGTGTTTGTGAGGGTGAACCCAGATGTGCCCTGTGAATTAGGAATGGTCAGTACCGATATTGGCTTTAGGTGGGGCTTGTGGCAAAAGCAATAGGCAAAACAAGCTCACATTTGCTTTTGGTCTCAGCTCTGGAAAGGAGCCAAACTGTGGTACAGCCCCTTAGAAAAACAACATGTACTGCCTATAATGCCCTGCTGCAAGTTGAAGGACTAACCCAAAGATGCCCCATATCATTTTTGCACTGCCATCCCCATACAGGGGTGGATAAAAAACACAGCAAATAAACTGCATCAGGGAGTGCTTAGCTGAGCACTGTGATGAAATGGAAAGCCTATCTGCTGCAACACAGTGTCTTTAACAGCAGCCCCTTAAGTACTATGTGGAAGAACTGCTCCTGTTGTGTTGGTAACTGCGGGAATCATGCAAGCGCTGTGAATTCAGGTAAAAGGACCAGCAATGTTACAACCATGAGGTAATGAAAATAATTTGCTCTTGCCTGTGCCACAAGCATTAGAAATTGGGGAAGATAAGGTCAATTGGCCATGGTCCTTGCCGATGCAGCTGCACTGATGAGTATCCTAAGCCCATGGGCTATTGGGTCACCTAAGATTTAATGTCATCCACCTATCTATCTATCTATCCATCTATCTATCTAACCCAGGACTCCCCATACATCGAGGTAGTGTGTGTGTATGACTTTGTGGACACTTATTATGCCTAAGGTAACCATGGATTTAACTTGAGAAGACTCCCTGCAATTGCAAGGGAGGAAAGTGTGATATATAAAACCCCCTCATAGCACCCCTTTCCCAGGAACTCTTCTGTCCACTAATGGAAACTTAGCTTGTATATCAGCAGGAATTACCTCTTAATGTTCCCCATAAACATCTTTCTTTTTGCCTATAGCACCCTAGAGGCCACAGTGGTAAGGCATGCCCACAACTGAACCCATTGTTGGGTTTGCACAGACTTGCCACCTTTAGGTGCTACCAGCCTTTCTTGGACTATAACACCTGTGACTTGAACTGTGTGGAACATGCTGCTGGCTTGGCAGAATTCAACACTCAGAAAATAAGCTCAGATTTTATCAAGTGTCAGTAGCATCTCTTTGTGAGGTTGTTATTTCTGTATGGGGGACCCCTAGAGTTCTGTTGTCTCTTTTCCTACAATGTCTGTCATATGGTCAATGTAGTCTGCTGTGTGGGGGTGCACTGTGAGGACCCAAGGCCCAGGGCCCCACCCCCTCCTCCATTACTGAGATACATGCAGCTTCCTACAAGACCAGGCAATAGCCCCCTACCACCCCCCACCCCCACCCAGGGGCGAAAGCATTGAAACTAACAGGAGTGGGAGCAGCTGCTCAAGGTCATGAATTGAGACTGGTGAGGGCTGGATATAACTGGCTGGTCCACTGCTGTGGGGATTGTTTATCATCTTTTTAACTACTCTTTTAAAAGCCCATTCATTCTTTC
This sequence comes from Choloepus didactylus, assembly GCF_015220235.1. Taxonomy (NCBI): domain Eukaryota; kingdom Metazoa; phylum Chordata; class Mammalia; order Pilosa; family Megalonychidae; genus Choloepus; species Choloepus didactylus. The sequence continues at coordinate 171,915,961 of NC_051310.1, forward strand.
AATTTAACCTGCTGCTGTGGGCTTCTATGGCACATGCAATGTCCATAAGACATCATGTTCAGTATTGTAGGCTTGGGTTAATTGTCTGGTAAAGAGGGTCCTTCTTTCACTGTCCATATGTATAAGGACCCCAAAGAAAGCACTTAACTTCTCTAGGCTATGTATTATAGCCCTCTGGTTGGCTATTCCTACCGGGAAGTAACAGCCCAGTAGCCACATGTATGGCTGCAAAGACGTATTTTGCATCCTCAGATAAGGGAAGGGGCCCAATGTAGTCTATTTGCCATCTGGTGACTGGGATCTGCTTGCAGCTCATGTGACCAAGTTGGTGAGGAAGCACTCTTTGCCACTGCAGGGAGCAGAAGGAGCAGGCATCCACAATGTCTTTCAGCTCTTGCCTTGGGATGGGCATTACTGCATCAGCTTCCCCAGAGTCTGGTTTCCTCATTGACCTTTTATCCCACATAGCCATTCAGCAGCCTCATGTGATGTTGGCTCCAGGCTACAAATTTTGCTAAAGCGTCTGCTTCCATATTGCCAGGAAAAGGGTCAGTACAAATAGTGCATCGCCTGGTTCATGAACAATGACCATCTATACAACTCTTAATTCAGCCCATTGGCTGCTTTGCATAGTTAGTCCCAGTTTCTGACCATATTATATCCATCACAGCTACTGCCATCCAGGTGGTGGGCTGCCTGTGTGCTGATCCATTAGTAAACCAGGCAGACTTTGGTATACTGCCACATCCATCAACAGTGGACACAGAAACAGCCACCTCTGGAGGATCAGCAGGGAGAGGCAAGCATTGTTCTTCCACATAGTAAACAGGTCCTAGATTATCACACATTTTTAAGTGGCTGTTGTTTAAGACACTGTGTTGCAGCAGGTAGGCTTTCCATTTTATCAGAGTGCTCAGTTGAGCACCCCCTGAGTGCAATTTATTTGCTGTGTTTTTATCCACCCCTGTATGGGGATGGCAGTGTACAATGACACAGGGCATCTTTGGGTTAGTCCTTTAACTTGCAGCAGGGAAATATTGTCAGCACACACTTGTTTTTCTAAGGGACCCTATGACAGTTTCGCTCTTTTCAGTGCTGCGACCAAAAGTCAATGGGGACTTGCTTTGCCTGTTGCTTTGCCACAAGCTCCACCAAAAGCCAATATCAGTACTGACCACATCTAATTCACAAGACATATCTGGGTCCACCCCCTGTACAGCATGAGCCTGTGCAATACCCCATTTGGCTTTTTCAAAACAGTCTTCTGTGAAACCTCCCATTCCCATGTTTTTCCTTCCCTAACTAGGGCATACAAAGATTTTAGAATCTGCACAAAATGGAATATAAACAGTCTCCAATAACCCAACAAACCAAGGAAAGCCATGAGCTGCTTAGTAGTATGTGGCATGGGATAATTTTGAGCTTTAGCAACAACAGTAGAGAGAATAGTCTTAGCAGTAGTTCCCAAGTCTGCAGGAGAGTTACCTGCCCATTCATTCTTTCAATTGAACCCACTGCTGTGGGCTTCTATGGCACATGAAATGTCCATAAGACATCATGTTCAGTAGTGTAGGCTTGGGTTAATTGTCTGGTAAAGGGGGTCCTTCTATCACTGTCCACATGTGTAAGGACCCCAAAGAAAGTACTTAACTTTAACTTGAGAAGACTCCCTGCAACTACAATTGCAAGGGGGAAAACTGTGATATCTAAAATCCCCTCATAGCACCCCTTTCCCAGGAAACCTCTGGGAAAGGGGTGCTACCAGAGGTTTCCACATTTTAAAATCTTGAGCTACTAAACCATGGCAAATAGTGGGACCATGAAGATTTCCTTGTGGTAGCATGACAAATGCCCATTCCTGTCCTTTCTAGATGAAGGCAAATGCAGGCTGACTGGAGGGGTCTAAAGAGATACTTAAAAAGTGTTAGCAAGGTCTAACACAAAATGAATCTTGCCTGATTGCATACTTATGTCATGTAACAAAGTAGTTATATTTGGTATAGCTGCAAACAAAGGAAGAGTTACTTTGTTAAGTTCTCTATAATCAGTAGTCATTTGCCAGGTTCCGTTGTTTTTTCCTACTGGCTAGACTGGACTATTAAATGGGTCATGAGTGGGGATTATAATGCCCACTCTGTCTAATTCCTTGATGGTAGCAGTAATTTCTTGATGTCCCCCACATATAGCTTTTATTTGGGGTGGATCTTACTCATCTCCAGTGTGAGGAGAAAAGAGGCCTGCCAGTAGCTATGTGAGAGAGATTGGAAGCAGCTACTCCTCCAGTTGAGCCTTGAGATGACTTCAATGAGAGACTGCAAGTTAGGATTTCCATCTAAGCTGCTGCTATATTCCCGACCCAATAAACCGTAAGATAATAAAGGTTTGTTGTTTTGAGATGCTAAATTTTGGGATACTTTGTTGTGTAGCAACAGGTAACTAATGTAGACATGCTTTCCATTATAATCTCTCTTTTAATGAATTGCTTGATCTCATGCCTCATCTATTTTAGTAGTGGGACCATAATATTGCCTTATTAGTTCCTCTGTGTACACTAAATTTGTAGGTATAAAGTGATTTCTTTTTAAAGTGGGAGAACTGTCTTTGCTTGCTGTTTTATTACTAGAGGTGAAAACTTTAAAACAGATTTTTTTTCATTTTGGGACAATGAGAATCAGCCCCTAAGCAATGCAAATAAGAAGTAAGAATCACAAGGCTTTTTTAGATAAAACTACGAATTTAACAGAAGTCTGAATGCAGAAACTGCCTATATTTAGTGGACTTTTTCCATTGACCAGTTGGAGAATTATTTGTGTTTTTTTCTAAATATAAATTTAGACTGGACTGAATTGCACATAATTTAGATTATTGAATCTTGGTTTACGCCATGGACTAACAGTGACTGCATCAATCAGCCCACAAGATTTGGTTCAGGTACATGTTTTGGTGAGAACAATAACTTGGACTCTGTTTAAGTTGCTTTTACTTTAATATACTCCTAAAGAAGACAATAAGCAATGCAATGTTTACACAGTTAAAGATGCAGGTAAGTATCTCTCTCTAACTAAGCCACCTTGGCGGGTGATCTCGCTGCCCTCCCCCCTACGTGGGACCTGACTCCCAGGGGTGTAAATCTCCCTGGCAATGCATGATATGACTCCCGGGGGTGAATCTGGACCAGGCATCATGGGATTGAGAACATCTTCTTGACCAAAAGGGGGATGTGAAATGAAATGAAATAAAGCTTCAGTGGCTGAGAGATTTCCAATGGAGTTGAGAGGTCACTCTGGTGGACATTCTTATGCACTATATAGATAACACTTTTTAGGTTTTAATGTATTGGAATAGCTAGAAGTAAATACCTGAAACTACCAAACTCCAACCCAGTAGCCTTGACTCTTGAAGATGATTGTATAACATTGTAGCTTACAAGGGATGACAGTATGATTGTGAAAATGGGTGACAGTGTGATTGTGAAAAGCCTGTGGATCACACTCCCTTTATCCAGTGTATGGATGATGAGTAGAAAAATGGGGACAAAACCTAAAAGAAAAATAGATTGGGATGGGTGGGGTGTGATTTGGGGGTTCTTTTTTATTTTTATTTTTTGTTCTTATTCTGATTCTTTCTGGTGTAAGGAAAATATTCAAAAATAGATTGGGGTGATGAATGCACAGCTATATGATGGTACTGTGAACAGTTGATTGTACACCATGGATGACTGTATGGTATGTGAATATATCTCAATAAAACTGAATTAAAAAAAAAGTGCAGGTAAGTAGATACAGCTTCCCATTGCCTCTCTCACAAATCAGGGAGGCATACTCAAAGTTCAATGCCTCTTGTTAAGAGTGAGATATTACATCCAGCTAGAGAAGTGAATACCTTTATGCCTCCAGTCACATCAGCACACTCTACCATAATAAAGCAATATTTCTGCTACATCATTATGTCTAATGTCTGGATTCTGGGCCTTGAAGTTCTTTCTATGCCAACAATGGGAAAAATCCCCATATTGGCCCCTGTTCTACTGTCCATCATGTCCATTGGTGAAGTCTGGCTCCGGGCTACCGTATTCACCCTGTCTCACCCCTTCTGTCTCCCTCAACTGACAGTGAGCAGCTTAAAGTGACTCTAAACTGAAAGTCTTTTCTGGACCTCCTGGGATAACTGCATCTATTTACTGCATACAAAAATTATTTTTTAACCAAAAAATACTCAACAAACATAAAGTGTTCCTCTTATTATACATAGTTATTTTGATTTATCCTAGCTCTGATACTGATTTGGATAAATCTCTTCTTTGTACTGCAGCTTCTTCTGAAGGGTTGAGAAAATGTTTCTAGATTTTTATAAGTATATGCAATTCTTATGAAACCTTAAACCATTTGGAAAATCCATTGAAATCAGATTGTGAACACCACTTATTTTGGATTTCAAGTTTTGAGATTCCTGTTCATAAGGGTTTTAGTTGCAGTTGCTTCCTGTATAACCCAGTCCAATGACATAGGCTTTAACAGACATGTCACTTCCCAGATTCAGTAAAGATGAGAATTACTGGGCTTATTTTTGTAGCACAAACCCTGCTAGTTTGAGTGAATGACAGCCTTTCCTCAAATTACATCCCTAAGTTCAAAAGCTCATTTCATTCACTGATCTTTTATTTTTTGTAACATTATTTAAATTTAAACAAATTGCTGCATGTGATTTATTTTGAATTTAATTATGGAGCCAAAATGCCACATGTAATTATGGATATAAGTAGCAGTCAATTCTTTACCCTGATGGTTTGAGAAAGCCTTTAAAATGTAACATAGTCTTTCAATATAATCTCCTGTGAGCCTTCTTTTCCTGACATTGAATCAGTGCTGACAAATAAAATATCAAAATAGCAACTAATAAGAGGTCACACTTCTGTATCAAGCCCACCCCTTGCTTCTCATTCATGTTGATGCTAATGGGATGCCAGTTAACACAGCTCAGGGAAGAAGAAATTTTGATCAAAGACTGACAAATCATGAAACTCCAGGGGTTGGTGTTAAAGCTCTAAAGTGCATTTTAAAATTCTGATAGCATATATATAAAATAAAAGCTGTCATTGTAACCTCATTAGTTTGCTGACGCTGCTACAATAAATAACACGGACTGATAGACTTAAACAACAGGAATTTATTGGCTCACAATTTGGAATCTAGAAATCCAAAATCAAGGTATTGGCAGGCAATGGCTTCTCTGAAGTCTGTAGAATTCTAGTGGTGGCTTGCTAGCAATCAGTCTCTGCCTCTGTCACATGACAATCTGTCTCTTTTTGTCTCCTTCTCATTTCTATCACTGTGTCCAAATTTACTTTGCTTGAAGGACTCCATTCATATTTGACTAGGCCTACCCTAATCCAAATGCAGGAATTAGAAAAGACAGTGGAGAGAGAATGTTTTATCTGAGCAATTAGAGCAGAGTTTAGGGCAATGAAGGCCTCCATGTGTGTGCCAGAAATGGAAATCTTTGTTTTGAGAGTTTCCATGGGCTCTAGGAAGAAATATGCTGAATCAATAACCAATAGAAGATATAATAATATTCTATCTGTCTTAGTTTTCTAGGGCTGCCATAACAAAGTACCATAAACCACATGGCTTAAAACTACAGAAATTTATTGTCTCACAGTTCTGGAGGCTAGAAGTCTGAAATTAAGGTGTCACCAGGGACGTGTTCCCTCTGAAAACTGTAGGAGAGAATATTTCCTTGCTTCTTCTAGCTTCTGATGTTTGACAGCAATCCTTAGCATTCCTTGGCTTGTAGATGCATCTTTTTCTGTCTTTACATGACCTTCTCCCATGTGTTTGTCTGTGTCCATGTCCAAAATTTCCTCTTCTTATAAGGACACTAGTCATATTGGATTAGGGCCCACTTTAATTCAGTTTGGCCTCATCTTAACTAATCACATCTTCGAAGACTCTATTTCCAAGTAAGGTGACATTCATGGGGCTGGGGGTTAGGACTTGAACATGTCTTCTTGGAGGACATAATTCAATCAATAACACTACCCAAGGCAGAATCATGGATGAAGTTTGTCAGTGGGACCACTCCAGCTCGATTTTACCTTTCTGCACTCTTGTTCTCAAAAAATTTTTTTGGCTTGTGCTTTTAGGTTCTTTTTTGTCCTTTCCTGTAGGAAATGGACCTGATAAGCCAACCATCACCAAGTTGTTAACTGAACAACTATTTTTTCAATCCAATATCTATGTTTTAGAATGTTTACATTTTAATATAAATTACTATTTACATTAATTTTGGATATTTAGATTTTTAATACCTGGGAAGGATAATGTTTAATTCTAAGAAATGATTGTTAATTTGGATGTTTTAGGCCCCATAGAATATAGTTAAGGGAGATATTGGGAGGAGAAAGTTTCTTCTGCATCTATTTTGCTTACATATAACAACAGTATTGATACAATGTCAAAAGAGTTTATTCTAAAACATGAACAGACAGCATTTTTGAACCTAATTAGTTTCCAAAGCATCCTATTTCTGGGACAAACTTCTGACTTAGTGGGATTTAAAATGACAGTATGTTTAGATAATTATATATGAAATCACTGTTTAATAATTGTGCAAACTAATGGGAGGATAAGAGGAGTAGCTGCCTTAGGAAAAAAAAAAAACATTAATAACTCAGTATGGCAGAAGTGGCCAGTGCTTTCTCAGGGCTCAACTCTGGGACAGGAATGGCAGTTTTGGAATGCAAGTTCAATTCTTTCAATGCCAAGTCACTGGAGGTGGCAGTGGCCACCCGTAAAGCCTAACAGAGATCCTAAAGGGGTGGGTCAAGTCCAATCACCCCATTAAGCTATGGCTGTTTCCCTAGTTAGAGGGGCCAGGTCACTCAGCTGAAGATGCATTTCCAGAGAAATGGCCTTTGGGGATGAGAGGAGTCCAATCTGCCAAGTCTGAAGGGTTGGTAAGCTATGCTCTCAAACATACTGTTTCAGATTGCTAAAGCTGCCAGAATGCAATATACCAGAAATGGGCTGGTTTTTAACAATGGGGATTTATTAGGTTGTTTCAATAGAGATGTGACCCAGCCCATTCAAGGTGGGTCTTAATCCTTTTCTGGGGTCCTTTGTAAGAGGATAAAAGGCAGAGACACTTGGAGAGATCAGAGAGAGCAATGCCCAGAGAAGGAAGAAGGACCCACAGGAGCTGAGAGAGAGAGCCATTGAAACCAGAACCCAAGAGAGAAGGACCAGCACATGCCACCATGTGCCTTTCCATGTGACAGAGGAACCCCAGATGCCAGCAGCCTTTCTTCAGAGAAGGTATCCTTTTGTTGATGCCTTAATTTGGACATTTTCATGGCCTAAGGAACTGTAAATTGTAGCTTAACAAATCCCCCTTGTAAAAGCCAATCCATTTCTTATATATTGCATTTTGGTAGTTTTAGCAAACCAAAAACATATTCCTTACTGCTAAATCAAGGTCACAAGTATTTATCATATGGAATCGATCCTTTTATTAATAGAGGAACAAGATATTCAGAAATTGTAAAACAAAGTATACAACAAAGATACATGATAAGTATTCCATAGTCTGTAATAAATACAATTTAGTTTCTTGCTGACTCATTTGTGGTATCAGTTGCAGCAGCAGCTTTACAAAAATAAATGAGGACCTAGGTGTTTCTGAATAAAAAAGCACAACTTTGAAGCCAGTGAGTGTACTTGTGCCTTTATGTGTTCTGAAAGCAAACTGCAGCCAGAATCCTCAACCAGTCCAGGATTGGTCTGCTCTTTCATACATCCAGTTCCTACTTACTTTTAATCATTTGTAAAGCCATGAATGAGTGGTCCTTGTTCTTAGAAGAACAAACAGCAAACAACAAAGTCAAAATGCCAGACTGAAAAAAAAAAAAAACCTTAAAACTACTTTGCTTTCAATGGCTGGTGAATATGATTCAAAGATTTAGAATTTTTGAAAAGATTCAAAAAATAGGTCATAGATTGGACCAAATCACCAGGGAACAGAGCAGGCTTCTTGGGTTTGCCAAAGAGTGTGGCTGCACAGGGCACCTCTGAGCTTGGGGCTTAATGCTTCTGGGCATTTTCTTGAAATTCTCAATAATTTCATCATTGGCTTTTTGTTTTGTGAGTGGATTCTGATGGGACAACAGAGCATGCACAGGGGCTTGGGGTCTCTGCTTATGTGTGATCCTGTCTCCCACTGACTCCACACTTGCCCAGAGTTGGGTTCTGTGTTCCATGACCTGCTCTGATCTGTGGGGGGAGGCCTGGCATACTGCTGCTGTCCTCTGCAGGAAGGGTCAGGGTCAGAGCACCTGCCTTTTGGTGTCAGGGTGGGAATGGCAGTGGTTGTCCACCCAGAGCTGGCAGTGCCATAGCACATTTGGTGGGCTGTTCAATAGAGGCAAACCTCTCACACCCCATCCAGGTACTCAGCATTCCAAGTGCAGAGGGTGCACTCTTTTGGGTATAGCCCATCTACCTGGTTTGAGGCCCAGGGTCCAAAAGGGGTCTGAGCATTGACTTCCCAGGCCTGAGCTGGGAACTAGGGAGGCTGGCAGATCACATGCAATGTTGAGTCACAGGGTGCCCCCAAATGGCATCTGAATTTTCCCTGTGAACATTCTCATACCTCAGAGAGTACATTAAATGTCTGATAAAATGCATTGTGACAGGTGGAGAGAGTCTGAGGAAGAAAGGAAAAAGTTTTATATTTTAGTGCCTTTAATGGCAATCACCTCTCTACTTTTTGAACAAAGTGTCCTGTATTTTCATTTTGTATTGCTCTGGAGCCCCCAAATTATGTAGCAGTTGCTGTCAGGAACCCATTTAGGGGGCAAGGAACTGGGAGCCACGTCTGGGTTTAGAGGGAGCAAAATAACCAGATGAGGGCTAAGCTTGGAGGTTATTGTGCTTGTTTGGATGTATTATGCCCCCAAAATGCCATGTGCTTTAATGCAATCTTTTGGGAGAAGATGTATTAGTATTGATTAGGTTGGAATCTTTGGATTAGGTTGTTTCCATGGAGACCAACCCAACTATGGGTAATACCTTTGAATAGATTATTTCCCTGGAGTTGTGGCCCCACCTATTCAGCATGGGTCTTGATTTAATCATTGGAGTCCTATATAAGAGCTCAGACAGAAGGAGCTCTCTGCTGCAACTTAGAGAGACATTTTGAAGATGGCCGTTGAAAGCTGACGCTTACATTTTGGAGAATGCCATTTTGAAATGCAACCTGGGAGCAAAGAAATGCCAACCATGTGCCTTCCCAGCTGACAGAGGTTTTCCCAATGCCACTGACCTTCCTTTGGTGAAGGTATACTTGTGTTGATGCCTTAATTTGGACATTTTCATGGCCTTCAGATTATAAAGTTGTAACCAAATAAACCCCCTTTATAAAGGCCAATCCATTTCTGGTATTTTGCATAATGGCAGCATTAGCAAACTGGAACAGCTATGGGTGCTATAAGTGATGGGCATGGAAGGCAAAACTATGGGAAGTAAGGCAGATATTTGGTCATGGCACTATGAGTGGGCAAATATTGCCAGGAAACCCAGCATCACATGGGTGGGAGTCCTTTCTTTCCTTTGAGAATGAATTTTATTTTATTTTTTGCAATTAAATGAAAAAAGAAAGACTTTTTGAAATGTTTTGCAAGAGGCCTAGAATATGTGCATGTTCTACCCCCATCTAGACCTTTCCTGCATGTATTGTCTTCTCATTCAGCAAACATCATAGAATAACAGTACTGGAAGGGACTTTAAAAATTATTTGGTGATTAAAGCAACTTATTCTTATGGTCCAATTAATAGAATCAAATTACAAATGCAAGTTTTAATGATACTTATTTTGGTACACAAATACAAAAGTGGGACAGCCCCATACAATAAATATTATTAACAATTACAGAAAAGTATTTTCAAAGGCATGTTATTCAGAATAAAAGTCTTCAACCATCCACCGTCCAACTCGCTGCATTCCAGTATTGATTTTTAATATGTCAGGATGCTAGCAAAATCATTTGCTTCTCTCTGTGGTAGCATGCTGGCAAAACTGCGGCTCATCTCAGTAAGTTAAGGATGAAGTTCTTCAGCATTAACTCCGCATTTTCTTAACAGCTCAAGGTAGTTCTTGACGTATTTTCCCCCGATACAGAGGGATTTATATAACTCTTGGCAAATTGTGTTGAAAATATCCCAGATTTTCCTGGCCTTGAAGAAATCATTTGTTACTCTGTGTTGAGAATTTGAGTTCCAGTTCTCACTGTAGTTGCTATGGCATAAATAACATTGAAAGAGCCATATTAGGAAATGCATTTTTCCTGTCTGTTACTGCCATTTTTTTTTATCTGTCAGCTAAAATATGTTATATTAACTTAAGGTCACTAAATTTTCAGGAGAAATGAAGTATATACAGATATCTTGTCTACATTTTGACATTTCTAAATATTCAAGACTGTGTTTGATCCAAAGGGGCACAATGTTCTGCCACTATTATTTTCAACTCCTGGTCTCTCTAGCTTTAAAAACCTTGAATAATGACCTTCACTCCCTTATTACTGCTCAATACTTTCTGGAGGCTCAAATGGCCAGCCAACGAGTGTCTACATGAGGAGTCTAAAACCGCTATGGCCTACAAGCCAACCCCTGCTGCTTGTTTTCATGAATAAACTTTTGTTGGAACACAGTCACACCCATTCATTTACATATCATCTGTGGCTGCTTTTACACTAAAATGGCAGAGTAGTAGAGACAGAGACCATAAGTCCTGTGAACCCAAAAATATTAGTTATCTGACCCTTTACAGGAAAAAAGTACCAAGCCCTGCCAAGTTGATAATCTACTTAATGCTCAGTGTTACTTACTCTGTTTAAAAAGAGACCAAAACATATCCAATATCAAGAACTTCTGGGAAATATGGTGGAGTGGGGAGCTCCAGGATTCACTCAATCAACCGTTCTGGGGCTCTCGAGACCACAAGAACACTGTAGCGCATCCAGGGAAGAATGCCCAGGAGTGAGGGCTTTCCCAGGATGTGGGAAATAGTGGTAAAATAGTGACAATGGGAAAGATGAAGTGTTGCATAATTGAGCATTGGACTTTGATTTTTAAAATCTAGGGTTGTAATTTCACGTTTGCATCTGATTATCCATGTTATTTTGAGTAAGATAATTTAACATATCACCTAAGAAGTGAGAATATTAGTCTCTATCTTATATCTACTTTTGGAGGGGGGGATGGCAAGTTTCAACTAGCCACCTCCTACACAGGATTCCCTAGCCCTGGCCTCTCTTAAATGATACAATCTATATATTAAAAAGTGAAACACTGAAATTGGGGATTCCCATTGATTTATTGAGAATTAATAAAATACCCCTAGAAAATGTTTTAAGCATTCTATTATTTTTTGCAGGATGTAAGACAGAAATCTAACTTCATTTTCTTCTGCATGGGAGACTATTTCTGCCAGCACCATCCGCATTTTTTAACTGAATTGAAATGACACATTTGTCATATGGTCTTGGATCTATTGTTGAACTTTCTAATGCATTCTTTGACTATTCTGATATGCACCATTATCCTACTGTTTTACCACGGTAACTTCATAGTAGGTTTCATATCTGTTATGGCATATTTTACCCTTTTTAAAAAACATTTGCGTAATTCTCATGAACTTTTTATTCCTCATTAATATATATCCATGAATATTTTTTTCAGTTCCAGGAAAACCCTGAAGGGGTTTTGATTGGAATTGATTTAAATGTATATGTATATATTAATTTGGAAAAATTGGCACATTTATCTTATCATCTTCCCATCTGGGATATAATATTATTTATATTTAGTCACAGCTTGTGTCTTTTAATAAAGTGTTATGATTTTTATCTATAGGTTATTTGTTGTTCAATTTATTCTTGAGTGTGTTTTAGTTTTTCTGACTACTGTGGATAATATATATAATAGTTTATAGTTTTTGACTCTAGTTATTACTATCATTCTCTTTTAAAATTTATATCTAGCTACTTTCCCAAGTTAGCTTATTAATTCTAATCATTTTAAATAGTCATCAGTTTTCTAGCTACACAATCAAATCATCTACAGACATTTAGGAAGATACTAGTACAACTTTGATACAGGGAGAACTTTTTACATAAGTTAGAAAACCCAAAAGCATACATGATGGGCTTGGCTAGATAAAATTTTTAAATTTCTATATAATAGTAATAGCATATGCAGAAAACTGTTTTATGAAATTTACACTCAGAAAATGTTTAATGTATGCTAGCTAAAAATTGGGAATTCTACTACTTTTGCTGACTGTTAGGACCAGCTAGCAGCCTCTGTCATAGGTACCTTGGGAGTTTTCAGTCGTGGTGGTAAGGGTTAGATGTGAAACCGAGCAAAGATGGGATGTAACAATTGGTAACACTGGCCAAAGAAGGTAACAAAGCTCTCAGATTCCCTGAAGAGTGAACATATGAGGACTGTGGTTTAAGTAAATACAACTTTTGATGGCCAAAGAGGAAAACAAGCAATATGGAAAGCAATGAGATCAGAGAAGAGCCAAACATAACAAACTCCATTTTAGGGAGCACACTTTAAGAGAGATAGAAAAGTCCAAATCCCTCCTTTTCAAACTAATATAAAGACACCGGATTACCTTAACTTTATGGGAGCAACTGCTTGGGGTCATGTGTCAGTGAGGAGATGGAAACAGCCTCGGCATTTCTTTTCTAGCCCAGTGATCAAACATCATTGTCTTGAAGTCAGACTTTAGCCAAGTTGTGCCATCACTTAATTGATATAATTCCAATTTGGGACCATCTCCCATCCTGAATGTTTCTTGGCCTGCGTGGTGACCTGGGATATTGCATTATTCATGCCAGTCAACCAACCTGCTTATAATTGTGCCAAAGAGACTCCCCCTAGGTACCTCTTTGCTATTCAGATGTGGCCCTCTCTCTCTAGCTAAGCCACTTGGGCAGCTGAACTCACTGCCCCCCCACCGCCTATGTGGGACCTGACTCCCAGGGGTGTAAATCTCCCTGGCAATGCAGGATATGACTCCCGGGGATGAATCTGGACTTGGCATCGGGATTGAGAACATCTTCTTGACCAAAAGGGGGATGCAAATTGAAATGAAATAAAGTTTCACTGGCTAAGAAATTTCAAATGGAGTTGAGAGATCACTCTGGTGGATATTCTTATGCACCATATAGATAACCCTTTTTAGGTTTTAATGTATTGGAATAGCTAGAGTAAACACCTGAAACTATCAAACTCTAACCCAGTAGCCTTGACTCTTGAAGACGATTGTATAACAATGTAGCTTACAGTGGGTGACTGTGATTGTGAAAACCTTGTGGATCACACTCCTTTATCCAGTGTATGGATGAATGAGTAGAAAAATGGGGAAAAAACTAAATGAAAAATAGGGTGGAATGGGGGGGATGATTGGGTGTTCTTTTTTACTTTTATTTTTTATTCTTATTCTTTCTGGTGTAAGGAAAATGTTCAAAAATACATTGGGGTGATGGATGCATAACTATATGATGGTGCTATGAACAGTTGATTGTACACCATGGATGACTGTATGGTATGTGAATATATCTCAATAAAACTATATTTAATTTAAAAAAAAAAGGATGAAGACATGTCAAAGGATTACAGGAGCTAACCTAAAAGAGCTCCCAATGGCCAAAGCTGGAAATCTTTAAGCTCCAGAATAACTACTGCAGTTGGATTATAACCCAATGCATAAAATAAAAGCATGAGTCTAAAAGAGAAATGCAGTGTTTTAAACCAGTTTTAACTATCCTGCCCCTGCTCTGCTAATAGCAGAAACTGGGTATCACCAGAGAGAACATTAATCAACATAAGAATAAGTCCTGTAGTCTTCATTATATCCCACTCATTGATGCATAGAAAATTTGAAGGTCACATTAAGTGGTGGTGTTAGCCTCAAAATTGGTGAACAACCCTAAAATATCTGCATCTTAAAAAAAAATCTCCCACCTTACTAACTTGTGCTCCGTGTTTTGCAATAACAGTCCCCTCCACCAGGGGTCTCTAGCTCACTGACATCTGAATCTAACTCCTTCATTGGATATACTAAATCTGTGCTGTCCTTTAGCCACATGAGGCTGTTTAAATTCAAATTAGTTAAACAAAATATTCAGTTCCTCAGCTATACAAGCCACATTTTAGATGCTGACATGTGGCTAGTGGCCCGCGTTTTGGATACAACCAATGTCTAACATTTCTATCACTGCAGAAAGTTTTAGTGGACAGTCCTGTACTAAATCCTGTCTGTTTAATTCATCAGTGTAGAAACAGTAGTTCAGGAACCTAGCGTTAAAAGGACAAAGAGGCAGCACCTCTCCTGACCGTTAAGTCTTCGGTACCATGTTTGAATCGTCTCTTTATCTAGGTGGGGTCCTGGGTGGAGGATGAAAACATTCTTTGTGATCATAGTAAACTCACTCTGCCCTCCCAGCCAGCACTTTATGTCACTTTATTCTAATAATACATAGACATCTTTTCATATTTTCTCCTCTCAAAAATAATCAGGGCTGGCAATTGTAAGAAAGAGATGTGGTTTAACAAAAAAAAAAAAAAAAAAAAAAAAGGAGGTTTTAATACCCAACAGTGCCTCTAACAGGCTGAGAAGCTTAGAGAGAGTCACTGAACATCTCTGGGCCTGCATTTGCTCCTGGGTAAAATGAGTGGGGTGGACAAGATGTTCTCTAAAACCCAAGACACTGGAATCTATATCCAAAGTGCAGCAGGGCAACAATGTGTACTCTTAGGGGTTACTAATCTCCAGCCCACAGAGGAGGTTGCAATATGCCCAGAACACATGGGCAGTGTCTCATGTTGAGAGGAGTTCTGAAGTCACAGAATGGTGTGGCTTCACAAAGGTTGTGGTAAGCAGTATTGGCTAATTGTTTAGACCACATTCAAAAATAACTGCTATTTTTAGTATAAATATAGTTTTCCCTTTTATTTAAGATGAGATTGGTACTTTAAGGGATAAAACTAATCTCACTGTTTATTGCTAATATAAGCCACAACTAGTGTATCACTTCAGTGAGAATATTTATAAAAGTAATGCTGTGACTTTGTTCCAAGGATTTCAATTATAAACTTAATCTTAATTTTGTGGTCATTATAAAACCACCTTAGGTGGCTCCCTTAATTATTTCTCTCTGTAAGATGCCATTCCTTGGAACGGATATCACTCCTTTTATAGAATATAAACATGGGCTACATTCTCTGGTCTATAGGGTCACATTTGGAACAAGTGGGTTATTAAAATCATTATTTTAAAGAAAAAGATGAGCGTTTTTTTGGGTTTCATGTTCCAGCTTTTTTCAAACTCTAGATGGAGATAATTTTGTACCTAGAATTTCCCTTGTAGGTAGCTTTCATTCTTCAGTGACTTGGCCAAATCCTCTCCATTTGCATGCAATTTATCATTTATCATCTGTATAGTCCACAGTGGGCTGAATATGGGGAAAACAAGTGATAAAATGGAGTTTAAGGAGAGAAAATTGGGGGAAGAGGAGGGAAGAAAGCAGATGATTAAAATGGAAATGGTGGTCAAGAGCCTCTGTTGTTCTCCCCAGGTGCTTTGTTGGTAGAAATTAAAAACAAAAAACAAAAAAAAACACACAACTTTTCTATCAAACCCCACCTAAATTCTTTCAACTACAATGATGCAAAGAAAATACACACTAATTATGAGCAGAAACATTATCTATTAATATGTTAATGAAGCAGGTTTGCTAATGGTGAAAGACCTGAATTTTAATAAAATTTTAAGAGCTTCTTGATTACGTGTTTGTTAGTAGATATGATCATTTAAAATTATCTCTAGGTGGCTTTACATGGAATAAAACCTACATTAGAACTGTATTCTAAACAGGGCTTAATGAAGCAGGTGAGGATACCATCTGTGACATACACACTATCACCCAGAAATTCACTTCAAAAGAAATGTCAACTAGTTAACAGGAAATGTGTTATTGTATCTGCCAGTAACAGCTTTCAATGTAGGTAATTTACTTATGCATTTGCCTGCTAATTTTTCAAACATATTTGCTTATGAAAATAATGTTCTATTGAATTAATGGATATGGCCTTTCAATATTGGAAGGCTTATTTTTCATTAAAAAAAATCTCTAATGTCCTGTTGTGAAAACATTCTATACTTGAATGAAAACTATGAATTGAAGAAATCGTGTTACCTTTTCTCCAAGATGATTTTGGCATCAAAGTGACTGGTAATCCTTACCTGCCTCTCTAGAATGCAGGTGAAAGGTGCTTGGCATCGTCATTCACTTTACACAGTATAACCATGAGGACGTGATTTCAGCAGTTGAACCTGGATTACAACATGGAGCTTCTGAAGAGAGGACAAACATTGAGGGGAGAGAATGGAGACCCGGGTGTGAAACGCCAGCACTAGGAGCCCAGGTTGCCTGGAGGAGGAGCTGGGGTGGGGGAAGAGCTGGGATTTGGGAGGAGCTGGGATGGGGAGGAGCCGGGATGGAGGGGGAGCCGGGATTGGAGGGGGAGCTGGGGATGTGGGAGGAGCCGGGATGGGGAGGATGGAGAGCCCTGAGGGTGTGTGCAGTGTGGGCCTTCCTTCCATCACTGGGGGGCTTGTGGTCCAGGTGTGGGTGAGTGGGGCTTGTGTCTTCTCTATTACGTATGAGGCAGTGACGGAGGTGTTAGGGAGGAGAGAAAGAGAAAGTTAATCCTAGAATCAGGGAATAAGGCTAAGAGCTCAGGCTCAAGTGCCTTCAGGGCTCCTATTCTGACTAGACCAAGAATGAAAGGAGGTGGAGGAGACTGGTGAGAGGAATGAGGAAGAGCCAGGACCACCCCCTCAACAGGTGTTTCCTTCTCAGCAGAGTTCCTTCTGGTAAAGGTGACCCACAGCACCAGGTTTCTTAATTACTCAGGTTTTGAAATGCTGTTTATTTGATGATGCCAATAAAACACACTTCTGTGGAAGTCATTAGAAATTACAGATAAAACTCTTTAAAAGTCCTTAACTGTGTTTTTAGTGAGATTTTTGAGGACCTATTTCAAGGTAAGTAAGAAATAATTCAATGGACAATAACTGGCCATTTAAATGGATTCTAATTGAGGCCTCTAGTGAATTTGCTTTGAGGGCATGTTACCCTCCAGGGCTGCAGCACAAGGTACTGGGGAGGATTTCAGAGGTTTTGGTTTTTTCATAAAAACGGTTCAGTCTTTTAATCTAATTGTATTTCAACTCTAGAAAAATTTTATTTCATAGACTCAACTGCTCTAAAAACCTTAAATAAAGCAATAGCAGATTCAATATATCCTTTTTGTTTCTTTTTCTTTTTTTAAGATTTAGTGTCTGCCATGGGGTGGAGGGGACACAGAGAGAAATATACAGGCATTCTAAAAATCATAATCCCCCAATTCCCAATTATTCAGTGCAGACGTCTCTTAACCTTTATTGGATTGGTACTTTCTGTAGGTCCTTCCACAGGCATTCCACATTTAATTCTCACCTTAATTTTACCAAGGTCCAGAATGTTAAGGACCATGAAATTAGGAAACAGAAGAACTTTCTTTGAACCCAGTTTTCCTAAATCCAAAATCAGTTTATTTTACAGTCTGCCAGTAGAAAATCAGAACCAGTTATCACTTAGCTTCTTAAACAACTGGTTATCACTTAGCAGGTGGAGTTTAACTCTTTCTATCCTTCTCTGATTTTCTACAATAATCATGACTTTAGTTTTTTAAAATAAATTAAAGAATTTATTGATAGATAAATAAATAAATGACAACCATTCAGCAACACGTTTATCTGAAACCTCCGTTTTGCTAACATAGCCTAGAGAGAAAACCACATATGAAAATTAGTATGGTGGCATAGGCCTGTGGCCTGAGGAAAATTCAGACTCGAGAGACTCAGGTAGTGGGCCAGAAAAAACTTATAATAACAATAGAAAATAAAATTGCAGGCATGGGGAAGACTGTAAGAAAAATGGCATAAAAGAGTTAAACAGTAAAGTTCTGGTCTCTCACAGCCTGGGGCACTTCATACACCATGGGACAGATCAGAGAACCTGTGGCCCTTTCCAGGTAAGCTAAGGGCTCCTTCCCGGGAAATTGCTCCCAGCTGGGACACTTCTTCCTTTTCCTGCCTCCCCATCTCATACTAAACAACAACATCAGCAACACAAAGGTCAGGGCAGGCTATAAAACTCTACTTGCAGCTACAGATGCTGTGTTAGTGGAGAGCAAGTTTGCGGAGCTACAGCATGGAGAAGCCATTCTCAGAGTGATAAACAACTGCAGCTGGCACTTAACACGCAGAGTGCCGTGCACATGCACACATACACATGAATAAGCAATAGCATCACAGAATCCTAGGGTTGAAAAGGACTTCACGAATTTGCTTTCTAATTAGATTCTCTGTAATGCTCAGATCCCTGCCTGAGCATCTCCAGTGATGGGGAGCTCCCTCATGAAGGATCCCATTCCTAAAACAACTTGAACTCTTAGCAAGCCCTTGCCTTAAATTACATCCACTTAAATCTGCCTTTATCTTGCTATCCATTTGTCCTATCTCTTGCTGGTGCTGGCAGATTTGGTAGCAAGTATTTACATTCAAATACACCTTTCCTAAATTCTGCTTCACTGACAATAATAAGGAAGAACCCCTCCCCCACTCTTGGTGCTCATTCTCCGCCCCCCATTCCCCCCATATATTCCTAATATATTGTCCAGAGTGTGCACATACCACCATGATTGCTTTTCTGATGATGAAGTTGATGTTAGTGTTTTTCATTCTTTTTTCAAAAATTCGGAAAATGTCTCCTGAAGTGGAGAAAACAAGGTTCACAAGGCTCTAAGCAGGAGAAATCAAAGAATGTAAAATCTCCTCCTTTTCCAAAAGGAACTGCTAGAGAAAGAAAAAATCTGTTACTTAATGTTTGAAATTACCTGGAAAGTGGCCTGGTATTCCCCTCTCTGCTTTGAATCAGAGTTGCTTTTAAACAAGCCTGTTATAAATCGATCTGCTAGCATGCACATGTGTGTGTAAGCATCTGTGTGAAGATCCTGAGCCTAAGACTTCCCTCATCATATGGCAATCCATTGCTGGGTCTCAATTTCTATGATCACTTTCCCTGCTGTCAAACCTAATATATCCTGCTGAAATTTCAGGCCAGTTGCCCTACTCCAGACCTCAAATCAAAAGCTACTTGATACCTCCTCCCTCGTCTCCCCATTTCTTCTTCCTTTATAGATGTTTCAGTAACATCCTTGCCTATGGAGAGGGTTCTTTACCTTTTGGGGATTTATTTCTCAAACACTTTATAAATTTCATTCTCTTTCTCTAGAAAATATGGTTTAAGTTATAGGTTTGGAAAAATGAGACAATATCCATTAGCTTCTATCTAATGCTGAAAATAAAAAGGAATATCATAAAATTTATAAAGTGTTATTTCAATGTACCTTAGAATCTTTATTGATTCTGAACAACACCAGATTTCTTATGACTCATCTTCTTCATGTGTAGTCAGCCTGTTCTCGTGTTAAACCAATTTAAGATCAGTGTGTTATTGCTGATGAGCACATTAACTTGTTTGGGCATAAAGAAATAGACTGAAGAAAAAAATTCCCCAGAAATACTATAGTTCTTCTCTCTTTTCCTGGAGATCAGTTTGGTTCTAATTCAGGGTCAGAAATGAGGGTTTGTGTCCTCTCCAATCCCAGCAATCTGAGCAGAAAAAGTGTTTAGAGGCCTGAGGCACTTCTCAAAACAAAGTCTCAGCTCAGTCCCCTTTGGGAATTTCTGGACCCCAGTCCCACCCCACGCAGGCCTGCTCTGAGAGTATCCCTGTTTCATTCATTCATATACACTTTACAAATATTTCCTGAAAGACTGCCATGTGCCAAACACCATATTAGGTGCTGGTAATACAGAGGTGAACACAACTGATACAGTCCCTGTCCTCAAGTCAAGTGAGATAAGTAAATAGTAATTACAGAAGTGTGGTTAGAGTCATGATGGGGAAGCAGCGAGTGCCATGTGAAGAAGCAGCAGGTCCCTGAAGCAGTCCTGGATTAGGGGACAGTCAGGGATAACCTCTCTGAGGAAGTTATGTTTGAATCAAGGTCTGAAGAGCCTTAGATGTTAGAACAAGAGAGACCACATATAAAGAACTACAAAGAAGAGCTTGATGTTTTTAAAGAACTCAGTATTGCAGACTAAACTTTGTCAGGGTGGTGGGGCCAGGGAGATGTGGCGAGTGTATTGGGAGGTGACGGGGAGGGGGGGTGTTGGTGGCTCATGGCAAGAAATGAAGCTAAATAATAGCTGTGACCCCTATTAGGAAGTTTGGTTTCTGTAAACAGTGATTCTGTAAATCGTGGGTAGACATTGAAGGGCTTTAAGCAGATGGACAACTTGACCAGACATGCATCTTGTAAACATCCCCCGGATGCTGGGTGGAAGGAAAGCAAGACTAGAAGCAAGGAGGAGACGGTGGTAACCCAGCTGAGAGTGATGATGGTGGCCCATATCCTGCAATGGTTTTGGGGCCTGGTCTCTGAAGCAGTGGACAGACCAAAGTCCCCAGGAATAATTTTATCTCCTCTCTCTCATTCCCTGATTGACAAATCTCTGGGAGGTGAGTGGATTGGTATAGCTATATTTCACCTAGGGGAGACCCATAGGGTCACACATGTGTTGATAATCCATGACTAATTTTATTTAGAACTATAGTGCTCTAGCTTTATTTAGGACTCTTATATGTCACCTACTTATGTCACCTGTAACAGTTTTATGAATTCTGGAGAAGAGTTCACAATCTTTTGTGAGTTCTAAATAGAATTATATTTAGCAATTTGGAGATCATTGGTGATCTTGACAGAATGGTGGGGCAAAGCTGATTAGAATGAGTTTTAAAGAGACTGGGGGATTTTTCCTTTTGCTCATGAAGAATTAGCAGCTTCAGGAATTGCCCTTCAGCTATAAACAACTGTTCTAGTTTGCTAATGCTGCTGGAATGCAAAACACCAGAAATGGATTGGCTTTTATAAAGGGGGTTTATTTGGTTACACAGTTACAGTCTTGAGGCCATAAAGTGTCCAGGGTAATGCATTAACAATCGGGTACCTTCACTGGAGGATGGCCAATGGTGTCTGGAAAACCTCTGTTAGCTGGGAAGGTACGTGGCTGGCGTCTGCTCCAAGTTCTGGTTTCAAAATGGCTTTCTTCCAGGATGTTCCACTCTAGGCCACAGATCCTCTCCATAATGTCACTCTCAATTGCTCTTGGGGTGTTTGTCCTCTCTTAGCTTCTCCAGACCAAGGGTCTGCTTTCAGTGGCTCTCTTCAAACTGTCTCTCATCTGCAGTTATTCTCTCAGCTTCTGTGCATTCTTCAAAGTGTCCCTTTTGGCTTTAGCTCCTCTTCAAAATGTCACTCTCAGCTGCACTGCATTCCTTCTGTTTGTCAGCTCATTTATATGGTTCCAGTGATTTAATTTAGGCCCACCCTGAATGGCTGGGGTAACACCTCCATGGAAATTATCCAGTCAGAGTCATCACCCACAGTTGGGTGGGGCGCATCTCCATGGAAACACTCAAAGAATTACAATCTAATCAACACTGATACATCTGCCCACACAAGATTACATCAAAGATAATGGTGTTTGGGGGGACAAGATACATTCAAACCGACACAACAACCATAAACAACCATGAAACTGGAGAAAAGAGATGAAACAATGGTTTTCAGACATTGGACTATAGGCAGCAGAGGACTATGATAACTGAGAGGAAACAAATGAGATGAGCCTTAGGATTGCTTCGCTTATTGCTAAGAGCCAGATTTCAGGCCACAGTGCAGGAAGAGGGAAACCAAAGATCCTGAGAGTCCTGCTGAGTTGAGAATATTAAGATCAAAGTTTGGGGATACTAAGAGGGCTAGAATTTTATAATGCAGAGTACCAAAAAGAAGGGCATTGCCCAGAAAGGAAGCTCTAAAGATATGCAGAGAAATTCTCTTGAATCTTTGGTTGAGTACTAATCTGCAAATTCAAGAGAGACAACTCCCCAAAGCCAGGAAAGGAATAGCCAAAACAATTTCTGGAGATCACACAGTGCTGAGAGGAGTCCATTTTCCACCACCAAGAATGGAGGGTTCCCATAATGCAACAGTTAGTATCTTCGGAAGGGTCATGTCTTAGTGATGGGACTAAGTTAGTCCCAAAGTAAATGTTCAGGGCCCATGCTAACAGAGCTTAAAATCAAGCTTCAAAAAGATCAAACTGATCTATAAGTACCTGATTGCCTGTCAGAACAAATTCAACAAACTTCAAAGGAATACAAGAAAATCCAGTCACAAATAATACAAAATTCACAATTCCATATCAGTGAAAAATTACCAGGCCTTCAAAGTACCAGGGAATTATGACCCATACCAAAGTAAAATCAGCCACTAGAAATAGATTCAGAAATGACAGAACACATTGACAAAAACATTAAAACAAGTACTATAAATTTTATAAATACACTTAGGTGGGTCAAAAACATAAAAATTATGAAGAGAGAAATGAAAAATACAAAAAGACCCAAATAAAACTTCTAGAGATAAATATTACAATACCAGAAAGATAAATGAACTTGAAGACACTGCAATAGAAACTACATGAAACACATAGATAAAAAAAAAAAAGGAAGAAAAATGAACAAACCTTAGGAAATGTGGAACCAAACAAAAATGTCTAATATACACACAACTGAGAGTCCCAGAGGAGAGGACAATCATGTGAGAAAAGGGGGCATGAAATATAATTGAGGAAGTAATAACAAAAAATCCAAACTTGTTGAAAATTATAAGCCCATAGATCCAAAAACCTCAACAAATCACCAGCAGAATAAACATAAAGTAAGGCCATTTAAAGGCACATCATAATCAAATTGCTGAAATCCAGTGAAAAAGAAAAACAATATTTAAGGAAGTCAGGATCAAGACACATTACATAAAGAGAAATAAAGATAAAGAATGGTAGCAAACTTATCATCAGAAACCAGAAGACAAAAGAAGAACATCTTTAAAGTGCTGAGTGAAAAAAACCAAAATCTGTTAACTCAGAATTCTATAGCCAGTGAAAATATCTTTCAAAAATAATGGTGAGGATGTTTTGTGTGTTCTTTTTCACTTTAATTTTTATTCTTATTCTTTTTGTGTGTGTGGTAGTGAAAATGTTCAAAAATTGATTGTGGTGATGAATGCACAACTATATAATGGTACTGTGAACAATTGATTATGCACTGTGGATGATTGTATGGCTTGTGAATATATCTCAATAAAGTTGAATTAAAAAAAAACTACATCCACACAGAAAATCACCTCCACCCAAAATAAGGGTGAAATAAAAACTTTTTAAGACCAAACAATCCAAAATATGTATATATTTAATAATAGAGCTTCAAAATACATAAAGCAAAAACTGATAGAACTGAGAGGAGAAATAGACAAATCTACAATTATAGTTGGAGATTTCAACATTTGTTTCTCAGTAATTGAGAGACCAAGGGGGCAAAAAACTAGTAGGGATATAAAAGACTTGAACAACACTGTCCACCAAGTTGACCAATCGAATTTTTAGAACTCTCTACTCAACAACAACAAAATGCACATTCATTTCCAGTACATATGGAAAATTCACTGACAAAGACTATACACTGGGTCATAAAACAAGTCCCAATAAATTCAAAAGGATTGAAATCACATGAAGCATATTCTTTGACCACAGTGGAATTTAAAAAGAAATCAATAAGCAAAAGACTTCTGAAGAATCCCAAATATTTGGAAATTAACCACGTACTTCTAAATAATCCATATGTCAAAGAAGAAACCACAAGAGAAATTAGAAAATTGAACCAAACAAATAAGGAAGAAATAATAGCAATTCTACTCAAACTCTTTCAGAAAATAGAAAAGGAGGAGGGAACAGATCCCAATTCATTTTATGGGGGTGAAGTATTACCTAATATCAGAGGCAAAGTTATTTTTTTAAAAACCCTACAAACTCCCATGAATAGAGAAAAATATTTTAAATACGTTTTAGAAAACTGAATTCAGTGATATATATAGAAATTTGAACTGAAGGAAATGAAAACACAATACATCAAAATTTGTGGAATGCATCTAAAATAGTGCTTAGAAAAAAATGTTATGGCTTATATTAGAAAATGACAACACCTAAAGTCAATCATTTAAACTTCTACCTAAAATTAGGCAAAAAGAAAAAATTAAATCCAAAGTAAGCAAAGGGAAGGAAGTAATAAAGATAATACTATAAATCAATGAATATAAATTGAAAACAATACAGAAAATCAATGAAACAAAAGTTGGTTCTTTGAAAAGATCAATAAAATAAAAAAGAAACTCTAGCAGACTGATCAAAAGAAAAAGAGAGAAAGCAAAATTTGCTGATACGGGGAAAAAAGACAGAGCATAGCATAGATCCTAAGACATTAAAGTGATAAGGGAGTATTATGAACAATTTATGCCAACATATTCAACAACTTAGATGAACTGGACAAATTGCTTGAAAGACACAAACCATGAGAACTCACTCAAGCAGAAATAGATAATCTGAATACTTCAATATCAACTAAAGAAATTGAATTCATAGTTAAAAACCTTCCCATAAAGAAAATGTCAGGCTCCTATGTCTTCACTACTCAATTGAACCAAACAAATAAGGAAGAAATAAGAGCAATTCTACTCAAACTCTTTCAGAAAATAGAAAAGGAGGAGGGAACAGATCCCAATTCATTTTATGGGGGTGAAGTATTACCTAATATCAGAGGCAAAGTTATTTTTTTAAAAACCCTACAAACTCCCATGAATAGAGAAAAATATTTTAAATACGTTTTAGAAAACTGAATTCAGTGATATATATAGAAATTTGAACTGAAGGAAATGAAAACACAATACATCAAAATTTGTGGAATGCATCTAAAATAGTGCTTAGAAAAAAATGTTATGGCTTATATTAGAAAATGACAACACCTAAAGTCAATCATTTAAACTTCTACCTAAAATTAGGCAAAAAGAAAAAATTAAATCCAAAGTAAGCAAAGGGAAGGAAGTAATAAAGATAATACTATAAATCAATGAATATAAATTGAAAACAATACAGAAAATCAATGAAACAAAAGTTGGTTCTTTGAAAAGATCAATAAAATAAAAAAGAAACTCTAGCAGACTGATCAAAAGAAAAAGAGAGAAAGCAAAATTTGCTGATACGGGGAAAAAAGACAGAGCATAGCATAGATCCTAAGACATTAAAGTGATAAGGGAGTATTATGAACAATTTATGCCAACATATTCAACAACTTAGATGAACTGGACAAATTGCTTGAAAGACACAAACCATGAGAACTCACTCAAGCAGAAATAGATAATCTGAATACTTCAATATCAACTAAAGAAATTGAATTCATAGTTAAAAACCTTCCCATAAAGAAAATGTCAGGCTCCTATGTCTTCACTACTCAATTGAACCAAACAAATAAGGAAGAAATAAGAGCAATTCTACTCAAACTCTTTCAGATAATAGAAAAGGAGGAGGGAACAGATCCCAATTCATTTTATGGGGGTGAAGTATTACCTAATATCAGAAGCAAAGTCATTTTTTTAAAAACCCTACAAACTCTCATGAATAGAGAAAAATATTTTAAATAAGTTTTAGAAAACTGAATTCAGTGATACATAAAAAAGATAATTCATCACAATCATGTGGGGGTTTATCCCAGGACTGTCAAGTTGGTTTAACACTTGAAAATCAGTGTAATCCACCATGTTAATAGAACAAAAGTAAGAACCATATGAACATCTCAGTAGATGCAGAAAAATCATTTAAAAAATCATTTGAGAAAATTCAACACCTATTCACAGCAACCTGAGTGTAGAATGGAACTTCCTCAACCTGATAAAGAACATCTGCAAAAATCTTACAGCTAACATCATACTTAATGGTAAAGACTCAAAAAACTCACTGCTTTCCCCCCTACAATTCGGAGCAAGGCCAGTATTCTATTCCCAATCTTTCTACTCAACATTGTACCAGAGGCTTTTAACAGTACAATAAGGCAGGATACACAAGTTAAATGCATATAGAAGAAAAGAAAAAAATAATAAAACTGCCTTTATTCTCAAAAAGATGCTGGTCTACATAGAATACCCTAAGGTATCTACCAAATAAAACTAAGAGTACTAAAAAGTAAGCTCAGCAAGGCTGCAGGATACAAGATCAACATACAAAAATCAATTCCATTTTATGTACAAGTAATGAACAATTAGAAATTAATTTTTAAAAATACCATTTGCAATAACAGTGAAAATATGAAATACTTAGGGATAAGTTTAACAAAATATATCTATTCAATGAAAATTATAAACATTGCTGAGAGAAGTTAAGAATACCTAAAGAAATAAAAATATATACCATATTCATGGATTGGATTTTTAAGATTTCAGTTCTTCCCAAATTGATCTATAGATTCAAAATAATCCCAACCAAAATCCTAGCAGCTGTTTGTTTTTTTCTTAAAGATTTAGTCACACACCATACAATCATCCAAAGTATACCAACAATTGGTCATATCACCATCACACAGTTGTCCATTTATCACCCCAATCTATTTTTTGAACATTTTCCTTGTACTAGAAAAAGTGAAAAAAAGAATAAAAAAAAAAAAGAGTAAAAAAAGAACACACAAATCACCCCCTGCCCTATTTTTCCTTTAGCTTTTTGCCCCCATTTTTCCACTCATCCATCCATACACTGGATAAAGGGGAGTATGATCCACAAGGCTTTCACAATCACATTGTCACCCCTTGTAAGCCACATTGTTATACAATCGTCCTCAAGTCTCAAGGCAACTGAGTTGTAGTTTGACAGTTTCAGGCATTTACTACTAGCTATTCCAATTCATTAAAACCTAAAATGAGTTATCTATATTGTGCATAAGAGTGCCCACCAGAGTGACCTCCTGACTCCATTTGGAATCTCTCAGCCACTGAAACTTTATTTCATTTCATTTCATATCCCCATTTTGGTCAAGAAGATGTTCTCCATCCCACGATGCCAGGTCCAAATTCCTCCCCAGAGTCATATTCCGCATTGCCAGGGAGATTTACACCCCTGGGTGTCAGATCCCACGTGGGGGGAGGGCAGTTATTATACCTGCCAAGTTGACTTAGCTAGATACACAGGGCCACATCTGAGCAACAAAGAGGGATTCAGGGAGAGACTCTTAGGCACAATTACAAGCAGGCCTAGCCTTTCCTTTGCAGTAACAGGCTTCTTAAGGGCAAGTCCCGTGATGGGGGGTTCAGCACATCAAGCTGCCAGTCCTCAATGTTTGTGAGAACATCAGCAACCATCAGGTGAAGAAGCCCAACACCTCTACATTTTCCCCCAGCTCCTCAGGGGTGCGGTGCATATTTCTTTCATTTTTTTAAAATTAATTTTATCCAAAATTTAAAAAGACAGAAATAAAAAAAAAAATTTCAAACAAAACCAAAACAAAGGAATAAGAAAAAACAAATACCCTAAAATAACTACATTACTTCCAAGATGTTCCTATTCTACCCAAGAAAATATACAGATGAAGATACATTACTTCCAAGATGTTCCTATTCTACCCAAGAAAATATACAGACTATAACCCAGCAAAGGAATAAGGAATAAGAAAAACAGATAACCTACATTTCTGTGAACTTGTTCCTACCATGCCCACCAGAAATTAACAAACCTTAGTCATTCCTGAGCATTGCCAGAACGTTAAATTTACCCATGATAGCTTATCTGTTCTTATTAGGTTATCATTCCCCTTCGCTCAGCATTATGTCTTCAAGTTTCATCCACATTGTCATGTTTCATGAAATCATTCTTTCTTACTGCCACATGGTATCCCATCATGTGTATATACCATATTTTGTTTATCCACTCATCTAGCAGCTGTTTTTAAATACAGGAATTGGCAAGCTGATTCTAAAATATATCTGAAAATGCAAATGATCTAGAATAGATGAAACAATTTTGAAAAAGAAAAAGTTTTAGGGCTTATACTATCTGATTTCATAACTCACTGTAAAGCCGCAGTAATAAAAACTGTGTGGCATTGGTAAAAGTAAAACATATAGATCAATGGAACAGAAAAGAGGCCTGGTAATAGACCTATGTAAGTAATAAATTGATGTTTCAACAAAGGTGTTAAGGTAATACAAAAGGAAAGTATAGTCTTTTTCAATAATGATGTGGGAACTGGATAGCTAGATGGAGAAAAATGAACCACAACCCTTACATCCCAACAAAAATCAACTTTAAATGAATTGTAGACTTAAATGTAAGGGTTAAAAAATAAAGCTCCTAAAAGAAAAGCTTCTAGAAAAACAATTTCATGATCTTAGGTTAATAAAAAGTGAATGAAGACTTCTTAGAGCATACCATAGCTTAACTCAGTAAAAGAAATAATAAATTGGACTTCATAAAAAAACTTTAAGCTTTTGCTCTTCAGAAGACATTGTTAAAAAAATAAAAATATGAGTCATGGATTAAGAAAAAACATTTGCAAAACCCACATCAGATAGAATAGGGGATTCCTTTCTAGTATACGTAAAGAACTCATATAGCTCAATAAGAAGACAAACAATTTGTTTTGTTTTGTTTTTAAAGACAAAAGGTCAAATGATTTATAAAGATATTCACCAAAGAAGATTCATAGAGGCAAATAAGAATATAAAAAGAGGCTCAGCATCACTGGTCATTAGATGAATGCAATTTAAAGCATCATGAAACACCTGTACACACTCACTGTCATGACTAAAATTTAAAAAGACTGACAATGTCAGTATTGCTGGCTATGTGGAGCAACTAGCATTTTCATTAATTGCTATTGAGAATGCAAAATGGTACAGCCAACTTGAAAAACAGTCTGACAGTTTCTGACAGTTAAATATATACTTTGTATATGACCCAGCTATTGCATTTGTAAAGTATTTATTCAATAGCATATGTACACACAAAGACTTGTTTATGAATGTTCATAGCATCTTTATTCATAATAGGCAAAAAACTAATGCCCATAAACTGGAGATGTGATAAACAAACTGTGGTATATCAATACAGTGGAATAATACTCAGCAATTAAAAGAAGCAAACAACTGACATAAATGACTACATGAAAAAATTGCAAAAGCATTATGCTAAGTGAAAGAAGCCTGACAAAAAGGTATACTTTATTATACCATTTATATAAAATTATTGAAAAGGTAAAACTCTCCAGAATTTAGATTAGTGGTTAGCAGAGGTTGGAGGTGAGGAGAGCAAATTGATTAAACAGAGGCAAGTGAGAATTTTTTTGAGGTGATGGAAATGTTCTATATTTTAATTGTGGTGGCTGTTACATGACTGTATTCAGTTGTCAAAATATCAAGCTCTATGTTCAAATTGGCAAATTTTATTGCATGCAAATTCTGCCTCAATGCAGATTATAATGAGAGAATGGAAGGAGAAAAAAATGAAGACTATGAATATTAGACAACCATTTTTAAAGAGTTTTGCTAAAAGAGGACAATAGCTGGCAAGAGAAGGAGGGGCAAGAGAAAATACTTTTATTTTTAAGATGAGGAGGATAGCTGTATATTTGTATGCTGATGGGAATGATGCAGTAGAGTGGTAGGAATGATAGTGTAGAAGCAAGAACAAAATTGCTGAAGTTATGAACTTGGAGTAGATAGGAGTGGGGATGGGTCATCTTTGGTAACAGCGGGAAGACAGAATATTAGGGAACATTTGCTGATATGGTAGCAATATAGTGGTAGGAGTCTGTGGATGTTCTCTTCTGATTGTTTCAGTTTTCACCCTGAAGTAGGAACCTTAGTGTAAGAATGGGGGAGGAGGTATTGGAGAGTTGAGGAGGGTTAAAATGGTGTGAAACACTCAAGGAGGACAGTGGGAGAAAGAATGGCCTAGAGATACATAGCACAATTGCCTGGCAACATTAAAGACTCACTTGAAGTTCGTGGTCATAGATTTGAAGTGAGACCAGCCATACTGTGCTGAGTGCAGGTGCAGAGGAGTTGGAGAGTTTGATTTAACAAGAGTCGTAGTTTTTCCGAGAGTGCAATGAAGTGAGAAGGGGCATGGGGTTGAGGGTATGTTCAAGGGAGTTATTATAATGATTGTTCTTGGAATTTAAGTTGGGTAAGAGGGAAGTTAGGGCACCAAGGAATTGGAGGATGGTGAAAAAATGGGAGGACCAATGAATTGCAATTAAAAGCTTTAAAGATGTACATACCAATTCTGCCAGCAATCTCTATTTAAGAATTTGTCCTTAAGAAACAATGTTGCAGATGCATAACACCTATAAGAATGTTCATTTAAGTATTTCATATATTAGAAAAAATTATATTGTGTATAGTCTAATTTTATAAATATCCATTAATTGAAAAATTGGTTAATAAACTATAGTCCTAAATTAAAAACAGACTTTGCATGACTACATGTCTGTCTGCCAGGTAATATACCAGGTTTTGCTGTGAATTTATTGGGAAGCTGGACTGATGAACTTCTTTGTGGAAATTTTAAATTATTGTTGTTTGTCTTTGCATGGTTCTGATACCCATATTACAACATATGTGGACTCCCTAGAATTATAAATAATAAAGTAAATGAGAATGCAATTGAATCCTTACAGTGTGTGTGTGTGTGTGTGTGTGTGTGTGTGTGTGTTTAATGATCCTATAGATGAGTCATGGCAGAAAAGTCTCCACAGGAGTTAGCTTTAAATTAAGCAGTAAATACAGTGCCCTTCCTCATCCTTGATGATCACTGGTCATGGCCTATTCACATGCCTATGAAGTTGGTTGATGACTACTCTCCCAAATGTCACCAAGAGTCTGTGGGCATAAGTGCTGTGCAAAGTAATGGGAAAAGACACAGTTCCTACTCTTTGGAGACCATAGTATAAAGTATATGTATAAATCATATATATAATATATTGTATAAAATATCACATTGTGATATTTATTTTACTGGATGTTAAAAGGAATAGTTACAATTATAAGAATAAATAATATTTGGCCATAAATTAAACATTTAAGAAGCAAGCAAGTGTGGTAGATTGTATTTCAATTCAATTCAAAATATCCCTGCCCCTCCTGCCATGTTGAGATCCAGCTTGATCATGTGACCTTGCTTTAGCCAATTAAATAAGAGAAATAATATATGCCACTTCCAAGCAGCACTGTAACAGCCATCTTATGGTTCTGCCATGTTCTCTTTCCCCTCTGCCACAGAACTGAAAAGTCCTACATAAGGGATTGTTCCTCCTACTGGGGTCCCAAAATGAAAACAGTAAAGAGCAGGGCTGCATGCACATGCAACATAAACAAGAAACAAACCTTCATAGTTAAGACCAGATGTTGGGGTTGCTTGCTCCTGCAACACTTAATCTAAGCTGACTGCTACAATAAATTAAGCAAACTAAACATTGTGTTGGATATATGTAAAAGACTTAAGTGCACTCTGTAGAATGGACTAGGGGCTGCATTTATTGAGTGCCAACTATCAGATGCTATTCATGAATTTAATACTTACATTAACTATATGTGCTAGATGGTATTCTCTCTGTATAGATGAAGGGATTGAGGCTTAAAGTAATGTGACACAATCAGTGTAACAGCCAACATTCAATTTTTTTCTTTCCAAATCGAAGTTTGATGGATTCTCAAGCCCATGCACTTTCTACTCTATCCTACTGACTTCTAGGTGAGAGAGTTCTGAGTTTAGATGCAGCTTTAAACAGGGTAGATCTAGGGGAATTCATTACTTCTCTCCCAATTAGTTAGGGAAAGCTTTATAGACAAGGTAGGCGTTCTGAAACTGAAATGATTGGAAGAAGGAGAGTCTTGTGACTTAAAGAAAATGGCATTACTTAGCAAAACATACAGTATGAGAAAAAGTTCTGAAGCAAGTGTGTGATGTTTGGATGATGAAAGTACAGTGTATTTCCCTGAGGTGATCAGTGGGGTCCACGCTTCAGTGTGTAAAGAGACATGGGAAGCAAGGAGATCTCGGTAGAGCCCTTAGAAGCAGAAGATAAAGGAAAGTCTTAAACAAGAGACATGATTTTATGGGAAAGTATGGCCTAATTAAAGCAACTATAGGTAGCTATGTTCATAGGGTTAGGGATCAATTGAAATATTTAAAGGGTTAAGATGGATCCAATTTGAATTTTTTTTTTTTTGGTAGAAATTTTGGCCTTTGTCTTCCTTATAGGCAGTGATAACCTACTGTTACATCTGTGCAGAAGTTGCTTTCTTGCCCTTTTTTCAGGTCTGAGTGGGAAGATCAGAGAAATTATTTGTCCTCTTGTGGCCCCATGCCATCACTGGTGGCTAAGAAGTTAGAGTTCTCACCCTTCGCTGGAGCCTGAATCTCCACACACGGGTTTTTATGCTTAGATCAGTCGTTTAGCCTCTCTGTTGTCTTCAAATCAGTTGGCTGAGGCATCATATGGGTGACAAGGGTAGGAGACAGTTAATGTTACACAAACTGCCAGGGTGCCTTTTCAGAGGCACTAAACATTCTAAAATGTTAATCATTTCCCTATGTCCCAAGCCTCCACAGATGTGGCTCTGGATAGGGAGTTTTCAGAAGGATTTATCACCAGATAAAACTTCCCTGGAAATCGTACTGTCCTGTTTGAACTCATACAGCCTGCCAAGTAGGAAACAAACAGCTAACCTTTTCTGTCTAGGTCCTTTCGTCCTACTTCATAGTCTAGTTTTTATCTTGTTAATGGAAGCGATGGTTGTGGCCCCCAATGCATCACTCTTGGTAGAGAGGAGTACTATGAAGCTGAAGAGGATAGGAAACTGAAGAATCAAGGGGAACTGTTCTTTCCAAATCAATATGATTTCAATCAGTTCTCTATGGTTATAGTTTACAGTGGTACAAATGAGATTCTCCCCTGCACTTTTAGTATTTTATCTGAATCTCTTATGCATCACACCTGTATTCCATTAATGAGAAACCATATGTTATTATAAAAATAACCAAATTTAAGGGCATAGTTTATTTATACATTTCTGTATTTTCCAGATTATCTTATGAAGAAACTACATTAATTTCAGAACGAGAAAAACAAATACTAGTCTTACATGGGTGTGACAAGTGAAATTATAGAGATTTTCTTTCTCATTAAGAAGAAAGAAATCAACTTTTCCACAATCTGCTTCATACCCACCTATATGTGTATTATATGCATGTACAGTATTGCTAAATACTTAAACAATTTTATACTTAAAATTTAAAGATTAGTAAAACAGCTGTGAAATTAG
The DNA here is from genome assembly GCF_015220235.1 of Choloepus didactylus. NCBI lineage: Eukaryota > Metazoa > Chordata > Mammalia > Pilosa > Megalonychidae > Choloepus > Choloepus didactylus. The sequence goes on from NC_051310.1 coordinate 171,949,407, forward strand.
GTTGTTCAGTTGCTAGGCATGCTTGAAATATTTGAGTACGTTAGTATTTCTCTCAATCTGCAGACAGGTAAGTGAGGCAAGGAAGGATTCCTGTAGTGTTTCCTGGACAACAGAATTCTGGAAGCACAATTCTATTCTATTCAGTTCTGTTAGTCCTTCTGCTCCCCTGCACCCCCAAACTGGTAAAATGACTAGCCTTTTTCAAGAAAATGTTTCACTCACAATATCAGAAACAAGAAAATCATGCTCTGTCCTTACCTTTTAACTTGTGTTAAATATGAAATATTAACTAGTGAATTAGGAGCACAGTTGAACATTTGGCCAGACAGATGACTGAATCCATCAGTGTGATTAGGCAGTAAAAAATTTCTTTAGAAAAGTGGTTGTTTTTTTTATCTCACCATACCAGGTTTCTTTTATCTTTTCCTGGTGTTTTGTGTCTCCTGCTCTGCATTTCAATTTTGTCGTAAAAAAGCTTTTTTTTTGTCATTATACATTATGCTTCTCTGACTGTATAAAACCTGACATTTTATTATTTCAGGGTTGCCACTACTTGAGAATTTACGAAGAGGCAACTTAAACCTAAACAGATAGCTTCTTTAGGGTTGGAGGAAGACCTGCTTAATACAGCAAGACTGAAAGATTAGGGTATAACAGAAAGAACACATTTCAGGTGAGAGATTCAAGAGCCCTTTTAATGGATTGTTTGACACGTATGGCTCCAATTTAATTTGCAAATAGCTTCCACTCCTCTTCCTAGTGAATTCTGCCAGGTGTCTTATCCAGGTCCAAGAAATAAAGGGAGATAGGGAAAGAGAGAGACAGAGGAGGGGAGGGGAGGGGAGGGGAGGGGAGAGGAGAGAGCGAGCAGTTGGTATTAGGAAGAAAGAAAAGGGCAAGTCCAATTCAGAGCTTTTAGCTGGGAAAAAGCATTTGAAAACCTGTTGACTCATAAAGGACCACCCAGTCAGAATTCAAGAGGAAATTAAGCATGACCAAGGACCCCTCAGGTGTTCTTTCCATAACACCCTACTCACAGAAGCTACAGTGAAGCTACAGCAGCTTTTAAAATTACATGACTTCAGTAAAGACCTAGAGATTTTTATTGGTCCACAGGGCAGGGTATTGAAGAGAAAATGATCTTCTACTTCTATAATGTTATGGTGCTACTTTTCTGGACAAACAATAAAAACTCTCTACTGGACAAGGCTGGTGAAAATGAGAGCCCCTGTGCTTGAAAATTAGGGTTAGATGTAGACAGGAGCTGGATGGGAGGAGAATTTGTGACTGTTTAATAGCCTCATTGATTCTTGTTTCTCTCTAAAGTTAAACCACCATTCTATGCATCAGCATTGAAGGAACTATTGTTTGCTTCACTTCTTTGATGAGTTTATAGAATGAGTAGCATGAGTGGTGGGTACAAAGGAAAAAGAGGGATGCTATACACCTTTAACTATTAATGGAAAGGGAGTTGGAGGGGAGTGGGCAGGTGCAAAATTGGAATTCTGAAAACAATTATCACTTAGTAAAAATCCCCTCCCACATTATGGTTTGGAAAAACGATGAGTGACTTTGAAGGATACAATTTCTCATGCATATTTTGAATACCAAATGATGCAATCACAGCCACAGAAAGTGTCATGCCCTGGAGTAGGAGCAATACTTTCTCAGTATTCCAAAAGCTCCTTTGCTTATTGTTCATATTTGCAGATAATCTGCCTAGCCTGATTAACTGAAACACCCAGAATAGATAAACATGGTTAACAAGCTACTCAATCATGCCAAGCCCATGAGTATCCTGCCTGGGTTTTTCATTCATATGTCAAAAAATGTTTTAAAAGAGTGTGTGTGTGTGTGTGTGTGTGTGTGTGTGTGTGTGTGTGTCTTGAAGAGGAAAACTGTCAAGGAGGAAAGAGAATTATAAACATCTAAACACCACTGTTAGAAGAGAAGGTTTAGGTTAACCTGGGCTCAAATAACTTTCTTCTAACCCATCAGTAGTACATCATCTAGGATACTAAAGTGCTAAATTGGTCAGATAAGAGATGTGCTAAGATGTAATATCCTCTGAACAATGAGGAAAGAAAATTGAAGTGAAAATTGCAATCTCCACTTGCAAGAGACACAAGTAAGATGAAATGAAAATGTTTACAATGGAAGAACAGAGAGAAAATGTGAAGAGGCTGATATTTAATAATAAAGATAAAACTAGAGACCCAGGAAGGAAAAAGATGTCTGGAGAAAGGCCTAGGAAAGCCAAAGTCATAAAGCTCTGTGGGGATCTGTGCCTGGGGGTTGGGAAAAGCTTAGGGGAGCTTATCAGAGTCAGCAGCGATTTCCACAGAACCACGATCAGACAGTTGGTGTCGAGGCGGCAGCAGCAGATGTTTTTCTGGAAGAAGAATGGTGGAATGATAGTCACAGGAGAATATTGTGACCTGCAGACAAGAGCTGTGTTTCACAGACAGCTGGACCAGAATGCACACAAACAAATGTAGAGGAAACACAGAGGCTGTGTCCAAAAGCTGGAGGTTTGGTGGATGGGGAGGAGGGCAGGGAGACAGAGAGATGGAGCGAGAGAGAGGTTAAAGGACATGTCACTTGCAGATGCATCAGAGGGGACAGTAAGCAGGACCGCCGACTGGGAGAAATAAGACATAGATAAAGAATGGGAAATAAATTCCCACCAGCGGTTACAGATGTAAGTTCTAGAGCTAGACTGCCTGGTTTCAGATCTTGTCACTTACTATCTATGTTACCTTTGACATGTTACTCATAACCTCTTTGGCCCTCAGTTTCCTCAACTGTAAAATGGGGATAGTATCATCTCGGGCGGTTGTTGTGAGGACTGAATGCATTAACACAAGGAAAAGAATTCAGGACATTGCCTGGCATACAGGAGACATCAATAAATGTTAGCAACTACTCTCTTCTCCTTCCAGACTATACCTATGATAGTTTATGATGGTTGGAACACACACATATATACGTATATATGTATATTGTCACCACATCAAGACTGCAATTGTCCCCCTTAAGGGCACCATGTAGAGTGGCTAAATGTGGGTTAAGCTTAGGTAACATTCTTAAAGGTTTATACCTTCATTGGAAAAGTCCCTACTCGTACATATTTTTTTTTTTTTCATACAAAACAAATTGTACTTTCGATTGTTTACAGTACCATTACATAGTTGTACATTCATCACCTAAATCAATCCCTGACACCTTCATTAGCACACACACAAAAATAACAAGAATAATAATTAGAGTGAAAAAGAGCAATTGAAGTAAAAAAGAACACTGGGTACCTTTGTCTGTTTGTTTCCTTCCCCTACTTTTCTACACATCCATCCATAAACTAGACAAAGTGGTGTTTGGTCCTTATGGCTTTCCCAATCCCATTGTCACCCCTCATAAGCTACATTTTTATACAACTGTCTTCGAGATTCATGGGTTCTGGGTTGTAGTTTGATAGTTTCAGGTATCCACTACCAGCTACCCCAATTCTTTAGAACCTAAAAAGGGTTGTCTAAAGTGTGCATAAGAGTGCCCACCAGAGTGACCTCTCGGCTCCTTTTGGAATCTCTCTGCCACTGAAGCTTATTTCATTTCCTTTCACATCCCCCTTTTGGTCAAGAAGATGTTCTCCGTCCCACGGTGCCAGGTCTACATTCCTCCCTGGGAGTCATATTCCACGTTGCCAGGGAGATTCACTTCCCTGGGTGTCTGATCCCACGTAGGGGGGAGGGCAGTGATTTCACCTTTCAAGTTGGCTTAGCCAGAGAGCCCTACTCGTACATATTGAGCCTCCGTTTCTCAACTATAAAATGTGGGTGTTTGTATATATATAGAGAGAGGGTGCATACAGTTTCTGTGAGATCAACTGTGAAAGTGCCAGAATAATGCCTAAAACACAGTAAGTTTCAATAAGTTTCCTGAGTGTGAGTCTGCCTCATGATATTGGGTAACAGTTTTGAAATACTGTCATTTAGGGAGGGGGATCCTAACCATTCTTACAGCTTGGTGTAGAGAGGCCTTGGGTCCGACTTCTCTTGCCAGAACCTGGAAGAACTGATCTAACACAAAGGAAACTGGCATTTATGGTCTCCAGGTTATCACAGCTGTGAACAGAAAAAATGACAGCCTGAATCTCTAAAATGATTGGTGGTGGTTGGAAGTATATTTTGAACTCTCCCTTTTGGCCTTTTCTCTCTAAAGGAAGGACCTTTTTAGTCTAAAGGAAAAGGAGCAAAAAGGAAGTTGGTAATAGTTTATGCATTAGAGCTCCGGATGCTGATGTCATAGGAAACTGCTGCCCTCCTCCTGCACAGGACACACACTGGCTTGCTGGGTGGGCATCCTGCTGTGGCTCTTACCACCTCATGGGTTAGACCCCTGGTTCCCCATTTAGGGACAGAGGATGTGCTCTCCCATAGAGCCTCCTGGGAAGAGGATCTCTCCAGGGTCCAGATCCATTTGCCCTATAGGGCCAACAGGACAATTTGCACACCCCAGGACCCACTTTCCCTGGAGTTTTAGGAAAAGAAAAAGTAAAGAACTGAACAGGTGGGGATTTCTTTTGCACTTTTTCCTCAAGAGTATTGAGGATGTCTTAATCACCACTAAAAACAGACAATAAGCTAAGAGTCTTAACACTTCCCCTTCCTCCCTGTTCTTGGAGAAAACATCCCTTTTGAAGGAAAGGCATGGGGGAGCCAAGTACCCAGCCAGCAGACCACAGTGGCAAGTCCCAACCCTGGTCTTGTTCAGAAATCCTTTCCTCATTTTCTTTCCCATCTGCTCTGCCAGGGCTAACTGGGAAGCCCTCTGACAGGTCCCAGTATATGTCTTACAATGTCCACCAACAATCATTTATTAGGGGTTTTATGATACAAATTTGATAATCTCCTATCCACACTGGCACTTTCTAATTGAAGTTGTAAGCCCATAAAATTCAAGCCCTTTGTCTTCCTGAAGGCCACAAGGTTTAAAAAGATACCATTGTCCTGCCTAACACCCACTACATTGTCACCAAGGACTGATTAAACAGAGTCCTGAATCGAAACAGTGCGGATTTTGTCTAGGTCCTTTTCAAGCCTGACAATGCCCTTTTCAGTTCCCAAAACAAAAGGAGGTTTAAGGATCCAGATTCTTCTAAGATAACCGCATCCATATGGAAGACAAGGTGGCTGGCAGCTGAGACCCAAACACCCCACTCCCTTCCCCCCTAACCTCCTCTCTCTTCCCCACCCCCCAAAATCCCAGGTGATAATGCCGCCTTGGCCACCCTTCCTCCTCCTCTTCCTCGGACAAGAAAGCTAAGGCCCCAAACAGGCCCAACGCCTTCCCCTTACAGACCCCATCGGGCCCTCGGGCCCTTCCCAGCACCTGATGGCCCCAAACTGCTCTCGCTGCACGCATCTCCCTACAGTGGGCGCAGGGAAACGAGGCGGCCACCTCTTCTCCGAGAGAGTGGTCGGCTCCATAAGGGGCCACCGATGCTGGTCGGGATTCCGAGGCGAAGAGCAGTTCCAAACCCGAATGGTGGCGCACTGAATTCCCGAGCCCAGTGTGCGAAGTGAGCGCGGGTTAAATGAGGACGACCAGCAGATCCCTTCGCCGTCAGGCCACCAGCGCTCCCACAGACGCGCCCCCAGGCGGACCTCCCTCAGGGGGCAGCTGAATCTACCCAAGGCCTCCCTGAGGCAGTGCCCCGCACCCATCATTTCCAGGCACCTTATCCCCCGCCCTACCCTGCCAGGTGCCGCAACAGGAAGAGGCGGGAAACCACAGTTGCCAAGTGAGGTACTAGCGGACTCAACTGGGGGTTACAAGTTCTCCGGCTGCTCTCCGGGTCCCGATCCCTCAGCTCCCGCATCCCGGACACCGCGGACTTGCGGCCAGGTCTGGGCTGCTCCCGGTGCGGTGCGTTCAGCACCCATTCGGTCCCGCGAACAGTCGCATTATTCCCCACAGTTGCCCATGGGATTTACTTTTGGTGTTTGAAACGCCAACAGCTCTGGGGGCCCCGAGGGGACTTCCCGTCATTCCGGGACCAGAGCAGCTTCCCGCTGACCGGGACCCTAGGGTTGCTTTTACTTCCTCTCGCCTACCCGAACCCTTCTCCCCCTGCCCCTCTTCTCCCCGCCCAGTATCTTCCTAAAGTCATGCTGAGAATGCTATCTACCCTTTAGACCCAACCGGGGATGGATCCTAACTTAGCTGGAGAAGGAGCTGGCGGGCTCCTGGGACTCTGGTTCCCGGAGCACAACGTCCAACCCACCTGCCTGGCAGGCGCGCAGGGGACCCAAACCCACACATTTTATTCTCTCACCCGAAAGAGGAAAAATATTCTATTTGTTTTAAAATAAGTTGCTGCCCATACAAATCGCTATTTAAAAATACACAAGTAAGGTCAAGCAATGAAATCGAGTTCTGGGTTTGGCGGTTGAAAGAAGGGGAGAGGGTAGATCTTGCCGAAATTTCCTTGCGTACGCATCTGCAACTGCTGGAAAGGGTGGGCCAAGGGTCCCGGCGCCGGGGAGGTGGGGCCCACAGGAGGGCTCTCCACATATCCGGCTCGGCTACAGCTCCGCTCCAGCCCCAGAGCGCGCTCCAAGGTCCCGGGAAGCCCCAGATGCTGGCGCTCCGCGGCAGCCTCACCAGTTCCAGGAGACCAGGGCGGGGGGCGGTAAGTGCTGGTAAGCTGGGAAGAGGCTGAGCGCTGAGCCGGACCCGAAGGCCGCGTAGCCCCGCAGAGGGCAAGAGGCGGCGGTGGAAGGAGGGACGCCACATCCGTCCTGGGCCACGGCCGCATCGCCGCCGGCACCGCACGGCTGCCCGTCGCGCACCAGGACCGGTACCACCACGCGGCGCAGCAGGCTGGGCGCGGCGCGCAGCTCCGCGGCGGCGGAGAGGTCCGGAGACTCCACGGCCCCTGGCGCACTCGAGCGCTTCAGCTTGTAGCGATGGTTCTGGAACCAGATCTTGACCTGCGTGGGCGTGAGGCGCAGCAGGCGTGCCAGTTGCTCGCGCTCGGGTGCCGACAGGTAGCGCTGCTGCCGGAAGCGCCGCTCCAGCTCCAGCGTCTGCGCCTTGGAGAACAGCACCCGTCGCTTCTTCTTCTTCTCAGCGTCCAAGCCTGGTGACGCGGGCCGCGGGGACAGCCGCTGTGACGAGTCGGGGGCGCTCGTCTCCGGGCTGCTCTCGTCCGAGGCTAGAGAGAAGGCAAAGACCACACGGCCTGGTGAGGCGCCGCGTCTCGGCTCCTCTGCTGTCACTCTCGCGTGGGCGCCGGAGCAACCGAACCCAGGGCGTCCTCACCCGCGCGCGGCTCTCGAGTGGAGGCCATTTCCTTCCTGGTGTCCATATCTGGACGCCCACCTCTTCTAACCCTGGGACCTCATTCATATCACAACAGCCATCACAAGGCCTGAGATCGCGCCCCAAAGAAACCTGTCCCAAGGCCCTCTTAAAACGTCCCTACTTTTTTCCGCGCTGGCGGATGAATTTACCTCAAGTTGAGACACCAAAAGGGGACACCTCCTTTTGCACGACCCTGGAGTGCAGGGTGGACTGCACTACAGTTTGCCGCAGCTTGCAAACCCCTGAATCGAGCGGGACTGGGTTCACTAATGCAGAGACCCCAGATCGAGGTCTGGAGAACGCGGCCATGTTTTCAAGCCTCTAAGGGAGGTGTGTTAAATATTTAAATAGTCTGACCCCTAGAAGCCCCCAGGAGCAGAAATCTAAACTCCTGGCGCTAGCACGGGGCGCGACGATCTGTTCTCAGGCTTTTCCGACAGAGACATATGGGATAAGGACTTGGGCGGGACAGAAAACGGGCTGGGGATATCCAAACCTCGGGCTGAAATTTCGGCATCGTAGCCCACCATGGGCCGAGCTCTTGGTCCTGCTCCTCCCACCCACATCCCCTCCGCGGTCCTCGGCTCACTCACAGGGGTAGTGGCCGCGCTCCGACTCCAGCCAGATGGCGCAGGGGCCGGGGCGTCGGGAGACGCGCGGCTCTGGCTCCCGCCTCCGCAGGTGCTGCGCGTCCTGCTCGGGTAAATCCAGGAGGCTGCGCACCGTGAAGCTGAGGCGTCCGGAGGTGGCCATGGCCGAGGACGGGAAGGAGGCGGGAGCAGGGCCGGCTGGGAGCCCAGGGGCTGCGGAGGCTGCCGCTCCTACGGGTGTGCTTTGGAGGCGCTCGCCTGGAGCTGGCTGCTGGGATATTAGGGCGTTCACAGCGGAATCCCGGTTTATATATAAACGTTTCTCCCCTCCCAGCCCTCTTTGAAAGCCGCGGTCCGGGTCTCCGGGGTGTTAAGTACCTGAATGAGTTCTGGGCCAAAGCTCCAGCGAACCCGGAAGGTGCCATCTCCGCCCCGCCCCGTCTCCCGCCCCTCGGCGCCCCGTTACCTCCCAGAGGCGGCAGGAAGCAGCCCTCGGCATTAGCGATTCTGTCCGATTAACCCAAAGTGGGGACAGATAATGGGGATTGTTACCAAAGAATAACATCTTGGGTGGCGAGCGGTGACCACCACCCGCCAGTCCCAGCCCCCAGCTTCCTCCTCCTGGGCTGACTCGGGGCCCGGCCCCGCGGGAACTTCGGGCAGGGTGGGGGCGGCGTGGGTGGGTTTATGAGCACCCAAAAATTTATTCCCTGTTTACTTTATTCCTTGAGCTTGTTTGCTGGGGTGTTCAGTTCCCGCAATTACTCGTTAAGTGATTTACAAGACGGCGTTGAACCCCGGTGTGCTCCCTTTATCTGTCTAGTTGGTTGGGCCTCTCTAGGATTCAGGGACGAGAAGTTCCAGGCTGACGCAGAGGACCAGCGTTCCGAGGGTTTCAAGGAGGCTGGGAGCCTCTCCACAAGCCCAAACTCAACAAACTCAAGAGTTCCGGGAAAGGCTTGGCAGCATCCGCGGAGCACTAGCTCCGCTCCTGTCTTCACAGGCGGGCAAAAGGGTGGCAGAATCTGGTCCAGTTGCTCAGGTCTTAACTGCGGGTCTTGTTGGTCCAGTCCGGGTTGGACGCCGCCCGTGGTGCGGCTGGGGTCGGTGGCCGCGCTAGGCAGAGCTTTTAGAGCCTGACTGCTGCGGAGTTTCGCAGGGCGACCTTCGAGGATTCTGTGGCCTCCTTGGTGCCTCCAGACGCTCTGGCGCCATATGCGCCCCTCGGCCCCGCGGCCTGAATATCAGGCCTAGTGCCCAGGCTGAGGCCTCCATCTGGAGCAGGCCTCGAACTTGTGCTCCCTGGTGCCCGGCCTGGTCCGGAATAGGATCGACTGGGAGAATTAGGACGGGGCCCGCCTGGTAGAAAGCATGACTGCGGGCCGCTGATATCGACGGCCTGGGTTTTCTCCCGACAGTCTAGTCCCCGCAGCCCCACCACAAAAGATGAGCAGAAGGCGCAGCGAGCCGGCCCAGCGTGGACACATTTTGTTGGCCATTGGACTCAGTCTAGGGCGGGGCGAGCGCGCACTTAGAGGCCTCTCTTCCCGCACCCAGTGGTTTTGGAATTTGGTGGCTAAATAAATTTCTGCGAGGCGCGAGGCGCGAGGCTCCCGAGTCCTGGCTGAACACCGGTTCATTTCGGGTGCGGCGGCCGCGGCCCGGCGGGGCCTTGCACACCCTCCCCGGCACTCCCTGTCAAGCGTGCCCCGAACGCCGGGGGCTCTGCTGCGCGGCCCGCGGCGCGCTGGGTGGTCGGGCAGAGGCAAACCCAATACAGGCCAACTGCTAGGCCGCGGACAAAGGGGAAATGGAGCTCGACGCCCCGGACCTGTTGGAAGAATTTGTTCCAGTCAAGATTTTGCATTTGTTCAGTTGGAGAATAATGCGTGATTGACGCCTGCTCACAATGCGCTTTAGCTCGCCGGGATAAATCGGAGCTTGTCCGGTGTTGTCATGGTTTTCAATGGGATTCAATGGGATTGGGAGTACGATCAACTCTGCTGGCCGTCTCTATGCGGCCCCGGCAATAGATTTATTAGTTATGTCTTTTTAAATAAGATTGAATTGAAATGACTTGGCTGTCCTCCCTGCAGCCATGGCTGGGGAGGGAGCCGAGAGTAGGGAGGGGACGGCGGCTGCTTCCGAAGCCCGAAATCCGGCTCCCACCACGTCCCAGTACCCAAGCTCCGGCGGGACCTTATGGACTTATTTGGCAAAAGCCCAATATCTGGCCGCCTCTGCCAGCTCATCTCCCGAGCGAGAGGCGGAGAGAAGGCACCGACAAAGACAGTTGTAATGGAGCCTTAGGACAGACTCCAAAATTTGGGTCTGAACAGCGAGGCCCCGTCAGGTAGAAGGAGCTCTGGCCTGGGAGTCGGAGATGTGGATTCACGTGCTGATCTGCCCCTAACTAGTTGTAATCACCTCACCATTCAGGTTCCCATCTGAAATGAAATGAATAGATTTGGTAATTTCTAAGGACCCTACCACTTTTATGATTCCATACCTCTGGAATTTTTAAAAAACCGTCTTTATTATAACATGTACACGCGGACTTTGAACCACCTCCTCTCTCGAGTTTTTGCACCCTTACCGCAGGACTCTGACTCCGAATTCTCCAGTATGTTCTCAGAGAAGATGTGTCATCTCTTAAGTTTCCCAAGGACCCTTCACAGAAGTGGGGTGGGGTGGATAATTTTGGACCGAGAACCATGTCAGGAGAAGAAGCAAAAGAAGAGTCTTTTCTCGAGTGACTGACCTCTCTTAGCCTTTTAATCTATTTAACATCCTAAACCCACACTGATGTGTAGAAATAAGGAACTGGTGCTCTTCAATTCTTAAGAGCTCTTCAGCACCAAATATTTGCTTTTATTCTTAGTGCTTGGCTCCCAAAGCAGAGATACATTCCCCCATCTAGCAGTTGTGCTCAGGGGAGGATCTGACCCTTGGATTAATTCCAAATATTACTTCTAGCCTGATGTTCCCTGCATTTTGCATACCCTTGCTCTAGAAAGCCCTGCACTTCCCTGTTCCATTCAGAACAGAGCCCCCTCTTTTCTGTCCTCCCTAGGTGTCTCTGCGCTAGCCCACCCTTCCTTTTAGCTCTGCTCTGGGCCCTTATCTGAATTAAGAGAACTAGAGCCTGGGCACTCCAGTTCCATTTAAACTGTGCCTTCTAAAGAAATGGGGGAGAGGATGTGGAGAACCAGAATTATTATTGTCTCTTCACATCAGATAAACTCCAAGACATGGGAGGAGAACATTATTTTGCTATTGGATCAATAGAAAAATGTGGTCAAGATATTTATATTTTATACATATTGGATACACACACACACACACACACACACACACATTTAATTGCCTTCAATTCATAAGAGATTCTTAGAATCCCAAGTAAACACCTGACTACATGGTTTTTGGTGTTCCCTACACTGGAACTTATTTTGCAACTTGACATAGTCTGTGAATATTATTTAATTATATAAATATTTGTTTCCCTGTAATTGGAAGTAGTGCATCTCCATTCCAGTAAGTTTTTAATCTTTAGGCATCTGTGATATTTAATCATCCTTTCAAAAATATTATTCAGTGATGATCATCACTGCTCCATGCTTAAGAATTTAAGACTAGCGAATTTTGAAATAAAACTAAAGTATCTTGATTTTTGAAAAATGATTGCATTCTGTATCTTGCATTCTGTTTTTAAATCCTTCCATTTTGTTAAGTGTTTCACGAAATCCTGCGAATCTATACAGTATTGAAGAGAGGCAACATTGCAAATTCCCCTTGATAGATGGAGGGCCCTCAACTGCTGGGACATTTTTCCTTGCCTCATAGCAACTGCTCTCTCTCTCTATCAGTATTCTGGTTAAAATAGTGAAAGGAAAATAAAAATGGGCTTTTGACACTTCCAAGAAGAAGTGGATGATCTTGATTGGCCTTAGAATGGGAAGAAAAGGCAGCATTTAAAATCAGACCTCTTTGCCTTTCCTTCTAAAAACTAGTTACCATGAATAAGTAAACATTTCCCTTTTAATGGCTAATAATCAATTGCTTGGCGGTGGTCCAGGGCTGGCTGTGATTCTTTCTTAGTTGTATTGATGATATATACACACAGGACAAGGAACAGCAATTACTTTCAGGCTGGGGATTTAGTACATCTTTAAAGTGAGCTCCAGATTTTATTGTTTTATGCAAAATGACAAGATTTGAAAGATCCCACCTTAAGTCCCTTAAAATATTGACTTTTGATAGATGAATAAATAGATAGATAGATGGCAAGTGTGGAAAAATGTTAAAATTGGTGGATCTGGGTATCTGGGAGCGGTTATGTTGGAGTTCTCTGTATGAGCTTTGTAATATGTTTGCAACTTTCTGTAAGTTTGAAGTTACTTCAAAATAAAAAGTAAAAAAAGCGACTTTGCATTGACTTTTTTTTGTTCTTGATCTCCTGGGTAAAGTTTTTCTTTCCTAATCTGCGTATCTAGTTATTTAGGTGTATACTTGATAAAATTTATAGGTGGTAAAATGGTTCAATGAACCGATAAATAAATATATTTAATTAAACGTCTATAGCCTCTATTTCCTAAAGAGCCAGCAAAGAACTTTTTTTTTATTTTTTAATGAGTTTATTGAGTATTTCTAATCTTTCCCATGCCTTCCAAAGGTATCATAAAGTAGCTGCGATGTCATGGAAGTTGTCAAAAAAATAAATAAATAACAAGTTATGTGAGAGGGCTTTCATATTTCTTTATCCAAAGCTGAACTTATTTTTATCCAATTTTTTTTAAAGGAACTGGATTTGTACTCTTTTGCTTGACTGTTGTAGATATAATTTATATAACACAAGGATCCTTACCAATGTTTACACAACAAAAGTCCAGACTCTATGTTACACTTAATGTCACATACCAACAATGACAGGGTAGATCGACCCTAGGAACCTATTTTATGAAGCCTGTCCCAATACCTCACACAGGACTGCCCAAAGTGCCTGACTATCGCCATCAGCACTTCAGTTCAAGCCAGTTATTTTTTTCTTGATTTCTCCAACCATTGTAACAGCCCCCCTTCCCCCACCATTTAATACCTTTACGTTGTTCTGAGACAACTTTGGTAACTTTTAAAGGATTTAATTATTATAGTGATTTTATTGTCTTGTTGGGCAACAATTTAAACTAAACACTAAACCAGTTCCTAATCTGGGGAAGTGTTTGTTAATTTTGGTAAAGATAAGAACTGCAGACTGTCACAGAGGGCTAAAGGATCAAATAGTCCATCTCCTTATTAATGGTGATTAATAGTAGTAATATCAGGTCATCTTATGTTTGTATGCAGTTGGGAAGTTTATAATGTGCACTCACACTTGTTACCTCATCTTGGGTCAGGAGAGATCTTCTAGAAGAAGCAAAGCTTAAGGAAAGATTTGAAGGCAGATAGACTGTAATATCCCTAGTATTACCATTGTATGAGCGCAAGAATTGAAGAAATTGCAAGGAGGATGAATAGGACCTAAATGGGAGAAAGAGAGTTTATTGTAATGGAGGATATTAGGAAAGAATAATAAAATGGCCAAAGAGCGAGCAAGCATGTGCTAGCTTAGAGATACAGATTAAATTTGATTTCATCAACTTGCAGAGAAAGGAGCATGACTGGGAAAGTTCCAGTCAAGAATGTTTTTATATTTTTTCCCCAAATCTTTATTTTTCCCAAAACTAATGACAACAGATAAACTTTAGCTTTTAAAGTACCTCAAGTTTTTCTGGATTCTATTCAGTTTATATTTAAAATTTCCTTTGGAAAAATCTTTCCCCCTTTTCCAAGGGGAGGTAAAAGTGCACAACAGATGCATGCAATGACAACCTGCAGGAATTCCTACAAAAAAGTAAAAGAGCTATATATGTTTACTGCAACCTCTAGAAATCCCTTACCCAGCAAAGGTGGCTTGCTTTGTATTCTTGATTAAATGGGTGTTTGCACTGAAGTCACATACCACACAAAGAAAACAAAACAAAATAAAAATGTCTTTCGTGTTCTGTTTTTCAATCATTTGTGTGAAGGAGGTTCTTGGCCTTTATTGCTGTCGGTGAAAAGTTCTTCATTGGAAGGAGACATTCCACTCACCCTGCTTCTTGTGCACAGGCAGCTTACCATGGAAACTACCTCTGCAGCCATCAGACAAATACACAAATGACAAAGCTCAGTGCTGGGCATTTTAGGTTTAGCTTTATCTCAACCATAGGGTATGAAGAAGGTGTTCAGAATTTCTCAAGAAATTTATTGTTCTTTGTCTTGCTCTGAATCTTAAAACCCATAAATTGGAATTATTCAAATTAGGAAACAACTAAGAAATGAAGTTCTCTCTGATACTAAAATATATGTGCTACCTATTTAGCACAAATTATGTACCATAAACCAGTTCTTCGTATAGATTTTTTAAAATAATAGCTTCAGAATCCCCAAGATGAGAAATTCATATGCTTCTGTTTTTTTCTTAAATTAGGCATAATATCTAATTAAATGGAAAAAAAGAAGCCCCAAAATCTCTCCTACTGGATATGTTTCTTTTGTTTAATAAACTCCATCCTAAATGTTGTGGTGTATCCTTAAAATCTAGCATTTATAAATATATGAACCTGAGGAAAGTTGAATGTCACAAAACTTTTTTTTGTTTTGTTTAGTTTTTTTTTTTTTTATTCCATCTACTTGTCAAGCTCTCATTTAATTTACAACCAACGCCGAGTTACTCCCCCATGGTTTCCAGCAACTCTGTCTTCATAGCTTTCATCTGTCCATGGCCTACATGAACCAAAGACAAAATCTGTCCATGCGTCTGACACAGCTGCCCATGAGCTGTGTGTTTCCATTGCTCACTTTTATTACCAGCTCTTTACATCCACTCAGTTTACAAAAACTCGACTGATGCATTTCTGGATGGCTATGCCATCAGGACATGCATGCTTTTTTGAATACATAATAGGAATCCAGTTCTTCTCGTAGACACTGGAAGTAAGTGCATATTTGGGTGGTTTGTGGTATGAGAAAGAAATGGAGCCACACATTTGATTTTAGTTGTTTCCTTGGCTTTGACTACTTAAAACAAAAGGAAAAAAACTTCTTTTTTTTTCCTTAAGCAAAAGGATTGGGCTGTAAAACAAATTTAGTGGGGAAAGTCAAAGACATAATATAAGAGCCTAAAGTTAGACATTCCATTTCTTACTTATTATTAAAATGATCTTGTAATGATGAACTTTGTGAAAGCTCAGGTGTCGGAATGCATGGGGTGAATTTAGCCTTCTGGTTCTTTCTATAATAAAAATAAAATCCACTCAGATTCCATGAATTATCATTTTCATCATTTCTCTAATAGAACCATTAAGCAAAACATATGAGCATCTTTTTTCACGATTCACACTCTTTTTCTGTTACTGAGAATTTTTATCATTCAAATCCTAGTGAAGACAGAGTAGGATCTTGATTCTCCTATCAGCTGATTGGTCACAAAAGCATCTCCAAGGGGCAGCACAGAGGGCAACTTCAAGGGTCTAACTGAATCCCAGGTCCTTTGCAGTGAATGGAGGTGGATGTGACTGAGTGACGCGGGAGATAGGGAGAGAGGGAGGTGGGGAGGACAGAGAGAGTGAGTGCTACCTCGGCTTAGTGATCTCCCAACTCCCTTTACCAACAGGTTGGTAAAGAGAAAGCAAGTGCCAGGGAGTCCTTTTCATCACCTCTGGAGCAGCACACTGGGAAGGGTAGAAGAGAAAGGGTTGGTGTTTTTTTCAGATGCCAATTAAGGGACCCTAAGGGCTGCAGCATTAAAAAAAATTCATACAGGGAATTGAGGCCGATATCTAAGAATTTGTTGATTGTAGTCTGTTTTTAGCAGTGTCTCAGTGACTAGCAGAGTGTGATTTCATCTGTTCTAAGTTACGTTTGTTTCCAAACAGTGTAACCTCTCACAATGCTAATTTGGTGGCAGGGAAACGCTTTGCAAGTTGCATCTGTAAAAAAAGTTAACAGTGAACATAGATTGAAGAACAGTTAAAAGGCAGTGAGAACAAATGTGTCTTAAATCGAGGCAGAAACAAAGGGAGGGTGGGGGTTACTTCCCCTAATGTCAATAGGCAGAAAAGCCGCACGTGCATAATGGCCACGGGAGCGACCACCCAAGGTGATCCGCATCAATTCTAGAGACAGACAGAGACCTGGAGCCTGGGGCTAGGCCAGCCACCCAGATCCCTGCTCAGAGGGAGCTGAAGTGGCTGGGGAATTGTCTTATTCCATTCCATGCCATGCCTGTATCCACAATCAATTTTCTTCCTCCAAATACAACTAAAGTGGCAGGAGGTCTGCCTCTGGCTTCTGTGGCAACAAACACACTCCTGGTGGATCCAGAAGACTGTTACTGAGAGTGACTGAGCACTAAAGTCAGTTGGATCACAAAAATCTACACAGCTGCCGTCCATCTCTCCCACAAGGTTGCCCACCCCGCAGTAGCAAGCAAGTCCATCAGGAGGCAAATATATTGTTAGCAATTCATTAGTGCCAAGAACTGAGCTAGTACTGAGCTGGCTCAGTCCAGAGTAAAGAGTTGTCCAGAATTAGCAGCCTGATTTTCCTTTCCAACATGCATCAGATTTTGGGATCAGACAGACAGAACTAGATCTGGACTTGAAGTCTGGCTCTACCAAGAAGACATGAATGACCCAGGCCAAGTTTTGTAATTTCTTCAAGCCATAGTTTCCTCTTCTGTAAAATGGAAATGATAATACTTATTTCAAAGGGGGTGCTGTGTAAAGAGTCAGGCAGGGTGTCTGCTCACAGTTAGTGGATACCCAGTAAATTGTAATAATGTATTTGGGGGAGGGGAGCTACACATGGAGAAGCCAAGTTTTACCCCCATATAGCAATGGGTATAGCTGTCCTATGATACGTTTTGGATCATCAGTCACACAGCTGAAGAGAACTTTATCTAGTTCAACCCTTCCACAGAAGAAGAAATGGAGCTCAGAGGTTGGCGACTTGCCCAGCATCTCACAGAACTCACCCTGGAGTCCCACTCTTCCTAACCTAGGGTTCTTTCTACTTCAGCACACCCTGCATTACTAGTCCCTGAAGTAGATTTTCTTCTCCTAACAGAGTTAGGAAAAAGCTGCCTGTGGAAGAGATTTCCTTAAACTCAGTGGCATTACCCAGACTCTCCTGTTTCAGATTTTTGGCCTCCGGCCTACTTGCGGTCACTGCTCTCAGAACTCCGCTTGTGGTAAAAAGGCTCTCATTACATTTAACGGAAGAATAGAGGCCTGGCCTCTGAAGCCCTAACATTTTCATTCCTGGGTGCCTCTGTAGCTGTTTCAGTTTTGCTGTGTTTTTTCCAGTCGGAATGCTTCAGGCTTCATTTTTCCTGTGCAAATCACTGAAGCAGCATTTGAGACCTCTTCAGCCAGAGTGTCTTATAGTAAAAATTCTCCCTCTTTAACACTTTATGAAACATCATGAAAGAGCAGAATCAGATGCATTGGAAAGAAATGCATTTGCTTGAAGAGGACTGGAAACAAGGCAAATGTTGACTGAGAACCCACAACTGATAAGTCATTGTTTTTGCCATTCTTTCATGGCTGCTTTAGGAAAACAAAGGGAAATGCATTCAAAAAATTTTTAAAAAAAGATAGAATTCTTCATCAAGTAGTAAAAAATGGAGAAGAGAGAATGGTATTTCATAAATAGGCTGATCCTACCTCAGGCCCTTGGATTTCCCTGGAGGGTTGGGTGTGAATGTGACAGAAGAGGGATCTACATTTGATTTCCTGCAGCAGCTGGAGAGAAGTGACGATGTTCCCAGAGTCCCCAATACCTAGGCCAAATCTCCTAAGGCCACACATCCTAACTCTGTTACTTTTTTTTTCTAAGCTCCTTTAGCCTTACAATCAACACCATCTGGTTTTCCTCCTAATTGTTCCCTAAGTATTTCAAATGTGCTAATTTCATTTTCCTAATTAGATTGTAAGCTTATCCAGGATAGGCACCATGCTCTGTGTTTCTTCTGTGTTCTCCAAAAGAAATACTTGTTGATTTTTTTTTTTTAATTACACAAGAATGTATTGCTAAACATAAGACAAATGGACTTCTAGGAGTAAAAACATTCCACCAAAAGGAACATATTTCCTTTTTCCACAGTATAACTAATTAGATAAAAATACAAGTCCGGATTAATTTCCCACCCAAAGTGGTGTAAAATAATTTCCTGTTTGAAGTATTGTGCAATGCCAAGGCAAGGGGTAAGTTGAGAGAGGTCACCCCTTATTTGAAAGATCTGGTAATCCTCTGATCTCAGAGAAAGTTAAAAGGGATTTTTCTATTTGTGCTCAAAAGTTCTATACCCTTGGTCTGTATAAGACACAATAGATGGTAACAGCTAATTCAGAACAGTTACAGTCTAGTGTATAAATATGTAAACATGGGTAAGTATGTATTTAGACAATTTAAAAGTGTGTCTCATTTACCCAATTATAAACAGCTGTCTGAGAGCAATTATGATTTATCATGTAAATGCTTATTTGCATAATTCAAAATATGAATATTATCTGCTTGATAAAGACTGTAAATAAAAGGCAACCTGAACTTTCTCATGCTTAGAGTTTTGTGCTAAGTTTTTACCTTACAGGAAAAAAAAGCATTTTGTTCAAAATGGTACTTGATTTGGGTAATTCTACCAGGTTCAGATATTAACTAATTTAATGAGAAAAGAGCAAGTTTTAAAGTAAAGGTAGCTGCATGAGAAGTAGTGAACAAGGTTACATTACTCTGATACTTTCACTCTTGAAAATTTTCTATGTAGGGATGATGAATTACTTCACAGATAACTTCACTGAAAGTAGATATTTAATGGTGAATTCTTTTAGGGTATTCAGCATATTATTTTCTGTACCACAGTTTGACGTACATATAATTTTTAAATAACATACCATTGTCTTCAAAAGTGTAGGATTACTAAATGAGTATGTTCTACTTTTGTGATAACAAGTAATAAAAGTGGACATCAAAACTTCCAGTCTGCTATTGCCCAATGAGAAGTAATTTGCAAAGTGATGTCCTTGAGTGAAAAAGGAATTATCTCAATTACTTTTTCCTCAAAAGTGTTTTGTATTTTATGTGGGTTTAACATTACAGACTAAATATTATATTATTTTAAAACTTTAGAATTTATTTGGCATGTATGCTATATCATATACTATAAAATTTATTCAAGAAATAGTCAACTTCCATTATGCAAAAAACAATGCGATGGGAATGCATTTTTAACCCATCTATCCAGTGAACCAGAATACCTCATTCTTCTACTATTTTCTACAAGCAAAAGTTTATGATCCTTCCTTGATATGAATGCTTCTCTTCAAGGACTTCATTGCTGTTATTGTGCCACTAATTGTGAAGGAGTCTCTCCAGATGGATTAAATCGCTCTCTGCAGCTCTTCATTGAGTTGAGGGGCCAATCACTGCCTCCTTTAAGCAATTCTTTCCACGCTTCTGTAAAAGGAGTTACTCTATACCAAGTGCAGTGCTTCACGTTTTATAAAAGATTCAAATCTCATAACTCTGGGAATTATGTTTTATGATATTATCATTTTACAGATGAAAATACTGACACTCTGTTAGGTCCGAAACTAAACATTCATTAAGTGGCAAAACCGCAGCGTGCCTGATGGCATGCTGCCACTTCTGTGGCTGTCTCAGATTCCCAGGCCTCCTCAGGAATGCCTCTTGTGCTGCTTCAGCTCTGCTGGTTTTGCCACGTTGCTGCACATCTACTAAGTGACTTATGGTTCTTAGGAGGATGCATCACCCAAATGACATGGTTAAGAACCCAGAAACATGCATTGATTAGGAGGGATAGAATGGATCATCTCTTAAAAGATCCCTTTTTGATGGGCCTCCCGGGAAAATCAAAGCAGAAGTCAGGGCACCACAGTGGTTCTGATGTGAGACGATCCCTAGAGTCTGAGCACAGGCACAGAAGGTGATTATAGACTTCTGTGAGCAAAACCAAAATGTAGAAAAAGGTTATTGGAACTGAGCTGAAGTGGCAGGTAAGGGGCCTGTCCCACACCAGGGGATGTCTAACGAAACTCATCAGGCAGAAAAGAACTACTGGCAATCTCATGCCCACATTTATAACTATCATGACCCAAAAGTCTTACATCCTCTCTCAGCTCATTTGGGCAATGTTTTGCTTCTCTACCTTTATCGTGTCACTTCTTTGCTTTTACCTAGACTTCCCTAAGCAGTTGAGCAGTTGTCACTGCCATATCCCATTACTTCTCTTTTCAGGTATGCATTCTGTTGGCCCACCTAGCTAGCAAGCTTACCAAGGAGAGTCTTCCCCTCTTGCTATCATTGTGTTACCAACAGCGCCCATGGAGCTCTAATAAGCTGATAAGTACAAATGAATAGGAAATTCAGTCATTGACAAGCTAGGTGAGTGTTAACGTTTCCAAGTTACAGATTTTGCTTCTCAAAGAAAAGGCACATTTTGCTTATACACAGCATTTTTTTAACTCAATAAAAGATCCTAAGCCTTTATAATTTATTTAGGACTCAGATGCCACAAAATACCAAATGACTAGTTCAGGGCCAATTCCAGTAACGGAGAAAGATGCAGAGTTAGTTTGTAAGGTTGAGACTCGCACTTCTTTGTCAGAGCTCCTCTTTTTAGTTCTAGCTATTGAAAATCAGAACCATGGGGAAGTCGGGCTTCTGTGATTCCAAAATCACACATTCTAAAAGTCAGGTGGAAAATGAGTTCACTTCAATGCTTTCTTTTCTATTTGTACTTTCCCTTTCCAATCAGGAAAAAAGATCAATTAGCATTTTATGGTACCTATTAGTGAGGGATCAGTCAGGTCTTAAAAGAAGCCGCACCAGCTAGAATAATTTCCACACTGGCAAAAGCAATGACTTTCCCTTGGCTCCTAAACTGCTCCCAAGTTACACAGCATAAAGGAATCCAGCTTGAAGCACCATCCCGACTCAGTACTGCCTAAAGGTTATAACTCTTATCAGAGAACCAGGTAGGGCAGTTCCGGCCCCTCTATTGTAAACTGCTCTCTTGTCATCTGTCGGTTCTGGGGTCACAGAAAGGGCCTGCTTGATAGGACCTGCCTCCTGTCACCTACAGCCTTGCTTCAGCTGCATTTGCCACTTGCCCTAATATTTTTTCAATTATTTCTTTTCTAGTACTCATACCAAGCCTATGGGATAGGTTCATTTTGCTTTCTCATGTATAGATTAGTTTCAGGGCAGGATTGTAAATCAATTTTTTTTTTTAATCATCATTTTATTGAGATATATTCACATACCACGCAGTCATACAAAACAAATTGTACTTTCGATTGTTTACAGTACCGTTACATAGTTGTACATTCATCACCTAAATCAATCCCTGACACCTTCATTAGCACACACACAAAAATAACAAGAATAATAATTAGAGTGAAAAAGAGCAATTGAAGTAAAAAAGAACACTAGGTACCTTTGTCTGTTTGTTTGCTTCCCCTACTTTTCTACACATCCATCCATAAACTAGACAAAGTGGAGTTTGGTCCTTATGGCATTCCCAATCCCACTGTCACCCCTCATAAGCTACATTTTTATACAACTGTCTTCGAGATTCATGGGTTCTGGGTTGTAGTTTAATAGTTTCAGGTATCCACCACCAGCTACCCCAATTCTTTAGAACCTAAAAAAGGTTGTCTAAAGTGTGCGTAAGAGTGCCCACCAGAGTGATCTCTCGGCTCATTTTGGAATCTCTCTGCCACTGAAGCTTATTTCATTTCCTTTCACATCCCCCTTTTGGTCAAGAAGATGTTCTCCATCCCACGATGCCGGGTCTACATTCCTCCCCGGGAGTCATATTCCACGTTGCCAGCGAGATTCACTTCCCTGGGTGTCTGATCCCACGTAGGGGGGAGGGCAGTGATTTCACCTTTCAAGTTGGCTTAGCCAGAGAGAGAGGGCCACATCTGAGCAACAAAGAGGCATTCAGGAGGAGACTCTTAGGCACAAATACAGGGAGGCCTAGCCTCTCCTTTGCAGCAACCGTCTTCCCAAGGGTAAAACTTATGGTAGAGTGCTCAACCCATCAAACCACCAGTCCCCTATGTCTGTGGTCATGTTAGCAACCATGGAGGTGGGGTAGGCGAATACCCCTGCATTCTCCACAGGCTCCTCAAGGGGGCACTACATCTTTTTTTTTTTTTTCCTTGTTTGTCTTTTTTCTTTTTTTTTTTTTTTTAACTTTCCCTTCTTTTTTCAAATCAACTGTATGAAAAAAAAAGTTAAAAAGAAAACAAACATACAATAAAAGAACATTTCAAAGAGACCATAGCAAGGGAGTAAGAAAAAGACAATTAACCTAAGATAACTGCTTAACTTCCAACATGTTCCTACTTTACCCCAAGAAAGTTACATAATAAAGCAACATTTCAGTGAACTTGTTCCTACTACATCCATCAGAAATTAACAGACCATAGTCATTTCTGGGCATCCCCAGAACGTTAAATAGCTTATCTGTTCTTCTTGGATTATTGTTCCCCCTTCCTTAATTGCTCTCTACTGCTAGTTCCCCTACATTCTACATTATAAACCATTTGTTTTACATTTTTCAAAGTTCACATTAGTGGTAGCATATAATATTTCTCTTTTTGTGCCTGGCTTATTTCGCTCAGCATTATGTCTTCAAGGTTCATCCATGTTGTCATATGTTTCACGAGATCGTTCCTTCTTACTGCCGCGTAGTATTCC
Organism: Choloepus didactylus; assembly: GCF_015220235.1. Taxonomy (NCBI): domain Eukaryota; kingdom Metazoa; phylum Chordata; class Mammalia; order Pilosa; family Megalonychidae; genus Choloepus; species Choloepus didactylus. The sequence goes on from NC_051310.1 coordinate 171,972,170, forward strand.
ATCGTGTGTATATACCACATTTTATTTATCCACTCATCTGTTGAAGGACATTTGGGTTGTTTCCATCTCTTGGCAATTGTGAATAATGCTGCTATGAACATTGGCGTGCAGATATCTGTTCGTGTCACTGCTTTCCGATCTTCCGGGTATATACCGAGAAGTGCAATCGCTGGATCGAATGGTAGCTCTATATCTAGTTTTCTAAGGAACTGCCAGACTGACTTCCAGAGTGGCTGAACCATTATACAGTCCCACCAACAATGAATAAGAGTTCCAATTTCTCCACATCCCCTCCAGCATTTGTAGTTTCCTGTTTGTTTAATGGCAGCCATTCTAACCGGTGTTAGATGGTATCTCATTGTGGTCTTAATTTGCATCTCTCTAATAGCTAGTGAAGCTGAACATTTTTTCATGTGTTTCTTGGCCATTTGTATTTCCTCTTCAGAGAACTGTCTTTTCATATCTTTTGCCCATTTTATAATTGGGCTGTCTGTACTATTGTCATTGAGTTGTAGGATTTCTTTGTATATGCAAGATATCAGTCTTTTGTCAGATACATGGTTTCCAAAAATTTTTTCCCATTGAGTTGGCTGCCTCTTTACCTTTTTGAGAAATTCCTTTGAGGTGCAGAAACTTCTAAGCTTGAGGAGTTCCCATTTATCTATTTTCTCTTTTGTTGCTTGTGCTTTCGGTGTAAAGTCTAGGAAGTGGCCTCCTAATACAAGGTCTTGAAGATGTTTTCCTACATTATCTTCTAGGAGTTTTATGGTACTTTCTTTTATATTGAGATCTTTGGTCCATTTTGAGTTAATTTTTGTGTAGGGTGTGAGGTAGGGGTCCTCTTTCATTCTTTTGGATATGGATATCCAACTCTCCCAGCCCCATTTGTTGAAAAGACCATTATGGCTCAGTTCGGTGACTTTGGGGGCCTTATCAAAGATCAGTCGGCCATAGATCTGAGGGTCTATCTCTGAATTCTCAATTCGATTCCATTGATCTATATGTCTATCTTTGTGCCAGTACCATGCTGTTTTGGCAACTGTGGCTTTATAATAGGCTTCAAAGTCAGGGAGTGTAAGTCCTCCCACTTCGTTTTTCTTTTTTAGAGTGTCTTTAGCAATTCGAGGCATCTTCCCTTTCCAAATAAATTTGATAACTAGCTTTTCCAAGTCTGCAAAGTAGGTTGTTGGAATTTTGATTGGGATTGCATTGAATCTGTAGATGAGTTTGGGTAGAATTGACATCTTAATGACATTTAGCCTTCCTATCCATGAACATGGAATATTTTTCCATCTTTTAAGGTCCCCTTCTATTTCTTTTAGTAGAGTTATGTAGTTTTCTTTGTATAGGTCTTTTACATCTTTGGTTAAGTTTATTCCTAGGTACTTGATTTTTTTAGTTGCTATTGAAAATGGTATCTTTTTCTTGAGTGTCTCTTCAGTTTGTTCATTTCTAGCATATAGAAACATTACTGACTTATGTGCATTAATCTTGTATCCCGCTACTTTGCTAAATTTGTTTATTAGCTCTAGTAGGTGTATCGTTGATTTCTCAGGGTTTTCTAGATATAAGATCATATCATCTGCAAACAATGACAGTTTTACTTCTTCTTTTCCAATTTGGATGCCTTTTATTTCTTTGTCTTGCCGGATTGCCCTGGCTAGCACTTCCAGCACAATGTTGAATAACAGTGGTGACAGCGGGCATCCTTGTCTTGTTCCTGATCTTAGAGGGAAGGCTTTCAGTCTCTCACCATTGAGTACTATGCTGGCTGTGGGTTTTTCATATATGCTCTTTATTATGTTGAGGAAGTTTCCTTCAATTCCTACCTTTTGAAGTGTTTTTATCAAAAAGGGATGTTGGATTTTGTCAAATGCTTTTTCAGCATCTATTGAGATGATCAATTGATTTTTCCCTTTCGAGTTTTTAATGTGTTGTAATACATTGATTGTTTTTCTTATGTTGAACCATCCTTGCATGCCTGGAATGAACCCCACTTGGTCATGGTGTATGATTTTTTTAATGTGTCTTTGGATTCGATTTGCAAGTATTTTGTTGAGGATTTTTGCATCTATATTCATTAGGGAGATTGGCCGGTAGTTTTCCTTTTTTGTAGCATCTTTGCCTGGTTTTGGTATTAGATTGATGTTAGCTTCATAAAATGAGTTAGGTAGTGTTCCATTTTTTTCAATGTTTTGAAAGAGTTTGAGTAAGATTGGTGTCAGTTCTTTCTGGAAAGCTTGGTAGAATTCCCCTGTGAAGCCATCTGGCCCTGGGCATTTATTTGTGGGAAGATTTTTGATGACTGATTGGATCTCTTTGCTTGTGATGGGTTGGTTGAGGTCTTCTATTTCTTCTCTGGTCAGTCTAGGTTGTTCATATGTTTCCAGGAAATTGTCCATTTCTTCTACATTATCCAGTTTGTTGCCATACAGTTGTTCATAATATCCTCTTATAATTTTTTTAATTTCTTCAGGATCTGCAGTTATGTCACCTTTTTCATTCATTATTTTGTTTATATGGGTCTTCTCTCTTTTTGATTTTGTCAGTCTAGCTAGGGGCTTGTCAATCTTGTTGATCTTCTCAAAGAACCAACTTTTGGTGATATTTATCCTTTCTATTGTTTTTTTGTTCTCTATGTCATTTATTTCTGCTTTAATCCTTGTTATTTCTTTTCTTGTACTTGGTTTAGGATTGGTTTGCTGTTCATTTTCTAGCTTCTTCAGTTGATCCATTAGTTCTTTGATTTTGGCTCTTTCTTCCTTTTTAATATATGCGTTTAGTGCTATAAATTTCCCCCTTAGCACTGCTTTTGCTGCATCCCATAGGTTTTGGTATGTTGTGTTCTCATTTTCATTCGTCTCTATATATTTAGCAATTTCTCTTTCTATTTCTTCTTTAACCCACTGATTGTTTAGGAGTGTGTTGTTTAACCTCCAGGTATTTGTGAATTTTCTAAGTCTCTGATGGTTATTGACTTCTAATTGTATTCCATTGTGGTCAGAGAATGTGCTTTGAATAATTTCAATCTTTTTAAATTTATTGAGGCTTGTTTTATGTCCCAGCATATGATCTATTCTGGAGAAAGTTCCGTGAGCACTAGAAAAGTATGTGTATCCTGGTGATTTGGGATGTAATGTCCTGTAGATGTCTGTTAAATCTAATTCATTTATCAGATTGTTTAGGTTTTCAATTTCCTTATTGGTCTTCTGTCTGGTTGATCTATCTATAGGAGAGAGTGATGTGTTGAAGTCTCCCACAATTATTGTGGAAACATCAATTGCTTCCTTTAGTTTTGCCAATGTTTCTCTCATGTATTTTGTGCCACCTTGATTGGGTGCATAGACATTTACGATTGTTATTTCTTCTTGCTGAATTGCCCCTTTTATTAGTATGTAGTGGCCTTCTTTGTCTCTCAAAACATCCCTGCATTTGAAGTCTATTTTATCTGAGATTAATATTGCTACACCTGCTTTCTTTTGGCTGTGGCTTGCATGAAATATTTTTTTCCATCCTTTCACTTTCAGTTTCTTTGTGTCCCTGTGTCTAAGATGAGTCTCTTGTATGCAACATATTGATGGTTCATTTTTTTTGATCCATTCTGCGAATCTATATCTTTTAATTGGGGAGTTTAATCCATTTACATTCAACGTTAAAACCGTGAAGGCATTTCTTGAATCGGCCATCTTATCCTTTGGATTATGTTTGCCATATTTTTCCCTCTCTCTATTAATATCCTTTATTGTACCCATACCGAATCTCTTTAGTACTGAACCTTTCTCCAAGTCTCTCTGTCCTTTCTTTGTTTCTCTGTCTGTAGGGCTCCCTTTAGTATCTCCAGTAGGGCAGGTCTCTTGTTAGCAAATTCTCTCAGCATTTCTTTGTCTCTGAAAAATTTAAGCTCTCCCTCAAATTTGAAGGAGAGCTTTGCTGGATAAAGTATTCTTGGCTGGAAATTCCTCTCACTCAGAATTTTAAATGTATCGTGCCACTGCCTTCTCGCCTCCATGGTGGCTGCTGAGTAGTCACTACTTAGTCTTATGCTGTTTCCTTTGTATGTGGTGAATTGCTTTTCTCTTGCTGCTTTCAGAACTTGCTCCTTCTCTTCTATGTTTGACAGTGTGATCAGTATATGTCTCGGAGTGGGTTTTTTTTGGATTTATTCTATTTGGAGTTCACTGAGCATTTATGATTTGTGTATTTATGTTGTTTAGAAGATTTGGGAAGTTTTCCCCAACAATTTCTTTGAATACTCTTCCTAGACCTTTACCCTTTTCTTCCCCTTCTGGGACACCAATGAGTCTTATATTCAGACGTTTCATATTATCTATCATATCCCTGAGGTCCATTTCGAGTTTTTCAATTTTTTTCCCCATTCTTTCTTTTATGCTTTCATTTTCCATTCTGTCATCTTCCAGGTCACTGATTCGTTGTTCAACTTCCTCTAGTCTTGTACTATGAGTGTCCAGAATCTTTTTAATTTGGTCAACAGTTTCTTTAATTTCCATAAGATCATCCATTTTTTTATTTAGTCTTGCAATGTCTTCTTTATGCTCTTCTAGGGTCTTCTTGATTTCCTTCATATCCCGTACTAGGGTCTCATTGTTCATCTTTAGTTCTTTGAGTAGCTGCTCTAGGTGTGTCTCTTCTGGTCTTTTGATTTGGGTGCTTGGGCTTGGGTTATCCATATCGTCTGGTTTTTTCATATGCTTTATAATTTTCTGTTGTTTTTGGCCTCGTGGCATTTGCTGAACTTGATAGGGTTCTTTTAGGGTTTGTAGACTAGTTGAAGTCCTTATCTCTAATTTATCAGATCTACAGCTTCGTGGAGTAGACTTTCTCTAACTAACCAGCAGGTGGCGTCCACGAGCCACCTGTTCTCCACAAGCCAGATCTCCCCTGCTTAGCCTTTTTGGTGAGTGGGGGAGTGAGTCTTGTGGGGCCCAATTGGTGTACCAAGCTTGCGTGTGTAGTTGGTGTTGCCTGCCCTGTATGTGGGGCGTGTTTCTGGGCAGTCGGGGAGGGGGGGTGGCCCTAACAATCAAATCTCCCTGATGATCCTAGAGTTTTAAAGCTACTGCAATAGTCTAATCCTTCAGTTCAGTCCTGCCACAGTTTGTCTCTGCCACTGACCCACAAGTCTTTGGTATTGGCGTATGGCTCCTGAGACTTGCAAGTGGGCCCCTCTTCCAGGCTGTGCACCCCGGGTCCTCTGTTGAGGGATGACTGTGCTATGTCACAGGTGAGTGCCGTCCCCCCAGGGCAGTTCTGGGCTGCTGGGCTGTGTTGGGAGGCTCCCAGTCTGCTCAAATGATGGCTGAATGGGGCTCTGTTAATTCACACTGCTCCCCCTTCCCAGCTCTGGGACATTCAGCTGAGGTTGCAGGGAAGGCTAATGTCCACGCCCAGTTTTGTGGTGTGTGCCTGTTATTTGAAGCACTTCCGTCACACTGGGTTGTCTGGGGCAGCTCTGGGCTATGGGGCTGGTGATGGGCAGGAGTGTTTCCTGTCCACCAGGATGGTGGCTGTGAGCGGACACCCCCCTTTTCTTGGGAAGTTGTGTTGTTTAGTGAATTTTCTCAGCCACTGGATTATTGCCTTTTGTCTCAGAGCTCTCTTAGTTCTGCTCTTGACTTGACGTGCCCAAATTTCAATTCTTTGAAGCTTTCTGTATTGAGCTTCTTAGAGTAATTGTTTTAGAAAAAGCAAAAAGGATTTAAAAAAAAAAACAAAAACAAAAAACGGCCCTCCTCAGAGATCTAATGGGTTATTGAAATGCTAATAGACAAAGCAACCAGGGCCATTAAGGAAAGGTGCACAGGGCAGAGAGATCAGCCTTGCTTCGGGATTTGCATATGCGCCTCAAGGCCTGATCTCCGCCCTTCCCCTTTCTGTGTTCACCAGAACTCCAAAAATCCTCTGCTTTTATTTTGGAGTTTTTCGTGTTGTTTTTTTTCTATGCCTGTCTCCTCTCTGCTGGGCTGGCTGCTCTCAGAGTCTCTGGTGTCTGGTCTCAGTCTATCTATGGTTGGAGTTTGAATCAGTAGAATGAGTTTCCGATAAGAGCAGCCACTGCAATTCTCCCTTCTCCTTCCTGGAGCTGACAGCCCCTCCTCCCCCGGGACTGAGCCTGGCAGGGAGGGGCACGGGTCCCCTGGCCGCAAAAACTTACAGATTTCGCTGATCTCAGCAGTTCCACGTTTTCATGGGTGTTGTATGAAGTATGCCCAAAGACAGATTGCTCTGTGGTGTCCAGTCCACGCAGTTCCTGGCTTTTTACCTACTTTCCTGGAGGAGTAACTAAAACATACAGCTCACCAGTCTGCCATCTTGCCCCTGTAAATCAATTTTGATCACTAAATATGGCATTCCAATTTTAGAAGAATCAATCATTTCCCCACTGAAGTGGCTGCTGCTTCTGATTAGTTTAGTCATTATTTCATTCATTCCACAAGCATTTATGGAATGCTGGCCATGTGACCATTGCCCTAAGTTCTAGAAAATGACATTTTTGTAATGTTTTGCAATTTCCATAACTTAAAATACACTCTGTCCTTTGTTTTGTTTGCAGTTCTACCAGGTAAGCATTATTATCTCCATTTTACACATGTGAAAACTGAGGTTTAGATACCAGAGCCTTTATGAGGGTAGGACTGTTACCCAGGGTTAAACCATGAAGAGTACGGGAGACTATCAGATGCCTTTTCATGGCACTATGCTGAAGACTCAACAATGGAAAATGATCCGTCCCTGGGCTTGAGGGGCTAAATGTTTAATAAACATGTGATCATAGGGTTTGCATGTAATTTATTATTCAAACAAGACACTTTTGAGAGTGAAAGGATGCACTATAATACATATGCCAGGCCAACTGGTACAAACTGCAATGAATAGTGTATTAGTTTCCTGGCTGCTAAAAAAAAATACTATACAATGGATTGACTTACTAAACAATGGGAATTTATGGGCTTAAGGTTTTGAGGCTAGGAGAAGTTTAAAATTGAGGCATCAGCAAGACAGTACTTTTTCCCCAATGACTGTGGCATTTTGGGGGTGGCTGTTGGCTATCTTTTGTCCTTGGCTTCTCTATCACATGACAATGCAGCTAGACGTGTCTTCTCCTTTCTCTTCTGGGTCCATTGACTTCCAGCTTCTGGCTGCTCCCCATAGTTTCCTCTCTCTATATATGATTTTCATTCTGCTTATAAAGGACTCTAGTGGCCTGAATTAAAGCCCCAAACTAATTCAGTTGGCCACAATGTAACTGTGATGACCCAGGGCCTGGGGCCCCACCCTCTCCTCCATTATTGAGGTACATGCAGCTACCTACATTACCAGACAACAGCCCCCTCCCTACCCCCCGGGGGGAAAGCATTAAAACTTCCCTTCCCTAATCACTGTAAGTAACCAAATCTTGGGAGACCTTGTTGTAACCAAAGCTCGCAAGAAAATCCATTGTCACAAAACTTTATAAGCCTCCCCCACACCACACCCCAGCACTCCCCCCTCTCTCTCTGCAGAACGGCAGAATGCTGACTTCACTCTCCTGACCCACCACCATCTGGAGAAATCGTCTCTTGTTTTGTAAGTCCCTAATTAAACTCATGGGTAACTCCATGCCAGGTGTGTTCTTTGGTCTTGGGGCTAATATGGTTGGAACATTAACTACAAATAACAACTTCAAAAGGTCTTACTTACAGTGGGTTCACACCCACCAGAATGCAGATCAAGACCAAGAACATGTCCAATCTAGGGTACATGATTCAATCCACCACAGATTGTTACACCATCCCATGCCTCTTTTCCAGCCTGCTTGGCCAAGGTAAAAACAGTGAATCCTGGAGACATATTTGCCTTCACAGAAGCTAGGCATAGCACAGGAGTGTGAAGAGGAGGAGAAAGAGATTGAGGCATAGAGGAAGGAATAAAAGGGCAAGGGAAGGTACCTGGGATGACTTCATGTACCAACCTGGGAGTCAGAGGCAATCCCAACTGCAGATGCAGGGGCTATCAGTACAGGCTGGCAGCTGGATCATGGCTGTAACCTGCTGATTATTTAAAGTGCAAGAGAAAGGAGAGAAAGTGAACAGAGAATCTCTATTCTCTGGATGAACTCAGTCTATCTTGATTCATATTCCCTTCCAGTAAAACCAAGCCCCTCAGTGGGTTAAAATTTCCAAGATCTTTTTCATAATTTCTTTATTTTTTTCTTTGCCAAAGTCTTTTTTTATACTACCACCACCACCTGCTCACAGGAATTTATTCACTGACTAATAGTTTGATATTATTAAAATAATTATTCCCCCTGGATGGATATTAACTTTTAAGAACTCCATTGGGCAGAGAAGATATTTTGTTTGGTTATTGCCATGAAGTGGAAATGGGGATTGTATTATTTAAGACTGTGTGCCCAAGATTGAGACTTGGGAATCATGTCTCAGAGCTGGAAGGAATCTGAGGAGAGTATAGGCTCAGCTTTCTGCTTCTAGACAGATAACTCCAGCCCTCCATCCATACTTCTAAGGGACTTATGGATATCATGACAAAATATATCCTTCTCAGAATGTTTTAGAAGGATCTTCATGAACTGACCCTGTCTCCTGCTGATCACACATCTCCCACCACTTTCTTAGGTGAACTCACTGCTTCAGCTATGATAATGATGATGATAATGATGATGATGATGATGATGATGATAACTAACATCTTTGGAGCTCTTACTATGTATCAAACAATTTTCTGAGCACTTTAAGTGTGTTATCTCATTTATCATTCACAATCCTATGAAATAGTTTATATTAGTAGTATTTTTATAGATGAGGAATCTAAGTAACCTTCCTAGGTCACACATCTCCTAAGGTGCTGGAGTCAAGGCTGCCTGTCACTGTGCAGTTCCCGAATGTATCAGGCTCCTCCAAAGCTCCAGGATGTTCCTTCTATGTAGAGTGTTGTCCCCTTAGGACTTCCATCCGGCCCGTTCTTTATCCTTGAGCTTAAGTGCTGTGTCTCCTTAAGAGCTGCCCATGCCTCCTCATGCTCCCCAGACATCCTTATAAGAAGCATCAATCACTACCTCACTGCTAGTTTCCTTGACTGTCTCCTTCTCAACACTGAGAACAACATGAGGTTAGACATTCTGTGTCTTTTACCTCTGGTTTCACATGGTCTGCTGTTTGTCACTTAATAGGTTCTCAAATATATTTAACAGCATCATTTCCCTGGAAAGGAATTAGGCACAATGTTTCAAGGGCCTTAAAAATATAAATAGCTTTTGACCAAGTGATTGTATTTCTAGGATTTTTTTTCCAAGAAAAGCCAGAAATGCATAGAAATATGTATGCATAAAGATCATTGCAGCATTGCTTAAAAGAATTAAAAGTTGGAAGTAAACCAGTGCTAGGGGCATGTTTAATATTAACCATGTTAGCATCAAATGAGGGATTAGCTGTAGCTCTTTAAATTATGTGTACAAATAACTCGTAATGACATAGTAAAGGCTTAAGATATGCTAAACAGAAAATAAAATACCCCAGAACATAAGATTCTGTAAACAACATGATTTCAACAATGTAAATGGTGTATGAAAACTAGGAAGAAATATGTTAAAATACTGAGTGATTATATCTGATTGGTGAAGTTGGATAATTATTATTTTTCCTTTAACTTTCCTTTACTTCCAAAATTTTACATGTTTAGTATATATTACTTTAATATTTAGAAAATGTATTTGTTTTTAAAATACTGTATGAGACATATTATAAATGTCTCATTATAAATGAAATTATAAATGAAAGTTGAGATACAAAATTATTTCTTAAGTAAAAGAAAAAATGCCATTATCTTAAGATGAAAAATATGAATGAATCAGACAATATCATATAAAGAGTTACAATAAGCAAAAGCTGGATTTTTTTTATGGGATAAAAAAGGCACTTTTGGATGTCAGATGAGCTCATTAATACTTGTATCACTGATTGTATAACCCCAGGAGAAAATCACTTAAACTCTTCTTGTCCAAGTTTCTTCATTTGTAAAAAATTAATCCACTGAATCAGAGGATCTCCAAGTTTCCCCCTGGTTCTAAGAGGGCTCTATGGCCTATTGAATATACTATCTACTCATATGCATGAAAATCCACATTTATGGGTGTTTCAACCTCGCTGGATGAGGTGCTGAATGTGATTCTTGGAAACCTCACCATGTGAGAAGAAAGCTAGTGACTAATTCCTGTGAGGATCAAGAAGTAGAAAGGAGGAAAATAAGAGGAAGAATGGCGAGAAAGGCATGGAGGTGATTGGGAGGAAGATCCCTATTTTGACAGAATTGGCCCCAGATGCATGGTATGCAGGCCATGGTGGGGGTTGATTGATCAGTGGTTGAGAGGCTGCCTGACAGCTCGCCAAAGCAAGGGCAGGGGCTGGAGAAGGGACTGACCTTTCACCCCCAGGGTCCCAGCACAAATTGCCTGGACATCCAGTGTCTTATCACCCTGTAGATTTAGAAGTGAATGACAGAAAACAAAGTTCCACCCAGGACATTGCCAAAGGGTAAGTTTCTGACTTGTAAAGAACAAGTAAAAGAAATGTTTTTTAACCAGAAAGAAAGAAAGCTTTTGGTCTAAAATGTAAAGGAGGGGTAAGGAGAAAGGAGGAAATACTATGGGTTTCAAAAAACCCTGTGTCCTAATCCTGGCTTTGCTGTGGTCTTGCTGGGTGGCCAGCAAGCCATTTGTCCCTTCACACCCCACTTTCTTCTCAGTAAAATGGAGATAGCTATCCCTGTTCCCAGCATCACGGAGGGCATTAGGAGAATCACAGATGCCGGGAGCAACAGTGATGTGTAAATCCAGAGTGCCCAAAGTCCCATTTCTTTCTCCTCCTTGGGCCGGTGAATCTGGCAGGGAGGGAGAGATAGAAGATATCAGTTTCCTCTCATCTAAGGCACTGTCTCTCTGATGGCACACCCAAAGAGAGCAAATGTTAAATAATGAAAATCCTACAACTTAATTGAGCCCCAAATAATCTAAATTCTTCTGAGTCAAAGAGCATTGAAATTCTAGAGAAATGTTGAGTACTTGGAATATCCACATTACTTTTGCCTGTATCAAATAATAAGGCTTTTTGTTTCCTTCTTGGATGGTTTTATTTCAATCTGCAACTGCCATTAGTCACTATTGTATTTTATTTTGCTGATAAAGCCTTACAGTTTAGTGCTTTAAACATTACTGTATTGCACTGATATTTGATTATGATTAAAATGTCCTCAAGGGCAGAGGCTACATCTTCTGCTCCCCTAGTATTTTGGGAGGAGTAAATCAGATACTCAAAAAGAAAAAAAAATTTCATGGAACTGCACAGTACAACCAGTGACCCCTACATTAAACCATGGACTATAGTGTTTTCATCAATTGTAACAGATGTTCCACACCAATGCAAGGTGATAATAATGGAGTGGTATATGGGAATCCTGTATTTTATGCTTGTTTGTTCTGTGAACCCACAACTTCTCTAATAAAAGTAAATTTTAAAAACCTAGATAGTTTCATTTTTCACTTAAGACTTAGCACATCCCTTCCATGACAGTCTTTCCCAGGATTTGCATTTGGCTGTGTCCCTTTGGCTGCAGCGGGGCTGTTTCTAACTCCTGCATGACACAGAAACAGGCCAAGTGAAGGTATCAGGGTATTAGGATAGGGATAATAATGGCAGCTCATTTCTATTTATGGATATAATTGATTCAAATCCAGAAGATGTTGAAATAGCAATGATTCTGATTCAGTGCAAAGTGCCTTCCATGAAGGATGATGGTTTGAAGACCTCTGTCAATCACCCAGCAGAGGTGATGAGTGCCCAAGTATTTCTGATTTTAAGGAGCCCCTTTAATCCAATCAATTGCCAAGAGTCTTACTTCCTCTGAGTCATGCAAGGATTAATTCTATAAGAGCACCTTTTCCGTTAAAGAAACTGATTGCAAACTTCCCTTCTAATTGTGAAAATGCTCACCTGCTCAAAGTAAACAGTTCTGGAAAGATACCTTCATTTTGCTTCAGTTATTTGGCTGAGGAGAGTGGAGTTTCAACAGAAGTCTAGGAAGTTAAAATTCAACACCTATTCACTCTCATTAGTTGAGCAGTTTGTGTCTGAAGTGAATGTGAAAAATTCAAAGTGACCTTGACCTCATCAGCAACTTTGCAAAGTCTTCAATTATTTAATTATAATGAATCAAAATCCCTAAGTAAGAGGACTGAAGGGATGTTGAATGTATAGGATAGGTTGAGTTAATTATTTAAAAAAAATGGTTATCATAAATGGGAAGCAACGTAAATACCCAATAATTTGGAGAATTATCAAATCAATCACTAAGTTGATTTTAGTATATTTAAATGCTGGAATACTATGCAGCCATCAAAAATCATGGTTTCTGAAGAGCATATAACTAGATGGGAAAATATTCACCACATACTGTGAAATACAGAAAGTAGGTACAAAATTGTAGACACAATATTTCAAGAATATGTAGTCCTAGAGAAAAGACTGTATTCTGTAGCAGTTCAAAAGAATGAAATGTATCTAATTGTACTGACATGGAAAGATTCCCCATGAAATCTGCTGCTACATCATGAAAGCACGTTTCAAAACAATTTACAAGCATAATCCTATGTGAGAGGAAAGTTGAATGGAGACTGCTAAGGGGGACTTTCATCTCTTCTATACATTTGAATTTTCTGTAATGAGAGAGAAAGTTAAAATCATCTTTTTAAAATTCAAAGGGGGTGGGGGGAGGAAGGAGGAAGGAAATACTGAAAGAAAATACTTCCCAAATGTTAATAATTTGTTATATTTGAAGGGTGGGATTATAGTTAATTTTTATTTGCTTCTGATAGCTTAGTTCTATATTTTTCAAACTTCTAAAATGATAATGTATTACCTTTTACAATCAGAACAGATACGATATTTGAGTCATTTCCATGAATAACTTAGAGTGATTAAACATGTGCAGGGTTTCCCTGAGACTGGAGGTAACTGTAGAGCAAAAGTGTTTGTGAGGAGAGAAAATTTTGGGCTCACCATGTTGTGGCAGAGACAGTCCAGGAAGACCTTTCAGGGAAGGGAACTAACTTTTATTGGGTACTTTCCAGCTGTCTTATTTAATCTTTACAACATCCTTAAAACACAGTTAGTAATAACTTCATTTCACAGTTGATGAAACTGAGGCCCTTAAAAGGTAAGTAACTTGTCTACCCACCCACGATTCAATCCTGGGTCTCCATGACTCCAAAGTTCTGTTCTTTCCATTGAATATCGCCTTACGTGCTGTGCAGTCAGGTTACTGTTGGGGAAGAGGAGGGAAGAGCGCACCTTAGGAGACTGGATGGCTGAATTTATTCATGCACTTTAGCTCCAAGTTCAGTGAGGGAAATCAGGGGCCAGGGCAGTAAATCAGAGACAGCAGGTAGTAAAGGAGACAGAGATGGTGCCATCAGCTGATCAAAAAGAGCTGCAGAATTTTTACAGCTGTGATTCACAGCCCAGTCTATTTCGCAGCTAGTGTAACAGGTGGTTTCCAGGACCCACCCCCAGAGATTCTGATCCAGAAGTTCCAGAAACTGTGCACGTTCACAAGCATCCCAAGTGGTTCTTAAACCATTTCTTAAGAAACCTGCACTAGAGATGTTGATCCAGCAACCAAAGGCCTGAGGTGCCACTCCTCCTTCCCAATTTACCAGACTGTCCTCAGAATCCTTTTTTTCCTTTGGGCTGGTCCTTTATACCCATTTAAACTGATTCCACTGAATTAAAATGTTGGGCAAAGGCGTGGGAAAGGCAGAGTCATGCAGTGTGCCTGGGCTGGGGACAGAGTGGGGAGGAGGCGGGAGTGGCCCAGTGGAGAGGAGAGGTGGCACCAGGGAGGCTATAAAGTGTAAAAATCAATGAAAATACTCTTCTCTCTAGATATGACCTGGCTAAGCATATGGCATAAGAGAGTAATACCTGCTAAAAACAGTCAATGTCAGAGGATTAAGGTGAAAATAATTACAGCATCTGAGAAGTGAGTGTCCAGGCCCTGATCATTAGCTTAGCTAAGAGAAAAGGATATTTGTCCACGTAGGATCAAGGAGAGCAGCAATAATCCAGTTTCTTCCTGAATGGTTTGTCCTGATCGCTGATGCCTAGAAAACAAAACAAAGGTCCTATGTTGCCACCTAGAGCCCAATGCCTGGAAGTGTTGCCTGAGAAAATTGAAATTGATCTGGCTCTTTGCAGAAATCTCTCTGTCCAAGTTTAATTACAGCACTTAAAAACCACCAGCTTCAGGCCTAAGAATGCCAATCAGTCCTTTTTCATGGTACATGAATGTGTGTTTGAACTCAAGCCTCCATAATGACTGAGTGATTTTAGGATGGGAAGAAAAACATTGGCTGTTTTCTAAAACCTTGATTAAATGTGAGAGAGAGCATGTCTGTGTATGTATGTAGATATGTGTGTGTGGGTGAGAAAGAAAGAGAGAAGAGGAGGGGGAAGATTTTGCTGCCATTGGGTGACCTTAGGAAAATCACTTAACCCCTTAACCTCTCAGGGCCTGTTTCCTCTTATGTAAAATGAAAGGATTGAACTAATTTGATGTCAACACTTCTCAGTCCTAAAATTCAATTTTTTCACAATAATCTAGACTCTACTTTAACCCATACATCAGTCAAAAAAATCTCACAGTATGTGAAAAATGTTGGTACCCTATGTTTGTGAATGTGACCTTCTTCATCCAGCAAACTATGTTTTTGCTGCCCTCTAGAGCGCTGCCTGAAATCTGCAGGAATTCAATATAAAAATCCCCCAAATTAGGGGCTCCCTTGCTTGGGACTTAGAGCCCAGGCAGCTCCCTAAGTCCCAAGTACATTTTTTCAGCAACGTATTACTCATTTGTCCTATTCATGTTTCATAAACATTTTCTAATACAATTTAGCTCAATTTGACAAATTATTCTGGAGTTCTTTCCCAACTCTTCCTGCTTATGGATTTCAGCTGTAGGAAGTTAAGCCTACACCATTTATATGGGCCAATTTCTCTAAAGGAGTCTCTGCTCCATAAATGTGTCTCCTCTGAGTGAGCTGTACAGTGGCACCAGGGAGGATTATCTGTTCTGATTCCAGGAGCCAATACTTTAAAAGATAATCCCAGCCCCCTTTCTTGTGTCATTTCTAAAAAACTGTATGCACCAAAACATCCACTGTACTGGAAAAAGTAGAACTCTTGCAAAACAATTGCCAAAAAGCACGGGACTGCTGAGTGATGTTCAACATCTGAGTCAGCAGAAGAGTAGCATTCCAAGTCTCTCTTTTGAGATTATAATTCATTTCTGAGTTATTTCAGAACTACAGACCATTTTTGAACCATCATATCTGCTAGTTGGAGAACTTACAGGAACTAGCATTTAGACAATAGTGGAAACAATACTTTTTGCCAGTTACATATTTCTTAACACTGGCCAAATATCAATTTAAGGCAAGTGTGGTTGGTTTTGTTTTTTGTTTCGTTTTGTTGCCCTTTGCAGGATTCCTGATTTTATAAGATACCAGTGATATATATAAAAGTCATGCTAGAAATGAAAGGGTTGATAGAAATCTATTATAAACTCAAATACTCTGAAAGTTCAGTTCTAGGGTACCTAGAGGTTATGTAATGACCCTTTCAAGGTTACCACTGAATAGGAAATCTAAGACCCCTCCTTACCTGATCTATAGCTCCATTCAAAGTTGAATCCACTCCAAGGTCCAGAACCTTGTGGAGTGTGAAGCCAGTCACAGTGGAGACTACACAAAAGCTTTTTAGGCAATGGTACATCAGGAAGTGAGTGAAGCATCAGAGAGAGATTTGCAGGGCTACAAATGTTCTTCACTGTTCATAGTCATAAAGGATCTTCTACTTGTTAATCCTTAAGAGATTATTAGTGCTTGTTATTCTAATGGGACTGTCTATAAAGTTGGCTTTTCTACTTATCCATAAAGCAGCTACTGGGACAACATAGCAACATAGCAGTTTCTGTATTTAAGTCAAGGCATAACATCTATAAATCCCAAGGGAAGAGAGAATAGTAAATAACCCAGTCTGTTCTCAAGTGCCTACACTCTGTTGCTGGCCATGTGTTCTGCTGTTAAGCTCCCTCTCCCCCCAGTCCAGCCCCAGTCTTCCTGGTATTGCCAACGGGGCATCCTTCATTCCACCCACAGATACCAGGTTGACTGTGGGAGGGCAGAGAGGAGGAGTGATCAAACCATGGATGCTCCAGATTAGCTTCTGTCCACTCAGAAATACATTGTGAGTGTAATTAACAGCACTGAATTATATATTTGACTGTGGTTAAAAAGGTAAATTTTAAGTTACATATATGTTACTAGACTAAACATTTTTAAAGAAACAGGCCTGTACAACACAAACAGGGAACCCTAATATAAACCATAGGCTATACCTAATAGGATAATTGTAATAATATTCTTTCCATCAATTGCAACAAATGTATCACACTAATGCAAGGTGTTAATAATAAGGTGTGTTGGTATATGGGACTCATGTTTTCTACCTGACTTTTCTACAAATCTACAAATCCTCTAATTAAAAACAAAAACAAAAAACAACGAACACCTCTGTTTACTATATCTCTTCATTGTGCATGACCTAAAACCTGTTCCATGTGTCAGGAAATGTAGGCTTGTAGCCTTATGGTAGACATTACTGCGGCTCGCTGGTATATCCAGGTCTCCCCATCTGCCAGATGCTGGGAGATGGCCCCTTCCCACTCCCTCAAAGTCAGGTGAAGGGAAGTAAAGAATAGCACTTCTGTGTGGAAGCGTTTAAGAGCTGTGTGAGACTCTCCACACCCCTCCAACCCTGCCAGGGTAATGACAGAAGCACATGTAAATGCAGCAACACCACAAGATCAAAGTAACCTGGAACGCTGAGCCACCTCACGGACAGCTGCCTGCGGAATCAACTGGAACTTAGGGGATCTCATGTGAGTGAGAATCAAACTTTTGTCGTTGAAGCCACCCAGTTTGTTGCTGTTGTTGTTGTTGTTGTTTCAGTGACACTTTTCCTTGCTTTAATATTTTTTCTTTTTTCTGTGTTTGAAATGAGCTCTTGGTTATAAAACATCAAACTATGCTCATAAGTGGATGTAGAAAATGCCAGCATTGGCATAGCATGGAGAAGCCCACAGGTAAGGACATACAGCAGCAGCAGGGGAAGCCACCCAGTTTTTTTTTATTCATTTTTATTGAGATATATTCACATACCATGCAGTCATACAAAGTGTACATTCAGTTGTTCACAGTACCGTTATATAGTTGTGTGTTCATCCCCAACATTAATTTTTTTTCTTTAAAAAAATCTTTAATGTGTTGTTTTGAACAATTCTATGAAACTTAAATATGTAATGCAAGTATATTTTCTATTAACCCATTTCATTATTAAACTTTTTACTCGGGGCTCAATGGTTTTATAATTATCAGCAATGCCAAAGAATTCCAAGAAAATTTCAGCAAGTCATAGCCACTGTAAAATTTTTTTAGTTTCTATTGAAAAAAAAGTCTTTTCAGCACTTGGACAAAGGAAGGTATGCTACATTGAGATGGCCTTTTTATTTGTATCTGTGTTTTGTTGGCAGTTCAGTTTAGTTGGTTTCAACAATATTTATAGAGCACCTACTATGTACCAGGCACTGTACTAGATGCTGGAGATACAAAGATGAATAAGACATGGTCCCTGCCCCCAAGGAGCTTACAGTCTCTCGGGGACAAACAGGTAGTGCAAATGCTTAAAGATTATTCTAAAATGGGCATAAATGTCAACAGTGTAGTAATATTGAGCCTATAAATACAATGATATATCATTGTTTGTAATGTCAAGGCAGAGAGTTAAAATGAAGACAATTTTTCATGTGATGAAACAGTACACCCATTAAGACCTAGCTTTTAAAGTTTCACATGATCAAGGTAGTTAATCCTAAAAATGTACACCATAAGTTTTCAAGTATTTCATACTTAGAAATATTATTGCCCACATTTGTGCTATAGTCAAAGCCATAATTCCAGGTTACTGCATCATTCACATCTCAGCATGCTGGGATTCAGTTTCTCACTGAGTTTATGAATTAGAACGGCTAACTCCTCGGTTGCTTGGCTCTTGTCCTCCAAAAGTTCATAACGAAGGCTGGAAATATCTTGCTTGATTTCCTTTAATTCACCTTCATTAACTTCATCATTTTCTTTGTCTACTTGTGCTTTCAAAACATACCGCTTTATAAGTCTTTTCATTATCTGCTTCACTGGAGGATGGCAAATGGCGTCCGGAAAACCTCTGTTAGCTGGGAAGGCACATGGCTGGCGTCTGCTCCAAAGTTCTGGTTTCAAAATAGCTTTCTCCCAGGACATTCCTCTCTAGCAAGCTTGCTCTTCTTCAAAACGTCACTCACAGCTGCACTTCCCCCAACATTAATTTTTGAACATTTTCATTACCACACACACAAAAATAATAAGAATAAAAATTAAAAATTAAAGTGAAAAAGAACAATTAAAGTGAAAAAGAAAACTGGGTGCCTTTTTTTTTTTTTTTGCCCCCATTTTTCTACTCATCCATCCATACACTGGACAAAGCGAGTGTGGTCCATATGGTTTCCCCAATCACATTGTCACCCCTCATAAGCGACATTTTTGTACAATCGTCTTCAAGATTCAAGGGTTCTGAATTGTAGATTGATAGTTTCAGGTATTTACTGCTAGCTATTCCAAGTCATTAGAACCTAAAAAGGGTTGTCTATATTGTGTGTAAGAGTGCCCACCAGAGTGACCTCTTGGCTCCATCCCAAGATGCCGGTCTAGATTCCTCCCTGGGAGTCATATTCCACGTTGCCAGGGAGATTCACTCTCCTGGGTGTCAGATCCCATGTAGGGGGGAGGGCAGTGATTTCACCTGCCACGTAGCCACCCAGTTTTTAGAGTTGCTTCTTACTGCAGCACACTGACTCTTCTGACTGGCACATGCCTTCATAATACTATAATTCAATCCTTTTCCATCTGAAAATCACTCTTTTTGACAAGAAGGGCAGAAACAATCGGAACATAATATTTCTCTCTAGTCTCAATAAACATCACACCAACAGCACAGATTTTGGACCTATCCAGGCCTTAATTTCCTTGTTCTAAAAATTAAATCTCCTGTTTAACTGTCTGTGGTACTTTTTACCAGACTTGCCTTATTTGAGCCTTCACTTTTCTAGTCCTGCCATTATACATATATGCCACCCTCTTAAGTTTGTCCTTGATATTATGCCTCGTACTAATTTCCACCAATTTTCATCATTTGTATGTTTTATTTTTAAGTCTAGGCTCATCAGGATTTCTTTGTGAACTTCCCTTTATCCTTCCTCTCTAAGATCATGCAAAATTGCATTTTTGAGAGTTCTCAGCATTCTTTAGTGATCTTCTCTTCTAGAGCTTCATGCAGTGAGGCTCCATGCTTCTTTGGCTTTGTGTTTTAAAATCAGGTTTCCACAAGTCTAGGACCATGGTTTCCAAACTGTGTGTTGAGGTGTCCTTGACACTCCAGCAAACTCACAGGCTATCGCTGCAGGATATTTTACATTTCTGAAGAAAACACAAAGACACTTAACATTTGTCAGACCTGGTGCTTGATTGTCTACACTTTCAAAATTAGACCACATTACTTTCCTTTTGATGACATTGTATCTTGGCAAAGTTGGGTTTTCAGCAGTTGCTATAATAAAAAGCAAGTACCATGTGGAAATCAACATAGAACAGGAAATGAGGGTGACAGTGCCTTTCTGAATCCAGAGTTTGAAAAGTTGTGCAATACTAACAGTAAGTAACTGTTGATTTAAGAATGAAATAAAAATATTTTTTTTTCAATTACTGTGTAATATTTTTTCAAATGGCTATAAGTTATAACAGCATAAATTCTCCTTGAGTTGTTTGACCCTAACTACTTATAATATATGAAACCGTTAAGTATTTCTTTTGGCAAAGGAGTGCAATGAAAAAATTACTGAGATACTGAGGGCTCCATTAACTAAAAAAATGTGGGAACCTGTGATCTAGGAATACATCCAACCATACTCAATCTTGCCCTGTTATGTACTCAAAAAGACATGGCCCAGTCTCTTCAACAAATGGTGCTGGGAGAACTGGATACAATATTCAAAAGAAGAAAGTTGGACACTAACCTCACACCATATACAAAAATTAGCTCAAAATGGATCAAAAGAGAGGGGCTCATTAGGATACCACCAAGAGAGCATATGTCCTCAGTCTGACTCTTACATGTAAAATCTAGGTAATTACAAGGAAGATATCTCCAACAGTTGTGAGGGACCACAAAGAAGCTACAAAAATACCCACAGGAGGGGGCCAGATTTCTTACTGTTGGAGTGGGAGGTTACAGATAAATAAGAGGGATAGGCTAGACTATTCCATATGGTAATAGATTAGAGTTGGAGACATCAGCAGGAGCTTATGTTTAGCTTAAAATAGATGGTTACATATTTAAATACTTATACATATATACATGGGTTAGTATATGTTCACGTATTTCCTTGCTCTGTAAGCTGAGAAGGGCTAGACACAATGACACCTCTAGCAACAAACACCTAGTTCCCAGATCAATAAAGGGAACCAAGGATCTTGGAGAAATGGATGATTCTAGGACTAAGACAGGAAATATACAAGATGATCCTGGAGTATCTGTTAGTGCTAGAAAGTAAGGAAGTGCTCACAAAACCCCACAATGATAGGGGTGTATCAAAGGGACACAGGAGTCTACTGAAAGATCTCCTAATGGCCAAAGCTGGAATAATTTGAGCAACCAAATAAATAAAGTAGTATTAGATTATAACCTAAGGTATAAAATTAAAATCCATGAGTCCATGCTGATGTAAATAAATAATCAATAACTAAATAAATGGGGAAGAATAATTGCCCATGCAAAAGAATTCCAAAAGATTTATGTAGATACTTCAGTCTTAAGGAGTGAAGTGTAACTCCCTCTTCCTAAAGGGTGGGAAGACATAGAATCTTCCTTTCCAAGAGTACAGTATGAAAAGAGGGTAAAAAGGTAATTTTAAAGTGGAGAAACCTGAAAAACACTTCCTCAGCCAGATGATCACAGTTCACATCAAGAGTGATAGCATGCATCCTTGACATGATGTAATGAGAAGAGCATTTTTAACTCTGTGGTCTTCCTCCCCCAAACCCATTATCCTAGTCTAATCATGAGAAAAACATCAGAGAAACCCCAACTGAAAGATATTCTATAAAATACCTGGCCAATACTCCTCAAAACTATCAAAACCATAAAAAACAAGGAAAGTCTAAGAAGCTGTCACAGCCAAGAGGAGCCCAAGGAGACATGATGAGTAAATGTAATATGGTATCCTGGATGGGATCCTGGAACCAAAAAAGGACATTAAGTAAAAACTAAGGAACTCTGAATAAAGCATGGACTTTTGTTGATAATAATGTATTAGTATTGGTTCATTAATTGTGACAAATATACCATACTAAGGGAAAATGTTAATAATGAAAGAAACGGGGTGTGGTGTGGATGGGAACTCTGTGTATCTTTGCAGTTTTTCTGCAAATCTAAAACTATTCTAAAATTAAAAGTTTATAAACAATCAATTGCTAGGAAGATTGTGGGTAGATAGTGGAGTAGGAATCTCCAAGAGTCAGTCCTTCCACCAGAACAACTATTAACCAGGCAGGAACTAAATGAAACAACTATTTTGAAACCCTGGAGGCCATAAGACATTAGACAGCATTCAGGAAAGAGGGGGAGGAAGAGGCTGGTAAGTTACGGTGAAGACAAGTAAATTGCACTCTTCACACAGTGGTTTTGGTGCCCATCATGGGGTCCAACCTCTGGCTCACTTGCTGGTGACAGAAAGGGACACAAAAATCCTCTTTCTCAAGGGCAGGGCTGGGCATGGCTGATCACTGATTACGGCTTTTGATTAATGACTTTGGATGGCTGGGGGCCTGGCTTTAAGGTCGTTCATTGTTTCAACCCCACCTGCATAAATGTGGCAGTAGAGAAGATTTAAAGATGCTATGTTTCCTCAGGGCTACAGGGAACACCTAGTTGAAGGGCTGAGTTTGCTGAGCAGGTAAAGAAAGCTCAGCTTTGTGGAGCTGTGGAAGAAGTTTCGGTACACTTCCTGATCCTCATCCTAGGGCATTTTGGAGTTGCTCTGCATCCATTTCATGGGTCCCTGGTCCTGTTTCAGCTGAGAAAGATTGGCCTGGGAAATTACTCTCTGGCAGGGCCCTCCTCCCCTGAATTTGTTCTCCAGGGAAAAGCAGCATGAGACTACAGAAAGAATGTAAGAAATTATAGAGGCAGACAATCTGGGGCAAAGGTTTGTTTACTTTAAACACATGAGATAGGGCGGTCTGTCTCCTAAGATATAGAGGGAGAATTCAAACTCCTGAAAAAGAGGAATTCTAAAACAAATAACAAACACAAGCCTAGGACAAGACACAGGTCCAGAAAAGATGGGGAGGACCCTACATTGAATTTGCCTTGGGCAGACCTTCCTGGTAGGATGTCTGAACTCTGAAGCAGAGCAACAGTCAACACAGAGCCAATCTGCAAAGACTCTGGAAGGTGTTGTTTGCATTGGTTTGCTTGTTTCGTTGGCTCCTTACACTAGAGAAAATCTCTATTATATCACTAGTTGGATACAAACTCAAGAAACAGACACCTCAGGTAATAAATCCCAGAATTTACATTTTAAAATATTAAAATGTACAGTGTGCAACAAAAATTACAAAACAAAGAACAAGAAGTTATGGTGCATCCAAAGGAAGAGGATAAAAATCCAGAAAACACCAACAAAGGAGAACAGAATGTGGACATACCAAAGAAAGATAAAACAAACAAACAAAAAAAAAACTTGAAAACTCTCAAGGAGATGAAGGAAAATACAAAGAAAGAACTCAAGGATACCAGAAATATAATGAATGGACAATATACAAATCTTAATAAGGGTTAGAAGTTTTAGAAAGTAACCAAACAGAACTATTAGAGTTGAAGACCACTAATTGAAATGAAAAATTCCCTGGAGGGTTTCAACAGCAGCTTGGAGCTGACAGAAGAAAGGATCAGATAACTCAAAGATAAGACAGCTGAAATGAGTCAGTCTGAGGAGCAGAAAGAAAAAAGAATTATAGAAAGTGAAAATAGCTTAACTCATCTCTGGAACACCATCAAGAGTACCCATATATGTATTACAGGAGTCCTAGAAAGGGGCAGAAAAATTATTCAAAGAAATAGTGAGAGAACTTCCCAAACTTAGCAAAAGACATGAATGCACACCCAAGGAGCCCAGAGAACGCCAAACAGGATAAACATGAAGAAAAACACATTCCATTATATACTGATCACACTATCAAATGCGAAGGATAAGGAGAGAGTTCTGAAAGCTGCAAGAGGAAAGCAACGTGTGATGTCCAAGCATGCCCCAATTAGATTGAGTGCTGATTTCACAGCATAAACCATGGAGACAAGAAGGCAGTAGTTTAAATATTAAAGTGCTGAAAGAAAACAATGGCCAAATGAGAATTTTATATTCAGTGAGACTTTCTTTCAAAAATGAGAAAAAAATTAAGACATTCCCAGATAAACAAAAGTTGAAGGAGTTCATCACCACGAGACCTACCATACAAACAAATAATTCAGTTCTTCAGACTGAAAGGAAAGGATATGAGACAGTGTTTCAAAGTGGCATAAAGAAATAAAGAATTCTGGTGAAGGTAAACATTTGGTAATTATAAATGCCAGTATTGTATTGTATTGTTTGATATGAAACTCCACTTCTTGCTTCCTACAGGTGACAAAAAGCAAATGTACAGAAAGTAATGATAAAGCTATGGTTTTGGATAAACAATGCACAAAGATATAAGTGGTAACAAGTACAAAAAAAAGGTAGGGGGATGGAGAGGTATAGGAAAACTGTATATATATGCTACTGAAGTCAAGTTGGTATGAAATCAAAGATGACTGTCATACAAGTAGGATGTGAAATTTTAACCCCATGGTAGCCACAACAAAAATATATGAAAAACATATTCAGAAAGAAATTAGAAGAGACTAAAAATGGTTACAAATAAAAAATCAAAGAAATATGAAAGCAGGCATTAACAGAAGAATTGAGGATCAAAAAAGGTACAAGACCTACAAAGACTAAATAGGAAAACGGTGGAAGAACATCCTGCATTATCAGCAGTAGCTTTAAATGTAAATGGATTAAGCTCTGCAATCAAAAGGCAGAGATTGGCAGAATGGGGTTTTAAAAAAAGCATGGCCAATATGTATGCTGTTTACAAGGGACTCACCTTTAATTCAAAGACAAAATGGGTTGAAAGTGATAAGATGGAACAAAATATGCCATGCAAGTAGTAACAAAAAGAGAGATAGGGTAGCTATGCTAATATCAGATAAAAAGGACTTTAACTCAAAACCTGAAATGAAGGACAAATTCAGTAATTATATACTGATAAAGGGGTTAATTCAGGAAGAAGACATAATAATTACAAATATATATTCACCTACCAGCAGAGCTCCAAAATATATGAAGGAAATACAGATTTGAAGGAAGAAATTGATGGCTCTTCCTTTAATCCAGCACTTTCAATAACTGATAGAACTAGACAGAAGATCAATAAGGAAATAGAAGACTTGAACAGTATTCTAAACCAAGTAGATCTAACAGACATATAGAACACTTCTACACCCAATAGCAGGAGAATACATGTTCTTCTTGAGTGCACACGGATCTTTCTCCAGGATAGACCCTATGTTAGGTCACAAAATGAGTTCTCAATAAATTAAAAAGCATATTCAAGTCTACAATATATCTACTCCTAGAAGGAAGCTAGCTAGATATCAATAACAGAGGGAGAAATGGAGGAGTCACAAATATGTGGAAATTAAATAACATACTCTTAAACAATCAATGAGTTAAACAAGAAATCACAGGGAAATAAGGAAATATCTTGAGGTGAATAAAAATGAAAGCACAACATACAAAAACCTACTGGGTGCAACAAAGGAAGTGCTGAAAAGCTTTAAATCCTCACAATAAAGGAAGCAAGATCTCGTATCGGAGACTTAACATCACCACAGGAGAATCTAGAAAAAAAGAGCCAACTAAACCCAAAGTGAACAGAAGGAAGGAAATAACAAAGATCAGGGCAGAGATAAATGAAATAGAGAATTAAAAAAATAGAGATAATCAACAAAACCAAAAGTAGGTACTTTGAAAAGATCAATAAAATTGACAAAACTTTTTATAGACTGACATAGGAAAAAAGAGAGGATACACACATCCAAAATCAGAAATAAAAAGTGGACATTAAAACTGACTCCACAGAAATGAAAAAAAAAAGGACTATAGTAGGATACCATGAACAATTGTACACCAACAAATTAGGTGACATTGGTGAAATGGTAAAATTCCTAGAAACACACAAACTACGTATACTGACTCAAGAAGAAATAGAAGATCTCAACAAACCAATAAATAGCAAGGAGGTTGAATCAGTAATCAAAAACTTCCCCAAAAAGAAAGGCCCAGGATCAAATGGTTTCACAGGAATTTTACCAAACATTGCAAGAAGAATTAATTCCAATCCTGCTCAAATTCTTGCAAAAAAAAATTGAAGAGGAGGGAACACTCCCTAATTCATTCTATGAGGCCATCACTGTCAAACCAAATCCAGATAAACATACCACAAGAAGAGAAAATTACAGACAGATATCTGTTACTAATATAGATGTAAAAATCCTCAACAAAATGTACTGAATCCAACAGTATATTGAAAGAATTATACACGATGATTGTGCCGGTTTGAATCTATGATGTCCCCCGGAAAAAACCATATTCATTAATTCAGTCTTATGGGGCAGACGTTTTGGTGCTGATTAGATTTGCATGGAAATGCACCCCACCCAACTGTAGGTGGTAACTCTGATGAGATATTTCCATGGAGGTGTGGCCCCACACATTCAGGGTGGGCCTTGATCAGAGGAGCCATATAAATGAGCTGAAGGGCACAGGGAACTCAGTGCAGCTGTGAGTGACATTTTGAAGAGGAGTTACAGCCAAGAAGGACACTTTGAAGAAAGCACAGGAGCTGCAGATGAGAGGCAGTTTGAAGACGGCCATTGAAAGCAGACTCTTGCTCTGGAGAAGCTGAGAGAGGACAAATATCCCAAGTGTAACTAAGAGTGACATTTTTGAGGAACTGCAGCCTAGAGAGGAACATCGTGGGAGGAAGCCATTTTGAAACCAGAACTTTGGAGCAGACGCCAGCCACATGTCTTCCCAGCTAACAGAGGTTTTCCGGACACCATTGGCCATCCTCCAGTGAAGGTACCCAATTGCTGATGTGATACCTTGGACACTTTATGGCCTTAAGACTGTAACTGTGTAACCAAGTAAACCCCTTTTTATAGAAGCCGATCAGTCTCTGGTGTTTTGCATTCTGGCATCATTAGCAAACCAGAACAATGATCAAGTGGGATTTATCCCAGTACTGCAAGGATGTCGACATAAGACAATCAATTATTGTGATATATCACATTAGCAAGATGAAGAGAAAAAAAACACATGATCATCTCAATTGACGCAGAAAAGTCATTTGGCAAAACCCAGCACCCTTTCTTGATAAAGACACTTAGAAAACTAGGACAGAAGGAAACTACCTCAAAATCATAAAGGGCATATATGAAAAACCCACAGCTAACCTCATACTTAATGGTGAAAAACTGAATGCTTTCTATCTAAGATCAGGAACAAGACATATATGCTCACTGCCACCACTGTTATTCAACATTGTATTGCAGAGGAGGCGGGGCAAGATGGTGGACTGGTGAGCTGTATGTTTTAGTTACTCCTCCAGGAAAGTAGGTAGAAAGCCAGGAACTGTGTGGACTGGATACCACAGAGCAATCTGACTTTGGGCATACTTCATACAACACTCATGAAAACATGGAACTGCTGAGATCAGCGAAATCTGTAAGTTTTTGTGGCCAGGGGACCCACACCCCTCCCTGCCAGGCTCAGTCCCATGGGAGGTGGGGCTGTCAGCTCTGGGAAGGAGAAGGGAGAACTGCAGTGGCAGCCCTTATCGGAAACTCATTCTACTGATCCAAACTCCAACCATAGATAGACTAAGGCCAGACACCAGAGAATCTGAGAGCAGCCAGCCCAGCAGAGAGGAGACAGGCATAGAAAAAAACAGCACAAAAAACTCCAAAATAAAAGTGGAGGATTTTTGGAGTTCTGGTGAACATAGAAAGGGGAAGGGCAGAGCTCAGGCCCTAAGGCTCATATGCAAATCCCGAAGAAAAGCTGATCTCTCTGCCCTGTGGACCTTTCCTTAATGGCCCTAATTGCTTTGTCTCTTAGCATTTCAATAACCCATTAGATCTGTGAGGAGGGCCCTTTTTTTTTTCTTTTTTAATCCTTTTTTCTTTTTCTAAAACAATTACTCTAAGAAGCCCAATAAAGAAAGCCTCAAAGACTTGCAATTTGGGCAGATCAAGACAAGAGCAGAACTAAGAGAGCTCTGAGACAAAAAGCAATAATCCAGTGTCTGAGAAAATTCACCAAACACCACAACTTCCCAAGAAAAGGGGGGGTGTCCGCTCACAGCCATCATCCTGGTGGACAGGAAACACTCCTGCCCATCGCCAGCCCCATAGCCCAGAGCTGCCCCAGACAACCCTGTGTGACGGAAGTGCTTCAAATACCAGGCACACACCACAAAACTGGGCATGGACATTAGCCTTCCCTGAAACCTCAGCTGATTGTCCCAGAGTTGGGAAGGTGGAGCAGTGTGAATTAACAAAGCCCCATTCAGCCATCATTTCAGCAGACTGGGAGCCTCACTACACAGCCCAGCAGCCCAGAACTGCCCTGGGGGGATGGCACTCACCTGTGACATAGCACAGTCATCCCTCAACAGAGGACCAGGGGGTGCACGGCCTGGAAGAGGGACCCACTCGCAACTCTCAGGAGCCATACACCAATACCAAGGACTTGTGGTCAGTGGCAGAGACAAACTGTGGCAGGACTGAACTGAAGGATTAGACTATTGCAGCAGATTTAAAACTCCAGGATCACCAGGGAGATTTGATTGTTAGAGCCACCCCCCACTCCCTGACTGCCCAGAAACACGCCCCATATACAGGGCGGGCAACACCAACTACACACGCAAGCTTGGTACACCAATTGGACCCCACAAGACTCACTCCCCCACTCACCACAAAGGCAAAGCAGGGGAGAACTGCCTTGTGGAGAACAGGTGGCTCGTGGACGCCACCTGCTGGTTAGAGAAAGTGTACTCCACGAAGCTGTAGATCTGATAAATTAGAGATAAGGACTTCAATTGGTCTACAAATCCTAAAAGAACCCTATCAAGTTCAGCAAATGCCAAGAGGCCAAAAACAACAGAAAATTATAAAGCATATGAAAAAACCAGACGATATGGATAACCCAAGCCCAAGCACCCAAATCAAAAGAGCAGAAGAGACACAGCACCTACAGCAGCTACTCAAAGAACTAAAGATGAACAATGAGACCATAGTACGGGATACAAAAGATATCAAGAAGACCCTAGAAGAGCATAAAGAAAACATTGCAAGACTAAATAAAAAAATAGATGATCTTATGGAAATTAAAGAAACTGCTGACCAAATTAAAAAGATTATGGATACTCATAGTATAAGACTAGAGGAAGTTGAACAATGAATCAGTGACCTGGAAGATGACAGAATGGAAAATGAAAGCATAAAAGAAAGAATGGGGAAAAAAATTGAAAAAATCAAAACGGACCTCAGGGATATGATAGATAATATGAAACATCTGAATATAAGACTCATCGGTGTTCTAGAAAGGGAAGAAAAGGGTAAAGGTCTAGGAAGAGTATTCAAAGAAATTGTTGGGGAAAACTTCCCAAATCTTCTAAACAACATAAATACATAAATCATAAATGCCCAGCGAACTCCAAATAGAATAAATCCAAATAAACCCACTCCAAGACATATTCTGATCACACTGTCAAACATAGAAGAGAAGGAGCAAGTTCTGAAAGCAGCAAGAGAAAAGCAATTCACCACATACAAAGGAAACAACATAAGACTAAGTAGTGACTACTCAGCAGCCACCATGGAGGCAAGAAGGCAGTGGCACAATATATTTAAAATTCTGAGAGAGAAAAATTTCCAACCAAGAATACTTTATCCAGCAACGCTCTCCTTCAAATTTGAGGGAGAGCTTAAATTTTTCACAGACAAACAAATGCTGAGAGAATTTGCTAACAAGAGACCTGCCCTACTGGAGATAGTAAAGGGAGCCCGACAGACAGAGAAACAAAGAAAGGACAGAGAGACTTGGAGAAAGGTTCAGTACTAAAGAGATTCGGTATGGGTACAATAAAGGATATTAATAGAGAGAGGGAAAAATACATATGACAAACATAAACCAAAGGATAAGATGGCTGATTCAAGAAAGCCTTCACGGTTATAACGTTGAACATAAATGGATTAAACTCCCCAATTAAAAGATATAGATTCGCAGAATGGATCAAAAAAAAAAATGAGCCATCAATATGTTGCATACAAGGGACTCATCTTAGACACAGGGACACAAAGAAAGTGAAAGTGAAAGGATGGAAAAAAATATTTCATGCAAGCTACAGCCAAAAGAAAGCAGGTGTAGCAATATTAATCTCAGATAAAATAGACTTTAAATGCAGGGATGTTTTGAGAGACAAAAAAGGCCACTACATATTAATAAAAGGGGCAATTCAACAAGAAGAAATAACAATCATAAATGTCTATGCACCCAATCAAGGTGCCACAAAATACATAAGAGAAACACTGGTAAAACTAAAGGAAGCAATTGATGTTTCCACAATAATTGTGGGAGACTTCAACACATCACTCTCTCCTATAGATAGATCAACCAGACAGAAGACCAATAAGGAAATTGAAAATCTAAACAATCTGATAAATGAATTAGATTTAACAGACATATACAGAACATTACATCCCAAATCCCCAGGATACACATACTTTTCTAGTGCTCACGGAACTTTCTCCAGAATAGATCATATTCTGGGACATAAAACAAGCCTCAATAAATTTAAAAAGATTGAAATTATTCAAAGCACATTCTCTGACCACAATGGAATACAATTAGAAGTCAATAACCATCAGAGACTTAGAAAATTCACAAATACCTGGAGGTTAAACAACACACTCCTAAACAGTCTGTGGGTTAACGAAGAAATAGCAAGAGAAATTGCTAAATATATAGAGATGAATGAAAATGAGAACACAACATACCAAAACCTATGGGATGCAGCAAAAGCAGTACTGAGGAGGAAATTTATAGCACTAAACGCATATATTAAAAAGGAAGAAAGAGCCAAAATCAAAGAACTAATGGATCAACTGAAGAAGCTAGAAAATGAACAGCAAACCAATCCTAAACCAAGTACAAGAAAAGAAATAACAAGGATTAAAGCAGAAATAAATGACATAGAGAACAAAAAAACAATAGAGAGGATAAATATCACCAAAAGTTGGTTCTTTGAGAAGATCAAAAAGATTGACAAGCCCCTAGCTAGACTGACAAAATCAAAAAGAGAGAAGACCCATATAAACAAAATAATGAATGAAAAAGGTGACATAACTGCAGATCCTGAAGAAATTAAAAAAATTATAAGAGGATATTATGAACAACTGTATGGCAACAAACTGGATAATGTAGAAGAAATGGACAATTTCCTGGAAACATATGAACAACCTAGACTGACCAGAGAAGAAATAGAAGAACTCAACCAACCCATCACAAGCAAAGAGATCCAATCAGTCATCAAAAATCTTCCCACAAATAAATGCCCAGGGCCAGATGGCTTCACAGGGGAATTCTACCAAACTTTCCAGAAAGAACTGACACCAATCTTACTCAAACTCTTTCAAAGCATTGAAGAAAATGGAACACTACCTAACTCATTTTATGAAGCTAACATCAATCTAATACCAAAACCAGGCAAAGATGCTACAAAAAAGGAAAACTACCGGCCAATCTCCCTAATGAATATAGATGCAAAAATCCTCAACAAAATACTTGCAAATCGAATCCAAAGACACATTAAAAAAATCATACACCATGACCAAGTGGGGTTCATTCCAGGCATGCAAGGATGGTTCAACATAAGAAAATCAATCAATGTATTACAACACATTAAAAATTCGAAAGGGAAAAATCAAATGATCATCTCAATAGATGCTGAATAAGCATTTGACAAAATCCAACATCTGTTTTTGATAAAAACACTTCACAAAGGTAGGAATTGAAGGAAACTTCCTCAATATGATAAAGAGCATATATGAAAAACCCACAGCCAGCATAGTACTCAATGGTGAGAGACTGAAAGCCTTCCCTCTAAGATCAGGAACAAGACAAGGATGCCCCCTGTCACCACTGTGATTCAACATTGTGCTGGAAGTGCTAGCCAGGGCAATCCAGCAAGACAAAGAAATAAAAGGCATCCAAATTGGAAAAGAAGAAGTAAAACTGTCATTGTTTGCAGATGATATGATCTTATATCTGGAAAACCCTGAGAAATTGACGATACAGCTACTAGAGCTAATAAACAAATTTAGCAAAGTAGCGGGGTACAAGATTAACGCACATAAGTCAGTAATGTTTCTATATGCTAGAAATGAACAAACTGAAGAGACACTCAAGAAAAAGATACCATTTTCAATAGCAACTAAAAAAATCAAGTACCTAGGAATAAACTTAACCAAAGATGTAAAAGGCCTATACAAAGAAAACTACATAACTCTACTAAAAGAAATAGAAGGGGACCTTAAAAGATGGAAAAATATT
The DNA here is from genome assembly GCF_015220235.1 of Choloepus didactylus. Taxonomy (NCBI): domain Eukaryota; kingdom Metazoa; phylum Chordata; class Mammalia; order Pilosa; family Megalonychidae; genus Choloepus; species Choloepus didactylus. The sequence continues at coordinate 172,004,144 of NC_051310.1, forward strand.
GCATGTTCATGGATAGGAAGGCTAAATGTCATTAAGATGTCAATTCTACCCAAACTCATCTACAGATTCAATGCAATCCCAATCAAAATTCCAACAGCCTTCTTTGCAGACTTGGAAAAGCTAGTTATCAAATTTATTTGGAAAGGGAAGATGCCTCGAATTGCTAAAGACACTCTAAAAAAGAAAAACGAAGTGGGAGGACTTACACTCCCTGACTTTGAAGCTTACTATAAAGCCACAGTAGTCAAAACAGCATGGTACTGGCACAAAGATAGACATATAGATCAATGGAATCGAATTGAGAATTCGGAGATAGACCCCCAGATCTATGGCAGACTGATCTTTGATAAGGCCCCCAAAGTCACTGAACTGAGTCATAATGGTCTTTTCAACAAATGGGGCTGGGAGAGTTGGATATCCATATCCAAAAGAATGAAAGAGGACCCCTACCTCACACCCTACACAAAAATTAACTCAAAATGGTCAAAAGATCTCAATATAAAAGAAAGTACCTTAAAACTCCTAGAAGATAATGTAGGAAAACATCTTCAAGACCTTGTATTAGGAGGCCACTTCCTAGACTTTACACCCAAAGCACAAGCAACAAAAGAGAAAATAGATAAATGGGAACTCCTCAAGCTTAGAAGTTTCTGCACCTCAAAGGAATTTGTCAAAAAGGTAAAGAGGCAGCCAACTCAATGGGAAAAAATTTTTGGAAACCATGTATCTGACAAAAGACTGATATCTTGCATATATAAAGAAATCCTACAACTCAATGACAATAGTACAGACAGCCCAATTATAAAATGGGCAAAAGATATGAAAAGACAGTTCTCTGAAGAGGAAATACAAATGGCCAAGAAACACATGAAAAAATATTCAGCTTCACTAGCTATTAGAGACATGCAAATTAAGACCACAATGAGATACCATCTAACACCGATTAGAATGGCTGCCATTAAACAAACAGGAAACTACAAATGCTGGAGGGGATGTGGAGAAATTGGAACTCTTATTCATTGTTTGTGGGACTGTATAATGGTTCAGCCACTCTGGAAGTCAGTCTGGCAGTTCCTTAGAAAACTAGATATAGAGTTACCATTCGATCCAGCGATTGCACTTCTCTGTATATACCCGGAAGATCGGAAAGCAGTGACACGAACAGATATCTGCACACCAGTGTTCATAGCAGCATTATTCACAATTGCCAAGAGATGGAAACAACCCAAATGTCCTTCAACAGATGAGTGGATAAATAAATTGTGGTATATACACACAATGGAATACTACACGGCAGTAAGAAGGAACAATCTCGTGAAACATATGACAACATGGATGATCCTTGAAGACATAATGCTGAGTGAAATAAGCCAGGCACAAAAAGACAAATATTATATGCTACCACTAATGTGAACTTTGAAAAATGTAAAACAAATGGTTTATAATGTAGAATGCAGGGGAACTAGCAATAAAGAGCAATTAAGGAAGGGGGAACAATAATCCAAGAAGAACAGATAAGCTATTTAATGTTCTGCGGATGCCCAGGAATGACTATGGTCTGTTAATTTCTGATGGATATAGTAGGAGCAAGTTCACAGAAATGTTGCTATATTAGGTAACTTTCTTGGGGTAAAGTAGGAACATGTTGGAAGTAAAGCAGTTATCTTAGGTTAGTTGTCTTTTTCTTACTCCCTTGTTATGGTCTCTTTGAAATGTTCTTTTATTGTATGTTTTTTATTTCATTTTATTTTTTATTTTTTTTTCATACAGTTGATTAAAAAAAAAGTTAAAAAAAAAAGAAACAAGGAAAAAAAATATGTAGAGCCCCCTTGAGGAGCCTCTGGAGAATGCAGGGGTATTGGCCTACCCCACCTCGATGGTTGCTAACATGACCACAAACATAGGGGACTGGTGGTTTGATGGGTTGAGCCCTCTACCATAGGATTTACCCTTGGGAAGACGGTTACTGCAAAGGAGAGGCTAGGCCTCCCTATAATTGTGCCTAAGTGCCTCCTCCCAAATGCCTCTTTGTTGCTCAGATGTGGCCCTCTCTCTCTAGTTAAGCCAGCTTGAAAGCTGAAATCACTGCCCTCCCCACTATGTGGGATCAGACACCCAGGGGAGTGAATCTCCCTGGCAACGTGGAATATGACTCCCGGGGAGGAATGTAGACCTGGCATCGTGGGATGGAGAACATCTTCTTGACCAAAAGGGGGATGTGAAAGGAAATGAAATAAGCTTCAGTGGCAGAGAGATTCCAAAAGGAGCCGAGAGGTCACTCTGGTGGGCACTCTTACGCACAATTTAGACAACCCTTTTTAGGTTCTAAAGAATTGGGGTAGCTGGTGGTGGATACCTGAAACTATCAAACTGCAACCCAGAACCCATGAATCTCGAAGACAATTGTATAAAAATGTAGCTTATGAGGGGTGACAGTGGGATTGGGAAAGCCATAAGGACCACACTCCACTTTGCCTAGTTTATGGATGGATGAGTAGAAAAATAGGGGAAGGAAACAAACAAACAAACAGACAAAGGTACCCAGTGTTCTTTTTTACTTCAATTACTCTTTTTCACTTTAATTATTATTCTTGTTATTTTTGGGTGTGTGCTAATGAAGGTGTCAGGGATTGATTTAGGTGATGAATGTACAACTATGTAATGGTACTGTGAACAATCGAATGTACGATTTGTTTTGTATGACTGTGTGGTATGTGAATATATCTCAATAAAATGAAGATTAAAAAAACAAAAAAACAAAAAAAACATTGTATTGCAAGTTCAGTGAAGGGCAGGGGCACAAGATCAACACCCAAAAGTTGATAGTGCTTCTATATACTAGAATATCAACAACCTGAAGAGGAAATAAAGAAAAAACATTCCATTTACAATGGCAATTAAAAGAATCAAATATCTATGAATAAATCTAACCCAGGATTAAAGGGTTTGTACAAAGAAAACTACAAAACATTGCAAAAAGAAATCAAAGAAGACCTAAACAAATCATAGGATATTCCATGTTTATGGATTTGAAGACCAAATATTATTAAGATGTCAGTTCTACCCAAAAGGGATTTACAGATTCAATGCAATCCCAATAAAAATTCCAACAGCCTTCTTTGCAGAAAAAGAAGGAAAAGCCAATCACCAATTAATATGGAAGGGTAAGGGGCCCCAAATAGCCAAAGCCATCTTGAGAAAGAAGAATGAAGTTGAAGGAGTCACATTTCCCAATGTCAAAACTTATTACAAAACCACAGTAATCAAAACAGCATGGCACTGGCACAAGGATAGATGTGTAGATTGATGGAATCAAATTGAGAGTTCAGAAATCAACTCTCACAATTATTGCCAACTGATTTATGACAAGGGGGCAAAGACTACTCCATTGGGAAAGAATAGTCTCTTCCACAAATGGTGCTGGTAAAACTGGATCTCCATTTGCAAAAAAAAAAGGACCCCTACCTCACTCCTTATACAAAAAATCAAGTCAAAATGGATCAAAGTCCTAAATATAAGAGCCAGAACTATTAAACTCCTAGAAGAAAACATAGGAAAACATCTTCAGGAGCTTGTGTTAGGCAACGGTTTCTTAAACTTTATACCCAAAGCACATGTAACAAATGAAAAAATAGATAAATGCGACCTCATCAAAATTAGAAGCTGTTGTGCTTCAAAGGAGTTTATAATGAAAGTAAAATGACAACCTACACAATGGGAGAAAATATTTAGAAACCATGTATCTGATAAAGCTTTAATATACAGAATATATAAAGGAAACTTTCAACTTAACAACAAAAAGGCAAACAACCCAATTACAAAATGGGCAAAAGACCTGAATAGTCATCTCTCCAAAGAAGATATAAAATGGCCAGAAAGCACATGAATAGATGATGGTTTAGAATACTGCTCAAGTCTTCTATTTCCTTATTGATCTTCTGTCTAGTTCTATCCATTACTGGAAAAAAAAAAACCATCACGGAAATGGAAATCAAAATCATGAGATACTGTTTCACAATGATTAAGATGACTGCTATGAAAAAAAAGTGGAAAATTACTAGTGTTGAAAAAGATGCAGAGAAATAGGAACACATATTCATTGCTGGTGGCAATATAAGCAGAGGCAAACACTGTGGAAGATAGTTTGGCTTTCCTCAGAAAGTTAAGTACAGAATTACCATATGACCTAGCAATCCCACTTCTAGTTATACCCAAAAGAATTGAAAGCAGGGACTTGAAAAGATATTTGCACAATGATGTTCATAGTGGTGTTATTCACAATTTCCAAAAGATGGAAGCAACCCAAGTGTCCATCAACTGATGAATGGATAAACAAAATGTGATATACACACAAGGGAATATTATTCAGATGTAAAAAGGAATAAAGTCCTAATATATGTTACAACATGGGTGAACCTTGTAGCCAGTCACAAAAGGACAAGCTATTGTATGATCTTACTGATATGAAACAATTAGAATAAGCAAACTCATAGAGTCAGAATCTAGAATATAGGTTACCAGGAGATGGGATTAGAGGTAGGGAATGGTAATTTAAGGCTTAAAATGTACAGGATTCCTATTTGGAACAATGGAAATATTTTGGAAGTGGGAGATGTGATGGCAGCACAACATTGTGAATGTAATTAATAGCACTGAAATATATCTCTGAATTTAAGAGGGGAAATATTAGTTTGTATGTATGGTAACAGAATAAAAAAATTTTTTAATCTGTGAAACTACATTTCACAAACAGTGAACACTAAGTTAAACTGTGGAAATAGGTAATAGTACAATTATAAAAATGTGTTTTCAGCAGTTGTAACAAATGTTCCATGTCAACGCAAGGTGTTATATGGGAATCCTATATTTTATGCATGATTGTTTTGTAAACCCACAACTTCACTAATAAAGAAAAAAACAGCTGAATATTTTAAAAAAATTAATTGCAGAAAATAAATGTTAAGCAAAAAAAAAAAAAAAATCAATTATAGGGGAAAAAAATCACCTACAAAAGAAAGGTCGGCTTTAAACACCTGCCAAGTCTAGAAGATGCCAAAGCTAGATCACTATAAAAGTACCTGTCAAGAAAGAACTGAAATTGGTAAGTGGGTAGAAGTCAGTAGAAGCACCAGGTGGGGAAAATGGGGAGCCACCCACAGCTCATTTCCCTGACTGCAGGTTTTCCACTGGAGTCAGGCCTGAGCTGGGGAAGGGAGAGGCCCTAGCTTTAAATCAAGAGATGAACATTTTAATGGAATGTTTTGGCAATGGATAGTGGTGATGGTAGCACAACATTGTGAACACAATTAACAGCACTGAAATATACATATGTGAATATGATTTAAAGGGGAAATGTTAGATTGTATATATGGTAACAAATTTAAAAAGAAAATCTATGGAACTAGACTACACAGTGAACCTTATGTTAAACCGTGGGCTTTAATTAATAGTTCAATTAAAAAAAGTGCTCTCATCAATTGTTACAAATGTTCCACACCAATGCAAGATATTGGTGGTAGGGTAGTGTATGGGAATCCTGCATGTTATGTAGGAAATATGATTGTTCTGTAAACCCACAACTTCTCTAATAAAGGAAAAAAAGAGATGAACATTTTAATTAGTGAATGAAGACTGTGTTTTGTGGCTTAAAGTGACAGTAAGACTTTTCATTACCTGAGTGACCACAAAAAGCATGAGACCTGCCTTAATTTTTATCCAGGGACAATGGATAAAAACATAGAGTAGTTATTGAGGAAGAGAGGGAAGTAAAAATACAGTTGCTTTATGATTACATCCTATGAGTCATCCTGTCACATTTGCTTTCCTTATATTCTCAAAGTAATTGGGATCTATAAAAGGGTCCTAGAACAGCAGTCTGTTCTAGGAAACAAAATTAGCAGAAGGAAGTCAAAAACATTTGCAAGGCCAAAAGACATTTCCAGGAGATGTCCAGAGAGTGAAACACCCACCCTCCACCTATCAGAATTCCTATGCATGTCTCTCAGCCAGTTTTTAGATTTGTTATCAGGAATGCTTCATTGAGCTCTTCACTTTATTCAAGGACCCATAGAATCTTCATATCACAACCGTTTCTCTGTCCTTCACCCTGACCGAGATGGCTCTCACTATTTCATAGACCACGTATGGGGTAATTGGAAAGTGACTCTTTTTCTTTGTCACCCCTGCCACTTCAGACCTCTTATGTAGGTCCATTTCTCCCTGCTTCTGGTTGAAATTTGAGATAAACCATCATTTTTGCAAACATTTTTAATTAGGGAAAGTCTGACACAATAATCACATAACTACAAAATCTCATCTAATTAAAGCATTTCCCACTGCCTAATCTCAGACCTACATCAGCCTTGAAAGCCTGCAGTGGGGAATAGAGTTATGGTTATTCTTTTTGTCTTCCCCTTCTACCTCCTCCCCTACTCAGCAGTCACTATTAGTTGCTTCTCCAGGTTGGAGCAGAAGGAATGAAGGAGAAGTAGGAGTCAGGAAAAGTCTTATTTGGCTGGTGTTGTAGGTCCCCAGGAAACAGAGTCTGCAGTGGAGATTTGGGTACAGGAGAGTTTTATGGGGAATGCTCTCAGGAACACACCTGTAAGGGAGTAAGAGAAGCAGGACTAGGTGGAGGGGAAAGGAGAACTGCAATGAGTGCCACAGAGGTTTTAGCAGATCCCATGGAGCTCTGAAGCTGGGATGGCCTTTCGGGAATACCACACAGACCAGCAAAAACATGTTAAGGAAGTTGGGTTCAGAGTGTTTCCAGGGAAGGAGCATGGCCTAAGATGAAGCAACTTCCTTCTGTCAAGGTCAGTTCCTGAGGAAAGACTCAACTGTGAGCTGGGGGAATGAGTGCCTCTGTCCTGAAGGTGAGATCTTGTCAGTGTAGTTGTAATAGAACATTGGTACCTTCTGGGGTATGGTAGATTCCAAATGCTGATTCCTTTTCTTGCATGGTGCTTCTTGATTCTTTAGAGACCAATCATCATTGGTGATCTTGACTTGGGTGATGTCTCTTTCAGCTGAAGTTGCCTGACAGCTTTCTTTTCAACCCCTAGTTTCCAAAGTCCATTCCTCTGTTGGGATCTCTCTCTTCATCTCTCCAGGGGGCCCTCTTGGACCACATCCCTCTCAAGATGATCCGCTCCAGCTCCTTCCAGAGATTTTTCCAGCATATTCTAGCTATTCTAGCAGTGGTCTCAACACACACACACACACACACACAAACACACACACAACTGACTCTGATATCTGAATGTTGCCAGGAAGAAAGATCAACTAATCTAAACCAAATTCATCATCCTTGGCAGATGTGTTCCATGTTTCATATGGTTTATATCCAATAATTCTCCATAACTTGTCAAATCATTTTACTATCTGAGGATATGATTTGCAACTAATTCATCTTGAAATGTTTGATCAGAATCTATTGCTTAAAATTAGAAATGTGATGTGTGTTTTATTGGGATTTTTTTCAGTGCCCATAATGGGTGATTGCTAACATCTGCTCTTAAAAATATCCAGGCTAAAATCATTATGGCCTTCAGAACTTTGGGTCTCAACTGCCTATTCCTCAGCGTGTCAGAGCAGGCCTCAGCACTGTTTCTTAGGAATATTTTTTACTTTACCCATAGATTTTCCCTTATCTCACCTCCATGCAGAGGTGGGTTTTAGATAGACTCTTCTATTTTCAGAGGATCTTAATCCTATCTTAACCCAGTGAATATCTCTTTTCTTAATTAACAATTTAAAATATTCACCCTTCAGATTTTTACCAGAAACTACAATTTTGAACTTCCTGCTCTCCAACACTTACTAAAAGCCAGTTTCAAGAAGTATTTATAGAAACTGGCTTGAAGGGACAGGCAGACATTCCTCTAGATGTTTTTAAATTTTACCTTAGGATTACACCAGACCACGTGAGCCTTGTGCTTTTTGTAGAAATGTGGATCCGTGCTTTGGCCTTCACTGAAGGATTTTATGTGACTCACTACTGAAATTTATGGGGACTGTGGTTGAGAAACCATCCACTTCATGACAGTGTTTCCACTGTACGCAATCTCTTGGGTGTAAGAAAAAGATGTGTTTCTCTTCATGACCTAGTGGAAAGTATGAATCTTGAAGTTCAGTGTATCTTCCTCTTTACATTGAATTTTCAAAACATTTCAGAGTCAATTCTGTTACTCACCCATATCCACTATGAAAACCTCAGGATATGTATTCTTAGTACCAATATTGCTATTTTTCTGCCCATGTTTTCCTTTACATAGGCTCCTTCAATTATTTACATTTGTCCTTCTATTTGTACATACTTTTGAAAGTTACCTTAAATCCCTCATAGAACAAGGCTTAGTTATAAATAAAATGAAATAATCACCTCCAGTTTCATCATTTCCTTACCTAATTACAATTTCATTTGACTTCTTAGGGCAAGCTTAATTACCTAACTGATAATGATGATGATAACTTTTGGTTGAGGGGTGCTATGTGCTACATTTTTTTTAAATTTTGAAATAAATTCAAAGTTATAGGAACAGTTGCAAAAACAATACTAACCCCATACACAGAATTCCATCATACTCTGACCCCCCTCCTCCGATAGCCCAATCCACCAACTTTAACAAGCTGTCACATCACTATTTCTTTCCCTCCCTATCTATCATCTATCATGTATTGCTCTGTCTTCTGAACATATGAGAGTTAGCTGCTCACATCCTTGAACAAACACTATAATTCACATATACACTTCCCATAAATAAGAAAACTCTTTTATGCAATTCCATTAAGCGCAGCTAAGAAGTACAAGAGATTCAACAATGATACAAAGCTTACATTCTATATTTCCTTTTCCTTATGTCTCAACTGTGACCCTTTGAGCCTCCTGTCCTCCATCCTCCAGTCCCATCCAGGTTCATCCTTGGCATTCAATTGTCATCTATTTAGACTGTCTTTTTTTTTTTTTTTCAATTGTGGAAACATATATACAGCCTAAATCTTCCCATTCCACCCCCTCCCTAGCCTTCCATTAGTGGGATTAATCACATTTAGAATGTTGTAATGCTGTCTCCTTCCCACCATCCATTATTAGAAATTTCCCTTCACCTCAAACAGCAACCCTATACTCATTTCTTAACTCCCCATTGCCCCTTCCCCCATTTCTCTTAGCCCAAACTCTACTTTTCATCTCTATGGTTATATTCTCTGATAATTTCTTTGTGTTTACTGTGGGGCTTAAAATTAACCTCTTAAATCCATAACAATCTTGTTTTTCTTTGATACCACCTTCATTTCAATAGGACACTTAAACTATGTTCCTATACTCTTCCATTCCCCCACCTTTATATAGTTCTTGTCAAAAATTACATATTTTACATTGAGTTCAAAACCACTGATTTGTCATTAGGGCTTGTATATTTTATATCATGTAGGAAGTAAATAATGGAGTTAGAATTCAAAAATTATTGACTTCTATTTGTATTCCATTGTGGTTGGAGAATGTGCTTTGAATATATTCAATTTTTTTTTTTTAATTTATTGAGGCTTGTTTTATGTCCCAGCTTATGGTCCCTTCTGGAGAAAGATCCGTGATCACTAGAGAAAAATGAGTGTCCTGGTGATCTGGGATGTAAGGTACTATATGTGTCTGTTAAAATTCTCTATATCTCTTTCTCCTTTCTTTGTTTCTCTGTTGGTAGGGCTTCCTTTAGAATCTGAAGTAGGGCAGGCCTTTTATTGGCAAAGTCTCTCTGCATTTGTTTGTCTGTGAAAAATTTAAGCTCTCCCTCAAATTTGAAGGAGAGTTTTGCTGGATAAAGTATTCTTGGTTGGAAATTTTTCTCTCTCAGAATTTTAAATATGTCATGCCAGTGCCTTCTCACCTCCATGGTGGCCTCTGAGTAGTCACAACTTAGTCTTATGTTGTTTCCTTTGTATGTGGTGAATTGCTTTTCTCTTGCTGCTTTCAGAACTTGCTCCTTCTCTTCAGTATTTGAGAGTCTGATCAGAATATGTCTTGGAGTGGGGTTTTTTGGATTTATTCTATTTGGAGTTCGCTGGGCATTTATGCTTTGTGTATTTATATTGTGTAGAAGGTTGGGGAAATTTTCCCCAACAATTTCTTTGAATACTCTTTCTAGACCTTTACCCTTCTCTTCCCCTCCTGGGACACCAATGAGTCTTAAGTTTGGACGTTTTATTTTATCTATCGTATCCCTGAGATCCATTTCATTTTTTTCAATTTTTTTCTCCATTCTTTCTTTTGTTCTTTCATTTTCTGTTCTGTGGATTTCTAGGACACTGAGATGTTGTTTAGCTTCTTCTAGTCTTGTATTGTGAATATCCAGAGTCTTTTTAATTTGGCCAACAGTTTCTTTTATTTCCATAATATCTTCTATTTTTTTTATTTACTCTTGCAATGTCTTCTTTATGCTCTTCTAGGATCTTCTTTATGTCATGTATATCCTGGGCCATGGTCTTCCTGATGTCCTTTAAATCCTTTGCCATGTTTTCATTCCTCAATTGTAGTTCTTTGATTAATTCTGCCAAGTACTGAGTCTCTTCCAATATCTTGATTTGTGTGTTTGGAGTTGGATTCTCCATATCATCTGGTTTTATCACATGCATTAAGATTTTCTGTTGTTTTTGGCCTCTTGGCATTTGTTTTGCTTGATAGGGTTCTTTCAAGTTGTAAAAAAAAAAGGATATCAATCTAATTTTTCAGAAACACAGTTTGGTGACGTACACTTTCTCTAACTACCCAGCAGATGGTGTCTGTGAATCACCTATACCCCTCAAGTCAGTTCTCAACCTTGTTCCTGTGGTGTGTGGGGAAATGATTCTTGTGGGGTTCAGTTGGAGAACTCAGTTTGGGTGTGTTGCTGGAGCCGTCCGCCCTGAATGTGGGGCGTGTGTACGGGTGGCCAGGGAGGAAGGGCAGCTTTAATATTCAAATCCCCCAGGTTCCCAGAGATTCAAGGCCACCACAAGAGTCTAAGCCTTCATTTCAGTTCAGTCGCAGACCCTCTCTCTTGCTGTCCCACAAACCACTGGACTTGGCATAGCATCCCTGGGTTCTCCGAGCGGGTCCCCCCTCCCAGCAGCAATCCTCCAGGAGCTCAGCCTAGGGAATGCCGTGCTACATCACCACTGGACACCATCCCTCAAGGGAAGCCCCAGGCCGCCAGGCTGTGCAGGGGCGCTCTCAGCCTGAAGCAAAGATGGCCGAACGGGGCATCTCAACCCCCCCTCCTCGCACAGTTCCTCCTTCCCAGCTCCGGGACAACTGGCGGGGCTCTGGGCTGTGGGCATGGCCCCAGGCAGGAGTTTATCCAGCCTCCGGGGAGCCAGCTGTGAGCCGCAGAGTTTCTTTCAACTTCCGGCTCTCGCCTCTGTTCCCCCGGCCCCGAGGGTATCTGCAGTGGGCTATCTTCCAGGCCAGACACCAAGAGGCTGGCCCAGCCTCCTCTTGCTGTGTTTTACTGTGTGGTTCCCACTCCCGCAACTGTAGCCGCTCTTGGGTTTTTCCCTTTTTTTTTTCTTTTTTTTAAAAGAGCCAGTCAGTCTCCAAATGCCAAGCCCTGACTTCCCCACAATGCCGCGTGGCTGCGGGTCTTCCAGCCAGCTTACTCACTCATTTCAGAATGCAGACTCCTGGTTTCACCAAGTATATGGCCCCTGTGTTACTAGCAGACCTTGTCCAGCTGGCGCATGGCAGTAACCGGTATTCTGGGTCACTTTCTGGTTTTTATCTAGTGTTTTTTACAGAGGTGTTTTTTGCCCTGTCTCACCTAGCCGCCATCTTAGTTTCTTGCTATGTGCTACATTTTGATATATATTAACTCATTTAATCTTTACAACCACCCCTCAAGGCAGGTACTATTTCTTTGTTTTACAGAAAAGGAAGCCAAGGCTCAGAAATTTTAAAGTCTTTGCTCAAGAGCAACATTAGTAAGTGACAAAGTCAGGGCTGGAACACTCCAAAAGCCTATTTTTTCCTCTAGGCCCACTCTGTGGAACGGTGCTCTTTTACCCTCCATAAGAGCCACCATTCTCTGTTGAATATATAATCCAGTAGATTTGATTCTTGATAATAATTGTATAACTGTATAGCATTTATTGTGTGACCATGAAAACCTTGTGACTGACACTCCCTTTCTCCAGTATATGAGCAAAGACAAATATATATATATTTGTCTATACATTATATATGTGTGTGTGTATATATGTGTGTATGTGTGTGTATATATATATATATAATGGGGGGGATAAGGGATATGGGATGTTTTGGATGTTCTTTTTTATTTTTATTTTTATTTTTTTCTTTATTTTGGAGTAATGAAAATGTTCTAAAATTGATTGTGGCAATGAATGCACAACTATATGATAATACTGTGAGCCACTCACTGTATACTTTGGATGGATTATATAGTGTCTAAATATATCTCAATAAAATGATATTTAAAAAAAGAGTCACCATTCTGTGGTTTGATCTAATATAGGGACATGTACCCATAAAAAAACCCAATGGTTCTCCCTCCCTTCAGTGGCTCTGCATTTTTAAAAGAAATATACATGTAAGAAGTGGTTTCCCTTTTTACCATTATTCCCTCCCCTCTCTGAAGGAGGTGGAAGTCAGAGCTTACACAGGAGGTAGAAATGCAGGTAGAAGGAGGACACAGACAAAAATCTTAGGTGATTGCTGGATTCCCAACCCACGTCTGAAGATAGAAAAGGGAACTGGGAGTTGTGCTTTCAAACGCTTGTCAGGGTTGCCAATCTGGCTAGATTTTAGCTGAATAACAGGCAGAACCCTGAATTTTATTACTTTTCACAGTCAGGGTTATTGAGGTATAATTTATATACAGTTAAATTCATCCTTTAAAGTATTTAGATGCAGAACATTTTTATCACCCCTAAAAGTTTTTGTCCTGATATTTTGCAGTCAATCCCCTCCTCTCCTACTCCGAACCCCTTTTCTAGAATGTCATATAAATGGAACCATACAATATGTAGTCTTTTGTGTCTGTCTTCTTTTACTTAACACAAAGCTTTTGGAATTCATCTGTGTTTTTGCATGTATCAATAGTCGATTCCTTTTTATTGCTGAGTACTGTTCCATTGCATGGATGTATCACAACTTGTTTACCAGCTGATGACCATTTGGTTTGGGGCTTTTATAAATAAAGTTGCTATAAATATTTATATGCAGACTTTTGTGGGTAAATATCCAGGAGTGGAATTGTTGGTTTTTATGGGAAGTGGATGTGTAACTTTACAAGAAACTACCAAGCTTTTTCCCAAAGTGGCTATACCATTTTGCATTCATACCAGCAATGAATGAGAACTCCAGTTGTTCCACAGTGAAATTCCAGTTGCTCACAGAACTTGATATTGTTGATCTTTTAAATTTTAGCTATTCTAATGGGTGTGCAGGGTACCACACTGAGATTTTAATTTGCATTTCCATAAACACGAATGATGTTAAGCATCTTGTAACATACTTCTTTGGTGAAGTGTCTGTTAAAATCTTTTGCATATTTGGATTGGGTGATTTGTCTTATTACTATTGAGTTGTAAGTGATCTAAATATTTGTGATTCAAGTCCTTTATCAGATATGTGTTTTACAAATAATTTATCCAAGTCTGTGGCTTGCATTTTCTTTCCTTTAAATGTCTTTTCAAGGAGAGTTTTTAATTTTGATAAGTCCAATTTATCAATTTTTATTTTATTGTTCATGGTTTTTATGTGCTATCTAAGAAATCTTTGCATAACTTAAGATTTTCTCCTGTGGTTTCTTCTAGAATTTTCAGTTTTTGCTCTTACATTTAGGTCTATGACCAATTTCAAGTTAATTTTTGTATTGTAAGGTAAGAAGGTAAGGGTCAAGGTTTTTTGGTTTTTTTTGCATGTGGATGTCTAATTTTCCAATTGTTCCAGCAATATTTGCTAAAAAGCTTATCCCTTCCTTGAATTACTTTAACATCTTTGTTGAAAGTCAGTTGATAATATATGTATGGGCCTATTTCTCAACTCTCTTGAAATATATGTCTATTCTTACACCAATACCATACTATCTTTATTACTGTAGCTTTATATTAAGCCTTGAAATCAGGTAGTAAGAGTCCTACAACTTTGTTCTTCTTTTCAAAAACTTTACAGCTCCTTTGCTTTTACATATACATTTTAGAATCTACTTGCCAATTTCTTTTTAAAAGCCTGCTGGTAGGATGTGGGAAGTTGGCAGAGTAGGAAGCTCCAGGAATCAGTCCATCCACCAGAACAACTATTAAACAGGCAGGAACTGTCTGAATCAACTATTTTGAAACTCCAGAGTCTATTAGAAAATTGTGCAGCATCCAGGGAAAAGTGGAAGGAAAAGACTGGTAAATTGCAGTAAATACTGGTGGATTTCACCCTGTGCAGTGGCTATCACCCATCCCCCAGCCTTGTAGCAGGCAGCAGTGAGGTCCTGGTGCAGCTTGCTGGTGCCAGGGAGGGATGTAAAGACTAGTTCCCAAAATCTGGGGGTGAGCAGTTAGATCGTGATTGCTGCTTTTGATGAACAACTCCAGATCACTGGGGCCTGGCTCTGAGGGCACTCATCACTCCAACCCATCTTGGGCAAAAGAGGCAGAGTATTAAAGATAGTATCCTTCCTCAAAACTACAGAAAGTAATTAAAGGGCAGTATTTACTGGGCAAATACCAAATCAAGAAAACACAGTTTCAAAGAGCCACTGGAGAAGCAACTGGAACCTTCCCTCACCCCCTCCCCAGGGCAGTGTGGAGCTGGCCAGAGCTTCCCTTCTAGCTAGGAAAGGCTGCCCTATGAAACTCCTTTCTGGCTTGTCCTCCCTCCCAGAATTTGCCTCTAGGAAAAAGCAGCTTGGGAGGGCACAAGCTGTATAAGAAACAATTGAGTTGGGCAGCCTGGAGCAAAAGCTTACCTGCTTTAAGTCCTTCAGTGAAGCAGCCAGTAGAGGGAAAAGTTCTGCTTCCTAGGAAGTAGAAGGCGCTTTCAAATTCCTGCAAGCAGGGGAACTCCTAAGTTCACTGGCAAGCCTAGCCCAGGACAAGACACAGGCTCGGAAAAGAGAGGGCAGGCACTGCCCTTTGCATTCACCTCCGGCTGACCTTCTTGATAGGATGACTGAATTCTGAAGCACAGCAACAGCCAATGCAAAGCCAATCTGCACACTTTGAAAGGTGTCGTTTGCATTGGTTTGCTTGGTTTTGTTAGTTCTTGACACTCCAGAAAATATCTGTCATATCACTGGTTGGATACAAACTCAAGAAATAGACATTTCAGTTAATAAATCCCAGAGTTTTCATTTTAAAATATTAAAATGTACAGTGTGCAACAAAAGATTACAAGACAAATAAGAAACAGGAAATGAAGGTACATCCAAAAGAAGAGGATAAAAATCCAGAAAACATTATTAAAGAGCACCAGAATGTGGATATACAAGACAAAGACTTTTTTAAAATGTTTTTTTTAAATGCTCAAGGAGAGGAAGGAAAACAAAGAGAAAGAACTCAAGGATATCAAGAAAATAGTAAATGAACATATGAGAATCTCAATAAAGAGACAGAAATTTTTAAAAGGAACCAAACAGAACTACTAGAGTTGAAGACCACAATAACTGAAATGAAGAATTCCCAGGAGGGTTTCAATAATCAATTGGCGCTGGCAGAAGACAGGATCAGAGAACTTGAAGACAAGAAAACTGAAAGGAGTCAGGCTGAGGAGCAGAAAATAAAAAGAATTATAAATATGAAAATAGCTGAAGAGACCTATGGGACATCAAGCATACCAATATACTCATTATGGGGATCCAAGATGTAGAAGAAAGAAGGAAAAGGGCAAAGGAATATTCAAAGAAATAATAACAGGAAACTTCCCAAACCTAGCAAAAACATGAATATGCACCTCCAAGAAGCCCAGAGAGCAACAAACAGGATAAACTTGAAGAACAATACGCCCAGACACATAGTAATCAAGCTGTCAAATGCAAAGGGCAAGGAGAGAGTTCTGAAAGCCACAGGAAAAAAAGAACATGTTATGTCCAAGGGAGCCCCAATTAAATTAAGTGCCTTTTTCTTATCAGAAACCATGGAGGACAGAAGGCAGTGGGTTGAAATACTTAAAAGTGCTGAGAGAAAACAATGACCAACCAAGAATTTTATATCTGGTGAGAATTTCAAAATAAGAGAAAGATAAAGACATTCCCAGAATATATCTACTAGTGGGATTGTAAGGTCTTATGGTAATTCTATGCCTCACACTCTGAGGAACTACAGCTCTGTTTTCCATAGCAGCTGCACCATTTTCCATGGCCACCAACAAGGAATGAGCATTCCTATTTCTCCACATCATCTCCAACACTTGTAATTCTGTGATTTTTTTAAATTGTAGTCATTCTAGTGTGTGTCAAATGATATCTCATTGAGGTTTTGACATGCATTTCCATTATAGCTAAAGTTGTTGAGCCTTATGTCATGATTTTTGGTGATTTCTGTATCTTCTGAGAAATGTCTATTCAAGTCCTTCCCCCATTTTTAAAATGGTTTGTCTTCTTATTGTTGAGATGTCTGATTTCTTTATATTTTCTGAGTTTTCAGCATATTTATGCCTTCAAGAATTTTTTTCATTCCTCATTTCTTTTATCCTAGGGCCAAATTAGATGTCATTGCTATTTTTTTTTAAATTACCAATTGCTTTTCAATGAAATATAGGGGCTAGTTGTGGGTAATGTTTTGTTAACATTTCTTATTTTAAGCACATATTCCTGTGTTTTTATTGAAGTTTTAATATATTCCATTTATATCATAAATGCAGATATTGTAAAAAGAAAAAATAGAGAAATTGAAATGTGTTTTTTTATTGAATGCCCTCAAAATGTCAGAAGTGCAGTAGCTTAAACTTGCTGTAGTATTTTCATTGTATATCTTAATTTTGTTGACAAACAAATATTTCATATCTTAGAAAATTAAAATGATATGATGTTTAGATAAAAAAAAAAGACATTCCTGGATAAACAAAAGATGAGGGAGTTCATTACCAATAGACCTGCACTACAAGTAATGCTAAAAGGAGTTCCTCAGTAACCATTTGGATAACTATAAATGCCATTATTTTATTTCTGAATATATTTTTTCATACATTTTCTTTGCGGTTACCATGGGGTTAAAATTTAACATCCAAAATATATTACAATCATTTTAAATTTGATACCAACCCCATCAATAGCATACACATACACTGTTCCTAATCTCTCTGTACCTCCACCTTTTTTTATACTTGTTACAAATTATATGTCTGTACATGCAATATTCAAGGGGGGTTTTTGGTTACAAAGTTACAGGGGCTATAAGGTATCTAAGGTAAGGCATCAACAATAGGGTGCCTTCACTGGAGAAAGGTCACTGGCATCCAGAAAACCTCTGTTAGCTGGGAAGGTGTGTGGCTGGCATCTGCTTGCTCCTGGGTTGCATTTCAAAATTATGTTCTCCAAAATGCTGACATCAGCTTTCAGTGGCCATCTTCTCTCAGTTGCTCTCCAGCTGCTCGGAGGTCCTTCTGTTTGTGAGCTTTTATGGACATTTATGGACAACTAACTTAAGGGGGAAAGACCACTCCATTGGGAAAGAATAGCCTCTTCAACAAATGGTGCTGGTAAAACTAGATCTCCATTTGAGTTAAAAAAAAAAAAAAATGAGGAGGACCCTTCCTCACTCCTTATACAAAAATCAATTCAAAATGGATAGATAAAAACCTAAATATAAGAGCCATAACTATCAAACTCCTAGAAGAAAAAATTGAGAAGCATCTTCAGGATCTTATGTTAGGCAATGGTTTCTTAGACATTACACTCAAAGCAAAAGCAATGAAAGAAACGATAGACAAGTGGGACCTCATCAAAATTGCAAACTTTTATGCTTCAGGGAGTTTATAATGAAAGTTAAATGACAACCTATACAATGGGAGAAAATCTTTGGAAGCCACATAAGCAATAAAGCTTTAATATCCAGAAATATAAAGAAATCCTTCAACTTAACAATAAAAAGACAAACCACCCAATTTAAAAATGGTCAAAAGACTTGAAAAGACATTTCTCCAAAGAAGAGATACAAATGACCAGAAAGCATATGAACTGATGCTCAACATCATTAGCATTTGGTAAATGCAAAACAAAACCATGATGAGATACCATTTTAAACCCATCAGAATGGCTATGTTTAAAAAAAGAAAAGAAAAGAAAACTACAAGGGTTGGAGTGGATGTGGAGAAATAGGAACACTTATTCATTGTTGGTGGAAATGTAAAATGGTGCAGCTGTTGTGGAAGACAGTTTGGAGGTTCCTCAGAAAGTTCAATATAGAATTGCCACATGACCCAGCCAGCCTACTTCTAGGTATATACCCCAAAAAATTGAAAGCAGGGACTCAAACAGATATTTTTCACACCAATTTCATAGCAGCATTATTCACAATGGCCAAAAGATGGAAGAATCCCAAGTGTCCATCAACCAATGAATGAATAAACAAAATGTGGTATAAACACACAATGCAATATTATTCGGACATAAAAAGGAATGAAGTTCTGATACATGCAAAAACACGGATGAACCTTGAAGAGGATGTGTTGACTGAAATAAGACAGTCTCAAAAGAACAACTATTGTATGATCTCACTGGTATGAAATAATGAGAATAAACCAATTCACAGAGTCAGAATCTAGAATATAGATTACAGTGTCTGGAGTGGGTGTAGGGAATGGGGAGTTAGTGCTTAAATTGTACAGTCAGTGCTTAAATTGTACAGTTTCTATTTGGAATGATGGAGAAGTTTTGGTGATGGTCGTGCAATGTTATTAATGTAATTAACAGCACTGAATTATATATTTGAATGTGTTTAAAAGGGGACATTTTAGCTTGCATTTGTGTTACTAGAATAAAAATTTTTAAAAAATCCTTAGGGCTGTACAGCACAAATGGTGAACCCTAAAGTAAACAATGCAACATAGTTAGTGCAATCATACAAATGCTCTTTCATAAATTGCAACAAATATATCATGCTAATGTAAGTTGCTAATAATAGGGTGGTATATGGGAACTCTGTATTTTAAGCATGATTTTTCTGTAAACCTAAAATTTCTCTTATTAAGGAAAAGCCTTCCAGTATTTCTACTGGGATATGTTGAATCTATAAATCAATTTGCGAGAGAATTGACATCATGCAATATTGAGTCTTCCAGTCCATAAACACAATATATATCTCCATTTATTTAAGTCTATCCTGATTTTTTTTTACCAACATACAGCACACAGGTCTTGTACATATTTTGTTAAATTTATCTGTGAGTATTTCATTTTCATGATATCATAAATGGCATTTTTAACTTCAATTTCCAATTGTTCATTTATAGTATATAGGAGTACAATTTACCTTTTGTATTTGTATCCTGTGACCTTGCTAATCTCACTTAGTAGTTCAGTAATTGCTATAATTCCTAGGGATTTTCTATGTAGATAATCATATCATCTGCTAATAAAAATAGTTTTATTTCTTCTTTTCTAAACTGAATTTTTTTACTAATTTTTCTTGCCTATTGCAGTGGTTAGGACCTCTAGTATAATGTTGACTAGAAGTGGAGAGAGTGAATATCTTTGCCTTGTTCCCTGAAGTAGGGGTAAAGCATTCAGTTTTTCACCATTAAGTATGAGGTTAACTGTAGGCTTTTTAGAGGCTATGGTGGTTTGAAGTTTTGTATGTACCCAAGAAAAACATGCTCTTAAATTTAATCCATTCCTGTGGGTGAGAACCTGTTGTAACTAGGACCTTTTCATGAGGTTACTTCAGTTAAGGTGTGGCCCAAATAAATCAGGTTGGGCTTTAATCTGGATTACTGGAGTCCTTTATAAACAGAAAGTCAGAACAAAAAACAAACAACAACAGTCAGAGGGAGCATCTGGAAGCCAGAAGTCAACAGAACCAAAAAGCCAGGAGAGGCCGCCTTTTGCATTGCCATGTGACAGAAAAGCCAAGGACCAAGGATCACCAGCAGTCTGCCCTCTCAGAACACCAGTCTTCTGGGAGAAAGCATCATCTTGATGACGCCTTACTTTTGGACTTCTCCTACCCTCAAAACCATAAGCCAATGAATTCCTGTTGTTTAAGCTAACCCATTGCATGGTATTTATGTTTCACAGCCAGGAAATGAAAACAGATGGATTTTTAAATGTTGAACCAATCTTACATTCCTGGGATAAATCCCCTACTGTCATAGCCTTGATGTGTTATCATTTTTATATATTACCAGATTTGTTTTGCTATTATTTTGTTGGAGATTTTATATCTATATTTATAAGGATTATTGTTCAGTAATGTTCTTGTCATGTTGTCTGGTTTAGGAAACAGGGCAATACTGGCCTCATAAAGTGGGTTGCAAAGTGTTCTCTCCTCTTCTATTTTCTGGAAGAATTTTGTGAAGCCTCTATTTTTAAATGCATCTATTTCTATTCATTTTGTTCCTGACCCTCCATCCTCATCTCAGTTCCTTTGTACATGATTTTTTGAAGTATTTTAAAGTTCTTCTTACTGAACAAAGAAGAAAAAAGATTTTCTACACACAGGAGATGTTCAAAAGGCCCTGAAGAGGCCACATGTGCACACATGTGTGTGTGATTGGCATGTTTGCATGTGTTGGGGAGGTGGGAGAAATCACTGCTCAGATTTTTGGTGGGACAAATAAGAAAAGGCAGAGATTCATGTTGGGAGAAAAGCCCAGGGGCAGAGTGCCTAAAGAGAGAGGGTTTCTTGCCCAGGAAAGAGAAAAGTCACTTAACCAGAGGAGAACAACACCTAGGAAACTAGTGCTCCAGAGTTCCTGTGCTTTTTTCCAGGAGCTATTCCTAAAATATGTCCCATGTGTTGTAGCCTCACAATGATAATGGCTGCATATTACAGAAAGGAGGGCCATTAAATTACGTTATATCAACATTCACTCCTTTTAGCAAGACAAGGGTCTATAATGTCAAAGCAAACACTTTCTGCTCTCTAAGTGTGGTTCCACCCACTCATAGTACTCTTAAGAACCCTCTTCTGGAAATAAAAAACTTTCCAATGAGCCCAAACCCTTCAGGTTAGGTCCAAACCTACATTCAAAAATGGGTCAAACACACAAGCCAGTTCTTAGAGAATCTATATGCTTTTGATGCTATCTTGTAACTTTCCAGAGATGACAAGTAGTGAAATCTTCTCTGATAAGGACTGATGAGGAGAGAGTCTTGTACAAGACTGTGGTCCCACCCATTTTCACCCTCCAGCCTCTCTCTCCATGGTGGAGCGGGAACCCTCAGAGGAAGGCTACATACACGTGAATTTTTCTTTGGAGATTAATTGGGGAACACTTGGAAGTACAGCCAAGATTCTTGTAGGAGGAAAATGTACTAGAAAAGGTCATTTTAACCTTTACTTGAAGACGACAGAACAGGAGAGATGAGAGTCAACAAGTACCTGTGACTTCAAGGTTCTTTGCTGGGGTGTGTCTATATTCTGTAGGTCACTCACGTTGACCAGCATGGGCCTCGGGGTTCAAGCTATTGATGGATCATTTGACTACAAATCAGAAGTTCCCATCTGAGTCCAGGGAAGGTGTGTCCTGCCAGGAGCAAGGGGATCTGGGCCTATGCAATGTCACTGATGGACAACGGGGTCCTTCCCCTCTCGCTGGCATGGGAAAGTATGGCTCTTCTCTACACACCTCAGTCCAGGCACCCATCCTGGCTGATTCCCTCCAGGCTCCTGAGGAAAGGTGGGCTTGTTCTGGAAGGCTTGGTTAGGGTAGTATATGACAAGATAGTATCTGTTGAGGTTTATGCAGGAATCAGATGGCACACTTAAATTAGGATAACCTGAGGAAAGTTTAATAGGCAACCTATTTACAAAGGGGTGGGCAGGATGTATGGACTCCACTCTAGGGCTATGGATAGTGGGGCTTCTTTACTGTCCTAAGTCAGAAAGAAGGAAGGAGGACATGGTTTTCAGAATCTGAATGGAGCAAGCTGTATGAAGGTCTTCTGACAAAAGCTGTGACTCCACCAGATGGGAACCAGGGAATGAAAACCCCAACCTTTGTTTACCCACTGGTGTTCCACATTGGCCTAATCCGAAGAGTCCACACTGGTGAACATTCTGGGGCCAACAGCAAGGTGGAGACGGGCGGGGCACAGGCCTGGAGAGGCAAGGGGAAAGCATTCAGCAAGTAACATGTACCTCTGGGCCTCTCCCTCTAGCCCCCAGCCCCTCTTCACAAGGGAAATTTATCTCTCTATGCTCTTCTTGGCTTCTATTCCCTGGGAGAAAAAGCTCTGTGGTTCACCATCTCTGGAGTGCAATCAAAGGGCCCATCCTTGGGATCTGGCTGTTGCCACAGCAGCTGAGCCACAGGTGAGACAGACTCGAAGGAGCCAGAAGCCATGCTCTTTCCCCCAAAGAGAAAAAAACATGCCTCTGGAAAAGGGTAACTGGCTGTAGGCAAAATCCAACCCAACTCATGTCTGTTACCGTCTGGCAGCCAGGGGTATTGAAAGTAGGCAGAAGTCAGGAAAATTCTAAGAAGCTTTTACTAAAAATAGAACAAATAGCCATTTCTTACAAGATGCCCAGCCACTAATTAGCTGCAGTGCTCCTGTATGAGGAAAGGCCCTTTGGTTACAGAATATGGCTTTAAAAAGTTAAGCTCCATCCAAAGTGGCAATTAAGGGCTTTACTTAATCATAATAAACCTTGGTCTTCTTTTCCTAAGCAAGCTCTGCATCTTGCTGCCAGAGCAAACCCATCAGTTCATTCCTGGTTTCCTTCTTAAAACAAAGCAGAGCCATAACACTCCGCAGAGCAAATGCTCTCTCCAGCTTCGCCCAAGGCACCAGAGCAGCACTCAGAGCCCGTTAACCGTGCTGACATGGGCACAGCAGCTCAAATATCCCTCAGCCTCTGGCTCAGCCCAGCACTGCATGACCACCTTCTACAAGGCCGCGCAGGCTGGTGGTTAAAGATATAGGCTCTGCAATTACAATAGTGGTGTTTACAGGAACAGAGAAAGAATATATGCTTTTCCTTCTTGGCATTTATCAAAGTTTGCCATTTTAAATGTAAGAGTAACAAACGTTTTTATCCTGTATGCAGTTTCAGCCTCTTTCCCTGTCTTCGCTGCACATTAAAGAAAATCCTGGCATTGTCCTCTTGGCATGTTCTTTTCTCTTCCATCCTGAGGCAGTAGGGAACACAAGGTGTGAAGCTAGAGCAGGAGCCACAAAATGAAACACTTGCAGGGACAGGGCAGGGGATGTAATGAGTGAAACAAGCAATGCAGAAGCAGCAGAGTTGGGGCCTGTGAAGTAAGAGAAAGTGAAGCACTGAACTGCTGCCAGGCAAAGAGGATAGGTCCAGTGCAGCCAGTTCTAGACATTGTTCAAGTCAAGCCCCAAGTCTAGATTTCTGTACAAAATTCCCTCCACTGTTGTGAAAGCCAAAAAAAACACAACAACAACCTGCAGACCAGTTATGGCCCACCGCCTGCCAGGGCATGACACCCAGGCAAGTGAAGTACCTTGGAAAGGGAAAGGAGGGAGTGGGGGCAGAGGGGAACAAAGCGAGGTTACGAGAGTCACATATCGGGAGCTGAGAGCAAGGGAGAGAGGGAATGAGAAGGACCAGCTGCCAATAGTGAGGAGGATGTTGAGAGCAACTGAAATTGGGAGAGAGTTTAAGGATGTCATACTATGCCTTGAGAATGGACTCCCCAGCTGGATGAGACCTTGAGAGCCTAAAGAAAGATTTCAATTACTTCCTGTTATTCTTTGGTTGGCAGGCTGTGTTGTTTTGAGTTGACTCTATGGCAGGCAGAGCCGCCTGGCTGCCGGCCTCTTGAAGAAAGATGCACCCTTATGGGATTACGCTCTGTGTCGGCCATCACCTTGAGATGCCTGAGGGCAGGGTGTGGGATTCTTTTACATCTCACTATTTGCGGGGTGAAAGCCTGTGTTTTAGTTCTGGTTCTTTTTCAAGAGGCACAAATTTAGTTTAAATTCACTTTCACTTTCCCCTGGCAAATCAACATATTCGATCACAATATAGTAAGCAGAGCAGGAGAAAGCTGAGAAATCTTTGAGTAACAGTGATAGGGTGGACTGCTCTTGATGCTGCAATCTAGCTCCACAAGTCCAGGGTCCCAGTGACTGGAAACAGCCTGGAGAAGATGTATTTTGCTCCACTTCGTGAACCAGAATTCTGTCAGCTGACTCATAGGCTACTCATAGAGGCAGGCTTTCATCTCCACCTCTCCTCCCTTCACTCTTAGGAAGTGTATTAGTTATTTATTGCTGTGTAAAAAAAATTACCCCCAAACATAGTGGTTTAAAACAATAAACATTTTTTGTCTTGGTTTCTGAGTGTCAAGAACCTGGCTGCATCTTAGCTGGGTGCTTCTGACCCAAGGTCTCCACAAGTCTGCAGTCAAGGGCTGCAGTCATCTCAGTGCTTGACTAGAGGAGAATTCACTTCCAAGCCTGATTTTCCTGGCTGCCGGCAAGCCTGAGGTCCTCACTGGCTGTTGTCCAGAGACCTCAGTTCCTTGCCATGTGAGCCCCTCCATACCATGGCAACCAGCTTCCTTCAAACTGAACCAGCAAGAGAACAGTCTTTTTGTAACCTGATCTCAGTAGTGACATCCTATCATTTTTTTTTTGTCTTCATCAACATGATTTTACTATCCCAGGAAAATCTTGCCAAGGAAGATAAATATACAAGCAACTATATTATTTACATGAACCGAAAATCTCTATAATAGAGTATCAAGACTCTTTGAATTCCCTCTTCTCATAACTCTTATCTGACAAAGTCCTTCAGTCATGAACCATTGTATCAGGATTCTTATCCAATCCTAATCAAGCCCTCACATTGCAAACCCTGCATTAAACTAGATTCCAAATGCTCATAAAGATTCCAACTTTGCCCTTCTACCCTCTGAGACCCTACCAAAACTCTGTCAAGGTAGTGCTCCCCTACACTCAGTTAGCAACAACTCAGCTTTATCTTATATACAAGCTGTCTTGGTGATATATTCAGGGATTGAGCACTCAGCAATATTTGAAGTCCATCAAAATCAAATCAAGTAACACTTTTTAGGTTTCAGTGTATTGGAATAGCTAGAAGCAAACGCTGGAAACCATCAAACTCCAACCCAGCAGTCTGGACCCCCGAAGATGACCATACAACAATGTAGCCCACAAGGGGCAACAGCGTTACCGCGAAAACCCTGTGCATCGCACCCCCATCCCCCCCAATCCAGTGCATGAATGGATGAGCAGAAAAATGGGGACAAAAAAACAAATGAAAAATAGGGTGGGATGGGGAGGATGATCCGGGCACTCCTCTTCACCCCTACTTTCCATTCCCGTCCGGATTCCTTCTGGTGCAAGGAAAATGCTCAAAAATAGATTGGGGTGATGAATGCACAACCACACAATAACACCGTGAACAGCCGACTGCACACCACAGATGACTGAAGAGCACACGAACACACCTCAACAAAACTGAACTTAATTAAAAAAAAAAAATCTAATCAAGGCCTTCTCACCACCATAGCCCAAGACACATCTTAACCACTCCTCAAACTTGGACAATACCCTTTTAAATAAGAAGCTAAAGAAAGACTAAAACTAATTCTGGAAAACCTAATAGAAAAAGGACTTATCATATCTTACCCTGGTCTTATCTTCCCAGTCAAAATCCCAATCAAGGGGATATAGATTCATTTGGGACCTCAGGGCCATAAATAAAATAGTCATCCACAGCTTATCTGTAGTACCAAACCCAAAAACTATTTTATGTTTTGTGGCTCTTGGTTCTGCATTTTTAGAATCCTTTTAGCTTAAAACAGTCAATACTTGTTTGCCTTCTCTAAGGAAAATCAACAGTATACCTCAATTGCTAGGCCCCAGGGATTTACTGAGGCACCTCCAACTTTTCGTAAGTCCTGAATCAGGACCACAAAGACCTTAAATTTCCCTGTGGTTTTACTCTTATGCAATATGTGGATGGCTTTTTGTTGTGCTTTAAAAATGAGGTGAACTCTAAGACTGATTCTAGCTATCTGCTTACTGTTCTAGTTCAGTACAGGGATAATATTTCCAAAAAGAGGTGAAAATTTTGTCAAAGAGACTGCATTACCTAGGATGAGGGTTGGCAAAATACAGTCACTAGCCAAATCCAGCCCACTATCTGTTTTTGTAAACAAAGTTTTATTGGAACACAACCACACCTAATCATTTACATATTGCCTATGGTTACTTTCATGCTACAACAGAGTTAAATAGTTATGACAAAAATCTTATGAAAATATTTGCTGTCTGGTCTTTCACAGAAAAAGTAAAGATCATGCCCTTATCTAGAAGATCATTTATCCCAAGGAAGTAAATTCCTTACTCCTAGCCAACTACAGGGCATTCAAAACTTTACTAGGCCAGAAACAATTAAGAAGATTCTTTGGTTTCACTGACCCAAGTGCAACGAGTTCCCAATTTTCAAGAAATTACTACTCCGCTATATGAATTATCAAGTTCTCAGTAACCAAAACTCTTCCCTGAGACTCTAAACATGAACAGACCTTTTGTGAGTTAATATTAGCTCTCCAACAAGTTCCTACTCTGGGCCTCATTATCATAAACCTTTCTATCTGTTTGCATGTGAGAGCTGTGGATAAGCCCTAGGTGGTCTGACTTAACTTCCCGGGAATTACAGGAGACAAACAGCTTACTACATTTTCCTTTTTGGCCCAGTGGCAAAAACTCACTCACCCTGTTAACAGCCATAACAGCTAAAACAGCATCTGCCAACTTGGTATTAGGGTCTCCTTTAAATGTCATGGCCCCTCATGCTACACAACTCTCACTGCTCACAGAGGATACACAATGCTTCTCAACAAGTAGGCTTACCACGTATGAAATTCTATTTTCTCCCTTACATAGTTCCATTCATCATTGTAATACTTTAAAATCCTGCTACTCTTCCTCTATTACTTGATATAGAGGAAACTTGTGATAGTTTAACCTCTGTTTATAAACTATCTATGCCAGAAATAGAAAATCCAGACCTTTTTTTGGTAAGTCATATGATAAGTCATATCTTCATTGATGAGCAGAACTAAGTTATCTTAGATACGCATACATATGCTGTTCTAGTTTGCTAATGCTGCCGGAATGCAAAACACCAGAAATGGATTGGCTTTTATAAAAGGGGGTTTATTTGGTTACACAGTTACAGTCTTAAGGTCATAAAGTGTCCAAGGTAACGCATCAACAATTGGGTACCTTCAATGGAAGATGGCCAATGGTGTCCAGAAAACCTCTGTTAGCTGGGAAGGCATGTGGTCGGCGTCTGCTCCAAGTTCTGGTTTCAAAATGGCTTTCTCCTAGGATGTTCCTCTCTAGGCTTCAGCGCCTCAAAAATGTCACTCTCAGTTGCTCTTGGGACGTTTGTTCTCTCTTAGCGTCTCCAGAGCAAAAGTCTGTGTTTCAAAGGCCATCTCTAAAATGTCTGTGTAAGCTGAAGTTCCTCTCTCCGTTACAGTGCATTCTTCAAAGTGTCCCTTTTGGCTGTAGCTCCTCTTCAAAATGTCACTCTCAGCTACACTGATTCCTTCTGTTTGTCAGCTCATTTATACTGCTCCAGTGATTTAATTTAGATCCACCCTGAATGGGTGGGGTAACACCTCCATGGAAATTATCCAATCAGAGTCATCACCCACAGTTGGGTGGGGGGCATCTCCACAGAAACACTCAAAGAATTACAATCTAATCAACACTGATACATCTGCCCACACAAGATTACATCAAAGATAATGGTGTTTGGGGGGACATAATACATTCAAACCGGCACATATGCATATCTTAGATATGTATATATATATCTAGATATCTTAGATATGTATATCTCAGCATATCTTACTTGATGAGCATATCTTGTTACTGCAAAATATTGGGTATGAATGTTCCCCCTTACCAGAGAGAAATTTTGCCCAGAGGGAAAAATTTATTGTAATTACCAGAGTCTTTCAGTCACTTAGAAACAAAAGGATAATTTCCATTAGTAGTAGATATGTTTTTGGTGTAGTCCCTAATTTGGAATGCTTTGTAAATGAGGGTTCTAGGCCTCAACAGGAAACCCAATTCCAAATGGACATCAAATTAAAGAACTTTTGAGTGCCCTTATGTTTCTTATAGAGGCTGTTGTAAAAGTAGGAACTCATGTGAAAGGGAAAAACAGGATGACTAAAGGAAATCCCTGCAGGTCTTTATGCCAGACAGGCAACACTCACTAAAATTCTAACCCTGAATATAACCTAAGAGATTAAATCTTTGGAGCAGTTCAAAGAGACTTCTACAGAATGCCATTGATTGGCTCCATAGTTAGAAAATGGGTACTGGGAGAAATCAAGATGTAAATTGCAGGAGGGTAATCTCTGACAGTTTAAGGATACTTGCTGAGAAATACTGGAGAACCTCAGTATTCTGAGGTTCCAGTATACTGGAATATTGCAAAATTTTTGCATGAAATTATCTACCACTGCAAGGACAAATTGGTCCTTGTACTCAACAAACATTGGTGTGGAAACTATACAAAAATTTCTGAGCTATATCTGGTGCGTGTCTTATCCAACACTAGCATGTTTCTGGTATAACAGTAAAGGTGAGACAGACAAGAACCCAATCTTCAGGGCTCCTTTGAATAATGTGAGGTAGATTTCACACATCTACTCCCTGCAATGGGTTTAGAATATGTCCTGCTTATTGCTGTTTATTCTCAACATGGATTGAAACCTTTCCTTAATGGAGTGCTACAGCTCTAACAGTAGCAAAAAAAAAAAAAAAAAAAAAAGAAAGAAAAGAAAAAAAGAAAAAAAATCACTTGATGTTGTGTTACCAACTGTTCTGGTTTCAAAATGGCTTTCTCCCAGGACATTTCATTCTAGGAGTCTGGGGGTGTTCTCTTAGTTTTTCCCAGGCAGACTCTGGACTAGCAGAAGTCTACTTTCATTGGCTGTCTCTAAAATGTCTCTCTCAGCTGCTCTCCAAAATGTCACTCTCAGCTGTTTTTATCTGTTTTATAGGACTCCAGTGATTAAATCAAGACCCACCCTGAATGGGTGGGGTCCATATCTCCACGGAATTAATCCAATCAAATGTTTCACTCACAGTTGATTGAGTCACATCTCCACAGAAACACTCAATCAAAGGATTCCAACCTAATCAACACTAATACTTCTGCCTCCACAGGATTGCATTAAAGAACATGGGATTTTGGGGGACATAATACATCCAAACCAGCACACCAACTGTGGTGGTTTGAAGTTGTATGTACTCCAAAAAAACATGTTCTTACATTTAATCCATTTTTGTGGGTGGAAGTGCATTGTTCATAGGACCTTTGGATGAGGTTACGTCAGTTAAGAAGGTGTGGCTCACCTCATTCAGGAGGGGTCTTAATCCCATCACTGGAGTTCTTTATAAGTTGGGGTGAAATTCAGACAGACAGAGAGAGAGAAAGACTCAGGAAGTAAGAAGCTGAAATCAACAAAACCCAGAAGAGAATGGAGAGGCCAAGAGAGACTGCCATGTACATTGCCGTGTGACAAGCCAAGGACCAAGAATCATTATCAGCCAGCCCCAAAATGCCCATCTTCAGGGAGAAAGCAATGCCTTGATGATTGCTTGATTTGGTCTTTCTTTCAGCGTCAAAACCATAAGCAAATAAATTCCCATTTTTTAGCCCAACCCACCATTTCATGGTATTTGCTTGAGCCGCTGAAGAAACTAAAATACCAACCTACAAAATTCCAACCTGTTCTCTAGTGACTTGGCACCCATTTTAGGGTATAGCAGACAAACTCTAAGGTGCCCCCATGATTCCCATTTATTGCTGTCCACACCTTTGTGTAATCCTCTACCCTTGATTGTGATCAGGACCTGACTTGCTTCTAACCATCAGAATATGGCAAAGGTGACAGAATGTCACGCCTGTGATTGTCTTACATCATACAGAGCTTGTCTTACTAGCAGGCTTGCTCTAAACTCTCCTTGTTAGCTTCATGAAATAAGCAGCCATGTTGGGAAAGCACATGTAGCATGGAACTCCAGAGAGCCTCTAGGAACTGCAAGTAGCCACTGGAAACTAAAGAAAGTCTCCAGCTGATAACCAGCAAGAAGCTGGGGATCTCAGTCCTACAATCACAGGGCAATGAATTCCTCCAACAAATTAAGTGAGCTTGGAGATAGATTCTCCCCCAATAGAGCCTTCAGATGAGAACGCAGCCCGGGAAACATGCTGATTTCAGCCTTGTAAGACTGTAAGCAGAGGACCCAGTCACACCACACCCAGACCCACAGAAACTGAGATTTAAAAAAAAGTATGCTATTTTAAGTCACTAGGTTTGTGATAATTTGTTGCACAGCAATAGAAATCTTATACAATGGGACTATTGTTTAAGAGCTTTGCAAAGATCTTCAACTTACTTAGACTTGATTGTCACTATCAATCTCAATCATCAGGCAGAAAAACAAATGGGTTTCTGAAGCTCAATTTAGAAAATTTTTTCAGAGATTCCCTAACTTCCATAGTCAAAGGTATTGCCATTGGCTTTAATGACAATGAGATTAATTCCTTCTGAAGTTCATCAACCCTTCTCTTATGAAATAGCCCACACACCTATGAGTATCACCTCTGTTTTTGGACTCCATCTGACTGCAAACAGATATGGCCAAATATTGCAGGGAACTCATGTAATACACCCAGTATTATCATAAATAAGTATGAGCAGCCTTTCCTCAACATCATCTTAAAACAATACTTATATGCCCTAAAACCTGGAGCTTTTGTAACTGAGCTTTCACAGAACTAGAACTTGGAAGAGAACTAGAGAAGAAACATAATATATTTGGGGATTGAGTCACTTTCACTGATGTCACAAGTAAGTCATACTACTTGGCTTTAGATATACCTAAATATCTCGATATTCCAAATTTTACTGCCTGGCACTGGACCATTCTTCTTGTGTAATGCCAAAACATTGTAACACCATTTTTCTACCCCATAGAGGTATTTTGGCCAAAGACAGTTCACAGGTGTCTACCAATGATTGATACTGGATTTTCAGCATTAAAGTCTTCTGACTGCTACCTGCAAACTGGATAGGATTTGTTACCTTGATAAACCGATGCATACCTTCCAGATAGTCTATGACATCACCCAGGATCTCTTTTGGCACATGAGTCTCTAGGAACTGCTGTTAGATAGTATATATATGTATATTTAATTAAATTCAATTTTGAGATGCACTCACACACCACACAATCATCCACAGTGTGCAATCAGCTGCCCACAGCACCATCACACAGCTATGCATTCATCACTCCAATGCAACCCTGAACATCTTTCCTACACCAGAAAGAATCAGAACAAGAATAAAAAATAAAAGCAAAAAAGAACACCCAAATCATCCTCCCCATTCCACCCCACCCTCCATCCAGTTTTTGTCCCCACCTCTCCATCCATCCATCCACACACTGGACAAAGGGAGTGTGATCCACAAGGCCATCACAACCACACTGTCACCCCCTGGAAGCCACACCATCACACAATCATCCCTGAGTCAAGGCCACTGGGCCTTAACCCGACACTCTCAGGCATTTACTTCCAGCTATTCCAACACACCAAAACCCAAAGAGGGTTATCTATACAGTGTGTAAGAATGTCCACTAGAGTGACCTCTTGACTCCATTTGAAATCTCCCAGCCACCGAAGCTTCACTTCATTTCATCTCACATCCCCCTTTTGGTCAAGAAGGTTTTCTCAATCCCATGATGCTGGGTTTAGACTCATCCCCAGGAGTCATATCCTGCATTGCCAGGGAGATTTACACCCCTGGGAGTCAGGTCCCACGTAGGGGGGAGGGCAGCAAGTTCACCTGCCGAATTGGCTTAGCTAGAGAAACAGAGGGCCACATCTGAACAACAAAGAGGCACTCAGGGGGAGATTCTTAGGTACAACTATAAGCAGGTTTAGCCTCTTCTTTGCAGTAATGAGCTTCATAAGGGCAGACGTTCTATCAATTTTGCCCTATTCTATTCATTAGAAGCAAGTCCCTAGGTACATCCCGTGATCAAGTGGAAGAGATTATACAAGGGCTTGAATGTCAGAAAGTTGGGATCATTGGAAGTTTTAATCCAGCCTTGTGATTCAGTGCCACAAGGAGCATAAGCAGCAAGTTAATGGTCATATCATTTCAGGCATAACTCTGGCTCATCCTTTGAATAAGCTGTGAATACATTAATTATCTGTCTTAACCAAAAACAAAACTCAAACACTGAAGCAGTTACAGACATGTGCTCATTGGCATATACCTTATAAACAAACCCTGAGGGAAAGTTGAGTCATTTTATATTTCAGCTTATTGAGAGGTGTGAGCCTAAAACATAAACCCATCATATTTTCTCCGCATTCCCCTGTGACTCCTGGGTTTGAGTCCTGGTTCTGCCTGGTACTAGCTGTATGGCTTTGATCAAGAAACTTCCCTAAAGTTCCATTTCCTCATCTGTAAATGGAATAATAATAGAATTCATATCACCAGGGTTTAGATACCATTATTACTCCATTCTTTTTTTTCTATCTAATGTATT
Source organism: Choloepus didactylus (assembly GCF_015220235.1). Lineage (NCBI taxonomy): Eukaryota > Metazoa > Chordata > Mammalia > Pilosa > Megalonychidae > Choloepus > Choloepus didactylus. The sequence goes on from NC_051310.1 coordinate 172,036,885, forward strand.
TCCTTTCAAACATACTCCTCTTAAAGGCTGGTTTGTCTCCCCTTAGGATTCATAAAACTGGTGAATGCTAAAAACTCATGGACAATTTTTTGGCACCAATGTATGTCAGTTATAACCATTGTCTTTGGAGACTTCATGCTGGTAGTTGAAGTCCATCCAAATAAGCCTTCTCAAAAATTTAACAGGTCATAGAGGGAGGCCCCAAAGGAGGGAGTCTGCAGAAAACCAAACATTATAAATTGAAAGAAGCCAAGGTGATCTTTCAAATTTCGTCTCTTTAATTAACCCTTGCCCACAATATGAATGGGTGCTTTGTAAAAGTGAATGGCCAAGGGGCTACCTGGGCAAGTTTGGCAGCTCTGGGGGGTCTACATAGAGAAGAGGAGTAGTTTCAGTTCTTCTCACTGGATTTGGGGCCCCAAGAGTTTCCGGGGGAAGATGGCCCACAGATCATTTGCTCACCAATATTAGATTCTGGAGTTGGGCAGAGTCGCTTACCTTGGACTGTTGGCCTGAGGCAGCGTTAATTGCATTCCTAAAGTTTAGGGATACATAAGTGGACGTATGATCTATGAAATAATTGTTGACTTTTCCATGTGCTTTGAGAAGGCGCTAAGGAGGACAAAGGCACTTTTTTTTCCCCTCTCTCTCAGCTTTTTTTTTTTTTTTTCTCTGAGAAGCCACAGAATTTTGACCCACTTCACATCCGCCTCCTGCCTCTGGTTTTGAAATCTGCAGCCTGATGGCTTGTTTGCTTGTTAGCATGAAAGGCTTGCTCTGGGTCTGTGCTTGCTTGTTAGTAAAGAACCAACAAGCATTGCAGTCCAAAGGTAATCACAGAATGAAATCACTTCCAGATGACGAATCCCACTCCTGATGGTGAAAGCAGACTTTACAATTGCAGTGGACCAGGTATTCAATGGCTCTCACCCAATCCATTAGGGTTTTGAACATGCACATATGCTCTCATCCTCCTTTTCTTTCTCTCCCCCTCAACTTTTTCCTTCCCTCTATCATTCCTTGCTTTCCTCAGCTTGGATCAATTTTAATCTGAAGAGCAAAATCAAAGCTGAATATAACCCAGTCTCAATTCTCCTATAAGTATTTGAGCTCCTGTTATTCTGAGATTATTTGATGATAGCTCCCCGTTGAAGCAGCAGCTACCAGAGAGAGGAGTAGCTGCTTTCTTCCAGCTCCCACCTCATGGGCTCTCAGAGGGCCTCTCCCAGGCAAAGTGGAAACACAAAGAATGCTGTTCCTTGGACAATTGATAAAATTGTGGCCAGCAGGATAATCCTACCTGCATAGCTGAAAGAGGATCACTGTCCATACTCAAGTCAGAATTGGCACAGAAACGAGACTAGCTATACAGAGCTGGAACTTTTAACTGGTAGGATGCAGGGGAGTCAGCAGTGACATAGGAGAATGTGTTTTCTATCCCCACAAGCTGAGATGTGCCAGAGCTTCCCACAGAGTTCGAGAAAAGGAGGAAGGAGAGAAGATGGAGATGGAGAGAGGAAAAACTAAGGTTAAAAGAAGAAAGGGATACAGTACTAAAAGAACATTTTCAGAATTACTTATTTGTTTTACAAACTCTGAGAAAGAAGGGAATCAGGAAGATTTTAAAGAGTGTCATCTTAGATTTATTGATTTTCTCTTTTCAGAAAAGAGTGTAGCAGGAAATCTAATTTCGTGTCCCATCACAGCCTAACCTCTGAATGTACTTCAGAAGCAGAATCTTTCCTTCATTCTTTATTTTCCTTCGTTAACACTCCAGGGATAGGCATAGCCACTTGTGAAGGCAAGAATCTGTAGATTTGATCAAATGCATGTAGTTAAAACACAAATGAAACATTTGTATATAGACAGTAGACAGGCTTTTAAAAAAACTCTCTTATTTGGTATATGTGAAGTTAGTATAGCTATGAAACTATTACTTCCCTTGTGGATAATTCATTAAATTTTAAATGCAACACAAATGTATTTCTTCCTGGGCAGAATAGCATATAGCTATGCTTGCATTCAACCATGTATTCCCAGATGTGTATATCCACAGGGTCCAAGAACTCCATAAAATCTGGGATAATAGCACATTGAAAATATCTGGCCACAACCCATAAAAGAACGTGCATAATAAAACAGCTCCCTCCACACAACACCCCCCACCCCCACCCCCACCCCTGCCAATGCAAACCTTTCAAAAGTTTCAAGGTAATTTTCTAAAGGTGCTTTGGGGGTGGGTACCCAAATCCCAATATTTTTACATTACTGAGACCTGAGTTCAGAATCAAATTGAAGACATACATGTGTCCAACCCATTAAAAAGACTCTCTTAAAAATGAACCCAGAAAAAAATGTTTTAAATGACTAGTGAAGTTTGCTTTATTGTAAGGAGAAATAAAAGGTCTATGCATGTATATGTGTGAATGCATGCCCAATGTGATGGCCAGATTTTCACCATCCTGTACCATCTAAGCAATGCCACTTCTCTAGCCATTTGTTAATGGTGTTTTTTTTTTCCTACTTGGTTTTGGAAATATAAATTATTTTATGCCAACCTTTCAAAGAGCTATTCACCTTGGATTTATAATAACTTATGGCAAACAAATAGCAAAGAATTCCTAGTTCATTCATTTCTGGATTCCTGTTAGAAACAAGAGATGTACAAAATAGTTGCCAGTTAAATTTCCAGTGAGTCAACAGCATTTGTTGGACCTTAAGGGCAGGGATTTCAGCATGTGATGGAGAAAGCCCTGCTTCTGCATCAAGGCAGGTAATAGGGGTATGGTAGGAAATGGGTTTGTGTAAGGGGGAGGAAGATATAATATATGAGTATGTTTATAACTCGCTATGGCTACCCGGAAAGATCATAAAAAGTAATGTAACAAGGGAGGTAGGAAAGATGAAGGATGTGTGTCTTTACAGTGGAATAAGGCAGTGAAATAGGGACAGACAAGAGAGGGTATAACCAGCTGTGTAGTAGAAACCTAACAGTACTTGAAGTCAGAAAATCTGGGGTCAAATGGGGCTCTTCCTTTCAGTAGCCTTGTGAATTGGGCTTAGTTTCATCATCTATAAAATGGGGATAATCTGTCCTACCTTGAATGGTTGCTGAGGAGACCAAAAGTGGTTTCTCAAATTGTACCACACCCATCTGTCTTATCAGACAAGGTGAAGTTATGTAAAGAATTAACTGATGAAATTAAAACACCTTGAAACATAACCTCAGTTTATTTAAGCTGAACACATCCTTGAGTAATGTCTTCCATCTTGTTTCCTCATTTGTTAGATAGGGATTATAATATCTATTTTACATGGCTGTTGTGGGATCAGTTGAGAGCCTATATACACAGGCGATTTGAAAAGGATGAAGCGCTATTCAAACTGAAAGCTTTGTCACACTTTGGTGAGACACAACACTTGCTTGTTTGTTAATTCATTCATTTATTCCACAAACATTCTTTGAGTATTAAACTAAAGCCTACGGATAGTATGGTGAATAAGAATTGACCTTGTCTTCATGGAGCTTATGGTCTAGTTTGTTAACAACTGATTTGCAAAGTGAAATAGGTGTGTCCACTTTTTGAAACCACATACACTTATCTTGTTCCATGATACATTTTAACACAAGAAACACAGAGTCAAGAAAATTTAGTAGAAGAATAGCTAGATAAATTAGGAGTTGATTCAGATCTTCCACCTCCTCCTGGGGTGTTTAGGCAAATCACTCAAAGTCTTTGTGATGTTTTTCCATCAATGAAGTTGAGCTAATAAAGGTTTTGCCTACTTCAAAGGATTTCTCTTATGATAAGTGGGTAAATACTCTACTTTCCAAATCTGGTATATTAAAAAAACTACAAGACTATGGGACAATTGACATGACTTTTCAACAAGTCAAAAGCATGAAGAAGAAAGTAAAAGAAAGAATACTAAGATACTTAAGAGCTATAGCAACCAAATATTGTGTGGACTTTGGACTTAACCCTTGTAAAAGACATTTTTTAGACAATTGTGGAAATTTGAATATTGCCTCAGTTTAGAATGATGCCAAGTAGTTACTGATAATTTTATTAGGTATGATACTTGTATTATGATTATATAAGAAAATGTCCCATATTTTTTAGCATAGTAAGGTAAAATAACTTAATGTCAGTGACTGCTATAAAATAAAATGCTAAACAAAGAAAAGGATAAGTTATGTAACACACTCAAAAACTGAAGTCTTCAACAGAAACGAGCATGTACATACTTACTCATCTATTGTTTCTTCTCTCACCTGATACACAAAATGGGTTCTACAACTCTTTGAAAAGAAATCATTTTCCCTAAGTTCTTGAGTTCATTTTGGTGTGGGGAGACAACAGAGAAAAGGAAGTTTCCACACTTATTTCTCTGTCATGAGATTTCATTATGTTCATGGATGCTAGGATTGATTGGGGGAATTAAGGAAATTTGGGGTACTACTGGCATTGCACCTGCCTTTTCTGTGGTGGCAAGGTGGGAGGGAGACACGGGTGGAGAAGGGGCAGGGTAGTCAAAATGAGTCCACAAATGATTTGATGACTTCAGACTCAGTAGATTTAAACCAACAAGATGTTTTTTTGAGCTTGTATATTTAAACCAGCTATATATCTCTGCTTACCTAGGGCAGAGTGGCTGCTGAAACAGAGCAATGTCTTGGACCCTCGGTGATCCAAGATCCCAGCAGTACTGTCAACCTGGGAGCTTGTCAGAAATGCCATAAGTCTGACTCCACTCCAGACTTGCTGAATCAGGACCTACAGGTTAACAAGACTCGCCAGGTGGTTTATACACTCATTAAAGTCTGAGAAGCTCCATCTTAGAATCTAAGACTCAGATACTGATTAAAAAGAATAACTACAAAGAACCATATTACTATTGTTATTTGTGTGAAAGTGAGGGGAAAAATGAAGCAACTTACAACAGGATCATTTCAAAGCACCATGTTTGTCCTGAAATAGTTATATAGTGAAAGTGTCGGCCTTAATACCAGGATTTCCCAATGATATTCTTTCTTTGTTTAATACATGAAATCACCGACTTTGAGAATTTGAAGGCACAAGATAACAACACAATAGGATCTCAAATCCTTATCTTTTTGTAAGCATAAATAGAATTTCCCCAACATTGTTCTTAAACACACTGATCTTGACACATGCAACCTTTATTTAACCACCTTTATATATACCAGTGGTCAAATTCAGCTTCATATGGATTTTTTCTGCACTGTAGCTGCCTTAGAGACTTGCAAATAAGGAGAAAGGGCTGCTGTGATTATTTACTGATCCCCCAACCAGACACCGGCTCTGGTCCCCATAGCAGTTTTCTCCTTCACCCACCCAACTGGGTTAGAGAGGGCTACTCTCCTCAGAAGTACAGTCCTCCCTAACCTGTAGCCAAAGAGTGTGGCCAAGGTGAACTCTCCAACTTACCTTGATACACTGAAGGGACGGCCCATGCTGCACCAATCCAGGTGACTACATTTAATTTATTTTACTAAGCTCCACTGTGCAAGGCCTGCATGATATTCTTTTTCTGGTTACATTTATTAAATTAGCCACATAGCTAGCAGCTCTCTACTCCACTTAAGGCTGCTTGAAGAACTTTTCCAGCTCACATAATCTAAGCAGAATTAATGCCAAGAGTTCAAAACTAAATGATAACAAAAAACCCCTGATCATTTGTATTATAGGTAAAAGAAAATGCCCTTTAAAAATGCCTCAAGTCTTTTGTTTTCTGTGGTCCTGGAAATCTGGAGGTTCAAATGGTGACTGTAATAGGAACATCCTAGGCGCCGTAACGGCCCCATAAATATCTCCTCGGCAGAGCCGTGGGTCTCCCTCTGGAGTTGAGGAGGTTTCTTTGAAGTCACAGGGCAGAAGTTGTGCACGTGGAAGAGGTATGCAACTTATTATTATCATTACTTGCCATTGCTTTAGAAGCTTTTAAGTAGTACTAGATTTATCACATTTTTCTTACAGCAAATTTTAGTTTCATCTCATATTTCTTCTGAAGCCTGGACCAATAAACTGGTTTGTCTTTGTAGTTGATCTGCCACAGTAGTTCCCATATTTTTCTGCCAAGAAGCCCTTTCGAAATCCGATTAAATAGGCAACATGACATTTATAGTCTCAGAGATTAGAACACCTGGAAGGAGGCCCAGAACTTATCCAGTCTCATGGGGACCCTCTAGTAGAAAGCAGACTGGACCTTGGTTGGATCCAATTCAGAGCTGGCCTTTTGCTACTATCCCTTTTTCAGTTCCACCCTTATCTGGAGCAGCTCCCTTAGGTGGCATTGCCAAGCATTGCACAGAGTATGTGCTCAGAAAATATTTTGTTGTCTTGATTTGATTTTGCTGAAGCGCTCATGTAAAGTCAGCATGCACATAAAGGATTGCATTGCAGATGGGGGAGTGTAGTGTCCGGCGCTGCCCCGCTCGGTCCCCGGTTCCCGGCCGGCGAGGGGAAACAGGGAAGGAGAGAGAGAGATGCAGACTGCGCGAACTAACCTGGTCATGAATCACGACTCGAACCACACGGCAGTTGTGAAAGCAAGCCCTTTACTACAGCTAGATGAACATTCTGTGTTACTGGTTCCCACACGGGGCACGGCGCCTCGTGGGAGAGCAGCCTCGATGTGGCCGTCAGGCACGGCTCCTTGTGGGCTGTCTCACCCTACCCCGTCCGGGTAAGACCTTTTATACACAATTAACAACCAATAAGCTTCTAGGCTAGTATCGCGTATACAGGATTTCGATTGGTAGGAGCGGGTGGCGGATACATGCGTCACTATGCGGAAACAGGATGCAGGCGCCATCTTGGCTCACTCGATGGGCGGGGGTAACTCTAGAGCAGGCTGCAGCGCATACGCTAGGCCCGATTCGGGAGGCGGCTTTCCACATCTCCCCCTTTCTTATTTATTTTTGACCCAGTGTCTCCAGTGATGAGCGTGCTCCCGTGAACCCAAATGGTTCACAACCTCTTTGGTGCTTTGGGGAGTCTGGACTAGGCCTCAGCCATCCAGCGGCGGAGCCTCTAGCACCAACCAGAATGCTCACGTCATATGGAGACCGGAGAGTCCGTAAGCTGGAAGCAACGTGACTCTCCCTGCAGTGCTTTGCCTGGCAACTGGGGAACAACGACGGGGGCAGGAACAGCAGTAACCAGAGTCGGGGGTGTCACTAGGTGTCTCTGTGCAATGGCTAGGGTCCAGTCTGGCCACAACTAGGACTCTGCCCTAGAGACCCACCTGAGACAAAATTATGACTACTGGTGTCGCCTTTTACACCCGAGAAACAGCCATGCGATTCGCTACAAATTTTGCTCCAAAGCGCCCCACCTGAGGCGACCAGGAAGGGGTATGGTTAATAAATCGGTCACTATCGGGGGTAACAGAGGTGGGAGTCATAGCCATCATAGTGGTAACACGCAATTGCTGCTGCGCTTGAAACAGGCGTTCTAGCAAACATTTAACAACGACTAATCCCACCAATAATCCCACTGCAATGAGGATCCAATTAGTTAAATTGGGCCAAGAGAACCAGGAAGAAACACTGTGCAATAGTTTCTGTAGAACCTCGCCTAACCCGGAGAGATCGACTTTAACGGGTTTTAACTTGATCCCCCCAATTGTGTCTAAACTAGATTCCATCTGTTGGGAGAGATTAACAAATTCAGGAAAATATGACCTTTTCAGCCAATCAGAGACTCTGGAAATGCTTCCGGTCACGTTGGCCCTGACAGGAGTGACACAGAGTTTAACCGTAAGCCACCGGGTGTCACATGTTTGCTGAAGCACTCTCCAGAGTCCATCTGTTTCCAGTCCAAGTTCATCTATCTCCGCTTGGAGTTTCTGAATGGCCTGGAAATTTAAGTTCAGCATCTGATTGTGGCGGCGTAGCACGTCTCGGGTAAGGTTGACCAAGCCATTTACCGTTTCCATCGTTATGGCGAGCTGCCGATCTGTCCATGCTTGTAGCACAGCCTGCCCGATTGTTGGGACAAACAAAGAGGAAGCTACACTGGCAGCATTCGATAGCCATTCTTTTATGCCTCTTGGACGCCTAGACTTAGAGAAGGGGATATTGTTAAGTGAAACAACTTGAGAAACAGGGCCAACCCAGTCGGTTGCCTTGACGGGGAGCCAGACATAACTTGGGCGATACACTAGGATAGCGGGGCGGCGAGGCATCCGGGTCTTTGGAACGGTTGCAGACTGTAGGAGCAAGCCCTGGAAGGAAAAGGCACCTTTGAGTCTCCTTTTTACTCAAGATCCCTTCACAAGACTGGCGGCTCTTCCCTGTAACGTTAAGAAATTCAAGCAAGACTCCCTTACTTAACTCGCCATTACCAGTTTCACAAGTAGCATTCGCCGCAACTGTGGTGTTGACAACCTTGACAGAGAGGTTAGCAAAAGAGAGGATCAGTGTGTCATTGGTGAGGGGGAAGGACTCATTGAAGCTTGTAGAAGGATTGCTATAGGAGAGCAAAGAACAGAGTTACCGATCCTCTTTTTGGGCAACCGCGGGGTGGTCAGTCCTACTATTATCGTCTTGTCGGTCGTCGCCATCATCAGCAGGGTCGGAGGCTTGGTCTAATGGTTCAGGTTGTATATTCGTTGGCGTTTCTGACAGCTGTTCCTTGGCTTCTTCAGGTGATGTCACGGTTCTCACCAGTCTTTCCGGAACCCACACTGGTTGACGTCCTGGTTCCTGGGGAAAAACACAAACAGAGCCTCTGGCCCAGCTGAGCACCGGGTCAGGGCCTTTCCACTGCCCCGACAGGACATCCTTCCAACGGACTAGACCTCTATGCGGAGGACTCGGGGTGGTGTGTTGCAGGGCAGGTGTCATTCCTTGTGAATTTTCGTTTAAAAAATTATATGTGAGCAAGGCTACAGACAGTCGAGCTTTTGGGGACAGGCCGTGGCCTATACCCTCTTTCTGTTTTTTAAGCAAGTCTTTGAGAGATCTGTGCGCTCTTTCAATGATTCCTTGCCCCTGAGGGTTATAGGGGATGCCATGTTTTAATTGGACATCCATGTTGTCACAAAATTTTTGGAAGGATTTACTAGTGTAGGCAGGCCCGTTATCCGTCTTTAACGTCTTTGGCTTACCCCAAGCTGCCCATGCAGCAAGGCAGTGTGCAATGACGTGGGAGACTCTTTCTCCTGGTTCAGCAGAGGCAAATAAAACTTGGGAGCATGTGTCCACCGACACATGTAAGTACTTGATCTTACCATACTCTGAATGATGAGTGACATCCATCTGCCAAGTATCCCCTGGGGTGAGACCCCTAGGGTTGACCCCAACCGAGGGGACTGCTCTCTGCTCTGCACAATTGTTGCAGGCTCGGACAATATCTCGAGCAGCCGCACGTGGTATGCTGAACCGCTTAGCTAGGGTACCTGCGTTGATGTGAAACTTGGCATGGAATTCTCGGGCTTGTTGATACGGTACCAGCGTCGGAAAGATGTGCAGCTGTCGAGTGGCTACATCTGCGCTATGGTTCCCCTGGGCCATAGGGCCAGGCAAACCTGTGTGGGCTCTAATATGGGTTATGTAAAAAGGGTGTTGCCTGGTCCATATAACCTCCTGTAGTTTGGCAAAGAACGTCCTTACTGTAGAGGAATGTTTAACAATGCCCACCGTTTCTAAAATTTGTACAGAGTTCACAACATAAGCAGAATCCGAGACGACATTTAAGGGCTCGGAAAGGCTTTCCAGGACTGCAATGATAACCTGCAGTTCTACCCATTGAGGCTTTTGTGGTTGGAAGAGCACTGTTTTAGGAGTGTCCCCCTCCACACAATACGCCCCTGTTCCAGAGCTGGAGCCGTCCGTGTATACGGTGGGGGCGCCTGCTAGTGGCCTAGGAGAGGTTACTTTGGGAAAAATCACTGGGTGCCGGGTGACAAACTGCAAGAGAGGAGCCTTAGGGAACTGATTGTTAATGGGACCAAGAAATGTACACCGGAGAATGGCCCATTGATCTATGCATCCGGTGAGTATCTCAAGCTGCTGGGAAGAATAAGGCACCCTGAGATTTTTGGGCTGCTGACCGAAATGCTGCACAGCCCTTTTAATGCATTCTAGGGCCAAGTCTGCAACCGCTGTAGGATAGTGCTCTAGGACTTTTTTGGGGGAAACTCCAGGGTGGACCCAGAGCAGCGGCCCCCGCTGCCACAGTACCGCAGTGGGCTGTAATTCTGTCGGCAGCACGCAGGCTTCAAAAGGCTCATCAGGGTCTATTCTCTTCAATGCAGCGCCACTGAGCGCCTGTTCCACCTGGCATAGTGCTCGCCTTGCCTCTGGAGTGAAGCTTCGAGGTGAGTTTATATTAGAATCCCCCTTCAACAGGTCGAACAAAGGTGTTAGTTTGACATTGGGTATTTTTAGGTATGGACGGATCCAATTGATATCCCCCATGAGTTTTTGTAGATCATTGAGAGTGTGTATATTGTCTAGCCTGAGAGACACCTTTTGGGGGGAAACATGAGTGGGTGCGACTTTCGCCCCCAGGAAAGTGGTAATGTCAGTCATTTGGATTTTTTCAGGGGCAATCTCTAGGTTAGCTTCTCTAAGAGTAAGGACTAAATGTGACAAAACTGTTTTAAGAAGATCTGTGTCTCTATGGGCTAAGAGAATGTCATCCATATAATGGATGATTTTCACTTGAGGGAACTGCTGCCGAGTGCTAGCTAGCTTCGCAGCGACATACAGCTGGCACATGGTAGGACTATTAGCCATGCCTTGGGGCAGGACTGTCCATTCAAAGCGTTGACAGGGCTCCTCTTGATTACTAGAGGGCACAGTAAAGGCAAACTTAGGGGTGTCTTCAGGGTGGAGCGGAATAGAAAAGAAGCAATCTTTCAGATCTATGATGAAAATCAACCAGTGCTCCGGTAATGCCGAGAGGAGGGGCAGTCCCATCTGAACGGGCCCTAAAGGCTCCATGCAATCGTTAATAGCTCTTAGATCATGTAGCAGTCTCCATTTACCAGATTTCTTTTTTATTACGAATATAGGGGTGTTCCACGGTGACGTGGAAGGGGCGATATGGCCCTTTTCTAGTTGTTCTGATACTAGGGCGTGCAACGCTGCAAGTTTTTCCTGTGGCAAGGGCCACTGAGGCACCCACACCGGAGCCTCGGTTTTCCATTTTAGTTTTATAGGTGTGGGTGGGAATCTCTCCTCAGTGGCCCCTATGAAAAACCCAAGCCTCGTCTGTCAGACTTGGGGGCAGCTTGTATAGGCTCCGCACGTCCGTGCAGTGAAGCTCCTAAACCCTTGCCGGGGGTATACCCCATTTCTTTTAGCAGTCGCTTAGAGGTTGGGGAGTAGCCGCTAATTAAAGTAACGTCCATTTGGGTCAGAATGTCTCTTCCCCACAAAGACACAGGCAGGGCTAATACATAAGGCTGGAAACTGCCTTGGTGTCCTTCTTCATCGGCCCAATGAAGGGCAGCTGCACTGAGCATGGGCGCTGAAATTTGGCCTATTCCTCTAATGGGCTCTTCCGCCCTGCTCGTTGGCCAGGTGGGGGGCCATTCTTGTTGTCTTATGATAGACCGATCGGCCCCTGTATCGAGCAGGCCCAAGAAAGATCTGCCTTGCACCTTAATGGTTAGCATAGGTCGAGACTCCAGGGACATATGGAGTCCCTCAAAAATCGCTCCACTGGATCCGAACCCTTTTTCCCCTCTCTGTCTGATTCTGCTTGGAAAGACTGCATGTAAGCTGGGTAAGAGCAGGAGCTGCGCCAGCTTATCACCTTCTGCAATGACTAAGGTGCCCCGCTGAGATTGAACCATAACTTGGGCACGGCCTGTGAAATCTGAATCTACAAGTCCTGGTATAACTGTTAATCCTTTCAGGGCCGTGGATGCTCTTCCCAATATGAGCCCTACAGTACCAGCCGGTAAGGGCCCCTTGAAGGAGGTCCCTACTAACTGGACACCCATGGAGGGGGTTAGTACGAGTCTGGAGGTGGCACAGAGGTCCAGTCCTGCTGAGCCGGGGGACGCACGAATTTGATCGGATCCTGTGTTGTCGAATGGCATGCAAGGGGGTCCGTCGAAAGGGCGGACCCCCTCTTCCCGTTTTTTGGAATCTGCTCGGGGCGGCCAGAGAGGCGTCTACCCTGCGCATCGAAAACCGATTTACAGTCTTCTGCGCGGTGGGGGGCCTTTGTGGCAACGGCCACACGGCCTGGTTGCTGCACCTGGTTCGCCAAACCGTTGAGTGGCAGGGGGTTGACGTCTATTGGGACAATCTCTCTTAAAGTGCCCTGATTGGCCACAGCCATAGCACCCGTTAGACTTTGCCCCTAAGGTTCTCGGGCTTTTTGTAGCCACCTGTAGGGAGCTGGCTAGCATGGCAGCTAGACCTGCATTAGTTAAAGGGCTGCCAGCATCTCTACAGAGCCTGACCCACTCTGTCAAATTTTTTGCTCTGTTTTGTGCCAGGATAACTTTGCACTCCTTGTTGCACTGCTCAAAAATCATTTGCTTAACCACAGTCTCTGCTACTCCTGGATCTGAGAAGATTCTCTCAGCTGCGGTTTGCATCCTGGCTACAAAATCCGCAAATGGTTCTGTGGGGCCTTGGTGTATATTGCTGAGTGAGGCCTGAGCCTCTCCCTCACCTGTTAGCTTTTTCCAGGCACCCACAAAACAGCGGAAGATCTGGGCATAGACCTCTTGTGGGAAACCCGTTTGGTTCTGGGCATGGGCGCCTCTCCCCAACAGCATGTCAGCATTCCACCCGCCACGTCTCCCCGCCGCATTCCTTGCGGCCTGCTCTTCAGCTAACTCCTCAAACCATGCTTTCCAATCTATGAATCGGCCTGACGGCAAGCAAGCACGGGCTAGCTGAAAAATATCTGCGGGTGTATGATTTAGAGCAGAGAGGTTCTCGATCATGTTCAAGGTATAAGGGGCATTGGGGCCATACTGATGGACGGCCTGCCTCAATTCCCTCAATAGTTTGTAATCATATGATTCGTGCCGATTGCCACCTTGGGGATTGATAATAACCGGGTACATTTCTGAGACTGGCTGCGGCTCAAGTGGCTGGTAGCCACCCAGCATGCCAAAAGGTCTAAATGTTGTGAAAGGGTTCCATCTCCAGAAATGTCTCCCACCACTACCTAATGGCAAAGGGTCCTGAGGGCCTGTATACTCGGGCGGGGGGTACGGCAAAGGTTGCCCCTCCCCTGACCGACCCATCGGGGTTTCCGGGTCTGGCAGCAAAGGATAATTACATTTACTGGGCATGGCCACTAGAGGGAGCTCTCGGCAAGGTCCTTTGGTGGGACCGCCCAAGGCATCAGTTGGGAGCTGGGGTGTCCCTGGGGGTGCAGCGGTAGACATTGGCGGGGCGGAAGGCCGCACGGGTGTGGCGGGAGGCTCCTCCCACTCAATTAGCGGGGATGCTTCTGCCTTCTCGTCAGTATCGCTATCTGACTCTGAGTCAGAGTCACTGGACTCCGGCGGTTTGCCCTTACAGGAGCCGTCCGCTGACGAAACTGACTGGGTTTCTTGGAGCGCGCACCGTGCTTCTTGCAAGACAGAGGACGGGCTTAGGCCGGTAGCCGATTCTAGTTCAAGGACCGCACGGACGGTCTCCCATATGGGTACTAGAATCGGGTCCATACACACGCCCGTCTGGCGCGCTCGGTCTATGTCGCGACCGAGCTTCATCCAAGAGGGTAGGCTAAGGCTGCCGGTGCAGGCAAACCAAGGGGCAAAAGTATCAACATCATCAAGAAAACGCTGAAGGGAGCTTTTCCTGACCGAGATACCCCGTTGTTTCAAAAGGTTCTTTAAGGGAGCTAAGAGAGGTGAACTTCCGGACTGCCCCATGATTGCAGTCGGCACTATACTTCAGTCACTCGGAGAGCTCTTCCGAGTCCCCCGGGGTCACCTGAAAACCCACGGGCCCTAACTATCATGTAATAAGACGCACTCACCTTCTCGCGTTGATCAGGCGCGGGAAGTCCGCCGTAAGCTCGACGCGCAGCGCTGCTCTCCTCACAGAGGGACCGTCGAGAGCGAGGCAGGAGGAGGAGCTTCCCCGTACGGGCCACCACTTGTCCGGCGCTGCCCCGCTCGGTCCCCGGTTCCCGGCCGGCGAGGGGAAACAGGGAAGGAGAGAGAGAGATGCAGACTGCGCGAACTAACCTGGTCATGAATCACGACTCGAACCACACGGCAGTTGTGAAAGCAAGCCCTTTACTACAGCTAGATGAACATTCTGTGTTACTGGTTCCCACACGGGGCACGGCGCCTCGTGGGAGAGCAGCCTCGATGTGGCCGTCAGGCACGGCTCCTTGTGGGCTGTCTCACCCTACCCCGTCCGGGTAAGACCTTTTATACACAATTAACAACCAATAAGCTTCTAGGCTAGTATCGCGTATACAGGATTTCGATTGGTAGGAGCGGGTGGCGGATACATGCGTCACTATGCGGAAACAGGATGCAGGCGCCATCTTGGCTCACTCGATGGGCGGGGGTAACTCTAGAGCAGGCTGCAGCGCATACGCTAGGCCCGATTCGGGAGGCGGCTTTCCACAGTGTAGAAGGACAGCACAGAACCCACTGAAAACCTCCATTACTGTTTTGGCTTCCAACCTTGCTCTCTATCTTTACATGGCAGAGCCATCATTTCCCTTCTTTGAAACACACATGTATACACACAAGCACATTGTTTGCTTTAGCATTACCAAAGTAGAATGTGCTCATTGTAAAAAACAAATTTTATTAAACACAAATAAGCATCTTCCTACTACACAGGATATTCAGTGTCAAGTTTTAGCCATATTATCATTCCAATATTTTACTCTGTGTGTATACATATATACTTTTTTGTACTTAGTCATTTTTTTATGTTAACAATGTGTCTTGCATTTTTGCACACATCTACCCATTCTGTCTCCAAGGGTCCCATTGGCATGATAAAAAAGATTAGTTTTTAAATTCAAGTCATTAAAACAGTGGAAAACAAGTCATCAGTGAACCAGAAAATTTAACAAAAAGGCATTTGGTAAGTGGAAAAAATATAACAGAGGAGACAGAGCCCAAACTCCAGAGATAAAGGCCAGTCTTTGCAAGGGACCCACCACCGTGCTTCTGCTCAAAATCTGCAAATTAGCCTGGGATGTCAAGGAACTGCTTTGGGGACAACTGAGATGGGTGGTGCTCTCTCTCTGCCCTGTAAGTAGAATAACTAGTAAGGTAGCTTTTGTCTTCTTATCTTCCTAGGGGTGCAGAAAGTATGTCTGGGAGAGCTCCTGGTGAGAAATTTGGAGCTTGAGAAAAGCAATGCTGTGTTTGAGATAAATTTGGACCCCCACAGAAAGTCCTCCTTATTTTGGCAATTGTCAAGGGACCTCAGCCTGACAGCAGTCTCCCAGCAACACAATGGAGCACCAGAAGGCAATGGTGCAATGTCTTCAAAGTTCTGAGAGGAAACTATTTTGAACCTAGTTTTCTAGATCCAGCTAAATTTCACTGGAGTGTGAAGGCAAATGAAAGCCATTTGCAGGAACATAAGAATTTAGAAAGTTCACTATCCATGCATTCAATAAGGAAAAATTACTTGTGAAGTAACCCAGCACAATCCAAAAATAAGCTTAAAAAGAAGAAATCATGAGACACAGGAAGCCACAACTACCTGATGTGACCCAGAAAGATTTACAGAAGCTAAAAAGAAAATTAAAGGCAATCATTTAGACATAAGTGCCTGGAAGATTCTTCTTTGAGTGATAAAATTTTCAAGATTGAAGACTGCATTTGCTTCTCTATGGGTTTCATTATACCGTTTATTGATAGAGAGATTTATATTCAAGTAATAATAATTTTTTAAATGTTTCACATGGGTTTTCAACTATTATGGTCCCCTATAGACAAAGGACAGAAGACTATGGTTTAAGATGCTTATAGTTATTATGAATAGTAAGTTAAAAAAAAAAATAGGAGTTAAGCCGAAGGACCCACAGGAAGTCACATAAGTTCCAAATTCCTCACATACCTGGAAGTCAATGGATAATACCTAACTTTATAAAATAAGAAATAGAAGCATATTATATATGTTTAAATTACAATGATAACTGTTAGAATCAGAAATAGAAACTATTATTGGGGGGGGGTGATAATGAAAGGAGAATAGTCTTATTCTACATATCCCCATACTGTGAGATTTTTTAACCATGTGCATGCATTACTTTTATAGTTAAAAATCTTTAACGTCTTTCCAGGTGTAACCCAAATGTTACCAGCCTGTGGATATAATTGAGATCACATTTATATTTATGCCCATATTGCAATGCTCTGAGTCTTCTCTTGCTTACACAGGAACTTAGCTCCCACTGAACATCTCCCAGTTATTTCTGTGGACTTCCCAGAGGATCCCTTACACATGATCACAGATATATCTTTCAGCTCCAGCCAACATGATCCCTTTGCTGCATTCCTTCTCTCCTGCTTCTTGGCATTTTTTTTACTTCCACATCATTTATAATGGCAGTCATCATTTTGTGATCTTTCCATAATCTCCAGGAACCTATTGTCTCCCACTGTGAACTTTTAAATCAAAAGTCAAACTTCCAATTTACAGGAAACATAAGGGGTAAAGGAACAGGATAAACCATACCATAAGGAAGGAGCCAAACACATCCAGAAAGGGAGGCAGTCTGCAGGACAACTGCCCTAGCCTCTTCAATAAGTTGGTGCCTTAACTATGCTGGGTTCAAACTGAGACTTAAGAAATGCAACCAAATGCTGGAGGAGTCCTGGGTTAGATCTTGTAGAAGATATTTGGTGGTCACTGGGAAGTTTGAAATTGATCTAGTTATTATATGAAATGAAAACTGAAAACTTCCTAGCATGGAAAGATAGGGATTGTTGGATAAAAATAGCAAGTACAGTGTGGTTTCATTTAGCAAATACACATAGACAAATACATGCATACAGAAAAAGATCTAGAAGTATATATACTAAGAATTAACAGTGGTGATCTCTGGTTGGTAGGCATACAATGTTTAATTTTTTAAATGTGTGTTTTGTCTTTATTTTCTAATTTGCTACCACATGTACTCTTTTGTAATAATAAAAGGCTGTGAAATTGTCTATGAGAATTTACTTGTGAACTCTTTCAACATCTAACCCATGACCAACAGAATGGAAGGTTTCTTTCCTCTGCATCTTGGAAACACTGGGGTTGTAGAGATAAGTAACCTATTAATTAAGGCTAGTAAGTCACACAACTGGGAGTCTTCCCAAAATCATCCTGTAGACTCAGATTTCATGTGCACACCTTGTGTTTTTAATCTCTCAGCTCACCCCTGAAGATGCATGAATATCTGAGGGTCAAGACATAGCACATTCATTCCTCGGACCATAACAATTTGCTCCAGTTAAGATGGATTTTAACATCTCATGTGCTATTGCTGACAAATAGCTGATCGAAACCTTAAGGCTTGCTCTGTCAGAGAAAATAACACTAGTTCTGGATGGCATGTGAGACTTAGCAAGAGGCCCCTCTCACCTCACAATGTGAGCTGCACATGTGCACCCACACTCGATCCTAACCACTTTCACTCCAGACACCAGGGCTATTAAAGGTACACCTTTTTGAAACAGCTCTTCCCCAGGAACTCTCAAAGATACAAAGAACAAAGATGTATTTATATATCTTTGAAATCAATGATATTTCCACATGGGTTGGTGGGAGAAGACAGGAAAAAAATCACAAAATTAATCCATAGCCTTTCATGTAATCCATACTATGTTTGCTTCTCTAGGTATTTGGATAAGCAAAGTCTCATGGCTGGAAGCAGCAACACATAATAAATCCTGGGAGATGTATGTTGGATGGTTGAGAGGCTGGAAAAGGTACAGAGGGTGAAAATAAATAATTTTAAGGTCTAAGTGAACATAGGCCTTCCAGATGACAGAGTGTGATAGTAAGAGAAAAGCACATAATAGACAGGTCTTCCAGATCCTCATGTTTAGAGATCTCCTACACCATAGCCCTCCTCTGCAAATGTACTGTACAGTTCCAAAGAAGTAACACCTAACTGAAATGCAGTTAATTCTGAGATTCTTTTGTAGCATCATCTGTTGTACCACAGTCTAGGTGCATTTTGAGTCATACAGTTGCAACTAGATCCAGAAAAGATTTGATGGAACAGTTCATCAGTAGCCTGGAGGGTAATCCCGATCTCCAATATCTCCATTTTTCTCAACATGATTGGTCAAGTCCTGGGACTACACAAGATGAAAATGTGTCTCAATGCAAATCCTTCTTATTTCCTCTCTTTCTCTCAAGACAGTATCAAGGCATTTAGCTTGAAGGACTCTTGTATATCCATTTATTATAAGCTCCAAATTTTAGAGATGATCCAGAGAGGGCAAATGGTTTCCCAAAGCAATTGGTGACAAAAACCAGAGCTGAATCCAGCTCTCCTGAATCCCAAGTCCAGAGCTATTTACAATGAATCCCACACATTTAATGGTCACTTACAGATAGAAAAGCAACACAAAACAAAAAGGACAAAATTCCCAAGAACAACCCCCCACACACAAACCCACCCTTTAAAATAGGCACTTAAGAACCCTCAGAAGACTGTGCTTCTGCCACAATTATCTGCACCAAAAGATACTTAAATACGCAAGCATCCTTAGAGTAATGTACGGAAGCCTTCAACTGCAGCCTGTCAGAATTAATCATATCTTCCTATATCTTTCAAATAAACCCTTAGCATATTGCTTAACTTTCTTCAAGATAATAATTTAATTCTTTATTATTCTAAAAATCTGAATTCCTCATTGTGTAATTTATAATTTGTTGTTTGCATGGCTGTTTCTTCTTTATGTTGTAAGCCCTTAGATGACAGGTGTCTGTCAAATTCATCTTGTTGCCCTCTTAATACCCTGCATATAGAAGAAAATATGAATTAGATCAATGAGCACACCTGATAGTTACATCTTTTGAATGACTCTTCCTTCCCTTTAATTAATTGTACTTACCAAAGAATTATGTTACTCACAACCCTAGTTTGGAACCTTACTTTATTGCCATTAAATATTCCTAAAATAGGTAAAATTTGGTCGAGCTTTTGCAACTACTTGCTTTAGAAAAAATAGATCATGTAATTGATTTTTACCAGAGTCTTTTCTATCTTGTGGATTGTAAAAAGTTTTAAAGATTACGTAAGTTTCACTTTTCCCTTGCCTGATGTCCAGCAGAGAGTAGACTCGAAATGCTGAGGTGATCATTAGAATTTTTATGATTCTAATTATATGTAAATTATATGTGATCAAGCCATGACTCAAATCAAGCAGCCTGTCTCCAGAAGCCACATTTCTTAACAACACATTTTTTGCAAAGTTTTTCTCTTCATCTCTCCTTGAATTCCTTAGATTCCATGCTTACATTGTTGGGCTTGGAGGCTTATGCAGTGCTAGTAAATGTTTAACAACTGGCTTTCTGGGGAAAGAAATCCCTGCTTTGTAGCAATTGCCAATTCCAGTGGTGTAAATACTCCACCAAAGCCAATTAAAGCTACCAACATGATGTCACTGAACATGGAGTTGGAAAGAGATGTGCCATAGCACATGATTATATTAATATACATTATTATATAGTATTTCCACCTTATACACATAGGAGATGTAAGTAGCCTCAAGGGCACAGGCTGTAGTAAAATGTAATAAAATAATTATGAAGTGAACCAATTTTGAGTTTGTATTGCCTTTGTTTACAGGAAATTGTAAATTCATATAATTTAATTTTTAGTGGCTGAGTTTAACAGACTCACCAAATTCCTGAAAATTTTATCACTTACTCTCTCAAACTACAACACTCAACTGGATCCGTCCCACCAAGCCCAAGGGCTGATATATCTCCTGTGTGAACTTGGACAAGCTATTTGCCCTCTCTTGCCTATTTCCTCATCTTGTAAAATGGGACTAATAATATTATCTATTTCATAGGAGTTTTGTGAGGATTAAATAAGTTACACGTAAAGTACTTAAAACAGTGCCTGGCATAAGATAAGCACTTTATAAGCTATTTTTGCTATGATTTTTTTATTAGCAAGCCAAAGTTACCTTTTTAGGATTTGGAAGAATAAGGCAGGTTGGCTGTCTTACAGTCTTTCAAACTCGATAGTGATGGCCCAGACAGAACCAGTTTCAAAGGAAGCAGATCAAGTAACCTGAAATGCAGTTAATTCTGATCATGCCCAACACTTCCTGGACTAAATATTGTGAAGGTGATTTCTTGAGGCAGCTGGATCACCAAGGAAAATGAGTAATGCACAAACCAATTGAAATAAAATATGAACTCTGCTATGCAAAAATACATGTTAACAATATTATTTGTTTATAAAAAATAAAGTGATGGATAAAAATCAAGTTTCACTTCTTTGGTTTCCAACCCTCATTAACCATAAAAGAACTAGAAAGAAGCTATCTTCACCTGAAAATGAAGACGCTCTAGATTCTGAGTCTACCACATAACACCTATATAATCTTATTTCTTGTGTCAGCGTTTCCTCATCTATAAAATGAAGATCATAATAGCCCCTCCCTCACAGGACTGCTGTGAAGATTAAATTAGACAATGGATGTTTTGTGCTTATCACAATGCCTGACACAGAGCGCACACTCAATAAATATTAGCTTTTATTTTTATTACTTGTGTGTCTTCTCATTGAGATAGTTACATGCAGCATTTAAGCAATTGTTCTACCTACTTATGTGCATGGGGGAAAGAGAGAAGGAGAGGACAAAATGTATTTCTTCTTTAGCAAAGTGGGACTAATATTGTTTTTCTCCTCTCTCCCTCAAGTCTAATGGTAATCTGCAAGTATTTTGAGATACTCCTTAAAAAGAGAATTTTACTGCTTTAGGGAACAGGCAATGGAGGGACTGATACCTGGCACCTTTCTTGACCTTGGTATGATGGAGAAATTAAGCAAGTCAAGCATTCTAAAGGCTTGGGTTTAGCATTGCATGAGTAACATTTCTCATCATTTCTCATCTGTCTTCATGATTTCAAAGTACTAGAAAGCCTTCAAGATTTACTGGCCAACTGTAACATACCTAGTTTAAAGAAGATTCTACTTGCTAAAACTTTGACTACAGGTCAACAGAAAGAAAGCAGAAGAGTACAGCTGATGAGCAAAAAAAAAAAAAAAAACTAAACAGTTTTATGTTTGATAAGGGCTAGAAGTCATTCTACCCAAACCAAATTTCATACTGCAGTTTAGTCAGGGCATGTGAGCATTATATCTGGAATAAGATAGGTTTTAAAACTGAGCTCTTTAGAACCCTAGAGTTCTTCAGAAGTTATGTAATAATTCCACAACCAAGGTTTATGGCTATTTTTTTTTATACACCATGCAAAGTTTGAAAAACTTTTGGAACCCACTCAACGAGCAAAGAACAAAGCCAAACTTAAACAACCTTTTCCCTAAATGACCCAGATAATCCTGGGCACACGACTTACAGGTCTAAACTGCAGCTAATTTCAAACAAGATTTGATCTGTCCCTCTCTATGTCCCTTCCATTCTCAAGAAGAATCTATATAATGGTTTGTCATCCAGTTCTCATGGAATTGGAAAGCCACCCAAGGGGAATTAAGCCTATTTACCTCTTAACATCCCTTCTGGAAGAAAAAGTTTAAGGATAGTAAAAGTTCTTTGCCAAATAGGTGAGCGATGGTTGAACTAAAAAATCTGAATCATGTATCTTTACTTGCATCACTGATCCTAATTAATAGCAAAATTAATTGGCTCCATTTGTCAACCAACCCTACACTTTTGATCATGAGTCTCAGTTCTGTCTTTGGAGCCATATAGAAATACATTTATTCATTCCTACATCTGCCTTCATTGAGCAAGACACTGAAGTAATAAGTCAACAAGACAGAATTGGCTCCTGTATTCATGGAGCTTAGAATCCACCAGGAAAAGATAGTCTAGTCATAGAAGATGGTTTTATTCCATCACCACTGGATCACAAGCTGATAAACCTTTATTGTACTCCTTTGACAGAATAACTTCAACTACTTTTCTACATGGGAGTCCTTCAAGTATCTGAGGACAGCTATGCTGTCTTCCCTGGGTCTTCTAGTTTCTACCAACAAACCCAGTTCTCTCAGCCATTCCTATAATTTGGTTTAGGGTCCTTCACACCATTCTGGTGGCTTCCCTTTGCACATACATTCCCATTGCCAATCACTCTTTTAATCTGTAGAGACCAGAACAGAGAGACATGTTTTGACCCCAGTGAAGCAGAAAAATCAACTTCATACTGTATATTAGTTAGGGTTTTCTAGGGAAGCAGAATCAACAAGAGATACCTGTAAATATAAGATTTTATGAAAGTGTCTCATGCAACTGTGGGGGTGCACAAGTCCAAATTCCATAGGGCAGACAGCGAACTAGCTGTCTGATGAACTGATGAAGGTGGTCAATGAACTCCTCAGGAAGCGCTTCACTGGCTAGCTGAAGAAGTGAAGGTTCTTTCTCTTCCTTAAAAGTCTTCAACAGATTGGATTAAATCCAGCTGATTGAATTCTCTTATTGTGGAAGACACGCCCTTCATTGGTGTAATCAGTCACATGTGCAGTCAATTGATTGATGATTTAATAAACCAGCCTTCTGGTTTATTAACCAGCCATAAATGTCCTTGCAGTATCGGTTAGGACAGTGCTTGCTTGACCAGATACCTGGACACCATCACTTGGCCAAGTTGACATATAAACCTAACCATCACATACTATATGCCCTACTTCCATTAGCACAAGCTAAGAACTTTAATATTCCAGACTCATTGAGCTTGCAACCAACTATATGTTTTGAGTCTACCTATGTTGCCATCCTGACAGTCTCATCATACATTGGTGCAATTACTTGGTATCTGAGTGCAGAACTTTACACTTACCAATATATTGATTGGTGTCAGTTATAGTCAATTATTCTTTCTTATTAAGGTATTTTTTGTATATAGATTGTAATCTATTTCAAATTTCTTATTCTTCCCAGTGTCATGTTTTCCATAAACATGAAAATATGTCAGCAAGGCTCTCATCAGCCCGATGTCACTGAAGTCTGCCCTTTGGTGCCCTCTTATGTTCCCATAGCAGTTTGTGTCTAACTACATTATATTATTGCCTTACTGCTATTATATTTTTACATGTCTTTTTCCTCACTCAATTATTAACTCTCTAAGAACAATGGCTTATCTACCTTTGTTTTTCCAGTACAGAGCCCAGTCCCTGGCACATGGAAGGTGCTTAACAGAAAAACTATTTATTTGGAAGAATGAATGAATGAATGAGATATTAAACCAATTATATTACCCAGGCAACATTTCTCTGTCATAGCAAACAAGGCTACAATGAAAGATTTTGTCAAGTGCTTTTCTAAAATACAAGTCTATAGCTATACCAACCCTTCTCCCTTGTACTTTGTATAAAACTCAATTTATTTCTTGTACCTCACATTTTCCATATGTAGAAGATTAATAAAGTAGATAATATATGTAAAATTGCTTTACAAAACTGCAAAATGTGTAAATGTAAGATGTAATCATTCCCTTATTCTGGTAATCTTATCAAAAAAGGAAATTATGTTTATTGACCTTGCAAGAGCTTGTGGTTTGTGGCTTCCATTTAGGGGTAATAAGGGAGGCCTCTGAAAAGGGGGCAGGGAAAGGTTAAAGGGATGAAGCCTGGAGCCAAATCTACTGCAACCCTTGGCTCCCTCTGGGGAAGGGCTGTGAGGGAAAGCTGATTCCTCTCATCCAGGGCCTTCCCTCTTGGCTGGTCTTTGGAAGCTTTCTAAATGCCATATTGAGGAGTCCAGAGAGGGTCTCCTGCAGATCTTTGTTTGGGTGGGCCTATGGGTCATCCTCAGTAGGCTATCAAAGATTACACCTCTTGAAAGAGATAATTGTCCTTTGCCATAGAAGAGAAGAAAGAAAGAAAAACAGGGAGATAAGCCGGGAGGGGGCCCTACCCTCCTAAGTGGGTAACAGCATGTTGAGGGTTTGCTCTGATACCAGAGAGAATATTGTTGTGAGGGACCAGCCACCTTCCACTGTATGTAGGCATTTCTTTTCCATGGCTGTGCATTTCACTGCCTTTCAGTAGCTTTTTCTTCCTGAAGCTGTAAGGAAAGACCATACTGTATTTGGTGAATTATCCAAAGAAATAAATCCTCAGTCACCCAGATTCAGGAATTTGGGGGCTAGGTTTCCACTTGGCTGGAGAGTCCTTTTCTCTGTGGCCTCCCTCTCCTTGACTTCCAAAGAGAGTAATTGTGCTTAGGGACACTTGAGGATGAAAAAGAAAATTTGCCTTGGGCAAGAGGAAACAGAGAACGCCAAGCTGAAAGCAGTATCTTATCAGCTAGATGGTCCAGCTGTCTCTGCAGCCATATCTTTTGCCTTTGTCATCACATTCCTATTGCTTAGCACAGTGCCTGATACATAGTAGATGCTCAACAAATACGTGTTGAATAAATGAGTGTGCCATTTTAAGCTAATGTGGGAAGATACCCATCACACTGAAGCTTTAAAAGAGCAGCAATGCCTCCCCAGGCAAGTGTGACAATTACAGCAAGAATATAGCCCAGAGTAGTTCACCAGAGATAACTTGACTGGGAGGACCCAGCTTTCCCATTGCACACTGAGAATTCACCTCACAGCCGTCTTTGGCTCATTTTAATAAGGTGGACTTACAAGTAGCTACCAATGTGTATGGAGAAATTACCTACTGCTTTGCTGTTGTTCCACTTAGGTAACAAATCTTACTAATAGAGAAGTCCAAGTTCTAAAAAAAAAGGCTGGATGAAGGCAGAGAAAGGGACTCCAAAATGGGGTGACTCCTAAACTGTGGTTCTACTATAATTAGCATGAGAAACCAAAATCTGAAAACTGGTCTTCCTTTCTAAACTTCAGAGAAGATCGGAGTTTTGTTCCTACTCTCTGACTTAATTTCTTATTGAAAAAGTTACTTTGAAAAACCTTTACCCATATGGGCATAGACGGAGAGCAAAAGCTTTCTCCTCTCTATCGGTGTTTCAGAGAGAGGTTGAGTGCGTCCCTGGAGCGAGAGTGGCAGTGACCGCAGAGAGGCTGGCTCTTCCAGATTACTTGCCTGCACTGCAACCTGAAGCCTGCCTTAGGGGTCACAATCCCTGGACAGTCACCTACCCCCAACTTCTTCCTGCTGGAGCCTTGGGGACCCGGCTCTTGCAGCAGGGAGGAGGGTCCAGGATCCCCGGAAGCAGAAAGTTCCCTTGGTACCTATACTCGCGTGCAGGGTAGGCTGCTGCTCCCTCAGGATGTGTGGAAGTGTGTAGCTAATCCCAGGCAGCTGGGACCTTTCTTCTGACAAATGGGGAGGACTCCGACCATTAGCTTAGGTAGTTGTTATCAGGCATTTCTGGAGGCCTTTTGGCAAGTTAGAGAAAATGGCGTGGACAGGGGGCACTTGTGCTTCCACGAGGGGCCGCCGCGCAGGCCACCCCGGGGAGCATCGCCTTCTGCCAGGATTCCTCGGGAGATGGCGCCACAGCCCGTCACTGCGCCGCGGCTGTCCGCCCTTCGCGAGCCGAACTCCCGCAGCGCAAACACCAGGTGGAGTGAGCAGGCACCCGCCCCGGCAGCGGCCGGAAACCCGCAGCTCTGCTTCGCTGGTGCTCAGAGCTTCTGCGCTTGGTACTCGGAGATCCAGGTGCCTGGGTGCCGGCCCTCGGGACCTCACCTCGCCGCCCTGGAGCGCCTAGTGCCCGGCATCTGCGCGCCCTCGACCTGGGTCCTTTCCCGCCATGGTGTCCCGGGCGCCGCTTGTTGAGCCGTGGCTACTTTTGGTGCTTCAATGGGAGTTCCCAGGCAGGGACTCGGCTGGTGACCCGTAGGAGACGAGCGGTGAGCTGCGCAAGAGGAAAGTCAAATCCCCTAAGGCAGTCTGTCGCCATGAGACCCCCAAGCCCTCCCCCGGTTGCCTTAAAAGGAACATTAGGGCCAAACTCGTTAGGCATTCGGAATAGGCAATTGGGAAGCCCTGGAGGGTCAGCGGGTTTTACCGCTGATTGCGGCATTCCGGCCGGTGCTCCCAAGGCCAGCCTAGGTCGGGGACACTTTACTCAGGGGTCCCGCAGGGGCTCAGATCCTTTTCGTTCGGCAGGTCAGGCTCAAGGACCTGATCCCAGACTCCGAGCCCTACAGGCCTCAACCCGCGGGGAAGGGGCTCACAGAGGGCGCTTGCGCATTGAGCTGGAAGGTCCGGCACGGCTGAGGGTGAGGGACGCGGAGCGGAGCCCTAGCCGGTTCAGCGCGCTGGGGAGAACTTCTCGAGATCAAGGAAAGGGTGATTTTCACTGGTCCCTTCCCCAGAGCAACCCTGAAAATTGAGAATGGTTGGGAAGGGGGGATCTGCACGTGCTGGGTCAAAAAGTCAGAAACCAGGAGACTGCGGGACTTCGGGACATACTGTACCACTCAGGTGCCGTGACTGGAGCGTGCAGCCAATTTTCCAACGTTCGTCCTCTCTCTCCATCACTATGTCTCATAGACGAGGCTGGCACTACTCCCGTCATTCTCCCCTGCCACAACCCTATCCTGAAGGGTTTCATTTTTGTACGATCTTTTGCTCCAGTCCTTTTGGTCCAAATTGAAGGGCATTAGAAGTCTCGGCTTCATTTCCCGGTAGTATTCGGCAGTGCACCAGGTTGCGGGCCTGAACCACAACCTGAGAGCTGAAGCTATGAATTGAACACTTGGCCTGGGGCTGGGGAGCGTTTCTGGGAATGCATTGGGGGAAAATCCGAGAAATAAGAGGGCCTGGGCCCCTTACCGCGGGTAATATCCGGGATCTGACCCGCAAGCAAGAATCCAATCTTCCCTCCTCCCTCCTTCCTTTGGGGAAATTCAGAGAAGGATGCAATATGAAGTCTCCTAAATTCTTAAGATCCTCTAGTCTCCTGGAAGAGTCTTAAGTAGTTCCTTGTTTTGTTCTTGAGACCATTATCCATCCCTAATCACCTAATTATTTAAGGATACCTCTCTAGGGTATACAGATACACGTTGTCTAGCACTCAAACACCCCTCAAAAGATGGTCATTTGTTTTATTAAAGGAGCCTATATAAAATCTAATTTTAACAGTCTTACTAGACATTCTTGCAGATTTGTTTGTTTAAGATGATTCAGTCACAATTAAAAAAGGTCCACATAGTCCCTGCATCCCAGTCTGATGGAGGAAAATAGATCCAAGGACCTTTCAACCTTCAATAAAAAGAGGAGGGCTTTATGGCTGGGGTGCAAAGGGGCTGGTTAGCTAAGCCAGTGGGACAGCAACCTTTACTATGTGCAAAAGCATTCAGACACATGGTGACCCTTTTGCAATAAAACTTTACCGATGATCGTTTGAAAGTTATGGCAACTCCCAGGTTATAAAACTTGTCATAAAATACCAAGCAGTCATTAGTTTACCTGACCTCATTTCAATATAAACTTCCACAAAACATTTTATTTTATTCCTTCCTATAAGTGGGGAAAAGAACTTGAAGAGGTTAAACACAGCAGCACATTATTGAGGACCCAAGATTTGCAATTTGACACTCTGATCTTCATTCCTGCAAATAAAACAGTGAAATTCACATTCTGTTCTGCAAATATTATCATAGAAAAGATAATAATAGCTATGTTTTGGTCCAACCATCCACTTCCAGCACATATCCTGGGTTGAACCTTGGAGAGAGAATTGTTCCTCTTTAGGTGGGTTGTTTAACAATTATAGACTATTTGTTCCCTGAGCTATGCACAGGTCTAAGAAGCAAATGGCTACACATTATTTGGAATGTAACCTGAAGAATGAATTGTTCAAAATATACAATTGGTATTTAGAACTATTGAGAGGTCAGATGAATAATCAACTCCCCCAAAGCATGAGCTTTACAGACACGTAGCTACCCTAATTGAGATTGGTAAGTAGAATTATACTGCAGAAAGGAGCCCAATCTATGTTCCCAGAAAGCTCCAGGAGATAAGTAACCCATGCTCTGCAGAATTCATAGTTTCTAATATAACCATATATATGGACTTCAACTACGGATCCAAGAAAGAGTCTACCCAGAATGCTGATAACTTTAAGTAGTTTCCATCTGCTCAATCTCCACTTTCAATTGGCTGAAGCTCATGTTCCCCTGATGCTATAAAACTAAGATCAATCTACCTGCTTTTAAGGGCAAAAGGATTTGTGAGCAACTACAAATGGCAAATGTTGACCTTATGTTAGCTGTGTGCTAATTTCTCCAAAACATGTAAAGGTCTGGATATACTTTTCATGGATTGTTTGAAATATAAGCTTCAAGATAGATCCAGGCATATATATATTTACGGTGGTTGGGAATCTAATATGAAGAAAGTTAACTGCTTTGTGACCTCATTGGAACTCATCTTGGTAATGTTATGCTTAGTTTCCTGGTGCGCCTTAAAATATTTAAAGGATTTCATGGAATTTTAACCAGAAAAGAACATTTCAAAAATCAAATTCATGTGAAATGTTGCTTTCTTCTCGGGAGTGGATGGTGTGTGTGTGTGTGTGTGTGTGTGTGTGTGTGTGTGTGTGTGCGCGCGCGCACGTGTACCCGTGTGTGTTTAAAATAAAGAATGATAGGCAGTGTGGAGAGGGAGCTAAGGGAAGAGACAAATACAGAACAGATACTAATTAAACAACAAACACTACTGGTGTCCAAAACTTCCCATAGTTGGTGGGTATAGGTTATAGTAATTTGAGTTACCATTTCATATTCCCAGTTTTTTTAAGCACAAGTGATGTTGTGTTTCAAAAGAATGATACTGTGTTTCTCCAAGTTAAAACTGACTTCCAAGAAGGGGAGGGGGAGAAAGAGCCTTTCACCTACGATTTAGTTCGCAGGTTGAATGAAGTATCTTTTTGGGACTTGAAAAGCAAATAAAGGATCTAAATTTAGCCCTTTGGGCCTGGGACAATTCTGAAAAGCTCACACAGTGGGTTAACTTTAGAGATAAATTGGTAAATTGTTCTTATAATTGAGTTCAATAAATTTAATTTTTGAGAAACATGCAAATTTATGGACAGTTTGTAGTAGCAACAACAGTGTATTTAACTTATAGAGTATGTCTCACTCTGATATTAATCCCAGTATTCATTTTGCTTCTCCCTGATGCCTGAAAGCATGATATAAAAGATGATATAGAGGAGGAAAGTGTGTTCCTTTTAGAATAAGATCACCCCATTTTACTCTTCCTTCTTCCTCCTCATTGTCTAACTGTTCTTCACCAAAGAAAGGGTAGTTAGACTCTCTATATTGATTCTCACTATCATCACATTCATAGATTGTGAATGATCTCCATTCAGCTCTATTTAACCTTATATTTACCAGGAAGTCTTGGTTATCAGGGAAGCACACATTTGGATTCATGTGTCTGAACACTCCCTACACCATATTCTGGGGAAAGCAGGGAAATTACCTATGTGGATTTAAAAAACGGTTTTAATGTCCAAAAACTTTATCAGGCAGCACATCATGCATACTTTTCCTTTCCTTATATTTTGCTATGTTCAGAGATATGCCAATCATTAAAAAATGTTCACAAGACATTGTATCCTCCTTCAAATTTCATCAACACTTACTTTCCAGAATGATCAATTCATTAAAGCTTAACTACATCATGAGAAGTATTTCTTCAGGGGGAGAGCAGCAGTTACAAATACATTTGTTTGAGGATGTTTTCTTGACAATGAGGTGATAGAATTGTGAAATCTGAAAGTATGTCTTGAGTTCTGGTGACATGTACAGACTACATAGATTTGCTCTCATCATGTCTATTGACTCAAGAAACTTTCCCTTAAGAGAAAAAAAAAGGCAGTTTTTATGTTGCATCGTCCAAGGGAATGTTATGCATTCCTTATATAGAACTCAATGTATATTTTACCCCAAGGGCATATTTTCCTCTATGAGATTATTTTTCTCTAATAAGAAAAATAATACCTTCCATATACCTAATACTTTCATCCCCCCAAAAAAATCCTCCTATGCTTTCCCAGTTCCATGATGAAACACACAGAGCATGTACAGGTGTGACCATGAACCATGGCTCATTTTACACGCGACTCTACAAGGTTAACCCTAAGCTTTCTGTTTGCATTTTTCCCCCTTTGACCAGGGAACTCTTGAGAAACAGAAAGTCTTAAGATGATTTTGTTTAGTGGCTAGAATACTAGAGACAAGTTTGATTCCAAAGGACTCATGCATGCTTTTTGGCTAGTCTTAAGTTAAAAGAGGAAACAAGGGGAGAAAGACTCTTTCTGGAAGTCATAGAGCATAGATGATAGAAATGTCTGAAATTCCAGCACAGAGCTTAAACAATATGTTTTTCTACTGTATATTCTCCACTTGGGAAAACTAAGGAGATACGTATTTGTGAATTTAGTTCAAAAATAAAAATTGGGGAAGTGATATGGAAAACACACCCACTCACAACAATTACTTTTAAGAGCTTCATTTTATGTCAGAGTTGGAGCACTGTATAGAAGCTAATCTTGAATGATAAAACTCTCTGGATTTGGTATCTGGAGGATCTGGGAGGTAGGTAAACATTAATAGCATGTCTGTATCTTGTTTTGAGTTAGTTTTTTGTTACCTATGAATTAACTTAACATCTGTAAGCTTTAAGCTATTAATCAATATATGCAGTTGAGTATTTTCACCTAGCAAGTAACCACTGAGATCTACTGGCGTAAAACATTCAAAATACAAATAGAAAATCTTTCCATTCAAGTGGTGCTATAGCGATCCTTTTTTAAACACAGCGGCGGCAGCGCCTGGTTGCTGGAACTGCCTTGCTGGAGAAACTTGTAAATGTACCATGCATTATAGGGCTCTGGCAGCGGGGGTGATTTAACCGACTAAAAGAATTTTAACTTTTCCATTTCCTGACTTTCAGGGGTTTAAATTTTTAGCCTTAAACTGGCATTACTGAAGGTTTTTACATTGAGTAATGGGATCATTATTTCTCCCCCCACTGAAAGGCACGTCTCCAAGAATGGAACCCTGTGGTTGGGCAGAATGCAATCCCAAAGGAATTGGATAGGAATCGCGCAGGCAATAACAAGTGCTAAGGGAATTTGTGTTGTCAACTCACCAGAACATCAGATCCACACGTCTGGTCCTGCAGAAAGGTGCTAAGGGGCTTTTTAAAGGTCCCCCGTGGCCATGACCTTGACTTTTCTATCCTTCTAAGAAGTGGCTCACCGTTTAGCCACTGTTTGGGGCTGGCATCTTGATGCTGAAGGAAACAAAACCAGCCTTCATCCCCCAATTCCCTATCTACAGACGAGTCTCAAGAACAGCAGCTGCAGTGATGTAGCCACATGGTATATAGGACACTGACCCAGCATTTCTGGTGCAAATCTGAGGTTGTTGCAGTCTTCCCTCTGGCCACTGCAGCCATTAAACCTATAGGCTGAAGATAGTGCAGCAACAGAACCCAAATCAAAACACTTTACTATATAAGAACTGTAATTACAGAATTGTAAAAATTGGAATAAAACATAAAGGTTGATATTATTTGAAATCTTTCTTCATTTTCTTAAATTCTCCTCTCAAGAAATATATTTCTCTTAGTATCACATCCTTATTAATTATAACCATTTTATTGAATGCCCTGCCAAAGTAAATCTATGTGATTAACATATGCAGATAAACATATTTGTACAAATTTTTAAACATGTGGGTAGCTATTAAATATGCAAATTATTTTACAGCATAGACAAACCTTTTTTTATCTTCATTTTATTGAGATATATTCACATACCACGCAGTCATACAAAACAAATCGTACATTCAATTGTTCACAGTACCATTACATAGTTGTACATTCATCACCTAAATCAATCCCTGACACCTTCACTAGCACACACACAAAAATAACAAGAATAATAACTAAAGTGAAAAAGAACAATTGAAGTAAAAAAGAACACTGGGTACCTTTGTCTGTTTGTTTCCTTCCCCTATTTTTCTACTCATCCATCCATAAACTAGACAGAGTGGAGTGTGGTCCTTATGGCTTTCCCAATCCCCTTGTCACCCCTCATAAGCTACATTTTTATACAACTGTCTTCGAGATTCATGGGTTCTGGGTTGTAGTTTGATAGTTTCAGGTATCCACCACCAGCTACCCCAATTCTTTAGAACCTAAAAAGGGTTGTCTAAAGTGTGCGTAAGAGTGCCCACCAGAGTGACCTGTACTGAACAAAATCAATAGCACTTGTTTGGGTTTTCCTGAAGAATTTGGATTAATTCATATTAACTTGAAAATGTTTCGTTTGAATAAAAAAAGTAAATCATATAAAGGCAGCATTTCTCTCTCTCTTGTCAGAAAACAAAACAAAACAAAAACAAACAAAAAACAGGTTGTACCCAGTGGAGAGAGAAATTCGTTTACTCTGTGAGGATGTACCTGTGCTTTATCCCTCTTGGCTTAGAAAAGAGTTTAGATGTTTTTGAGAGATTGCATTTATTTTATTTTTACATTTCTCTTCCTTAGCCTCTGTGTACTCCCATATTGTTGGGTCCCTCGGCAATTTCTTAGAACTGCCCCCCAGCCATGTCGGCGGAGAGGTGGTCATAGTGTCAGCACTGGCTAGGACACAACAGATCTCACAGAATGCCGCAGCATTTGCGGGGGAGGTAGAAGGCCTGCTCTTTCGCTTGTCGCAGTGGGAGTAGTGATTTTGGACAGGCAGGACACTGCGCTGGCTCCTAGAGGATAAAGGGTTGCGCTCTGGATGCGGCAGGTGGGGCTGCAGGGGCCGACAGCCTGAGGGCAGAGTGGCCTACCTGAGTCTGTCCAGTCCCGGAGATGGCCAAGCCCATATGGAAAGAAGACCTACGGCGTGGGACCTCCCCACCTTACACTCAGCCCCTCGCGCGGGAGGCGGCTGAAATTCCCAGCCCTCGCCGCAAGGGTGCGAAAAGGCTCCTCCGGGCTTGCAGAGATTTTTTGACTCTGGCCAAGACGCGGGTGGCGAAACCCTGATCCAGAGAGCAGTTTCTGTCTGAAAACACCGGCTTAGTTTTTTGCAGCCCCGGTTCTCAAGAAAACGGGACCGGGAGTCACCTTCCCAACTTCCACACAAGAGACAATGATGGATCGAATTCTGAGCTGGCAACAGCTAGAGCGCGTTTTCCCCCAAGCCAGTAAATGTGACCCTGCCTCTAATAACCTCAGGGCTTTATCTTCTCCTGGCTGCCAC
Organism: Choloepus didactylus; assembly: GCF_015220235.1. Classification (NCBI taxonomy): domain Eukaryota; kingdom Metazoa; phylum Chordata; class Mammalia; order Pilosa; family Megalonychidae; genus Choloepus; species Choloepus didactylus. The sequence continues at coordinate 172,070,227 of NC_051310.1, forward strand.
CTCTCCCAGGGTGCGCCTCTGTCACTATGGTTTTTTAAATGAAACTTGTTTCTCCGCTGTATCATGGGTAACGAAAAGAGTCAAGACGAACTTCAAGATGCATCTAAAAGGAAGGAAAAGGCAACCGTGACCCCAGCTCCGGGCAGGAGTTCGGCCCAGCTAGCAGTGTTAATTACGGGTTCTAATGTTATTGCATCTCGACTCCTCCGAATTTGTTCCAACCATAGTAGTCCTTAAAAAGAAACATACACAGGCACACATCGGAATGATTCCCAGAAGGACAAAAATGGATTTCTTCGAGCCGGGGGTGGTACTCTGAGAGCGCATGGGGAGTCAGATGGACCTGTTCTGGCAGTCGGGGAACAAGTCCCACAAAGGAGCAGCGCATTCCTGCTTCTGCCTGATCCTTGCCATGCCCCTATTCAGCAGCTCGGCAGCAGCATTCCGGGTGAACGCTGCAGACCGCCACAGGCACTGGGGTCCGCATTTCTGTGCGCTCGGGTAGCTCCTGTGAGAGCCAGTTAAATGCCGGGCGCACGCAGCCGGAGACTGGTTTCCATCTCCCTCCCTCGCCGGGTCAATCCTGTGGCTGTAGTGAGGGCCTAGGATGCAAGCCCTTTTTTTTGTAGAGCCTTAATTAAGTCTCTCTAGGATGTGGAGGCAGGAGGAAGGGGGTCCTCTTTTCGTGCAGATACTGAGATGTGAGGGCTCCTCTCCGGGTTTCAGCTGATGCTGCTCCCGTAGCGTCGGGAAATGAGGAAAGCGACGGCATGGGGATCACAGTGGGGTTCAGATTCCACAGCTGTACACTTAATTAATAGTGTGGTCTATTTAATCTGAGTGTTTTGGGGGCTCTTCCTTAATCTATCTCTGTTTTCTCTGCTGTAAAACGGAAATGATAATAATGCCTCCTTTGCAAGGTATTTGTGAGGATGGGAGTGACGAACGTTGTGGGCCCTCAACAAGTGGTAGGATGAATTGAAGAAGGGTGGGCCCGTCCCCACCCCCATCTCCCGCGCACAGCCTCTTTAAAGTCTCAGAATTTCCAGCCCACAGCCGGTGGCCGGGAGAAGCCCCTGGGGGCCGCGAAGGGGGATCAGACCCGCCAAGACGTGGAAGATGTTAGGCTTTTGATGAATCTTGAAACGTCTGATGCTCCGGTTTGCCTTGAAGCCCGATGGAGAAAAGCAGAGGGATTTGGAGTCCAGGGAAGAGTTGAGGGTGGGTGGAGAAAAATGGAAGAGAAAAAAAAAAAATTCGGGCTATCGAAGTTCTGTGGGTTTTCAAAGGCCTTTCCCAACCTTGGCAAAAGGAGCGCGATCAAATTAGACGCCTGTAGGTGGCGCTGTGACGAGGGGTCTCTGCAGGGAGAAAGGTGTCCAGGGACTCCGTGACCTCGGGAAACTTCCCGTGACTCCGACCCCGACCCTCTGCTCCCAAGCTCCGCTTCCAGTTTTCGGGGAGGGGGGAAGAGCGGTAACGAGGAAAATGCTGCTTGATTCTTTGCTCTCGGGGCCAGTGTGGGACTGGTAGGTGGTATAGTGAGCACCGAGAAGGCGACGGACTGGACATTCCGCGGTGCCGCGCAGGACGGGAGGCGACTCACCTGGGCAAAGCGCCACGCGTGAGGCGAGGAAACCGCGCACTGAACGAGCATGGGTCTCTGCGTCACGGATTAAGGGAGAAATGCCTGTGCCCAGCGCGAAGGCTCCGGCCTGTGGGGCTGATTCTGGCTTCTCAGATGATGTGAACAGGGTCTGGGGTGGGTTGTCTCCTCCGTCAGCAGCGAATGGCCCAGCCGGCGCTCCGCGCCCCGCGTCCGGCGGTCTGGCCCCGGACAGAGTACAGCGGCCTGGGCCTCCCAGCCTACAAGCAACCGAGACCTCGCAATAAAGCTGCACTCAACGTAACCTCGACCGCTGTGATTTTGCTTAAATCGGGAAACCCGGGCTTGGAGGCGAAGCCTAGTTCGCGTTTGTCTGTTCCCGACAGACGTTAGTCTAACCGGGTCTTCAGAACGACGCAGCCCCACTGCCCCTGCACGGACGCCTGAAGTACGGAGGACAGGGTCTCAACCAGCGAACCTGGCAACCCTGCTTTTCCCGTGTGCAACTGCAATTCCCTTGGGTGACCGCGGATGGTATCCTCCTCTCAGCATCGAGCCGCCCGTCTTCTACAGATGCTGCGACCCTGACAAGGCCAAGTCTCCCTCTCTCTGACTGAAGGCTCCTCTCGGCCTCCCCGCAGGGCCCCTCTCTCCCGCTGACCCCCAGCCAGGCTCCGATCCTCTGTCGCAGTTTCTTACGACCCGCAGCCACGAGTTTTGCCCCCTTGAACAAAAACGTGTTCTTTCATTTGCGGATTTAATAAACAAACGTAACCGTATCACATGGGGCCCTGCGCCGTCCTTCTGAAAGCAATTCCGCCGTTGAAAACTGCAAAATGGGTGTAATTTGCGTTCAGAAAGTGATGTTAGGGTCACGGCAATTTTCCGGCCGTTATTTATTTTTACTTTGAAGTCTTTAGGGAAGATTTGCTTATATAACCGGAAACTTTCCAATGTGAGGGCACTAGCAATCCCTCTCGCCTTCAACACGGGGGGTGGGGGGACGTGGGGGATGGAGAACAATTACTGTGTGACGCTAATATGGGAAACTGAAAAGAAATGAGGATTGTTTTTATTGTAACAGAAGGAGTGAGCAAACAGAAAAACCAATCTCGGGTGATCAGAAACAGACAGGCGGAGAATTAAAAGCGGGTTTCTGGAGGCAACAGGCCCCTCCCGTGCCCTCGGAAGGAGAAAGCCGGGGAGAAGCGCTCGCAACCTCCGGGGTCGATCCCACGGTCCGCAGCGCTCCGCAGCGCTCGGGAGTGACGCTGGAGGACCCACCACGCGCCGGCCGGGATTTCGGCGCTTGGGTCCGATCCCGCAGGCTGCCGCCCTAGCTACCTCGCGGAGCAAAGAAAGGCTGTGGAACCAAGAGGTTCCGTCGGATGGGAAGGCGAAGAAGCCGCGCATAGGCCGTGACGACTCTCGGAGCATCTTCCGGCCGCGCTCGGTTCCTCTCCGGGCCCCAAAGGCCTCTCCTTTGCCAGCGCGTCCCGCCGCGTCCTCAGCACCGCGCTCGGGTGGACCGAGGCAACCCTGCGAAGTCCAGGCGGGCAGGTCAGTGTGTTGACACTCCCCGCGGACCTGACTGGGACTGATGGTTTCCGCGGGCTGTACTCCCCCTCACCCCGGCGCGGTGGCTGTTCCCTTTAGCCACTGCCCCCGCCCGCGGCTCCAAGAGCGTATCGAGCCCGGCCCACAGCCTAGGGTGGACCTTCCCTCGCCCTGGGCGCGGGGCGCGCTTCCGGCTGCCACGTGCGGCCGCGGCTGCTTGGAGACCGAGTGGGCGGAGGAGCGGCAGCTGACCCTGCCAGGCTAGGGCATAGCTGCGCGCGGCTGCGGGTTGGAGCTTGCCGCCCAAGCGTTGGCAGTGCGGTTTGGCGCGGTCTGGGGAGGCCAGGCCTCCCTTTTCCTCTCACGCTGCGTGCAACCCGGCACTCACCCTCGAAAAGATGTTCCCATTCGAGCTCGGGTGGGGGAACCTGATCCCATGTTTTGCCTCTACCTCATTTCCCGCTCAGTCCGCTGAAAGAAGTCACTCTGCTCTGAAAACCCCTTGTCCCTGAACTGGGACGCTATATGCTTCCCGATCCGTGGAACTCCCCGAGGTGGGCGGAGAGGACGGCCATCCTCACCTGGGGCAGTTCATTCTGCCCTTGTCTTCGGTTCTATCTGCTCTCGGCAGAGGGGCGTGTTGGAGGAATCAGCTCGGTTAGTACTCCTCTTCCCACTTTGCTTGTCATAACTGCAACTGGGAACAGCAGGAACCCCCACCCCACCCCCACCCGCACCCCGCCAGCACTCATACACTGGTTCCCCTTTTGCCCTGCGCTGGGCATCCGTAGTCATCGCCCACCTGCAGACGTAGAGAAGCAGGCACCGGGAGGAGAATCCCAGCCTGGGGTCAGTCAAGGTTGGAGAGCGTTGGAAGAGCTCCCAGCATCCCGAACAGCCTCCAGCGCCTCGGCAGCCGTCTGCCAGGCGGCGACGCGCGGGCTCGGAAGGAGTTAGATTCTTGTTCCTTTTCCGCGTCTTTCCTCAGACCGCGCTAGGACCGGGAGGGGGGCGCCACAGGTGACCGCCCTCGGCACTGGGACCGCTGACAGATTTATGGAAACTTTACAGCATCTGGCCTGGGCCCGCGGGGGCAGGGCGGGAGTCCACCCGTCGAGGTGCCCTGCGGAATGAGGCTACCCCAGCCGTGCGCCGCGGCCGAACAGCCCCTGGCATGCCAGGCCCCGGCTCCTCTAGGTTGGGGTACAGGTCTATCCCGGCCAGTACGGGGCCTGCTGGTATCCTCAACCCGTGTGGTTCACTCCTTCACACCCTCCGGTCCGGCCAGCTTTCTGTCTCTCACTGAGTAAATATTTACCCAGAAAACGGGTGCTCTCGGGAGGAGGCCTTCCCAGGGCCGAGGGAAAGGCTTCTCCCCGTCTGAGTCAGCTATAGGCCTTAATAGTTGTGTTTTTATTTTTTTCTTAAATTTCTCTTGGATCCCTATGTGATCTCCCGGTGACCCCAGCTGACCCTTGCTCTTCCTTGCAGACCTGCATCCTATGCCCACCGTCGAGATTTACTGGCCCTGGGTTCCCATTCTCTCTTCTCTCTGTATCTCTGTCTCTGTGTCTCTCTGCCTCCCTGCCGAGATTCAGTCGGAGGCTCCGGACCTAGCCGGCTCTCTCTTGGATTCAGCGAGCCGCTGATGATCTCGCCCCTGCACTAGGGCGCGCCCTCCGGAGGGTTCAGCACCACTGCCCCTGCCTGTTTGCTGAAATGTCAGCCCCTTTTGCTTCCAGAATCGGGCTTCAGCTTGCCGCGGTACTTAGTGCCCCAAAGCACGGAAAATTAAGCGCGCGCTCTGGAGAATGGACCCAGCGGAAAATGCCCAGCACCCGCCAGCGTGAGGGGGCCTGCGGGGCATTGGGGTGGGCAGGGGAGCTAGGCATCTGCCTCGGACCCGCCGGAAGCTGCCTCCGCTCTCCTGGGGGGACCGCCGCTGCCACAGCCAAGTCTAGCAGGTGGAAACGAAGAGGTGGGAGCGGACCTGTGCGAGAGCGCGGGAGATGTATGGCAGTTGAGTGAGTTTGGGGCGAACCAGAGGGAGTTGCGAGTTAGGTCACCTAGCCGTGCTCTAAATCATGCGGCTCAGTGTATCACTCCGATAAAGCCCTCACAGAGACCCCAGACACCCAGTGGTGCATTGGGTCTTGCCAGAAGGAAGGCGAGGAGCATTTTGTTTTTTTTAACCTGCATAGCAGATCCGCAGAGTCCGCAAGGCTTTCTCTCGGCCCACGAAACCCGCGTACAGGTCCGTTCAGAGCTCGACACTCACTATGTGTGCCTGGGTGTGTGTGTCAGTGGGATTCCCGATCAAGAACCCGAGCATGTCCATTCCTTCGCGCAAGCCTAAGGCAAAGTCCTTAGCTGCCCTCAGACAGCGCAAAATCTCCGCTAATTTACACCCCAGCCCCAAGAAGTGGCTGCTTCTAAAATATTGGAATCCCGAAGGCCCTTCACGTTGTGAAGCGCCATGCAGTGTCACATAACAGGGATTGGGGGTTGGGCCAGGCCGAAAAAGCTATCAAGTCAAAAGTCGGGAAGACTTTAAACATTTAAAACTGAAAAAGGACAAGTGCTACTTATGGGACGTCTCACAAGAAGATCCTGACAGTATAGAATTAAGGGTACTTGCACCCATCTTTCCTTTATCTTTCAAATCCTTCCTACCTCTAATTTCCAACGCAAAGTGGCCCCACCATTGAAGCGTGAGAATCGGGAGCTCGCTGTTAGTTTCAAGAAGCACAGTCGACCATTAGTTTTTCCTGAGTTCCTGTCACTGGCCTGGGATCTGGGCCCAGTCAGTTTCCCTGTGTGTAAAGACCCAGCCGTACACACCTCTCAGACTGTGAAGGATCAGCCGGAATTCCGTGTGCACAAGGTGCTTTGAGATTGTCAAGTAGCAATACCAGTACCATTGACCTGAAGCAGTACAAATTCCCAAATTCACTTTAAAAACTGTTCCCCATCTTGTTTTTATTTTGATTCATGTTCTTCACAACCCCTACTCAAGAGGAATAAGTTTGGCCACCAAAAATCTTACAGTACACTTTAGATTAGACTTACAGTGAAGGAAAGTGAAAATGCAGAAGCAGGCAAAGAACCGCAAGGCCTCTGGTAGCTAAATCGAAGACGCAGGAATTAAATACATGTGCAGGCTTAGTGTTCACCTTCTTTGGACCAAGGCACTGTCATATTTAAACAAAACCACTTTGCTGCAGCTCACTGGTGGTGAGAACCCGGACAAACGCCAGTGCCTAGAACACACGACTCAGTAGGGTGTGTGAGCGTGGTGGCGCACGGCCCTGGGCTGTGAGGCTCCTACGCATACGCAATTAGCTGACGGTGGGCTAAGCGCTCGCTTTAGCCCGCAGTTAAGATCTCCGCACAACGCGCGGTACCTGCCTGGAGCGTGTGACCAGCGACTGGCCCTGCCGTTCTTAGGTGAATCCACTAGGGGACCATTGCGGGGAGCTGGCAACCGAAAGGGCCCCTGTCTGGGCCAGAGCCTTAGCCCCCCGCTTCGGGTTCGGCCTCCTGGCGATGTCCGCGTCTCTCCAACGGGCCTACCTTCTCACACCTGCTCCCTCCTGGTGTGGCCTGGAGTAGAGCAGGATCGGTCAGTGACGGCTCTCCACTCCTGGCAGCCCCTTCGAGTCTTATATAAGTTATTCTAAGACCCCTGTCATAAAAGGTGACACCCGCCTCCCACCTGGAGAATTAACTTCAATTCCCAGACGTCGGTGGTTTCCTTGAAGATGTCCCCTCAGCCCCTTTTCCCTTTGAGTCACTCATATTTGAACCAAACGCTTTCATTTGCTTATTCAGCATTTTTACCAGTCTGATTTTGTTGTCTGTTTGAGCTGCCCCTGGGAAGATGTCAAACACCCATTTCATTGTATTTAGTCACCCAGGTGCGGAGCAAGCCTGAAAGAGACAGCGGAAGGAGTTTCCTCCACTGCCCTGCTACTCACCGCGCCACACCAATCACTGCGCAGCTTGCCCTCCGGCCCGCCTTCTGAGGGCGTGTCCCTAGTGAGTGATAGACCGAGCCGCCCGGCCCCGCTCAGCCCAGCCCACGTTGCTGCTTAGATTGAAATGCAGAACTCAAGCCTCTTTCATCAGGGCACAGACTTCCTTTTACTCCTTCCTTTCGTACTCTCGCCGCCTCCTCCCGGGGAGAAGCGGAGGCACCGGCGGCCCGGGACATCGTCAGGCCGGGCCACTGAAGCCGTGCAAAAAGTTTCTTTCTGGGAGTGCGGAACTGGGGCCCTGTTGGTGTACAGCTCGGAGCAATGGGTGAGCGGCGGCGGGGGACGCTGTCAGAGCCGGGGAGGGAGGGAGGGAGCGAGCGGGTGAGAGAGGGAGGGAGGGAGGGAGCGCGAGGGCGCGCACCACTGAGCGCTCACACTCTTCTTATTGACTTTGTTCGTGTTCTTACACGTTGTAGGAACACGCTAAGGGTCAGCGGCGCACAGCAGTTCAGTCTGAACGCTGGCTGCTGGGTTGCTGTTGATGCCATTTTCTGTTTTTAAGGGAAGGGAGCAGTGGCATCAGCAAGTCCCGCAACCCTGGTGGCAGATCAAATTTTGTTTCATACACACGCACACATGCAAACAAAACAGAAAACAAACAAACAAACAAAACACCCTCTAGCTTCCTCTAGACCTTGTCTAATTGCGCGAGTCCCCAGGCGGGGCGCTGGGGATCGAGGGGGAGCAGTCCACGGACTTTAGCTCCGAGCAGGCGAGAAAGAGCCTTTGCAGGCGTCAAGACCGATTTCCCCGACAGTATCGAACACCTGGAGCGGCCCTGAGTCTCCCCCAGTTTACTTGTTTTTCGTGCCACTGGCACCGCGGGAATGAGGGAAGGGGCCGTACCGGACTGCGACAGCTTTGGGCCTTTTCACGAGGTTCGGGAACCGTATGATTTGGGGACAGACCCTGCCCTTGGTCCAGGATGGGTGGGTTCGCCCTGTTCCCGGACGCGCGCGGAGGCCGAGTGGCAGACGGCTGTCCCAAGCGGCGGGTGCGCTTCCCCGCGCGCCGTGTGTTCGTTTTGCAGAGCCAGCCTTCGGGGAGGTGAACCAGTTGGGAGGAGTGTTCGTGAACGGGAGGCCGCTGCCCAACGCCATCCGGCTTCGCATAGTGGAACTGGCCCAACTGGGCATCCGGCCGTGTGACATCAGCCGCCAGCTACGGGTCTCGCACGGCTGCGTCAGCAAGATCTTGGCGCGCTACAACGAGACTGGCTCGATCTTGCCGGGGGCTATCGGGGGTAGCAAGCCCCGGGTCACAACCCCCACCGTGGTGAAACACATCCGGACCTACAAGCAGAGAGATCCCGGCATCTTCGCCTGGGAGATCCGGGACCGCCTGCTTGCGGACGGCGTGTGCGACAAGTACAACGTGCCTTCGGTGAGCTCCATCAGCCGCATCCTGCGCAACAAGATCGGCAACCTGGCTCAGCAGAGCCACTACGACTCGTACAAGCAGCACCAACCAGCGCCGCAGCCCGCGCTGCCCTACAACCACATCTACTCTTACCCCAGCCCGATCACAGCGGCGGCCGCTAAAGTCCCCACGCCTCCCGGGGTGCCCGCCATCCCGGGCTCGGTGGCCATGCCTCGCACCTGGCCCTCTTCGCACTCTGTCACCGACATCCTGGGCATCCGCTCCATCGCCGACCAAGGTAAGGGCTCGGGGCCGGGGTGTGCTAGTATACAGTTCCCTACATCCTCCGCCCACCCCCACCCGCCCAGCAGTGGGGGTCCCGGTATCTGCGGCCTCCGGGCCTCTGTCCATCCCACCACCTGAGGCTTTTTCCTTTGGAAACGTAAGGAGTCCTCCCTGGGGGTGCCCTGATCTCATTAACTTGAAACTCATGCCCCTCGTTTCCTTGCCACACACAGTCTCCTGCCTCATCTCAAACTACCAGATCCATAACATCCCCCCACCCCCAACACATGTTTCGCATTTTCCACCCGCCCCCGCCCCCTGCGCCGTGGCAGCTCCAGCCCGGCTAGCTCTCTTGGAGAGAGCGGCCGGGGCCGGACTTGGGGCGCAGCCCGGAAGACCAGAGCAGGCGTGGGTCTGCGGGCTTCGGACTCCGCTGCGGGCAGCTTGCTCCCGTGTTAGATGAGGCTGCGAGTAGTGGAGCAAGCTGTGGAAATTGCAGCGTTCGCCTTCTTGGATTCTGGCAATCAGGCCAAATTTGCTCAGGCAGAAAGTTCAAATGTCACCTAATTGGTTTCATTCTTATGCTTCACTTCATTTTCCTCGGAAACAGAGGTCCAGAAGTTATTACTTGTAACTTGCATGTAGTTCATTCCGGGACTAATTTTCTGCTTTATTACTCCTCTCTCGATCTAATCGTTCTCTCTTTGCCTTAACACAATGAAATATATATCTTACAAGTGGCACCAACCACTGCGGTGATGGAAATAAAATGCAGGGCGATTCCATGCCGCCCTTTCTTCAGTCTTTCCAGCTTTACCCTGCGCCTGCCACTTTCCTAGGGGTTCCCTGGTCCATGGGAATGCGAACAGACATTTAGTTGCCCCTGCACGTTTTCGGCGGTGCTACCCCACTGTTTCTTTGCTTTCTCACCCCTGACCTAGCCGGGTCGCGAGCGTTTTTTTTTTGCGTGGTCAGAACGACTCCCCAAGCCCTCCTGCCCAGTTGGGCTTCCGCAGGAGACCCGAGTTTATTTTCTTTTACTGCGTTGTTAAAAATTGGCGTTAACTTCTTTCTTCGTAGGAAGAAAAGCAAGCCAAAATGCCCCAAACGCAGAATTCAAACAATGCAGAGATATACAGCTTACCTTATTAACTTCTCAGCCCAAAGTTGAAAAATCTCAGAGGAAAACTAAATAGGAAAGGGGAAAAACTTCCTTTAATTATTTCCTGCCTTTCTTGGTTGCCATCACATTGGCATAATTATCACTTTATTAAGTAATTAAAGTAGGGCCCTTGATTTCTCATCTTGTTTTTTGATTGTGAATTTACAAGTTCCTTCTAAGATCCTAGTTTTGTCTTATTTGGAGATGGTTGAGCTTTAGTTGGAGAGAGTTTGCCCTTGATTTATAGGATAAACTGACCTCGCTGACATTTAAAGGAAGCCCCTGTTCATGGGAAAGTGTGAGATCAGCAGAAACGGGGGCTCGCAGGGGGATCTCAATTTCTTAAGATAACTTCAGGCTTGTGCCACTGACTGCCTTTTGTCTGGGAAGGCAAAGAGAGACAGACAGTTCTGGGCCAAAACATAGTTTCCTGGTGCAAATAGGAATACAATCTAATTATTGGGAAGCGGAAGGCATAGCAAAAAAAGGCTGGCAGAATTGAAAAGAAAACCTTTCTTCCCTAGGGATCCTACAATCAGACCAAATGTCAGTTGGGAAACTATTGGATAATGGAGAGGAGCAATTCTTCATTCTGTATCTTGTTGATTCTGAATGCCAGCTTTAAATAACCTTGTTTCTGACTACTTTGTGAATATAACGCCTTCTACCAACTGATTGCCCCTTCGAAGCCCTGTGTCAGATGGAAGTACTTAAAATCAAGTTACAGTGGCTTTGTCAAACATGCTCTTCCAGCTATAGGTCACAGAGACAAAAATAGACTGCTGGTAGTCTTTCAATATCTTCCCCTTAAAATTACACTTGGTCTCATAAAGATGCCAGTGATTCAATATGCACAGCCCTAGGTGTCATGGTAATCGCTTTACACCATATAATTTTCTTTGTATCTCTATTAACAGAAAGGATAACTGAGGGCTTTACTCCTTTTGTTAACACTTAAGTCTACTTTCGTTTTCTCAATCTATTTCCTTTTCTTTCTTATATTAAAAAACGAAACAAAACACAAACCTCTCTCTATAACCCTGCCAATGCCACTCGTGGCATTTAGAGTGGCACCTGTAGGATTTATTTAATGAGTCATATGTACCTAACCTTGCATATTTAATGTGTAAAGATATAGCATCAAGCATAGTCGTATGCATACCCAGGACAGAAACCTAATCACATATTTTGCATGTATATTGTGGGCATCATTTAGTTATTTGTTTGCAAAGGACTTTGTAGGTCTTTTGTTCCATCTGTTTACACAACTACCAGAGCCCGACAGCGCAGTGAGCATTTTTCTGGATGTCTCTGTGCAGCAACACAGGCACCCATAGGCCAGGACTCTCCTCTCTCTTTCCAGCCCGCACCAGTCCCAGATCTTTGTCTACCGCCAGTCGGCCCTGGTTAGGATTGGGGGCACAACAATGCATCCAACCTCTGGGCTCTTTCCCCGGTTTGGGAAAACGCTCAGGTTTCTTCCACTCATTTTCCCGGGGGAGCGAGGAAGGGAGGAGAAAATCAGAGGCCTGTTGAGAAAGAAAAAATTAACTTCCCGCAGGCGTGGGTGAAAGAACTTGGCGAGGCCTACTCTGAGAAGTGTAAAAATCCACCCAGGCCCTGGGCTGGAAGCAGAGGAGGCCGCGGCTGGACCCAGTGCTAGCGGGAGTTGGAGAGCAAGGGGCTGACGCGAGGTCGGAGCCCTTGCGCTCTCCGGAGAAGGCGCGTGTTGAGCCTCCAGCCTGACGCCTTCTCCTCGTCCCCAGGAGTGAGCGACAGCTCCCCCTACCACAGCCCCAAGGTGGAGGAGTGGAGCAGCCTAGGCCGCAACAATTTCCCTCCCGCCGCCCCGCACGCGGTGAACGGGCTGGAGAAGGGAGCGTTGGAGCAGGAAGCCAAGTACGGTCAGGTGAGGAGGCAAGGGCCGGGCCGGGTGGGAAGGCGCGCGGTCCCTCCGTGGCCTGGGACGCGGCGGCGAGCGGGCCCCGCGTGGCGGCGGGGTTTGGGGTGAAGGAGGACTTAGATTCCTTTCTGAGCCTCGAACGAGGGAAAGGTCAGGCCGATGACCGGTCGCTGCCACGAGGGCGGGGACAAAGGATCCTCCCCGTGGCGCACTGGGGGCCTCCGGAGGCGGCTCTGCCAGGCGCGGGCCAGGGAAGTTCCTTTAGGTCTGAATGGCCTCTGGAGGCGCCGGGAGACCGCTCCTGAAGCCCTTTCGGCTGGGTGGACCAGGGCTATAGTTAACCAAAGAAAGAGCGAAAGACCTCCGGAGCTTCCCGGGTTCTCAAATTAGCTCTGGCGGGAGCAGCCTCCTATGGCTCCGACCCTCGCAAGACGCACGCCCCAAAGTCGGGGAGCTGCGGAGACCGCGGGGTCCTCACGCCTGGACATTTCCCACGTGGCTTGTCCAGAGGGGCAACAAGATAAACTTATTAAAGTCACCGTTTTCCGATAAACGGTCACGTCGTAGTCTCCCAAGGGAGGTCAGTGAGAAAACTTAAAATTACGCCGACTGGCTGTGGACCGCTTAAATTTTCTTCCCCCTTCGTCCCTTCCCAACTCTCCAAAAAAAATTATTCAAACACCGTGTTTTTCTCCTGAGGAAATCTAGGCAATCACCACCACAAAAGCTCGAGAGTCTGAATTCATCACCACGTCAAAGTCCGGAGTTCAAAACGCTAAAAAAAAAACGAAACTTAAGGCATTAAAAATTTTCCCCAGTGGGTTTGCAGATTTCTTTATTGTGTTAATATACAGTCAGTATACTTTTAGTACCTCTTCCAAGGCAAATTGGCCATCACAGAAACCTAGGAGCAAGGGGAGAGTTCCTTTCTTTACTAATGCTGAGAAATCCTAAGAAAGTATGTCGTTTTCTTTTACAAAAGAGCCAGTAAATCCTAAAGAAGAGTCGGTAGAGTACATTGGTTAGGACTCCCACCCCCTGCCTCTTAAGCAAGTTATTTAACCTTTACATCATCTGTAAAATGAGGAAATAATAGTCCCAACCTCAAGAGATGTTGTGAGGATTCAGTGAGACAATGCAACCATATGGCACACAGTAAGCATTCATTAAATATTACCTGTGGTTATAAATGGAGGTTAGAAATTGACTTTTAATAGCAAACAATTTTTATCAGAATAATACTTTGTTCAGAGAGCTCAGTGAAAAAGTGTCAAGGAATTTTGTTATAAACGATTGGATGTATCTAAAGCACACAGCAGAGTAGCAAGAATTTAATAGGTGCTCAGTAATTTTTATTAGGTCATCATTTCTTAGAATAACATCCTGACATATAGGCTTCAAAAATAATTCCAAATCCCACATGTGGTTGATGAACCCAGTTTGTCTCATAGTCCAAAAATATTTTATAATTGTTTTCAATTTTGCTTCCTTGAATTATAGTTCTAGATTTTTAACTTGTTTAGAAATGTTAATCTATGCAAACTCAAAACTAAACTGGTAAAAATTTAAATAAAATAAACAATTTAAAACATTGTTCAAATACTTTATATGTTCTGAACTTTAAAAATCTATTACATTTTATATTCTGAATATCATATCACTAAATTCTCAGATTTAAAAAAAATCAAGTAATTAAAAGAAATAAATGGTCAAATATTGCTCTAAATACTTAAGAGAACAAGTTGAATTTTTTTACCCAGAAGAAAAAGTTGATTTATATTAAACTTATGTTTGAAAATTTCTTAATCGCAACATTAAGGTAATTCAAATAATGTAATTTTGAAAACACTGAAAAGCTTGTAAGCATAATGGAAATTAGAAGATACTCTATTATAATTATCAAAATAGTGCTTGGTCCTGAAGTTGTTTTAGGTAGGCACATAAACCTAGACTGTGTCATTTTGTGAGCAATGTTGGAATTTTGACACTGATTTCCTTGGGGACAAAATTATGTATTAATAAAACAAACATGAAAAGGTAAGGTGTGTTGCATATTTATGTGCATTTCTCTTAGCAATATTCAAAGGGCAGCTTTATTTTTTAAAGTTCTTCAAAACATTATCAGTATATTCCAACCAAAACATAAACTCAGATAATGTTTTTTCCTCCATTTGTACTATGAACAAACTTTGAGGGTCTTTGGTAAACAAACAATTCTCAAAATTTTTGCACATATTTTCAAGGCATTTATGATTGTTAATATATAGTTCAGTATTATATGATACCAGTTTCACTTTAGCATATAAAGGGAGAAATTGAGAATTCAGAGTCATAGGGCGTAGAGCATAATATTTTCCCAGAAGACACCTGTAAAATTACCAAAGGGGCTGAATTGACAACTGATTATAGGAACCTATTGATTACTGTAATCTAGTGCTACTGTTTTACTATAGAGAAAGATGCCTGATTCTTAGTAATTAGTACCTTATGCACATTTCAGCTATATACATGCTTATCTTTTAATTTTGAGACATTCATTTAGAATACCAAACTTGTCTTAAACTTTATATTACACTGTGATTGATATAGTGCCATTCAAAAGTCCTCTGGGGAAAGATGAAAAATATTTACTTATTTTGTTTTTTTTTTTTCTCCCGCATTTAATATTGGTTTAGAAATCCTTGATCTCATCTAATTCTAAATGGCAACAATGTTCTCTAGTTCCTAATGGCTGGTTCTCTTCTGTTGAATGCATAAAACCCCTATTGAACACAATTGCATGGCAGAAGAACATTCTACTGTATAGAGAAACAGGGTTAGAATATATCTACTCATTTACATGTTACTTAACAAATTGATGCTACATTTTATTTAAACAGTTTATAAATAGTTGTATAGTTCTTGAACAATTTTCTACAATTGGGCATACTTTTTCAGGAAAAATAAATTGTATATCTGGTACTGTACTTAAGAATAATCTGAATGTTAGATTTATAAATGTTGAATATCTTCATTTTTGGTAGCATATGGTAACTCAGGCAGCAAATTTAATATATCATTAGCTACAAATTGACATGTCAGAAATGGAGAATAGCCTATAAATACTTGAATTTGAAAAATACCTGCATACTTTAGAAAAAGTAAGTTCTGTGTTAAATTGTGAAAAAAATTGAATTTATTGACATAAACTAACCCCCAAACCCTTACTAATCACAATCACGAATGCAATTTTATAGTGCATTATTTTAAAAACTGGCTATCCTTGTAGACACATTGGTCTTGTGAAAATATAAATGAACCTGCACTGAACTTTTCTTCGTATCAGACAAAGTTAATAATTTGGTGTTAAGTAATTTATAATTTAAAAGAGAATGAAATCTTAGGTGACTGTTAATAGTGTTTGAAATTAATAATGTTAGCTGTTATAACAAATATATTTTGACTTGGTTAACTTAACCAGTGGTGTTTTAAAACAAAATTAATGGTTACATATCAGTAAAATGTGTCAAATAAAATATTAACAAAAAGGTAATTAAAATTTTAGACATACATTAATTTTAATAACATTTTGGAAACACATACATTTAGAAAAAGTTTTTTAAAAAGCAGCTCCCTGTTCCTCAGAGACATTTAGATCTTTAATGTGGTAACTAAGCAAAATTAAGATCCTTTTGGATGAATGTTGAAACCATATTTACAACCGTCCTTTCATTTTATCAGATTTGTTTTTAACAGTTCATTGCATAATGAATTAAGAAAGGAAGAATGACAGAAAAATGATTTTACACAAAAGGACAGAAAATCTTGTTTATTTTCAGATCCAAATCTTTATCTGACTTACAATATTGAAATTGAAATTCTAGGTGAAGCACATCTCTATTTGTGGCTAAATCTACTTTATTACATAGCCATGGTAAATTCATTTTATCATAAGGGGAGGACCATGTAGAACTGGTGGGTGTGAAAGATTTGGGGTAGAGGACCTGGCACTGTAATTTGTATTTTCTTCAAGAGAGAAAATGGTGAGTAGATTATTCCCAGAATTTAAAGGATAGTCTATAATCTCTGATTGCCAGATGGTTGTCATACCAGTTTTTTTTTTCGTGGTCACAAGTGTTTGGATACTAATGCATTTCCGTAGTCTCTGGGGGGTGGGGGGTGGGGTGGGGAATAAACGGAACCATAAGTTAAATAATGAAATGGCTAGGTTAGAAGTTTTATTTACTCTTTTCAACAGCTTTGTTCCTTTTGCTTGCTTAAAGTATAATGCTTGTTCTGTGATAAAGGGTGGCTAGATTTTTTATTTTTATTTTTAAAGCAAGTGTATCACATCTTTTTTTTTTTTACAAACCTGCACTCAGTTAGGTTTACAAATGTTTATGAAATAACAATGATGTGTCCCATCTTGTGGGAATACTAGATGATTAAGGCGAGTCCCTGTCCTCAAACAGTTTATTATCTAGCCCTCTGCCAAAACAGCCTCTCAACATATTCACTCAAGTTATTTTCTGAAAGCTGGCAAGTCGACATTTCTAACATTTTAGAACAAGTCAAATGAAAACTCCTACTCATATTCATTCTGGCAATAACCTTTATTAGAAATACATTGCATCTCATGTATTTTTTTCCAGACAATTTCCTTTAATGTCAGTGGAATGAAGTGTGTCTTTTTCTAAGAAATTCTCAACAAAGCAAGGAACTTATTTTTTCCAGGGTATGCAATTCGGTCTATTGTACTTTGTATTAGTAAATCTCCTTCTCAATATTAGGTAGAATATAGTTCAGGTCAGTGAGGACCCTTGCACAGTCTTTAGAGGAAAGAATTCTCATAGGCTTTAATGGAAGATCCACATGAAAAAAGGGGTTGATGGATTGAACCCTTTATATTTATGGAATTTTTAGGTAAAGTCATTTTCATAAATGAGCTTTCCATTACATGCCCATTGCTGGGGTTTCATTTGGAAAATTTATTTACTCTTCCCTTGGGATTCCATATGATGGTTGATTTATAAATAATATTTACAATCCAATTAAATAGAGTAATTTGGCATGTTTGCTCCCACTATATTTATGGTGTACATTTGGTAGTCTCTACTCAGCCTAACTAGCTTTTCAGATTAATTACATGCCCTTCACTGAAAACATTAAACAGATTTGGGAAGTTTAAGTCATGTACTCTTTTACTGGAAAGAATAAACAAACATTAGTGCTACCTGTAGTTGTTTTCCTTTGCAGTGGAAAATTTTACTTCCAATGATTGCTTCATAAATAACAATTATTTTGTCCAGTAGAGATTTATATATTTTACTAATGCCATGTTTCAAAATTAATAGTGAGAAAATTGTTGTGTTTATTGAGTTACCAGAATGAATGGACAGTGAAGGTGCAAGAGACAGGTATATTTTAAAGCACATATGTTATCTCATCTTGCTTACACTATTTTTCTAAATTCCTAAATCTGAACTTTAAAAAGAAAAACTAAAATTAAAGGCAAACTTTTTTTTCCCAAAAACTAGCTCAGAAGTTAACCTGAGGGAAAGCTAAGGGCTATTTTTATACTGTTTAAGGTTCAAGATTTCTATCCTGTCTTTTTTTTTTTTTCAGCAAACTCTTTAGCCTTCCCTTGCCTTTTTCTACAATATGAGGCTAATCCTCTCAGAGCTTCCTTCCAACTTTTCCTTCCTGCAATACAGAGAGGGGTTACATCAGGAAAATGATCCTAAATACTTTGTGAATTTTAGAGAATGTTGAAATATTTAATACTAATTAATGAGAATAATAATATCAAAGCAAGTTTGGTGCCTTAAGTATGAGAAATGAGGCAAATATGGAAGAAATTAGTAATAGTTTTTACACTTGAGAAATGAATGTAGTCATGGAATAAGTAAGCCAGTGAAGATAATGCAGGCCTAAATCCAATGTTCTGCCTCCCCCTAAATGCCAGGAGAGTTGCCTAAGATGAAAGATGGATTCAGTGTGGTTTCTCAGAAGAACATATTCTAGGAGGAATATCTCTGGGCAAAAAGTATTGGGTCCATGTAAGGGGATTGGTGACATTGCAGTAGAAAGCTGAAGAGCCCCAAAGAAAGGGGGCACATTGAGAAGCAGTAAGAGAGATTCCGAAGGCAAGAGTGTAAGGAGAGGAAAGGGAAAATGATCAAGCAAGTATTTCAGAGAGAACTACAATTTTGGGTGATAGAAAAAAATACAAAGAAAAAAGAATGGGTAGGAAAAATTAAGTTGTGATAAAATATGGAACTCCCCAACAGGTTTTCAGAACATTGTTTCTGTCACATATAATATTACATCTTTTAATCGTATGCACTTGTAATTATTTTAAAATTAATGTTAACCTCCCCATTTTCTTATTATTCTTATTTTTAAATTCTTGGTATGCACTGCTGTCAATAGTATAAAATACTAATTAATGCTAGAATGGATGGGACCAAATACAGAGATGAACACCTGATTCCTTTCGAAACTAATTTCCTATAGGTTATTGGGGGAAAAAAACTAAATAAAAATGTTCAGAACTATAATCTCTATGCAATGCAGATTTCTTCTGCAATTTGATAATTGCAGATAATTCGATAATTCTTTATTTCTACACTCATCTCCTAAGAGTCTTAAAGTGTGTCTCCTTTAAGGAGAGAAGAAATGAGCCATTCTCAAAAGAGGGGGAAAAGAGATTTTTGGGGATAAGAAACAGAGTGAGGATCTACAAATGAGAATCAGGTTGTAGAAGAGGAAAACATCTTTTATGAGAAATTATCTCAAAAGATGCTTTAGTTTGAGACTAAATTGTGTCTATCTTTTAATTGTCCAAGAAAATCAGCATGAAAATGCTAACTAGGACCCAGCATCAGCCAGGGGTGATAAATTTTTTTAACATATGACCATTGACTTGCTATCTGGCCTTGGGTAAATGGCTAAATTCCTTCACCTATATTCATGTGTATAAAAAGAAGTTAAGATTTCATTTGTATTCAGTGATGAGATGCAATGGCTTCTTTGTTAAAAATTACAGCATAACCTTTTGGGACCCTTGAAATACATTTTAATTTCAATTGAATATTGTGTTGTACACATTATATATTATCCTGTAATTATTATAAATCCAAAAATTTATAACAAGCTATAATTCATTAATTCTCATTATTCAGTAAATATTTTGGGTATTTCTTGGCGCCTGTGACATAGGAAATACTCAGGAAACCTTAAGGTGTGTGATCTTATAGACCAAGGAAACAGGTTAACCCCTCTACTATTATTCTTATTTTGTCAGAAATCCTTGAGTCATTCTGCAACCTACTTATCTATTCTGCTTTAAAAATACAGTTTTTGAGACCTCATTATTGCATCATGGATGAGTGAAAATATTAACCAAATAAATTAAATTAGAAAACAGTTTGTTGCAATTGAATTTGAGAAAGTATCTAATTAACATATGTCTAACTTACCTAATTCTGAAGATTAAAATGTTTTCCTAGTAGTTATCCTATTCCTTACATCATGCTTTCACCAGAAACTACATTTATATGTTATTTCATGCACACCACTACCAGGAAACAGGATTTACTCTTTATTCCTGAATAATGCAGAAGTTGAGGAGAAAAATTAAGTTGTTTGAAGAAGGATGCCGAGTGTTCATGCCAGAATCAGGATTAGAAATCAGGGTGTTTTTGATGTTGTTAATAGTAACGATACCAACAGTAATTTATCAGATGCCAAGAGAGCACTGGTTTCCAGGGAGGCTTGCCTGCCAGCACTGCTGTATTTTGTTTGCAAACTAAGATTTTACATTTAAATTCGTTTCAAGAGATTTATTCATGTGGCTTTTAAAATTCACATCACAGGAACCAAAAACTTCACAAGCAAATTGTCCGATTTCAAAATAATGCATATGCAGTTCATTTATATTCGGATAGAAGGTTTCCTTTATGATAAAATAGCTCAGTCTGGAAAAAATATCCCCAATCTTCATCAAAAGCTCTTCCAAGACAAACTGCCTGGTTTTGCATGTCCTTTGTCCAACAGGCATTTTCAACATGACATTTAAAAATGTGGCCCATATTTTATTTAACAAAGGTAGGGCTCATTTTGAGTTTCTACTGTGATGGCCCACAGTCTGCGTCCTTCTTCCCTGGAAATCAAAGCTACGCCAGGCCCTTCACAAATGCCTCAACAAAAGAGCCAAATAAAACCCAAGTACAGGGAAGGTTGACAAAAGGCAGTGTGTATAGCTAAGCACATTATATGAGTGTTTAATCATTATTTCTTCTTTCTTCATCCTGCGTCTCCTTCCTATAATTTCAAATGGCAAAAGCAAATACCTTAAATTTTCTTGTTGCCTCCTCAAAATCTTTGTGAAAAGAATAATATCTTGCCTTTTGGCATTATGTTTGTTTCGGTAGCAAGACTGTGAGTGCCTCTGGAATATAATTAAGGTCAAATCCAGAAACAAAATCAGAAAGCAGAGTCTGAACATGATTAGCTTACTCAGGACTTGCATTCTGCTTCTTCCTAAGAACCTGTGAAAAGTCAACTACCTTAAAGTGATTATTTTTCACCTCTTCTCTCTCCCTGCTCCTCTCAGGCACCAAATGGTCTCCCAGCTGTGAGCAGTTTTGTGTCAGCATCCAGCATGGCTCCTTACCCTACCCCGGCCCAAGTGTCGCCTTATATGACCTACAGCGCTGCTCCTTCTGGTTACGTTGCTGGACCGGGGTGGCAACATGCCGGCGGCACCCCACTTTCCCCCCACAACTGTGACATTCCCGCGTCGCTGGCGTTCAAGGGAATGCAGGCAGCCAGAGAAGGTAGTCACTCTGTCACGGCCTCCGCGCTCTGATGGGAAATTCCACCTCCGGCAGCTTTACCCGGGTCTCCCCCTTTCAGCACTTCCCCTCTCCCCAGGTCTCAGACCCCACCCCTCCTGCCCCGAGAGCTGACTTTACAGACTCACCTCCTTTGTGCTGATGACACTTAAATATTTCTTGCCACAGCTCCTCTCTCACAGGAAACCTGACATGACTTTAGGATTTAAAAACAAGAGCAACGCTAACAATTGAATGAGACATTTGGGTTACCCACACACTGTTTTAACGTAGTGAAGAAACCTGCACCCCTCAAAGGGCTTAAGGAACTTTTAAAACTAGTCTTTGGTAAAACCACACATGTATATTTATTCTAAATCAACCTGAACTTTTGAAACGTGCAATTGTTGAGATTTTGCAAACTCAATAAAGGGAAATATGTATAGAGAAAAGGCATGCTACACCCTCTAATCAAACAAGGTAACCAACTAAGCCTTAATTTGTCATTAGGAAACCAATCAATAATTGACTTGTTCCAGTGATCCATTGTTTATTTTTAAGAGATGACCTATTTTGTTGAAAAATATATACAGAATCTAATCAATGTCTGAATTTAGCTCTTCCTGGTGTTTTGACTTGGTTCCAAATACAATAATGTTTATATTTTCTGTTAGTTTGTAAATATGGACTCTGGATGACATTTGTGTTTTCATTTTACAGAACATCCTTTTCCCCCCACCTCCCTGAGATATAGTTTTCATCTTTTTTGCAAAGGTGACTTTCTGGCGACGTCTTTTTCTCTGTTTGGTGGTGGGTTGCTCGGGCTCCTAGACCTGGGTTTGCCCCTTAATTTTGTGTGTGCAGTGAAGGCTTCAAACATCTCATGAAGGACATTTTCTTTCTACAGCAGAGGACTCAAAAAAACAAAAAAACAAAAAACAGAAAAAAACACGCAACATTCCCACTTTTGTGTCCTAATCAAACAACACACATGCCAAACACATAAAGACAAGAGGTTGGAAAAGATCTGAACAAGAAGGCTCTAAAGGAAGTCACTTAGAAACTTAAGTTTAATGTGAAATGCTTTGCAAAAGACACTTAAAATGAACTTTTTGTTAAGAAAACCACTGTGAAACGAAATTGTACTGTTTTGTTGGCTTACCTGTGTGTTCAGCAATCTCAACCCGAAATCATGTTGTAATTTAAGAAAAATTCTGCTCCAATGAATGTAAAAATGGCTTGCTGTGAAGTTTACATTGTTGTTCAGAAGCATGTTTCACGTATAGGTAAACTGGTGGTGGTATTAGAAATACAAATGCTATTTAATTTTACCAAATTCCCTTTATTCATTTCTGGAGTTACAGGACACAGTTTAACTGATAAATCTTTCCAGACCAATTTATTTTTCCCTTTAACGTTAATAATAGAGCCGTGGGATATATGTGTGTGTGAGCGTGCAATTATGTGTTGTATTTTAAAACAATTGATTTTCTTGGGCGAATTCTACAGTTCTTATATCTTCTGTTTAGAAATTTGTTCTTTTCTTGGCAATATAGGCTTGAAAATACATTTTAAAAATTGGTACAATGCATCTATTGGAATATTAATATATTGTGTTCTTTGGGGTATTAATTCTGTGCAATAACTAAAGGGGCACATCACTAGATATGGATGTTAGAGATGCATTCATTACTTGATTTTTATTTCTTCCTATCTGTGCTGTGCACAGCCAACGTGGCAATCCAGTTCCACCACATTGGTTTCATGGCTTCATTTAAAACTCAGATGGCTAGATTAGCTAGAGAGGTTTTCAAATCACCAGGATATAAACAGTAAGCAGATTTCTGACACACAAGTTATGTTCAAGGGACTGCTTTTTTCAAGCAGCAGATATCTTTTGGAGAGCTTTGAACTGCATTTATTTCTAAAGCAACTGAAATACAGTGCTACAAACAGAGGATTATAACTTGAGCAGAATAAGCAGAAGGAGCAGATGAACTCTCAGGGCCATACTCTACCTTTGATCTTGTAAAACTCCATTGACATCTGGAGTTCCCAGTCTGGTGAAAAATGAGACTATAAATCAAATGGAGCAAAGGTATCAGTTCAATATTTTGGTGGAGATTTTAAAACTATATCGTACAGGGACTCTCCTGCTATCCAGAAAATCTGACATAAAGTACAGAATTATTCCTTTTCAAATGTTTTACGGTGGCTCTAGAGGCCTTTTAAAAATCTCAATTGTTTGTATGGAAACACAACTAAATGTTATTTTCTTTATCTAAATTAAGAAATATCTTGCTATTGTGATATTTATATATTTTTTCTGGTTCTTGT
Organism: Choloepus didactylus; assembly: GCF_015220235.1. Lineage (NCBI taxonomy): Eukaryota > Metazoa > Chordata > Mammalia > Pilosa > Megalonychidae > Choloepus > Choloepus didactylus. The sequence continues at coordinate 172,093,289 of NC_051310.1, forward strand.
ATTTTAAAAAATCTATTGTTAATGGTATCAAGGTTTTCTTTTTTCTTTTCTTTTTTCCTCCTAAATCTTTTCTTAACAACAGTGAATTCACATGGAGTAAATTAAAAAAAGAAAACAGAAGGCCCAAATGCAATTTGCTATTCAAAGCAAATTATGATTATAGCCACTTTTAAAAATAAGGTTAGGAGAATGGGATGGGATATGGGATTGGGACTGTTTGATTAAAAAATTATTATTGTTTAATGTTGACTTATCTCCTCTGTTTCTCAGAGGGTGAAAGTGTTTTTAAGGTTGCAAATGCACTCGTCAGAGATCCTTTCCATCCAATCCACATGGAGAGGTTAAAGGTTCAATTTCATGGACTCTACGCAGGCACTACTCTCTCTCACAGGATGCAGGAGCATTATCTGCAAAGATAGACTGCAGTTGTGCAACATATACACATCCTTATTTCTCTTAGTTTTTCTGCTTTTAATGACCCTTTCATTGAATATTGGGCTGAAACATAAATTAAAAAAAAAACACGTTGGAAAGGATGTACAACAGAAGGCTGTGTATGTATATAGAGTATGTCAAAAAGCCTTTTATTTTTATACTTCAAATGCTCTATATTAATAAAATGTAATAATTATCATGTTATCTTTTACTTTTTATTTTCAAAATGCTTAACTGAAATATCCTTAAAGTAGAAATATCCCACAGTAGTAGTTAAGAACAGGTGTCATCTGGAACATGCAGATATTTTGTTGACTTTAGCTACTGAGGCAGCATCATTTCAGAGTACAGATATAAAAGCTAGTGTGATTTTTTTTTTTTTTTTGGAGTGCATGTTAGTACAGAAATCTTTGAAAATGCTAAGAATGTAATTCTATTTTAAAACATTTTCCCCTTCATAATACATATTTTAACATTGCAGACAGCAGACTTCACAACTGAGCTGTCACTTAAAACTACTACCCTGGAAATGTAGTTTTACTCTACATATTTTTCTTAAGAATGGCATAAGTAAGAGTTCTGAGCAAAGGCATTTGGATGAAAATGCAGACCACACAAACGGGCTGAAGGAGGGATTCCAATTTATGATTTAACATGAAAAAGTTTCAGCAATAAAACTTGTCCTCAAAGACAACTAACACAAAGGGAAGTAGTTTAATATAATTTCCTATTTTCCACTTGTAAAAAAAGACTTCATATATCATGATTACTAATATGATGTGCTTTAAACAACAGTTTGAAATATAAAATAGATTTAGGAAAATATCACTGAGATGTGTATTATTACTAAAGAAAATCAAAAGATTTACATTTCTAATGTAACGCTCATAAAAAATAAACATTAAAAAAGGCATTTTAGTGCACTTAAAAAATTTTTCCTTGTGACTTTCAAATATTATTTATGGAAGAATTTAATTCCTTATAAAAACTTTAAATTTTGGCTTAAAATTTTTTATCCAGTCTTTCTTTGAGTAATTCTTAATGAACTGGCCACAGAATGATTCATTTTCAAGAATTTACTTCAAGCACTTCTCGACCTCTCAGAAAAAAATAATTCTCAATACAGTGAATTTTCATTGTGAAGCAATGTAAGAAGAATTTATGTGACAAAACTTGCATTGCTTTTATGAAATAGATCTGATTTATGTTGTTCTATATCCAGTTTACATCTCATTGCTTCCTATTATTTTTCTTCTCACAGTTTTATTATCAACCTTAAATTGTCTAAAGATAATTTTTAAAGTATCACAATATGTTTTGTTCTGGAGCAAATGTCTTCCCCTTTTTAATTAAATGCCTAGCTTAGCTGATCTATTCTTTCCGCTTCATGGTGCTACATAGCAATTGCCCATTATCTCAAGGGGTAAAACACTTCATACACAATCACCAGTTCTCCTGAAGCCATGAATAGGTGTATTCATAAACCAGCAGCATCACCGCACCACCTAGAAAAGGAAAGACCTGGTGGTTTATCACAATTCCTGTGAAATATTGTCTTTCCCACTGGGCTTCTGAACCCATGAAGTCCCGTGTAACCTATCAGGCAGAAGCTGTCCAGAATCATGAGTTCTCCAGCTCCGATATACATATACATATACATATAAATATACATATATATGGACAACTATTGTGGAAAATTCTTAGGGTAAAAATCAAGACCATCTTGAGTCTTCAAATACATTTTTTCCCATGAGTTTCTATAACTTTCATCATTTCTCATCAGATTCTTTTTCAGGCACTTGTAATTTTTAAAAGTAAATAAATATAGACATATTTGGTCATGTAAGGGCATGTGGCTTTCCTGTGAACAGAAACCTTCAGATTCTTCATATGTAGGCAAAGGATTTATCTGTTTCAGTCCATAATTAGCATTGTCTTAGTTGCATTCGAGAAGGAAATCCCTAAAATGGTGCTTTACTTATGAGTCTGGTTTTCTCTTACAGCTTTCGAGCTGGATTTGCAATGTGAAAAATAGCTTCTGAATTTTTTAAAAAATCTGTATTACAAAACTTAACCAAAGGAGGTTAAAAGCTAGCTTTCTTTCCTTTTATCTGTCTTGGATCTATATGGATTGAACTTGAAAATTTGTTCATGGGGGTTGGGTGGCATGAGACCACAATTATATAACTGGTTGCAAAGAGGCTTGCTATGCAATATGTGGAAAGGAATATGATACAGGAAAACAGGCATTGAGGCTGCCGCATACCTAGTCATTGGGAGAAATATTTGTTTCTGGATGATTTTGTGTTCTATTTGATGCAGTAATAGCGCTTGTCCTGTGACCTTTAGGATAATCTCTTTCCTTTCATGTCTAACTGTGTGAAAAATATTACAAAATCAAGATGTGGAGGAATATCCTGAGCACAACATAGAGAAGACTTGGTTGCATGAATAGAAGATTGACTTCTGACAGGAAGAAATAGAACTTGATTTTGATCTTAGTTATTTTGTACATGACTGCCATATGCTTTTTTTTTTTTAATCTACAGGCTGCACATGTTTGTGTAACCATATACCTAAGATAATTATCAGCCTGAAATTTTCATTTTTAACCCATGAAGAAGCTGTTTTATTACAACCCTCTCAGCTGCTACAGCGCTCTTAGAGCTCAGGCAAACACAAAGGAACACACTGCAGAGGGTTGGTATATGTACTTAGCTGCAGCTTTTACTCTTTACAATGTAAGACAAGAACATGCAGAATTGGATTAGTTTTCAGCCAAGTGATATTAGGAGTTTAAACCACAAACTCTGAGTTTCTCCTTTTGTGGGAGGTATCTGATTGTTAGTCACATAGAACTATTCCAGAAATAAGGTGGGAATTAGGTTGAATGCATCTCTAGAATGAAGGGTGAAAATTCTAGGTTTATCTTTCTTTCCTGTCTTTTTGTTTGTTTGTTTGCTTTTTAATCTTAACCTTAACTCAAAAGTCTTACCTTTCTACTTTTCCTTTCCTTTGAAGTTGCACATTTGGAATGAGAGTAGAGGCCAATCCTTGAATGAGGTTTCTAGTTATTCATAGTTTTGTTTAGCCTGGACAGAGTCCGCAACAACCCTTTTCATTGGCTTTAACACCACAGCAATTGACGACACCTCATGCAAAAACATTTTAAAAAGCCAACCAAACATTTGCAAGCCTCTAACAAAACTTGGGGTCAGATTATTTAAGAGTTTTGGATTAAGGTTCCAGTTAATTACTATTTTAGCTAAACTGTCTCTGGTCACTACCCTTTTTAGGCCCATCCCCTTCTGATTTAGGGCCAGGCCTGTGATTTTCTCAAATACTAGGGTCTACTAGTATGTTTTTACTGTGTGGTAAAGGAAAATGCCAAATATTTACAGAGATGCACAAAATCCCCAGTGTTCTTTATTATACCTTGTGGGATAATCTCTATTTATCCTTTCGTGTCAAAATATGGACACATATTGATCCTGAGCACAACTGGGCCAATGACTAACGGAAGGCCTCAATCTCAAACACAAAACAAAGTCCATGCTTAAATGTCTAGAAAGGCTAGGACAGATGGATTGGGAATTGTGGAAGTGTTTTCTAAATACATGAACATGCGAACTGTTCACCAGCTCTAATTTACAGACTATGTTTCTATAGCTCAGGTTGGTTGGAATGCTGGTTCCCTGGGTTGAGATCTAAAGGTAAGTGTGCAGGTGTGCGAGTATGGTAGAAGGATGTTGGCGTTAAGAGGAAGGAACAGGAAAGGGAGAGAGGAGTGGAGTGAGAGAAGGTTCTAGGAAAGATTACCAGGATGTGTAAGTACATGAGTGTGGTCTGATAAAAAAATTTGTGTGCTCTGATGCATACTTTGGTACTTATTCACAAAGCTGCTTATAATCCAAGACTATTTGCCCAGGCGGTTGAGTCTGCAGCAGTTATTTTCTTATCTATTTACATAGAGGCAGCTGACTCTCCCTGTGGGAATGGCAGCCGGTTTTTTGTGGGCTAGCATCCTGAGGTAAGGCCCTGAGCCAGAAGCTTCCCAGTCATGCTGATGGAGGCCAGAAAAGGTGAGCGCCAGGCTGTGGCTTCACCACAAGTGACTGTGAAGACAAGTGGCTCTTGCAGCTTGTGGAGGCAAGTTGTCCTTTCTCTTTTTGAAACGAAGTTGAGGCAGGAGCAAGAAGGAACTAGGAAACAAGGGAAGTTTTATTGGGGGGCCCTCCACTCAACGAAAATCGACCACTTGAGAAAGAAGCCACCATATATCCCTGTAATCACTCAAGCTCCAACTGGCCATGTATACTTTCCTGTTGACTTTAGCTGAGGTTTGGCTTCTATCAGCTTCCAGCAGTGTCACAAATAGTACTTTATAAACAGATGTAGAACATTTCTAATGGACTCCTTCAGTATCCTGAATACTCATAGACAACTTTATATCCTCAAGGTTTCCGTCTTTCACACTGTGGTAAACTTTTATTGTGTTGCTGATAGACACAAATAAAAAAGAGACACTAGAGCAGTAAAGCAAGAAGGTTATAAATAATGAAAACACCATTACCTGGTCCAAGTCTCATAATCTTGGGAATCAGGCCTTTGTACAAAGCTAAAAACCTATAACCGGAAAGAAAAGAGCAGCATTCTTATGCTGAAAATAAAATCAAGTTGTACTTCATTTTGATTGAGATGCTAGCCCAGCATGTACCAAAAGAATTATTTGAAATCACAAACATTCCAAACCAGACTGTATCTGGCTTAGTATTCTCTGCAGCAAATTGGACGAGGGGAAAGCATTAATCAATTCTTTATTACCCAAGCTATGCTGATGTTGTCCAATCAGAAACATGACTTTCATCAGCGAGATGGTTTTTGCTTTCAAGACAGGTCTTACTTTCAAGACAGCTGTGTACATGGATAAAATGATTTTTGTAATTGAATTTAAAGGACCACAAACAGTCCTCTCATTAGGATATATGATGCAGTTTAGATCAAAATAATAACATATTACTTATTTACTTGAAAATCAGCTGTGGATGAGGAGGGATGAGGAGTCAGAAGTGAGACCGAAAAAAAAAAAAAACAAAAAAACAAAATAAAGACCATTGCATTGATTACATTATATTTACAGTCAGAAGACAGTTATTCCCCTTCCCATACAATAGGGCATATAAAAGTCAATGGCATAGTATGCAAATTGGCAGTTAAAAAGTTCATTTTAGCATTCTGAGTCAAATATATAGCATATTGTATAGTTGTGGCTCATGGTTCTTAATGGTATAAGAACATTTTACTAATATCTCATTATCATATTATCTCACAGAATTTATCATATATTCCATGGAGCTTCTCAGACACATTTCTAATTGAGGAGGGCTTAATGGCTGGCATCAACATGGAAGTGTGATTTTAACAATACTTGAGCTTTGCACATTTATTAAAATAAGTATACGTTACCCTTCTTCCTGATAGACTGTTGCCATTGTTTTAAAACAGGTTCTGTACTTGATCTCTCCAGGAACTGGCTGAGGCCCTTGAATCCTACTTTTGGCAACATCAAAAGGGATGTTAATGACTGAGGCTATTGTCCCGGAGAGAAGACCAATCCCAAATTTTCTCAAAAACTCTAAGGTTGGATCCTAAAAGAAAAGAAGAACAAAATAACAGAAAAGGAAGCGGAAGCCCCTAAATAGGTTAAACGTTATAAAGCGATATGTATTTAAACAGAGCACTGCACTCCCCGGCACCCTCCTGTTATTCCAGCGGAACACATTAGGATTTCCTAGGCTGGAACTTGTTTTCTTGACAATCCCATTGGCTGTGTTTTTACACATGGTCTAAATTGCTGAAGTACACATTTCCTCACACAGGATTTATAAACACAGTTCATAAAGAAAGACTGGTATGGCATATGGGGATGATTTGTATAATTGGGCTTCACAATGTACTTAGTATTACTGTATCAAAACAGGAGAAATCCAAGCACACTATTAGCTAATTGGCCAGAATATTTTACAAATGACAGCAACTTCCACCATGAAGCCTACTAAAATGCTCATTTGTGTGTGGACCCCCAAATGTTAAATTAAATCAAGGCTACTCTCGGTCTGCTGCTATTCCCCTCCAGGTTTTTTGCATTTATTTTCACGTGTAGCTGATCCACTGTACTGAGAAGTGCTAGCTTCCTGTTATTAACAAACCAACTCAGGGTGGCTGCAAACCAGCCTGTGACATTCTGTGCATTATAAACAGTAGTAAGTCCCTGGACTAATTGGCTGAAGAATTTACAACCCATTGTTCCTGTATCTTACTCTTCCTTCATGGCAAAGGAAGAAAGGAAGAAAAACAGCGAGGGGGTGGAGAGAGAGAGAGAGAGAAAGAGAGAGAGAGAGAGAGAGAGAGAGAGAGAGAGAGAGAGAGAGAGAGAGAGAGAGAGAGAGAGAGGGAGGGAGGGAGAGAGATTGAGAGAGGGAGGGAGGGAGAGAGGGAGAATTTCTTCTTTCCGTTTGAATTTAGGTCCTTCAAATTGGTCTGATTTGATTTTCCACCCCTCCCTGCTCTGCTTTCTGACATCAAAGTATTTAATTAGGTCTTATGTGGGAGTCACTTTCCTTCAGCCTATTTTTATGCCCACTGAGCTCACATTATACTTTGTTATAATGAATTTGCTGGGAAGTTCTCATTATGTTTTTAGCCCCAGTTCTTGCCCTGAAGAAAGGTCATATCATGTACCCTAAGCTGCTGATTGAGACCCCCTTTCCTTCCCCAGTCCTCTCTTTTAGTCAGTATTTAGGGATCTTCACAGAGGAGAAATACAGGGTTGTGCCATTAATAGTATTTTTTCCAGCAGGAAAACTAAAGAGGGGAAAGCATACCTTGCTTAATGAGGGGAAGAAAAAAAAAAAAAAGAAACTACAAAAAAAGATCTACACATTGCATGCTTCTAGATTCTATGGAAGAAGAAAATTTCTGGAGGCTCTGAAACTTTCAGCTGAACCAAGAGCCAGTTACCATCGCAGAAACTCCTATGTGGCTAAATAGAAAAAGTGAAGGTTCGGTAATAATCTTGGATCTGGGCCATACAGGTGCCGGGTAGGTTTAAAGGGATTTAAAAACCAACAGGGTGTTTCAACAGGGAAAACAATGCAGTGATTGCAGTATGAGAGAGGTGTGTTTAAATAATCCCTTTCTCCCCCCCTTTTTCTCTTTTACAAGGAGAGAAAAATGCCTTTATATTACCCCTCTCCATTATGGCACAGAAGCAGAATTGGAGGTGGGAGCTTGAGAGGACCATGGATTCAGGACCAGCTCTGGTTTTCTGACCTTGGACAAGTTGCTGAATCACTCAGAGCCTCAGTCTCCCCAGTGTATAAAAGGGAAGTATTTAACAACAGTCTTACCTCTGTACTGTATGATTATTCTGAGAAATAAAAGTGATAAATGTAAGTAAAAGTGCTATAAATGTTGTACAACCCAGGTAGAAAATGGATAGTTATTATGCTGCCTGTTTTTTTAAGACTCAATGCACCTACGTGTAGTAAGACATTTGTGTGTCATCCCTAAGACACAGCCAAGCTCTCTCTTTTTTTCAATTGAGGACAAGAGAACAAATGATGATTTGAATGTGCACTGTCCTTTTGGAAAGTTCAAGGGACATAGTTAAGCATTTAACCTCTCCCATCTCCTGATGTGTCTGCTGAGGAGCAGAGTTGGGGATGGAGGGTAAGCCAAGTAACTCAATGGAGGTCATTGTGCTTGAGACACTTTGTTGGAGACCAAAACCTAAGGTCTTCAAGCCATCATTTTGTTCATTAGTATTAGGAAGTGTTGAACCTGTTTTCTATGCAACCTTTCCCAGCACAATAATAAGGTCCCACAGTAGACCTCAAATCCAGCCGGGCATCAGAGTCACCTGGGGCACCTTACATAATACAGATGTGGGGCCACACCTCAGACCCACCTCAGATTCCCAGATCCAAATCTCTTCGGAAGGTGCCTGGGAATTGCTTTGAAAACTTTTCAGCATTTCTGAGGCTGCCCGGCTGAGGACCTGTGACTGGGAAAAAGTGATTTTGATGCCCCACACAGGCAAAGCAGATGGTCCCTTTCTAGCCCTCTGGGCATTCTAAGGCAGAGAAGAGTCCTCTTGGGATGTCCAAGAGGGTATATCCTTCACCATCAGGTCTCGGGGGCCATGGTCAGTCTCTTCCCATGATCCTATGGTCTGCCTTAGGCCAGCAGTCCAGTCTGGGACTAGGTGGTGCCAAGGAGAGCCCTCTCAGCTCTCTTCTGCTTTCTTTGCTGCTGTCTCCAACCATCCTCAAATGAACACAGCCTCTCAAATGCTTCTCCCATTTGTCTCCTCCTGACCACTCCCACTTCTCTGGCTCTAGTTCCAGTTCCAATTAACTTCACTAGGTCTTGCTGCCTTCCTCCCTTCTATCATCTATTCTTCACAGTGGCACCAGGGTTCTCTTTTTATAAAAACAACTGGTTCTGGTATCTGCCTCCTCAAAGACCCTCAAGAGTTCCCCACTGCATGGAGAATAAAGACAAAGCACCTCAACTTGGCATTTGGCTTCTTTTCCATGATAAGCTTCCAACTTATCTTTCTAGCTTCAAATCCTACACCCCCCTCCCAACCCATACTATACTCACATGGATTAATTCATAACTATCTGAATATGCTGAGCACTTTCCCAACTCTATACCTTTCTTCAAACTACTCCCACAGCCTGGAATGTCCTTCTCTATCATATTGCAGTCCCACTCCTCCTTTAAGGTCTAGCTTAAATCCTATCTTGACCAAGAAAATTTTATGGCTACCCCCTGGCAAAACTAATTTCTCTCTCCTTTATACTTGTAAAACACTCTCTACTCTTGCTGCAGCCCACCTTGTGTTTGGTTTATTTTTGTATTTTGAATCCATTCTGGAATGTGAGCTTGTTCAGACAGGAGCATGTGTTCCTTTTTGTGTCATCTGTTGCACAGTGGAATGCAATAGTAGGTGCTAAATAAATGTTTGCTGCATTGGCTCACCAATGTACTTATTTATTTGTTTTTGCAGGAAACAAAGAATGAGGTTTAGCCCTTATTCACTTTCTCAAGACTCAGTGTCTGCTAGCCTGGAAATGAGCTGCTATTAGAACTTTATATTTCTGTCTTTCTGCCAGGTGTCATTACATGGGGCATGGCAAGGCATCAGACATTTGGACAGTGGAATATTTCAGGTGCATGAGTTGACTCTCAGGACATAGAGCCAACCCTGGGCTGGTCAGACACACTGCTAAGTGACTCATAGGGAGCAGCATGAGATGGCAGCTGTTGACCAATTTTTTGGCAAAATAATGCAATGGGTATGGAGTAAGGTCTTGAAATATTAGTCTTTGGGCTTTTCTTTCTTGCACTTCTTCACCTTTCCCCTAGTAGGCAGAGGCATCTACTTGCTTCAAGAAAAATGAGTATTATTGTAGCAGGGTCACAAAGAGAGAGAAAAAGGTAATGTTCAATGCTTTGGGTTTCAAATTAGGTCTTAATAATCAAAAGAGAAGTTCTATAGGACAGGCAAGGAGAAGATCGGAGAAGATTGGGGGCAAGGGGTAAAATGGGTGGAATCCACATGGAGAGAAGGTAAGGGGAGCCCCTCTAGTGGCAGTGGCCAGAGAACCATTGCACAAAAGCCACCCAAAGGATCAGAGCCCTCCTTGGCATTCTGACTAGCACCATGTGGCCAGGAAAGAGCATTTCTCCTGGAAACTGTTCTCCTGGCAGTCACGGTATGACAGGGCCTTTCATAGCTGCTGCTTGAGCAGGCTCATGAGTCATACAGAGATAGACTCCCTAGAACCTGAGATGCTGCTGAGCCCATCCAAACTGCCCCAAGAACAACTTCCTTGTCAGCAGCCCAAGACCCCAGTACTCCTAGGGGGGCAGTGGCAGTGGTGTGAGAGAAAACCCCAACCCTCCTCCTTGAAGTTATAATTTTTTATTTACTTAGGAATTTTCCTTTGAGGTTCTCAAAGCACTGTGCATCCCAGTAAGATGATTTTTGAAGGTAAAAACCCCACAGCAGAGAGGGTTTGTATAACATTTTGGAGTTACCTCGCAGGCAAGTGGTGCCTTAAGGGGCAAAAAAACCCATCAGAGAATTATCCTTTTCTGTTCTATGAAATGAGGCTTGTTAACTTGGGAAACTGGGTCAGAGGAGAAAGTAAGCAATAAGCAGTACAGCGAACTCATTCCATCGAGCCCGAGTGAGTTCTTGGAGGTGAAAAGGAAGGGTGGTGGGACTGGTGGCCTTACTGAGGCTGAGGTGTTGGTAGCTGAAGAGGACCAGGTCGAGCGGGGCTGACCTGGGCCAGGAGCAGGGACAGCTGGGGCCTAGTCACCCCTGACCCCTGCTTTTGGAAGCCACTGGGCAGCACCCAGGACAGAAGACTCTGCTACAGTCAACCCTCTCGCCCCATCCCGAGAGGAAGAAACATTCCCAGCCTCCCCTCGGACCTCCTCCTTTCCCACCAGCTCCTCACTCAAAGTTAGCAACATCCCTTCTCCCACTCACAGAAGATGTAATGATAATAATAGCATCAAACATTTAAACACTTATTTTGTGCCACATACCACTAAGTGCAAATTTCCATGCATTACATCAGTTAATCTTCACAACCACTGAGGTAAGAACTATCATTATTTCTATTTTACAAATAAGTTAACTGAAAGTTTAAGTATAAGAAGAGAGTTTTTGTTACATCCAAGAGGATTTTGCTGCAGGGCATGTTTTTTTCCTGATACTCCTAAGGGTCAATGAGTGGGCTAGTAGGAGAAGTGTCTATGAACCTCCTGAAATTATAAGTAATGCTTCTATGTATGTGTACATGAACTTTTCTAGAGAGAGTGTCTATAGATTTTATCAGGCTCATAAAAGCTTAAATACAACTTCATGAGACCATTTCCCCTAACACTAAGTTTAAAAAGGGCAGTGCAGGGTTCAGAACATTGGGGCTGAAAACAGGAAGCACAATTTTCATGAAAGTTGTCAGGCAATTCACCTTAGTGAAAAGATTTCTGTACACATTCGCACTCTAGAGCCAGGTCCTTGACATCTAAACTATATCTGCTAACTCAGTAGTTCTCAAAATGTAGTCCCAGGATCACTATCATTTGTATTCTTAGACAATGAAAATCGGGGTTCCACCTGGAGCCTACTGAATTCAAAACTCCGGGGATGGAACCCAACAATCTGTTTAAACAAGTCCTTCAAATTATTCTGATGGATGCTTAAGTCTGAGAACCACTGCTTTACTGAAGTTAACTGTTCATCCTCTTTGGATCCTTGGGCTGGATAAGTGATATTCTAAGACTAATCTTAACCATTGGCTCTGAATGCTTCTGGAGGTGTTGGTAAGTACTTTGCTCAGTCTATAGCAAAAATATATTTTGCACATCTGTGGGATAACTCAGTCTAAGTGATACATAGATAACTAGTTTGAACAGGTCATTCTATATTGGCTATCAGTGAATCATCCCATATTTGCCAATATGGTTATTTGTCAATAACCATAAATAACAATAAAATCAATCACAACAATTAAATAGTACACATCTTATGGTATTTATATCATTTTCCATAACTTTATGAGAAATACTGCTATTAATGGTTACTTATTGAGAGCTTAATATGTACCAAACACTGTGCTAAGCTATATATATACAGACACACACACATATACACATACAAGCTTATATGTAAATATATACAAAACATGTAGATTATACAACAATCCTATGAATTAAGTATTTAACACCATTTTACAGATAAGGACATGAGGCTTAAAGAGTCAAGTCCAAGATCACACTGCTTGCAAGAGGTGGAGCCCAGATTTGAACCCAGGTTGTTCTGACCTCTGAGCCTATGGTCTTAACCATTATGTCATATTCCTTCTCATCCATCATTCATTGGTGTGTATTTGGACAACAAACATCTATTGGCTGTCTATAAATACCTGGTCCTATACCTAGATATGGGTATGAAGATAAATGGCCCAGATGGTGGGGATGTAGGGGTGGGGTTGGCAATAAATAGTAATTATGGTACAATTTGATCAGTGCTGAAGTGGAGGTGTGAATAAAGGGCAGGGAGAAACATGGAGTGGGGAAAGGGAAGTTACTCCTGGGATTTCACTATCAAAGTTGTGTGAGACAGTAGCTAGCTTCTGCCTCAAATGAGTTAACTTAAAAACTTGGTCACTCTTTGGGTGTTTTGGAAGTCATCAGAAGACATCTCATTATCATAAGTCATCACTCATTGTGAATAGCTAGCCCTCTGGCTGGAGAAATAGAATAATTTCTATTATTCTATTTCAAAAACTAGAAGAAGAAGAAAACGAAGGTAAGATATTCACTACCTGCCAGACACTAGGTTAAACACTTTCTGTATATTTAAGCCTACCAACATCCCTGTGCAGATGAGGTGAGATAAATGACAGTTAGAGAAATTTCCTACTTACAAAGGGATACAATTTTGAATTATTCCAAAGAGAGCCAAGATTTAATTATTTAAAGGTGACAAAGCCAAAGCACTGAGAAGCCTGAGACTTTCACACATCAGCCAGTAGAATTAGGGACAGGCTGGCCTCATAGGACTGAACTCTAATTCAACATCCCATGAGATCACCTCTCAGTGCAAGGGAAGACTTGAGCGGTAGGAAATGAAATCCCAAAATAACAGGACTAAAGTGAACTCAAGATGTCACTTAGCCTAAGTCAAATATTTAGGATGGATCACACCTAAATTATGTAACTGAATATCAATATTGTTGAAAAACATATTCTTTTATTAAAAATTCCCAAAGTCTTTCCATCATTAGCTCTAATCAGGAGACTTCCTTGTATCTAATCTGTATTTCCCATGCATAAGTCTAAACTATTTCATGCGAGTTCTTTGCTCAGTGGCAAGAGCAAGCAACTGTCATCATTTGCTAAGCAATTTCTTAGGATTTAAAAACCGTTATTGAAATAGCCTTTTATTCTTCATACTTTAAAACATAGTTCCTTTTAAATATTTATTTACAAGTAGTATTTTCCCATCTATGGATGAGTTTTATATTTTCAAAATACCTTGATCAAAAGAAGCAAATGCCTCCCCTTTTACCTCCAGCTGGCTACTTGCTTGATAAACAGTGGGTCTTCGCCCATCTTGCTGGCCTTTGTGATTAGGGTCTGGCATCTTCAAGAAGACATTCCACATAGATATGCCAGAAGGAGAGGGTTAGCGGGGAGGGCTTTTTAGCTAGTGAGTCCAGTGAAGGTGGGGGAGTGTTTAGGAGTCTGGGCAGGAGGCCTGCTGCTCCCCAAAAGGGAGGGCTGAAAAGAGTGTAATGATGGGGCTTTTCGTTTAAGAGAGCAGCATTAATATATGCATAAAGGCCTAGTCTTAGATCTTCTTCCCACCTAGTCAACCCAAATCACAATTCCTTTGCTCTCTGTAATTCATTCATTTTTTAATTCCTTTTGGTACCACACCAAATCTGAGGCCTTCTTTGATTTTAGCCTTGAGTTGATTTAGCTCAATAATTACCTAGCTTGAAATCAGTCCACCTGGCTCCCCAGACAACCTTAAAATGAGCACCTTGATGGGAATAGTCTCTATTCAGGATTGGCCTTAGATGTTCCAGAATGGATTTGACGCTGCTTGTTAAGAATTGCTAAATTAGGTTTGCTATTCAAAGAATTAAAATTATTGTTCAGAAGTGATTCGCGATTGCCACAAAAACTTTTGGATAGGAAAATTAAGGACCATGGGTTGAGTCTGTGAGGAGTCACATGATTTTTAGGGCATCTCAAAAGTATTAATTTGTAGAACTCTTTTGTTTTGCTCCCTTCCCCCACTGGGTTAGTAAATTATTTGATGAAGAGAATGTCATGGCCATAACAGGGTGATTCAAAAAGAATAGAGCATTTTACTAAATGTAATACTCAGTAATTAGATTACATATAAACAAGTAGTAAAAACCAATTTGAATAGGACTATCATAGTTATTTCCCTAGTCTTATACATGCTCAGTTTGTCTAATGGCACACATTGGTTCTGTATTTTAATTTATTCTGGCCCTTTGTAGCACATCAGCGTCCACAGCTAAAAGGGTGGTCAGGGTGCAGTCTTTCATTTCCTCAAGGCTATAAGCAAGAGGTGGTACAATTATGAGGTTCTGGATGAATACTGGCAACAAGAAATTGCAGAAAATCCACTCTAGCAATAAATGTTTGAAAGTTCCATTCCCTTTTGAATCACCTGCACACCTTAACTACCAAAAACTATCTGGAAAAATCTCCCATGATTTCCTGATGAATGAGGCACTGAGTGGAGGATGGATGAGAGTATAGCCAGAGGGATTCTCATGTGACCAAACAAAATGGCTCTTCTTCTGGGGAGTTGTGTCCATGTGGCAGCCTAAAGCAAGGCCGGATGAGCCTGGATGAAGAAGTGGAAGGCTTACTTATTGGCTCTGCTGATGACACAGATTGGCAGGGGAGCTAAAATGACAGATGAAGAACTCAACATTAAAAATTATCATCACAGGCTCTAGCTCTGAACTGAATCCACAACATGAAGTATAAGCACAATGAAAGTAAAATTCTGAGTTAGGCACCTGCAACAGTTTGGGTTGAGAGACTTGATTTGATTGCAATTCATGTAATCTGAGGCCTTTAACTGGCCATAAAGATTTACACATGACAAAACTGTGATGTAAAAGTAATACCCATTCTCCCTCCCTCCCTCTCTAACAAATGCCCCAAAAATCCAACTCCGTAAAATATTCATCTGCATTAAGAAAGGCATATGTTCAGATCACAGGAAGAGTTGATCCTTTCACTTAATCAATTCAAAACTGTAGTATTGTGTCCAGTTCTGATACTGACATTGACAAACCTAAGGCGGACTAACAGAGGCCCAGAAGCCATGTCATTTAAAGAGTGATTAAGGAACCATGGATATATTCTGAAGAAGAAAAGACTCAAAGGCTCACTTATCCACACATATGAAGAAGTGTAGTACAATGATGAAGAGCATGAGGTCTGGACTCGGATTGCCTGGGTTCAAATCTTTCACAGGATCCAACTCCAGCCTCTGCTGCTCTTCCTGAAACCCTCCTTGTGAGCCTCCAAGGAAAGGTCTATATTATATCAAATTCATCTTTGTGTATATACTGGCCCTGACACATCATAGGTATTTAATAAATGCTTTATCTCACCTTTATAAAGACATAATAAACAAAGAACCAAGGACTCAGAAGCAAATTACAAAGGAGGGACATACACACACTGGTTAAGCACCTGGTAACAACCACAAGGCAAATAATAGCAACTCATCATTGTCTTCCCCACAGCTGGCAATGGTGATCATGAAAATAATGTGGTGTGTTGAAATCATGGTCATCTCCTGGTAACTGAACAAGGAGGCAGCTTGAATGAGAGTGAACTGCCTTTTTTTTTTAAGAGGAAATTTGCATTTTAGATAGTGTTAGTTTTAGTATGTCTAAGTCAGCCAGGGGTCAAGTCAGCTCTCTGTATTTACCTTTTATTCTTGCTGTTTTTTGGCTTTCTTTTGCTATTTTGCTCAACAACTTTGACGAAAGTATTTTTTCCCTGATCGTGTTATCATGCTGTTTTGTCCCCAATGAAAATGCCTGCTATTGAAGCTTAATTAAAAAATACAGTTGTTTCCACTTCATAACTATCAGAAGAATTTGTTGCAGTGTTTGTTTTCTCTTCTTGTGAGATAATTTGGGGAAATACTAGCTCCTCACTCCACTGAAGGTCACTGACTAAAATGAGATGGTTTAATCGATAAGCATTCTTTAAGGAATGTGGAGTATTCCCAAGATCCTATCCTTCCAGGGCTCTGGGCTTTGGAATGAAATCAAAGTCCTTGTTAAAAGCTCCACATCTAAATGTAGCCATTCAGAAAATAGCCATGAAAATTCTTTTTCCCCCCAAGCTATCTGTTCTTTAAAGTGTTGTCAAGTGTAAAATAATGTTGAAGGTCTTACCCACTTAGTTCAAATTATGAAATACATACAATGGCAAAATGGGTTATGGCTTAAGTATAATAGTTATCACTTAATTATTTTCTCTCTCTTTCCCTCTTATATATATACATATTCACTTGGGTAGATAATACTGAGAGTCAATTATGTCATTGAATAGTATCATACAAAATGAGAAAAGTATTTACATATTTCCTCAGGAACCCAATAGGATTTTTCTGTTTTGGTGTCCTCTAGCTGTTTCTTTTTTCTTTTTCTTTTTCTTTTTTTTGGCCTCAACAAAGGCATTGACCCCAAGGAAA
Organism: Choloepus didactylus; assembly: GCF_015220235.1. Taxonomy (NCBI): domain Eukaryota; kingdom Metazoa; phylum Chordata; class Mammalia; order Pilosa; family Megalonychidae; genus Choloepus; species Choloepus didactylus. The sequence goes on from NC_051310.1 coordinate 172,110,081, forward strand.
ACTAACAAATCCAGGTTCCCAAAACAAAACCAAATTCTAAAAGTTGAGAAGTCAGGGCAAGGACACATTGAGATTCTTTGATATGGAGGTAGGCAGATGATCCAGAAGAAGGCGGCTTTGAACCAAGTTTATTTCATGAGAGTCTACTTCTGGAGTTCTTTTATAAATGAAACTTTCCCACACCCATATAGCTCCACTTATGCAAAATGTTTGCTAGACATACCCCTCAGTTAAATCATTTAAGAAGAGTAAACATTTCTGAACCAGGCTGGCCCAGTTAATCTTTGCAGCCTCTACTTCCTCCTTCCTCCCCTGGTCCACCATATATCAGCTACTCTCATTCTTTATCTACTCCCTGGTCTCTGAACCTCTTTCTGCATCAGGGAAGTTACACACTGTGCCAGTTTGAATGTATTATGTCCCCAAAACGCCATTATCTTTGATGCAATCCTGTGTGGGCAGACATGTTAGTTTTGATTAGATTGTAATTCTTTGAATGAGTGTTTCCATGGAGATGTGACCCATCCAACTGTAGGTGATACCTCTGATTAGATAATTTCCATGGAGGTGTGGCCCCACCCATTCAGCATGGGACTTGATTAGTTTACTAGAGCACTATATAAGCTCCGACACAAGGAACGAGCTTGCTACAGCCAAGAGGGACACTTTGAAGAATGCACAGCAACTGAGAGAGGAGCTGAAATACAACCTGGGATCAGCAGACGCCAGCCACGTGCCTTCCCAGCTAACAGAGGATTTCCGGACACCACTGGCCTTCCTTTGGTGAAAGTATACTTGTTGATGCCATAGCCTGGACATGTTTATGGCCTTAAGACTGTAACTTTGTAATCAAATAAACCCTCTTTTACAAAAGCCAATACCTTTCTGGTGTTTTGCATTCCGGCAGCATTAGCAAACCAGAACACACACCTTATTCTTCTCTCTGTCTAGTCTGTTCATCCCCTTCATCTTGGCCTGATTACCCCTCATCCTTGAGGCTGCAGCCTAAACATCCTTTCTGAAGGAAAGCTTTTCTTACACCCCCACCCCCACCCCCAACGTCTGCACCATGGGTTTAGATTAGGATCCTTTGTTATAAATTCTCACAGCTTGACAGCTGTCTTTCACGACACTTACCACAATTGCAATGATCTATTGTCAGTCTCCTCTACTAGGCTGTAAGCCCCATTAAGGCAGGGGAAGTGCTGATTCTTAGGAAGATGGTGCCCAGCAAATGGTTGATGTTCCATGAATGTTTTTGGAATGAATGAATAGAATGAAACACTGAGAATCTAGAGCTCTTGGCACCTCATTTCCATCCACTTGGGTGATGCCTGCTTGGGAAATTGGGGTCTGAAGTTTAATTAAGAAGTTGTCTGAACTCCTGGTCCCTTTCTCACTGCCCTCCCCGATGCCATCTCCACCCCTACCACCTAGTCCCAGGGAGTCTGTGCAAACTGCCAATGAAAGATACTGCTTTTCACCACAGAATCTTGTCACATCTCCTGGAATTGTACAGATAATACATACTTATAGTTTTCTCCCAGGGATTTACCAGAAAGGAGAGCTGTTCTTAACGAAACTTTAATGATCTTGCCCTTCCCATCACCGGATGATCGGTAAGACTAATGATCGAGTAAGACAGAATCAGAAAAATAAATGGTCATCAATTAAATCCTACTAGGATCTAATTCTACTGAGATTCTTTTTTTCGAAATACAAACAGCTCAGTCTAAGGTCTCCACTTGAACCCAAAAGGGTATTTTTCACTCAGCTCAGTGCACACCTTTGGGACGGTCATAGCTCTCAGTCACAAAACTAACACATTTCCACATTTCTTCGGATAAACTGACATGCTTCTGGCACTATCCTCAGACTTTCTACAGAATTTACAAAACAAATAAAATATTAAAAACCAAAAGAAAAACATTTGCATTTCTAAAAGGCAATCTACTATGGCTATTACATTAGTAGAAAATAAACGGTGTTTGACTTAATGCTCTCTGTAGTAAAATGACCACAGGGACAGGTCTAAATGGTTTATTAAGTAAGAAAGATTGAACATATGAAAAATTGCTCACTCTTAGAAAATTTCTAACCCACACATGTCGTTTATATCATGGCAAAATTCAACACAGAAGGCCGATTGTTTTTGGCAAAAGTAACCTGCAAACATCCTTAATTAGGATGCAAACTGAAAGCACAATTTAATACTGTTGACAGTCATGAGCTTTAGACAGGGATGTCTATTTATTATTTTTACTATTATTTTAATTATGGAATATAAGAAAAGCAGTAAATATGGAAATATAAGACAAAGTTATTAAAACATGTGGCATTTTAATCTTAGAGTTCTCATTTGCACGTCAACATCACAAATAACATGCTCTGAATATCCCCAACTTGGAATGGGAATGAAAAAAATTGTTTTTGCAGTGCAAGCTTATTCCCAAGGATATTTGAAAAAGATGTCAGCATTTAAGTTAATCAATATCGGTTTCTAGTGGGCTGTACTATGAAAAGTGATGGCCTCTTTCTGGGGAGAAGGGATAATTCTTTCTACCGACATTCCATTCTGTCTACTGCAAGATGTAAATGAATGTCTCGGTTAAATGAATTCTGTGGTCAGTTAATATTCAAAGCAGTCTTTTCTCTAGTGTAGCCAGTTATTCACCATTCAATAGGACCAACTGACTCCTAAAAATAAATCTGAAAGAAAATAGCATTATTTTCAATAATTGGTAATGTCAGTTCTTCCAGGGCCATGTTTTATAATCCTGTGTTTCTATGGATTACAGACTAAGATCATGAAAAGGGAGGATGAAGATACAGGTCTGAATGAGGTAAAAGAGAGATGTGGTAATATTATCAGGATATCCCAGTTATTTCACTTATCTAAATTTTGGTGACCAATTTAACAGTTAATTTATATCTGACAAAATCCATGGCAAAATGTTGAGTTAAAGCGTTACATGGTACAATGGAAAGAGTTCTGGCCTCTGGTTCTTCCCCTCCCCCTGCTGTGTGACCTCAGATAAACTTCAGTCACTTTTGCCTCTGGATTTAATTTCCCATTTCATTTCCTTATCTGAAAATGACAGTTATTGTGATGAGGATCAAGCAAGATCACAGAGCCTACAAAAATTGTTTTAATAGTATGAAATGGCACAGAAAGTCAGGACATTTCTGTAACAATTTGAAAAATGTATCTACCTGAGATCACCCATCTGAAGAGTTCAAGTTAAAAAACTTCTCTTTCTCAGGGGTAGATGTCTGACCTGAGTAATCTGGGTTTACTGTTTCAAGTTCCCACTTTACCTCTGTGGCTTTAGAATTGAGTAAAATGGAAAAAAAAAAGTAAACTAGGCACTCTGTTTATTTTATGAGGTTATGTTAAAATTTTCACTGATTTATTTCCTATTATAAAATTAATACATACTTAATGTAAAAGCTTCCAACAGTTTAAAATGGTATAAAGAAACAGTACTTTCACCCCATGGCTGCTCACTTTCTCCTGCTTGGTCTAGAATTCTCTTTCTCTCTCTCACACACACACAACTCCTCATTCCCACTTCCCAGAGATAATCATTATGATCAGTTTCTTATAAAATCAAATACTTTGAAAATAGAAAACATTGCAAGATTTTATGGCTTTAAAAATATATTAAATGAAAGAAAAATCTACAATTACCCCACATTAGTCAGAATTGGTAAAATCTCAAATTCCCGTGGTACAACAGAATGGCCAATTGTTGGGTGAGGGAATTGAAACAATAACCCCATAAACAAACTGTCCAAAGTGTATGGCTAGAGACAGCTCACAGCAAAGATGGAATAAAGCCTTCAAGGAACGCCACCTCCTCCTCATGGTTTATAACAACTTGATGACATTCCTCAACATGTTTTAATGATTATCATACCTTCCCCTTCACAAAGGATTGATTTATTATGGTTTAAATTTAAAGAATACTGGTTTCCCAGATTTGAATCAGGCTTAGATTATAGAACACATAAAATCAATGACTTTTTTCTAGGCAAGAAAATACATAGTGTTCATTTTAGTGAAAAAGTAATAGTCCTGGGGGAAAATTCCTCATACAAAGTTCTACTTACTATTTCTACCCCACGTCTTGTCTCACCACGTCTACTCCTCCCCAACTCCCACCATCATCAGCACTTGTATGGCACCTTAACATTCACAAACGACTTCACATATTATTTATTTTAATCTTTAAAACAATCTTGTCAGATAGAACAATTTTAGCTTTCTAAGTTATGAATAAAAAAAAACTGAAGCTCAGAGCAGTGAAGTGATTGGCCCAAGATTGTTCAACCTGTAAGGGACGGAGCATTCCCTTCTCATCCAGGTATACTGATGACTTCTCAGTATTTATCTCTAGCTCAGATCTCTCTTTTCATTTTGGATATGGGTTTGACTCACATTCAACCAATGACTCAACATCTGCACTTCCGCGTCCCAAATGCAGCTGAACTCATAGTGACCAGGCTAAGTCCATAATAATCTCCCACAAATCTCATTCTCTTTCAGTGGTTTTCCTTCTCAGTGAATGATGTCATCATCCTTTTCAGTTATCCAAGTCAAAAACCTAGGCACAGCCCTACGCCCTTCCTTTTCTCAACATGCGTATCTACTCCATTATCACACCCTATAGACTTTGCCTCCTGAATATTTCTCAAATTGGCCCATTTCTCCTCATCTCCAGCATGAGCCTAAAATCATTTCTGTGTATGTGCTCTGCCTTTCCCTCACCAACCGCCACTCCATCCATTCTCCACACTGCAGCCAGACTGATCTTTTACAAGCAGAAATGTGATCAGGTAATTCCTCTGTTTAAAATCGTTTGTTGCCTTCCCAGTGCTCGTTAGATAAAGAAAGAATTCTCAGCGTGGCCTCTGAGAGCCAGTATTACCTGACCGCTGCGTGTAGTATCTCTAGCCACATTCCTGCCCTTGCCCTTTTGTTTTAGCCACACGGGCTGTCTTTTATTTTATCCAAGACACCCAGCTCCCTCCCTCTTTAGAGGCTTGGCAACTAGATGTTCCTTGCATCTGCTGTCACCTACTGAATTCTAACTCATTCTCAGCTCGAGTATCATTTCATCAGGGAAGCCTTCTCTGACCACCAGGATTACATTAGGGTTACCTGTTGTGTGATCCTGTAGCACTTTTCCTTCATCATTTATAATTGTGTGTGTGTTTGTTTCTGTCTGTTACCTCCATCGCCTTGTAAGCACCATAACAGCTTCTCATCGTTGTGATCCCTGGAGCCTAGCACAGCCTTGGCAAATGTTAGACACTCAATAAAAATGTGTTAAATAAATGACTGAAAGCCAGGATTCTAATTGAAATCCACTGACCCCAAATTTTAGGTACAGCATTTCCCCTACACTCCAATCTAGAGACCCGAGTGCCTAGATCTTTAAGTGCAAAGGAACCAGCTGGTTCAGCTTGGAAACTTACCTCTGAGCCACACGGCACATTTCAGCTTTGCCAGAGGTTTACAATTTAAAACCGATGATAGTCAAATATGTAGAAAGTAGGTTGTCTTCCTCTACTGTCCAAGTATAGCAAATTACAATGGAATTTATTTAAATTTCAGTTTTTTCAATGAAAAATGATATTTCACTAAACTCCTTATTATTTTGTACATGAGATGGGGTGAGGAAATGAGGTGTTATAGTCATGAGTCCTCAATTCTATAAGAATTATAACACAATCAAAATTAATTCCCAAGCTAAAGTGAACAGAATGTATCCTTTCTTTAAAGATTCAGAAGATACTTTAATATTCTGCAGGGTTCTGATTAACAAATTGACTCTTACTTGCTAGTATAACCTAGTTAACTGAGAATTCCTTTGGCAAAATGCTGGTTGATAGTTCACTGAATATAATTAGAAAAAAATGAACAGATACTGGATATAATGTGACTCCAGCAGAATAGTTCACCCCACACCTTTTCTGCTCTACTTTATTCTCTGGAGTTTCTCTTGGGCTGTGGGAGCCTATTTTCACCGCTGAACTCATCATCAGGATTTTGGCTACTGCCAACAAAGTTGTCTGCTCCAGAGGTCCACTGAGGCCACTTAGGAAAGCTTATCTTGGCAATATGGGGACCTCCATTTTCAGAATCATTTCCCCAAATAAACATTTTACTTTCTTAATACAAAGACACTATTGTGTTAATGTGACCTTAAAATGCCTAATTCTTTTCATTCTGGAGCTCTATGCTTCGGGTCAGACTCACTAAGGTTCTAACCATAAGCCCTTCAGCTATAAATTCTCTCCCAGCCACCTTATAAACTGGTATTAGCTAATATAGTGACTCTCTTAAATGCAAACGCATCCTTTAGTATCTGGTTAAAAGGCAATAATAATAATAATAATAATAATAATAATAATAATAATGACAACAACAATCCTTCCTTCTTTATTTCCTTCCTTCCACTAATTTATTTAATATACATTTATTGGGGGCTTACTGTGTGCTGGGTACTGTTTTAGTTGCTGGGGATATAGCAGGAAAGAGAAGAAGAAAGAAAGAGTAAGGAAGGAAGGGAGAAAGAAAGAAATGACTAAGTCTCTGTCCTTATAAAGCCTATATTCTCATATAGCCTTTATAAATGGAAATGGACAACGGTGGGAAATAGTTCAGGAGCTGATATGCTGAGAGTGATGCTAACATACTGCAAAAGTTATATCTATATCTGTACCTATACCTATCTACAACTCTGAATTTTAAAATCTTCTTCCTTCCCAGTTTGAAGGCTAGAGAAACTAATTGTTTTTAAATATAGTGATTTATCCCACATAAAATTTGGTGGAGATTTATGCTTAGACTAGTAGCCCAAGTTTGGAAAAGCCAAATTTCAGAATTTGTGAAATATTTTTCAAACATGAGGTAGAATAAGAAATGTTATTTTTAATTAATAACTGCCAATATGATGTCTTTCTAAGCAAAAGGTTCCATTCTCGTTCAATCTCCTGTTCAAGTGACTATTCCTGAGTCTTCTCGAGAATGCAGCAGTCTCTTAGTCATCTGAGAGTACCCAGGGCTCAGCAGAGTGCCTAGCAGTAGGTGCTTAATAAAACTGTTTAGTGGTGTGAACATTATGTTCAGATTATTAGCAAGGCTGGGTGTGAGAATGGCAACATGAATGGGGCCCTCCCATGATTTCAGAATACCATAATGTCTTTAAAAAAAGAAATGAATACTTAAGCATCTGTTTAAAAAAAAATGCAGAACACTTAATAGCTTGCTTACCACATAATCTAGTTGTAGAATGAAGTTTGTACCTGTGGGTTTCTTTTAAGCATTCAGTAACATTTGACTGTATATAAATCTTACTGTTTTTTCTGAATTTCCTTCTTAAATATAACCAAATTCATTATATTGAAATAATGTATTTGTATATTATAATAAATATACAAATATTTATATAATCCATTTCGTCTGTTTCAAGCCTTTAAACAGTTGAAGAAACAGAGGGACAGACACTTCACCCATGTTATAAGGATTACACGTCTCAGCTTCATGGGTGTGTGACTTGTGTAGTCACACAGGGTCCTGCACTTTGAAGAACCCCACGTTTGATTTAATGTTCTACTATCGCTGGCTTGAAATTCTTATTAATTTTTGAACAAGGGCCTTGCATGTTAATTTTGCACTCGGCTCTGCAAATTATGTAGCCAGTTCTTGCTAAAAAAAATCTCGAAGTGTTGAGTTCTCACCCAGGAACAAGAGGTTTAGACTACTTCATTTCTATAGTTCATTGGCTCAACAGCAGAAGAGCTCTGAGGGCCGCAGGAGTCAGAATTGTCAATCAACATACACTGTGGCCAATCAGCAGAGACTTCAGGCCAACAAAACATAAGCTTTTACTCAATAAATGAGATTTCCAAATACAGTGAAACTTGGTTAACAACTGTGGTCAGTGAAGCTGAGGCAATGCCAACAGATGGTTAATGTGGAACATGCCTTGGGTTCAGCTGTCATTTGGGGTATGCCCCAGCCTTTACTAGAACTCAAGGGATAGTTGGGCAAAGTCAGGTAGAACCAACTTTATTGAAAAGTCTGGTGATAGTCATATCTGAAATATTTTTGTGGTTTATAAAAAGGCCATTGATAGTTTTCTAGGAAGTGAAATTAAGAATTGAACCTTAGTGAGAAGCTGCCTGTGTGTGAAAATATTTGCCCAACTAGTGCTTGTCAGGATTGCATTTGGGGTTCACAAGTAAACTATTTGATGGTAGGGGAAAATGCTTTGATGCTATAGCTAAAAAGATGCTCAGTTTTAAAGCACATCATGTGCTGCTTTTATCTTGTAGAATAAGTTGAAGGGCTACTGGTGCTTATAGCTACCATTTAAAAATTACTACTTTTGCATCAAAAGCAAATGATCCTAGAAAAGTTCATTTACTACTTACCCTAATTAAACTAAATGAATTTAAAAATTAATGTCTAGGTAATATTTAGGCTGACAATTTTATTGAAACTTTCAGCTTGCCTGAGAAAGCTAAACTTCTGAGATAAAAAGTAAGCAATAACATAATTTCTAGAAATTCCTATTAGTGATAAATGGAAGGCAATCAGATGTAACAGTATATTCTTCAGGAGGATGAATTTTGGTGTCTCATTTGGGTTCAAGCCTATGCTTTGTTTTCTGCGTGACCTTGGGCAATTTACTTGATCTTTCAAGTCTCAGTTTCTGGATTTGAAATAGGAATAATGACATTCCATCCATAAGGCTGAGGTAAGGATCAAATTAATATAGTGGATGTTAGTATTCAGCACAATGACTGAGATAAACAATTGTGGCTATTATTATTAATAGGGTTTCTCTTCCAGGATTTTAATTGATTAGTTACCTTATTGACAGGAATCATATTTTTGACATTGTAGTAGAAGCCAAAATAAACCATGTTGAAAACCCCATGACGTCCCAAGGTTGCAGTGAGTCCTTTGTTGAGGCCCTGGAGTCCAAAGCCATCCTTCTTAATGATGTATCTTGCATAACCTACAGTGGATGGTTGCTGCAGGAGAGACAAAGCCAGAAAGAGCATCTTTGCGACTGTGAAATAAAGTAAATTACCGTCTTTGCTTCCCTTCAAGCCAGAATTAAGGACTTTTTTTTTCTTAATCCCGAACATGAATAATCATGCCTAGATTTGTGCTTTTCTAAAATTACAAAACCCAAAAAGTAAACAAAATTACATGCATAACAATAGGCCATACAGGGAAGATAGCTGGCAAAGAAATAAAAAGCATCTTTGGTGGAATTAGTGAAATTCATGTCATACAGTAACTATCATCAACTTTAACATGTAAATAATTGTTTCCAAATCTTGGATTATCCACACTAATGGAGGGGAGTGGCCTATAGATGGATTACACAAGGCTGAAATGCCTTGACTGCTGGAATCCAGTCTGCTGCTACTTTTGGAACTTGCTGAAGAGCTCACTTTAGTTTGCCCTGGGGTTTACAATTCATTACAATACAATTACACCAATTCATTTGAGTTTTGTTTTTTTTTTTAAAGTTGAGTGATTGTTTCCTTTTTGGAGGAGTAGCACAAAGGATATCTCTCCTCATATTTTGACTGAATAGTAAATAGGGGAAAAAGTTCACTGTTTTAATTTTCTTTTTTTTGCTCATGAGGCAAGCACTGACATGACATTTGTTTGATATTTCACCTGGAGCAGGGTGCTGGCATGGCCATGGCAGTCTGACGAGCTTTCTGACTAAAACTGCTTTCTTATTAGCTGATGTGCAATTAAGGTTATGTGAATAGAACAGAACAAATTCATTGAAAGCCTTTCATCCAATTTGTATTTATAGCTATCTAATTAGCATGATACATTTAAATGAGCTTGTTTATATAGTAAATCCTATGGTTTCTGCTGGTAAGTGCTTTAAGAACTCTAACCAGCTCCAATTGTACACCCAAGTTCATCTTTTCATGCAAGAGTATTAATTACAGTAAATTACATTAACCTGAAGGAAACCCCTTCTTGTAACATAACAAAACCATGTGAGACTGTGTCTTAAAACAATAAAAGACATTTTATTCTGGAATAGCAAAAGTTCTCACAGGGTTAAAGTTTACTCTTTCCTCTACAAAATAGGATTTTTTTGTTTGTGTTCCGGCACATTGCCTATGAGTCCCAATTATTTATTCTGGTTTTCAAAATAGACTCAAGGACAAGTTGAGCAGAAGCTCATTTCTGTTGGAAAGATCCTGAGAGAGCTGAGCAAACCGCCTGGGCGCTGCTCTCTTGCTCTAAGGAAGGTAACCTGGAGGGAAGGGGAAACAGTCCTTCTGGGGATGTGAGGAATAGGCAGATGTGAAGCCACCTTGGCCCACACTGACCAACACCAGTGCTGCCTACATCCCACCTAAGCATTCTCTCCATCCTCACCCACTCTGAGAACCCCCAAGGGCAGGAGGGACCAGAAGCTCAAGCCATGCAGGTTCTAGAGCAACAAAGGAACCAGGGGCTTTGAATGAAAGAGGAGATTAACATGGTTTTCCCTAAAAACAGGCTTACTGTTTAAAAATTCTAGTTCATTACAACTAGGATGACTGAGCTAAGTATTAATTTGGATATCATTTTTTCTCATCCACTTGAAAAGAAAAGACTTCTACTAGATTTTGGTGAGGGTCAACAGATATTCAAAGGCCTGGCAAGCATTTTCATATATGTTACTAGGTACCTGAAACAGAGTTAGGGCTCATCAATGTTAGCCATTATCACAGATGCTTGGTATCATCTTATTAAATCCTCTCAATAAGCCTGTGAGATAGGTATTATTATTATCCCCATTTGACAGATGAGGAAATAAGGTTTACAGGTTAAGTTACTTGCCCAAGATAATAGAGTAAGTGGAGCATCAGAACTCAAACTGAGGCCCCCTGACTCTAAGTTCATGCTTTTATACATTACTTACTTCTGAAATCCTAACAGTTTATCTGATTGCTTCTCTCAACAGCCCTGTAACATGAGCAGCGTGTATATTTTCCTCATTTTGTGGGTGAGGAAACCAAGGATTGATAAGTAATATTCCCAAGGTAAACCCTGGTAAATGGCCTGACCAGAAGTTTGCATCTAATCCAGTGTTCTTTTCACACTGATTCTTGTTATATATTGGCAGTCAGATTTTCAGAGTTTCATAATCCAACTGATACACAAAATAGATATGTAATAGCCTCTGGATTAAAAAAAACCCTGAACTCTAATTCCTATAAAAATTATAAGTAAAAGTATGACAATGTGTTTTTTGTTTCATTCAGGGACATTGTATCACACACATGTAGGCAAATATTTAATTAGAAAGGCAAAACATGACTTCCACTTAAATAGGAAAATAGAGAATTATTTTGACTAGATCTCTGTAAACACAAGGAATTTTACTAAACTTATTTGATTACTAGGCTTCCATTTCAAAACAAAATGGTACTCATTAGCACCATCAGCCAAATGGTTCCAACACTATCCAACTTAGCAGGTCTGTGTTGAGGGAGAGCCCAGTTCCGATTCCTTCTAATATTTAGATTCACTCCAATCTTCATATTTAGTTACCAATTGTGGGCCAAGTTGCATTCTTACTTTTCCAGGTATACTTTTCATTGTCTGTACCAGGGCTGCCTGCATGGAAGAATAAGTGGATTGGGGTATGGCTAACATTGTGATACCACACTGCTGTCTCCACATGGGTTATAGAAATCTTCAGTTCATAGGTAGCTGCCGGAAGTATTTCCATTTGAAGTAACTCAAAATCGTAACGTTCATTTCAGCTATTGCCAACAGCTAGTTCTGAGAACTCCATGTCCTCTCATACATGTATCTATTCCACAAATGTCTATTGAGTACCTTAAAGGTGTTGTGCACTGTGTAGATGCCTCACACCACACTTTGCTCATACACTAGAAACCTAATGAATGTTTTTGATTTTTATTTGGAGAGATATGCCAATAATTTTTTAATATCTACATGTGAGAATATTCCATCATGGTTGTGGGATTTGGAATAAAAATGGACTCAAATTTTTGTTTAAAAGGAGTCGTTGAGTGTTTAATTAAAAGAGAAGGTCCTCTGCTCAAACAATGCTCTCAGGCACCACTCTGAGGCACTGATTCCTTACTCTCCGAGAGCCCGGTGTTACCAACAAATCATCAAGATGACTTATGGCAGCGTCAGCTATTTTTTCTGGAGTTCTTCCATCCAACTACTGACCATAGCCGGGTCTGATGAGCTTGTGTCAGGCAGAGGTGTTAGACAGCAGGCATTGTTCCCTGGGTAAACAGTGATCAGAGTCTGGCCAACAGGTCCAGGCCATGGGATGCGTCAGTGGATTTCCTCCCTCTCAAAAACTGGAGAAGAGCTCCAGGCACACCATGTCAAAAGACAGCACGCTCCACATGCTTTCCTCCACTTGCGTCCTACGGCAAGGTGAATTTTGTTGCATTTGGAGCCAATGGAATAAGGGTGTTGCACTAGATTGAATTGCATGGTTGAAAGCAAACCGGATGAGATCTTTACACAATGGGGTGAGTGTCCATATCTGGGCCTTCACAAAAATATTGATTTGTTAAAAAAGAGGAGACCTAGTTGCCACATACAGGAAGGAAAATACTTGTGATCTTCAGGAGACAGAAGATCACCTATGCTTTTCATTACTCAAATGAGGTCTTGAAGCATTTTCATAAATTTGAAAAAAATAAAAAAAGCATACAATTTTTTTGAGACCAAAATGTAAGTGAAAGGAGAGGAATCAGATTCAGAAGCCCACATTTTATACATTTCTTTAGCTTAGATCTTTCTTTTATCCATCATTACAATTTCTTTTAACTGGGCATAGTTATGGACAAAAAAGACAGTACCCCAAACATAATTATATTCTATCTAGAGTTTAAGTTTGATGGACAGGTTTATTTTTAATAAATCTGTTAGTGGAGAACAATTTGTCTTGTGAGTAGAGAATAATTTGCTGTAAACAAACTCTCCCAGATTCTAAGCCACAAAGCTATGTCAGCACCAAGGTGCTGCCCAATAAACATCCTTGGTGGCTGCACTGGGCCCTCCAGGTGAGCAGATGTTGACAGTGTTTGTGCCTGCACAGTTGGCAGAGTAGGGGCAAAGCACAGCTGGCTTTGCCCTGTTGTGCTTTGCCCCTGTGCTAGTAGTGACTGAGGATACTGGTAACAAGGAAGGAACTTTTCTTCTTCATGGTTCCAAAAATGCTTTCTTTTGATTTTCTCTTGAAATTCTTAATTATGCAGGTTTTTTTCACCCCAATCGAACGAGACCCCTATTTTAATACTCAGTTCCTTGGAACTACTAACTTCATTGGACTTTATTTTCCTAATCTATAAAATGGGGACAAATCCACCAACCTTACAGGGATAACATGAGGATCTGAAATATCAAATGTATGTGAATATAGGGAGAAGTTGAAGGATTCACAGTGGTTACTAGTGAAATGAGATTGGAGGGAGGTGTTGGTCGAAATCATCAATTACTTTTTTTTCTCTATTGTTCTGTATTACTTGGTTTTTGAAACAACTATTTATTACAATTGTAATTTAAAAATTATTGAAATAAAAAAATCCTATAAAGAAAAGAAAAACCCAGTAAAGCATCTTGCATAGTGCTTGGCATAAAATTGATGTTCTCTAAATGGTAGCTATTATCATTACCTCAAAGTCTTGACTCTGAAAGAAAAAAATCCAGAGTTCCTGGCACAGCTGAATGGAAGACTGAAGTTTATTTTCTGTTCATGATAATAGAAAATTATCTTGGCTGCTGCCTTAGGTATTGTTGAAAGATAACTATAGGAATGGATTCATATACATAATTCACTTTCTGCCCACAAGAATCATAGACTGGAAAGAAATAATTTAAGTACTGAACAGTTGCCAGGCAGTGTTTCACATAGTCATGCAGGAATATTTTGAACCTAATACATCATCATGATTGCTGACATGTCCTTGAAGCTGGCTTCTCATACTATCTGTAAACAGAGCCACACACTCACTCTCTGTATAGCTCAACCTCTACTTTCTCTCTTTCTTGGAAGAGATGAACATGAAATACAGTCCTTCTGTTCACTTTAAGCTGACCCTGCATAACATAGTTAAATTTATTTAAATATTTATTGATTGCTTATGGAGCAAACAATGACTAAGCTTTGTGATATCATGTATTATCTAACTGGTCTCCATCAGATTATTAAGTTTCCAGGATGATGTGCATGGAATTATATTTAGTGGCTATCCAAAACCAGAACTAAACTCTGAACTAATTTTTAAAAATTCCTATTGCTAAAGATTCTATCATCAATTACACATTTGCTATCTGTTCATTGATCCTTAAAATCATAATCATAGAATGAGTAGGTAGAAGGCTAATTATTCCCTTCTTGGGCTGAACATCTTTATAGACTAAAGGGAGGTATACAGGCTTTTGCAATTTCCTAAAGGTTTGGTTTCGTATTTGGGGGTGAGTGATTATGTTCATATGTAACATAGACAAAAATGACGGAGTAGAAAGGAAACCTGTGCCCCAGCCACACATCAGAGGCAAATCCTATAGACCTCAAGGGAAGGAAAACATAATCCTTTAGCCACATAATAACTTTGAAGTAGATTTCAAAGTGGAGAGAAAACTGGGAAACAATTCACACAAGATTTTGCTCCTGGGGAGAAATTCACATTTTGCAGACTAGCAGAGAGCATGCCAGGCAGAACACCACTTGGTTGAGCACAACTGATAGGTGACTTCTAGTTTTTACACATAGATACAAAAAACGATGCACCCAGTTAGAAGCGAGAAAGGTCCTATAAGGACAATAAGCTACAAAGTCACTTTTTGGAAAGACTGGATGTATAAACCATCTTCAATTGAGAAATCCTTGGGCAAGCCTAGTCCAAAACCAGAGACTACAAACTTGGGTTTAGTGTGAAGGATGGGGGAAGGGGATTTAGGCTTATTTTGATTTTATCTGAACATGCTTTCACACTCACTGAACCAACCAGAGCATGACAAAGCTGTGATTACTTTGCTCCCCACAGAAGGTCAAGCAAATTTAAATTAGAGACCGGTTTTCTTTATTCACTGTGAATTTTAAGATGCTGGCTAAGGGTCTGGTATTGGAATTGGAGGAAGTGTGGCAGGGATTTGAGTGATACGGTGCTAATTTAAAAAGTGGAGGTGAGACAAGTACAGCTATTGAAATACTTTATTCAGAAGTCTGAGGGATTTCGGGAAGGTATCAGAAACCAAATTAACTACAATTTCCTTTAAATTTTTAGACTAGTTTATGGCTAAACTGGGTGGAAAGGCCTATTTTGTGAGTCACATACTTATGCCTGCCTAGAGAATCAGCTCTAGACCACAGAGGGGAGACCTTGGGCAGCTGGAACAAGCAGAGTGCCTGCCATTCCTGGGGTGTTTTGATGGGAATTGCACTTGGGGCCCCAAGACTGCAATTCCCACCACTCAGCTACCAAGAACATAACAGAAGCACCTTCTGTTCTCGGTTGATACTGCCTTTGGACCCCAGCAAAGGGGCCCCTGCCCTTGACTCCAGGTTTCAGAGGGCCCTATTCTGGCCCTTCCCTGGCCATGCCTTCCCACAGAGCCAAGGGGATATCCATCCAGAGCCTACAACCCCTCCAGCTAGTTCACAGTGAGACCTGTATATGCTTCTCCCCTGGCCATTCCTCCTGAGGACAGATTATGAGGTGAGGTGAAGGTAGAGGGGTCACTGATTACAGGGGTGAGGGCAGGCGAGTGGATGGAGCTTGGACAACAACTCTATGATTCAGTTAATAGTATCACCATTTAATAGATAAGGATACTGAGCCTCAGTGAGAGCAAATCCCTTGTGCAAGATTCTAATTGTCATGCTCTGTATATCATCACTGTCTTCCTTTGGCTCCATCTCTACCACTCTGTCATTACCTAGAAGACTTTAGTTGTAATATGAAGTGGAATATTGACTACTGTTGCCCTAGGCTATCTTCCACTGCACTGAGTTCTCGGGAAAGTTTCACGTTTAAAGGACCACATTGAGTCACTTACTCAGGCTGAAGAAATAGTCACACCTACTATTAACCGCACAGAATTCCATGGTGGTTCATGTCTAAGATGTGAGGGTAGAAGGACTAAACAGAAATACTGCCTGAGAAACTTATACAATTAGCAGGACAAGAGCTATCTATGTGCAATATAAGGCTTCTATGGGAAAGCTGCTCTAGTTTTCTTAAAGGTGGTAATGGAGCCATTTGGCCATTCTGCATACAGTCCATCCATTGAGTAGTCCATTGACTGAAAAGACTGAGAATGAGCTTAGTTCACAATCTTCCATGTGAAGTGACTAAGAAGGCTTGATCAAGAACGCCACATTAACTTTACAGGACTATACCAGAGGAAGAATGCCTCAAAAGTGGCTGAATTTTTCCCAAGTGACCTCAAATGTTTTTAGCTTCATCTCTAACTTCTGCTCTTCTATACTAGTCATTTCCAGCAAATAAATATTCAGCTACTGCTGTTTATGACAGTGGACAGTGGACCTGCATGAGTTGAAAGACCCTGTGAACAGGCATTATAATTAGGCTGCCAGTCCTTAAGCCTTGATAAAGATTTCAGGCTGAATGAATGGCATCTGCACTGAGAAGGACCTAAGGAGAACAGAGGGAGATTGACCATCGCTCAGTAAGCCGTTATTATTTTATTTTATTTTATTGTGGTAACATATACAGTATGTATAACAAAGTTTGTCATTTTAATCATTTTTAATTGCCCATTTCAGTAGCATTAATCACATCTACAATGTTGTGTTGCTGTCACCACCATCTGCTACCAAAATTTTTTCATCATCCCTTACAGAAACTCTGTACCCATTAAGCAATAACTTCCCATACCCCCATCCCCTCATCCCTTCGTAACCTCTAATCTACTTTCTATCGCCATGAATTTGCTTATTCTAGATACTTTGTAAGCTGTTTCTGCTTCCATAGCTGGGCTTAGCGGTGACTGCTCAATATTAATGGGAGCAATATCTTGAGGTAAATTTCTCTATTTAAACACAAGAATTTATAGATCAGCTTACATATAGAAATAGCTATCATTGTTGAGTGCCTGCCATGTGCCAGATGCTGTATTAAGCCCTTTACACATATTATCACATTTAAACTCATAAAAAGACCTCATAATAGTAACATTTATCATACAATCACTATAAGCCAAGCATGTTAGGGACAGCTTTATATAAACTGTCTCATTTAACCCTTATTACACCATTCAATATAGCTATGACTGTTATTCTTCCCAAGCAAAAGAGGAAACTGGGTTATAGTCAGCATAGGAAACATGAGGCTGACAGATAGTCAATAAATGAGATCTCCCTCCAGGACTTGTGCTTCTAACTACTACACAGCAATAACTTGCTTTAAGGTAGAAGGACTGAGTGCCCCTGTTTCACCAACAAGGGGACTACAAAGAACTTGTTCAAGGTCACACTGTTCAGAAATGGTTAAGAATGTGGTGGGAATGTAGATTTGTCTTTCCTCAAGCCATTTCACCATCTGCCTTCCTGTTCCATACCTGTTTATATTTGTTCTTCAATAATTTGTTAGAAATAATCCAGTAGGAAAAATTGGGGGTTCCTCCTACTACACATAAAATCACAACTAAGATTATGCAAGGTTGAGCCTCAAGATGGGCCAGCAAGTCATACCCGCCTGAATCATCTGAAAAGGTCTTCACCCAAGGGTGGCTGAACACTCCTAGGAAGCCATTAGAGGCATTTCTTTTCGATTACATACTTTTCTGCTTCATATTCTGTATTTTCTAAATTTTCTATAGTAAGTAGGCATTACCTTTAAAGCAAATGTTCACAAATAACATATGAATGCATTTCTCAAGTTAAAACATTCAACTATGCAGACAAAGCCTTTCCCTGCAACTCTTGGCTTTCACTCCCTCATCCCAATCTCCTTTCCAGAGATAACCACAGTTAGACGTTTTGTACGAATTCCTCTAGACCTTGCATTCTTTTATATGGTACCCATCCCCTACATGTGGCTATTGAGCCCTTGAAATGTCCTAGTTCAAATTGAAATGTGCTGTAAGTATAAAATACACACCGGATTTTACAGACTTACTAACAAAAAAAAATGCAAAATATCTCATTAATAGTTTTTATATTGATTATATGTTGAAATTATAATATTTGGACATATTGGGTTAAATAAAATATATTATTAAATGAATTTCACCTGTTAAAAATATAGTTACTAGAAAATGGGGCACACACTACATTTTATTGAACAGCACCGCTCTAGAGTTGATAATTTTTAGTGTATTTACATACACTTAGATGTATATAGAGAAATACCTAGTTTTGTGGTGTTTTATACTTGGATTAGAACTTCTTTGAAAAAAGAAGTATAATCTCTAAATGCAATGGATGGTAAATTAATTCCTTTCTTTCTCCCTTCCTTCCTTCCCTTTCCCCTCTCTCCTCCCTCCCCATTTCTTTTAAACTTCTTGACAACCTACAAAGCCCTCCAGTAAAGGAATCAATAATTATTCCAGGTCATACAACTGCTGAAGTAAGCACAACTAATTAGTTTACTAGATTAATTTATCACTGGTACAGACTTATAAAAGGTTAGACCCTTGTTGGATAAAACAAAGTGCTAATCAAAGGAGGAAGGCACAGGTGTCTTTGGCATTAATGGGTCCTAGACAAAAGACATATTATGAAGCAGTGGCATTTGCCCAAAATGACCACTAGTTATTTAAAAATTACTTAATCCAAATTTTCTACACTTATCATGTTATCCTTTTCCCTCAGACTTTTTTAAAAAATGGGCTCAATCCCATTACCTTATGTTGAGTGACCAGCCACTTCTAAACACTTTTCCATCTGATCATTCCTGGAGGGCTTTGTAGGTTGTCAAGAAGTATGAAAGAAACAGGGTGGAAGGAGACAGGCAAAAGGGAGAGGAAGGAAAGGAGAAAGAAAGGAATTAATTTAACGTCAATTGCATTTAGAGATTATACTTCCTTTTTCAAAGAAGTTCTAATCCAAGTATAAAGTGCCACATTAAAACATCAGTTCAGTTAACTGAATCCTCATAGCTGCTGTAAATAAATGCTGACACATGTGTGTGACCCATATGATCACTACTTCACTAAGTTTTGACTAGCTGAAGTACATATTTTATAATGTACCTAATGGATTTTATTTTGTCTAAGCAAATATCTGACAATGTCCAGTTCAGTGGATTCTGCAGAAGAAATGCCCTTAAACAAGCTCCCCTTAACCCACCCCTGACTTACAAAAATGGCTGAACATACACAAATAATTTACATAGGCGGCAGTCTTGTAAGTGAGCGGGGAGCACACACACATGCAGCACATTCTTCTGCCTGGCTTGAAGGGTGTTTATCGTGTTCTTGCAAGACCTTAGCACATGCAAAACATTAGCGCCTCTTACTTGGCCTCAGTGTAGAACCTCCCTGAGGTCAGAGGAGAGAAAAAGAGCATTAGGCAAGAGCAGAGGTGCTGCGATAACTCTCAGGATTTCCATCCCTGGGAGTGCTCCTTGGTGTTTTGTCTCATTTGTGCCCCTGTGGGCCCTGTGGGCCTTGGTAAATGACTGCAAGTGACGGCTGTTCATTACTGCCCCAAGACAACCTTCCCAATGGGTAAATGGAGCATTGGATGAGATGCTCCCAAGTTTTCTTCTACCTGGCAATTCTCCAGACCTAACAAACCAAGTTTTCTCTGAGCATATTCCATGAGGGCTATTTTAAATGTTCCATATTGGTTGGACATTTGAAAAATGTTTTTCTTTTCCTCCTATTCCTTAGAATGCTTTTCCTTCTTTCAAGGAAGAATAGAGAGAAAGCAAAACAAACAAAAATGAGGGGAATACGGAGATTTTAAACCTTTTTTGAAGTACTATATATCACTGCAATTGAGACAACCTTTTGAAATAAAAAAAAGTCCCCTGAATTCAGATTGACTTCATCTGAGTAGATACCATCTGCTGGAGCAGCCCAACCCTGTCTCCCCAGGTCTTGGCTGCTACAGGTGAGCAGGGCTCCCCCTCCTTCCCAGCACTCCTGCCCAAGCAGCTGCCAGGGAACTCTTCAGCAGTATAGCAGGCAGGAAGTGGGGTGGGGTGAGGGGTCTCCACCCATTAGCAGCTGCTTAAGTAGTAGGCAGGGGAACTTTTCGACAGAAAAATTCAGGTCAGCAGATATTCCAAACCAATTTGTATCACATGCTACCCAGTTGTGGAATTAAATTAAAATGCTAAGAAATGACCTGGAATGCCAATCCCCTCTGCTTTTCCCTACTTGTGTTTGGTACCCAAAGGAATAAAACAAAAGCAGTTGGACTTGGTGGCTTAAAGGGAATTATTAAGCAACTGGAAGGAAGTAAAGGTAGAACACACCAAAGGAAACTGTCTTCATGGAATATCATGTACCAATGATTAAATGTCAAGACCCATCATTGTCCAACTGGTGATGTCTACACAGGTTTAGTGACTTACTCATTCAGATTTAACCAGAAGACAAGCTTGACAGATTATCAGAATCTTTAGGGGAGGGGGATGGATGGCATGGAGAAAGGAGTGAGGTAATTTTTAAAAATTATTTCACAATTAAAAAAGCCACGACAATATTACCATCTCAGAGCCTATTCTAGTATAATGTAAAATAGAAGTTTTGCCAAAAGTAGGAAAAACATTTCCAAATAAGTCACCATAGATTACATTTCAACTCTAAAATAAAAACATATAAACATGTGTTTGTCCATCAAACTTTAGTGCATTTTTAACTCTTTCCTCATGGAAGAAATTTGACTTTTTCTTATGCTACTTCCCTAATGATAATTTACTACAGCTTTAGCAAGTAAATAATAGCTGGGTTCGTATATATATATATATTTAAAATAATTTTTAAAATTCCCTCAATAATAAGAAAACATTAAATGGTTACCTCTGCAAATGAGTTCCGATTGGCTTGCAAGCCAACTTTTACTACCTCAAAAGGGTTAACCACGATGGCTTCTGTTAGTCCAGACCCCAATCCAGCAATGGCAAATGTCTAGAAAATCAATCAACCAATGCTTTAAAACAAGTTATCATGTGTATTGGGTTAAGCATCCTATTTATTACACCATGCAGCTAAATGTTATGATGAGAATGGAGAACCCTACATAAATGCACTGTATACCATTACTAAACCACTTTAGTTTTTGATTAGATGCTGACAATTCATGAAGAAGAAATTACAGAAGCCACAAACCACATCCTAGCAATTCAAAATAAAATGTCGAAGTTCCATCAACGACTTTTTTTTTTAACTAAAAGAAAAGCTGTTTTACGATTTAAGGTGGACATTAAAACATATGTACATACAACAATTAAAAGAGAGTTTGATTTGTAAAAGAGAGCTTCATTTTTAAATATCTACTTAAATACATTTATTGAGCACATAAGGAAATTCAAGGAGCAGAACCACAAACGTTTATTAAAAGCTAAATTTCAAGTAACAAACAGCATAGCTGGAAGCATTTAAATGTCTAGTCATGTTCCTAGAGTCACTATTCTAGATTAACAAACAAAAATAATGTTTTTATTCATCCTTTCCCTAGTTTTTTTTTTAAACTGGTAATTTCCATAAAAAAGCTGAGATCAGAAATGGCTAGGTTATTCTGAGGTGCTCAACTAAAACCTAGAACATTTATCAAAGGATGACTGCATGCCAGCTTCTTATTTGCTACCTGCAAAGAAGTTCTGAAATGGGAAAAACAACTTCCTAGAATTTTTCGCTAGGTAGACTGATTAAAGCTTTTTCAGAAAAATCTGTAGCAAAAAAATAACCACCACAAAAATAATAAAAAGAAAACCCCAAAGCAGAAAAACAAAACAAAACAAAACAAAGCCTCAAACTTCCAAAACAGTTACTGGAAAAAAATTAATTCTTAATTCCCAGGTAGTACTATATGCAACTAAGAAAAGAAAAAAGCCAACGAAGAGTTAGGAACAGATAACTCTAATTAAGGATCTCTGGTATTTTCAAAACAGGAGAATAAAAGAGAGAAGGGAAAAAGGAATATTCTATAACCTTCTAAGGGGAGGCAGGGTAGAAGAAGAACATGATCCAGATGCAGGAGGTCTGGGTTCAGGTTCTGGTTCTGTCACTTATGGGCTATCTGACCACGGTCCCTGCCACATATGGTAGTTTGTGCATGGAAAAAGTGCCCAGCCACCAGGGTGTGTGGAGCCTGAAATCTGGCCTGCACACTGCTTGTCAAGCCAGAGCTCCGGAGAGGCAGAAGCTGGCAAAAGGGGCACCTTTTCATTGTTCATGCGAAGACACCATGTGTTAGCAGCAGCCCTGTGTATAAATCACTTAACCTTTTTAAGTAGTGGTTTTCTCATCTGTAAAGTAGAGATAATAATATTTAATCTCCCTACCTCACAAGGTTATTATGAGGGTCAAAATAATGTGTGAAAACCCTTTTTAAAGTACTATACAAACACCATTGCTCTTGGTGTACATAAAAAACAGAGAGAGAGAAAGAGATTGCACACAGATTCTAGGAGAGAGGGAAAAACTAATGATGTTTTCCTTTCATCCCCATTCATTATGATTTTAACCATATTTGTATAGGGTAACATACCAAATATTTTATTCATTTATCTCAGACTTCCATCATGTAAGCCAAAAGTGGGAAAAAAAAAAATACTAGTCCCAAGCTCTTCTGACTGGGAAAGCTAAAATCCAGATGTTCAGGATTTTATTACTTACTAAGTTCAATCTTCCAAGTAATTCACTTTTTTGTTCTCCTATAAAACTCAGCTAAATTTGCTGTCACAACTGGTGTTCAGCAGTCCCTTGTCAAAAGAATTGATCACCTATCAGCAGATCCTGTTACTTAGATTGTTCCAGAAACCAATGTCAACTGTCCGTTTCTAACCTCCTCGGCTTTTCATGTGAAAGCACCAGGGGATGTTTAATGTCCGTTTAAGTGCTTAGCCATATCAAAAAAAAACTGGAATAAATCAATTCAAGAAAAGAGAAACACTGTATATGGTTTGCATGCATTCTGTTTTAGAAGCAGGAGTGGCCAAATGCTTTTCTGTTTCAGTTCTCAAAAGAGTGGAAAGAACTGCTGGATACAAAGAACAGCTCGTGGCCCTCTGGAGACCACATATACATATTTTTTTTTTTGTCTCTTGCTAGGAAGCTTTCAATTCCCGTTTTACCAAGACGTTTCAAAGTTAAGAATGACACTAAAGGAAGACAGCGAGGAATTAAAAAAAAATACTTAGCTAATTTTAGAACTCGTCCTACACTTCTCCTTTTCTCCCAGGCCCTCCCTCACTGCCACCTTGCTTAGGCAGGAGGCTGGAAAAGAGGTTTCTTTGTCATAATAGAAAGTGATAGTATCAGATTTCTTAACAGGATTCTTCCCAGAAAGGGGGTTTGTATTTTTTTTTTTTTAATTAATTAAAGTTACTTTTCCTTGGACAATCTATTTGGTAGGGCAGATATTCTGAAACAAACTTTACAGGTAAAGTAATTAAAGACTCAAAGCTTAGAATATTGCCTCTTTGGTTGAGTTTGGAGATGTATTTCAGCAGGCAAACTGGGGGATTTTCCTAGAGGCTGGAAGGTACATTGGAGGGCCAATGCAGATTTAATTTAGCTTAGTTTTGCAGATTTGGAGGGGGAATTAGTGCATTTGCTCTCCCCGGGGCTCTTCTTGCACACGTATTTGTAGAACTCATTTGGTCAATGTAATTTAACTTGCTTTGTGAAAAGTGGCAAAGTTACCCAGAAGGGAGGGGGTGGTGTAGGGAAATGTTCAAATCACCAAGTAATTTTCATGTAGTAGCTGAGATGCATCATTGTAAGATCACTATTTTCCCTGGTTGAGTTGTTTACAGCCATTCCTATAAAAGGCCCTACAGTCTGCATCTGACCACAGAGTGATATTATTGCAAGCACCCTGAAGTCCAAGAGTCCTATATTTACTACGGGTTGAGCAAAAGCTGGAAAATGACCTATTAGGAAATAATCTAAGGCATATTGACTTTTGCATAAATAGATATGTACAGAATATGTGTAAACATATGCATGTATTGGCTTTAAAAGAGTCTTTGATAAATGCACTATATATCATATATTATTGACCAGATCTCACATGGGCCTTTCCACACGAATCATTATTAACATAAATTCATCACTAGGAGCTATAAAATAGCCAAATTGTGAGTTATTAGGAAGATGGCTTTCAACAAGTAGCTGAACATTGAATAACTTGAATTCACATTTTAGGAGCTGGGCTTGGGGGAATCAAAAGGGTTTTTGTTTCCAGATTTTATTTTGTGAAATAACACATACACTTAAGTATAATAAATACTCTCACTTACCAATGCTGGTGACAGTGACACATATCCTAGCAATTTCTTATATTGCTCAAAGGTGAAAAACTGTGAAACAAAACCAAAACCAGAGATTTATAACAATTTCCAGCAACAAACCCTTTAATTGACTCGAATTTCTTTAGTAAATCACTATATTAACCAGCATTTAAAATATGATAAACTATCTAACAGTTTTTAATCTGGTCTTGGGTAGTTGCTATTGGATCTTATTTTAACATTCACATTTTCAAATGGGCTATAATAACCTACAGAAGAGCTGATGGTATCCTTTACAGCAGTAAATGAACCATACAGCTTCCATTTACCATGACCATTTTCAGTTTCCCCAGATATCAATAGACTTCTTTTCTATGGCAGTGATTCAGAATTATAAGCGTAGGAACCTGAAATCTTTGGTCTCCTATGTTTTCTCTATGAACTGCTTTCCCAGTGAGTGCTCAATTTTCTGACCCGCTTGTAAAAGATATCCACTTCTCAGCCTAAACTTTTTATATTTCTCTGTCTCCCTACTATTCCATGGATGCTGTAAATACTAAGTGATGATTAAGATACTATGGTAAACATGGGAAAGACCTGATGAGGTCATCCAGTTCACCCCATGCCTTAAAGTAAGACTGACCTCAACCTAAATGAAGAAAGAGAGCTGTTTATTCTTTTTTTTTTTTTTAATTTGATGATGATGATGAAGATTTTGTTGATTCCTTTAGTAGATGATGTTTAGTGTAATTTTTTCTGCAAACTATTTTCTATGGAGGTAAATTTAATCAATCAGCTTGAAGAATATATTAAAGATTCATTTTTTCCCTCTCTTTCTATAAGCTATATTTTGGGAAACAATTCTGCTTGAACGTGACATTTTGCTCCTAGATACTCTGGCAGGTAGCTGCCAATATCACTGATAAGGCATACTCTTAGGTCCTGCTAGTGTCTGATCTAAAGCCCCAGAAATGGCATGGGAATTAAATGATCCCAATGTTTTCTACTCTTTTACTTTACAGCCCAGTAAAATAGGGCAAGGAAAAATACAGACTTTGAAGCCAAATAATACTCTGTTGTTAGAAAGAGGTGATTCTTGTGGACATGGCCCTAAGGAGTCTTTGGGCTGCTCCAGAGTCATACCACCAGACAGATTTTGATTGTTTTAAAGACCCTGAAACTGTTTTTATGCCATGGTCTTTTAGATCAACTATGGACGTAGACTTTTCTAGAAAAGGGAGTCATTCATTTACTCATCCAACAAATATTTATTGGGTGCCTCTATGTTCTAAGCATTAAAGCATTGGGGATGAAGCAGTAAACAAAGAGAAAACCCTGCCTTCTTGATGGATGGTGATTCTACATTCTCGGGGATGCTGATAACTCTGAAACAAGCCTGGTGTTAAAATAGTACTACTCACCAGGGATTACCACTGTTCTGATGAGATCTGTACTACAAACCATTAACCATGGAAGAAAAACTGTTATAGTCATAGGCTTTAAAGATAATTTATGTTTCTTACATCCTTATTATCATCATCACTATTCTTTGCAATCACCTTGTCTGGATTTTGCAGTGAGCAGTCCTGAGACTGAATCCAGGCTATGCTACTTAGCTTTTAAAGTGTGGGCAAGTTGTTTAACCTTTCTAATCTCCAAGAACACAAAATCTACCTTTAGAGTTGCAGTTAAATAAGAGAATTTAAGTAAAATTTCTTGACATGCTTGGCACACAGGACACTTCCAGTAAATTTTAGTTTCTATTTCTTGGTTCCTTTGGTTACTAATGGAGCCCTAAATGCTTTGGTTATATGTGCCACTTGTTGAGAACCTACTGTGGTCCAGGAAATATACTAAGCGTTTTGCATGTGCATGCTGGTTTGGATGTATTATGTCCCCCAAAACACCATGTTCTTTGATGCAATCTGTGGGGGCAGATGTATTAGTGTTGATTAGTTTGGAATCCTTTGAGTGTTTCCATGGAGATGTGACTCAACTGTGGGCGAGACTTTCGATTGGATAATTTCCATGGAGATGTTACCCTACCCATCCAGGGTGGGTCTTAATTGAATCACTGGAGTCCTATAAAAAAGTTCACAGACAGAAGGAGGTGCTGCAGCCAAGAGAGACACTTTGAAGAATGCACAGGAGCTGAGAGTGGAGATGGAACAACCCGGGAGCAAGCAGATGCCAGCCACGTGCCTTCCCAGCTAACAGAAGTTTTCCTGATGCCATTGGCCTTCCTTCGGTGAAGGTATACTTGTGTTGATGCCTTCATTTGGACATTTTCATGGCCTTCAGGCTGTAACTTTGTAACCAAATAAACCCCCTTTATAAAAGCCAATCCATTTCTGGTATTTTACGTAACAGCAGCATTAGCAAACCGGAACAATGTGCTAATTCATTTAATCCATACAACATCATTAGGTAAGAGGTTACAGGACAATCATGATTCCCATTTTATAGATGTAGTTCCCACAGCTAATGAGTAGAAGGATTAGGATTTCCTTCTAAGTCCAAAGTTTGTGTATGTGCTTAACCACTATACTATACTTATTGACCAGCCGTGATTGCTAGTGGTTTGGGAAGAGGTTCGTTGCCCCAGGTTTTTCCTTTCTTCTGGGGATGGGGTCTTCTTGTCTCCCTTGACATATGGGATGACCACACAGACCCTGGAAGCCCTGAAGTCCCTCAAGGCAGAGGATTTAAAACTTTTAGACCACAGTCTAAACTAAAAAGTATTTACCAGCCTCACACACACATACACACACATGCCTGCACACACACATGCAGACGTGCAATTATAACAGGAACAAAGTTTTTTATGAAACAATGTATCTTTACCATGACTAATGCACTTTGTTTCTATTTTATTCTATTTCATCAAAAAAATTTCTGGTCATGACTCACTAAATTTGGTGACCCATTAAATTGTTTTCCTGACACACTAATGGGTTACGATCCATATTTTGAAAACACTGCTCTGGGGGCACAAATTAGGTTTAGGGAAATTCTGGGAGATAACAGACTCCACACTCCACAAAGGGTCTCACCACCTTGGCAGCTTCCAGTCTGAAGCTGTGGTTTTTTTTTTGTTTGTTTTTTGTTCTTTTTTTTTTTTTTTTTTTTTGGTTCTTATTACAGGGAATTAAGGACCAAACTGGTATCTCAAAGGAGAAGGCTGGGGACATGGTTTCTGCCTGTCATTCCAGTGATTCCCACAGGGAATTCCAAGCCTACCTCGGGGGAATCCTACACTTCTAATTTCCCTATCTATAAAATTGTTTAAAAAACCCTTAATAATCAGACAGACTGCAACTAGTTGATTGGTATTCATTAGCAATCTTGCTGGAAGCTTTTGATGCATGACCAGGATAATTCAGTTTCCTGGGAATAAAGAAACCCTACAGATCACAGTGGCGAATTGCTAATGTGCTAAATTCAAAAGCAAGGAACAATGTTTTATCACTAATTTAATAAACAGTTAGTGTTTCAATCTAAACCAAATTTTATTTTAATTTCTACCTTCAGGACAGAAATCTAATTTACTGGTTATTAAAAAAAAACAGTATCTTAAGAAAGGAAAAGCTAAAATCTTTTAAAATTGATCTTCAACAACAGTAAAATAATTTAAATGTCTTCACTGCAATTTGAAACTAATATTTATGAAAAACTCATTCATTCATTCATTCATTTGACAATTATTGATTAGGTATCTCCCATGTTCAAAGCTTACTAGGACTATATTCTTAAGAATTAATAGATTGTTATTTTCATTTTTTTTCTATATAACTTTACTTCCTTTTGGCTTTTATGGTATTTCTTAATACCTTCTCACCCATAACATCAGTTAATACAAAGATGTGATAAAAGTACATCTTTTATTTGATAAAGATATGATGCTATATCCGATAGATGAAATTAAGGAGTTTTACATGGGATAAAATTACTTACCCAAAGTCATAAAAATGCAAGGAGTTTTGAAGACATTCATATTTAATCTAGGTTTTGGGAAACTTGAATATAAACTGTGGGGTCCAATTAATTATGCTATATATGTATATACAATCTATATTCTAGAATCTAGAAGGTTGAATGACTGAATTTATCCTAGGGAGAAGGGGCTGGATCTGGAGTACAGGCCATTGTGTTCTCCAGAGAAAAGTTATAATGTGGCAGGGCAGGAGGAGGCCAGTACACTTTACTACAGTCTAGGTGAACCAGATCTCCAGACTGTAATTTTCCCTTTGCTTTCAGTCCATGTGCACTAAGCAATCTTCTGATGATTTATTGGCCTCTCAGATACTCTGTTCTGGGGTGCAGTTAAATTACATGGAAACAGGTGATTGTGGCGGTTTGAATGTATTATGTCCCCCAGAAAAAGCCATATTCTTTGATGCAATCTAGTGGGGCAGACAGAATAGTGGGGATTAAGTTGGAACGTTTGAATTAGGTTGTTTGCATGGAGATGTGCCCCACTCAGCTGTGGGTGGTGACTCTGGTGGGATACTCCCATGGAGGCGTGGCCCCACCCATTCAGGGTGGGCCTTGATCAGCAGAGCCATATAAACATGCTGACTCAAAGAGATGGAACTGAGTGCAGCTGTGAGTGATGTTCTGAGGAGAAGCAAGCTTGCTGGAGAGGAATGTCCTGGGAGAAAGCCATTTTGAGGCCAGGGCTTTGGAGCAGACGCCGGCTGCCTTCCTAGCTAGCAGAGGTTTTCCAGACACCATTGGCCATCCTCCAGTGAAGGTACCTGATTGCTGATGTGTTACCCTGGACGCTTTGTGGCCTTAAGACTGTAACCGTGCAGCGAAATAAACCCCTGTTTTATAAAAGCCTATCCATCTCTGGTGTTTTGCATTCTGCAGCATTAGCAAACTAGAACAGTGATCCATTTGGGTTTTGCTTTCACCAAGTGGGATGGGAACAGCAATCAGTCCAGGGCTAATTACTCCCCACTACTGAGGTGAGACCCTTTGGACTACTCTTCTCTATGCCCTATGAATTTTGAGGTTTTCCAGTTTGATTGGTGGGAACAGGCACTATTCCCAGCCCTCTATGAGAGCCGAGCACTGTTCCCTCTATGCCTTTCAGATAGTTCTTACCCAGACCTTGCTAGTTTTCTCACATGGACGTGCTGATCATTACAGGCATATCTGGGAGATATTGTGGGTTTGTTTCCAGACCTCTGCAATAAAGTGAATACTGCAATCAAGTGTTAGACAAATTTTTTGGTTTCCCAGTGCATTTAACAGATACATTTACACTATACTGTAGTCTATTAACTGTGCAATAGCATTATGTCTTAAAAAAGCAATGTGTATGACTTAATTAAAAATACTTTACTGCTAAAAATGCTAACCATTATCTGAGCCTTCAGCAAGTCAATCATTTTTGCTGGTGGAAGGTCTTGACTTGATGTCGATGGCTGCTGACTGATCAGGGTGGTGTTTCCTGAAGGTTGGGGTGACTGTGGAAATTTCTTAAAATAAGGTAGTAATGGAGTTTGCCACATTGATTGACTCTTCCTTTTATGAAAGAGTTCTCTGTAGCCTCAGATGCTGTTTTATAGTATTTTACCCCCAGCAGAACTTTTTTTTCAGAATTGGAGTCAATCCTTTCAAATCCTACCACTGCTTTATCAACTAAGTTTACGTGATATTTTAAATCCTTTGTTGTCATTTCAACAGTGTTCATGACATCTTCACCAGGAGTAGATTCCATCTCAAGAAACCACTTTCTTTGCTCATCCATAGGAAGAAACTCCTCATCTATTCAAGTTTTATCACAGATCGCAGCAATTCAATCACATCTTCAGACTCCACTTCTAGTTCTCTTGCTATTTTCACTACATATGCAGTTACTTCCTCCACTGAAGTCTTGAATGCCTCAAAGTCATCCATGAGGTTTGGAATCAACTTCTTCCAAACTCCTGTTAATGTTGATATTTTGACTTCCTCCCATGAATCACAAATGTTCTTAATGGCACTTACAATGGTGAATCCTTTCCAGAAGATTTTCAATTTACTTTGCCCAGATCCATCAGAGGAATCACTATCTACTGCAGTTATAGCCTTATGAAATGAATTTTAAAGAGTAAGATGTGAAAGTCAAAATTACCCTTTGGTCTATGGGCTGCAGAATGGATGTTGCATTAGCAGGCATGAAAACCGCATTCATCTCATTGTACATCGCCATCAGAGCTCTTGGGTGACCAGGTGCATTGTCAATGACTAGTCATTTTTTGAAAGGAATCTTTTTTCTGAGCAGTAGGTCTCAACACTGGGCTTAAAATAGTCAGTAAACCATGTGGGAAACAGATGTGCTGTCATCCAGGCTTTGTTTTTCCATTTATAGAACACAGGCAGAGTCGATTTAGCATAATTCTTAAGGACCTTAAGATTTTCAGAATGGTATATGAGCATTAGCTTCAGCTCAAAGTCACCAGCTGCATTAGCTCCTAACAAGAGAGTCAGCCTGTCCTTTGAAGCTTTGAAGCTAGGCATTAACTTCTCCTCTCTAGCTAGGAAAGTCCTAGATGGCATCTTCTTCCCATATAAGGAGTTTCACCTACAGTAAAATCTATTAGTGTAGCCACCTTCATCAATTTTCTTAGCTAAATCTTCTGGATAACTTGCTACAGCAGGCACGTCAGCACTTGCTGCTTCACTTTATGCTTCTCTGTTGTAGAGTTGGCTTCTTTCCTTAAATGACATTAACTACTTTCAAACTTGTCTTCTGCAGCTTCCTCAGCTCTCTCAGACTTCATAGAATTTGAAGAGAGTTAGGGCTTTGCTCTGCATTCTGCTTTGGCTTAAGAGAATGTTGTGGCTGGTTTGATCTATCCAGACCACTAAAGTTTTCTCTGTATCACCAGGAAGGCCATTTTCACTTTCTTTTCACCTATGTGTTCACTGGAGTAGCACTTTTAATTTCCTTCGAGAACTTTTCCTTTGCATTCACAACTTGGCTAACTCTTTGGTGCAAGAGAGCCTAGCTTTTGGCCTGTCTTGCTGTCCATATTCCTTCCTCACTAAGCTTAATTATGTCCAGCTTTTGATTTACAGTGAGAGACATGTGACTGACTCTTCCTTTCACTTGAACACTTAGAGGCCATTGTAGGGTTATTAATTGGCCTAATTTCAATATTATTGTGTCTCAGGGAATAGGGAGGTCAGAGAAAGGGGAGAGGGATAGGTGAATGGATGGATGGTGGAGCCATGGAACATACACAACATTTAGTGATTAAGTTTGCCATCTTATATGAGCCCGGTTGGTGGTGCCCCCAAACAATTACAAAAGTAACATCAAAGATCAGTGATCACAGATCACCATAACATACATAATAATAAAAAACATTTGAAATATTGCAAGCATTACCAAAATGTCACACAGAGACATAAAGTGGCACATTCTGTTGGAAAAAAATGGTACCAATAGACTTCCTCGATGTAAGGTTGCCACAAAACTTCAATTTGTAAAAAGCGTAATATCTGTGAAGTGCAATAAAGCAAAGGTCAATAAAACAAGGTATGCCTATACTCAGCTCAGTATTTGAGGGGATGTGGCAGACTGAATAATGTACCACAACAAAAGACATGTTCTTAAACTTAGTCTGCCTTCCTGTGGGTGTGAGTCCATCTATAAACAGTACCTTTGAAGATATTATTTGTTAAGGTGTGTCCAATTTGATTCAGGGTGGGTCTTAATCCATATTGCTGGAGGCCTTATAAAGAGGGAAAGCCACGGGAAGAAGCCTGAAGTCAGGAGACGAGAAGAGCAGACACAAGGAGAGAGAGAGAGTTTGCCACATGATGGAGGACAGCCGTCACCAGAACTCCACCGAGCCAGGGAGAAAGCATGGCTTGTTGATGCCTTGATTTGGGACTTCTGGCCTCTAAAACCATAAGCCAGTAGATTCTTGTTGTTTAAGTCAACCACAAGCAGCTCCAGCAAACTGAGACAGGGGCCTTCTGTAGATCTCTGGAGTTCTGCAGCCCACTTGTCTCTGGTACTCTGTCTTGTGCGCTCTAGCCACCTGCTTCTCCCCAGATTCTCAGCTCTGTCTCAACTCAGGAAGTCTGCTGGATGCTGCCTGGATTTTCTGTCCCTGCCTAAGGGCCTGGAAACCCTCTCAAGGTGGTAAACTGGGGCAAATTTATCTTTCATTATCTGATGTCCAGTGTCTTGAAAATTGTTGTTTAATATATCTTTCTCATCTTTTGTTGTTGTTTCAGGTGGGGAAGTCAGTCTGGTTCCTGTTACTTCATCTTGGCTAGAAGTGGAAATTGTGGCCTTCCAGATACTCTACATAGTACAAGACTCTAATGTCTCCTTTATAAGTTTATAAATTTTCTTTCCATTTCTCTCTACATAGTTTTTATTTATTCATCTAATAGTGATTCAACACCTACTATGTGTAGACCCTATGATGGGTGTAGGGATACAGTGATGAACAAACAGCCTTTGCAGTTTGTAATCTCTCCTGAGTATGATTAGCAATAGGCAGTCCTTGAGCCTCTGAACATGGAAAATGGTATTTCTGGACCTGTGAAGCTCAAGACTAGATGCTGCAAACTGGACCGTGGCCACTTCTATCTCTGAGGGACCAGTTAGTCTCTTTATGGAGTCTTCATTTTGTTTTTTCTTTCTTTTTTCCCCACAATTTTATTGAGATATATTCACATACCATACAATCATCCAAGTGTACAATCAGTTGTTTCATAGTATCATCATATAGGTGTGCATTCATCACCACAACCAATTTTTGAACATTTTCATTACCCCACAAAAGCAACAAAAATAAAAATAAAAGTAAAAAAGAACACCCAAAACATCCCATTACCCCCACCCCCTATTATTCATTTACTTTTTTGTCCCCGTTTTTCTACTCATCTGTCCATTCACTGGATAGAGGGAGTGTGAGCCACAAGGTTTTCACAATCACACAGTCAACAGCAATACTAATTCTGTCTTGATTTGTGAAAGGGGAAGTTTCATTTATTTAGCATTGGTGAGTCATTATTTTACCAATGAACCTCATTTTAAAGAATAAAGTCCAGAAAAACTAAAAATTGTCTGTTTCTGATTATGGTAACAATTGTAAGCAAAGTGTCAGTGCCATGGAAGAGATATAGACACATATAGAGCCTCTGAATACTTTTCCGAAGTAAACTTTGATGACATACGGTGAGGCAGTTTATGATGTATGAAATCATTACAATCAGGTGAGAGCTTTCCTCACAGATCCTAAGATAAATATCTATAAAACGAATGTTTTCATAAATTGTGTTGAAAAACTAGTGCTATCCATCTGGCAAAGATAGACTTCACTCTAAGTTATCCTTAAAAAGCCAAAGTACTTACCATATGTCCCAATAATTGTAAGGTAAAATCTATTTGAAACAAGATGTCTTGGACACATACACTATATCCAGTTGCCCAAAAGTTCATCTGTTAACCATTGTTCTGGCAGGGAGCATTGCTTTTTTATAAGTAGAGACTAAATTAGTTTTGTAAAGCTAAACTTTTTCTTTTTAGTAAAAAACTTCAACATTGATAAACCTTAATCCTTTTAAAGTTTAAATTGTCTCCAATATATAGTATTAAGGAAAAATATTGCAGGAAAAACCTTTAATTATAATTTACTTTATTTATACATGTGAAACACTGAACAACCGAATGTATTATTCCACGGAGACAAAGTGACTTTCCTTTTGAACAGGAACTCTGCTCTGTTTGTTTACTTGGGCAATCTTTTATCAAGTGAAGCAATTTCATAATTCAATTCAGCCCTTTTGTGTACTCTGGTGAACTTTTTCCAGATTCTCTGCTGCGATTCAGATTCTTGTAATGAAATTTGTATTGAAGCAATAACATAAAATCACAAAAACGATAACAAAGAAGATGAATTTGTAGAGAAAGAATGTTTTCAAGTGTTTTTTTTCTGAATTCTAGACCTAAATTAAATCCTGCTAAATTAGTATTTTGACATAATACAAAAGTTTGGTTTTTGTGTATGATAAGTCTGTTGATTATTTTATCCTAATTTTTTAACCCAGTCACCATCTTAACTTACCGAGTAAAAGTATATAAGCTGCCCCTTCTTACCTTTCAGGAATATTGGGACAACAAATTGAGTGATGTATGTGAAAAAAGCAGTATGTTATTAGTTGGAAAGGAAGTCTTTTAATCTAAGTTTTGTTGTTATTATGGAAAGACAAAGCCATATTCAGTGATGTCAGTGGTATGGGGGAGGGAAGCAACACTGGGAAGAGTCACTGTCAATACTAGTAAGAGTACTTTTGTCTGAGAGGACATACAGAAAACATGATCAGATTTAGTTCTTCCTTCGCCGGAAGTCCTGCCAGATCTCCACGTTCCTATCCAGGGACTGAGCCAACAGGTGGTACGTGAACCTCCCCAGTTATGTGGTTAAACGGATGGAAACCAGGATAGTGGAAGCAATAATTTTTAAGATCCAGAATAGAGAGTTCTTAAAAGAAGAGAACAAGAAAGAACATGAAGTTAGTATGCAAATAAATGTATTATATGAGAACCATATACAAAGAAATACAGTGTATTAGATGACTCTGCTCATAAACTATTGGGAATGATTTGGGAAGAAAGGTTTTCTACATCTCCTCTCTGCTCCCTTCTCCCTCTCTCCCTCTTTCTTTAATAATTATTGCTCCAAAGGAAATTTTATGAATTGGTTTGAGAAAAGGTCTAAGCTTAATTTTGTGGCTGCTGTGGTTTGATTGCATGAATTTCATGCACGATTATGCTTTTTGTATAATTTCCCTATTAGAAAGGGAGTGTCTCACCAGAAAAAAAAATCCACAAACTGATATACATATTTAAGAGACTGACCATGTCATATTATAATAAAAACTAAGCTATAACTTATGCTTTAAAATTCTTAGCGTATTATGTTTAATTCACAATAATGTCTTATGGTTTGTTGTGAGGTGTTTTAATGCTAAGGCTGTTTCTGCAGCCGACTTTCACTTGGTTGGAAGGCATTCATTGCTTACCTTCACTGCTCTTTTTGGGGTTTCAGCCAAGATGGGTGGCAGAATTCCCTTGTAGAAACCAAACAACCTGCAGAGTAATGAAAGATTTTCATATAAATTAAACAAGGAAATTGGGAAACAGGTAATTCTGCCTTTGTTTATGGATAAAGCAACTAATCCTAAAGTATTCTCAATTATTCAATGTAGCACACCAACCTGATGGCTTCCTTTGTTTTAATTCTGAAGTGGAGAGATTACTCTACATTTATTAACATATGATACGCAGAACATGAATAAATGATACTAAGATGGACTGGAATCCCTCACCATTGCTAAACTTGCCATTGCTAAACATGACCATGAGCTATACCTTAAAGATGAAGTTGACCTTCCTCTCTCAAAGGAATCTTGCATTTTTTTTTCTCAGTTGTGTGATAGGTAGCTTTAAACTATTTACAGTCTTGTATTGGCTCGCTTGTGGTAACCAGATGAAGTTAGGTTTACACCCGAGCCCACTAGACTGAAACTTTCTGAGGCTCACAAGGTGATGAAATCCTAAATCTTATCTTTACTAACACAATGAAATGAACACACTCTGGCAATGGTATCAGGGAGGATTGGTTATAAGGATATACATTGCTGACAGAGGACATACCAAACTGCCTGCCAGGTAGGCAAGCTCACAGGGCATGGTGGCAGCTTTTGTTGCCAATGTTGAGGGACCCATGGTCACACAGTCAGAAGTTTTTAGGCAAAAACAGGAATGACTGGTGCATGCTATGATAAGATTTATAAAAGCCATAACTTACTTCTTATTAAATTATATAATGAAAAATTTCAAATTTTTCTATCCTAGAATCTTTATATACTTGCCACTTCCTCATTTTAAATCTGAAAAAATATAAATACAAGAGAATATTCTGCGTTATTTTCTGAGGCACTCAGTTTTTCTGATGAGTGTATGGTGGCTACAGATAACAGTAAGAGTCAACCTGTTCGTAATTTAGAATAGCCATTTATCATGGGGCTGGAGCCTCTCCCATTGACTTCCCATGTTTCACTCTGACTCCCTTAAAGTGGGTTGTGCTTCCAGCTGTGCCTATGGAACAAGAAAGTTAGAGCTTATTCAGATTAACACAGTGTACCACCCAATCCAACATGGGACTTCTTTTTCTTCCTTGGATTTGCTGGCTTACACAGAACCCTTCAGTGAGGTGAGTAAAGGGCTCGTTCTATAGTTCCTAAATTGTTAGCTCTTTGAGGGCAGGGATGTTTTCGTATCTGAAGCCCTTTAGGGTACCTTCCCCAGAGCCTTTCCAACAGGTGGAAGCAACAAAGAAAAACACATCTTTGGCCCAGCAGGAACTTAATACAAGGAAAGAATTCTAATAGTCAGCACTATCTAAAGATAGAATTTGGTTCTCCTGAAATGTGGTGAGTTCCCCATTATGTTATGTAGTCAAGCAGTCTAGGGGTTACTTGTCATGGGAGCCAGAGATGGGATGTACAACAGCAATGGATAGACTTGAAGGCCTCCAAGAATGGCCTTACCAATACTCAGATTTGTTCTTCAAAGAAAAAAGCACAAGAAGACATGAGCAAGTGCTTTTTGGAAGAAATGAACTCTGTCTTAATTCAAACTTTTGCCTAAAGTATAGTACTGGTTCTCTGGCAGCAACTTATTTAGTATAATGTGATGCTGCTCACAGGCAACAATTGATTGGGCACCTCACCCAAATGGATCCAGATAGTGTTCTACCTCTTTGCTCCAGTTTGGATCAATGGGAGGGCACTGGATCCAAGCTGGACGTATCAGAGATCTTTCTCCACGATTTTGAAACTGGAACTAAAGAAGTCAGTTTTGCTCTGTGTATTTAAAGCTTTAAGATATAAAGCTAGTATACCATCAGTAGCCAAGTTGTCAGTCATCTGGAGAAAGCCAATCTGCAGTGTTAAAAAGAAGAAAGCCACCATTCAGGGAAACACAGAAGCAAGGTGGAGAAAAGATGGTACCGTTTGTGACCCTGGTTCCAAGTTTTCTTTAAGCCTACTTAACATCGCTGTCCTTCCTGAATATTATTTTGCAACTTTGCCTTTGAGTCTATGAGATACCCAATAACATTACCAATAAACCCATGTTTTTAAATTTTAAATAAGTTTCAGTTGGATTTATTATTTACACCCCAGAGTCCTGTATACATAAAGTAAACCTCATGGCCTCTACAGCCAATATGGCTGCTATGAGGCCTCTTTGCCAAGTCTTCTCATTGAAGAGCCAAAGTTATAATATACAGATTCTAAAACACAAAAAAGGAAATGTAATGTTTTATAAGGGAGATTCATTTTTTCTGCTAAAAAGAATTGACAT
Source organism: Choloepus didactylus (assembly GCF_015220235.1). Classification (NCBI taxonomy): domain Eukaryota; kingdom Metazoa; phylum Chordata; class Mammalia; order Pilosa; family Megalonychidae; genus Choloepus; species Choloepus didactylus. Next base: position 172,147,945 of record NC_051310.1, read on the forward strand.
TTATATTCACATATACTGTTCATTTTGCCAATTTTTCTGCCTTCATATAGTTTTGGCTTAATATATAGAGTATGCAGCTTCCCAGGCCAATGAGCAGGGAAGTTAAGAGAGCTGGACACCCATGTCAACAGCTTCATCCTGCTTATTTTATTTTATTTTTTTCATATTAAGTCTCCTTGCTGGATGAATGGAAAGTGGGATTTTAAACATTTATGTAACAGCTCTTTGCCCTGACAGAACAGCAAAAACACCCCTCTAGTTTTATGTTTTCACCCACAATGAGCCAAATGGAGAAATTTCTGAAAGAGGCAAAAAAGCCAATGCAACACCTCCCATAAATTTGTAGAATGAATTATGTCTTGTTTCTCACAGTTACTTCTAAAAGTTTTGAGTTTGATTACAACTATCCTGTGTGGGAAAATGTTAACTTGGATATATATGGAGTTATGTAAATACTATGAGTAAAAGTACTCAATATTTGGAAAGCTTACTATATACTAGCTACTGTGATAAGAATAAGTAAGTGTAGGCATCTGTATGTATGCCAATCTCACTCAATTCTCACAGTGATCCATTGAAGGAGATTTGATTATTTGCTTCATTTTGCAGGTGAGGCCTAACATCACATGACTGCCTAATTGGGTTCAGTGACTCAAATCAAGTTCTGTTTTCTCCATTGTCCATGTCCTTGACCACTGGGAGATACAGTATTGCAGTTTTTTTCCTGGAAATAAAACTATTTCTATAAAACTTTTGAAAAGTTATGTTATTTCTGTTGCAACAATAGTTTGCCATTTTTTATTTTAGGAGGAAGGAAAAAAGGTAATTAAAAATCAGGTCTCTATTCCCATTTCCATTCAATTCTATTTTACCATAATGTGAAACACTAGTTGTATAATTGAAAGAACTGGGCTATGATGAGTGAGATCATTTTTGTGAAAGCTGATTAAATATTTTCCAACTGGATCAGAATGAGGTAAGAGGCAAACCAGGATAATTCTGGCAATATGAGAGAAAGAAAATGCATACTTCAGCAATACAAAACACTTAAATATTAATATTAAATATTAAAATAAAAACTGTTATTACCCAAAAAGTCAGTGGGGAGCACTGTTGGTTGCTAACCCAATAGAAGTACACCTTTCCTAACCCTACCTTGTTCCTCAGGGGGCAGAACGCCAACTAGTGCAGGTGTTCGACATCCCAAGCTTGCGGAGGAGCATCCTTCTTTAGTCCAGGGGGTGAAGAAGGGTTAGTCAAGCCAATCACAGCAGTCTTATTCCTTACTAGATTGGCAGTCTCATTTCCTTGCTAATGACTTGGCATGAACCCAAGTCAAGTCCGTGGGACCAGTGAGGAGTCTGGTGGGAGTTCTGGATTTCCTTGGACCTAAGGAAACAAAGCCCATAGGACCATCTTCTTTGCTAGATGGTGTCCTAGCTGCATGAGATGCCTGTATGCTGCAGCCAAGTAGGACATCATTGCTCACAAGCACGGCTGAGCAGAAAGATGGAAAGAACTTGTACCATGACATTGTTCAACTACTGAACAATCTTGGCACCCTGCCTCCAGATTTCCAGTTATATGAAATGTTATTATTTTTTAGCTATCTGAGCTGCTTTCTTTTATCTCTTCTGTCAACCTGCAGCCAAAAATGTTCTGATACAAATAGCCTTTAGGAGCTTTCTGAAAAAGTCTTAAATTGTAATTGTTAAATTCTAATTACATTGAAGATAACTGTTAAATGTTAAGCGACACATTTAGAAGGAGACTGTGAGAACAATTTTTAACAATGGTTTTAGATCCTTTCTCACAGGGAGCCCATCAAGCATTAAAACACTATCTCATTAGTGTGATATCCTGTGAGAGAACTCCATACAGCAGATGGAACGTGGAAACGCTAGCAGACTAAAGTTGTACAGTAAATCTGAGAATGGGGTACTAGGTCTCCCAAGCCATTAGATCATGATGGTTAATATATTGAGTTATTGTTCAGAAACGTTAGTAGACATGGAGTGCTACAATATTGGATCACATTTGTTTTTAATTGTATAATCAAGACGAGGCCTTGTAATACTTATGTACATCTATAAAATGAAGATCAAAAACTACATCACATGTGTTCTTCTCAAAGACAGCTCACACACAGCTTATCTGAAATACAGATTTGTGCCAAACCCTACAAAATAATTTTACCCCTCATTTCCCCCTGCCCCCATTTTTTAAGTGTGAAGATATTTAACATATGGATGGCTCCAGGGTCATATAACAACCATTGAAAAGATGCTGATTGTATGGAAGTAAGGAAATGTGGAATTTCCTGTGAGCTCTAGCATGTGTCCAGTCTTGGTGCTTACAGTTACAGAAAGTCAAACCATTCAAGAAGCCTTCCTGCTGCCTCTCATTAATAGTTTCCAATTTTAGATTACCCAGTTTTAAGGCCCCAATTTTAGATACCATAGGGACCAGACAGATCCTTAATTAAACATCTTGTACCTGACAACATCTTTAGACCATTTGGATAGCTGAAATAAAAAGTTACTTGCTTTAATTTAGCTACTGAAGTCTGAAGACTTTACAGTAATGAAAGGATAGACAGGGGAGACTTTATTCACAAAGTTTGTCTCAGGTAAAGAAACCAAAAAGGAGTGGAAAAATCATGTTCTGTCTAAGACATCCCACTGTTGGTTTTGCTGTTATTTTTCTAATTAAATATGTAGAAAATATTTGTATGAAAATCATTTGTACCGTAGACGTGGAGTGCTCCTATAAGTGGACTGGGAAATTTTCTAAGTTGCTAGATTAATAAGCAGGTTTTGGTGTTAACGAGCAGCAACATGGAATCTTCTCTTCTTTGCAACCCCCAAAGAGAAAGAAACACGGGAGCTGCTTCACAGCTGACCTTTAGAGGGAGTCAAACTCTGTTGTCTATTGTAGAAAGGTTATCATAAAAGTCAACAGGTAAATTAATGAGAAAATGAGTAAGAGTCTAAGGACACCATGAATAAAATATCTTCCTGCTTAAGAGAGGACAAAATGTACAACTCTGCTGCCCGTGGAAACCGGGACTTTCCCTGTCTGTCAGAGGCGAAGCGCTAGGCGTCAGAACCCAGTCCAGGGACCATCACACTGGGAATGCCGGGAGAGAGATGCACATTATCCTGACCTATAAAGGCCAATTAAAGAAATGATTTCCAAGTTGCAAAGCCACGTTCAAAGCCACCTGCAGCACACTCATGCACAGCACCAGAAGAATGCTTTCACCTGGATCCCACCCTTTGCCAAAAACCTGGCATTCAGCAAGCGTCCCAAGCAGCAATAATACTCATCGGTGAAGCATGAAATAGGAGCGACAGGGACAGTGACATCAGCTCCCCAGTTGGGGAAATTGGAAAGCATTAACACGTCTGTGTACCTAACAGAGCACAATTACTACATTTTATTTTGTTTCAACAGTCAGGGCCTAAATGAACATCACCATTCAGTTATTTTCTGGGCACTGATCCAAGCTCATCTTTGGTAAAGTTGATCTTGAAGCCTTACAGTCAATCAGATCTTCACAATTTGTTCTCCTTTCAGGCTTCAGGCATCCTCCTGATTTCCATTTTTGTTTGGAAGCCTTGAGTCATCTGTTCTGGCAACATGACCAACCCAAATCAGTGATTTTCTCCAAATTATACTGAAATAGGGATCTTGCTAGTTTGTTGTTTTCTTCCTCCTTCTTTCTTTCACATAATTTTCCCTTTAAGGATCTCCTAATACAAAGCTGATTGAAGGCATACAATATTCTCTTTCTGCTGCTGTTGTCAAATCCAAGTTTCTTACCCACAAGCTGTAGCTCTGTGATTAAAACAATGAGGGCTGCATTCAGCCCTGGGTTGAGAGAGCAGGGCTCCTATTGCTTGCTGGCTCACATGCCCCAGGGCAGAACTCGAGCTCTGACACTACACCTTTAGGGCTTTATTCTGACATCACTCACACTCCACAAGTCTCAGCGGTTCACAGAATCCAAATGAAAGAGTGGGGTTTTGTGGCTCTGTTTTTTGAGTTATGTAGCATCTGCAGTCTGAAGTTCACAAAATGTGAGCTTCTTGGGGCCATTTTCATTTAGGCAAAGAAGAAAGTGAAAACGGTATTTCTTTCAAAGGGGGAGAAACACAGATAAAAAAGAGTGACAGATTCTTCTTTTAAAAGCGGCAAATGACCTTCAAGGATGTGCAACATAATGAACATGTTAGCTCACATCCATAGACAAAAATTTTCCCTTCTTGACTCCTATCAGGTCTTTAAGCACTAATAATATAATAATTATTATTCATTACTGAGAATTCATTGAATTAAGTTCCTTCATATGACCACTGGAGATGTTCGTTATCCCCAAACCACATCACTTTCACTATATGCTGTTATGGAGGAATTTTAAAAGTTTTCCTGAATACACACTTTTAACTGAACTTTCAATATGATTTTTACTGGGACAATTATACTTTGCTGATGTGTCTAAAATAAACCAAAACTTTGACTTTCTAAGATAGAAAAAAATTACTTTAGCTAACAGTATCATTTAGGAGGAAGGTCCATGGCTTCATTCCCTGGAAAGTTGGCAGCGTACTTGATGCACTAAACATGTTGGGCAGCTCAGCCCAAAGATGGCATTAGCGTGATATAAGAACCAGAACCCCTTATGGAAAACGCCAAGGAAGAAAAAGGGGAAAAGATATTTGAGAAGCAACTAAAGGGTAAATAATATTGGTAAAATGTGTGTCTTAATTGCTCCATTAATCTATGAATGAAAAGACTTATTTGTAACTGACTACATGATAAGTGTATTAACTTTCAGTGACAGCAGATTACCTGGCTTATAAAGATGAACACAATTCCATTCAGAAATGAGAATCAATCAGAAGCTGTCTCTCACACATGTGGATGGCATCTATGAGGAAACAGGACTCCAAAAAGCAAACAAACAAAAGAAACCAAAACTCTATTGCTTGGACTGGGCCTGAAAGCCAGGAAAGAGGACCTGATCATGGAGTCAAAAAGTTCTTTGCCAAACAAGCACCGCTGAGGGAATTCTAGCAATTCTAGTCATCCCCTTTCTCTCACCAGTCACCTTATTCTCTCCTCCACTGTTCCTGATTTCTGTCCTTCCCCTTCATGAAGTAACAATCATTCATTTGTTCACTCACTTACTCATTCAGTGTATTTGATGCTGAGCACTAGGATAAACACTGTTTTCTAGGGTCAAATGTTGATGCAGTAGTCCCATTGTCCCCAAATCAACTAAGGTCTTAACTTCTCCAAGCAGCCTCCTCTGAAATAGTAGACAAAATCTTGATGCACTTCCCTGTATTACTTAACCAAGCTGTTGCCTTTCATGTTACATTATGTGGCTGACTCATAGTAGACACTTGGTTAATATCATATTGAATGTAAATATACATGAGTATATACTTATATATGTACCTATACATGTAGATAGACCTATATAGACACACACTCAATATCCATAATAATAGTCTGAATGACTTGTATATTTTTAACTGCATAGTGGTGTGTTATTTACATAATTATCATATTTATCTAGGTTATAAATTGATTGAGGGCAGAGAGGATGGCCACTCCTGTTCTTTATCACCACCCTCTGGCATTTAGTATTAATTCATTGTTACTGTCAGTATAGGAAATATAATATGGTGGAGTGGAGCCACATTCCTTGGTTTTGAATTCTGACTCAGCCACATGTTAGCTGTTTACCCAGTATGGCAAGCCCTTGGCATAAAGGGTGAGCAAATTCATTCCAAAGCATTACTGGTGGACCAGAGGTGATGTTCTGTGTCAGCTCTCTATACAAGTGTTTCTGGAAATGGCTTAGTACATTGTTGCAAGTTGCCTGATTTAATTAATAGTTTGACCTAGCTACAGGGCTATATATATAACTGCAGCTGAGGCAGAAAGCCTGAGAATTCAGAGTTGTCCTTCACAAATGGAACCTTACCTAAGCATAAGACACAGTGCCTCAGGAGTGCACACACTGTTGTGGAATTCTGCTACAACCAATTCATACACGTTTGAGGCAAAAGATGTTAAGAATCCTAAGTGCACTGAGCAGAGTACTCCCAATGTATTAAGTCACATTCGGAAGTTCATTACCTCGTTACAGCCACCAGTTACTATAGTTAAGTTCCATTAATTTCTTGAGGTGCCCCCTAGTGGTTCCAGAGTTAAATGCACTCAACAATTAGCCCAACTGCATAACCAGGCCTTGGAACAGAGCATTTGGTAGGTTACAAATTAGTTTGGTTTAGCAGACTTTCAGTTCACTAAATTAGTCTCCAAAGGAATAGTATTATAACATCTTGGACTGCTAACTGAATTGAGACTATAGAGAAACTTCAGAAATAAGGATACCAATCATTGTGTTAAATGCTTTACAATTACTATCCCATTCAATTTTTACATGAAATAGATACTGTTCTTTCCATTTTATAAACAAGGACACAGAGACTCAGAGAATGTAAGCAATTTGCCTACTAGTCATACAACTAGCAAGTGGCAGAGCTGGGATTAGAACACAGGTCTACTTGACTCCAAAATCTCAGTTTTTCAATGTTATGCTTTGACTTCTGTGTTCTCAGGGTTCGAGTCAGAGTCAAGTCCACTAGGAAACTTCATTCTACTTCCTGGCTCTATTTTTTCTTCATAACTGTGTCTCTAGTTAGAGGGCCTCTGCTCCAGGCTCTGCTTAGTCTCTGGGAGAGGTCAAAATGTTGGCTTTTGAATGGAGAAACAGCTGAGCCAGGGATTGTAGACCTGTTTTTTCATCCTCAGTCCCCTACATCAGTTTTTAATGTGCCTGAGTTTTTTAACTGGATATAATGATTCAAAGTCTGTATGTACTTTATGGATTTTGGGATGTGCACAGTCTTCCATATCACGTTGAAAAAAAAATGCTTCTTTCGTACTACATTATTATCAATGAATAATTAAGGGTTAATTACTTTCCTACCTACCTATTTTAGTCAACGTCCTAAAACAGTGTAGAAGACAACCTAGGACTTAGGTTTCTGACTTCTGCTATCTCTCCCCAGTGGTTGCATACAGTCCTGTGACTTTAATCATCATGTATATGCTGATAATTCTCCGAATTCACGTCTCCAGTTCATCTAAGATCTACACATGTAGATGGACCCACACAGAGACATATGACTTGGAATCCAAAGCAATTGTCTAAATAAGTTGTATATTTTTAACTGAAGAGTGCTAAAATATATATATATATATATATATTTGCATGATTATATGTTGGGTCACCTAGTTACCATCCTTACCTAGATGACTGAAAAGCATCTAATAATTAACATGTATAAAATGAACTTCTGATTCTCACTCTACAAACTTGGTCCTGCCATAATATTCCCCAGATCAGTAAATAGTGGCTCCATCTTTCCAGTTTACTCAGGCCAGAAACTTTGGAATTATTCTCAGATCCTCATGTTTTCTTATTAATCTCAGATTCAAGCCCTGATCATATCTCATTTGAATCACTGTAGGAGCCTCCTAATAGGTTTCCCTGCAGTCGATTCTAAAAGCAGTGACAGAATGGTAATATTTAAATAAAAGGTGAATCATGTCACTCCTCTGCTCCCAATCTTCCAATGTCTCCCCATACCCCTCACAGCAAAACTGAGCACCCTTCAAAGGTGCCACCCTACCACTTTATTCCTTTCACCTCAATTCCTACTATTCTTCCCTTGTTTCTCTCCCCTCTAGTCCCATTGGCCTTCTTCCTATTCCTTGAACCAGGAATGCTCGCAGTCCAGGGCCTCTGCACTTGAAGCATCTTGCCTGGGATCCTCTTCCTCACATATCCCCATGGTTCACTACTCACCTGTTTCAAATCTTTGCACAAATGTTAACTTTTCAGTGATTCTTGACCTCACTTCTCTATTTAGTGTCAACACTCCTACCTGAGTACTCCTGTCTTCTCTCCTTGCTTTATTTTTCTCCATAGAACTTATGTGCCTATTTACTCTCTTTCGCTCCCACTAGGATGTCAGCTGCATGAGGACAGGACAGAGGTTTGGGTCTATTATTTTT